>NC_136059.1:413128794-414429865 GCF_964261635.1 Lissotriton helveticus | reverse complement strand
TCTGGTCGCTTCCATACACATACAGATGTTTCAAAGATGATCAAGAAGTTTATCTGAATGGAGAGGAATGCACTGAGACGCCAGATCATTCACTAATGTGTAGGCACATACAGTTACACGGTTCATGCAACAAACACCGACCAAATATGGCTTGCGTGTTGCAAGGCACGCCAGTTCCTGCTATCATCCCCACGTTCAAGTTGTTGGAAAATGGTAGTTATTTGATGCTCAATAATGAAGATTGTTCTGGGTTAATTAAAAGTATTCCTTTTATCGTAACAGTAAGTGAACGGGTTATTTGCTGCAGAAATGTTCTATTTCCTCCCACACATGAACATAGGGAGTTTTCAATCTGGCCACAAATACCAACCTTGGGAGCAGATTTCAACGGCATGGCAAGAATAAGAGCTCTTTTGTCTCAGAGAGAGGTGGCCTTGAGTTCGGCCCGTGAAACTTTCGTGCTTCACATAGCGAACACCCGTACAGAGGTGCAGACCCTTTTCAATACTGATTCGCCTTTCCATTTCAGCAAGATGGTTCGGACTATCTTTAACGCGTCCTCCACAAAGGCCCTGGCGCACTTTTTTAAAGTTGTTACCAGTGGTCTCGTGACTTCATTTGAGAAAATCTTTGGAGTCATCCCTGCTTTCTTTCATTCTATTTTTTCCACTGTGCTTCGTGGATTCCCATTTTTACTTGCATTACCAGCGGACGCTCTTGTGCTTTTTTACATTTTTAAATATGGATGTCCCTCCTGTGCAAGCTCCCGCCCTGCAGCTGCTGACACTGTTCCGCAATCGCATGCTAGAATATTATGGCACAATGCCGTTGGCGATATTAAGCACGGCATATGGATTATCTTTTCGATTCTCCTACTTCACCTGTGTCCAGCCTGTATTTCACTGCCTGACCTGTGATTTCGATTGGGCCATTGATTTGTGTCTCTGCGGACCGGTTTCTCCTGACGTCGACTTTAATCAGCTGATGACTCCTATCATTACTCACGAGTTGGTTTGTCCTGGCGAAAGGATTATGGCTGTGGCATTGATGCATGGACTAATTGGTCCCTGGAATTTACTGGCGGCAACACAGTCTTTCTTGGAACAGAGCTTTCTTGAAAACCCACCGAGCTGTCCTCTGATGGTGATAGAGGATCCGGTGCTGGGAGAGCACGTATGTTCTTTTCCGCTTTTAAATTGGATGGCTGAACTCTTTTCGGATGAAGACGGTGACTTCCTATTGGAGGCTGTTGCAGCTTATTTTGCATACACAGTTATGTCATAGACCTTTTTCATGTTTGATATGCTGAGTACTAGCATTTCATTGACCATTCATTGACTTATTTGTCAAGTTTTTATTATTTAGCTTGCCTATTGGCTTAAGACTCGATAAAGTACTTGGCTGTTTTATTTTTCTTTAGCATTAAATTTTCCTAGTTTTTAATGTTTTACCTTGCGGACCGTCCACATATAAAGTTGCAATCTGCTCTCATGAGATGGCACTTCTATTATCTTATTCAGTTCGTTTCCGGATCATGGGGAGGTGTCATCTAGGTCCTGGATATCTTTACACCGTGTTAAGTTAGCATGGGCTCATTACCGGTTTAAACGCCATTTTTCCTTTTTTGCAACTTCTGCACATGACACTTAGTTGTTGCTTTAGCTTTCAACCTAGTAGTTCATCGTGGTTTACATGAGAATAATATGTTATTGCTCTACTATCTGCTTTGCTTGTTAAACTATATCTGTACAGCGAGTGCTGAAGTTTCAAGAACAACACGATACAGAATTGCTATGAGGTCTGATCTCCACGACTTCATACTCATAACATAAGTGCAGCTTCTGCCAATTCTGGGCATGAGGCGGGTTTTATATTGCTTTGCCGAACACACATACACAACAGTTGATGCGGTTCACATGAAGAGAGAGCTGGTGTTTGCTGATGTGATTCCTTCAAATCTAAGACACTAAAGTATGGGCACGCCCTAAACCAACACAAACAGACCTTCTTAGCAAATAATATAATATGTGTATTAGGGAGGGTGAGATATAAGCAGCCGCGGGCCGTGGAGGGAGTTACGGTGGGGCAGGGAGGCGGGGAGGGGGAGGGGCAGGGTGGAGCCCTCTCCACCCTGCCCCTCCCCCTCCCCGCCTCCCTGCCCCACCGTAACTCCCTCCACGGCCCGTGGCTGCTTATAAGTGTTGCTAACTCTTATTCATTTACAGCATGTTAACATACTGTCACCATTCGCTTTTTATGTACTAGTAACTATGCTGGTAATTTTGCTACTGATAATATGTGTACTTGTATTATCTAAGATACTACGCCTGAGAAGACGGCATTAGTAAATAAACATTTCAAATACACATGTGTTCTTCTTAACTCCATGTTCTGGTTTCTAAGAAATATATAACGACCGACTGTTCATGAGTTCCACGTATCCTGAGGTACTATAAGTTCATATTCTGGATTGTCTAAACATTGAGAGTTTGTTATATCCAATGTGACACTGTACCTAGCTTGCTAAGGGGTTTTTGATTACTAAGGTGAGTTTTGGGGCACCCTAATTTGCCGAGGTTCCAATCCTCTGTCCACAGTTCTGTGTGAGAACAGAAACCCTGCGACAGGGGCACCCCCGACCCTTGCTGGAGCTTCATCACACTTGCGATACAACTCCAGCAATGCGCCACCTTTACGGCACAGATACATCACGCATCTGTGCTGTTTTTGCCCCATGATGCGCCGCATTGTAAATGCAGCACACCATAGGTGACGGAACAGCGGCACAGAATGACTAACACATCCCTGGTGATGCGCCAGTCATCATAAATCTATCCCTATGCTTCTTATCTTGTTAGAGATGAACCGCCATATGTATCATCAAAGTTTTTTGCATTTCCTAAATAGCGAACTTTAAGGAATAAATAGCGATTCTTTACCATTCCTAGTTTGCGATGAGCTATTTGCTAATTACAAATTACCCATTCATTTCCTTCATTTCCATAGGGCGGTTGGACTCACTTTTAGCTCGAACGGCTGAATGGATTTCCACGAAACTTGGCAAAATTGTAGGGACTGGTAGCCCGATGTGCCTTTGCTATGTCTCAAGATATATGCTCCAGTGGTTTTTACGAAAATTAACTTTGAAAAATATATATTGGGCTACATTGGCCTATATATATATGTTGGAGCCCAAATGTAGCCCAATGTAGCCCAATGAAGCCCAATGAAGCCCAATGTAGCCCAATGTAGCCCAAAGATGGCCGCCAGAGACAAAAAAAACAAATGTAGCCCAAATATCAGCCAGATGTAGCCCAACTATAGCCCAGTGACAGAATGACCAATCAGCTTCGCAAACCTCCGTTACGCGAAGCGGAGCGCTGTTACAGATATATATCTTTTTTTGAACGTTAATTTCTCAAAATCCACTGCAGCACATATATTGAGACCTAGCAAAGGCACATCGGGCTACCAGTCCCTAATATTTTACCAAGTTTTGTGCAAATCCATTCAGCCGTTCGATTATTATTATTATTTTTTTTTTTTGCCCCGCGGGGCCCTTTTAAAACCTCCACATCAAACCTAGGGGGTCAGCGAGGATCTACTATGCCCCCTTATGGTCATTTGCCCCTTCGCTTTGGCCTCCTCTTGTCTCTCGATCCTACCGAGAGACAAGATGGCGGCCGCTACGGACTGTTTGGAATGTTTACAGACGCCGGAGAACCAATCAGCTTCGCTTCACAAAGCTCCGTTGCGCGAAAAGTACGCGTACTGGAGCGCTGCCCGGTCCGCTGTTACAGATATATATCTTTTTTTAAACGTTAATTTCTCAAAATCCACTGTAGCACATATATTGAGACCTACAAAAGGCACATCGGGCTACCAGTCCCTACAATTTTGCCAAGTTTCGTGCAAATCCATTCAGCCGTTCGGGCTAAAAGTGAGGCCAACCGCCCTATGGAAAACTCAATGTTAAAAACACGTTTTGGGACCCCCCTTTTTTCTCCACCCCCCCTGGACGACCCCCCCCCAATTTTCAGGGGCTGCTCAGAAACAAAATGTGCCATTTTCCTGAAAATTTCAGCCAATTCCGTCCACAAACGCCAAAGTTATTTGACATAGAATTTTCAAAAATCCCATAGGAAAAAAATCCTAACTATATATACCTACTGGCGACCGCCAGTAGGTAATATATATATATATATATATATAATTAACTGAAAAAACCATAGGTTTGACACCAGTTATAGTTAGCTGGAAATTTTACTGATATAAAACCAATGAAATTCCACGTTATAGTTAGTTGGACTCACTATAACTTGCGCTGGGTAATGCACTGCTGATGACGTCACATATTACATCACTCATGACATCACTGATGACACCATCCTTGTGACACAGTGACAGACCTCCTTTCACTGTAATCTAACCCTTGAAACACATATTCAAACATAGAAACTAAAATTTTCAAAAAAATGGAGATACCCATACCAGTTACAACAACCAATTCAATAATTCCACCATCTATATACACATGCACTAATTCACCAACAGTTCTATATAGTCACTCATACATATATTCACTAATCATATGTAGTGATACACCTACACATCCTGTTACACACCGACAGTCATCCAAAAGTTATTCACACACATACTCACACATGCAAATAAACTATTGAACATCCATTTATTTGCATAAACAGCTATACACACACTACCACTTTACTTCTAAGCAAACGTACACATACTTACTCTCTTAAAAAATCACTTATAGAAACACATACTAATTTAAACAGGAACTCTTACAATCCCTCACTCTCACATATACTCACTTATATACATCAATATTCACATATACTAGATTAAAACATATGTAGTTACTGATAAAGACACTAATAAGACAGTCATTCACTCACTAACACAGACATATACACACTCATCCACCCATACAGTCCTGCACATATGCTGTCTTCAAAACACATACAAACAGAGACTCAGTCATTCTTGCATCTATGTACTAAGTAATACTCCCACCAAAGCATGCAAACACTCATACTGATACTAAGAAAAACATCTAATCACCTATATACATACACATGTACCTACTCATCAACCCATGCAGCCACTTATACACAAAGTGAAACACTAATACATATATTTAAATATTTAAGCATTACTCACTAATATATGTATTCACTAAGATATTCAATAATATATACATATATAACCCATATTTATTTTTCAGAAAGACACACATTCACTGGATGGTGTCATCAGTGATGTCATGAGTGATGTAATATGTGACGTCATCAGCAGTGCATTACACGCGCAAGTTGTAGTGAGTCCAACTAACTATAACGTGGAATTTCATTGGTTTTATATCAGTAAAATTTCCAGCTAACTATAACTGGTGTCAAACCTATGGTTTTTTCAGTGAATTTCATAGGTTTTGTAAATGCTACTTCCTAACTACAACGTGTGTAAAACCTATGGTTTTTTCAGTGAATTTCATTGGTTTTTAAAATGCTAATTCAGAAATATCTCGTGTATACAACCTATAGTTTTGTCAATAAAGTTCTGGCAATATTTTTTTCAGAAACAAGCCGTTTTCTTCACTGTTCAAGTTGCATACAGACTCCTTGTAAAGCGATACAGAATTAGAAAGTCTGTACCTTACCTTTTTTTCAACGCATTAAAATTTGCCTGTAAATAAAAATAGCCTTTCTAAACTTTCGTGCATGACCCGGTGTGCGCACTCTCGGCAACAGTTCTCAATAAAATGGATAGCGCATTTCCAGGCTTTCGTGCGCGACCGACTGCGCACACCCGCCTATATATTTCGTGAAAACTTTGCAATCTGAACTTATTGAATTTCTTCATAGACCCATCAAAGAACGTATACTACGTCAAAGAGACTAAACCTAGGCTTCTTTTTTAATATTATGAAAATTTTCATTAAATGGAGCCGAATGTCTTTTTAAACTTTCGTGTGTGACCGAATGTACACACCTTGGTATTTTAAAAAAAATATAAAAGGTTTTATACTTTAACAATTGTATGCTTGAATCGAGCTCAGAAGATATATTAAATCCGGATATGTTTGGATTTACTCCTTTTCACATTTTGAAACTTTGCTGAATTAGACCGCTAATTCCAAATGGCGTACGTGACCAGATTCTATCACCGCGTACACGTCCTGAGACGCGCATGTGAAGTCATGTGACTTGAAAACAACACTTCCAATTGGTTCTTAGTAGTTTCTATTCTGCAATTTACACGGAGCACTCCACCCACTCCTCTCACTATCTTTTCTACTCTCAAAAGAGAACGACGTTCAACACCCTTCGGAAGACTTTGCTGAAATGGCTGCCGCCCCGCATTCATCTTCCGAATCTGAAGGAAATGAGCGACTACCTTTAAAAAGAAAAAAGGAATCTTTTATTTGGCAATTTTTCACTTATCCTGAAGAACAAAAGAAAGTGAATGCGCCAAAAGTTACCTGCACGATATGCAATTCGGTTCTCTCAAGAGGAAATCCAAGAAAAAAATATTCCTTTTCCATACATACCATGGTGCGGCATGTCAAACAAGTGCACCCTGTGGAATTTGCAAAGGCATCGACAAGAGCCCTGGCCACGCTATTACCATCAGACGTGGCCAGCACATCTTCTGGTGGACGACCTGTATCACCATCGAGTGCTGTGATGGACTTGAGACCATATCTTGCAAAGGTGCACATGAAATGCAACGAGTGTGGAGAAATTCTTCTGTACGGAGAGCAGAGCCTCATTCTTACTAAACTAAAAATTGAGAGTTATAAATGCCCCGAGAAAAGATAAATTTCTTCATTTCATTTTGATCCTGTGTCACACATGAAAATGTTGTTGCAAGTTTAAAAAATCAAAAACAACATAACACTTGTTTTAAAAAAAAAAAAGAAAAAAAAAAAAGTTCTTTTCAGAACTAACTCATTCTACCAAAAAGAGCTCCAGGAGCATATTATAAAGGGGGTTTATCTCCGCTTTTTTGGCTTTCGTTCGTGCGCGACCGTGTGCGCGCACCCGCCTATATAATTCGTGAAAACTTTGCAATTGCAACTTCTTAAATTTCTTCATAGACCCATCAAAGAACTTATACTACGTCAAAGACAGTAAACCTAGGCTTCTTTTTTATTATTATGAAAATTTTCATAAAATGGAGCCGAATGTCTTTTTAAACTTTCGTGCGTGACCGAATGTACACACCTTGGTATTTTTAAAAAAATATATAAAAGGTTTTATACTTTAACAATTGTATGCTTGAATCGAGCTCAGAAGATATATTAAATCCGGATGTGTTTGGATTTACTCCTTTTCACGTTTTGAAACTTCGCTGAATTAGACCGCTACTTCCAAATGACGTACGTGACCAGATACTGTCACCGCCTACACGTCCCGAGACGCGCATGTGAAGTCATGTGACTTGAAAACAACACTTCCAATTGGTTCTTAGTAGTTTCTTTTCTGCAATTTACACGGAGAACTCCACCCACTTCTCTCACTATCTTTTCTACTCTCAAAAGAGAACAACGTTCAACATCTTTCGAAAGACTTTCTTTTCACGCGATAATGTGAAATACTGAGATTGTTACAGGATTTTCTATCAGATATGTGTTCCCATTTTTGTTGAAGCACTAACACCGTGGAAAATTCCACCGATAGCAGTGATATTTTTAACGCCGAGCACCGGCGATTTTTATCACTTAGAAGCCTTCCTATTATGAAGGTTTATCTCCTAAGTCTCTGATTCTCAAACTGTGCAACGCGGCTCCCCTGTGTGCCGTAATGAAGTGCTAGGGGCGCCGCCCACACTCTAGTGTGACTAACCATCTATAAATTCCACTGACATCTCTACCCTGGTATTTGCAATTGTGAGCATCAAAAGGAGCTGCACTACGCCCCTGTGAGAGGCCTCACTCCCACTGCTGCAACGGCTTGGCAGTCCTCCAGATGCACAGGAACAGCCCCTCCGATCCATTGAAGTTCTCTGTCGTGAGAGGCCTCACTCCCACTGCTGCAACGGCTTGGCAGTCCTACAGATGCACAGGAACACCCCCTCCGATCCATTGAAGTTCTGTGTCGGTCTCAATACCACTTACGAAATGAAAATAAGCACTGAAGAATATTCAAGCATGTAGTACTCCTCCTGCTACAGCATACAAAATGCATTCTATTACCTATAAAAAAGTCAAACACCCACGCTACAATCATATAGAACACTTCCTCTAAAGAAGCCTGTGAATAACTTTAAAACATCAGGTTAACCTTTTTTTACTCTCTCATCATTATTAAAGATAAGTATTTACAATGCTATATTAAACAATGCCATGGTTCTTGCTTTTTAATTTTAAAAATCTTGCAATCTTTCACAAACCCAATACTCATGGCTTCTTTTTCGTGACAAAAATCTTGCAATATTACATACCTACATAGAATAACAGAAAAAACATAACACTACAAAGGCCGAACACTCTACTAAACGCGGATTTGTAACCTATGGGGCAGATTTATGTTAACTACTTCATACCCAGATATGCACCAGTTAATGTGCACCACAGTATGCTAGTGCTCCGTTACCCATGGTGTGCCACATTTGAAATGTGGCGCACCATGGTACAAAAACACCATACATGCGTAACACATCTGTGCTCAAAAAGTAATACATTGCTAGGGTTGCATCGCAAGTGTGATGCAGCTCCAACAAGGCTCACCAATGCACTATATTCACAATACTGCGTCAATACCTACGCCTGCTTCAAGCACATGCACAGTTTTGAAACAGCATAGGTCTGAAAGTCACTGAGTGAAATATCATGCATTACAGTCAGCCACTTTCAAGACGCATTCCTTCAGAGGAACACTTCCTTATGGTGCAGGGCTTTAGAATGTGACATATCTCCTAGATCCATAACGTTGTAAATATGGTACATTATTTCCACTGTCATTGTATTAAATAAACTGATGAAATTGTGGCGCAAAGAGACGCAACGTCAACATAAAGCTGCTACAATGTGTTTTAAAGTGCCCTTTAAATTACAACCAACACTCTCTTTGAAGAGACCCCTCATGTTTTTTTAACACCTGTTAAGTCCTTCCATGCTCATGACAGAGCCGCTCCATCACGAGCATTGCCTCAGCTGTCCTCAGAATAGACCAGTTTTGTCATGGGCTTGCCGCTGTGCTTGCACAGCACTAATATTGTACCTCCATGACACGTCCTATTGACTAAGCAGAGCCATGACAGAACCACTGTATCATGAACAGATCTCAACCGTGGCTCATGAAGGAGTACCTCTATCATGAGCATAGGAGTACCACTCAGCCCCCCGGCCCCCTAATGCTGAGGCAGAATTGCCACTGCAGCAAAGGACTTAAACTCCTGGAAAGAACAACATGTAACATTTAATATCATTTCCCACCAATGTTTTCATATATCAGTGTTGCTGAACTCACTCAGTAAAATGTCGCTCATTTCATTAAATCACTTTTAAAGCATCCCTTATAACAATGCACCCAATCCTATGTGGAAGTGCTTATATTAAACATGACATTGCTTTAAGCAGGATAGACAAAGAAATGACACAGTGATGTAAAAGTTTCTTTATTTTTTATACTTACCTAAAAAATAGTAAAAAAGTAAAGTAAATTTATTTTAAAAACGTAGTACCTGTGGAAGAAAAGTAAAAATAAGATTATAATGTACATTTCATAAAATAAAAAAAAGTAGGAGTCAATAAGAGAGAGGCAGAGAAAACTCTCGGATGTTATTAGTTGTACTTACCTTATAAATATAATATATGTGGAAGACAGTAAAAAAATATGTTTTAATACATATTTCTAAATTCAATGTAACAAAATAACTCAAACAACATATTAAATAGTTTATTTTTGCTGTCCTCAGAATACATTGATTTTCACTATAAACAGTGATTTCAATATTAATCATCATATAACAGCGGGGAAAAAAAAACACAATCAAAATGATTGTGTTTAAAAAAACGATCCAAAATCTCCTTACATATTATAAATACCTGAAAAAAACATATCTTAAATGTTTTTCTCAAATTCGCAATTTCTTGAGTAAGCACACTACATCTTCCACAGTTACAAACTAATTAAACTATACAACCTATTTTTAAATATATCTCAAAAAAACACAGTGCAAGTATCTCCTATAAAAATCTATCTTAAGTATACATTTTCTTCTCTCATACCTTTCCGCATGGCCAAATTGTATAAGTTAACTCATTAGCTTTTAAATACCTCTCCCAAAAACTTGCGTCCATATATGTTCTAAAATAATTATCTAAAGTACTCATTTTCTTCTCTCATATTTTTCCACATGGCCAAATACTATGAGTTAAGTAGTTTTTTTCAGAAATTTCTTAATCTTAATCTTATCTATTCTTTTGTGAACCTTTACAGTAAAAATGTGTAACATGCTTTATACCACCAAACATTAACTAAATTTCTACCTGATGTTATCACTATACCAAACACAAATTTCATTTATAGATTTGTAGACCCTCAGTCACATGATATTTGTAAACAAGAAAGTTTCATATCTTTACAGTATTAATCTTCCTACAGCAAGTGATTCTACTGAAATTTGGGTTCCAAAAATAGCAGATAGGAGTTAGTTAAGGCAAAAGGCAAACGTTTCTTAAAAGTCAATTGGGTATCATTGCAAAGCGTCCAGCCACTTCCACACTTCAAATAAGCTGTATAATGTCCTGATGATGTGGAAGGCCCTTCATGAAAAATAATGGCTACAGTTACAAATGTTCTTCTGGAAATAGATACTTGAGTAGCCACAACATTTTTAAATAAAGTTGACAATTTACTCCCATCAGCTCTGCAACGTTGAAACATTAATATTACATATTGTCCATATCTATGGATAAATAAAGTTGATAACATTTCAGACTTACATTGAGAACAGACCATGTTCTGATGCGCATCTTTAACTAGTTTATTAAAATACACTTCTTTACAGTCTGGTAATGTTAAATATATAAATCTTTCACTGTGTATATCAGTACTACTTGAAAATGAGCAATTATCACAGTTATGTTCCCATTTATAAGAAAGGCCAAAAAGATTATCAATATCTACACCTTCATCTTCCAAAACTGTAAACATATACATAATAAATTCCTGACAATCTTGCTGAATATTCTGTGAAAATTGATTTACTCCTGCACATATGTCTAAAACATTCCTTAGTTCTGAAACACTTCCTACTTCACTTTCACCACTACTACATTTTTCAAATATAGAATTTAAGGAATAGCAAAATGTTTGCTCCTGATTTTCTACAATCTGTTCCCTAACATTTTTTAGAAAAAAACAACATTAACTACTACATTTGCATAACAGTTGACACCAGACCTGTTTTCAAACTTAAATCCAACATTCTCTTCAATACTAACCGTTTTCTTATGCCTACCAACAACAGCTACATCTTTTTTTCGTCGTTTCTCAACTACTTCAGCACATTTCTCCTCATTTTTCCTTTTCTGACCAACCATACGCCTTTCAATTCAAGGATATTGAGGTAAACTTGGAGCATATTCTCTTCTTAACCTATTATACTCCTTCACACAATTTAAATCTGCACTAATCTTTGTCTCATCATAATCAATTAAATAAAGTCCACATAAAGTTCTAACTCGCGATAAAGCAACATATGCCATACCCTCTTTGAATACAGTGCTTCCAATATTTACCAAAGCACAATCTACACTTAAACCTTGAGATTTGTGAATAGTCACTGCATATGCCAAACAAATTGGAAATTGCTTCCGACGGACATATAAGTCTTTCACAAGCAAAAAACGATTTGAACAGCGACTAATTTGCTGAACTTCCTCAATTCCATCAAATTTTATTCTTAAAAATTCAATCTCATCTCTATTTGTATAATTAACAAAACCAACAACATTACCCATTGCTCCATTTACCAATCCTCTTTCTACATGTAAATTTCTCCTTAAAATTATCCGACAATTTAAACATACATACAGATTTTTCTCTAAACCAGCAGTTTTAGATATACTTTTTTGAAGAGAATCCAATTTTAACTTCAACTTTTCAGACAAAACAATAGTACTACCTTCATGCTCTATTCTATCTTTAGCTTCCAGTTTCCTAATTTGTTGATTTTCTAAATTCAACATTTTCTCATTAAAAACTGAACATTCTTTCACAGTTGGCATCAAGCATATCACTGATTTATCTGCTACCTCTTTACTATATATTTTCTCAGGTACATTATCTTCATTAGGAAACAGCTTGGAAAGTAATCATGTTCGTAGAGTGTGTTTCGCATCTTCAGTTAGTTTTCCAATCCTGATATCTTGAAGAATATTTCCATATTTAGTATCCTTTGCCTGTCGCATATTTTGAATCAGTTCAGTATACTTGAAATGTGACCATATATTAACATTTCCAATACTGCCCAGGCAATTTCTAGTCTCCTCATGCGTAAGAGTTTCAATTACAGGTTGTCCTTTCACTGGAGTTAGTTGGAGTAGATCTCCAAAAACTATGACATGTTTACCTCCAAATAACACATCATACTCTGTCTTAAGTATCTGTTGCATTCTTAAATGCACAAAAGCAAGCATTAAATAAGATACCATGCTTACTTCATCAATAATAAGAAGTTTCATTTTTTTAAGCACTCTAGAAACTTCAAAACAAGCTTCTCCAGATAGCTTGTGATATTGTAATTTATTTTCATGTTCAACTGGCAGCATCAGTAAACGATGTAAAGTAATACCTTTAATATTATGTGCTGCCAATCCAGTTGGAGCAGTAACAACACACGACAGTGTTGACTGAGTTCTTTGCTGTAAATATGTAGTAATTCCTTTAATTAGGAAACTTTTACCAGTTCCAGCTTCTCCACTTACATATAATCGAATAGGTTCAAATGACATACATGAGCAATCTTTTCTCTCATGACGAAAGCCATGCTCAATGTGCTCTGTCACTTCATCATATATCTGTCTTTGCTCAATATTAAATTGCTTCTTTAATTCTTCTAAGTTGATTACTTCCTCTTGACCTTGCTGCATTGCTCTTTCCACCTCATCCATGGCAGTGGCTGCTTCATTTTGGATAATTGGTTGTCCCAGTGGATCTTGACTTAATGAAGCCGAACTTTGACTATCTTGTGAACTATCTCTAGCAATCTCCGCTGCAATTGTCACTTCTTGCTCTATTTCATCATTCAACATTTGCAGATAATTACTAAAAACAGTACATTCAATACTACTTTTAGATGCGTTGAATGAATCTTCATAACTATCAAAGTCCCCAAGTAGTTCCTCTTCTCTACGCCATGGTTTAAAGAGTTGCAAAAGAGCAAAATAGTAAAATTCTCTTTTGTCAGGTGTTTCGCAACTCAGTTTCCGATGATTAATCAAGTGTCCTTTTCTTTGCTTCACCAGACATCCTTCTTGTCCAATTACAGCATATACACCTTTATCAATGTTCTCTGTAACATTCCTTTTAAAAGTGTAGTTTTGAAGTATTTCATACAGACAAATGTTTTCTAAAAGAGTACTTCTATTTGGATAGCATGTATCCAACATATTTGTTTTCAGAATGTCTGTACTGTTTGGTTCTTTCTGGGCTAAATATTCAATTTCTTGCACAGGTTTTAGAACACGGTTTCGTGTTTCTGCAAGACCCAAACTCACCCAGAGAATAGTCCTTGATTTAGCATAAAGACTTGCTGATGATAATTGGTCACAACATTCATATGCTCCAATTTCTCGATGAGACAACATCTTCAAACTGTACGTATACAATTTCTTGCTTAGGCTCTTTTCATGAGAAATGTCTTCCCACATCTCCTTCAGTTCCGTCTTTTCAGATTTTGTGATGTAAGACGTTACATATCGAGCCACAGCAATAGAGTTGTCTGCAACATATTGTATGTCCATGTTAGCATTCCACATGGACAAAATGACTGGGTTATAGTCATTTATATATTTGGATTCTTCACCTCTTCTTAAATTGTACGTATTTTTAGGTGACCTTCTTCTGATGTTATGTCGCAAAGATGACATCAAATTGTTGACTCTTCCTTTTGAAAGTACCGGTCGTGCAAATCCAAAACGACATTTGGTATAGAATTTACTCTTTGATTTGAATTTTCGCCGACAATATTTTCCACAACGATGACTTTGAAAGCGTAACACTTTTCCTCTTAAGTCCTTATCAGTTGTACTATTAGGTATGTCACAAGTGGCATACTGTTCAATAAAAGAGAGTACAGTCTCATCCGAGTCTCTTCCAAATTTAGGAGCATCCTTGATCCATAACAGCATATGAATATGAGGAGCACCTCTTGCTTGGTATTCTTTTCTCCAAAAGAAATCCAGTACTTCACCAAGATGCGGATTTTTCTTGTGTGTAAGAAAAGTCATCATAGCTTCAAATCTATGATTAAAATATCTGCAAACATTAACCGGATCTAACGAACACAGTTCTCCGGGTGTCTTGTAGTTTATATTTTCTATGTTTGCATTCGCCTCCTGAAGAAATTCAAGTAAATCTTCCCAAGCATACTCTGCACAGCTTAGAGTTAAAAACCATGTTGGTGCTCCTAAGTTTCTAAGCATGCACTTCAAATCTCCATGACGACGGTACCAATACTCATTAGTACCACGCTGACAAGCCATTAAATTAATTAGGTGTGAATCCAAAACACTATCTTTCTGTTGCACTTTATCCATATCCATAAATTCCTTTGCTGAAATATTATGCAGATGAACTCCACTTTTTAAGATATGATTTACTGCATAAGAGAGACCAGATAAGTCACTCTCAAACAGAAGATGAAACAAATATGGAATGCATTGGCGAAACCTCGGATCTTCTGCATATAATCTTGTTGTCCGGTATTCAGATGCAGGAATCTGCATAGGTCGATCATCATATCGTGTACCTTCACCTGTAGGGAATAACTGTGGGAAACAACGACCTTCCAAACTTTCTTCCCACACACTAATAGGATTTCCTTTTGCCTTTTTCATCTGAAATAATTCAATAGCATTCCCTATTGCTTCTTTGGAATGCAGTGGATGAACACTGTAATGTTCATAAATTTCTTCACTTCTGGATAGGTCAACTTTTTCAATTTGTCCAATAGACAAATCACTCTCCTCTTCTTCACTTACATCTTCTTCTTCTACGTATACATCTTTATAGTACTTATTGTTTTGAACTAAATACAACGTTGCCTTTTTGACTTTTCTAACATCCACTAAATCTTGCCAGATTTTCTTACTCTTTGTAGGTACACCATTAACTAGAATACCTAGAGGTTCCTCTTCTACATTTTCAACACCAATTGTTTCCATATTTTTTTTTAAATCAAGTGGCAAATATACAACTCTACCCTTTAATCCTCTTTGTAAATCTGAAGGATTTAATTTACCAGTCTTAGGCTCCATACGAACAATAGCCTGAAAAGGATGTACACATTGGATCAGAATAGTCTCATAAGTATTTAAATCCATCAATTCTGATGGAATATTTATCAACTCTAGATTATTATGAACAGCTCTAGCAGGCATTTTATTTTCATTTAATTTATTATAACAATATTAACAAATACGTTGCTCAAAACCCAAATCAAAATAGTTTTCCACCAACAAATAAGTTGCAAAATCTTTCCATTGACCATTACTTTCATCTTCACTTTTTAAATATAAATCAACTAACCTAGTTTGACTTTTGTAATGAATGCGTCGACAACAGACACAAGAAAAATTTGGTTTCCCACCTGCAATTACCTTAAACTTTATTATTTCCTGTTCAAAATTTTCAATATTAACATGTCCAACATTTTCTAACACATTTCCTTCTATAATTATATCAGTTTCTGCATTACCTTCCTCTGGACCAAAATAACTTACCTCAATTTCTGCACAAATCTTCTTAACATCTAATTCACATCCATACAAAAGAGCACTATTTAACTGTTTAAGTTTAAGTGCTGGACTTTTTGCATAATACAACTTTCTCACCAATTTTCTGAAGTGATGAAACACACTCTGGCATATTTTTTTAGAAAGACAAGCCAGAGAATGACCTTGCAGACCTATTTTTTCTCGCACTCTGCAATGATCTAATTATTGCAACATAACAATTTTTTTTCTAAGACTTTCTTTAGTGTACTTACGTAAGAAATTGCAAAAGAAATCAATTGAATCCTGTCGTACACTACAAATGCTACTACAATTCCAACTGTAAACAGAACAGGTCCCCCTGAAGCTTCTCCAGCCATCACCTCTTCTGCATTTCTAACCACAATTTTCTCTTTCTCAATTACACATCCCTCCTTCACCTCGTATCCTCGACCACTGGTGTCAACTGCATGCAACAAATCGTTACTTTGAAAGTAACTCTCTTCATTAAAAAATGGTTCAGACGTTGAAGTATGCATCCACTTCCCAGAAAACACTTTACAAAAATTACTCCTATTTACGTGTCTCTTCCATTTACTTTTAGCTTTTAAAACTCGTATTGCCTTATTTAGCGTATTTATTCTATTAAGTACTAAAATAAATAATTTTCTTTTTGTCTCAAACGCGCGCTCAACAATACCCTCTATATATTGTTTCTTCTTAAGAAAAGCAGATCTTCTTTTAGAAACTTTCTCCTTTTGTAATAAATTCGAAACTACTCTGTTGTAAAACATACGCTTCCTGATTTGGCTAAATTGATTCATCCGAGTTTTACTGTACAGATTTTCCTGTCTCCTGATTCCAGAAACATTTTTATCTTTGGTTCCATGTCTCCTTCTCGATACTGGTATACTTTTTTCCTTGTCCACTTCAATACTAATATTTTTCCTTCCACATATTGCTCTCAAAAACTTGTTGGTTTGCTTACCAGGAGCACTCTTCTTTTTATCCGTCCTATGTTCTTTTGATACTTCTTCAATTCCTTTCTTCTTCAAATTGTAAGTCCGTTTATAGAGCTTTCTTTTTTCAGTTCTGGTCGGCATCTTAATTTAAGATTTTGATGAAATTCTCAATCTCTAAAACACAAACATAACAAATATTATAGTTGACTACTAGCATATAACGTACAAATTTAAACCACAGATTCATTTTCTAAGTAGAATAAAGAAAATAACAGAAAGTCTCTGAACTGAGTAGGAAATCCTGTAGTGAATGTTGGTTCTTAATTTTATCACACTCCATATCTGTTTTAACATTATAGACAGTTTTTAATTCTAATTTTTAAAGCATACAAACAGTACACTTTTTTCAAGAACTATGGGTCATCGTAGATGTTTTAATCTTTTTTACTACAATCTCTTTTACACTTCATGAGAACATGTCTTATCACTCTCCTAAAGCACATCAACGACGAATAGGTCAAGAAAACTGTCTTCAAGAATGCTTTACTATCAAAAAAAAATTTATTTATTGAAATCTTCATAATTTTGTAGAACTTCCACCATTATATCATTAGGGACTTCTTCAAGTCCAAAGTCCTCATCTCCTTCTACCATCTCTAAGTAAGCGGAGTCTAAAGACATGTCCATAAAATAATTGTTTTCATCTATTTCCTCTTGAAAGACTGCGTCTAAAATTTCCTCCATCACTTCGTTAATGATTTCAAAATGAATTTGTTTCTCTTCTGAGGAATTCTCCATAACTAGACTCAGTTTATTCTTCTGTATCCTTTTTAAAAAAATAGAGACTAAATTATATCTTTTTTCATAAATGTATAACTTAAAAGTACCTTTACTAATTTTTAAACTACATATATTTTTATAATTTCTAACTTATTAACTCTATATATTTTAAGATACCACGTTCCTCTTGTTTTGAAAAGAAATTGGCAATATAACTCTAAACATTAACACTGATCTTTTTTTTCCATTAAATAATAACTGTTGTTAAAAGACATTTTACTGTAAAATTTCTTTTTAGATTTTCTCGATATCACAAATATTGATAATCTGTAGAATTAATTTTTAGAGACCCATTTTTTCAGTTCACCAGTAGAAAGAGCTATGTAAACTATATGCACTCTGAAGAGAAGGCTCACACTATACAAACCATAGCATTCACTTAACAGATTACTACTTCCCACAGAGATAGTTCCTTTCATGTTTCAACAGCATACTCACCATGTAAAAGTCATAGCATGTACAAAATGTCATACTAAGCATGAAGAACAACCTCATAATAAACCTCTGCATGAATATGTAAAACAATGCTGATACATAGTATAATCACAGATATGCAGGAAAGATACCCATCACACCTAGAACCATATCATAATACCTCTTTGTAAATAAAGGAGAAAAACTGCCAAACATAATGCAACAAGATTTCAAAAATCATGAGCACTTCACAAGATTTAAGTAATGGAAACATGAAAGAATTATACTCCAATGATCCGTAAATCTGAACTCCATCAAAAAGAACACATGCACCAAGCCCATTAAAAGATAATTTCAACTGTCAGTGGAGAATATCTCAAAATACATATCTAGTATAAGCAGATACAACCCATGTGAATAATTCAAGATAAAATCATATTCCAAAATGAAATTTTACAAACATTTAAAAAAATCTTCTTCATTATTTTTATGTGCACCCAAAAAAATTGCCTGTGCAAAAATACGAACTCACCTGAAAAAAAGAATATCATTCCTCAAATTCTGTAATTCAGAAGGCAGGTTGTTGCTTTTCAGCACCAAACACTGTAAAAAAGAAAATAATAAAATGTAATTAACTTATTACAGACTTATTTCTTACACAACATAGAGCCATTATAGCAAAGAACAAGCATAACAGATAAATTCCCCAAGATTCTCTATCATTACAATAAGATACAAAATGTCTCATTTATGAAACCATTGCGCCACAGATATATCACTTTTTCCCATGTTAAAACGCATGCACCAGCGACACAAGGCCTTCATAACTAAAAGCCCATGTGACGGAGAACAAGTGCATAGACAGAAAATACAGGGCCAACCATGGGCATATGCAAGCAGTACACCTGCACAGGACCACCAAACCCCAGGAGCCACCATATTAATATATATCCTTAATATAATAATCCTCTAAGGATGCATACATATTTGCGTAGCGGACCATGGCAGGAATTTGGCGTGCTCTGCCTCTGTTCCACTTCCAAACACCTTGATCCACCCCCCCCTCTTCAGTGGGCTGCACGCTCCGCCCCGCCCAAACCCCCTGTTACAGAGCCCCCTACCTACGCTCCCTGCCCAGGGCTGCCATGACCCTATACCCGCCCCTGGAAAATGTGTAAGACACAGCAACAGTAAAAATCAAAGAATAGGCAACATGCAGAAAAACTACACAGTAGATAAAGAAACGAGGGGCATATTATCAAGGGGGTTTATCTCCGCTTGTTTGGCTTTAAAAGCCAAGAAAGCGGAGATAAAATTATCTCCCTATTACCTAGCTGTCGCTAACACCAGTTAGCGACAGCTAGTAGGAGATAGCGACCATCTTGGGCCCCACTTTGCATGTCAGTGATATTTATCACTAATGACATGCAAAGTGGGCGTGCCAAGATGTTAGCGACTGGAAACAGTCGCTAACATCGCTATCTCCTATTACCAACTTTTGAAGATATTCGTGCTAGGCGCGAATATCTCCAAAAGCTAACACCTGTCCTGAGCAGTACTTAGCCATGTTATCCAATGGGAGGTGGATAACATGGCTAAGAGCATTAGCTCGGTAATGCATAAATATCGCTGACTTTTCAGCGATATTCATGCATTGCGGCCGTTTTTTATCGCATTTGCGATAAACCTTGGTAATACCAAGGTTTATCTGCGATAAAAATTACCGCAGCGCAGCGGTACATTTTTGTCTCTAACCAAGCAATAGCGATAATTATCGCTATTGCTTGGTAATATGCCCCATATGTTTAAGATAACCCCATTGAAAAACATGTAGTAATTTTTTTAATCTGCCATGCATCTAGCCCTCCACGACCGCTTTGGAAACTCCTGCTCTAAACCTTTACATTTCATTTTTAAAACAAACGCACGTTTTTTTTCAAAGCTGCATATTAAACGCCTAAACATATATTTAGTCGTCCACATGCAGGCACTTTCAATTACATGACTTATTTAAGTGGAATCCCTGTAATGTTGCATATCTTTCCAAAAATACACCAGTGCCTATTATTATAACGATTTTTTTTCATTCTTCATCAGTGATATTATTTTTTACATGTAATGAAAATCACTATGACTTTTTAAACGACAAAGCTTACGCGGTAAAAATCACTCTGCATTTGCTTCCCTTTAAGAATGTAGTTTATCTACCCCACGCATGTGAACCTTGATATTTCCATCTGGCAGCAAATTCCGACCTTGAATCACAAGACATGAACAACAGCCTTATTGTCACAAAAACAAGTTAGCGTAGCATCTGTTCGCGAACATATCTTTCACTTAGCTAATATTCACAGACAACACCATTCCTTATAAAAGAGTGGCCTTCCTTTACAATGTACTAAGGTGACTCCCTTAATTTTAAACGCATCCTCCACTTCAAGACAGGCTATTTTTTTTATAACTACTAAGCAATGGTTTAGTGACCGGACTACCAAAAATTATATCAAGTCATTCTGCTACTATTCACTCCATGCTCTGCGACCTATTTCTGTGGACTTCCTGTTGAACTGCCAGTGCTGCGACGTTTGTGTTCCCATTTCGTTTATTTCAAAATGGATGTCCCTCCTGTCTTCGCAAACAAGCCGGAACACTTAGAACTATTTCGCCAGAAGATGCTTGACTACTACGGCATCTTAGCACTCTCGACTCTGAATACTTCATATCGATTATCATTTCGATATTCCTATTTCACCTGTGTGCAGCCTGTATTTCATTGCCTGAGCTGTGATTTCATGTGGGCCCTGGACTTATGTCTCTGCAACTTGGTACCTCCTGAAGTGAATTAAATCATCTCATGAATCCGTTAATTGATCATGAACAGCTTTGTTGCAACGGAGGGATTATGGCCTTTGCAGCGATACAAGGAGTTCTGGGTCATTGGGATATATTCGCAGCGGCGCAAGATTTCCTGACAGACAGCTACATTAAAAACCCACCGCGCTGTCCTCTGATGGTACTAGAGGCTCCGGTAATAACAGATCATGAATGCTGCTTTCCTCTTTTCAATTGGATGGCTGACATGTTTTCGGATCATATCAGTGACTTCTTGTTAGAAGCAGTTGCTGCCTACTTTGCCTATACAATCCTGGGTTGACTGTTATGCAAGCCATTGACGTCCACATTTCGTTTTGCCTCCCTATATTTTTCACGTTTTCTTGGATACTTTCTTAACATGAACAGACCTATTGGCTTTACTAACAGTGGACATAATGATTTCCTACTGGTTAAATTTTGATCTTTTATGTGGACAAAAATTTTTTCCTTCACCTACTCGATTTTTAACTTTATTTTTTATCAAAGTCTAATCTCAACAATTCTATTGTATATCTTATCTTATGTTATTTCAAACGTACTCGAACCAAAACTCGCTAATATATGCTACATGTGCCCTAATTAATGTGTAAATATAGAATGAGTTTTTTATAACTGTAAACGCAATTTCGCATTTGAACTGCTTAATTCCGCCTCAGACACCTCTGATCATTTAATTTTCCATAAACTGAAATATTTTGATTACATACATGCACCTCTCGCCATTTTGTCCGTTTTGGCGCGTTTTTTTTTCCCTTACACAATAGCATAACAGAAACGTGATAGTGCTTCGCATGCAGAGAGCTGATTGATAAAGACATAATGTCTAACCACTAGCATTTTCATGTATCGTTCCTAAACTGAAAGGCCAGAGACCTTCTTCCATTTATTAAAATATATTATACTTCCTCATAAGAGTGTATAATTAATTTTGCAAAACCATATTCATTTTTCATCAACTATACCATTTGTATTCTATGTACTACTGACTATACCGATTACTTTGTTTTTTGCAATGTCTCTACTCGTATTAGATTAGAAACTTGCCTTGATAACAGTGCATTTCTGAATAAACATTTCAAATATACACGTTCTCTCTTTTAATCCATAATCTCAACTAAAATGATTGTATACTGAAACAGTATTCATGTGTTCCACGTAACTTCAGCTGTACTAACTTAATATTTTCTTTTGTCGACCTGATTTACTCATACTAGAACCCACAGGCCTATAACAGCCCGTGAACCCTTTCTTAGTAGGTCGCGCACCATGCAGACAGTTGTACCTCTGTAAAGAAATAATGTATTACTCTTTTCAAGCACCGTCGCAGTTCCGCTTCACTCAGTGTTAATCACTGCTCCCACGCTTCTACAGACCAGACGCTATGTTGTATTTCACTCCTTATCACGCTTTAATCTCCACAATAACAAACACTTCTCCGCCAGCCACCAGAGAACAGAGTGCAGATGCAGAGGCACTAAGTAGTGAAATACAACATACCCTCTGCTCTATGGAAGCAACCGAGCGGTAATTCTGAAAGAAAACATTCACTAGCGCTTCAAAAAAGCTTTTCAATTATATAAATAGTTTTTTGAAAACGTTCCAACTACTTTGATGCGACTATCTGTGTGTGCCTCCACAGCAAAGTTCCTCAGCCCGGACTGAAGGCAGACACAGACAGACACACACACAATAAGATAACACAGGGCAACGGAGACGGAAAACCGAAGGCAGATGAAGATGCAGTCAAACAGCAGGAGTGAGAGAGATATTTTTATACTCCGTTTGGTACCTCAATTTACGAACACATTTACTGCACAAATCTCTGTACAACCTCATAGTCAGAACTTTTCATTTTATTTTACTCGACCACCTCCCCCTCTCACCCCACCAGTACAAGCCGCGGCCACAAACTACAATGTAATTTTGTCGTCTGTCAGAAAGTTTAAGAATTCATTAAGCATTACCACTTTTTCAAGACGGTATCACATGTAATGTACCAACTTTTCATTTTATTTTACTCGACCACCTGCCCTTCTCACCCTACGCCCACCAATGCAGGCCGCGGCCACAAACCGCACTATAATTTTGTCGTCTGACAGAAACTTTAACAATTCATTAAACATTATCACTTTTTCAAGACGGTATCACATGTAATATACCAACTTTTCATTTTATTTCACTCAACCACCTGCCCCTCTCACCCTACACCCACCAATGCAGGCCGCGTCCAGAAACCGCACTCTAATTTTGTCGTGTGACAGAAACTTTACGAATTCATTAACCATTAGCATTTTACTTTTCATTTTATTTCACTCAACCACCTGCCCCTCTCACCCTACACCCACCAATGCAGGCCGCGTCCAGAAACTGCACTCTAATTTTGTCGTGTGACAGAAACTTTACGAATTCATTAACTATTAGCATTTTACTTTTCATTTTATTTTACTCGACCACCTCCCCCTCTCACCCCACCAGTGCAAGCCGCGGCCACAAACTACAATGTAATTTTGTCGTCTGTCAGAAAGTTTAAGAATTCATTAAGCATTACCACTTTTTCAACACGGTATCACATGTAATATACCAACTTTTCATTTTATTTCACTCAACCACCTGCCCCTCTCACCCTACACCCACCAATGCAGGCCGCGTCCAGAAACCGCACTCTAATTTTGTCGTGTGACAGAAAGTTTACGAATTCATTAACCATTAACATTTTTTCACGACGGTATCACATGTAATTTACCATTTCTCTCTCTATCTGCATTATCTGTCTCTCTGCTAATATCATTTTTTCACTTCATAAACAACTTCTCTCATTATATATAAAGGCTTCAAAATCACACAAATAATTACTCTTTATATTAAACATATTTTATACTTCATATTTCACATTTAAATTAAAAATAGTTTTAGAAATACAACACATTATGACAGCCAAAAATGAGTTTAGTTTCAAACTATGAGGAAAATCAATCATTGTTTGTGAGTAAACCATATTTTACGGTACATGACAAAACAAACAGTTACAGACTTACCTTTACCAATGCTTTGTACGATGTACAACAGTGACAGTCACAAAATAGATATTCGTTTGACGGAAGTCTCAATTATGCTGCTATCACTGCAACCAAAATTCAATGGCACAGATATCCAGTCAATACAGACTCATATATGTCTCTTCAGCCAATCATATTTCCTCCCGCAAAATTTTGTATTCAAATTTACATTTCAGTTGGTTGTCCCTCACAATATTTTCAATGTCACATAAAAGTCACCCATCACCCACTGCCATCTCTGGCTGTTTCCATGGTAACACCTCATTCTGCACCTGGCTGAAGGCACAGGTCAAAAGTTCATATCTCAACGTTCTACAGCAAACTAACAACACTGTTTTCCCTCCAGAAACACCTGCCTATCCACAGCTCTGTTACATGTCATTTTTTTCACACCCAATACTACTTTTTCTTTTACATAACATTAACATGCAACGTAGTCTTCAATCTTCACGTATTAGAATCAACCAATCATTTTTCGTTTTTCAACCACACCAAGCTTCATCCATTTTTTTATCCTGACTTTCAGCTTCTAACTGCCATTCCACTTCCAGAACCCATCGGAGTACGAGTGCATCTGCCTTGAAAATGAAGGTTTGGCTTTTAGGACACAGCTATATTCACTGGAGTGGAAAATATGCAGCAAGCAGACGAATTTCCAACCTTGATTTACCAAATGTGCAGATAACGTGGATTGGGCAAAGAGGATTAAGATGTCACCAATTAATACCATTGGTGAAAACTTTTATGCATCTCCCAGAACCAGACCTTATAATTGTGCACTGTGGTGGGAACGATCTAGGCACATTGACTGGGGTAGGTCTGGAAATGCTTCTAAAAGACACCTTTCGACAATTGATGACACTTTTTCCTCGAACTGCCTTGGTATATTCCAATATATGCCAAGGACAGAAATGGAATTGGTCCAATCAACATTGTGCACAAATTGAGAAAGCAAGGAGACATGTAAATAAATCTGTTTCTGCTTTCCTCAGAGATTATAGCATGGGTTCTATTTACCACAACAACTTGCGTTACCACATGCAAGACATCTATAGGACAGATGGTGTTCATTTCACGGATGAGGGAAACAGAATCTGCATCGGTACTTACTTATAAATGCAGAAAAAACTCAATTAACACAAGGGCTCTTTTCAGAGCCACCTTATATCAAAGCACTCAAACTTCTGATTTATCTCCATTTTCACACTCTTGTAAATAGGTGTGCGCGCCCGAGTGCGCGCACCCCGCAACTTTAAAAAAAAAATATATATATATATTTTCGCGTTTAAGGGCCTTACTGCACACCCTGAGAGAACCTACGCAGCAAAACAATCTCTACCTTCTCCCCTTTCCATGTTCCAACGCTTTGAAATGACAATATATTTACTCGCAGTGACAAAATGGCGGTCAACACTTCCTGATTTCCTTCTAATCGAACGTTAACAGACGTCACGCAGCAAAAAAAATTCCGCTCGCGCGCAGCCGCTTGAGTGCGCGCACCCGTGCGCGCTTATAGATATATAATTGACTTTAACTTTAATTTTCTCAGCAACTACTGAACAGATTTACACCATTCCAAAAAAAGCGTAATCTGCGAGCCGGACTCTACAGTTTTGCCAAATTTCTTATAAATCCATTCAGCCGTTCGACCTGTAGCCGTGTCTAAACGTCCTATGGAAAATAACATGGAGAAAACATGTTTTGGGACCCCCTTTTATATCAGCCCCCACTTCACCAATCCCCCCCAAACTTTCAGGGAAGGAGCGCAGAGGACCGAGCCATCTTCTTTGAGAAATTCGCAAAGATTCATCCACCAGGGCCAAAGTTAATCCAAATAGATTGTTGAGGATTTCCTATGGAAACTAGGTCCTAACTATAACTACCTACTGGCGACCGCCAGTAGGTAATATATATATATATATATATATATACACACACACACACATAGTCACACATATGTATGTATATATATGTGTGTATATATATGTATGTATATATGTGTACTTATATTCATTAATTGTGTCTATAGTTGGCAGTGGTTTGCAACCTGTTCTGTAGGGACCATCACTCTAGGAAGGGTAAGGGAGTCACACACCTAAATAACCCCTGCTCACCCCCTTGATAGCTTGGCAAGAGTAGTTAGGCTTATCTCAGAGACAATGTGTAAAATATTTGTAATTGCACACACAGTGGAAACACTACAAAAGGAGTCCACACCAGTTTAGAAAAATAGCTATTATTTATCTGAATAGAGCAAGACCAAACCAATCAAAATCTAAAATACTCATGTCCAAATTTTACTTTTGAAACATTAAGCAAGTTTAGTCCATAGAAATCAGTGGATGCATTTGTTTAAGCACAAAGTACCTTAGATGTGTCAGGAAATAGTTCCTTACTTGCAAGGGAGGTGATGCGTCGGTGCCTAACTACTAGACTGAGGAGGAGATGCGTTGGTTCCTTACTGGCAGGGGAGGTGATGCATCAGTATCCAGACAGACGGCCTTGTTTTTTCACTGTTGTGCGGACTCGATGAAGAGTCAGCATCAAGGGAAAATGTATCAAAATCCAGAGGTGCTGTGTCAATGAAGCAACGACTATGCTGGCACTGCATCATTTTTGCAGCCCTGAGGCAGGTGCTGTGCTGATTCTTTAGCTGCAAGGAGGTGCTGCAACAGAGTCAGAGTGGTTGCCATGGACGTCTGTGACACAGTACTCTGGATTCATACAGCAGTGATTTTTATGACGCACTGCGACGAGAAGCGAGAGCCTGTGGTGAAAGCTGTGATTGATGCTTCCAGCGGAAACCACGATTCTATGCAGGCAGCGCCATGTGTCGATCTTTTGCAGTGATGGATAGAGAAAACAGGCGCTGGGAGCAAATGCGTGGATTTTCTCCTTAAGATCACTTGGTTACACTTTCAACGGCCCAGGAACTGGATTTGGTACAATTTGGCAAGTCAGGGCTCTCAGCAAAAGAGCCCAGTAATGGGTAGGCGAAGTCTTTGATGCCCCTGAGACTTCTTAACAGGAGGCAAGCACGCTAAGACCTTGCAGAACCTTGGAAACAGGTTGTAGAAAGCAAAGTCCAGTCCTTTCACTCCCAGTACAAAAGAAGCAAGCAGCAGGCCAGCACCACAAAGCAACAGGTAAAGTGGCAGTCCGTCCTACAGCATTTAGCTCTTCTCACTGGCAGAATGTCCACAGTCCAGAAGTGTTCTGATTTTGAGGTGTCGGAGGTCCAATACTTATACCCCTTTCTGTCATTGAAGTAGGCAAGATTCAAAGTAAAGTATTTTTAGTGCACAAGAAGCTGCTTTTACCAGACTTGGCCCCAGAGACACTACATGGGGGTGGAGAAAGCTTTGCATGAGAAAACAGCACAGACATATTCAAGTGTCAGTGACAGCTCCTCCCACCACTTTAGCTCAGGAAGGCCCATCAGCCTGGTAATGGCCCATCCAGATATACAAGACATATCTCGGCTCTATTTGTGTGACTGTCTAGAGTGAATGCACAAGAGCCCACCTGTCAGCCAACCCAGATGTGTATTCTACAGACAGGCAGAGGCACAGAATGGTTAAACAAGAAAATACCCACTTTCTTAAAGTAGCATTTCCAAACACTTAATTTAAAAATCAACTTCACCAAAAGATGTTTTTTAAAATTGTGAGTTCAGAGACCCCCTACTTAAAGTCTCTTTCTGCTCCCAATGGGAAATTACACGTAAAGGATATTTCAAGGCAATACCCATGTTGTCCTATGGGAGAGATACTCCTTGTAATAGGGAAAAACTAAGTTAACAGTATTTCACTAATAGGACATGTAAAACACACCAGCACAAGTCCTACCTTTTAAATACACTGCACCCTGCCCATGGTCTGCCTTGGGCATACCACAGGGGTGATGTACTTGTAGGAAAAGGGAAGGTGGGGGCTTGACATGTGGGTGCACTTGCCAGGTAAGCATGGCAGTTTAAAACTGCACACACAGACACTGCAGTGGCAGGTCTGAGACATGATTGCATGGCTACGCATGGTGGCAGTACAATCAGTGCTGCAGGCCCAATAGCAGCATTTGATATACATACCCTGGGCACACCTGGTGTACTTTACTAGGGACTAACTAGTAAATAAAATATTTCACTCATGGATAATCAAATTACCAATACATTTTACAGAAGGAGCCCTTGCACTGTAGCACTGGTCAGCAGTGGTAAAGTGATCAGAGTCTTAAAACCAACAAAAACAAGATGCAGCACACAATCAAAAACAGGCAGTCAGAAGCAAAAAGAGGAAGTCACAACAAAAGATGCCAGGTCTAAGGAGGGGCAGAAGAATCACTGTGTCTAGATTATACATATATAACATATTAACTGAGAAAATTAATGCTGAAGTGTTGTTAGAGTTAAGTTGAAATGTAACATTTTAAACAAAAAAATGAAATTCACCAATGAGAGCTAAATTAACTAATTATAAATTGTTCACTTTTTTCAGTAAATTTGGGGCACACGGGGTGACCTGTGGCCAAATCATGTGTCCAAAGCAGCAGGGCAGACAACCACCATCTGTGCACAACCTTTGGCCGTGCACAGCATGGATTTGTCTTTGGGCCTGTCTATGGTACCCTGCACCCAACCCCTGTGGTACTCACAGGAGTGAGGAGGCTAACAGGAAAACCATCCTCTTTTCCAAATCTGATTGCTCTAACATTTTAAGTTGTGTGCCCACAGGTCCCCTATGTGAGTCCCGAATGTAAAAAACCATCCAGTTACTATAAATATTTGATCCTAAAATTCTGAAAAGCTACTAAACAGATGTATACAAAAAATCACATAAAAAGCATGCCCACTGAGTAAAGATCTAGCTTTCTGACGGACCTGGTGAATATCCAGTCAGCAATTTTGGTTGTACCCCTGTTCCAAAAATTCCTATAGAAATCACCTGGGAAAATTGTGTTTTTGGACTCCTCCCTTTTTTGGCACCCGCTTGACAGATCACCCCGTAAGTCTCCAGGAAAGAGCAGAGGTGGATGATTTTTTTTTTCAAAGTGAAGATTCGCCAAACAATTCCAAAGTTAGCAAAACACACACACACATATATAGATTAGGAAAAACCAATGGTTGTTATATATATATATGCATTTCACAGAGTCCTTGTATTCATACATGAACTGAAAGATGATCATATATATTGTTTGTCTTTTTTCTTTCCCTATTCACAAAATTATGTATTATAGGATGATTTGCATTCATGCTTAGTAACTATTGTTGTTCGTGGATGCTCATTATGCTTTTTCTTGCTATATTTGGCAAGATTTACAAACAACTAATGACTAGTTGGGAAAAAGACTAATTGACAAGCAAGAAAGTAAGCCTGTGCATAGTATCTTGTTTTTGTCTATTATATCACGTGTGCACACTAAAGCATATTTTAAAAAAAGGCGGGCCGAGAACTGGCCATCTGTGAGCAAGGTCATCCGCCCGAAAAGCGCCAGATTTGTAAGCTCTGTAACAAATAAAAATGTACCTGTGCCTGATTCCTGAGATTCGAGTCATCTCTGTTCGCCTGCCGGGAAGTGCAGGGACGGCTTGTTATTTACTTCATATATATATATTACCTACTGGCAGTCGCCAGTAGGTAGTTATATTTAGGACCTACTTTCCATAGGAAATCCACAACATTCTATTTGGAATAACTTTGGCGCCGGTGGACGAATCTTCGTGAATTTCTCCAAGAAAATGGCCTGCTTGGTTCCGCTCCTTCCCTGAAAGTTTGGGGGTGATTCGCCAAGTGGGGGCAGTCTAGGGGTGATTCCCAAGTGGGGGCTGAGAAAAAAGGAGGTTCCCAAAATGTGTTTTCCCCATGCAATTTTCCATAGGGACCTTTAGCCAGGGCTACAACCCGAACAGCTGAACGGAATTACACCAAATTTGGCAGAGAGGTAGAGTTTAGTTCGTAGATTGTGCTTTTTGTTAAATAGTGTAAATCCGTTTCGTAGTTTCTGAGAAAATTACAAGTAAATTCATAGCGATATCTTGAGACGGAGTTCTACACGCGGACGGAGATCCGTTCAATTACGAGCGCGAGCTGCATGCTGATTGGCTGTGAACTGTCTGTCAACACTCAAAACCAGGAAGTGTTGGCAGCCATCTTGTTCGTCGCTAGAACCGAGTCACAAGAAATCAGTAAAACAAAGTTGAAAAATAAGGGAAGGGGCAGGCTAGAAATATTCTGACCCTCTAGGCTTGCTGAGGGGATCGTACATGGATGTTTAGGCTTTATTTTTATTTTATTTTTTTTTAAAAGAAAAATCGCTGCGTACGCGTACGGAAATACGTACAATTACGAGCAGGAGCTGCATGCTGATTGGCTGTCAATACTCCAAACCAGGAAGTGTTGGCAGCCATCTTGTTTGTTGGGATAGATGAGTCACAAGAAAACAGTCAAACAAAGTTGAGAAATAAGGAAAGGGGGCAGGGTAGAAACATTCTGACCCTATAGTCTTGGTCAGGGGGTGGTACATGGATCTTTAGCCTCAATTTTTTTTTTTTAAATAAAAAACGGTGGGGTTCTCGTGCAGTACTTGTACGCAGTGGAAAAGGTGAAATAATGGGGGCTTGTAAGGTGCCTCGAGCACTGGGGAACGGCACTCATCTTGTTTCATTTTGAAGTATGTGGGGGGGTTACGGTCCTACTCCCCGCAGTCTCGGGGAACGGCACCACTCCAGTCTTTTTTTAAAACAAATATGTTTTGAGCTCTCCCTCTCTCTCTCCCCGCACACGTCACAGGGAATGCCACCTTTCTGGGGTAGTATTATGTAAAATGACCTTCCAGCTCCGGGTACCTGCATTGTCTGGGGTTTTTTATTAATGTTGGGAGGGTGGGCTTGATAATACGTACATGTTAATTCCCATAGAAGCCTATGTTCTGGTGTTAACATGGGCTTCTACGGGAAATAACATGGCCGTATTATCAAGCTCATTATCGCCATTTTATCGGCGGTTTCTTGCCAATAAAACGGCGATAATTTTAACACCGGTCCTTGATAATATGCACCAAAGTTTACTGGTCAGATAAACAGCAATGGGCCATATTATCAACAAAAGGCGATACATTATCGCCGCTTTTATCGGCAGTAAACGGCCGATAAAGCGGCGATAATGGGCTTGATAATATGCCCTTGTGAATAAACATAGCAGCTCAGGTTAACATCAGAACCTGGGCTGCTATGGGAATTTAAAAGGGCATTTGTTTTTTTAATAATATTGCGAGGGTGGGCTTGATAATACGTCCTTGTTAATTCCCATAGAAGCCTATGTTCTGGTGTTAACATGTGCTTCTATGGGAAATAACAAGGCCGTATTATCAAGCTCATTATCGCCGTTTTATCGGCTGTTGCCTGCCAATAAAACGGCGATCATTTTAACACCTGTCCTTGATAATATGCACCTAAGTTTACTGGTCAAAAAAATAGCAATGGGCCATATTATCAACAAAAGTCGATACATTATTGCCACTTTTATCGGCAGGAAACTGCCGATAAAGCGGCAATAATGGGCTTGATATTATGCCCTTGTGAATTCCCATAGCAGCCCAGGTTAACATCAGAACTGCTGATAAAAGCAGTGATAATGTATCGCCTTTTGTTGATAATATGCCCCTTCATTTCTATGATAGTATGTAAAACTTTCCTTTTTTTTGTGTAGCAGTTGTACTCTCTACGCATGCGCAGCCTCGTTTCGAAGCCCACGTTTTTTTCTTTTTCTTCAAGTTCAACAAGCAAACGTTTCTTTATTTCAGGTAGTAAATTTGTTGCTTTCTTTTCCCGGGTCGTGTGTGTCATCCACTGCTGTACTTTTGTAATATATTAATAATCATATTTTTTCTATATTTATTTGAAAGGTAGTGCTGAGGCGCCAAACGTTGATTATGTACTCCGTCCACCGCCATTTTAGTAGTTTTTAACCGTTATTTTTATTATATCTGTTACTTAGAACTCAGTAGTTTTCAATCCTAGTCTTGAATATCTTACAATAGTATTTCAACATTATTTTTATTGTGGACCGTCATACCCCTCCCCCACAAAATAAAAGAAGTAAGCAGTTTTTTTTTAATTAACTTTTATTAAAACAATAAATGTAAACGAAACTCAATTATAACTATATTAGGAGCAACTAGAAAAATACATTTAACAACAAACAATATTATAAACAAATTGTTAAATGGACTCCAAAAGATGTCCAATTGGTAATCTGCAAAACAAAAAAGAAAATTAGAGTTTAGAATTATGTAGATGTGAGTAAATGAGCTGAAGCATTACAAGTTTTGGTAACTCTAAGGTTTTACGTGTGCAATGTGCCTCGTACATTTCAGTTCTGTTATAGTGCCTCCAATCGAAGCTCATGCTAGATGTCCTTCACATCCAATATGAGCTTCGAATGGAATTCCATAGAGCATATTATCAAGCCCATTATCGCCACTTTAGCGGTAGTTTCCTGCCGATAATGTGGCGATAATTTTATAACCCAGGCTTGATAATATGGCCCTCTCTGTTTTCACAAATAAAGGTAATACTACAGTTTTACGAGTGCAGTGTACCTGGTACATTTCACTTGTTATAGTGCCGCGTTCAAGTGGTGTCTATATGGAAGTGCCTACTGCGTTACTGATGCCCGTTAAACCCATTTATTTCTAATGCATTGCTATGAAGTCTTTGTAGATCTAGGCCTCTGTGCTTACCGTTGTATAAACACTGTGGACAAACACTTCGTCCAGTTGAATTCACAACTTCTTTGCAGCAATTGTTCTACACGTGCAAGCAGACAGCAGTGTCTATAAGTTTAAGAGAGAAAGAGAAATGATGTCACAGAGAGTAAGAGAGAGAAAGAGAGAGAGAGAAAACAACATTAAAACTGTGTCGCAGAGTCTGGAGTTGAGTTTTTTTCTTGAAAAGTCAGACGTAGATATACAAGCTCCTTGCGTCACTTGACTTTACCCATGTTAAAAGTGACTCAAAAGTGGCGTAATAAGGTTGAGGATCTGTTTGTCAGACTGTTGTAACCTATCTGTTGTCACTGCTCGGAGGTAATTATAGATTTATAGAGAAGTTGCTGTACACTACGCACTCTCTCCTTTCACAAATAAAGGTAACACTACAGTCTTACGAGTGCGGTGTACCTGGTACATTTCACTTGTTATAGTGCCGCGTTCAAGTGGTGTCTATATGGAAGTGTCTACTGTGTTACTGACGCAAAATTGGCATAACGGGATTGTAAATATGGCTATGCCGACTTATTTCTAATGCATTGCTATGAAGGCTTTGTAGATTTAGGCCTCTGTGCTTACCGTTGTATAAACACTGCGGCCAAACACTTCAGCCAGTTGGATTCACAACTTCTTTTCACCAATTCTTCTAGATGTCCAAGTTTAAGAGAGAAAGAGAAATGATGTCACAGAGAGTGAGAGAGAGAAAGAGATAGAAAACAACATTAAAACTGTGTCACAGAGTCTGGAGTTGAGATTTTTTCTTGAAAAGTCAGATGTAGAGTTACAAGCTCCTTGCGTCACTTTATCCATGTTAAAAGTGACTCAAAAGTGGCGTAATAAGGTTGTGGATCTGTTTGTCAGACTGTTGTTACCTATCTGTTGTCACTGCGTGGAAGGAATTGTAGATTTTACAGAGAAGCTGCTGTACACTATGCACTCTGGGCCATATTATCAAGCCTGGGCGATAAAATTAGGCTGAATAAAGGGTCTGCATTTTGAATTTGAATTAATTTTAGAATAATTCATAACTCCAGCCAAGAAAGGCAGCAAAAGTGCAAATTTTCCACTGCCTTTGGACGGGGTAGTTTTTACAACAAAAAAGTTTGATAAATGTCTAATAACTAATGTTAAGGACTGTGACACTTCTGTTTGTTGTTTTTGATGAGGTTGATAGACTGTTTCGTGTAACACAAAAGTTATTCGCAATAAATGCATAGAAATTTAAGTTTACCAAATTGAAGATCAATATGTGAGTATGGACTGTTTGCCGGAGATGCTGTTGCAGTAGTTGGTGTGCTTAATGCAGCAGCAAATGGGTTGTTCTGCAATCTCTGTGTTGCAGTGAAGCAAAGTTGTTGGGGTGCAAGTTGTTTAAGTGTTGCACTATATTTGCTGTGCCAAAGGAGGATTTTTTGGATTGATCACACCTTGAAAGAGTTGTTTGGTAAATTTCACAGATACTAATGGTTGGTGTGTTTTAGTTAGTATGTGTCTGGACTTTGCTGGAATCTTTAAGGGACACATTAGAGCTTTCATAATACAGAAACACTTTGTACTTAGTGACGTCTAATTCTATTTTGTGAAGAACGGTTGAATTCTACATCCGCCTTTAGAACTAGTGGGAGGGTAGCATTTTAAAATGTTTGACACGTTACACTACATGTGTGCATGCAGCTAAAGAAAACTTAGCATTGTTGTGCATGGGCGTCCTTTCACAGAAAACGTAGTATTCAGGATTGTAAAAGCTTGACATAGGAGTGACTGATGAGTTTATATATGTCAGTGACAAAAGAAAAACAAGTAGGATTGTTTTACATTACAGATATACAGACCTGAAAGACTATGCATGTAAATCCATGAAATTGTTGTTGAAGGTATGGAAGAAAGCAGTGAAAGGGTGTTTAGAAGCAACACTGTCCAGCATAAAAAGTGCATAAGTATGTTTTTAAGTAACATATGATCACATGCAAGATATCTAATTAGATATTTGCACACTCCTGCAGTCTAGTCTTGTGTGCAAATTATCTTAAAAAGTAATGTTGAGACACACTTTTTTTTACCTTTTACGATTTGCACAATCTTTTTAGAGTTGGACCAGAGTTCCTCTAACATCCCTACTTAATTTTCTTTTTGAAGTTGAGCAATTATTTTGTTTACCTGTTGAAATATACATTTAAGTCTTCCTCTTTGAAGGTCAAGAAGCAACACCACTCCTCTACACAATATTGTTCAATGGTAGTCTAAAAAGTAGTGGTAATTCCCCTGTCACCAATGTAGATATCTGAAAATAGAATGAATAATATTTTTACACCAGTAATTCATAGTCCTAATGCAGCCTTATAGCCGCCGGAGAGGGCTATACCAGCTATTAAAGGCCCTCTCCAGCGTTAAAGGCCCCGAGCCGAAGGCGAGGGCCTTTAACAAGGGAGAGGGACTTTAATAGCCGGTATAGCCCAGCTACAAAGGGCTATAAGGCTATTAGAACATTCTGCCACTTAGAGGGTAGAATGCTCTAACAAAAAAGAACAAAGCCTTATGGGAGCATGAGGGGATTGGAATCCCCTCAGGGTCCTTGAAGCCTTTGTTCACAGCCAGAGCTGTGAACAAAGAAACATTGGAATGTTGGAGCTCCAGGCTTATATCAGCCATTATAAGCCCGGAGCACTCCATTGTTTTCAATGGAGCTCCCAGCATTCCAATGTTCTAATAGCCGGTATAGCCCTCTACGGCGAGCTATAAGGCTATATTAAAGAGATAAGGAACATTTTTTGTAGGGAAAAGTTATCTTCTATTTAATAAAAACTCTTGATAGGTCTGAATTTTGTTACTCCGTGAATCATGGCCGATTGTCTTTGTTAAAGGTTTGGAAGTGTATAGAAAATATTATAGAAATATGATTTTTAGTATGGAGAGTTTACATTTTACGGTATAGATGTCTACATTAGATACATTACAAAATTATTTAAAAAGATTACCCTTTAAATTATTTGATATAAAAATGTAGATAGTTTAAACTATTACAACCAGTTATATTTTCCAAGAATAACTTTGAAAACGGAATAATAAATGTTGAAAAACTTGCACTTACCAGAAGTATCCAATGACAGGCAATATTTGTCGGACTAAGAAGAATGTCCATTTTCTCAAAAGGTACCTGTAGAGTTTACATGCAATCATTAATAGCTTTGCATTACAACCCAATTACATTCGTTTAGACTTACAAGTATTCGAAAAAGTGAATATTAATGAATATATTTTCAAAATAAACAATCTTCCCTTGAAAAAGTTTTAAAAACATCTTACATTTTGTCATAGTCCTCTAAACGTTACTCAATTCTACTCTTAAACATTAATTCAAATAGAGGTCTGAGAGGGCCATATGACGTAGCAATAACTATTACAACCATGTACGCATCATTTCAAAGAATACAGGCTTGGGAGTGTCACGTGACGCAGTAATAAATATTAAAACTAATAGGAGAATTAGGAGGGGGAAAATACGATGAATTAGAAAGCATATATTCCATAAGAAAACAGAGCTGGGAGGGCCACATGACGGATTAAAAAAAATAATACTATTATGAACGCACAATTTATATGAATACAGGCTAAAGCACGTGACAGTTCAAAAATACGAAAGCAAAATTTATGCACGGAGAATTTTTAAAAATAGAGGTCTGGAGGACCTCGTTGTCCTAAATTGACAACTATTAGGTTAGCATTCGCTGAAGCTAATGCACCTTTCAATGTTATGTTGCCCATTTTCAGAGGCCATTTTGTATTACTATCCACCATTTTGTATGCCTTCCATTGTCTCGTGCTCGCCATGTGCTTTGTCCTACCTCTCTGATTACTTGCTCACGTATTCTGCTTAGCAACAAGTTTTGTTTTTGCTTTCTATCAAATATGCACATGCTCTTTCGTGCCACATCTGTTTCTGATAAATCATTTTTGAGATGTGTTTACTCCAAACTGATTAAATCGTCAGCTCCTTCCACTTTTTTGAATGTGTTCGAAAATACCCTTATATGTACATGAATTCGTCTTCTGTTTGTGCCGCCTATTTTCCGAAACCCCTGTGTGGGTATAAAAGGACCATGTGCCTTCCTACCTGGGGGTGACTCGGGACTCTAAACTCAGCTGGAGAAACCACATAAAGAAGACCTGCCAGAAAGCAGCAGCCAAACTGGCTGCATCATACCCACTCCTGAAGACCAAGTCGATGCCCATGCAGAGCAAGGTACGAGCAATCACCGCAATAATTCGACCAACTATGACATACACTTCACCAGTTTGGAGTAGTGCCGCTCGCAGCTTCGGAAAGACCTACAGAGACTACAGAGCAAGGCCCTACGGATTGCAGCAGGTGCTCCTATGATCTCACGAATGACCATTTCCTCAAACTCAACAGGGCATTCTGCAAAGAATTTGATCAAAAAGAAAACCCACTGATCAGGAAACTTGCAGACATCTCTACAAACCCATTTGACCGCTACCCGCGGCCCATCGAAGCGCTAACCTTGTGAAACTGATCAGCAACGCAGCATCCAAAAACGCATCAGGACCTGAAGGCAAATGTCCGGCAGGTACGCAAAATTCATCACTGCCTGATGGTATAATCACCTCAGCAGGCAACCACAACCCTTTCACTGTCTGACGGCATAATCACCTCGGCAGGCACCCAAAACTGAACACTATCAGAAGGTACTAGATAGACAAAGACGAGACTCTTTGAGGAAACATGCTGACTAACTTTGCAATTTAGTTTTGTTATTATTTTATAATAAGAATATGAAATATAATCTAAAAAATAAAATAAATATAAATATTTATATTAATATTATAAGAAATTAGTATACAAAGAAAGACATAATAACTAATATATTTATAAATTATAATTTACAAAACCTTTCAAATTCACTGAAAAAACCATAGGTTTCACACACGTTATAGTTAGGAATTAGCATTTAAAAAACCATGATAATTCATTAAAAAAACGATGGGTTTCACACATGTTATAGTTAGCTGAACATTTCTCTCATACAAAACCTTTGAAATTCCTCCATTATAGTAAGCTCAGCTAACTATAACTTGCGCGCCCACAATGCACTGCTGATGACGTCACATATTACATCACTCATGACATGGTCAGTGACATCACTCATGACATCACAAATGATTTTTCACTTATGCACAGCACTTTACATCACTATAGGGTGATTTTTATGGTAATGCCAAAGGAATAGCATAGCGGCGAGCTACATGACCTGGCATTATAATGTTGTCTCGTATGGGGAAGGCAAATGGTTCAAACAAATGATGTAAAGCTATTAGTTCTGACTTTATAATTTTTATATTTGCACAGATACATATTTTTTTGTATAGTATTTTGTTTTTTGATATATATCGGACGCACATATTGAAAGACGTTTAAGCCAACCCCGCATGTCATTAATGAAATGTATTTGCACATTCTACTCTTAAAGTCTGCCATAGCACAGCAATGACACCTCTGGCACTACCTATATAGTATGAGAGGTTAACACTGTCAAATTATTATTATCACAGCATTGCCCATTCTTGTATATAGTACATAGAATTGTACATCGAAACATGTAAATATATTAATTTCTGTCTATTTGTATTTCAACATAACAAAAAGTGTGCCCACAACCAACTCGGGGTAGTAATCAAATGTATTTGAACATTAATAATAAGGTGTTGTTTTACTGTCAGAACATACATTCATTTTTTAAAGGGCATACAACATGACTGCGTGAATTGAAATACTGTTTAACCTTTTTAATAATATTTTTAATATTGTTACGGCTGTAGCGTTTATGTTAAAATGTCAAAATGCGATTAATAGGCAGTGCCAGTGTAAGCTATATGGTTTGTAGCCACTAAAAGATGGAGGCGCTAGACATCAATTGTTGCATTTGAAGCTCTTGTCCGCTTTCAATTTCGATGCTTCTGTGTTTGGCGCCATTGGGTGTTTTAAATTGCACTATTCAGCCTCACCGATTTTCAAGTGAACAAGGACACAGCCTCGTGTCCGAAACGTGTCTTGAGGCATGCACCGTTCCTTTTATTTAAAGCAATGAAAAAATTAAATCTGATTTTGGCTTATTACTGAGTCCGTGTTGCTGTTTAAGTGCGTCCAGGCACTGGGAAGCTGTGGAGTTGATATATATATATATAATTATATATATATATATATATTTTTTTTTTTCAAAGTTCCTCGATATATATGTATTACCTACTGGCGGTCGCCAGTAGGTAGTTATAGTTAGGATAGTTTTCCATAGGAAATCCGCAACATTCTATTGGGAATAACTTTGGCGCCGAATGAAGCATCTGCCTGTAATTTTCCTTAACTTTGCCTCGCTGCGCTCCGCTCCTTCCCTGAAAGTTTCGGGGGGATCTGTCCAGCGGGGGCCGAGATAAAAGGGGGGGTCCCAAAACGTGTTTTCCCCATGTTAATTTCCATAGGGCGGTTGGACTCACTTTTAGCCCGAACGGCTGAATGGATTTCCACCAAACTTGGCAAAATTGTAGGGACTGGTACCCCGATGTGCCTTTGCTATGTCTCAAGATATATGCTCCAGTGGTTTTTACGAAAAGTAACTTTGAAAAAATATATATTGGGCTACATTGGGCTATATATATGTTAGATCCCAAATGTAGCCCAATGTAGCCCAATGTAGCCCAATGTAGCCCAAAGATGGCCACCAGAGACAAAAAAAAACAAATGTAGCCCAAATATCAGCCAGATGTAGCCCAACTATAGCTCAATGACAGAATGTCCCAGAGTGTTCTAAAGAACAACTAAACAGTCTTACTTATGACAAAAGTATGGCACACCTGAAGTCATCTTGATTGGAATAAAGTGTTAACACTTAAAACATTTAATTTGCAAAGGAACAAAATGAGGGGGTTCATTTTGCCATAGAAATTATGATTAGTGCTGAAGAAAGAAAAATTAGGGCACATTTTGAGTGACTTCTCAAATCCTCTTATATTTCATTAAAAACATTCTGATATGCAGTCTCCCAAGATGGCCACCAGAGACAAAAGAGCCCAAATGTAGCCCAAATATCAGCCAGGTGTAGCCCAACTATAGCCCAATGACAGAATGTCCCAGAGTGTTCTAAAGAACAACTAGAATGCTAACAGTCTTACTTATGACAAAAGTATGGCACACCTGAAGTCATCTTGATTGGAATAAAGTGGTAACACTTACTACATTTAATTTGAAAAGGAATAAAATGAGGGGTTTCATTTTGCCATAGAAATTTTATATATATATATATATATATATATATATTCCCTGAAAAAAACCATAGGTTTCACACCAGTTATAGTTAGGAATTGCGATTCTCCTATTTACATGACCAGAGAATCTGGATTTCATTAAAGACACGGAGGCTAACATTATGCATACAACTTTTAATGCAGTCCAAGCATAGCCGCATATGTCACAAAGCAAAAGTTCCAACTTAGAATACATATGAATCAACAATAGCATGAATCACTAGGCAATCAGCCTCTTTTAAATGTGGTGACAATGAAAAAGGAAAAGTCCAAACAAATCCAATGAAACATCAAACTTGAAGAAGGATGACAGAAGAATACACCATCCACGATTGATCCACAGGTGTGAAATCAAGAAGACAAGTTATCTGCAAGGCAAAGAAAGGTTGTTAATAAATCCCAATAAAAGTATTAAGGACAAGAATAATAAACAATCATCTAAATAACAATTCCTGACAAAGGAAAGGATGTAAGTAATCCTGCAAAGGAAAATAATGTTTGTTTGTAAGTAAAAAATTCAAATAAGCATATCATAACATATATTATATATATATTATATCATTTAATCAACCACCCAGGGAAGGGTGGGAGGGATAATGTTAGCCTCCGTGTCTTTAATGAAATCCAGATTCTCTGGTCATGTAAATAGGAGAATCGCAATTTCATTACAAGACCGGAGGCTACCATTATGCATGTTGGTAGCCATGTAAATCAACATCAGACATGTGAGAAACAGGTTTGCAATAATGACGAGCAAAGGTTCTAGAATTAGACCAATCAGCAGCCTTTAGAATATCATCTAACTTACCACCTGAGCAGAATTACTTACTGGCCATTGCGCCTCTAATAGAATGTGGTTTAAAAATATTCAGATTGATTCCAGGAAGTTTCATGACTGTTTTAACCCATCCAGCAATAGAGCTAGAAGAAATTCCTTTATGGGGTTTAACAAAAGAGAGGAGTAACTGAGATACATTTAAAGGACGAAGAGAGTTCATTCTCACATCATATTCTTTCATACATTGAACAACACAGAGTTTAGTGCAAGTATCAAAACGAGGATAGAAAATAGAATCTGACATGGTTTTAGTTCTTCTATGTATTTCAAATTTGACTCCAAACATATCGTAAGATCTAAAAGAAATATCTAGAGCTTTAACATCAGAGACTCTAATGCATGAAATTAAGCAAAGAAGAGTAGCTAATTTGATAGAAAGATTCTTCCTGCTGAGAAGAGAATTAACTGGCCAAGAACAAAAAGGGTCAAGAATTAAATTAACATCCCAAAGAGATTGATAGCTAGGTTGAGGAGGTCTTCTAAGTCTGATACTTTTAAGTATTCTACAAATATTAGGATTTTTACCTACCGTTTTATTGTTAATTAGAGAATGTCCTGCAGATATAGCAGATCTAAAACAATTGAGAGATCTGTAACTTGAACCTCTATCGAATTGTTCTCCAAGAAAATTAACTATATCAACAATAGGTGCCTCCACGGGATCCAAGTCCCTTTCCAAGCACCAACGTGACCAGACTTTCCAAATGTTGTTGTTCCCGTAATGTGTTCCCCATGACTCTCCAAGGAGAGTTGAAGCTGTTGACGAAAGTCTAGCGAGATCGTTAGACTTGGGATGGCCAAAAAGGAGTTACTAGGACAATTGAGGATCGTTCTTGTCTCACTTTCTGAAGGAGTCTCTGGATCATTGCAAATGGAGGGAAGGCATAAGCGTTGATCCCTACCCAAGGTTGGAGAAAGGCATTCACTGCTAGAGCACCAGGATCGGGCATCCAGCTGAAATAAGATATCAATTGGGTAGTCAATCTGCTCGCAAATAAATCTATTTGGGATGGGCCCCAGAAATGATTGAGGGAGTTGAAAACAGAAGTGTTGAGCTTCCAGTCGCTGTAATCCAAGATGAATCTTGAATTCCAATCTGCGCAAAGATTGGATTTCCCTGGAAGGTATTCTGCTCTCGGAGAGATTTTGTGTTCTAGGCAGAAAAACCAAAGCTTCTTTGCTAGAATGGAGAGGTCTTCTGACTTGGTCCCTCCTAGACGGTTTATGTAAGCAACGGCAGACATACTGTCCATTTTCAATATGACTGATCTTCCTTGAAGAAAGCGTTTGAAGCTCATTAGAGCATAAAGTCCTGCAGTTAATTCTAGATAATTGATGTGGTGCACGGACTCTTGTTGGGACCAAATTCCTCCAGTGTTCTGGTTCTGTAGACAAGCACCCCAGCCATGAAAGCTGGCATCCGATTCTAGAATAAAATCTGGTGCTGAACCAAAGATCGCTCTCCCATTCCATGCATCTAGATTGTCTAACCACCATGTTAGTTCTAAGATTGCATCTGGGTTTAAGGAAATTCGATCTCCGTACCAAAGACCTGACCTGAGAGCTCTTGCTTTTATTCTCTGAAGGGCTCGATAATTCAGTGGTCCCGAAAAAAATGGCCTGAATGGAGGAAGATAGAAGGCCTAGAAGTCTTGCTAGTTCTCTTAGGGAGAGATTTCCTTGTTTCAATACATGTCTTATCTCCTTTCTTATTTTGGCAAACTTCTTGGGAGGGAGAAGGAGAAGACATTCTGTTGTGTCTACTGTGAAGCCCAGGAACTCCATCTTCTTTGAGGGGACTAGAATGGATTTTTCCCAGTTTATGATAAAACCCAGACTTTCTAAGAGGTCTATAACTGTCTTCAGATCTTTGATGATTTGAGCATAGTCTTGAGAAAGAATCAGGATGTCGTCTAAGTAAATGATGAGACAAATCCCTTTTTCTCTTAGACATGAGGCAACTGCTCTCATTACCTTGGTGAAACACCATGGGGCAGAAGAGAGGCCGAAGGGAAGAGCCTGAAATGGAAAGAGATGGTTTTTCCAAATGAACTGAAGAAAGGGTTGGTGTTCCTTTGTCATGGGAATTGTAAAGTAGGCGTCCTTCAGATCTAATTTGACTAGCCAGTCTCCTTCTAGTAAGAAGTCTCTGAGAAGATGGATGCCCTCCATCTTGAAATGACGGTAGACAAGGAATGTGTTGAGTTCCATGAGATTTATAACCGGTCTCCAACCCTTGTCTTTCTTTTCCACAAGGAAGAGAGTACTTATGAATGTCATAAATTCCATGGGTACCTCTAGAATTGCTCCTTTTTTTAGCATTGAGGAAATTTCTTCTTCTATGATTTTTTCTTTATCTAGTGTAAGGGGTGTCGGTCTTGGAAGAGAGTACTGTATTGGAGTCTTGGTGAAATCTATACAAAAACCTTGAACGGTGTTCAGAACCCAGGGATCTTGTGTGATAATTTTCCAATTGTGGTAAAAGAATCTTAGTCTGCCACCTACTTTTGGATTCAAAGAAAGGGAAGGGGAAGGAGTACTCACTTGAGGGGTGGAGTCAGCAGGTGCTCCTCGTGCTCGGAATTCTCTGGAGCGGAAACCTCTTCCTCTGGGTGGATAAAACTGTGGTTAGTTGGGTGGTTGGTACCCTCTACCAAAATTGCCTCTGTTTCTTGGGAAGGGGCGTCGATTAAAGCGGCCGGAAGATTGCCCCCTTCATCCAGCCCTTCCAAAAAGGTTGCTGTTGTAGTTAAAAACTTTTTTCATGTTTTGATGCGCTCTATCTAAAGCGGTAAAGGTTGATACATATTAAAACTTCTCCAAAAAGTAAACCTTTTGGATTAATGGAGGTTTCTTTTTCAGCCATATCGATTAATTTTAAGACTACTCTTCTTCTTGCGTTGGCATTTCCTAAGAGGACAAGTGCTCTTTGGCTCCATCCTCGAATGGAGTGTGTGTCAAGAGGGGAACCATTAAGGTAACTCTCCTCAGCTGCGTCGAATATTTTAGTAAGTGGACCTAGGATGTCGAGAACTTTATCTTGGCAGAGCTTAAGCGACCTTTCCAAGCCTTTGCGTGGGTCTCTTCCTAATTTAAAAAGATAAGTAATTAGTTCCGGATCAAGGTTAGGAGTTTGACAGACTTTACCTTCAATTGAAGGTCTGGTGCATTCTGCCCTCAAAAGATTGCAAGTTTCCCTTTCTAAAGGGTTCCTAATCCATTTAGATATGAATTTAGAAACGTGCTCATGTGGAGTCCACTCTGAGCTTCTAGGATGTTTAATGTTAAAAGGGGAGAACATTTCTTCCCCTAAACGGTCCAAGATACTATCTTTAGAAGATGAAGGACCATTGTCGTCATTCAAGAGAAAGGAATCAATATCTTGATCGTCCTCATCTAGGTCAAGAATATATTCGTCAGGAAATTCTGAGCCATCAATATCACTTGGATCATTATCTAGAGCACTTTGGTGAATTGTGCCGCGAGGGACACCCATCAAATATGTGCCGCTAAGGACACCTTTCAGATTTGTGCCGCTAAGGACACCTTTCAGATTTGTGCCGCGAGGGACACCTGAGGCAAATGAGGTGCGAGGACCTCCTGTAAAATTTGAGGTGCTAGGACCTCCAGTGCTCTCTGGGGTATAATCAATATTATTACTTTTTTTATGCCTCTTACCCCTTTTTTCGGTGAGATCATTAATCTCAGCTATGTCCAAGTCAGATAGGTCATCATTGTCATGGATCAAGGGTCTCTTAGATGACATAACTTGGGAGAGAGTAGAAAACATACATGATCTCATCTCCTTGTGGATACGTTTTTTGATGGCATCATTATTAAAATCAGATTCAACAGTAATACTGTGAATTGAATCAGAATCTGACTCAGACATATTTTGAATTGAAAAAATAAATATATAAGAATGTCTGAAGCTTATATAGAATTCTTAACCTTTCTCTATAAACTTTCTATATATGTACAGCCTTTTTTTTTTATGTTTATAGTAATCTTTTCAATATATATATATATATATCCTCTCCCTTTTTTTTTTTTTTTTTTTTTTTTTTAATATTACCTTCAAATTAGTTTGTAAATATCAATCCTAATAGACTGATTATGGGAGGGAGGCGAGGGTAACACGGATAAATAATTAGATAAATTCACAAAGCGTCGTACCTCACAAGGTTTTGACAAAGTCTAAGGTATTGGGCACAATTATGACCGTCTGGGAGATTGTTCTGAAAATAAAAGCGGGTCACTGTGTTTTTTAATAATTCGCGCGTGAGAGGAAAGAATTATAACTTTAAAATAAAGACAACTACAGGAAAGGAAAGCGGAAGCCTACCTCCGTAAATTGGAGGTTGGGGGTCTGGGTATAAGGAGTAAAAAAGTGTTACTCTACCTTATAAGATGGTATATAAAACAGGTACATTGTATATATATATATAAATATTACTCCTGTAGGGAGTAAGGGGTTAATCAGTATATAGTAACAAATATAGATTAATAATAACATACAAGTCTTAAACATGAAATTACAATATTATAAAGAGCTAAGTAAGGAGGTGACTTATCTTGCTCGGAGCCGCATTTAAAAGAGGCTGATTGCCTAGTGATTCATGCTATTGTTGATTCATATGTATTCTAAGTTGGAACTTTTGCTTTGTGACATATGCGGCTATGCTTGGACTGCATTAAAAGTTGTATGCATAATGGTAGCCTCCGGTCTTGTAATGAAATTAGCATTTAAAAAACCTATTAAATTCACTGAAAAAACCATAAGTTTCACACCATTTATAGTTAGGTGGAAATTTTACTCGCATAAAACCATTGAAATTCCCACGTTATAGTTAGTTGGACGTCACATATTACATCACTCATGACATGGTCAGTGACATCACTCATGACATCACTGATGACATCTCAAAGGACATCACTGATGACATCATCCAGTGAATGTGTATCTTTCTGAAAAATAAATATTTTTTATATATGTATATCTTAAGGTTGATGGAAGAATAAATGGGTAAATAAATGTCTAAATAGATTTTTTTTGTGTAAAATTTATTGGTTAACTGACTTATTAAATGTATCTTAGTGAATACATATATTAGCGAGTAATGTTTAAATATTTAAATATCTGTATCTGTGTCTCACTTTGTGTATAAGTGGCTGCATGTGTTGGTGAGTAGCTACATGAGTGTGTACATGGGTTATTAGTTGTTTTTTTGAGTATCAGTATCAGTGTCTGTATGGTTCGATGGGGGATATTACTTAGAGCACAGATGCATGAATGAGTGACTCACTATTTGTATGTATTTTGAAGACAGCATATGTGCAAGACTGTATGGGTGGATGATTGTGTGTATGGGTGGGTTAGTGAGTATGTGTTTTTATAATTGATTGTTTAAGAGAGTAAATATGTTTCCGTTTCTGTAGAAGTATGTGTAGTGGTGTGTATATAGCAGTATAATCAAGTAAATGTTTTTTTGATAGTTTATTTGCATGTGTGAATTTGTGTGTGAGTAACTATATGGATGAGTATTAGTGTGTAACAGGATGTATAGGTGTATGAGTACATATGATGAGTAAGTAAATGCATGAGTGACTATATAGAACTGTTGGTGAATGAGTGGATGTGTATGTAGATGTTGGAATTACCTAATAAGTTGTTGTAGTTGGCATTGGTTTCTCCTTTTTTAAGAAAATGTTAGTTTCTATTTTTGAATGTGTGTGTCAAAGGTTATTTTATGCTGATAGGAGGTCTGCCACTTTGTCACAAGGATGTTGTCATCAGTGATGTCATTTGAGATGTCATCAGTGATGTCATGAGTGATGTCACTGACCATGTCATGAGTGATGTAATATGTGACGTCATCAGCAGTGCATTGCACACGCAAGTTATAGTGAGTCCAACTAACTATAACGTGGGAATTTAAATGGTTTTATGCGAGTAAAATTTCCACCTAACTATAACTGGTGTGAAACCTATGTTTTTTTCAGTGAATATATATATATATATATATATTTATTCAACAAACTCCCTGGATCTTGAAAGGGCACACGACGGCGCTTCACTGAATTCACTTGCCCCGCTTGCAGCTCGCATCCTACTTCCCATTTACATATTTCTTTGCCTGTTATATGCCGACGCGTTCCGAGGCATCGGCACCTCTTCATCTTGGGCTCACAGCAATAGACATCAATGACTCACCCTTTACATATTGTTCCTTTTTGTTGATGCATGCTGCCTCCACTGGGCGAAACTAACCATACATTGCATCATGGGACACGTGGTTCCCTAAAGGTGAGTAATCGTAATTCCTTTGTAGGCTCAATATCCGTGCATTGTTAGTGTTCAATTATTAACCTTGGTAGGTATGGATGCAGACAATTCGAGCTATAATAATGCTTGACACGCCGTGCTGTTATCGTTGGAATCGCTTCCATCACAGCCTTTCATAATTAAGAAATGGTGGTCCTTTTCACGGCTAGGCAGTCATGTCGATATTTATTCACCTCTTTGTTGCTAGGTTGCTTGCTCCCATGTCTCCCCTTGCCCAGCTCGGACCAATTCTAAGGATCTCAACACCCGGCTCACTATTTTGTTTCTCACAGTTGGAGATGTGACCCACTATGTGATATGGTGGTAAAGTGTACTGAGGATAAATGACAGGCTGTAAAACTGGAGCCAGTGCAGGGCTGGAGGGGGCCTTGTAAACACAGTGGACCTCACATAAGGGGCAGAAAGGTAAATGTTTTGCTATGGTTTGGATTGGGTATATGAATGTATTTTAGATCACGTGCAATGCATGTGGTATTAGAAATACCTCAGAAAGGACTGTAAACCCATCTCTATTTATTTTTTTAAATCATTCTGATGATGGTACATATGGGTCGGTTTCTACAATGAATGTTCCCCTCTTTAAATTGGGTGTATTGCTGGCAATAGTCGTAGAGATGCCTTTAGCAGTGTTTACTGGCCAGAGCTCGGATTCAGATCCAGATAGGTAACACCAAGATCATGACTATACGTACAGAAGTAATGAAGCCATGCCGAGAAAAGTCAGAAAGAGTACTTCTAAAAATACTTTAGCAAACAATATGAAATGTAATCTTATTCAAATCTCATTTAGAACAAACACAACATCAATTGTTTAATACAAAAATGTTCCAGAGACTAAGCGAGAAATCCGTCAGTTTGTTTTGCTTCGGGGAGTGGCAATTGCTGGTTAAAAACTCATACATGCCACATTAGGTGCACCTCGCAGGATTACCTGACTCAAAAAATGAACTAGTGAACTGTAATAATTAAACAACTCTTAGTCACAGAAGCAACATTGCCCGAATCTTCACACTTTAACTTTTGAATATAGTAGGAAACATGACACATGGTAAGGATTTGAATTGACCTCAATACCAGCCAATCATCGTTCAAATACTCACATTACCTAAATAAAACAAACTTCTTTGATTTATTTCGCTTCTGCATAAAGAATGTTCATTAAATCACATATGTTACTAAACTATTTGAACCACTGTAATATGTTGTAATCGAGACTTTAGTTGGTCACATTAACTCGCCTAAATAAGGCTGTGATTGAAATGTGTTTGCTAACACAATCTCGAAGTAGCCCCCACGTCCTTCGAGTCGGCAGCAAGCCTAGGCTTGTATCTTCCATAAAAATACAAAGTACAAAATCGTATTTCTTTTGTCTTAACATGCAGTGATTAATTATGCAAAATATACAATTGGAACGTTTTATAACTCAAACAGGATAAAGTCAATTGGCAGCCTAATTTTTTTCAAAAACGAATGCTAATTTTTGTTTCTTTTAAAATAGAAATTCTTGAATCGAATTTCTTCCAAGAAACGGGCTAAAATGGCTAGGACCGTATTAATATAAACAGCATCAGAAGAAAATTCCAGCTGAATGCCCAATAATCAATGGCTAATGTACACTGCTGATCCGTGCCTTCTGAACACCCCAGCTGGTCCTCTGAGTCCTAAAGTACTTTCTCTCTGATTGCCCATTCAGATTCCTTTCTCTTTTCAGACTGACATGTCTGACTCTCTCTTCTTTTAACAATTCTCTGGCTCCCTACCTCTCGGAGGGAGGAGTCAGTCTCTCTCTCTCATACTCTTGCATTCGCCTAATCATGATGCTGCTGTTAGATGATATTTAATGGGTTGGGAAGCCTTCGAGGAATTCACTCTAACTAATTGTGCCTCCAGGTCATTTGACATTTCTTTCATAAAATCAGATACTCCCTGAAGGACATTGACTTACAAAGTTGCAATTCTACTTTGTGCTTGCATCAAACAAATAAATTAACCCTGTTCAGTCGGAGGAAAAAAAATACGCAATCTAGTCGGCTAACTCACATAACTTTGTGATAAAATATTTTGGGGCATATGTACAAGGAGTTAACGCCAACTTAGCAGCACTTTTTCAATGGTTTTGCGGCGGGATTTTCATCGCCTTATGTACAAGCTGCTGCTAACCTCTGTTGGTGGCAGTTTTCCAGTGAAAATATCCATTCTAAAGATCAGCACTTCTGTTCGCGATAATGACATGCAAGGGAGGCATTCCCGTGCAAAACGGCAGCTAACCCCACTTTGCGATATTTATAAGGGAATTCTTGAACTATGGAGTATCAAAAACACTGCCTCTAACTGCAGTTAGATTCAGTTTATTAAGACCAGAAAATAGCTGGTCTTAAAAATGTAGATAACACTTTTCAGCAGCCTCTTTTCAGCAGGTTTTGGTGCCAGACAATGCAGCAAGCAATGTTGCTGCCTTCTTGCAACAAAACTACAGGGCATGAATGCGCACCATCAATAAGATAGTGCGCATTCCTGGGCCTAAGTCATGAAAAGTGGTGCAGCGCTGCAACAACACAATGTTGAAACACTTGTTGCTACCCCCTTCTTGTGACATCATGGATGCGCTGTATTCACTGGACAGTGCTCTATGATGCAAGTAATGACAGATACGTCTGGAATCCTGATATGTCTGTCTGGGCTAAAGTCACACATTGATGCAGTTGTGTCACAACCATGACACAACTTCAGCAGTGCATGGGGCTAGCCTATACCTGTGAGTGTGTGGAGAGGTGTGGCTCACTGGTTAGAGGCGGCAGACCTGTAAGCAGAGAACGGCCCGGGACCAGGGTTCAGTTCCCGACGCAGCAGGGTCTTGGACCAGGGTCAACGGACTCGATAATTCTCGCCTCAGTGCCTACTCTAACCAGGGAACACACTCGGTAACTCTGGGCATTAATCTTGCCTCATCTCTACAAGGGCCCCCACAGACGCCGGGGATGCCTGGTTTCACCCTGGAGATACCCAGAAAGGGACCATCTCACAGGGAAAACCAGGACGGGTTCCCCAGCGGTCTACAGCGCCAGGACACTCGGGTAGAGTAACAGTGCACTTTACAAGTATCCCACATTTACATTTACATTTTACATTTACACTGCTTCACCCTTACGACTGCCATCAGGCAGGTGTAGGGTACTGACGCAGTGCCGTTCTTGAGGGATGCCAGGGTGTTGGTGCAGTTGGAGATCCACAGGTGGTTGGTGCGTGCTGCAGTGTCATCGTCTGTAAGTGCTGGTGGAGTGGTGGTGCTGAGGGAGATGACGAGACATTAATCGGTGGCCTTGATCCAGCTGCGAGGGGGGCGATGATGGCAATGGTGTATGCTGGGCATGGTGAAGATGTGATGTAGATAATAATGGTCGGTCCAGGAGAGTCCTGTGGTGTGGCTGTAGTTGAAGTTCCCGCTGGTGGAGGAGACGTGCTCGACCGTGTGTATTGCTATGTCTCTTGCTGCAGTGACTAGCTGCTTGAGTCTGATGTTGGGGAGCTTCCCCAGGAGGGGGTGGTGTTCTGGTCACTGGGGTTATCCAGGTAGAACTTGAGTTCACTGAGTAGGATGCTGTCGGTGGATGGGAGAGCCTGGGGTGCAATGAGGTCTACAGTGGTATTGGAAAATGGGGGTCAATGGCCTGGGAGGCCTGCAGATGAGGGTGCCACAGAGGATGGGCTTGGGGTTGATCTGGATCTGGAAGTTGAGGTGATCCATGGTCACCGTCATTAGAGTTCATGGTCAGTCGGAGTGTGCGTCTGTAGGTGATGACAATGAAAGGTTGGGTGGTCCTTGCAGGCAATTTAGTAGCCATCAGCGATGGCGATGTCTGGTCCGGAACAGAGGTTGCTTCTGGCAGGGGATGTGGCATCCAGGGTTGATGGCGAGGAGGATGCTGGCGTCATAGCAGTGGAATGTCCGAGAGGAAGGGTGCTTGGTGCTGAACTCATTCCAGGGGCAGACCGACGAAGACGGGCTTGCCTTTGGCATAGGAGCTGTCCTATACAATGCAGGTAATTCATTGTAATGCCTTTACAATGCAACCCCTACAACGCAGGTGCCTTTACATTGCATTCCATTACAATGCCTTGTAAGGTAAGTAGTGGGATATTTCACATTTACACAGCATCCGGCCAGCTCAACATCATCTGGCCTGTGATGCAGAGAGGCGTCGCCCACCATTGGTAATCCCCTCCCTGCACCCCGGTGTGGTGGTGGATCATAGTCTGAGATGCAGACCACCCTACCTTGGTGCGCAGGAGCGCCTCTACCATTCATAGCTCCAAGGGGCTCAAGGCGGTCTTCTCACACAGGTCGGCAACGTGTCTCCATGCAACCTGCCATACTTAACCACCAAGTATGGGTGATCGGCGCACCTTAATGTCTACCACCACGGTTCATCAATTCCACAGCTCCTCCGCATCCCACTCCAGGCTCCAAACACAGGTACGACGAGGCATCCAGGCTCCAGACGCAGGTCCAGCGAGGCATCCAGGCTCCAGACGCAGGTCTGGTGAGGCATCCATGCTCCAGACACAGGTCCAGCGAGGCATCCAGGCTCTCATTCTGGTCATCCTGGATGTTGGGTGGCTTTAGGGGGTTGTTGTTGTGTGCTGCACTTGGCCCTGGCCGCTCCATTCTGCATTTCATTGTTTTTGTTTGCATATTTTATATTGGAGATCGACTGATAGACTATTTTTTCCAATAGAGGCAAAAAAAATGATGTTGGGCCGACTAACATGCGTTTTTTGCCACTAATGGGTCTTTCTTTGTTTTCGCCCGCTAACGCCAGAATTCCTAACGCCATCAGGCTAATGTTTGCAGCAGTTTTTGATGCTGATCCCTGAAGCTTTTGCCATGTAGCGGCGGATAACATGGCGAAAGTTTTCAGCGGTACACAGCGGTAAGCAAACTGCTGCTAACGTACGTTAGCGATAGTTTGCGTTAGTAGATAGATGACCCTTTGTCTTTCTACACATAGCAATAGTTCTGCCACAATATCTGCCTTATTTTTGGGGGTATTTATTGTCATCCCTATTCTTTCCTTGTGGCATATGTTCTCGAACCTGTGTGTGCAACGTTTGTTGTTTATCACGGTCTGAAAATCCAATGAATATCGAACTTGTTTTTCTACTGCCAAAAGAGAACATTTTACAATACTTTAATACAATGAGGTCAAACTAAAAATTAATTTTGATTTGCAAAATCGGGGCAGTGTGCCATATTTAACTTTAAACGATCTAAGTATTGGGAGTCATTTAAGCATTCTGCAAATGTGTGAAATTGTAATTGCTAATATCTGCTGTGCTTCAGATTTGATATATAGAGGGGATAGATAACAACCCCACATACGTGGCAGAAAGTTAAATCTTTTGCTATGGTTTGTAGTGGGTATATGAGTGTATTTTAGATCGCGTTCAATGCATATGTTCCGAAAAATACCTCAAATAGGACTTTAATCCCGTATCTATTTTTTAAATGATTCTGATGATGGCTCATATGGGTCTGTATCTATAATTTATATTCTCCTCTTTAAATTGGGTCTATTGCTGCCAATAGTTGTAGAGATGCCTTTAGCAGTGTTTACTGGCCAGAGCTTACATTCAAATGCAGATATGTAACACCAAGATCACAACTATAAGTACAGAAGTAATGAAGGCATGCCAAGAAAATTCAGAAAGAGTACTTCTAAAAATACTTGTCAATCAAAATCAAATATGATCTAATTTAGAACGACAATTGTTTCTAAAAGAAAAGGTTGAAGAGACTTAGCAGAAAATCTGTCACTTTGTTCTGCTTCAGAGAGGGGACATTTGTGCTTAAAACCACATAAGTGTCACTTTAAGAGCACCTAACCACATAAATGCTAGTCAGAGAAACAACTGTCAGTCAGAGAAACAACAATGACCGAATCTATGCACACTTTAACTTTTGAACATAGCAGGAACCATGAATCATGGAAAGGAATGTCAATTGACCTCAATACTAACCAACCATTGTTTAAATACTAATATTACCTACCCAAAACAAACGAATTTGTTTTATTTCACTCCTGCATAAATAGTGTACATTGGAGTAAATATGGAAACCATTGTAATATGTTGCAATCAAGACTTGAGTTAGTTATATTAACTCGCCTAAATAAGGCTGTGCTTGAAATGTGTTTTCTAACTTTAGCACCGTTTGACGAATCTTCACGAAACTTTCTACAAATAAGGTTAAGACAACTCCACTCCTTCTTGGGTAGTTTTGGGGTGATGAGTCAAGCAGGGCCAAGAAAAATGGAGAGTCCCAAAACATGTTTTCGCCATGAAATGTTTCATCAGGAATTTAAAATTCAAAATGTACTGTTATATATATATATATATATATATATATATATATATATATATATATATATATATATATATATATATATTACCTACTGGCGGTCGCCAGTAGGTATATATAGTTAGGATTTTTTCCCTATGGGATTTTTGAAAATTCTATGTCTAATAACTTTGGCGTTTGAGGACGGAATTGGCTGAAATTTTCTGGAAAATGGAACATTTTGTTTCTGAGCAGCCCCTGAAAATTAGGGGGGGGTTCGTCCAGGGGGGGCCGAGAAAAAAGGGGGGTCCCAAAACGTGTTTTTAACATTGAGTTTTCCATAGGGCGGTTGGCCTCACTTTTAGCCCGAACGGCTGAATGGATTTGCACGAAACTTGGCAAAATTGTAGGGACTGGTAGCCCGATGTGCCTTTTCTAGGTCTCAATATATGTGCTCCAGTGGATTTTGAGAAATTAACGTTTAAAAAAAGATATATATCTGTAAGCGCGCTCCGGGCAGCGCTCCGGTCCGCGGACTTTAAGCGTACCGGAACTTCGCGTAGCTAAGCTGATTGGCTCTCCGGTGTCTGTCAACATTCTAAACAGATCGGTAGGATTGAGAGACAAGAGGAGGCCAAAACAAAGGCGAAAATGACCATAAGGGGGCATACTAGATCCTCCCTGACCCCCTAGGTTTAATGTGGAGGTTTTAAAAGGGCCCCGCAGGGCAAAAAAAACAAAAAAAAAATTATTTTGTTTTGCGTGGGGAGCGCCCGGTCCGCGAACCGGGAAGCGTTCTGGGCAGCGTACTGCAATGAAAAATGAATGATAGACTTTTCAAATGCTGTATGTTAGTTGATTGTTGTTTTTGTTGATTATTTTTTATTTTCTTTATTTTTTAAGCATTTTTTTTAATGTGATTGTGTTTCATAATTTATTAAACTTTCTAACATTTCATTGTCAGAAATTTCATAATTATCATGGAATATACATTGTAGTCTCTGAGGGTGTAAAATGTCCTCATTTGCAAGGAGGTTATCTACTGCTTGTACACATTGCAGTAGTTCATTGTCCCAAGTTTCATCGAAAAATTCAATGTCAATTTGATCAATTGTATCAATCAATTCTTGGCTGCTGTCTTGCAGGTCCATTTCAAAAGAAACTTGGTTTTCGCCTTCCATTTTGCCTGAAATTTGAATTAAAAAAATATATATTAGTAGAGATAGGGCAATGTTGGGAATAATTTTAGATAGGCATTTTTTATCAGTGAATTTATCTTTGGGCAGTGTATAGTATCAGAGTGGAAGTAGGAATATAAAAATGTGTATGTGATTTAACGTAAGTAAATTCATAATTATACAAGAGAAGCCTAACTCCATCCTTAACTATAACAGAGAAGTCTCTCTAAATCTATAACTACTACAGAGGGATAGTATATATCTATCAGAAAAAGTTTACCATATTAACTTATAGTGCACAATATACTTCAGTTTTAAAAATAAAAACTTACCTTTAGAAAGAAGTTGAAGGAATTAGTGAAAATACTATTGAAATGTACAGCAAGAAGTAGTAGTCAAAATGGCTGTGTTTTCTTCTCTTCCTTTATATATATTCAGGTATATAACCAATGAAATGTCAGGTAAAAAAAATAGAAAATGAAAGTAACATTTTCATTGGTTGTCAATTCCAACACTTCAGATGTGTTTTGTGAAGTAATTTACCTCAGGGTATTTAGAGAGGTCTACAGGCTAAATGACTAAATGGAATTCCAATCAAATTTGTGAAAATGGTAGGGATTGGTATGTAGTATGAGCTAATCTATATTTGGTGAAATTGTCTCCAGTGGCTTTTCTGTGAACTACTTTCCCACCTTTTTTGATGGTGCGCTTCCCAGGGAGCGACCCGGTACGCGAACCGTTGAGCGCCCCGGTTCGCGAACCTTAAGCGTTCCGGGAGTCCACCATTTTGTGTTTCGGTCGAATTTAGATACAAGATGGAGGGCAAATAATGTTCAGAATGGGTAGAAGGGGGCACGGTAGACTTATCTTGACCCCCTAGGTTTTGTGAGGGTGGCTGAGGAGGCCCATATGTGCGAAAAAAAACCATTTTTTTAAAAAATTTCGCGAGGTTAGCTCCCGGTTCGCGTACCGGGTAGCGCCCCGGGGAGCGTACTTTGTTGAAAATTAGTGAAAATGTTAGAGTAAAATAATAATTGTGAGTGATTAGATGTAGGGTAGCTTTGAGAAGAGCTTTTGGGTTTATGGTACATTTAGGTACTTATAAGTAGGTACCAATGCACATTCTTAAATTCAGAGTGAAAACTCTGTTGCCCTCATCTGAGAAGTGAACTCCATCTCCTCTGTAGATATCTTGCATGTAGTAACGCAAGTTATTGTTGTACAGGGAGCCCATTCCATGGTCTCTCATGTAAGCTGAAACAGATTTGTTTACATGCTTCCTCGACTTCTCAATTTGTGGACAAAATTGGTTTGACCACCTCCATTTCTGTCTTTGGCATATATTTGAATATACCAAGGCAGTCTGAGGAAAAAGTGCCATTAATTGCTCAAAGGTGTCCTTTAAAAGCATTTCCAGACCTACACCAGTCAAAGTGCCCAAGTCATTACCTCCACAGTGCACAATTAACAGGTCAGGTTTGGGCAAATGCATAAAGGTTTTCACCAATGGTATCAATTGGTGACATTTTAATCCTCTGTGGCCAAACCACTTAATTTCCACATCTTGTAAATTGAGTTTAGGTAATTTCCTGTTTTCAACGTACCTTTGAGCCCAGTGAATATAACTATGTCCAACAATCCAGACAGAAAACATGGTGAGAGAAGGTTCTCCTGCAGTCAGATGAAGTGTGGCAATGAAATGGCAGTTGAAAAAATGAGAGTTTAAAATGAAAAAAACTGTGGAGTTTCTGTGTTCATGAAGCAGTAACAGTGATTGGTGGATTTTGATTGCTGAAAACAGAAAGTTAGGGTGCACGGATGTGTTCTTTGAAAGATGTATTTTGAATGGTCAATAAAAAATCATTAAATGAAAGAATGCACTGGATATGCAGGTGCACTGAGAGTTCAGAGTTCAATTGCAACAAAGTTGTGTGAACTTGCAAACACCAGAAGTCTTCCAATGAGGTGGTTGCCATGCAGAAAAGACAGAAAGGGCAGAGGGGGGAAGGGTTTTCATTTGAAAAAAAGTGAGGGAAGAGTTTTGATTGGGTGACATGAGAAATATGTGTGAAGAATTACAGCATTTCTGTGCTTTTGATAGCTGCAGACTCTGGAGTGCATACCTTTTGCTCTGCTGAAGACAAATTGGTGTGTTTCTGAGACTGTTTTCAAACTCAAAGTATTTGCTAAGGTGAGAAAATATTTCTTTAATTTAGATAGAGAATAGTGTGCTTTAAGGAGAAAATTATGAATTATGTGGCGCAAATTGCTTGTAAATATGCTCCCACCTGTGCATGGAAAATTTAGATTTTGAATGTTTGTGTTACATAGCCATGTTAAAAGTGACCCAACCATGCAGGAAAGGCAATCAAAAAACGCTTTTATGTGTCTTAAGGACATTTTAAGTAATTTTCCCATGTGCAGTGTTTTGAAATTATGAATTGAAAATCGTTTTTGAGGTAAAGGAATTGTTTTTAAATTTATGACAAGGACATAATGGTGTATGCTTCTTTATAAGGCAATTGACTGTCCCTGATGTTATTTTTCTCATTTTAGTGTAAGACCTTTCTCTGTGGCGCAAATTGCTTGTAAATATGCTCCCACATGTGCATGGAAAATTTAGATTTTGAATGTTTGTGTTACATAGCCATGTTAAAAGTGACCCAACCATGCAGGAAAGGCAATCAAAAAACGCTTTTATGTGTCTTAAGGACATTTTAAGTAATTTTCCCATGTGTAGTGTTTTGAAATTATGATTTGAAAATCGTTTTTGAGGTAAAGGAATGTTGTTAAAATTTATGTGCGCCATATGCCCCCAAATTTCTTTTTTCAGGGGTGCAGCAGGGTGTTATTGAGACACCCCTGCAGCTTTGGAAAAATTCCTAATTTGTGATGAGCACATTGTTAATCGCAAATTGCACCTTCATTTATATGAGCCTCCTAGCCCATGGAAATGAATGGGTAATTTGCAATTAGCAATTTTCTCATCGCAAATTTGGAATGGTAAAGAATCGCTATTTATTCCTTAAAATTCGCTTTTTTGGAAATGCAATATAGTTATATGATACATATGGCGGTTGATGTCTAACAAGATAAGAAGCTTAGGCATACATTTATGATGACTGGCGCAATGAAGTAGAAATCACTTACTTCATTGGTAGAGCTTTACATGTATTATCTCCTCTGTATTCTTCATCAAGCGTAACTTTAATCTGCAATCCTGAGTAGGCCTCACTTTAAACAAACCTCTGGATAGGCCACATCTTATTGTTATCTTGATTTAATCATTTAAAATGCTAGGGACAGATTTATGATAGGTGTATGCCTCTTTTGCGCCACTTAGAAAACATTGTCCATGGGGAAATGACTTAAAATGTCCTTAAGACACATGAATGTGTTTTTTTAAAACGTTTGCAATTTTTTTGGGTCACTTTTAACATGGCTATGTGACTCAAACAGTCAAAATCTAAATTCGCCATGCACAGGTGGGAGCATATTTACAAGGAATGTGCTCCATGGGGAAAGGTCTTATAATGTAATATGGGAAAAATGACATCAGAGACACTGAAATGCCTTATAGAGAAGCATACACCATTATGTCCTTGTTATAAATTTGCAAACCATTACTTTTCCCCAAAAACGATTTTCAAATCATAATTTGAAAACACTGCACATGTGGAAATGACTTAAAATGTCCTTAATTCAAAATGTGCGATTCCTTAAATGCAATGTATCAAACAAAAAATATGTAAAAAATGATATTAAGGATTTGGAAACTACCACCAACTTCTAGTTTGTGGTAGTTTGCGAATTCTTTTCAAAAAGCATTTTTTTCCAAAAAACAAAAGGTCCCATATGACGCCCATACATGCCCTTAGGGCATGTAGGTGTGCCATATGCCCCCAAATTTATTTTTCAGGGGTGCAGCAGGGTGTTCTTGAGATACCCCTGCACGCTTGAAAAAATTCCTATTTTGTGATGAGCTAATTGCTAATCGCAAATTGCAACCTTCATTCCTATGAGCCTCCTAGCCCATGGAAATGAATGGGTAATTTGCAATTAGCAATTTGCTCATTGCAAATTAGGAATAGTAAAGAATTCCTATTTATTCCTTAAAATTTGCTATTTAGGAAATGCAAAATAGTTTGATGGTAGATATGGTGGTTGATCTGTAACAAGATAAGAAGCTTAGGGATACATTTATGATGACTGGCGCAATAAAGTGCACATTACTTACTTCATTGGTAGGCCTTTACATGTATTATCTCCTCTGTATTCTTCATCAAGCGTAACTTTAATCTGCAATCCTGAGTAGGCCTCACCTTAAACAAACCTCTGGATAGGCCACACTTTATCGTCATCCTGGATTAATCATTTAAAATGCTAGGGACAGATTTATGATAGGTGTATGCCTCTTTTGTGCCACTGTGCGTCACTTTTATGATGCAGCGGTGGTGCAAAAGATTTGCTATGAGGCGACAACATTACAAATTGATGCATTTAGGCAGATATGTCATGGTGTAAAAAAAACGTACCACATGAAACCGATGCAGCAGTGATGCAAAAGATGCACCATGTCGTAAGACAGGCCTCACTTGGGGCCATATGTATCAAGCTAATTAGCATTCGCAAAGATCAAAATTCTACGAATTTTGGCCTTTGCGAATGTTAATTAGACAAATGGTATGTATCAAACAAGTTTGATGCAAAATAAGGAGTAGCAAAATTTGCTATTCCTTATTTTGCAATTGCACTGAAGGATTTGCAAATTTTGTGACTACTTAAATGCAATGTATCAAACAAAAAATATGTAAAAAATGACATTAAGGATTTGGAAACTATTGTGGTAAATTGGTGGTAATTTGTGAATTCTTTTCAAAAAGCTTTTTTTTAAAAAAACAAAAGGTCCCATATGACGCCAACACATGCCCTTAGGGCATGTATGTGTGCCATATGCCCCCAAATTTCTTTTTCAGGGGTGCAGCAGGGTGTTCTTGAGACACCCCTGCACCCTTGGAAAAATTCCTAATTTGTGATGAGCAAATTGCTAATCGCAAATTAAACCTTCATTCCTATGAGCCTCCTAGCCCATGGAAATGAATGGGTAACTTGCAATTAGCAATTTGCTCATCACAAATTAGGAATGGTAAAGAATCGCTATTTATTCCTTAAAATTCGCTATTTAGGAAATGCAAAATATTTTGATGATACATATGGCAGTTCATCTCTAACAAGATAAGAAGCTTAGGGATAGATTTATGATGACTGGTGCATCACCAGGGATGTGCCAGTCATCTTGCGCCGCTGTTCCGCCACCCATGGTGTGCTGCATTTACAATGCGGCGCAGCATGGGGCAAAAACGGCACAGATGCTTGACGCATCTGTGCCGTTAAGGTGGCGCATTGCTGGAGTTGTATCGCAAGTGCGATGCAGCTCCAGCAAGGCTCAGGGGTGCACCATCTCCACAATGTTGCGTCAAGACCTATGCCTGCTTCAAGCAGGCGCAGGGTTTTGACACAGGTTTCTCCTATCTGATTGTAAATGCGGCACACCATGGGTGGCAGAGCAGTGGTGCACGTTAACTGGTGCATGCCTGGGGATGTGCCATTTAACATAAATCTGCCCCTTTACATTTAAGTATGTGCAGGGGACACAGAGTCGGTGAGGCTTATCCAAGGTTAAGAACAGATGAGTCCTGTTCAGTGAAAAATTAGACATAGGCTTCACCTGCTCAGCATCGCTGGACATGGCTAAATAATAGCTGCAAAATGTTACTCTTGTTAAACAATTTTACTATTATAATCTGTGAGATTTGTCTCTTACTCTGCAACATCTCATTGTTGTTATCTTTCTTTAAAGATAAAGACAACCTCAACATGAGCGACAATCTGCAATCAGTTGATTTTGACCTCATCATTGAACTTGTAATTGAAACATCAGTGGATGTTGATCCATTGGATGATTTAAATCCTGAGGATGAAGAAGAGCGTGATGAGGATGCAGATTTGTCCGAATTATATGATATAGGATGGGAAGCTGACCTGCTTGAGCCTTTGGAACTATAAACATTTATTTTTAAAAATTATAATTAATAAAAAGTAAAAAGGTAAACCGTTTAATTTAAAAATAAAGACACCTTCAAAAGCAGGTTATGTGTAGTGTCTTCAATAAAATATTAAAATATGCTCATAAAATTAGATCAGATTCACATATAAAATAGCATAGGTAACATAAATATAAATGTCATTTCTTTTCTGGTATTTCTGTATTGTAAATTTGCCAACGACTAAAAAATCTTCTAATTAAAATGTCAAGTAGTGTGTTAAGTTTTTTATCACTGTTACTGATTTACTGTTTGGTAATAATGGTTAATAACATTATTTATTATATTTTTCCACAGATTCAACTGCAGATCATTTCAAGATTTCACCATGCCTACAATAGAAAGACAGAGAAAGGCTGCAAAACGTCAAAGACAGCAGGTGAAAAATAATACGCAGCAGTCCTCTAACAAAAAGATTTGTCAAGTCACAAAGAAAGCACCGGGTAAGAGCACAAAACACTTTATAAGAAATATGTGTAATAAAAAAAATATTACTACAGAAAATGTTTCAGTCCATAAAACGAGAAGGAAATCAAATGGAAAAGAAAGGCCAATGAAAAATGTTACTGCTAGAGCAAGAGATAACTCTGTGCATGATAGTAGAAGGAAACAACAGTTTAGGGAGATTCGTAAACGAATGTTCCGGAACAGGATAATTGGCAATTTGTTAAAAAATATTAAGAAAGGTCAACATAAACTAGTTTTTTATAAGACAAAAAAAAAGTTGAGAAAGTTATTGATCAGGCATTTGAAATTAAACGTAAGTTATTTATTTTGATAATCAATAGAATTAGGAAGCTAAACAAGGCAATTTTTGATTTCAAAAGAAATAGTAGATGGAAGAGAATAGTTAATCGTAGTAATTTTTGTGAAGTTTTTTCTGGAGAATGGATGCATAGTTCAAGCTCTGAGGCATTTTTTAATGAGGAGAGTTATTTCCAGGATAATGATTTGGTGCATGCAGTTGACACCAGTGGTCGTGCTTATGAAGTGAAAGATGGTTGTCCAGTTGAAAAAGAAAAACTTGTGACAACAGAGGCAGAAGAGGTGTTAGGTAATGAGGTTTTAGGAAGACGTGCTAAGGGTCCTGTGTACACCTGGAAGTGTAGTAGTATTTGCAGTGTGCGACAGGATTCCATCAATTTGCTTTGTGATTTTGTACGGTCATTTAATAAGAAAAGTTTGAAGCAGAAAATGATGTTGTTGCAAGAATTAGATCCTTGCAGAGTAAGAGAAGTGACAGGTTTGCATGGACATTCACTGGCTTGTCTTTCCAGGAGAGTATGCCAGAGTGTTTTTCATCATTTCAGGATGCTAGCAGTGCATCATAACAAAGTGAGGAAATTAGTTAGAATGTTGTATTATGCTAAGAGTCCAGCAATTATGCTTAAACAATTATGCGCTGCTCTTTTGCATGGTTCTGAAATAGATGTGAAGAATATATGTGAAGAAATTGAGTTTTGTTACTTTGGAAGTAAAGAGGAGAATGTTGAAATTGAGCAAGAAGAAGAGGGTCTTGTGGAAGATAGTGTACAGGTTTCCAGTACAGATAATTTCCAGAGGGAAATTGCGACGTTTGAGGTGAAATCAAGTGAGAGGCCGAATTTCACTTGTGTGTGTTGTCGACGCACTTATTATAAGAATCAGACTAAGTTAGTGGATTTATATGCAAAAAGTGAAAGGGAAAATAATAGTGAATGGAAGGATTTTGCAACATACTTGATGGTAGAAAATTGTTTTGATTTGGGATTGGATCAACGTGTGTGTACTTATTGTTCTTGCAAATTAAATCAAAACCAGATGCCTGCTAGAGCAGTTCATAATAATCTGGAATTGGTTGAGATTCCTTCTGAATTGAAGGATTTAAATACTTATGAATCTATTTTGATTCAAAGTATCCATCCCTTTCAGGCTATTGTAAGAATGGAGCCAAAGACAGGGAAATTGCCTCCATCAGATTTACAGAGAGGATTAAAGGGAAGAGTTGTTTATTTGCCTCTAGATTTGAAGAAAAACATTAACACAATTGGAGTAGAAAAAGTGGAAGAGGAACCTCTGGTTATCTTAGTTAATGGGGTTCCGACAAAGAATAAGAAAATATGGCAAGATTTAGTAGATGTTAGGAAAGTTAAAAAGGCAACATTGTATTTGAAAAAAAATAATAAATACTATAAGAATGTATATGTTGCACAAGAGGAAGTAAGTGAGGAAGAGGATAGCGATTTGTGTGCTGGTCAAATTGAGAAAGTAGAACCCTCTACTAGTGAAGAAATATATGAACATTATAGTGTTCATCCTTTGCATTCCAAGGAAGTCATGGGGAATGCTATTGAGTTGTTTCAAATGAAACAAGCCAAAGGGAGTCCCATTAGTGTTTGGGAGGAAAGTTTGGAAGCTCGGTGTTTCCCACAGCTTTTTCCAACAGGTCAGGGAGGAAGATATGATGAGCGACCTCATCAAATTCCTGCTTCTGAATACCGGACTTTGCGATTGTATGCAGGAGATGCTAGGTTTCGACAATGCATTCCTTATTTGTTTCATCTCCTGTTTGAAAGCGATCTGTCTGGACTGTCATATGCAGTGAACCACATCTTGAAAAGTGGTATACACATGCAAAACATCTCGGCAAGTGACTTTATGGATAAAGTCAATGTCCAAGATAGTATTTTGGATTCTCACCTGATTAATCTCATGGCGTGTCAGCGTGGTACTAATGAGTACTGGTACCGTCGTCATGGTGATTTAAAATGTATGCTGAGGAACTTAGGTACTCCCACATGGTTCCTCACTCTGAGCTGTGCCGAGTATGGCTGGGAAGACTTACTTGAATTTCTACGAGAGGCAAATGCTAACGTAGATAACATCGAATTCAAGACACCCGGAGAACTGTGCTCTTTGGATCCAGTCAATGTATGTAGGTACTTCAATCATAGATTTGAAGCTATGATGTCTTTCATCATGAATAAGAAGAATCCACCTCTTGGAGAGGTGTTGGATTTCTTCTGGAGAAAAGAGTACCAAGCAAGAGGTGCTCCTCATATACATATGTTGCTGTGGATCAAGGATGCACCTAAATTTGGAACGGATCCAGAAGACTCAGTGATGAGTTTCATCCAACAGTATTCTACGTGTGCTGTTCCAAACGCAAAGGAGAAGAAAAGCCTAAGAGAAAAAGTTCTGCGTTTCCAAAGCCATCGATGTGGAAAGTACTGCCGTCGTAAATTCCGAAACAAAGACAAGTTCTACACCAAATGTCGTTTCGGCTTTCCACGACCGGTGATTTCTAAAGGAAGAGTAAACAGTTTGATGTCTTCGCTGCGACACAATGTCATGAAGAAATCACCTAAAAACACTTACAATTTGAAGAGGAACGAAGAGTCCAAGTACATCAACGAGTACAACCCGGTGATTTTGTCCATGTGGAATGCTAACATGGATATACAGTTTGTGGCTGATAACTGTATGGCTGTGGCTCGGTATGTGACGTCTTACATCACCAAAAAAGAGAAGACAGAATTGAAGGATATGTGGGAGGACATTTCCCATGAAAAGAGCCTCAGCAAGAAGTTGTACAGTTTCAGTCTGAAGATGTTGTCGCATCGAGAAATCGGAGCGTACGAATGTTCTGACCGGTTGTCTTCAGCAAGTCTCTATGCCAAGTCCAGGAGTATCGTTTGGGCGAGTCTTGGTCTTGCAGCAACGCGTAATCGAGTTCTCAAACCTGTGCGGGAAATTGAGTATTTGGCGGAAAAGGAGCCAAACAGTACCGACATTTTGAAGACAAACATGTTGGATACATATTATCCAAATCGAAGCAGTCACCTCGAGAATGTTTGTCTGTATGAGGTTCTGCAAAATTACATATTCAAGAGGAACATCAAAGAAGATACTGAGAAAGGAGTGTATGCTGTAATAGGAAGTGAGGGATGTCTGGTCAAGCAAAGAAAATGCCACTTGGTAAACCATCGAAAATTGAGTGGTGATTCTCCTGAAAAAAAGGAGTTTTTCTATTTAGCACTTTTGCAACTTTTCAAGCCTTGGCGTGCAGAAGAGGAACTGCTTGGAGATTTCCTCTGTTACGAAGACTCTTTCAATGCCGCCAAGGAGACCATAGAATGTCCTGCTTTTCCCAAATATGTAGAAATGTTGAATGCGGAAATTGAGAAGGAAGCAACGATTGCAGCCGAGATTGCCAGAGACAGTTCTCAGGACAGTCAGAGTTCTGCTTCATTGAGTCAGGATCCACTAGGAGGACCTGTTATTGAAAATGAAGCTGCCACTGCTATGAATGAAGTGGAAAGAGCCATGGCACATGCTCAGGAGGATGCGGTTAACTTAGAAGAGTTGGAAAGACAACTCAACGTTGAGCAGAGGAAAATATATGACGAAGTTACCATGCAAATTGATCATGGATTAAGTCATGACAAGAAAGAGTGCTCATGTACGTCGTTGAAGCCTGTCCGACTGTACGTGAGTGGAGAAGCGGGAACTGGAAAAAGTTTCCTCATTAAAGCAATTTCATGCTATTTGCAGGAAAGGACAGAGTCATCGCTGTCTTGTGTTGTCACCGCTCCAACTGGACTGGCAGCACATAACATTAAAGGGATTACTTTACATCGTTTACTGATGCTGCCAGTGGAGCATGACAACAAATTACAATATCACAAGCTATCTGGAGATGCTTGTTTTGAAGTTTCAAGAATCTTGAGGAAAATGAAACGTCTTATCATTGACGAAGTAAGCATGGTTTCCAATGTCATGCTTGCCTTTGTGCATTTGAGGATGCAAGAAGTTCTCAAAACAGAGTATGATGTGTTATTTGGTGGCAAACACATCATTGTTTTCGGAGATCTTCTGCAGCTGACACCAGTGAAAGGGCAACCTGTGTTCAAAATGCTCACGCATGAAGATACCAGGAAGTGCCTAGGCAGCATTGGCAACGTCAATATATGGTTAAACTTCAATTATGCTGAACTGCATGAAAATATGCGTCAGGCGAAGGATGAAGTTTACAAGACTATTCTACAAGATGTTAGAATTGGAAAAGTGACCGAGCATGGGAAAGAAGCTTTACATGCACGATTACTGTCAAATTTATATCCAGAACAAGATGTTGTGCCTGAGAATATTTTTCAGAAAATTACTGAGAAGAAATCTGGAATATGTTTGATGCCAACTCTTGCAGAATGTGCCAAATTTAACAACAAAATGTTGCATTTAGAAAAGCAAGAGATTGTGAAACTGGAAGCTATTGATAGAGTAGAGCATATGGGATCAACAATTATTTTGTCTGAGAATCTGAAAACAAAATTGGATTCATTAGAGAAGAGTATATCTAAAACTGCAGGTTTTGAAAAGACTCTGAATGTGTGCTTGAACTGCAGTATAATTTTAAGAAGGAATTTACATGTTGAAAGAGGTCTGGTAAATGGATCAATGGGTAATGTTGTTGATTTTGTGAAATACAGAAATAGAGATGGAATTGAATTTTTAAAAATTAAATTTGATGGCATTGAGGAAGTACAGCTAATTGCTCGTTGTTCTGCTAGATTTTTGCTTGTAAAAGACTTATATGTTCGCCGTAAGCAGTTTCCTGTTTGCTTGGCATATGCGGTGACAATTCATAAATCGCAAGGTTTAAGTGTAGACAGTGCATTGGTGAATATTGGCAGTTCTGTGTTCAAGGAGGGTATGGCATATGTGGCATTGTCACGAGTTAGAACTTTATCGGGATTGTACTTGATTGAGTGTGATGTCACAAACATTTGTGCGGATCTAGATTGTGTTAAGGAATACAATAGGTTAAGAAGAGAGTATGCGCCACATTTGCCTCAGTATCCTTTGTTTGAGAAACGTGTGGTAGGCCGGAAACGAAGAAATGAGAACAATACTGGGGAGGTTGTAGCAAAAAGACAAAAAGTCAATGAACCTAAAATTACAAGCAGAAACAAAAAGGATTCTGTTGAAGATGTTGTTGGTTTTCAGTTTGAAAACAGTTCTGGTGTCAACTGCTATGCTAATGTAGTGGTTAATGTTTTATTTTCTCTAAAAAATGTAAAAGAAGAGATTGTGGTCAATTCTGATCAAAGATTTTGCAGTTTGTTAAATTCTGTGTTAGAGAAATGTACCACTGATAGAAGAAACATAGAAAGTGTGTCTGAAATTCGAAATCTGTTAGACAGATGTTCAGGCCAAACACAATTCTCTCAAAATATTCAGCAAGATTGTCAGGAGTTTTTAATGTATATGCTTGATGTATTACATGCTGAAGGTGTAGATGTAGATCAGCTGTTTGGGCTTTCTTATCAATGGCAGCATGACTGCGAGAACTGTATGGTATCAAGTACTACTAGTGTAGACTCAGAAAGATTTATATATTTAACTTTGCCAGACAGTAAATCAGTCTCCTTTAATAAGCTAGTAAAAGCAGCTGATCACAACATGGAGTGTAGCCAATGTAAATCTGAAATGATGTCCACATTATTTATACGAACATATGGCCAGTATGTCATTTTAATGTTCCAACGATGTAGGCCTGATGGAACAAAATTGACAACTTTAATTAAAAATTTTGTAGCTTCGCAGTTGTCAATATCAGGAAGGACTTTTGTAACTGCAGCAATTATATATCATGACGGCCCTTCAATAACATCAGGACATTACACAGCTTATTTAAAGTCTAGAAATGGCTGGTCATTCTGCAATGATTCTGTTTTAATTTTTAAAAAAAAATTGCCGTATGACCTTAAAAACTCTTACCTGGTGTTTTTAAAACCAAAATTTTAGGGAAATAATCTCGGGATGTGCTTTGTGGAATTTCAAGAAGTTCTAATGGATCCTACACAATTTGGCCTTGAGGATAAGTGTAGTTCAGAGACATAACTTCTAACCATAGGACTGGACATTATGGAGAAATACGTGCACTTTGAATGAGTTCAGAAAAACTGTATCTTTTTATAAACTAATTGAAGCAGCCAATCAAAACATGGAGTAGAGGGAATGTAAGTCTGCAATGCTGTCTACTGTTTTACATTGCTTTGTGATTAAAAGTGATGTAGAGAATTAAATAATTGTAGTAGTCATAGAGGTAGTGTAAGTCTGCTTGTATCAGTGTCATAGGAAAAGTAGAACATGACTGAGCAAGAAGGGGAAGATATTACTATTCCAGGATTGTGAAAATGATCTTCAACATTTTAATTCTGAAAGTTGCGGAAATGCCAAATGACGGGATTGGCTTACAAGAAATCCAAGAGTTATAAATAGCTCTGACAAGATTTGGCCTTGAGGAAAATTGTGGTAGAGAGCAAGAAGTCATTTATTGCATGTAACGTGTTTTTAAAAACGATGGAGATTTTCTTTCAGAAAGTGGCGGGCTGAAAGTAATAACAGCACAAAAGAGTGTAAGCTGTTCATAGGACATCCTTGGACGTCATGGAAAGTAAGTTAACTTTAAGGAGTTCTGAATTTTGATTTCTGATGTTGTATGGGTTTTTTAAACACAATAATTTTGATTGTGTTTTTTTTTCCCCGCTGTTACATGATGAATACCTTCAAGTCACTGTTTTTAGTGAATTTTGATACATTCTGAGAACAGCAAAAATAAACCATTTAACATGTATAATTAATTCTGTACTGTTTGCATTTATGATGTATATGTAGAACTGTGTAGGAGGCATGGAGAAGGTGAGGCTTCTGTAAGTGTCAAAGTTGTTGCATGCAGTGCTGCACTTCTGCGTATTCTTTCATATGCTAGACTACATCTGCACAATGAGATACCTAAGCAAAGGAAACGCAAGTGATGTGATTGAGAAATGAGCAAAATAAATTGCACGTATTTCAATTACATCACCTGTGTTTCCTATCATTACGAATCACATTGTGCAGATCAAGTTTAGGTCTGTCCAGGGAAACATAGGAGGTTTCTACTTTGTTGAAGAGTGCAGTGGACATGACTCACTTCATTGGTAGACTTTCACAGATATTATCTCCTCTGTACACTTCAACAAGTGTAAATCTCATCTTGAACTCTGAGTAGGCCTCACCTTAAACAAACCTCTGGATAGGAGACATGTTATTGGCATCCTGAAGCGACACTTTTCTGAAACAAGAGCAATGCAAAAGATGCACCATGTTTTAAGATAGGCCTCACTTCATCTGTATCAAGATACTGTTAGTTTAAAATGTATATCTTTAGGACTGTGTAGGGGACCTGGAGAAGCAGAAGCTTCTGTCAGTGTCAAAGTTGTTGAAAAACTATTTGTCCTTCAATCTTTTCCCTTGTCTTTTGTAATTTTTAAATACATGTTTTAATATTTTTCAAATGTTGGTTCTCTCTTTCACAGATTGAAAGTATAAAAATAAAAAGTGAGTAATTTAACGGCAATTATAAGGTAAATAGTTGTACTCTTTTCGTTACATTTCTATCACATTCACCTACTATTAGATCCACTGCTTCACTTCTTTAACCCTCAGTTTCCTGCCTTTGCTACTTTCCTCATTCCTTTCTCTATTACCTACTTACTCAACTCCTTCCACTCTTTTTCTCAGTCCCTCTGTTCTCATAGTTCCTCAGTCTTGTTCACTCACTCCGTCTCTATTACTCTTAGTGTCTGTGAATTACTTGCCCACCTTTTTTTTGGACCGCTTCCCGGGAAGTGGCCCGGTTCGCAAACCAGCAGCGTTACGGGAGTCCACCATTTTGTGTTTCGGTCGAATCAAGATACAAGATGGAGGGCAAATAATGTTCAGAATGGGTAGAAGGGGGCACGGTAGATGTATCTTGACCCCCTTGGTTTTCTGAGGGTGGCTGAGGAGGACCATAGTTCTTCACTCTTGTTCACTCTCTCTGTTTCTATTAATGTCACTGTTTCTGACTGATCAAAAAATTTTTTTTTTAAAAAGAACAGTAACTATAAGGGAAGGAAACAGACAGTTATGTTAAAAGAAAGACAGCTATAGGGAGTAAACTAAGGATACTGTTACCCGCAATCCACTGCTGATGATGTTACTGACCATGTCATGAATGATGTAATATGTGACATCATCAGCAGTGGATTGTAGGTAACAGTATCTCTTGTTTACTCCCTAGAGCTGTCTTTCTTTTCACATAACTGTCTGTTTGCTTACCTTATACTTACTGTTCTTTTTTTTAAAAAAGATTTTTTTTGGTTAGCTTCCGGTACGCGTACCGGGTAGCGCTCCGGGGAGCGAACTAAAAGAAATAGAGGTTGGCAGAGTTCCAAATATTCTACCAATTTTTTTATAACGGGAAGGTAGTTCTGAAAAGAACTTTTTTTTTTTATGTTTTTGTTGTTTTATATTTTTTTTATTATTTTTTGAACATTTTTTTACTTTTTTTGTATTTTCTGAACGTTTTTATATTTTTTTTGGGTTTTTTTGGGGGGGGGGAAACAAAAACGATCCATTGTAAAGGGCTCAACAGGAGCAACAAAAAAAAAAAGAATTTATTTTTTGGGGCGTCTCGGACAAACATTAACATGATTCTGAATAGCTCTCATAATCAAAATGATGCTACTTTCCCTGTAGCAGATGAAATCGCCGCAGTGCACGCACACTTGCTTCACGTGCCCAAACAACATTTGAATGTTTGGGATCATCTCCCTCGCCTCTGGTCCCGACACCTCTGGAACAACCGATCTTCTTGCCATTGGAAGGGGATTTTGTTGCTCATCACGTAGCTGGGCAGCACTATAATTATTTGGGTGCCACCTACTCATATGCCGATGCATAGTGTGATTGCCGTAACTGTATTTTTTTTCAGTTCCCCTTGACAATCTATCACCGCATATACGGCAAAACACGTAGCGTGCATTCACTTTTTTTTGCCCCTCAGGAAATTTATAGAATTGCCAAATGTAATTCCCTTTTCGATTGTACCTCCTGGGCTCCTCTGGCAAAAACCTTGGCTCTTCCTCCTCTTCCTCCTCTTCCTGTTCTTCCTCTTCTTGCAAAATTACTTCAGCAGGTGGTCCTCTCTTATTTGGATTTGGTGGAGGTGGTGGGTTAGAACCAGCTGAAGCTACTAATGAAGCCATGTCAAAGTGTAAATAAAGGGTCTTTCTCTCACCAAGATGAAAGTCAGAGTGAGGAAAGAAGGAGGGGTTTTCATCATTTGGGAAAAGCAAAAGTTCTAAACCAATGAAAAGTGTTCATTTTAGATCACATGACCTAGTATTACATTAATTAGGAAACCAAAAGTGAAATGAACCAATGAAAAGTGTTATTACATGTCACATGACCTGCTGTGTTTACGTTACGCGGTCGGCGCCGCGCCCCGGATCCCTTCCGGTTCGCGTACCGCTGCGCTTCCGGGTACGCTAACGTAGCACGTCATATGACGTATCACGCGAGAACGCGAAACGTCATGCTGACGCGACGCGTCACGATGTTGTTTTCTAACGCGACAGTTGCGCAAACGGAACGTTTACCGGTTCGCGGACCGGGTCGCGGCTCCGAATTGAGCTAACGGGAAGCTAACCGGTTCGCGTACCGGGAGCGAAACAATAAAAATAATTTTAAAAAAATTGTATTAAAAACATGTAAAAAATATTTTTCGATTTAAAGAAGAATACATTGTAAAGGTTTTGATATTTGCTATTAAAAAACCATTGAAATTCACTGAAAAAACCATAGGTTATAGACCATATATAGTTAGGAATTAGCATTTACAAAACCTTGAAAATTCACTGAAAAAACCATAGGTTATAGACCATATATAGTTAGGGATTAGCATTTACAAAACCTTATTTTACTCACACAAAACCATTGAAATTCCATATATAGTTAGTTGTACTAACTATATATCACGCACCCGCAATCCACTGCTGATCATGTCACATATTACATCATTCATGACATGGTCAGTGACATCACTGATGACATCACTGATGACATCTCAAATGACATCACTGATGACATCACTGGTGACATCTCAATGACATGACTGATGACATCACTGATGACATCTCAAATGACATCACTGATGACATCACTGATGACATCTCATTTGACATTACTGATGACATCACTGATGACATCATTCATGTGATAATACGATGAACTTCTTCAGACTCTAAAATAACCTTAGATACACTCAGTGTAAACAGACACTCACAGACTGTCACTCATCCATGGAGTTACTCACACACCTACTCAGTCATGCAAAGAATCAATTACACCTCCATTTCCTCAACTATACAGTTATACATACCTTACTTATTCAAACATATACTAACACATATTTACTCTCTTTTACAATCCCTGATACAAGTTCACAATGATCAATACAGCCACTCACACATTCACGGACTCTTATGCACAGTTATTTATATATGTCAACTCTCACATGTACTGTGTTTTACATATGTTCTTACTTTGACATGTAGCACTCAGATATCCATTCACTCACCAATGCACTCAGTCAACCGCCCATACACCTGTTTCCACATGCACTTTTGAATCCATATATCTAGTGAATCAACTGCTTACACATCTATGCACAGAGTCATACACCTCCCAGCCACCCACACACACACTCAGTCTCCCATACAAATACTTGGGCAACCAATCAATAATCCATATACTTACTCATATAGCTACTGATCAACACATGCAGCAGTTTACAGAACAACAGACATAATGATGCACAAATTAAGACAGTTTACTGACTAACCCATGCACTCAGTGACACACATTTAATCACTCACTCATACAGTCAGTCACACACCTACTAAATCCTTCATCCAGACACTTATACATCCACTCATTCTTCAATATGTAAGACATTTGAGATGTCATCAGTGATGTCATTTGAGATGTCATCAGTGATGTCATCAGTCATGTCATTGAGATGTCATCAGTGATGTCATCAGTGATGTCATTTGAGATGTCATCAGTGATGTCATCAGTGATGTCACTGACCATGTCATGAATGATGTAATATGTGACATGATCAGCAGTGGATTGCGGGTGCGTGATATATAGTTAGTACAACTAACTATATATGGAATTTCAATGGTTTTGTGTGAGTAAAATAAGGTTTTGTAAATGCTAATCCCTAACTATATATGGTCTATAACCTATGGTTTTTTCAGTGAATTTTCAAGGTTTTGTAAATGCTAATTCCTAACTATATATGGTCTATAACCTATGGTTTTTTCAGTGAATATATATATACACAGTAGTACTGTAGCTCCAGGAGATCAAAAGATAAGATTTGAAGGGCTGCTTCACATCAACAAAGTTGGCTGGCAGCCATTTTGGGGATCGGAGACTAAGTCAAATCAAAATTGCAAACACATTTAGGGGACAAGGTAGAGATACCCTTGTCCTGGTGGAGGGAATCCCAGAGGAACATCCCCTAGAGTCCCAAAACGTTTTGGGCTAGTTCTGTGGTAATATCTCTCAAATAAAAAGCACAGCCCAGAAGCTCAGTACATAGTTACATAGTTGGTTAAATAAAGCAGAGGGGGGCATATATTTGTCCCCCTCCCCAAACATCCAATGATCCTTTGATCCCATCCTACAGGGCCTGCCAGAGAGTATAATTATTTGGGAAGGGGGTGTGGTTCCCCCCTGCCCAAGCCATGATATTGTCCTGGGAACCCATCTCATAGGGCTCTATTCATATTTGTTCGGAATGGGGGGTTTGGGTCCCCAACCCAACCCATGTTATGACCCTAGGTACCACATACTCTAGACCCAATGTAAAACAGTGCCCCGGGGACCCAATTTCGTGGAACCCCATCTCCTGGGGCACTGTTGTTCTCTGGGAGCAGAAAGAAATCCTCCTCTCAGCTGGAAGGGAGCAAATAAATTCAGCAGCTACCATCAGTTGATTAGAAGGGAGGCTCATGGCTCCCATGGTCCCCAAGCATTGTGTATGTTGTGGGTGACTCAGGTGGGACCAGGGCACCAGGTAAAAATAAAAAATCGAAAATTAAACAATCACGAGCTGCATGAGACTGGTCTCCCCACGCTGCCATTTTTGGATATTGGATATTGGATATTGGAGGGGTATTTGTAAAGCGCAGACGTTCGCTCCGAAGGGAGCATCTTGGCGCTATGAAAACCTGGGACCAGATCAGAGGGAGGGCAGTGGGGGGTTTAGATGGCTGCTTTAGTCCAGTCGTCAGAGAGATTAAAAATCCATGTTTTGAGGTGTTTCCTAAAGGGTTTCTCTTGCGTCTGGAATCTAAGATGCTTTGGCATACTATTCCAGGCTCTGATAGCTAGGGTGCTGAGAGTTTTTCCGCCTTTGGTTTTTAGGTTGAATTTGGGGAGGGTCATGAGGTTTTCTTGAGAGGATCTAAGAATGCGACCCGGAATGTAATGAGGGAAACGTTTCGCAAGGTAAACTGGGCCAGATTTGTGGAAGGCTCGGAAGGCTACAACGAGAATTTTGAATAGGATTCTCTTGTGCAGGGGGAGCCAGTGGAGGAATCTGAGGGCAGTGGAAATAGAGGATTTACGTGGGAGTTTTAAGACCAGACGCGCGGCAGTGTGCAGGACACTTTGCAGTTTTAGTTGGGTGGATTTCTTGGTCCCTGCCAAGAGGCCGTTGCAGTAGTCCACCCGAGAGAGAATGAGGGCTACTGCAATGGTCTTTCTGGAGTCGAGCGGGAGAAAGTCGCAGAACTTTCTCATGGATTTTATAATGCCAAAGCATTTACCCGCCACGGTAGTGGCATGGGAATCAAAGGACAGATCGGAATCGAAAATGACTCCGAGGTTTCTGGCCGATGAAACTGTCTGGGGTGGAGCAGCAGAGTTATCAGGCCACCACAGAGCGGGACAAAAGGATGCGTTCTTCCCAATGGGCAGGATTTCGGTTTTGCTGGAGTTACAGCGAAGGTGGTTGTTATCCATCCATTGAAAGACCGCTGTGAGGCAGCATTTAAGGTTGAGTTCGGCCAGGTTGGAGTTGTCTTCGAGAGGGATGACAAGCTGAGTATCGTCGGCATAAGACGTGACGATTATGCCGAACGATTCTATGAGTGAAAGCAGGGGGATGAGGTATATGTTGAATAGAAGGGGACTTAAAATGGAGCCCTGGGGTACTCCACACGAGATTTTTTTTTCTTTGGATTGGAAGGGGCCCAGTGAGATGGTCTGAGACCTGTCACTGAGGAAAGACCTGATCCAGGCTAAGGCTGAGTGGGTAATGCCGATATCCATAAGTCTGTTTAGCAGTATGGAGTGGGAAATAGTGTCGAAGGCCGCCGTGAGGTCAAGAAGGATCAGGATGGCCTTCTTCCTCTGATCTTGAAGGTTTTTAATGGTGTCGGTCAGCTCGATCAGGGCGGTCTCGGTGGAATGTCTAGACCGAAAACCGGATTGCTGGGGGTGAAGTAGGTTGTGGGCATCGAGGAAGGCCTTAAGCTCTTTATGGACTAATTGTTCCGTGATTTTGCCCAGTGCGGGTAGCAGGGTGATGGGACGAAGGTTAGTTAGATCAGAGGGGGGTTTGTTCGCCTTTTTCATCAGAGGTTTAACCGTACCTTTTTTCCAGGTAAGTGGGACAGAGCCCGATTTGAGGGAGAGGTTGATTATTTCGTTGATGATGGGGTTTATTTCATCAATGATGATATGAAGGATCTTGGGGGGACAAGGGTCAGAGGGAGAGCCTGATTTGCATGAGAGAATCACTTCTCTGGTTTGAGTTAGAGTTACCGGAGAGAAATGAGTGAGGCAATTTGTGGTCGGGCGAGATTTGTCAAGCTCTGAGAAAGAGAACACCGGGGGGGAAGGGGGAAAGTTGATATGAATAGAGCTTATTTTTTCCTCGAAGTAGTCGGAGATCTTATCGCACAGCTCTTGTGACGGGGGGATCTCCGGTTGGAGGGCTTTTGGTTTGGTAAAAGACTTTACTATGGAGAAGAGGGTTTGTTGTTTCTGATTGGCGGCATTGATGGCGTTTACATAGTAGGTTTTTTTAGCTGATTTTATAGTTGAGAGATAATTTTTTCTCAGGAGTATGTAGTTGCTACGATCGTCGTTGTCGTATGATCTACGCCACTTGCGTTCTGCTTTCCTGCAGAGGAGGTGGGCGGCGGTAAGGTCAGGAGTATACCAGGGTGCTTTGTTTTTCGTTATTTTTAGGGTGTTGACTTTTTTATTGGGTGGACATCGTTCGGAGATTTCTTGCGAAAGCCATTTGTTGAAAGAAACAGCATCTTTATCGATGTTTCCAGAGGAAGGGGGGGCGTTAGAATGGGAGAGGGGGTGAGAGATAAGACTTGCCTGCACAGTTTTCCAATTAATGGAGTGAGTGTGTTGGCGGATTGGTTTTTTGCAGTTAGAAGGGAGGACATTGAGAATGTGGAAAGGGATCAGGCTGTGATCCGACCAGATTTGGGGAATGGGGGGTGAGGTGGAGATGGCTGGGAAATTAGAGCAGACACCGTCCAGGGTATGACCAAGGGAGTGTGTGGGCAGCTTGACACTTTGTTGAAGGTCGAAGATGTCCAATGTCTGCAGCAGGTTACTGGTGGAGGGGTCGATCGGTATTTCTAAGTGAAGATTAAAATCGCCCAGGAGGGTGAAGTGAGGGTAGCGGAGAAGGAAATGACCGAGTGCGTCGTTGAGGGAACCGAGGAATTTCGTCGCATTTCCCGGCGGGCGATAGATCAGCCCACCTGAAAAAGAGAGGGTGTGGCTAAGCTTGATGGAAAAACCTAGTCCCTCGGCATCGGTGAGGGGGTCGAGGCAGAATGTGTGACAACTGAAGGAATTCCTTAAAATGACCGCGACACCTCCACCTCTCCCTTTCAGTCTATCCTGTCTGTGGAAGGAGTACCCTGAGGGGAGGGCGATGGCAATGTCAGGGTTACTGTCTTCAGTAAGCCAGGTCTCGGTGATCATAAGGCAGTCCAAGTTGTGGTCAATAATAAGGTCGTGGATGTCCTGACTGTGTTTACACATGGACCTGGCGTTAATTAGACCTCCGGTGAAACAAGGTTGCGTAGGAGGGGTTGGCTGATTCGTGGCGAAGTTGAGGGTCCAACGACAATTATTACAACTAGTGGGACCAAATGTAGTTGAGAGGTCGAGTTTGCAGGGGCAGTCCGATCTGCCTTGAAGTTTGCGAAGGACATTGGGTGCATACCTGATGCCAAGAGGGTGTTGGGCAGGGGTTCCTGCGCCTGGCGCGGTCTTGGCGCGGACGGGCGCAGACGGGCTTCCCTTAGGCGCGCCTTCGGCGCGCAAACGGCGCTCCCGCTGCGCTCGTCCGCTGCGCGACCTCTGAAAGCACATTTGTAGGGGCAAGGAAGGGGGCGTGGCCTAAAAAGGGGGCGGAGCCAGCGCGCACGCCGCTGGCGATGGCGGCTGCAAGCAGGAAGCAGGAGAGCGCGAACAGCTATTACTATCAGCTGTGCGCTGAGTGAGAGCGAGCACTGAAAAGTGCTTGGTGAATTAAAAAACAAACAATAACAACAGTGACACCACACAAGAACACGAGTGCAGTGTTAAGAACAATTTTTAAAAGAGCAGTGGAGTACCTCCAGAACCCGGCTTTCCGCCTCAGGTCTGGGACAAGGTTTACACTACCGCTAGGAATCAGCGGGTTTAAGTAGGGTGATCAGGGGGCGTGGCCTAAAAAGGGGGCGGAGCCAGCGCGCACGCCGCTGGCGATGGCGGCTGCAAGCAGGAAGCAGGAGAGCGCGAACAGCTATTACTATCAGCTGTGCGCTGAGTGAGAGCGAGCACTGAAAAGTGCTTGGTGAATTAAAAAACAAACAATAACAACAGTGACACCACACAAGAACACGAGTGCAGTGTTAAGAACAATTTTTAAAAGAGCAGTGGAGTACCTCCAGAACCCGGCTTTCCGCCTCAGGTCTGGGACAAGGTTTACACTACCGCTAGGAATCAGCGGGTTTAAGTAGGGTGATCAGGGGGCGTGGCCTAAAAAGGGGGCGGAGCCAGCGCGCACGCCGCTGGCGATGGCGGCTGCAAGCAGGAAGCAGGAGAGCGCGAACAGCTATTACTATCAGCTGTGCGCTGAGTGAGAGCGAGCACTGAAAAGTGCTTGGTGAATTAAAAAACAAACAATAACAACAGTGACACCACACAAGAACACGAGTGCAGTGTTAAGAACAATTTTTAAAAGAGCAGTGGAGTACCTCCAGAACCCGGCTTTCCGCCTCAGGTCTGGGACAAGGTTTACACTACCGCTAGGAATCAGCGGGTTTAAGTAGGGTGATCAGGGGGCGTGGCCTAAAAAGGGGGCGGAGCCAGCGCGCACGCCGCTGGCGATGGCGGCTGCAAGCAGGAAGCAGGAGAGCGCGAACAGCTATTACTATCAGCTGTGCGCTGAGTGAGAGCGAGCACTGAAAAGTGCTTGGTGAATTAAAAAACAAACAATAACAACAGTGACACCACACAAGAACACGAGTGCAGTGTTAAGAACAATTTTTAAAAGAGCAGTGGAGTACCTCCAGAACCCGGCTTTCCGCCTCAGGTCTGGGACAATTTTTAAAAACAAAACATAGACTGTGGGTGCCCCGAGTGGGACCTGGTCTTCCAATTGTATAATTAAATAAAATGGCCTTGCTGCTTCACCATTCAAGTGGGAGGCTGTTCATAATTATTCTCTGCTCCCTCCCAGAAGCACCCCATAGTTCCCTGCATGGGTTTTTTTCTTACAATTATGATTTTTCGTGGGGCCCCAAGGAGAAGTAGAGGCTCCATCTACAGTTCTCAAAATATGTGTGGGTTGCTGCAAGAATCAGAACAGCCCCCCTGGAAAGTAAAAAAAGAAAACTGTAGGTGTCCTGGGTCGATGAATGCATGCTCCCAGCAGAGATTGCCATTGTTTTAGAGCACTCTGACTGAAGCTGTTTGCTCTTCAGCTGGAGTGTAAGAACTCCTTGTGGTTGGCTCTATGGCTGCACTTTGTGGCCTGATAAGTGTTAAATAAAGACTCAAACTTATATTTGTGGTTGCTTCAAATATGAATGCTTTATTTTGTGACAATAATTATAATGCATTGTGTTTTTATAAGGATTGCTTTCAAATCTGATTATTGATAAAATATTTTGGTGATTTTTTGACAAAGTCATTAGGTCTGCTTTAAACAGTTTGATGTTCTGACCCCTTGCTAAAGCCAATAGGCCAGCCTAGCTGGTGTTTTGACTCTTTGACAAAGCCAGTAGTTCTGCTTTACTTAAAATGTCATCTCTTTATATTGTTACTGTACAGATTTTTAAAAACTCACAAATCTACTGAAAAAAACTAAGGTTAAAGTGATGTCATAGTTAGGTCTGTTAATAGCATCTTACTTTACATTTAAAAACTTTAGAAATTCACTGAAATTTTTTTTAAAGTTATATTATAGTTAGGTGATAATGCCAGTTAAAATGTAAAGATTTAAACCTAAAAAACGATCTAAAACTCGTGCCTTCCCAATGCGCTACTTGTGACCTCACATAGTACATCATTCATAGCATGTCCTGTGACATCATTGAAAACATCACTGATAATATCTGACATTCCATCATTGATGACAGTACTGTGCATGGTGGGAGTGCGGTTTATAGGTATTTCAGTTAATTATAACTGGTGCATTTTACAGTTTTTTATGCTTAAAACATTACACTTAGCTGATATTATCATCTTTATATATAGTCACCTTTGTTTTTTATATATTTCAATAAAATATGACCATCGTGGAGGTGACGTAGGCCCAATGAAGCACGTTGGCTGTGGTTTATGTATTTTAATGCACATTTGGTTTTCCTTATCTCCTTTTGTTGCTGGTGCCGCTGCGACTGCTGGATGAGGATGCTGCAGCATAGAGTGAGACAGATATACATGTGTGTGTGTGTGTCTGTCTGTACTGTAGATCGTCAATGTATCTGAAGATTTCTTATTTCAATCAATCAATCAAACCAATCAGTCTTTATTTCATCATAGAACAAAGTGATCCTATAAAATACAAATTAAGAATTGTTAAAAAAGAAGAAAATAAAGCATTTGTAACAATAAAAATTACAATCTCACAATTAATATTAAAAATATTAAAAACCACTTCACATCATCCTCAATTATAATATATAAGTGCACACCCGGATTAAATATCCATGAAGCAATAAAAAAATACTGCATTGAGGCTCAAGAAATGAGATGTGCAACAGACAATGATTTGCGCTTGTGAATAGCTGATTTTAGAAAGCAACCCCCATAAAAGCCGATTGTAGGATTCACAAGTTGGCTGAGAAAATACATAGCAGGCCTATAGTGAAAAAAACCATATAATTTGAGAATGGGTTTTAAAAAGTATTTAGTTAAGGATTTGTAGTTTTGAAAACAATGAAGAAATGGTCCAGGGTTTGAACTGAAAACTCATCACATGGGTACACGAGAATAGAGGCTTTGTCAAACTAGCATTGGAAAAACATAGGGCCTCATTTATGAGGCGATGCGTCACTTTTACGCCGCCGGTGCGTCACTTTTTGTGACGCACCAGCAGCGTAAAAAATGTGCCTTGTTGCACCATATTTACAAAGTGACGCATCTACCTAGATGCGTCACTTTGTAAACCCCTGCGCTACATTATACCTACGCCAGGTATAATGTATGCAGGGGGGGCGTTCTGACGCAAGAAAGGGTCATGGAAGTGACGCAGTGAAATCTATAAGATTTCACTGCGCCACTTCTAGGACACAAATGCGTCAATTTCTTACGCCTGCTTCACAGCAGGCGTAAGACTGACGCAAGCCTTTTCACATGGGGCTTGTCCCATGTGAAAGGATACATTGCTGGAGTTGCGTCACTTTTGTGACACACTCCAGCAATGCGTCACTTTTGCGCAATACAGATACGTCAGAAATTCTGACGTATCTGTAACTCCTTGCGCCATGATGCGTCATACTGTTAATATGACGCATCATTGGTGTCGCAAGGAGGACGTAGTGAAAAGTGACGCATCACTGTTTTCACGCAGCGATGCGTCACTTTTCATAAATGAGGCCCATAGCATTTACCTGTTTGACTTTAACTAAAATTGAGTAAGGAGGGACCTTTCTCTGGGGTTAGGAACCCAGGATAGATATGGCTCTATATGGGATGTTGTTTGAACCAAAACATAATCCAACAAGGAACATTTCTTAATTTCGTCTTGCTCTCTAGATGCAGTCACAAGTTTAGAAAATAATGACTTGGCTTTGGGAATATTCCCCTTGATTAAGGGATGTGGGCAGGAAAATAAATTATTACAGCCAATAGCATTTGCAACAGATTCTCACACCTCAGGAAGTCTTGAAGGATTTCCCGGTTTAGGCCAGTATGTTTATTAGACCAGATAGTTATCCAGAGGGTTGGGGGTTCAACCTTGAGGAAATCTTATATATAGGTAGAGCCCTTCCTCATGCATAAAATAATGTGGAGTTGAATGGGGCATTCCTAATAATCGCTGGCAGAATCCGTTCTCCTCCACCTGGACCTTTAGTCCTCCGAGTAGCCCTAAATCCCAGCATGACACGCTAAAACTGGTAAACATTTTTGTGAGTATACTTCCAGGGCTTGTTTGATTGGCGTATTGCCAACGTTTTGCACAATATTAAATAAGGCCCTCACTGATTGATTGAAGAGCAGGCAACAATTTGTATTCAAGGGGCCCAAGGATTTTTGGAGTCAAACAAAATGCCAACATAAGGAATATGTGCAACCTTTTCTATGTGCTTGCCATGAATCCAAAAAGAGCTAATTTTAACAGGTGTCCGGCAAAATACCATATTTCTAGTTTTGGAGATCTAAATAAAAAATATCCATGAAGTTGTCAAAACTATGAACTAGTGCCTGAAAACCATGAGCAGTGTGTGTCATCAGGTCCGAGTCATCCGCATAAAGTAGAGCCAGAACTAGGGTAGATTTGGTCCTAGGAAGCTCCTTCCCAGCAATCTGTAAGAAAGTATTCAAGCAGTTGATACGTAAAAGAAACAGGATAGGAGAGAGAACACAGCCTTGCCGGCCTCTGCGTTGTCGATCAAAAGTACTTGTGAATTCTCTTTCCATCCTGTACCATATGGAGTCATTAACCCCACAATGTAGGGCCTACGAAAAATGTACCAGCTCCTCACTGAGGCCCATCTCAAAGAGTATCTACAACAATCTATTGCGTTTAACACTGTTGAAGGTGTTGCTGAGATCCATAAATGACAAAAGCAGTGCTCCCCTCTTGACAGTTGTGTATTTATTGGTGATGAGGTAAATATTGAGACATTGTTCTACTGTGCCCAACCCCTCTCCAAAGCCATATTGTATGGGGGAAACACTTGATTACTGGCTGCCCAATTCTCGATCCTATTGAGAATAATGTGTCCAATGATTTTTATTGTTGAATCGGAGAGAGATATGGGGCCACAACAACGAGGGTCTTGCCGACAACAGCCCGTTTTATAAACTGGAACAATGACAGCAGAGGGCCATGAATTCGGAAGATCACTTGTTACAGCTGAATTAACCGCATTCCTGTTGACTGGGACCCAGATGACCACGTTTTCTTTATAGATGTTCACTGTTACCCTGTATTGGCCAGTGGCCTTCCTAGATGGGCTTGCACAGATGGTCTTGTATACCTCCAACTGATCAAATCTCAGCTTGGGCGATGGTTGTATCAGTGGGCTGGGAGTAGATTGCCTTAAAATGCTCGAAACATCAGACCTCCATCCGTTCGGTGATTAGGAAGCCCTCCCATCCTAACCTGGATAGTCTGCCCAAAGTCAGATGACAGGCACATATTCCTAGAGAATGAGGAGAGTCAGCCGGGCTCATTGACGTCCGATAGTGGTGCACACAGTTTTTTACACAGAAAACGAAATCACCATAATTACTGAAGTCTAATAGGCCAAAAGACTGAGAAAGGTTATTGGCCGTTGATAGGGGTAAAATGTGAATGCCATTGTCCATAATTTGAAGCTAACGATGCGGAATCAAGATGTTTCTAGGGATAACTGTAGACCTGACATGTATGATAACCCAATCCCCTTGGATAAACTTTGTAGAAGGACCAACCCAGGGAACAAGCGGTACCATCAGGATATTCTTGTGGTTCTGAGTGTTAAATATAGAGTGTCTGGCAAGCCAGTGGCACACCTTGTTTGGCTAGGGTCTTGCAATGAAGGTACACCTTCCAGGACCACAAAGTAAGGGCAACATGCAGCAGGATGGTTGATCAATGGTAATGAGTGTGCAAGGCAGGGCTCATGAGCAGCGAAAAGGGAGGGTTCACAAGGCACAGGAATACTGGAAGCTCCTTCCTCAGTCGCCGGAGCAGGAGGGGGAACAGGTAACGAGGGATTACATCTGGCTGGGGAAAAGTGAGATAAGAAAAAATGCAAACGGATTGGGCCTAGAAAGAGATAGCTGTCTAGTTGCAATGGAAGCAGTGGCAAACTTCTGTTTGTGCTGGCATGTAGTTAACATGTTTCCCACCTCTGCCTCCAGCTTGTCCAATTTCTCCCTTAGGGGAGCAAGATGGTCCTTAAGAGCAGTTATAAATTAATTGAAAGCAGGAGCGCAAGAAGTCATTGGAAACAACTGAAAGTTTGAGATCAGCAGTAACTGGCAGTGCCAAACAGATTTAGGGGGTCTTTGACAGCTCTTGGAGTTTCCGCTTGCGCTTTGGCAGCCGGACTGCGTGCAAACAAAGGTGGAGCTCATAAGTACTTTTTAGGCCTAAAAGTGGAGGCATAGGAGGGACCCAGGCATTTCTCACACGTGTCTCACACTGCGATGAGTGAGGAGCGCTTTTGAAGCGTGATACATCATCCCCCTCCTCCTAGGCAACAGATGATATGGCAAAGCCTGCTAGGGAAAGTAGTCCTACCCCAGCAGACCAGACAAGGCAGAGTCTCAGTTAGCTCATTCTGCGCCGCAGTGAGTGAGGAGCACTTTTGAAGTGCAATGCATCAGCCCCCTTCTCCTGGGCAACAGATGGTATGGCAAAGACTGCTGGAGGATGGAGTCCCATCCAAGCAGGTTGGACAAGACAGAGTCTCAGTTAGCTAATTTTTCTTTCTGTACATTCTACTTTAAAATGCATTTTAATTCACACTTGCGTATTGCACCATGTTACATCTTTACTATTGCTTTGTTGGTATGTTACATGTAAAAAAACGAAATATACATATGTAAATATACATATAATTTAACTTCCACTAAAATCTAATACAGAATATCCCATTTTAGGTATCTGTATTTCAGATATATACATGTGTTCATACAACTGTGCTTGCATGCATTTTGTACAACCGTATACATATTCCACACTTTAGTAATAGTTTCTTATGTTATGGCTTCATCTAAATGTAATATAATAAATATTCATAAACAGTCCCCTTTTGAGCGATGACATATGGGATAAAGTACCCCCTATATACTGCAAGTTACTGAGGAGTAACATGACCATATAAAAGACTTCCTTTGTGAGGTTATGGAACTCCGAAGTGACTTGCAATATCCTTATATCCAATATCCAGGTAGGGCAGTTGGTACTTTATTCCTTAGGATCATCACCTTTACCACAAACCACCTAAATCCTGTATGCGTAGCTCATTCATATGGAAGAGAGAGCATGTTTGCAAAATGAAGTATTATTATAGGATCTCTGCTGCAAAATTAGATATTTGTTGCAAAAATAGAATCAGCTTAATGCAAGGCAGTTTTAAAAAAAAGCCAAGTAGTTTGAAATGTTTAGCAATGTGCAGACAAAATCTAACTTTTCTATAATTACCTTAGGGGTGCAACACATAAACATGTTATCATAAATAGCTCCTTTCTGCTTGCCACTATACAGCTAGAAACACAGAGCAGAAAAAAAAACCTGCAATGTTTTGTTTTGTTCCTTAAGCAGTTGCTTCATTGGGATCTGTGACCTGACCTTCCTTTCTCATTGGCTGTTTAATCTGGCAGCAGGCATTGAGACATCCTAACTCAACTGCAATACGTTATTACAGTTGATTTCTGACATAATTTCTTTTATATTGGGTGACTGTATGTCACAAGCTGCCTATTATTAAACAAATATAGACAGGTTTTTATATAGGGATTGCAGAATCTCATGTATGACAATCTTGATAAAACGTCTCACAGATAACATGAGCTAAGGCATGCTACATGGTTTAATGGCTGACAATTTTACATTGAGCTTAAGCTTACTGAGTGATATAGGCTTGAGGTGCAAACAAGAGAATCCCTTCATCCAACATGGCTTTTGTATCTTGACATTTATGTGGCAGGCATCACAGACAATGTGATTCAGACTGTAATGTCATTTGATGGATGCAAGAGCACTCAAAAACTTCACCACTATATATTTTAATATGAGATAAGGTTTTTGCAAAAGCTAACTAGTGTGCTGCTCCCACAGCTCCTCTTATGGAGCTGGGACATTGTAGGCAGGAGGTGCCGCAGTGCCTGTATTAGACTATTTTGGGCCTGATTACGTGTTAAGATGTTATTTATTGCCCCTGATTAAGAATGATACCACAAGGCACGTTATTTATTGAGCGCAATAAATAACACTTATTTTGAGTTCATGGGGAATACCATGTGGATTTTAATGCATAACGCACCGAAATCTGCATGATGTGGTAAATACAATATGTTTTCCCATGTTAAATTTCAGCAGGTTTGACCTGCCAAAATTTGACGCGCATGGAGTTATTTGACGCATCTGATAATTATCAGGGGCCACATGTATCATAAAAGCATTTTACAAAAAACAAATAGTGATTTTTACCAACTCCCTTTTTGGCAATCACAAAGTGTTATGTATACAAAGGATCAACAAAGATTTAGCGATTCCCTAATGTTATCTAATATACAGCCTGATTCATGAAGCGAAATTGCGCCCGCAATGGCTGCGAAAATGCAATTGCGGGTGCAAAACACGGAATCGGCATTCAAGTACAAAATAGCGAATTCGCAAACACAGAATAGCGATTCAAATAGCGATTACGCTATAATAGTCGAAGAGTCCCGGTAGTCGCACATTAGCGATACGGAAATAGCGACCAACCACGGAATCTGCGAAATGAATAGCGAAACGCAATTTATTCTCAATCGGCATTCATGAAAAAGAAACAATAGCGGAAAACCCCAAAATCGCATTTTTGCGCGGCGCAAATTAAGGACAACTCAAAGCAGGTGGTAACCATAAAAGCCATGATTAAGTAAAATTTGAAAAACAGTTGGCCAATCACCAACAGGTCCAGGCCTGACCAATCACACATAAGGACATTCAGCAGCAGCATTAGGCGTTCCACAATGCCAGGAATGTACATGGTGGTGAGGCGGCGAAGGCTACAGCGAGCAGCACGGAGGAGACGCATGAGGCAGGAAAGGATTTACCGGCAGCGGTTCACCTTGCTGGGCCAAACCAGAGAACAGATTTATGCCAAATACAGGCTGAATGGGGAAATGATCACCTGGCTGATACAAGAACTTGACCCCCTCATGCAGCACCCAACAAGGCGAAACAATTCTGTGCCTACACATGTGCAGGTATTGTGCAGCCTGCACCTCCTGGCCTCCGGCAGTTTCCAGGGCATAGTAGCGGCTGCTGGGGGGATATCCCAGCCCACCATGTCACGCTGCCTCCACACTTTTGTTGACGCCATGCTCACCCAGCTCCACCGCCACATCACATTTCCCACGAGCCAACAGGAATTGGACCTGACAAAACTACAATTTTACAATGTAGCCCATTTTCCCCATGTCCTCGGCTGCATCGACTGTACCCACGTCGCCATCTGCCCACCAGCTGCCACGGAGTATATGTACCGCAACCGGAAGTCCTACCACTCCCTCAACATACAAATGGTCTGCAATGCCAAGACCATCATCACTGACATTGTCGCACAGTACCCAGGGAGTACCCATGATTCCTTTATCTTCAGGCACAGTGGACTCCACACACGACTGCTCAGAGGAGAGTTTGGGGAAGGACACCTACTTGATAAGTACACTTTGTCGACAATGTCACATTGCAATGAAGTCACTGCGCTGCACAGGCAATCAACATCTGCTCCTCTCATTCAGGTGACAGTGGCTACGCCCTACGGGAATACCTCCTGACCCCTTACCTCAACCCTGCCACACCTCAGCAACGGCGCTACAACGTTGCGCACATCCGGACAAGGAACTGTATAGAAAGGACATTTGGCCTGCTCAAGAGCAGGTTCCGTATACTGCACAAGACAGGTGGGGCCATGTATTACAGTCCTGCTGCGTGCTGCCGCGTTGTGGCTGTCTGTGCAATGCTTCATAACATTGCAACCAAGCGCCGGGTACCTGTTGACATCTCAGGCAGTGAATCTGAAGGGGACGACCGGCCACCAGCACATGTGCACCATGCACGCGGGGAGAACCCAGCTGAAGGCCACAGACGTCGCAACCACATCACAGTGAACAATTTCTAGCACACCCTCTTCCCCCACCCCACATATCACAATTGCATGCAAAATGTAATGATTACACAAGGCTAATGTGTGCAGCAAAAAAAATATATTTGTTTCATTCACAACAAAAAGGTAATCAGTCCAACTATTTACAAATACCAGTATTGCGTCATACTGCAGTGTGCATGTACTTGGCAGGCTTAGCGTCAGCCTGTGCCAGTGTTATGCAGACAGTGTCAATGGCGCCTCCTGCGCGTAATGCCCAAGCGCCTCTGAGGCTCTTCCTCTTCCTGGGCTCCTGTACCAGGCGTTGCCCTGGTGCTGCGCCTAGGTGGCGGGACCAGTGTGGCCGATTGGCTGCTCACGCTGGAGGCACCCTCACTGGCATCGTCGCCCCCTACAGTGGCCGGTAGCGCAGGTGTGTGTAGTGCCGTTACGGCGGTGGTTAGGTGCTCCAGCACCCTGGTGATGTCCTCACAGCACTGCACTAGTTGGTGCTGCTGGGTGAGAGAGCGCCGCGACAACTGGGTGGTGGCATTTGCTGCCACATAATTCGACCTGCTATAGGCCGACAGCCGGCTCATCAGCTGGTGGTGGCGCCGGCTCGCTACACTGCGGTGCTTGAGCAGCGCAGCAGTGTTCTCCTCCATGGCTGCAGTCATGCGGCCCATGGCCGCCGTCATGCGGTCCATGCGCTCTCCAACTCCCGCCACATTGCGCCCAATTTTGTTCAGCTGGAGCTGGATGGCACCTTGCTGCTGTGACTGGCGCTGGTGGATACGGAGCATGCGTCTCTCAACGCTCATGCAGGCATAGCGATGTCCGTTGCCCCTCCTGCTGATTGCCCGCGGTGTTGCCGCTGTCGCAGGCCCAGATCTATTGGCACTAGCTGCAGGTGGTGTTGCAGCAGGCGTTGCTGGTGCGGCAGGGACTGGGGGCACATTTGTGGGGTGCCTGGCTCTGGCTGCGGGTGGTGCGGCAGATCCAGATGCAGCTACGGTGGGGGGCCTGGCCTTGGCTGCGGGTGGTGCGGCAGATCCAGATGCAGCTACGGTGGGGGGCCTGGCCTTGGCTACGGGTGGTGCGGCAGATCCAGATGCAGCTACGGTGGGGGGCCTGGCCTTGGCTGCGGGTGGGATGCTAGATGCAGGGGCCACAACGTTGGTGGGGGGCCTGGCTGCTGGTGTTGTTTGAGCGGCAGGGGCTGGTGCCTGGCTTCCTGGTTGTGATTCCTCCTCCTGGGCCTCCTCATCTATCAGCAGCCTCTCGCTGTCACTGCTGTCTGCGCCACCTGTGAGGGTAAGTGGATACTCATTAGTTGCATGTGACTGTCAGACGTGCTGATGTTACATGCATGCTGGGTGACATTCCCTGGATGGCAGTGGATTTGCGAAATTTGGGACCTGTCTGGCTGCATTGGGGTACTACTACATTGTGGACATACTACATCTCCCACAATGCTTCAGGGCATTCCCTGATGCGCAACAAAGGCATGACTAAGGGCCAATAAGTGAGCCTATTTGGTCAGGGACGGTCATAGGGGACAGGGTCGCAGTCGCATGCCACTTACCTTGGGTGTCTTGGGTGGGGCGGGAGGAGTCCAGAGGGGTCACGCCAACGCACGCCTCCCTCTCAAGGGTGTCCTCGACCTGGTCCTCCAGAGGTGTGTTGGGTGGGACTGTCGGTCCGCCACCTCCAGTGCCCGATGCCTCTCCAAGGCGCTCCGCCACCCTCTCTTTGGCACGACCTCGGAGGTCGTACCAGCGCTTCTTTAGCTCCTCCAATGACCTATCGGCCACACCCACCGAGTTCACGCTGGCAGCTATACCCAGCCAGATCCTCCGCTTGTCTTGCTCTGGGACCTTTCTGGAGTTTGCCCCAAAGAGCCGGTCATGGTTGGCCACCACCCCTTCAATGAGGTTCTCGAGCTCCTGCTCTGAGAACTTGAGCTTTCGCTTTCGTCCTGCGCTGTTGCTGGGGCCAGGGACAGCTTCCTCAGACATGGCAGTGGATATGTCGCTATTTCAGTCGGTAGAGAAGTCGCTATCGCTGTTTTAGCGTCTGCTTCCGACTTGCTCCCTCGGAGGTTTGCCTCGCTGTGGTGTTTGGGGGTGGGAACTGCCTGCTTCCTGGTTGTGATGTCATCACTGTGCTCGGAAAGCGACTTCCCGTTTTCCCGATCGCGCGAGAATGCGAGTCGCATTCCCGATCGCACGGGATTGCGAGTCGCTATCCCGATCGCACGGGATTGCGAGTCGCTATCCCGATCGCACGGGATTGCGAGTCGCTATCCCGACGCAGGTAGCCGGGAATAGCGATTTTTCTGCGAATTTTGTTGGTCGCTAACGGATTTAGCGCCCGCGTGCGAGTCGCTATTTTTTCCCCGAAAAGTACATGAATGCCGTTTTGCGTTTCCTCAATAGCGAGTCGCTATTACTCGCTATTAGGGACACGCAAAACGGCCCGTACATGAATCAGGCTGATAGATTCAGTAAATAGGCAATCGCTATTAGGTAATACTACTGCCTTTGTTTCTATGGGTCTAAGGTATGCATGGTTTTGCATTAGCTAATTTGCGATTACCTATTTGGTATTCGCAAATTAGATCATTCAAAGCCAATGGTTCCCGGGGGCCTAAGGGCCCCCTGGAGCACCCCAATAAAAATTAATGTGCACATGTAAAGCATGCACATGCCCTAGGGGCATGTGTGCGCTACCTGGCACTTTAGAAAAATGCATTTTTCAAAATTTACACATAGTTAATATCCACTTGAATTTATTGGTAATAGCATTTTCCTAAAAGCACAGTATGCATTTAGAAAGTGCTTGGCACATGTGCTCAGGAAATCGCAAATGGCGATTCCCAATTTGTAGTCGCAATTTTAGGTAATTGCTATTTTTGCAGTTATCTAGAATTGTGACTACAAAGCCTTTCATACATCTAGAAAGGCTATTTTGCATTTGCAAACAGCTACATTTTGGGATTCACACCATTTACAAATGTAAAATTGTTTCACATATTTTTTTTGTTTTATATAGCGCGAACTAGACCGTAAGGTACCACTCAGAGTGCTTTACATGAGCACCAGTTGTGTTACAGACGGACACATTCATTTGGCCCCTGATGTATTAAATACCTTCAAACTCACAGTGCAGAATAAAGTATAAACAGGACTTTACACATTGGTCAGAATATTATTAGCAGCTTGTAACCAGGCCCTAAGTGTCTTATCAGTAATGCAAAGGCAAATCTAAATGTTGAAAATATGCCTCTTTCATGTGGTGGTATTCCCCCAGATTGTTGCCTTCATGTACTGAATGCATTTATTTTTTACATTAGACTCTGCATACTTTACTCCTGGTAACCAGTAGTAAAGAGCGTGTGCTCTCCCTGTTAAACATGCTAACGTTGATATACACCTGATTGGGTCATTTAATTTACTCATACATCCCTAGCATATGGTACTAAAGGTACCCAGGGCCTGTCAATTGAATGTTTCTAATGGGCTGCAACACTCATTGTCTGACCCAATAAAGGAGCAATATAAACATGTATTAAAGACTGCTGTTTCGACCAGCCAAAGTAACCTTTTGCAAAGCCTAAATCTATCTTTTTAATATTTATCAGTCACCCCTAAGTGTGCCTATAAGGCAAGGTGTATTCTATTTAATAAGTAGGGCATGTTTATTTAATTTTTTTATGTGACCTAGCAGTGAAAAATCTCAGAAGCGTTTTTTTACTGTGGCAAAATCTGGCACTCCAATAGAGAAACATTGGGTTACATTATACCAATGTATAATGCTTAGCTGCAGTTTAACAACAGCTAGAACTATGATTCAATGGCTCATTTTAATAGTAATGCAAAATCCAACTTAATGGTCAAGTAGGATTTTATATTACTATTTTAGAAATAACACTTTTAGAAAGTTGTCATTTCTGTGACTGGGCCAAAAGGGCCCTGCCGCCAGTGTCCAGTCTCGACTGACTGTTGAATATCTCCTCTGTGGTGAGATGTGGATTGCTCCCAGAAAATGGACAACGGGCTTGGGGGTGAGAGGTGCTTTTCTTCCTTTGGCAGGATGGACTGGGGACTTTGCCCACACCTTCCTGAGGTTTAAAGAATGTCTACCCGTTACTGGCTGATGAAGTTCAAATCTAGGCCTGTCTCCCTTTTGCCCTGCTAGCCAGGTTGGCTCCAAACCCAGTGGGATGGGGGCTACCCCAGAGTTGGTTCTGACTGAACACAAGGGACGGCTTAGTCATTATCATAGCCACACCTCTGGGTGGGGACAGGGAGCTCTGATCAGTCGAAGACAGAATCCGCCATATTAGTTTTAGGGAAAGGGGGTTACTGTGGGACAGCTTACAAGAAAACTCACAGGAAGTGCTACAAAAGTGAGGAGGGCCACTTCTTGGAAAATGTATTCCATTTGTGAGGGAATGGCCAAGAGCTTCCAATACCCACAGGCTGGCAATGGGCATACACATGACACCCCCAACACCCTCCTCAGAACACTCCTGGACCTGTGGAGAATCCGAGGTAGAATTGCCCTGCTGTCTGAAGAACACTAAGGAAGACTGAACCTGCTTGCCATGAACCCAGGTCCACTGAAGTGGCTCCAAGGTTCAGTTGACTGGCCTACTGTTTGAGGTTCAGGGGCACAACAAGCATCTAGGGACCTCTCTATCTGCAACTGTCCAAGTGACCACTTCCAAGTGAACCTTCCCTGGACCCTGCTGCTGGCCTCTGTTGGAGTGAGTCCTAACTCCCGAGTGGTGCCACTTAGGTCCCAGAGTCTTAACTGATGTTGGAGTGTACTCCTTCTGACCAAACTGCAAAAGTGGGGACTTAGAATGTTTTGCCAACTTTTTCTCCAGACAATCGTCAGGAGACTGGGACTGAAGTTGAGTTACAGCTATTGACGTCTAATCGCTGCTCAGATTCAGCTAGCTGGTTTGCCCCTCTCAAGGAGATCTGACTTAAAGAAAACAATCTAAGTCTGAAGGTAGAGGCCTTTATCGGGAGCAACAGCAAGCAGCAACATGTTGACCTCAAGGCCTTTCTGGGCACAAACGTTGGGCTTCACCCGCTCAGAGCTTTCCAACAGTCAATGACAAATGCACTGGTCCCCACTCTTTGTCAACCTGTAATAGTTGAGGCCTACTTTGGGTTGAGCTTCTCCTGCTGACTACTCATCTATGTCCACTTTTCCTTATAAAAGTTTCAAAGTCCAAAGGTAAACTTTCCACAAGACGAATCTACTTATGGTATGCAACCCGCATTCCATTGCAATTGGCCTTAACTTTTGACTTTGACCCATTATCAGGTGACCAGATAGCCAAAACCCGATAAAGGCCTTAATATTTGACTAGCGCAACCAGATAACTGCGGTTAGCACTTTGTGCTGTTTAAAAAATTAGCATCTGGGTTTTTCTTATTTAATTTTTTTTACTGTTGTTGTCATTTTATTTATTAACATTTATTCTATTTTTCTAGATTTGGTTTGTGATTTTTCCTGTGTTCTGTTTTCACTTTATTACTGTTTGAGTGCTGAATCAATAGTTTACACATTGCCTCTAAGGCAGAGGTCTTCAAACTTTTGGATGCCGAGACCCCCTGTCAACATTCTGAGGCGTAAGGACCCCCTCCTGACAAAAATTTCTAAACCTTTAGGCAGGGCTACTAGAATTATGAGGCAGGTGAGGACCAAATTACGCGACATGCTTGACTAAGTTGTGTGGGAAGAAAATCTATGTGATGTTATGTGATGCTGTGTATTTTGGGATAGCATTGCTTCATTATTTTGAAATTTTTTACACACAGTAACACTGAGGAAAGAGTTCACCCCATCAGTACCCATTTATAACCAAAACACAGCAATTAACATCAGAAAGATTTCTAGTCAACCTTTGAGAAGGGCCTTCCACTCTGCAGGAATATGTGCTGCCACATTAGAAGCTTACCTGGCCCTGGCCAGGAGAAGCAGGGGTCCCTTAAAAACCTGGCGGTTTTGTGCAGAGTTAAGCAGTTTACTCATGCAGCTTTCCTCTCACCCCCTCCCTTTCATCCCTCTCTCCTCTCCTAACCCCGGATCCCTCTCTCACTTTGCAGGCCATTTTCTTTCACCCCTTTTTACAACTTCTGAACTCTCCCCATTCAACCTCTCACTTCACCTTTAATCACCTCTTGCCATTCTCTCTTTTCACTGCCGTCCTCTCTAACAGTCTCTCGCATTTATCTCATGGCCTCTCTGGTCCCATAACCTCCCGTGCCCCTCAGCACTTCTCATTCACCTCGTCTCTCCATGAAAATTTTTGTCTATTTGTATCTTATACCTCTCTAGTCCCCCCATTCAACTTTCACATCTCCCCTTTGTTCTAACAGAAGCCCTCATCTTTGGCTCATACTCACTTCGTGCGTGTCCACACTTCTCTTTGGCAATTCACATTTCTCCTCATGCCTGACCTCTTCGATCGAATTCTCTCACTCCCTTGCTGTCCTCTCTCATCCTCTCATCTCTCCTCACCAAGCATACGGATCAGACCCGTATGCTCCTCTCGGCCTGTGCCACTCTGCCTATTGTTCCCTAATTCAAGAAGGCATGAGTTGTCTGTCTTGCTGTTTTGGTGCAGGCCGTGCAGTAATGGAACTTACGCCCTCCTTTGCTTCGCTCCACCAAGAATCTATTATCCTTTAGGAAGATATGAAAACCTTTCTCTATGCTCTGCAGGTTTCCTCATTTGGCTGGTTCTCCTTCTGTGTGTTTCTCATTTGCCTACAGGCAGCAGATGGTTATTAGCCCCAGGACATCTTTTGGTAACAGTAGTGCACTACAAATGTAAATAATAATAATAGCCAGAAGCAGGGGAGTCACTAGACCAGAAATTCGGAGAGGACTAACACTCCCAGCCAGGGCTGGTCCTAACACTGGTCGCAGGCGGTGCAACAGTCTTTTTTGGTGCCCCACCCCTGTTTCCTCCTTCTCCATGAATTCCTTCACTGCCACTCACCAACAATGCACCTCATCTGTCTATAGCACCTTTCTGATGAACATTTCATTTTTTTATAGCGCTACTCATAGTTTACTCACACTCTCAGTTCTGTGATCTGCATGGTACACATTCTATGAGCAGGCACATTAACCCTCTGCACACTGTGTGGGTGACAAGAGTGCCCATGTGAGTGCAAGGTGAGCGATGCAACAGTTCGAGAGTAGGGTAAAAGGAGTGACTGCAGGGTGAGTGAGGTGGCGTATGAATTTATGAATTTGGGTGTGACTGTAAGTTCAGAATGGGACGAATGAATGTATGTTTACTGATGGGCTTGTTTGAGTGAGTTGCATATTGAGCAGTGGGGGGGACAGGTGAATGAAGTGTCACATGAGTGCAGGAGGAGTAGTGTACTCGTGTGACTGCAGGGTGAGGTATAGTGTGAACAGCGTAAGTGCATTGTGAGTGCAGGGTGAGTGGGTGAATGGTGTGAATGCATGGTGATCAGTGTGAGTGCAGGGTGAGCATGAAAGTGAAGGGCGAGAATGAGGAGCGAGTTGTCTGAATGCAGGGTGCATTCCAGGCACTTGAAGTAACGCAGCATGTTATTGACAGTGGCGTAGGGTTTAAGATCTATGTTAAAATATTGCGGCATTAATCGGGGATCGAGGGTGAAGGAAATAAATAATGTGCTGATCCTGCAACAAACTTACAGTCCTATGGTTAGGGTTGCCAGCAGATTATTTTGATGGCCCAGTCGGTACAAAAATAAGCAGTCACCTAAAGCTGTATTTTCAGCATTTATCTGTGCATACTTTGAACAGCAAATATAAATAGAAAACACTTTTAACTGTGTTCTAGGGATGCCTCAATGATCCATGACTGATGAAGAGAAAAAAGACAGAAAAGTCACATAAGGAATGCATACATACTTTTGTATTTAAAAGTCTATTTAGTGTCAAGAGGAGGTCTTTCCAGGCTCTTTAAACAAAACAGGCAGGCATTTTTCTTTTGGCAACCCTACTTTATATTCCTTTTCATTAAATGCATTCTCACAGTACAACAGTAATTGTAAGATACAAATGTAAGGAACAGGCAGAGTGGGGGCCCAGGGGGTACTGGAACCAGGGAAAAAAACGAAGCCTCTGTAACCAGTTTACAAAGACATGTAAATATGCAAATGGTCTTTAAAGACCTGTGAAAAACTCAGCATGCAGGAGATGACTCCAGACACTGCCCAGCCCAGCCCCCAGCAGCTCGAGTGTCACTGCAGCAGCAGCCGGGCTGAGACACACGATGAGGGAGGAGGGGGGCTGAAGCCCTTGGGCCTCGGCAGAAGTGTGACTGTGAAGGTGCGACCCCCTTTGCATCACTCCATGGCCCCCCTAGGGGTCGCGCCCCACAGTTTGAAGACCCCTGCTCTAAGGTAAGCCTGACTGCTTTGTTCCAAGCTACCAAGGGGTTAAGCACAGGTTTATTTAGCGGCAGTTGTGGTTCACATTGATAAGGCTTGAGGTTATCAACTGAGGTAGGTTGGCACCTCCCTCTTAATTTCTTACAGTTAACAACTATAAAATGCAATTTTTTTAATGTAAATACAAGCCGAAAGAACCAATACCTAAAGGGGGCTCCCTCAAACAAGCCAAGGGAAGGCAATGGCTTAAGGGGGCCTGCCCAAAGCCCTTCTCTAGATCCCACATGGTGTATATTGCATGTTGTGTGTTAAAGACAGTTAAAGCTGGCAACTAAAGCTGTCTGTAGGCAAATATAAAAATATATATTGGGTTCAGTGCTACATGACATTTCTAGATTCGTGAGGAATTGGGACAAGGCTACTGACTTTCCAAATACTCCTTGCAATGGCCCATGGTATTACACTTGTTTGATGTTGACTCCATAGGAACAGCTAATATTGTAAAATAGTCTGTTACAAGATAGCCCGGTAGAAACAGCTGGACGGGTGCGTGACTTTATTTAGATGTCTCTATGGAATCAGCTGCATTTTGCTGACTACACTGTGACATTTTGTAATGGTCTGTCACTGAATCTTTATTATACTCTGTGGCACTGTTACGTTTGGCATGTTGTTCTGCCCATTTATGGCGGGAGGACCTATCGGGTATTTTCTTACCCCATTTGGCAACGGGAGGGTAGCATGGGAGAGCATGACATGTATCACTGTGATGTATGCTGCAACCCAGGATAGCTTTCAGCAGCCATGTCTGCTCCACCTAGACATAGGGGAAAGCTAATGGGTTAGCTGACCATGAAGGTGGAGCTGTAAAGAAAGGGCTCACATTTTACTTATCTCCCTAGGAAAATAGTGAGGAATGAGTAAAGTGATAGTAGGAAGTCTCTAACCAAAAGTCTGTGCTCTCCTGCCACTGTCCAAGGCTGGGGATCTGGCATTATCAACTAAAGTTCGAATAGGCCACTGAAAAATTGGGGCAACCGAATATTTTTTAAATAGGGCTGAGAGCGTTTGCTTTGGACCGCATCCATGTTATCCCCCTCATGAACCATCTTTTACATGGCACACGAGTCACGACTCATTTGTTTCCTACAGCCTCAATAAAAAGGCCAGAAAATAAAATGTACTTCTTAAAATGATTGCAGGTTTGCAAACAGCAGAGTGTGATCATAAATATGGTCATAGAGAACAGGTGAGCATTAATTTAAGTTTTATTTATCAATGCATTCGAAGAAGGGTTGGCATGACAGCTCATATACTATAGGCTACTAGACAACAGCTTCCAGCAATGAGGGACAAAAATAAGTGTCAAACGTTAGTGTTATGTGACACATTCCTTCCCTTCCTGGAAATCCATAAACAGCAAATGAAGCATACACTTATTCTTTCTCACACATCTGCTTGACGTAAGACTTAATGCTTACTAAGAGTTAATGCCTACTAAACTATTGCATAACTCTTCTTATCTAAGATTAGCTACTAAAGGACAAATCTATTTATTGTTGCCGGTATTAGTACATACAAGATACAACTTTCGTGTGCTTCTCCCCTTTCGTTTAGGATTATCAATCAGTTATTTCTGTACATTCGATACATTTGTTTTTGTGCATACATAACTTTGTTGTTATCCCATTCTTTACCTAATATGTTTTTGGCATTCATTGCAGATCACTTTCAATGCATAGACACATTTCCTGCTTACTTTCTACGTACTTTGAAGCTTATTTATGGCTATTCTTTTTATAGGACTGTCACTCACCGCAACATTATAATGTTCTCCTAATTATCAGTGCAAACGTAACATTCACAATATGTAGCCTATTTATCGTTCTCTCAAGAAGTCAAGGCACCTACCTCATATTTGCACTACCTTTAATGTCCTTAAAAATATGACCTGCAAACCAGGTATGAACATCTTCCCTAACTATCTGGAAGTCTCCCATGGGCCAATACATCTCATGAAACAGACCTAGGAGCGATGTATGTGTTACTGGGGCTTCAAATGACCCGTAACAAAACCACTGACAATCTTGTCCCCGCCTTTCTTTCAGTCTATATCGCCCAGCGGAAGTCTAGAATGTTGTCATATAGTTACTGCTTTTCTATATACTGTGTTAAGTTAGCATGAGCTTATTAAATGTTTAAACGCCATTTTTCCTTTTTGCTGCTTCTGCACACGACACATAATTGTTGATTTAGCTTTCAGCCTAGAAGAGCGTTGTCATTTACGTGAGAATAATATGTTATTGCTCTGATATCAACTTTGTTTGGTAAACTTTGTCTGCACAGTGAGTGCTGAAGCTTCAAGGATAACTCGACACAGTATTATTGTGAGGTCTGATCTTCGCACCTTCATAGACATAACATAAATGCAGCTTCTGCCAAATTCAGCCTTTAGGTGCGTTTTATATTGCTTTGCTTAGAGCACACATACACACTTGATGCTGTTCGCATGCAGAGAGCTGGTGGAAGCTGATGTGATCTCTTCATACTAGGATCTTGAGGTATGGGCCCACCCTGCTAAAACCCAAAGAGACCTTCTTAGATATTAATATAATATGCTAGTTAGGGAGGGTGAGAATTAGGTGTTGTTAACCCTTATTCATTAAAGCATCTTAGCATGCTATCACCTTTTGCTTTCTATGGACTAGTAACTATGCTGATAACTTTGCTTCTGATAATATGTTTCCTTGTATTATCTAAGATACTGCGTTTGAGAAGACGGCATTAGTAAATAAATATTTCAAATGTGCACGTGTCCTCATTTACTCCACGTTCTGGTTTGAAATGATTGTATAACGAAAGAGTGTTCATGTATTCCACGTAACCTAAGGTATCGTAAGTTCATGTTCTGGTTTGTCTAAACATTGGGAGTTTGTTATGACCAATGAGACACTGTAGCTAGCCTGGTAAGGGGAATTTGGGTACTGAGGTGAGTTTTGGGCCACCCTAATTCGCCGAGGTTCCAAATCTCTATGCATAGTTCTGTAGGAGAATGGAATTCCCGCTACATGGCGCCCATTCGTTGGTGGTCTTATATCATGATGCTCGAGTAGTATATCATTCAAACCTTAACCCCTTCGCTGTCGTTTCCGGAAAACGGTGGTGTCGGACAAAACCTACCTATTTATGAAATAGGTCTTTTCAAGCTTGAATCTTTCTAAAACGGTTTCCTTGAATTACTACCCAGTTGTGCTACAAAGTTTGCTTTGTTTTTCTATATTCCTGTGCAGTCATGTCGCATTGCGGTGCGCAATCATTTGCAGACTTACAATGTTCCCATTGACGGCTTGGCTGTGATTTTGGTGGTGAGTGCGGATGCACCTTACCCATACAAACTCTTTTATTCGTGGGTGACATTTCCGGCTGTGGACGCGAATTCTAATGTGTTCCACACTTACACTCCCTCACCTGTGCCGAATGAATATACTCCGTACAGGGCACTGGAAATACCTATTGATCATTGGCAGCATCGAGTTTGGTTTGGTGGCACCCTATCACATTCTTTAACCGCTCCGAGGTTAGGTCCTTTGTCCATTCCAGGCGCAAATTGGCCTGTTCTGGCTGGATTTACTCCTCATCCTCAACACGGCAATTGTACCTTGGCGGAGGTTCGTAGACTACTTGTGGTTTCTATTGCCGTGATTCGTGCATTAGTGCAATACATAGGGCGTCATCTCCCGAGTGGGCCCCTGGGGGGTCCGGCTCTTCCAGCGGGACAGGGCGGTATGAAGCTCAGTCCTGTGATGGTCAATGCAGTGATGGGTAAGCGTCCCCAGGAAAAGGATGATTTTCCTTTCTGGCTTGCCGAGAAATTTGACCAGCTGGAAGCGGTATTTCCTAATACAACTCCTGGAGATAAACATAGGATCTTAACGATTAGTTTACCGAAAGATTTAGCCCCCGAACTCGTTGACTGTGAGACCTGGGGAAAAACATTTGCGGCGGTCTCTGCGAGGTGTTACGGCACTCTGTCTATGGCTGTCCTGCCTACGATCATTAAACGTGTTCAAGATGATCACGGACCGGAGGCAGCGGTTGAATTGGGTATGCGCCTGTGTGGCTCCTTTGATATAGTTTGCGATCTCATTCTTGCTAATGTCAAGGGAGATGCAGTGAACTTTCAAGTGGCTAATGCTTTGGAGGCGATTCCCGATGCCGATAAACCCAAGCAGTTAGCGAGGATTATTGTGGTTGCGTATAGAAAAGTGGGTCGCAATAGCAAGGGTCTAAATCCTTTTTCTGTCAAAGAGAAAAAGCAACCCCAAGGGCAGGCTTCAGAAACGGAAGTTCAGCCCCAGTCCAAAAAACAAAATTGGCCTAAAAAACAGAAACAGGGTAAGCAACAGCAACAACAACAACAGAAACAGTCTCGCCCTGCGTCTCCGATGCCTGCGCAAAACAGAACGTGTTTATGACTTGAGCGATCGTGTGACGATTAAATCACCTGATCGATTTCAGGTTTCTGATCAACGCTCTCCTCGTTCCTTTCAGGACTCATCGGCCCCGAAGACCGGTGGTGGAGGAGGTGGAAGGGGTCGGGGTGGTCAGCAAGGACGTGACCAGCCCCGCCAGACAGACGGTACCGGACAGCAGGACGGCTCAACGCCGAAGAGAGCGCAGTTTGCAAAAAAGAAAGTCGTGGCTTTAACAGCGCATCGATATGCCACAGATAGTGAGAACGCGGCTTCGGAATCTGACATGGGCTCTGACTTTGCTGGACAGCGCGGCAGAGATTACCATTGTGAGGGAGGCCCTGCGTCCGCTACTGAAGGTGACAGCCACTGATATTTATGTTGTGATTGAAACAGCTGATACAAGAGTTGCTCCCCCTGATAGACTTTATGAAATTGTCCTGTTAATTGAAGGTGACATACAACGTTCCATCAAAGGGGTATTTTGGGAAAATCTTTCGTCTACGTATGACATTTTGCTTTTGGAGGCTGACTGGCCCCCACCTTTTGTGCTCGCAGCTCCGCGAGGGGAGGAGGTAATCCTCCCGAGTTTCATGAACACTGTACTGAAAGAGCATGCGCAGCATTTTGCAGAAGAGTGGGCTAGGGCTCTAGCACCGGCTCTGTACCGCAACCAATGTGGTTGGGATAAATTGTCCCCATGCCACGAGATTCCTTTACGGTCTCAGCATCAGCCTCAACCTCAGTCAGTCAATCAGTCAAAAAAAACTTTAATCGGTTAATTAAAACCATAAAAGCAGTGCATGATACATAAAATAAAATTAAACAGATCAACCTCAATATCCCATACGGCGTGAAGCCAAGGCTTCCGTCGCGGCTATCCTTGAACAATTGGAATATCAGGGAGTTATTGAAACATGTGTGTCACCGATGAATAACCCTCTTTTTACTGTGACCAAGCCAGACAGGTCATCTCATTTGGTATTGGATTACCGGCATTTAAACTCGCATTGCCGTAACTGTGCAGTACAGAATACTCACGGCTCTGCCCTCGTGGATAGTCTGGTGCGTAAGCATTTTAAGACCATGCTTGACATTTCCAACGGTTTTTATGCCCATAGATTGGATAGCTTTAGCTCCCAATGGACCAGCTTTACTTGCGCCGGGGTCAAAAAACAATTCCGGCGTCTCCCAATGGGCTATAAGAATAGTCCTGGTATATTTACCGCCCGCATAGTCTCTCTTTTGGAGAGGATTGACCCAGATGCATGCTCGTATGTGGATGACATATATCTCACGGACAATGAAATTTGGGAGCATCTGTGTCGAGTGAACTCCATAATTTGTACCTTTGCAGACATGGGTCACAAATTTAACTTTGCAAAATCGCACATTGCGGAGTACACAGTGTTGTTCCTGGGCTATGAGCTCAACAATGAAGGTAGAGGTTTGGCTCCTCACTTCTTGGAGAAATGCGCACAGTTGCGCGCTCCTACAACACTGAAAAAATTACAGTCTTTGCTGGGTTTCTTGAATTTTGGGAGGACATACATTCCAGAATATGCCCAGCGTATCAAGCCTTTGTATGCTTTGATACAACCAACTTTTTCCAAATCATGCTGGCTGCCTGAGCACTCAGCCATCTTGGAATCCTTGCAGGCTGATCTGCTCGCTTCTAAATTCTTACTGACTCGTGATAATCACACTAACCTGGTGATAAGAATAATTCCTGGGACGGTGGGTTTCACGTACCTCACTTTTAATGAAGGAGACACAGTCCCTATTGCTTACAAGTCACACTTGTACACTTCGGCTGAAATGCGGTTTTCCACTGTGGAGAAAGTTTTAACGGCTGTGCAGATGGCGATTCTTAAGGAACGTGCTCTGTCACAGGGAAAACGCTTGTTGGTTGTTACACCCTGTCCTCATTTAGAGGCAGTCACGAAAGCCAGTGTACCAAATTCTAAAGCTTTGCACCCTTGGTGGATTCAATGGGCTGCTTCCTTGATGTCCACGGATGTCACGTTTTTATTTTTGACGCCTCATTACGGTCGCAGGAGTACTTGCAGTATGAATTCGTTCATCCTGCTCCTCTAGCTATGCGACCTTTGGAGGACTTCCATTGCATTATTTACACTGATGGTTCGGCGCAGGTTGCGCATGGCTCTAAACACGCCTATGTTTCCGCATGCGCCATTGTGGTCGGTGCCATGGTGAACGATGAGTTCAAGTCCAGAGTAGTGCACACGCAGACTCTAGGGGACTGCACCGCACAATTGGCAGAACTTCGTGCTTTCTTACTAGCGTTGGAGTACGCTGATCCTAGTGTGACTACACTTATTGTAAGTGATTCTTACTACTGTGTCCAGTCTTACAATGAAAACTTGTTCTTTTGGATTCAGAATGATTTTCGTGATTCCAAGGGTAGCACAATAAAACACAAGATGATCTGGGTTCGAGTGGCTGAGCTTAAGGCTAACTTGCAGCTCGTTTTTGTAATTCATAGTCTCGGCCATCAGCGTGTGGGAGTTCACGCTGTCGGTAACTCGCTTGCTGATGAAGCAGCGAAGTCAGCGGTGTCTACGTATTTAGTTGCAGCAGTTACACGGTCCAAAAGTAAGATTGATGATGACATCTTGGCGGCTGTTGCTGCCACTGAGAAGGGAAGTAAACATCCTACGGGGTTCCCTTCGAAGTACACATACCACTTAAGTCCAGAAAAGGTTCCTTTTGTGAAAATTCCTGAGTTTGGGTAACGTTTGATTCCCAACTCGGATCGCAGGGCTAGTTTGATTACAGCGGCGCATGAAGGTTTGGCGTCTGCGCATGCGGGCGTCTCGGCCACTGTAGCTCAATTACAACAACGTTTCTGGTGGCGGGGACTGTACAAACAGACGCGCGACTATGTCCTTCAATGTGACATTTGCCAGCAGATTAAACCTTTGACTGCTGAGCGTCCGCCACAGACACAGTTGTACATATCTAATAAACCGCAAGGTTGTGTTTATTTAGATCACTGCGGTCCATTTTCCTCTGCTACTGCATATAAGTACATCTTAGTAGTAGTTGATTCATGCACACGCTTTGTGTGGGTATGGCCTCATCGCAACGCTGATTCACGGACTGTCATAAGAGATTTGCGTGTCTTTGTAGGGATTTTTGCCTGTGGTACCTTGCATTCGGATCAGGGTCCGGCTTTCGCCTCTAAGTCGTATAAGGATGCCATGACTTCGATGGGGGTCCAAGTCAAGTTTTCATCTCCCTACAGACCTGAGGGTAATAGTGCAGTGGAGCGAATGAACCGTGACTTAAAGCAATCATTGACAGCTCGAGTTATAGGCACTGGCAGTAACTGGCTTGCCCACCTCAATGGCGTGCAGCGTGCACTTAATAATCTCCCTAGAAGGTCTCTGGGTGGGCGGACCCCATACGAAATGCTCTTTGGCATCAAGATGTACGTCCCTGACCTTGACGGTCTAGACTGCGTGGCTCGCGCCACAACCTTTGACGTAGATGAACATTGCAATGTTTTACAGGATCTACAAAAGATCAGAGACAGTCTTGCGAAGGAACATTTGCCCTCCACATCGGATGTTGCGTTGCAGATCCTGGTAGTCGGCTGGCTACCCCAAGTTGGAGAAGTGGTTCAAGAGAAGATCGATAACAAGAAAGAATTTGGTCCTTCCTACCGAGCTCCGGTTCCCGTCCTTGGCGTGAAGGGCACAAGAACAGTCATTTTACCTCCGCTTCCAGGTCGTAAGGAAAACAGGTTTATCTCAATTGACAATGTCAAGATACACAGAGTGGCCGATTCTTCTTAGTATGACACCAGCAGTCTCCTGTCCTTCCATTGTGGGAAATTCTATTTTGGCCACTGCTTCTAATCCTGAACCTGAAGTGGCCATCGAATTGCCTGCAATTTCCAGTCCTTTATTAAGTACTTTGCCTGGTACAGACCATGATGAAATAGACTACACTTACCCCACTGACTTATCTATGCCTGACCTTCAAACACGTTTGGCCACAGAATCCAGATTTTCATTTGACACTGTTTCCAATGCTTCGAAGAAACCCTCACGGTTTGCAGTTTATGCCAGCTTATTTAAAAAACATTTTTTGATTCCCCCTTGGACATATATTTGGCTGGTGCTTTTTTCAATCTACCTTTTTATGTCAATTGGTTTTGTGTTTTATTTTTTCCGAATTGTCAATGGACACTATGTCGAGGAAAGAACATGCATTCGTCATCTCAATGGAACTTTGGCACCCCCTTCCTCATCACATTCTGCACACAGACTGAAGAGAGACTTGACATTTGTTAATATCACCGCTTGGCCTGTCCTAGATGGAATAGTGTGGGATGCCGTTAGATTTCAAATTCAGGGCCCTACAGAGGTTGTTAATGTCCCTAATGTGCTTAGAGTTAACATGGGGGATGTGGTGAAACAAAACATACGTTCTGATGATTGGGATGTTCAGGCCGTAGAGACTTTGTTTTCTGATTTGAAATACTATGCTGCCTTTGATGCTGAAGATTGGTATTTAGAATCTGCTAATTATGGTGATTTGTTTTGCTTTCAACATTTTGGCAATCACTTCTTACATAAAACAACTTCCAGGAGGAATACTGTAAATTATACTCAATGGGAGCATTGCCCGGCTCCTAAACAGGGCAGTTCAAGTACTTTTTTGAAAAAGTACACTTATTTTACCGACTTCAATCAATCTAATCCCGAGTCCTTTTATTTTAAAATGGCGCAGAGGCCAATGTCCAAGGTTAGACTTACCGATACCAAATTATAGTATTCGAAGTCCTTTCTTGATCGGCTAGCTGTTGGCGGCTACGATTGTGGAAGGAAACTTTTTACCTTAAATCTGTTTGGGGTTCAAAATACTGGCATGTACAAGGCACTGAGGCTTTGCACGGAGCTTGTCTCATCCCGAATCATATGTTGTTTTTGAATTCCTCTATTTCACAAGCGACCTGCTTTGGATTGGCTACTTCTAAAAGAATGAATACTCCTACCATCCCTGAGTTAGAAGAATATTCTGGCTGGAGTAATTTTACTCAGTTTTCCATTAGAGACTTGCAGACCCTTTTGCTAAATTCATCCTTTAACATATCCAGTATGGATCCAAAAGGTTGGTTAATTTGGCACAGAAGTGCTGATTCATGCCAGCTCCGTTTTTGGGTTTATCTGCTGGCTTTACTCAGGTAAGACCTGATCCACGTTTTGAGACTGAACATTCTGTCACGACTTACTCAGTAGGCAAATTATGTCAAAATTGGCTGAAACATTCTACCTTGACTGCGGTTAAACTGCATCTATCCAAGCTGAATGAGGATGTAGATTTAAATGATTTCATAAAAGGCCCGGCTAGTGGTAGATCAAAAAGATTGGGTATATGTTATTTACAATGAAATCTGGAAGACATCACAGATTGAAGCAGCAACACGCCTTAGAGCTATTGATCAAGCAAATCTGGAAAAAGTGCTTGCTGTGGTAGATAATAGTATTAACATGCTTTCTTCCCGCATTTATACGTTAGATAATATTGTGTCCTCTGTAGTGGACATAGTGCAGGATGAAGTATCTTTATTGTACCATGGTCAAAATCAATTGCGTTCTATCAACGAGTTTGCGTGGACCCTGCAGACATTGAAATCTGGCAAGGTGCCATGGACCTACATGAATGTGTCCTCTCTCTTTGCACCCTTTAATTTGACTGACAAGCAGCGCTTGCTTTCCATGCGTGATGCATCTTTTTCCATGTTACATATTGAGAGGTTAGAATCTTCACCTTTTTCTGTGACAGAAGCCAATGCTGCAACGTGGCTTATCCACGGTTTGATAACATTACCATTTGCTTTATATAAGTTTACAAATGGTATGCGATATGTTGCTATTGGTTTGCTATGAGCCTTTGGGTCATGCTTTTCTACATGAAGTCTGGTCACTCCCATTTTCTTATAGATGTTTAAAAGACGGACAAGAAGTTTATCTGAATGGGGAGGAGTGTACAGAGACACCAGATCACTCCTTAATGTGTAGACACATTCAATTGCACGGTTCTTGTAATCAGGACCGGCCAAATTTAGCCTGTGTTTTGAAAGGTACACCAGTTCCCGCAATCATTCCCACTTTTACTTTACTGGCAAACGGTAGTTATTTACTTTTAAATAATGAAGATTGTTGTGGGTTAATTAAAGGTGTTGCTTATGTGGTAACCGTATCAGAGCGTGTGGTGTGTTGCAAAAATATACTTTACCCACCCCCACATGGGATAGGGGATGTTTCCATCTGGCCGCGCATCCCAACCTTGACAGCGGAGTTCAATGGCATGAGTAGAATAAGAGCTCTTTTATCCCAAAAAGAAGTGGCCTTGAGTTCGGCTCGAGAAACATTTGTGCTTCACATAGCTAACACCCGCACAGAAGTTCAGGCCCTTTTAAATACTGATTTGCCGTTGCATTTCAGCGAACTGGTTCATTCAATCTTTAACGCGTCCTCCACGACTGGGCTGGCGCATTTTTTTAAAATAGTTAGCAGCGGTCTCGTGACTTTATTTGAGAAAATATTTGGGGTCATTCATGCTTTTTTCCATTCTATTTTTTCAAATCTGTTTGGTGGATTCCCGGTTTTACTGGCACTGGCGGCAGGCGTTCGGGTGATCTTTTGTTTCATTAAAAATGGATGCCCTTCCTGTGCAAGAAGCCGCGCAGCCCCTCCTGGCACTGTTTCGCGACAGGATGTTTGAATACTATGGCACTCTGCCGCTTGCGACTTTAAGCACGGCTTATGGATTATCGTTTCGATTTTCCTATTTTACATGTGTCCAGCCTGTGTTTCATTGCCTCAGCTGCAATTTTGACTGGGCCATTGATTTGTGTCTCTGTAAGACGGTTTCTCCTGACGTCGATTTTAATCAGCTGATGAGTCCCGTCGTTACTCACGAGTTGGTTTGTTCTGGCGAAAGGATTATGGCCTTGGCAGCGATGCATGGACTAATGGGTCATTGGAATATACTCGCAGCAGCGCAAGATTTCTTGGCAGAGAGCTTTCTTGAGAACCCACCGAGTTGTCCTCTAATGGTAATAGAGGCTCCAGTATTAGAAGACCACGTATGTTCTTTCCCACTACTAAATTGAATGGCTGAACTGTTTTCGGATGAATACGGTGACTTTATGTTGGAGGCTGTTGCTGCATATTTTGCATATTCGGTCTTGCCCTAAAAACTTTCTAGGTTTCTGATCATGACACCTTTTTCTTTGAATTTTTCACCTCCCAGACCTATTGGCTTGAGTACAAGTGAACACAGTATTGACGTTTGGATTTTTTTGTATTGGTTCATGGAATTTTTTCCATCAATTTTTAAATTATAACATTGCTCATCGTTCTTGAACTCTGCTTTCATGAAGGTGCCCTTATCTTATCTTATCTTACCGTGTTAAGTTAGCATGAGCTTATTAAATGTTTAAACGCCATTTTTCCTTTTGCTGCTTCTGCACACGACACATAATTGTTGATTTAGCTTTCATCCTAGAAGAGCAATGTGATTTACGTGAGAATAATATGTTATTGCTCTGATATCTACTTTGTTTGGTAAACTATGTCTGCACAGTGAGGGCTGAAGCTTCAAGGATAACTCGACACAGTATTATTGTGAGGTCTGATCTTCGCACCTTCATAGACATAACATAAGTGCAGCTTCTGCCAAATTCAGGCTTTAGGCGCGTTTTATATTGCTTTGCTTAGAGCACACATACACACTTGATGCTGTTCGCATGCAGAGAGCTGGTGGAAGCTGATGTGATCTCTTCATACTAGGATCTTGAGGTATGGGCCCGCCCTGCTAAAACCCAAAGAGACCTTCTTAGATATTAATATAATATGCTAGTAAGGGAGGGTGAGAATTAGGTGCTGTTAACCCTTATTCATTAAAGCATCTTAGCATGCTATCACCTTTTGCTTTCTATGGACTAGTAACTATGCTGATAACTTTGCTTCTGATAATATGTTTCCTTGTATTATCTAAGATACTGCGTTTGAGAAGACGGCATTAGTAAATAAATATTTCAAATGTGCACGTGTCCTCATTTACTCCACGTTCTGGTTTGAAATGATTGTATAACGAAAGAGTGTTCATGTGTTCCACGTAACCTGAGGTATCGTAAGTTCATGTTCTGGTTTGTCTAAACATTGGGAGTTTGTTATGACCAATGAGACACTGTAGCTAGCCTGGTAAGGGGATTTTGGGTACTGAGGTGAGTTTTGGGCCACCCTAATTCGCCGAGGTTCCAAATCTCTATGCACAGTTCTGTAGGAGAACGGAATTCCCGCTACAATGTGTATGTGGTTGCTATGCATAGAACAGTCCAAAATGAAAGGTCTTTGCTCATGATGTGTTACAAGAAGGATCATTAAATCAATCCTAGGCAAATACTTGTGTGTGGTTTTTGGCAATACCATCCACAGTATTGTGCCCTAATATTTGTTTCAGCCAGTACAAGACTGACCGTGCACATGTAGGCAACAAGTGCCATCATGGCATGGGTAGAGGGAGCATACATTGTTAACCACAGAGAGGTGGCCTCCGCACACAACCTTATGCCTCTGAGCCTTCTTGGTCATTGCTGTCAAGCACTGCAAATGCAGGATTGTTTTGTCTGATGCTCTGAGAATGTCGGCTTCTACAGCTAGATTGTACTTTCTGCTCATGGTGATCCGGATTCATCATGTCATTACACATTAAAGCTAGGAGGCTTAGTGGATACAGGATAAACCTAGCACGAAATTATCTAATTTAAAGAATTTCTCAACCTCACTATGGGAACCAAGGATATCAATTTTCAAATTTAAAATGTTAATGATTCTATCGATGAGTACAGAGCTATGGCTGTGCCAATATTTTCTAGAATTCTATTTGTGTACAATGTCCATCTACAGACTGGTAAACTGTAAAGGTACTTCCCTAGTGCAGTAATGTGATTTTTTCCCGCCGAATGTATGTTTGTTAACTTCAGGGTGTAGTAGAAGAATACTATTGAAAAAATATTGTGCTAACAATTCAGCTACCTGAGCCTCCAACACCTTATAAAAACTTTCAGTAGGTAGACCATCACTTCCTCTTGCTTTGCCGTTTGGCAATGTTTTGATGACATCTTTCACTTCAGCAAGCATAATGGGGGCTATGACTGCTACTTGGAGTTTCTACGTTAAGCACAGGCAACTTAATTGAATGCAGATGCTCCTCTGTGTGTACGTCTGTGGTTGTACATGTGGAAGCATACAGGTTTGTGTCATGCTTTAAAAATACTTTGCCAATGCAATCGGGTTGATCAACCATTTGGTTCTTAACCTCATTGGCTTGTTATCCTTTTTTTAATGGTCTCGTATTCCTTTTTTTCTTTAAAGAACCAGCTAAAAAAAAACACCCAGCATTCTTGCTTTCTTCTAGTACTTCAGGAAACATGTATTTTCCAGTTCCAGGGTCAAGAAGTGATCTTTCAAGCACTGGCCTGCTTGCGCATCCCTAGCCCCCGAAGCTTGTGAATGAAATGGGGAGAGAGCAAGTGTGGCTTGATCAAGTTCTTGCTGCAGGGCTAGTGTATTTTCTCTTCTAAGCATACTGATTTGAGATTTAAGGAAATCGCCTCACCCGTAATAAAAGCTTTAAAACCCCCTCATTCTGCACAGGAAGAAGCTGAACCTAGATTTCTTGGAAAAAGTAATCCGGGGCTGACCGCAAAACCATAATATCATCTGTTATCAGCGATTTGACCAGCGACCATCCAGGCCGTTCGGTCTGATGACCATTCTCTACGACGTCTATCAAAGGGACCGAGTGGTCCGAAAAGTTTTTTTTATAAAATACAAGATTTGTTCCTGGCCCATTGATGGGATACTAGGAATAAATCATTCAATGAGGCCAAATTAAAACATTTAGAGAAGCAAGTATATTGTTGCACCTGTGGATGATTTTTTCGCCAAGGGTCGAGTAACGATAGATCACTAATTGCTATAGCTAGAAAATGTGAATCCCTTGGTTATTTGGCTGTTTGTTACTGTGAGAAGAATCTCGCCTGACGTCCTTTATAATGTTGAAGTCCCAACCGATTGCTAGTAGCCCATTCATTGGGAGCAGAATATTGTTGACTTCATTAAAGGGGGATACATCATCTTCAATTGGGCCATAGAAAGTAACTAGGTGAATGAGTTGATTTTGAGTCCTCAAGTGTAGCAATATCCACTGGGCCTTTGGATCTGTAACCACTTGCTGCACTTCACCTGGGAAATCCTAGGAAATCTAAATTGTCACCCACCTGACTAATGTGCGTTGTCTCCCACCTGATTAATGTGCTGACTGTTGCGTAGAATGTGTTTGAAATTAAGTTTGTAGTCTTCAGTAGTTTGACCAATGCCTTGAGGTGAGTTTCTTGGAAAAGCATAATCCGTGCTTTGTACATTTTAAGCAACTCCACTATAGATCAATTAGTTCTACCAAGAGACCTGAAATTCATGAAAGGGAAGTTTCTCCAAACTTAAATAGCCACCTGCCAGCCTTGCCAAAGCCATCCCAATGTCATGTCCTAAAGATACCCCACTGGATTCATCCATCCTTGGAAAAAAAACCTAAATGGCTTAAACCCTTGTCAGTCATGACCCGTGGCAGCAACAGCAATATTGTAACCATACATTAATCCATAATACATTAATTAAGACCTGTACCTCTCTACCTAAATTTTTCTGACCTACAGTGACCCGACCAAACACCTACTGAATCTGGGGCCCACCCACCCTTGCATGCCCACTTCCACTCCAGCCCTCCTCCAACTCACTCTAACCCTGAATGAGTGCCCTGGCATGACACTCCTGAGACTGCAAACAAGAGTATCTAATGGCTGCCAACTCTATAACAAAGCAACGTGGGCTTGAGCCAAAAAAGGTACAAGCTATAGCACCATACAATAACAAGAAAAATGTTATATCAAACAATGCATCCCCCCCCCCCCACCTCAGACTTGCGGATTGAATGCAGAAAGTCTTTAGCCAATTATACTGAGTGAAATATTTGTGATTGCCCATTATTAAGGAATTTTAACGTAGACTGTTGAACAATAACTATAGACAGCCCTTGGCCCTTGAATTCATCACTCAGCCCTACAAAGTCCCTACGCCGCTGTGCAGCCAAAATTCACCTATCTGAAAAGATTCTAAAGGAGTAATTATCTAGGGTGGAATTCGCTTTGCTCTTGATGGCTTGGGACAAGATCCACTCCTTGACATGAAAAACAACAAAGTTCACCAATATTATACATGGGTATTTAGAATTGGAGGGTTGAACTGCTGGGACAGTGTGTGCCAGGTCAATTGTAACATCCATGTCCTTCATTGCCATGTCGAGGCACACATGTTTGTTAATGAGGTCCTAGATTAACTTGGTGACTGGCTGGACATTTTCGCGCCCTTCCTTTTTAATTTCAGAAAATCGCAGATTAGAATAGCAAGATCTATTTTACGGCATAATCGAGATTCAGTGGACGTTCCCCCAGTTCTAACTGGATCATAGAAGTTGTAGTGTCTTGTTTGTACCTAAAATCCTCCAAATCTGAAACTCATTGCACTAATTGAGACACTCGAGAGTTAAGCTACTAGAAGTTGTAGTAGTTCGGCCGTTCTTTATGGCTCTGATCTATGGGGTCATGCTGATCTTGTACCACTAGATAAAATACAGAACACATTTTTTCGAAGTTTGGTAGGTTTACCGCCCTCAACCCCAGCATTCCCACTATTGCTCGATATGGGCTGCCAATCTCTTAAAAATCAAGCCCTGTTTAGAATGGTTGCTTTATGGAGAAGAATTTGGTCTACCCCAGAATTGATAATGTTCGCTAATGAGCTTCGGGAGGTTCAACTGTCTTTTGGCTCAGGATATATACCCTGGTTCAAAAGTATTAAAGCAACCCTCCTTAAGATGGGTCTACCGTTACATTGGTCAGACCCAGGTAATCAAACCTTTCCCTCAAAGAATGAGTTTAAACAGTTGTTCTGGTCAGTTGTTAAAAATGACATGATTTCACTTTCAGCTGGTTCTTCACTTACCAGTACCTTCTTAGTTTATAAAGTAATTCCCCAACTTGAGACGTATTGGGATAACATCACCAAAGGCCTAGATAGAAAACTCTATCATCAATTCAGAGTAGGCACTTTACCAATTAGGGAATTTACTAACAAATGGCAGAATAGTCCGAAAATGTATTGCCCCTTTTGTCTAGATGTTAACGAAACTGAGAGCCATTTCTTATTCGAATGTCATGCCTATCGCGCACCCCGTCTGAAGTGGCTCAAACCAGTTTGTCGTCGAACAAAAATACGGGTGTGTAAAGAAGCAATACACATTCTAAGAACTAATACAGCTGAGTGGATGTCTATTGGTTTGGCAAAATATCTTGGATGGGCTTGGGTAATCCGAGCAAGGTATATCAAAGAAGCTAGCAAGTAGCGTCCATCATTAATTTAACTAGATTATTTCGAAATTGAAATTGACTGATTATTATCTGGGACATATTGTCTGTTATATTCGTTGGTTCTAACATTGTGTATAATGGAAACTGTTCCAGATATTGTTGGTATAGTTTTTTTTGTTGATAACTGCTAAAAGAAAAAATGTATTAAGTGGTTATTTGCTTATATTAAGGTTTATCCCTTTTAAATTTTGATTTTGATTAATATCATTCTCTTCTTTTTGCTTCTGATAAATTTTTATGTATGTTATGTCTTTTATGAAGGAAAACTTCGAAATAAAGACTATAAAAACTGAGCTACTAGAAGTTGGCATTGATTTGACCCAACTGCTCATTTGCCTTTTTGTGGGCATCCTCCTGTGAAACCTTCATCTCCTTAAGTTCACTTAGGATTCAATATAGTAGCTCCTTGATCAGAGGTGTCTGGAGTAAAAGTGATAAGAGAAGGTAAGATGGTAATGTCTCCTGGGACTATACCTGAGTCTGTAAGAGAAAGATAGGAGAATCTTGGACACAATTTCCGTTTGTCTCTAAGAGATTACTGGATGTCTTTTGAGGAGCTGCAGTGTGTAAGGAACTGGACAGGGCTGCCAAGATATGTTGCTGACTCTACAAGTCTTTGCACGTATTACACATCTTGCTGCGTTCAGATGCCTTATCTAAAGTATCTTTTACCTGTTGCTGTGAACATGGAAACATAGGATATGCTAGTAGCATCTTTAATGATGCTGGATTGCTAGGCGAGGTTAGACAGAGGTCATTTTCCAAAATGGTAAACACTTTTTTATTGTTATATAGGGCTTGTGCCTGTCCACCACTTCCAAGAATGGCTAGATCAGGGGCAGCTCCAGTGCCTTGGAGCAACACAAGTCTGCTTCTCTAGGATTTACCCTATGGCTGTCTGATATGTCAATGTTGCCAACCCCTGAAGATTCAACTCCTGAGGTAGATGACCTGGGGAATTGATCTGCTGCTTCTCTTCCAGAGTACCAGCTCCCTATGTTGAGATGCTGTATGGTTGCAACCTTTACTATTGCCCCTTGCAGCTTTGCCAGGTGCTCACGTTCAAGCTCATGTGTCCTGTGAGAGTTGCTTCATTGGATGTTGAGAGAAGAACAGTACTTTCCCACATCCATTCCAGAACATGCTGTGTGCCCCTCTTGTGGCCCCTCTCAATGCACCATTTAGCAGCCAGGTGTGGCTCAACTTCGCACCTCACAAATCAAAGGGCAAGTTAGATTGGCTGGGAAGATTTGGGTGAAGATGAACGCCCTGCACAGATGGTCAGGGGCTGGACAACCCTCCTCCTCACACATGTCTACCACTCATGTGAATCAAGCTGAAAAAAAAAGAACTGAAAACGCACTCTACATATTAATACCCACTGAACTGTGTACACTGTATGTCAAGTACCTCAGAAAGATCCCACACTGACAATCAGCCATGTACACATACCAAAGGTCAGCAGCAATGTTTGACAAGACATGGACTAGCCCAAATTGGAGTGAACAGTGCTGGAAAACCATGGAACAAGCCACATAGTATTTGTACATGACATGCAAGGGGAAGATCAGATCACAAAACCCTTAGGCCATCAAATCAGACATGGGTGGCACAGTGATTGTAATAAACATAAATGACATCTGTGCAATATCTCTGGGATACAGAAATGCAAGCTATGCATAGGCACAGGAATGATAGGAATTGTCAGAACCCATACAATGACCAGTCCCACATCTGAGTCAACTACCTAGACATATGTATGCCACCAGCACAGCACACATGGCTCAGTGTTACACTCCCTGACTATCAAACCCAAATAGGACTTTCACACATACACCTCATCTACCCATCTCACACTTGCAACACTCAACACCTGTGAGAAACACACTTAAAGGTGCAAATAAGGTCATTTGGTTATCCCATATAACCAATGACACATCCAGGTGTGTATCTACAAATGCCAGACTCACTCTCAGGGATGTCTGAAGCAATGCTGACCAAAAACCAATAGACAAACACAAATCTCACAAACAACATCCAAAGAAGTCCAACAAGTTCAGCCATGTGCAGGCAAACTGGATAGGCAATGTGACCCCAGACAGAATAGGAATACATAACAGTTTTACTCAGGACAAATGCACAGACACCATAGCCCAACACAAACCAGAATTGCATCATTAAATGCCAATCATGAAGACTAGCTGAGATCAATGGGACAAATCATCTAACACAGACATAGACACCACACCAGTTATCAAGTGAACATGGTGTCAAATGTGTACCACAAGCATGCACATGCACAATCCTGACAAGTGACAGGTCAAATATAGGAGGACATAGCAAAATTGTGCACTCAAGCAAAGCTCATGAACATGAATACACAGTGCATCATGTGACAGCCACACATGAAATGCACACTACAAATCCAACACACAGCAGAATGTATCATTTAGCTCAAACTACTCTCACACAATGTGATGCAATTAGAACATCACACATACATTCACCTGTCAGTAGAAGGAACGATCACAGGCCAAACACTGCATCCATCAAAAACAAAAACACAACATATGCTCATACCAATATATCACAGTCAACTCAGCTGGACATCAGGGGGATGCACACCAGGCAAGTACAAGGCAACATAGACTCACAGCAGTGCATGCACAGTAAGCAGTGTGTGAACACCAACAAAACCAGTTTCACACATATCTGAGGTGCTCCACCATGGACTTCCGCAACACAAATCATCATAGTACACAGATCACATCACACTCAGGAAGGGTAGCAGTCCCTCAGAAAACTCACACACAACTTAGACATCACCCACAGCTGCACAACTCAGGAAAACAAAGATGCATACAACATGACTAGAGGACGGTTTTGCACAAACATATGCACTGCACATGATGACTGCAATCAAGTACAAGAATATAACACATAACCAATTGCGAAACTGTCCTGAGTAGCACATTGGTCCTGTACACAGATCATCCTCCCACAGTACAGTGTCACACTATGAAGTGGCGGGGAGGGTCACACACTTGCAAGGCATGGGTGGAAGACATGGGATTGTAGTGGTGTGTACATCAGTATTGGATAGGTGAGGAGTGTACAGTGTAAAAACACATAGAATAGTAACTCACAATGTGTAGGCACTAGAAGCACCTATAAGGTATTGTATGACTCTTCATATCACATACTATACTTGCCCCCATAACTGTGTCAAGTGACAGCAATGCGTGAGAAAACTCACAAATAATGTCAGTGTGGATGAGCAGGTCGGCACAGTAGATGTCCCCCAGGACTGCAAGAACACACCGATACACTGCACAGTGAACAACCTACAACTCCTACATGTGCCCACAACCTGAAGCAAATGTCTTAGAATGGAAACAAACAGGCACTCATTACCTGGATCATGCATGTGTGTAGTTGGCATGTGCAGGGGCACATACACCTCAACACTACTGACAATGACAAGCCATTCACACTTTATGACTCCTCAAGTGCACAAATTCAAATGTACCCATGTGACCATGAACACAGGCCTACACAAGATGACTATACATCAACATTGCTGTTCACACATCAAGAAAGATCCCACATATATGAGGGACCCTGGCCTCCCCGCAAGGAGTCCTGGGGATAGAATCTACCTCTGTTGTGGTATTGCATCCTAATATGACATGTCTACAAGTTAACAAACATGAACATAGAATGATTAGGATAAAAGTAGATCATCACAAACAACCATCATTGCACCCTCAAGCCTCAGAGTCAAGAACAATAAAAGTGCCTGGGACCTCTGGCAACCTCTGAAAAAGTAAACCAAGTAATTGCCAATGTGGAAGTGGCATACAAAGCATGTGTCAGATGAACATGTACCCATACATTAAAACACTTTTCATTTAGCAAGGGCAGCGACAAAGCAGACAATAGGAGTAACAATCTTTATTGCATAATATCCAGAAAGGCATCAAAAGTGTAAAGCATCAAGGCCATTGACCATTACAAATTCCTAACATGCACATGTGTTCATGAGAAACTGCACAGGAAACGGGCATCAAAAGTAACAAACAGCAAGGCCAGTGGCCAGTCCTTAGTTCTAGTAGGCACTTGTGTGCATGAGGAACTGCACAGGAAATGGACATCAAAAGTAACAAACAGCAAGGCCATTGGCCAGTCCATAGTTCTAGTAGGCACAAGTGTGCATGAGAAACAGCACAGGAAATGGGCATCAAAAGTAACAAACAGCAAGGCCAATGGCCAGTCCATAGTTCTAGTAGGTACATGTGTGCCTGTAAAACTGCACAGGAATAGGGCATCAAAAGTATCAAACAACAAGGCCATTGTCCAGTCCATAGTTCTAGTAGGCACATGTGTGCATGAGAAGCTGGACAGGAAATGGGTATCAAAAGAAACAAATAGCAAGGCCATTGGCCAGTCCATAGTTCTAGTAGGCACATGTGTGCATGTGAAATTGCACAGCAAATGGGCATCAAAAATAACAACCAGCAAGGCCATGGGCCAGTCCATAGTTCTAGTAGGCACATGTGTGCATTTGAAACTGCACAGGAAATGGGCATCAAAAGTAACAAACAGCAAGGCTTTTGGCCACTACAAATACCTAACATGCACATGTGTGCATGAGAAACTGCACAGGAAATTGGCATAAAAAGTAACAAACAGCAAGGCCATTGGCCAGTCCAAAGTTCTAGTAGGCTTTTGGCCACTACAAATACCTAACATGCAAATGTGTGCATGAGAAAATACACAGGAAATGTGCATCAAAAGTAACAAACAGCAAGGAAATTGCTCAGTCCATAGTTCTAGTAGGCACATGTGTGCACGAAAAACTGCGCAGGAAATGGATAACACCGTCAACTGCCATGGGAATCACCACAGCTCAGGGGCTACATGTGGGCAGTCCAGGCACCGCTGTTGGGGAAATGGTGTGGGGAGGAGGACTTGGCTTAAATATTTGGCTTTAAGTTGAATGAGGAGAGGGCTGATTATCGGGCCAGTTGGAGGAATGGACTTGGGAGAAAGAGAACCGGCTGAGGTAGAAGCATCCGTGGCTGTGGGAGCCTGAGAGTTCCTCGGACTGTGTGGAGTGGTGGCATGGGGGGTGGAGACATGCTGCGTGGAGGCACAGTGGTTGAGGGTGTATGTTGAAGGCTGGGTCTCAACTGTTTGGGGATTCAATAGCCAAATATTGGGGCTGGGGTGCCTGGGGGAAAAGAGGCTCTATCCTTCCTAGGGCTGCATACACAGACAGCACTTATGGGAGCATCCAGGAGGGTGGGCACTGGATGAGGTGTGGCAGAAGAAAAGGCAGTTCTGGAACTTCCTGAGCCCACCAACATCGAGGAATCCCTGCTGGAGTCAGAATATGTGTAGGTTGGTGTTTCCGGGCGTGATTCATCCAGGGCACTCCTGTCCCCCTCCAAGGCGCTGGTCACATCAGTGTCAGTGAAATCATGTGTAGCAGTCATGCCTGGAGCTTCCCCGCTGGTGTACGTCCCCCGTCCTTCGCTACCCTCGGTAGATTCTGCAAGCGATAGAGACATAGGTTCAGTATAGTGCCATACTCATATACATCATATGCTAACAGAGCACAATACTCTGAAATAATATTCCCATGTTGAACTCCTCCATGTACATTCAGCATGTGCTACATTAATGCAATCATCACAAGATGCATTGGAACATGCATAGTTGACAGTAATGCTCCATGTGGCGTTGACACAGTCAAATAGCTGGTCCTGTGCCTCCCTGTAACTATACAAACTATTCTTTCTGCATACCGACGTGCCTGTAGGTGAGATAGTTAGACATCAAAACATGTTGTCTCTGTCACATATGGAGTATCTTTAAGTGAACACCACTGAGAAAAACTCAAACATTTTCCAATGGCTACAAGCTCAGGATAGCCACCATGTTGTGCTTTAAAGCACAACTACAGTTGTACATTGGTGTCAGCTGCGTAGATGGTATAATGTATCTGTTGTGCACAGCACACATCTATGACAGTACACTGACATGATGCTCACTGCTGATCACTGCCCGGTGACGTCTATAACACTCATACTGCAGCATATGTCACAAGGCCACATCTCATCTGGCAATGTCAAGGGTCATGTTTTTAAACACATGAGAAACCACATGTTGTACAAATGCAGAACAGCTGCACTCAATACTGAAGCCACTTAGAAGCCATTGCATCACACTAGAGACATCACAGAGCTTTGCACTGGCTCACATTTGGGATTCATGCAGTCACTCACACCCAAAGTCACACTTCGCAGAATACTTACCCCCAACTTGCTGCTGATGGGCCCTCAAGCGTCCATCCAGCTCTGGCTGTGTCACTTCCAAGATGCGGGCCATTTGTGGTGCCATGCTCCTGTGCGCAACCTGCCACACCGAGGGAGCACCCCCAGCATCATATCTGCCATGTTTTGGCTCAGCCTGCAGATGCCATCCCCACCTCTTGTGCCAGTGTGTGTGCCATCGGTTACAGACACCCGGAACCCGCAGGTTACGCATGGCTCTTGGCTGGGGAGAGTGGTCCATCCTGCTCAGGGGTGAGACAAGAGAGCATGAGAAGGCTACCTACCTGTAAGTTTGAAGAGAGCAATGCAATGGCTGACACATGGTTTTGGGTTTGGGGAGTGCTCCATCTTGCTCAGCTGTGGGACAAGGGTGCCTGGTGGGAGTTGGATTGCTGGCGTCCCACCCACAAACACCCCTCCCTGTTAAGACAGCTGCCTATCTGTAGGTTTGAAGAGAGCAATGCAATGTCTGCCACATGGTTGTGGGTGGGAAGAGTGTTCCATCCTGCTCAGCTGTGGGACAAGGGGGCCTTGTGGGAGTTGTAGTACTAGCTTCACACCCACAAACACCCCTCCCTGTTAAGATGGCTACCTACCTGTAAGTTTGAGGTGAGCAGTACAATGGCTGCCACATGGTTGTGGGTGTGGGGAGTGCTCTTTCCTGCTGAGCTGTGAGAGAAGAGGGCCTGGTGGAGTTGTAGTGCTGGCTTCTCACCAACAAACACCCCTCCCTGCTAAGATGGCTACCTGCCTGTGAAGTGGAGAAGCGGAAGGGAATAGGTTACACATGGCTCTTGAGTGGGGGGAGTGGTCCATCCTGCTCAGGGGTGAGACAAGAGAGCATGAGAAGGCTAACTACCTATAAGTTTGAAGAGTGCTATGAAATGGCAGACACATGGTTTTGGGTGTGGGGAGTGCTCCATCGTGCTCAGCTGTGAGACAAGGGGGCCTGGTGGGAGTTGGAGTACTGGCTTCCCACCCACAAACAGCCCTCCCTGTTAAGCTGGCTACCTACCTCTAAGTTTGAAGAGAGCAATGCAAAGGCTGCCACATGGTTGTGGGTGGGTGCAGTGTTCCATCCTTCTCAGCTGTGGGACAAGGGGACCTGGTGGGAGTTATAGTGCTGGCTGCTGTACACATGCCCCATGGAAATATTGCCAGCTACCTTTGGGGTGATAGAGAGAAAGGGAATGTTAGATCTGTGAGGCAAGTGTTGGGAAGAGTGTGTTGTACATACGTGCAGATCTACGTCTAAGAAGTGTAGTACTTACTAGCCTCCACTTCCCTGAGTATCACTGTGAGACTCTCTGAATGCAGTGTGGCAAGCACCTCCTCCTCCCATTCAGTGAATGTTAGTGGCAGAATGGGAGTGCCACTGCCAGTCCTCCGAGCCAGCTCATGGTTCTTGTTGGTACGCTCTTTTACCCTGTTCTTGAGGTCATGCCACCTCCTCCTGATGTCCTTCAGGGTGTGCAGGGTAGTCCCTACTGCATTGACTTTGTTGACTACCCTATCCCACATTTCATTTTTTGTGGCTAGTGGTGTCTGTTGGGCCATGCCTCCAAACAAATGTGGTTCTACTCTGATTACCTCATCTAGCATCACTGACAACTGGTGTGTGGTGTGTGCAAATAGGGGAAAAGTGCAGCTGTGAAGGTGGTGGGGGTGATGGGTGTGGTGTGTGTGGTTTTGATGGTGTGTTGTGTGCTGATTTGCATCTCCTTTGTGCTTTGGGGTTGGGCCCTTCAGCTGCGGAGTTGTGCAAAGGATTCTGGGCAGGGAAGGTGCTGGTTTTATACTCAGCCATGTGGGTGGGTCACAATGGAGTAGGCATGTCAGGTGTGTTGTGTGGGTTGACCTTGTATTTGTATTTTTTACTTGCCATGGGCATGTGTCATTGGGGTGTGTTAGGTGTTTTTTGAGGGTGAGTCAGATTTATAGCCACACTTGGTAGCCTTGTTGTGTGGTTGCTTTTGACTGCCATTACTCTTTCCGAGCGACCGCAGTGGTTGGAAAACAACAAGTCTGTCAGCGGTTCTCCCATTCATCAATTGTTGCAATTGCGGCGGCTGGAAACAACTGATTGTTCTGCTGGCACTGCCATCGTATTGTAATTTCACATCAGGTCAATCCACTGGTCAAACTGAGGTTTTGGGTCTTTCGGCAGCAAATCCGACTACCGAGGACGGATTGTCAGCTGCTCCAGAAAGTCCCGGCAGAGTTTCGTGGAATCTGTCCGCTGCGGTGGATTTTTCTGGCGGTTCATCCTAATCTGACAGCCTGTTTTCCCGCGGTACTTGCAGATTATTATTTTCCGTTACTGCAGTGGTCGAAACGCTTTTCCAACTGCCATCCTAATCGTATTAGTATAAAAGCTGAAAACTGTTAAACATAGTAAAAATGTTACTACATTAAAGCTAACATTTTGGAGAAAATATATTGTATCTTGTCTTGCTTGCCTAATGTTGAAAATGAAATCCTAATACATTTTTCTTTGTTTTTATGTTTTTTACAGTGGTAGCAGATCGGGATGTATTACGTGTGTCAAATTACTAATCTAGTGATGGATTCATTGAGTCACTACTCATGTACTTATTCCATCATCCAGAAAGAACACTTGCATACATGCAATGACCCAGGTAGTACCCATATACTAAACCAATCACTCTCACACCACCTATGCACTCATCCAATCACCTAGGCACTACCCATTTACTCATTCAGTCACCAAGGCAGTATTCATGCACTCTTCCAATCACCCAGGCACTGCCTGTGCAATCACCCAATTACCCAAGTTCTACCTATGCACTCATGCTATCACCCTGGCACTACCCATACTCTCATTCAATCACCTAGGTAATACCCATGCATTCATCCAATCACCCAGGCACTACCCATGCAGTCATACAATTACCCAGGCACTACCCATACACACATCCAGTGTTCCAGGTACTGCTCAGGCACTCATCCAATCACCTTGGCACTACCCATAGACTCATCCAATCACCCAGGCACTGCACAGACACTCATCCAATCAACCAGGCACAACCCATGCATTCATATAATTATACAGGCTATACTAATGCACACATCCAGTCCCCCAGGCACAACTCATGCACTCATCCAATCACCCAAGCACTACCCATGCACTCATACAATCACCCTGGAACTAGTCATACACTCATCCAATCATACAGCCACCCTGGTGCTTCCTATTTACTCACGCACTCATCCAAGCACCCAAACACTACCCATGCAGTCATACAATTACCCAGGGACTACCCATGCAGTCATCAAATCACCCAAGCACTACCCATGCATTAATCCAATAACCCTAGCACTAGCAATACACTTATGCAATCACTCAGTCACTACCCAGGCAATAATGCTAACAACCAGGCACTACTACCTACTCAGTCATACAATTATCTATGCTCTACCCATGCACTCATGCAATCACTCAGGCACTACTGATGCACACATGCATTTTTACTGACAAAATATTGAATTGGAAAACATCTACCTACAAAATGATCGAGGCAAAAATATACACATTTTTGTCTTTTTTTATTCCTCATATCGCCAGAAGTGTCTGCAACTTTCAGAAGGCCGCCCAATCGATCTGTCCGCCCTGCGGTCACTGCATTCGCCCATAGTCCTTACACCAAACAGGACCTTCACCTCTGTTGATACCTTGGTGTAATCATTGGAATGTGTGACCACTTTTCAAAGATCTGCCCCAAATTGAGAAGTCAGTCATACAACAGGGGGGTGGCTCATTTCTGAGCCCAGCTCTGACTTCAACACCAAGACAAACGTCTTTACGACATCTTCTACTTTCAGGGGTAAGGGATCTCTTCATTTCTTGCAGATCTCTCTTCTTGCAATTAGTATCAAATAGAAAAGCAGCCCTCACTGCTTCTACCTCAGAAGGTTGCTTGTTGCCTCATCCACTCCAAAAAGAACAAGCATTGCATTCATACCAATCTCCACACCAAACTTACCTTTCAAAGAATGTCCTAATACTCGTCAGTAGTCGCTTAACCTGGGACATTGAAAAAAGATATGTATGTCTTTGGCTTCCAGGCAACCACTCCTTTTTACACTTGGTAGGAGGCGTAGGGGCAAACGTTTGTAATTTTGAATGGTGTCCAGTAGAGCCAGTTGATGGTAAAAAAAGTATTCCTCTTCAAGTTGGCTGGTTTAACGGTGGAATACAAGAGCCTCAGAGAGTTATCCTGAAATGATCCTCTCCAGACTAAGGGACTCATTAGAATGCTGGACAGAAGGCCATCCATGCTGGTGGCAGTGGCAAAAAACATTAATCTTCCCGTTCCAGGTGCGGTCATTGCGACCACCAAATTACAATGGTTCCACAGAGGCTATTTACTGTCCGCCGTGGTCTGTCAGGCTCCGCATGTTTTGTGTGCATGCAATGGTGGTAGACAAAGCCAATAGAGCAGGCCCGGCATGCGGAAACATGTTCTGTCCGCCAACTAGATTATGATGTTGCAGACAGCCTCTCCACCGCCGGATAAAACCCACCACATTGTAGATGGCGGAAATACAACAACGGAGAGAAAGAGCCGAAACAGAAGCCATATAAACCACTGGAACCGCCATGGATCCTGCCCCACAGGCCTTCCTGCTGCATCACCTGCTGCACCTCCGGCAGATAAGATGCCGCCGCACTCAACAGCAGAGGTACGTACCAAACATCCCTACGCATGCAACTCCTGAATAACTACAACTCCCAGAAAGCATGGCAGCACCACAATGAATGTGGCAACCTGCCAAGTGCAAAGTGCGAAGCACACCCAATCCCCATTAATGACCCTTGGTGCCCCTGAAGGCAATTGGGGCCAATGACAAGCCCCACATTTGCAGAGCGCTAACCACAATTCCAAAATATGTACGCCACATAAGGTTCCCATTGGCTGATGGCTAATTTGCATAGTGTGTGCCACACTGCGGCAGCCTGGAATCTGCGTGCAAAAACCCTGCATCATTCAATTGGGGCCAATGCCAATGCTTGACATTGCTGCGGATGCCAGCTACCGCATATGCGAACACATACTGCATTTGCATTGCCGCCCTGCCAATTACATCACACATCACAACTCATTTGCCTGAAGTGATTGGGGCACTACATGTGTAATGTTGGGGGCCACGAGGCCCCCATGCTTATCAAGTAAGCACACAGACACCGTACATCTATAGGAGAGCTGGCCCAGGGGACGTGCGTCCTAATCCGTTTTCACACACATGGAATGTCCAAGAATAGAAGAGTGGCCAGCATGGACTGAAATGAGGGAAGGAGTCAAAAAGGACAAAGGTCTCTCACACTGTACCAATGTTGTCAAATGAAACATCCAACTTGTGAACCCCGCTTGAATATCCTTTGACACCTGACTGGCGTCTCTTGGCCAGGGGTCGTCTTGTGAAGGGCCAGCGATATAGGCAGACAATAAGAGGTGTCAATTGTCTGCAAATCAGACATACTTGTAATCCCTAGCACTTCCAACATACGTACTGTGTGGGATAAAGTCTTCCCAGCTGCCATTGCCTGTAAATGTACCCACGAATGTCCTGAGTCAGTGCTATTCCAGACCAAATGCCCTCATTTATCCTGTCCACCAGTATGGATGATATGTGATTACCACACCTTGTAATTCTCATTGCCTTTTGTGACATTCCAGGTAAACTGATGCACTTACATACTTGCATGATTGATTGTCTTTGAACAATGTGTGCATGATGTAAAGTACTGTCACAGCCTACACTGATATCACTAACGCCATACAACAAATGAAATGCACATGAGCGAGTGGCTATGGAGAGATGAGGTGCACTGGACAATGGGGGCAGGGAGGGAATCCGAAAAGGAGGGCATGAGTGAGAGCATGAGAAGTGTCACTTGCCTGATACTCCCACCTCAGGGAAACCTCCTACTCCCATCAGGAGGACCTTTTATGGGAAAACACACTTCTTGAGACTGATAGAATCTAGAAAGAGAATTTGGAAGGAAATAATGTGTCTCCCTGGCCCTTGTAAAACTGAGGAGAGATAAAGGAGGGCCCTGAAGCAGATCTGGCAAAAGACAAAAGTGACAAATCGAGCACGCAGTGGCCCACCCAAATGCCTCGTTGGACCACACAAATAAAGATTCCTGGAGCCGGCCCTGCTTGGGAGGCATCAGAAATGTTGATGGGAGCCAATGATGGTACACACATTGGCCCCGTACCACCACAGGCAATTGAACCCATCTATAGGAACCGCAAATACTATCAACATGCAAGTGGTATGACAGGCGGAGCAGATCATCTCACATGTGTGTGCAGAGTATCCGGGGTCGGGACATGACTGCTTCATCTGGCGGACCAGCAACATCACCCCTGCTCCCCACCGCACACATGCCCAGTGATGATGACAGTGGTGAGGAAGAAGGCCTTGACCAGCATCAACAGATCATCTTCAACTACTTCCGTTGAGTGTGATTTAACAATGAGTGACTAAGACTCTGTCTGTGTGCCTTGCTGTTGTCTCACAGACTATGTAAATGTAAATGTACAGGAATTTATATAGCGCAAATCACCAAGCGGTTTCTAAGCGCTTGCTTAGGGAACCCGTCCTGGTATTCCCCTGTGAGATAACCCCTGGCAGGGTATCCGCAAGGTGAAAGCCAGGCATCCCGCCGCGAGGGGCCGTTGTGGAGATTAAGAAAGCTATTGCCCAGAGTCGCAGAGTGTGAACCTGTGAATTGAGTAGGCACCGGAGCGAGAATTGCCAGGTCCATGGACATTTTAGGACTCAAGACCCCGCCGAGCCGGGAATTGAACCCTGGTCCCGGGCTGACCTCTGCTTCCAGGTCTGCCTCCTCTCACCAGTGAGCCACACTTCTCCACATTGCACATTGACAAATGTTCATGATATTCTGTACACATACTTGACTATGCACAGGATTTGAGAACTTGTGTATGCAGGGACTGAGCACCCCTACGCACTCCTACGCTCAGGACACCATTGCAATATTGCCTCACTTGCTCTCCTACTCACTCTGAGGCATTCAAGTGCCTGTACACAAGCAGACAAGTTGAAGACAAGAAACATTTTGAAAATGTGAAGCTTTTACTACAGTGTCAAAGCATGCAACATATGTGCCACAACTGGTTGAAAACGCATGGGTACCTAACCAGTAACCACAGTGATATATCCATTTAACACGAAGCAAGATGTTGCATCAAGAATCACTGTGGATGTAGAACCACCAGCATATCCCCCCACCCCTTGCTGAAAGGAGATGCATGGGATGTCCCTGGTCTATTGGCTTTGTCAGCAGAACCCATCACTCAGCCCATATATGGTGAAATTAACACCACATTTGCTGTGTCGCTCTCATCACTGGATGGATCACCCTACGAGTGTGGGGCATCTTGCCCGCATTCCCATGTCATCTAAAGGGGATCCATGTCACCTTGCAGCTGTGAGACTTCCTTGAGTTAGGGTGCTATGGCATGAACAGAACAGAATGACAAGCGACATTGTTCTCCGACCACAAACAGAATGTTCAGACAGTACTCCAGGACTCCGGGGAGAACAAGCTCTGCAGTCACCTCTAATGCAACAGACATGTACTAAGGTACTTGCAGGGCACAAGTCCTAAACAAAAAGTGGGGGGGGCTGACCAAGTAAGACAAAATGCAAATGACCTCACAACGTAGTGCTATGAAAGAAGTAAAATAGTGATACCAACATGATTTGTGCACATATAGGACAGACTAACCATCTGACAGTCTTCCAGTGTAGGAATTGATATACAGGGTCAGAACTAAGGCAAAACCATGCCTCCCTTGAGCACCTGTGAAGAGAAGGCAAGATGTGTGACTATGTTTCCCTCTGGGGCATCTACATTCAGATGTAAGGTTCAAGGCAGCCTCAGGTCAGCATGTACAAATAAATGGAGGCCGGAAGGCCCCTATACTTCTGCATGGCTTTAGGTGAAAAGAGGCTCCCTCGCTGCATGCACGTTGCTGCAGTCAACGTGCAGGTGCTTCCGAAGGCTTACTGGTATCTGGAAAGTACACTGGGACAAGTTCAGCATATTCCTGTGGTGACTAATTTCCTGGCATGGATGTGCGCATGGTTACACTCCTCACTTCTCAGTGGTAGAATATTTATGGCATGACCTCATGCCAGGTGAGGTCATCCTTTAAGGCTTCTTTTTGTCTCTAGAATGCACTCTTTTGGAGACTCATGTGCCGCAACATCGTTGTGGTGCCATCAGGGCTTTGAGTAGAAGATTTGCCAATGTTAGATGCAGGCCATAGTTTCTGCTTCTCTATCTTATGCCCCTGACTAACATTGACAAGGCAAGTAGTCCGGAGTTGTAGTAGGTATCATGTAACTTGTTGTATCATATGTCTGAGTGCAATGGCAGTGATAGAAAATGCTAGTGGGGTAGCCCAATCTGCGAAGCACAGATTTATGTGAGGTTTGTAGGCCACGCACTTCATTACATTTGCCAGGCCCCTTTGAGAGACCTCCCAGGTTTTTCTTCCCGCTTACAGCCCATGGTATTTACATTGCTCGCTAGCGATGTGACATGGCGAAAGGGCCATTTTCATATTTACCGATGTTGTATTTCCGAGGACATGTCCACTGGCACCAACTTGTTGCTCGTCCAATTCAGTTAATGCTTGGACTTTTGTGTCTTTTCGATGTGTATCTGCCTACTATGCCGCCACTTCATGCTTTGTTTTGTGTTTTTTGTGCGTACCTTCTGCGGTTTGTGAGGTTTGACAGAGTTTCCATGCATGTGTTGTGTTGACCCGAGTCTTTCTGCTCTGAGGCAATGTGACTTGCACTTTGGTTTTTGTGGTCGGGGTCTTGTATTCTGCTTTGAAGTTCCATGTGACTTCATCAGTGACACTGTAAATAATGTGGGCTCTTGATGATATTAGCTGTATGTGCACTGCTTACAACTTATGGGGGTTTCCATTGTTGGCTACCAAGTGCGGGATGTGGGGTTCATTTGGCTCCATGCTGTTTGTGAGTAGAGACAGAGGACCTTATGAGCATTGTGGTCTTGCTGTTAGGGCTCAACATCCCCATCCACAGTGAGATGGATAGCTATCTGTTGGGAGGCACTGTCGATGGAGTTAGCTGCCGCATGGCTGTGGAGTGGAGAGGGTGCGCCTTGATGTTTGGAGGGAGGCTAAGGTGCTTGAGCTGACCACCTACCTGTGAGGTTGAGCTGATTGAGGAAATGCTGTCCTTGTGATCCATTCATATTATAAACGTGCATTCCATATGAGTTTGATATGGGCGGGCAAATGGAGCTCACTTATTGTGCACAACTGTAGTGTAATGGGAAACATTTGTTAGTACTTACCAGCCTCCATTCCCCCCTTGATTCCTGTGAGACTCTTTGGATGCAAGATGGCAAGCACCTTCTCCTCCCATTTGGTGAAGGTTAGTTGTGGAATGGGATGGCCGCCACCAGTTCTTTGGGCCGCAGCGTGGGTCCTCTGGGCCCGATCCATGACCTGGCCCCTGAGGTCACCCCACCGTTTCATGATGTCACACACAGTGCATAGGGTGGTCCCTACGGCATTGCTTTTGCTGTGGATCCTTGTGCACATCTAATTCTAGTGTGCAAGTGGGGTGTGTTGGACCAGGTGCCCAAACAAATGTGGTTCTAGCCTGATTATCTCATCTACCATCACTTTCAACTCTGAGACTGTGAATTTGGGCATTTTCTTGAGGGGCATAGTGCAAATATATGAGGGCTGCAGAGTGCAAGGTAGTAATGGGGATATGTGTAGTGTGTGAGGTGTGTGGGTAAGAGTGGTGTTGTGTAGAGGTAGGTGGGTGTGATGTTGTGCAGTGTGAGTCAATGGTGTCCTGTCTCTCTGTCTCAGCTTGTGGTGTGCAATGGATGCTGGTACAGGAAGGGGTTGGTTTTATACTGTTGTATGTGGGTGTGCCCACATGAGTGATGGCCTCCAGATGTCTCTTCCATGCTTCGCATGGCTTTCCTTATCAGGAGCAAGTTGGGGTGTATCAATGTGGCGTGTGTCTTGTGATTGAGGGCGGCAGGGAGTACAGGCACACTTCGGGCATTGTTGTGAAGCTGGTTCCATTGGACATTCATTTGGCCTATGTGCGTGCGCAGCGGTCGGACGCAGTGCTCGGTCCGTCAGCTCCACATTCTCATTTTAATTGGACGTGCGGTCATGCCATGGCAGGAGCGGCCTTTTCAAGCCGTTGTACAGCTTTAACCGTCCACCGTAGTCGAATTTGCAGCTTTTCCAACCATGGTGGATGGTCTTTGGTGACATCCGTCCGCTGCGGTCTCATTTTGTGTACATTGCATCGTAATTTGACCGACGGAAATGCTGCGTTTCATGTGTGTGGATTTTTTCTGACACCATGGTGGATGGACGGCTTTCTGTCCGGCATCGTAATCCAGCCCTGAGGAGGTGTTACTTTTTCCTCTTCAGCCTCCAAAAGTTTCCAAAAGGCTGCCCTGCTGTGTCCTCCTTATATGTTGAAACTGGAAGTTAATGTGCCATTTAAAAGCACCTTTGCCGATGTACCCTCATACATCATCTATACAGAAAACCAGGACCAAACCCCATTGCTCTCAGGACCTCCCAGAGATACAGCAAACACATTTGATCAAAATCCTTTGCCGCAACAGAGCGACTACTGCCATGGTGTCCGAGTGTTCCATCGCGAGATCTATTGTCCTGATAAGTTGTCGCGTCAACTCCTGTATCTGCCTCTTAGGAATAAAGCCCTTCTGATCTGAGTGGAACAAGCTTTGCCAATCTCCCCGCTAAAATGCTTCTAAAGATTTTATAATCCGCATTCAGCAGGGAGATTGGTCAATAGGAATTGTCCCTTCCAGGATCTTTGGAGGGCTTCAAGATGAGAACCATTGTAGCCTCTTTCCAGGATCTAGGGACGCATCCACCCTGTCGATATATTGAGATTAAGCATGGGCGAATTTTGCGAATTCGCAATTCACGAATTTGCGTATTTACGAATTTGCAATCCGCAAAATTCGAGAACTTTCACGATTTTGCGGATTTTTTTTGTGTGTGTTCGCAAGGGTTTCTGCCAGTTCGCGAGGGTTTTTTACGAAATCGCAAACGCAAACTTACTTGTGGGGTCGCAACGGTCGCGACCATGTTGTTTCTACGTCTGGTTCATCACAGCACAATCTGTTTCACCACTGCCACCCTCTGGTTCACCCATGCCACCCTCTGGTTCATCACTGCCACCCTCTGGTTCACCCATGCCACCCTCTGGTTCATCACTGCCACCCTCTGGTTCATCACTGTAGATTATGGGGGGAAAAGCACACCTGCCCTGCCTCAACTGACATGAATTAATTTGGGGCTGATCCTCCGAAATGCCCCTCCAATGTGGTGTGCCTCAGGACTCCTCCCTGAGCCCCACATTATTTAATATCTATATGTCCACATTGGAGGAGGTCATCACCCCATTCGGAGTGAGCGTCGTCAGCTATGCCGACGACACACAACTAGTGGTGTCCTTGTCCCACCCCAAACAACATACAGCTGACTTATATAACTGCCTTACGCAGGTTCACGGCTGGATGAATAGGTCAGCCCTAAAGCTAAATGGGATGAAAACTGAGGTCCTTCTTCTTGGCCCGAAAGGAATTTCACTCTCCCCGAACATCTGGCCAGCCTGTTTAGGTCCTCCCCCTGACCCAAAAGCAGAGGTAAAAAGTCTGGGGGTGTGGATCGACACTGACCTCTCATTCATTATACAGGCAAAGAAGGTAGCCGGGACTTGCTTTGGACTCCTGAAATCCCTTAGGAAAGTCCTCCCCCTCCTACCATTCAACTCACAAAAACTGTTAATCCAAGGCCTAATAATATCGAGGCTTGATTACAGTAATGTGATTTATCTAGGCGCTCCTAAAGCGACTCTTAACAAGCTTCAGAGAATTCAGAACACCGCGGCCCGGATTATCACAAATACCCCGGCCAGAACCTCTGCTAAACCTGCTCTCAAACTCCTCCATTGGCTCCCCATAAGGGAGAGAGTCAAATTCAAGGCCTTATGCCTAGTCCATAAATCACTGCAAAATCAAGGCCCCCCAGTCCTTAGCAAATTCATCACCCCCTATAAAGCGATGAGATCCCTCCGTTCAGACACAGAAAACTTTATTAACACCCCTAGATTCAAGAAAGCTCGATCAGGAGGAAGACGTTTCTCTGTCCCAGTTGCACGCCTGTGGAACTCGCTCCCCCGCGACCTACGACGTGAATCACAATATCTGCGCTTCAGGAAGCTGCTAAAGACGCATCTCTTTCCCTAAATGTTCTTGCCCTCCCACTTCTCCGAGTCTCCTTCCCCACCCCCCACCCCTTCCCCCCCTTTCACTTTCTGTCTCCTTCGCGGCCCGCTGAAATGTAGAGTTAGGGTTCCTAGCGCTGGGATACCTCTGGGTGACTATGCGCTCTATAAAATAAATAATAATAATAATAATAATAATAATAATAATAATAATAATAATAATATTAATGTGTCACTGAATTTGAGCTAGCACCTGCTTCCTTAGCTGCAAGTGCTTCCTGATTAATGATGAGCTTGAACTTTTGCACCTGCTAAGTGCATTCAGATTTGCAAAATTCGTTAGCACACCTGCCCTGCCTCAACTGACATGAATGAATTAGGGGCTGATTAATGTGTCACTGAATTTGAACTTCAAGTCTGGCACCTGCTTCCTTATCTGTTATTGCTTTCTGTTGCAGTGTAATTTTTTTTAACAGGACCTTTGTGGCATACTTGTAGCTATTCTCTGAGCCTGCTCTGAGGGTCAGATCAGGGTCATAGAATAGTTGCAAGTAGGCAACTGAACTCTGGAGGGGCCCCTCAGGAAGCACTACAGGGAATGGTTACTAATGATGAGCTTGAACTTTTGCACCTGTTGTGTGCTTTCAGTTTTGCAGAAAAAAAATTCTGCAATTTTGCACGATTCGCGGGGCGCAAATTTGCGCGAGATTGAATTCGGAAGCCGCGAATTCGTGCGAATATGCGATTTGTTTTTTGCGTCGTGTTAGTTTGCGTGTTTTTTTGCGTTTTCGCGAGCCGCTTGTAGCGCAACGACGCAAAGTTACGCTAGCGGTCGTACATGGGCGCGGCCATCTTGTTTGCGTGACGTATTTCCGTTTCCGGGAGCTATGTGTAATCTTGTGAAGTGTGCGGCTCGCTAGTACAAGTTCGCGTGTGATCGCGGGGCAAATCTCGCGCAAACTTACCAACGCGGTCGTGAACGGGCGCGGCCATCTTAGTTTTCATTCATTGCTATGGTTCTGGGCATCCTTTCTGTATCCTCTCTCAATATCTGCCATCCTTTGCTTGTTTGAAGTTTTTTTTAATCTATTTTACTTATTATCTATCCCTCTATTTTTCTAGCTCTATATTTTTGTGTTTTCTGCTACTTTAGGTTAATTTTATACTACTTTTTTAAACTCTTTTCTTTTCTTCTTCCCTATTCTATTTCTTATTTATTATTTACCTTCCTTTCTGCCCAGACCATGGTAAAGGGAGCCGGGAAGCAGCCCGAGAAGGGGAAGGGTCCCGCACCCCGTGCCCGGCTCCCGTGCGGGCATTTGAGGGGGGAGCTAGTGATGCCACGGGAGATCTTTAGCGCGGAGGAGGTGGCCGCACTAGTGTACTATGTACAGCGCCGCCTCCCCAGGACCATTGCGGCAGGCGGCAGGATCGCAAGCGGCTACGGGATCCGGGAGCGCCGGAAGCGGTGGGAGAAGGTGTGCCGGGCCATGTATGAACACTCTCAGGTCCGGCGCACCTACAAGCAGGCCACCCACCGTTGGACGGATATCCTGGACCGGTAGCGCAACCTGCTCGACCTGCTCGGCGTCGAGATCCCCAGGCTTGGTGAGTAGTAGTAGCTGTTTCATCACTACTCTGTTTTCTCCTGCTCTGTGTGTTATTATATTGCAAATTTTTGTTTTTTACCAAGAGCAATAATGCTGCCGATTACATTGTAGGTAAATTATATTTCAAAATCTTCTGTGCATTTCAGGTGTACTGCTCTCCTTCTCAGTAGCGTTGCTACTATGCTTATTTGTTTTCGATTTTGTGTTCATTTCATTGGCCTGAGAAATTATGTATGAGTGTACTTTACGGAACTGCGTAATGCTAGACACTAAGGGGCAGATTTGCAATTACCGGTGCATCCCTGCAAAGTAGCAGGGATGCGCCAGTAATTGTGCGCCACGCCACCACCACCCATGGTGCGCCGTATTTACAATGCGGCGCACCATGGGCCCAAAACGTCACCGAAGCTTTACGCATCTGTGCCGTAAAGGTGGCGCATTGCTGGAGTTGCATCGCAACGATGGCGCAGCTCCAGCAATGCTCTGGGGTGCCCTATCTCCCCAATGCTGCGTCAAGCCGTACGTCTGCTTCAAGCAGGCGCAGGGTTTGAGTGACGCATCATTGTCCTAAAAGTGACTGATTGAAATCTTGTAGATTTCCCTCAGACACTTTTAGGATGCGTTCCTGCGCAGGAACGCCCTCCCTTGCGCCGGAACGCCCCTGATGGCACAGGGCTTTACAAAGTGATGCATCTCCCATATGCGTCACGTTGTTAATAAACGCCGCACCATGGCGCCTCTTTTGTTCTGCCGCTGCGTCACAAAAGTCACGCAACAACGGAGCAAAAGAGCCGCAAGGGGCTTGTAAATCTGCCCCTACAGATTCAAGTCCAGTCCTTCCTTTGTACACCTGGCAATAAGAAGAAATAGTGGTGGTGGATTGATAGTTTGAGTGTTTTAATGACTAGTTAATGTAGTAGGAAACTTTTTAGTGTTGTCACTGATCTGCAATCAAGATGGAGTTTGTCTGTCACTTCGCGTGCTGCAGACTGCTGCTTGCCAGTCCTAGGCGAACCTTTTTAGTAGTTTGTTTAGTGAGTTACATAACTTTCCAAGTCGACGGTCCACAAATCAGGCAATACTAATATCGTAGTAGACCACATGAGATAGGTCAATATATCCCGTGGAATAGTTGTCTATTTGCCATTTCGCTAAAATATTTTGTTATTTTTCTTTTGAAATGTTTGATTTGGTTGACAACAATCATCCATGTTTTCGGGTCTTTCTTTCTTTCATGTTGTACATCAGCTCCCCCCAGGGGCAAGAGAACAGAGGAGGAGGTGGTATCGGCTGCTGCTGCTGTAGAAGGCCAGGATCTGTCAGGCGAGGGCTCCTTTGCTGGCCCCGCTAAGTTTTCATTTTAATATAGAGTACCCATTTTTTCCTAGCGTTCCTCATTCGATTTTTTCTAAATCATCTTTGATCTTCTTGTAGACTGTATCTAAATTCACATCCTGCCTCTACTATGACTCCCTGTGGTATTACTAGATTATTCTTATTAGTCTGTCTGTGTAGCTAACTAAGATTGCACAGTTGGCAAAATGTGTTAAACAAAAATCCCATTCTAGTCAGCAATAGCTCTATGCACTGAGTGCAGTCCTCTGGGATTGTCCATAATGTCTTTTCAAGTCTTCTAAATGTTTATGCTTTGACAATTCCCAACAATAAAATGTGAATGATCACCAAGAAAGAATAAGATACTACTTTACTTTTGGTTTGGATAGGAGGACAATCCATCCTACTAATGTTGCAGGGACAAATCTGCACAAACAGAACTATGGACACTAAATAGTGCATTGTTTATCAATTATAATAGGCGCTGGTAGACTTTCCACATACCTCAGTGATAACAGACTTTGAAGAACGCCCAATCTCCTTACTGACTAGATAGTGTGGCAGAGTCATTTAGCTCCCGAATTCATCGATGATTGATCCCCAATGATGATTATCCAACGCAGGGCAAGAGTACGGAGTCAGAGTCCAGATGTGTTGGAGGCATGGACTCATGCTTGCAAATTGCAAAACCTTTTGCTCAGTCACTCTTGACCAAAAACCACAGAGTCTATTTAAGTTTTAAAGCTTTATTAAAAGTAAAAACATTTATTAAAATCAAGTTTGTCATAAAACATAAACGGTTGATTAAAAATGGAAAAGTGCTTAGTGATTTATTTCACACATTTATTGTGGGCGAGCCGAGCCCTCACCTGGTTTGAACTAAAATTTTTCTTTTTGGTGCTGAATCGTTGGTCACTCCATCCTAGTGATGATCATCTGATCTTGCTCTTCTTCTTAGAAGTGAAGCTTCTGTCTGTTATGAGAAAAATGGTGCTTGTTAAAAAGCAAGCACTCATCAGTTGTGCCAAAAAGTGCAGCAAGACAACACCCTTCCCTGGAAAAAGGGACATTTTTACTTTAGAGTAGACAGTCACAAATTATTAGATTGGTTTCTGTATTCACATTTCTTCATTCCTAGAAAAAATACTAGTGAGTGGTGTATGTCTATGACATCTAACATTCTTAAATGTACTTTGTATGTGGAACATCTGGTGCAGGGGCCAGAGCGGAGGTGGAGGAGGGCACTTCTGGGGAGGAGGCGGTGCAAGTGCCGGAGGAAACTGCTGTGAGGGTTGCCACGGTAGTGGCGGGCAGTGGTAAGCTCTTATATTCCTTACTTATTGAGATTGCAGACTGCAGAGTGTGCTCTCTGCATGGGTGTAGTATATATGTTGTACAGTTAAGTTACTATACTGTTAAGAAGGCTTTCAGATTTAAAAAAAAGTTTTTATCAACCAGGTAGTAGCCTCCTCTAAATTTACTTCTACTCAGCGGTGATTTTTGTTTTCGAGAATCCAAATCAGATCTGAGATGAACTTGATGGATGGGATGAACGAAAAGCGAAAGAAGGGTGTAAGTAAGTGTGGAAGGACGAGCAAGTTAAAAGTAATGATGACTGATAAAGAAGAATAATACGTGTTTGATTGGTGCCCGAGGTGACTGGGAAGGAATATGATGCATGGCTGGGTGAAGGATGAAGCAATGATGGGTGGAAGGAGAACAGCCTGGGTGGGTGAAACAGAAACTGTATGTGTGTGCAATATATCCTTTGGTTGAAATTCAAATGCAAGTCAAGCACGGATGTATGGCTTGCGGTTTCCCAAATAAAATGAAAAGGTTGTTTTCCCGTGAGAAAACGTAAGATTTGTCCAGATGAGAGACATGAAGAAGAATGATTGACATATAGTTTGAATGGATGGATGCCTGGATCATGGTACTATCTGACTCTTAGATAGCATATGTGTATCTAGAGAGAGTAGACGGTCACTGGATGTACTAAGTGTTACTTTGAAGAGCATGTAACACCGCACCCGCACGTCCGTTCCAGTGTAGGAAAGCAAGGAAAAGAAGTTTTAATTTTGTCTGAATACTACCATGAATAGTAGCAGTAGTTTGTATTGCAAGCATAGCATATATCCGGCTATTACGATGGCCACTCACTACCTCTGTTAATAAGTTTAGTAGAACTCGGTCATTCATGTGTGGATGTATCACTGTTCACTCAATAAAAAGCAAACCACCTAAAGTCATCTCATATGTAAGCAAATACATACCATGTGCAGTGATAGATAATCAGATTATTTATATTCTTCATTTTCCTTTTCTAGTATTCATTGGCACTGTAGGGTGAAAGTTAAATTAATTAAGCAGTAGCCCTTTGTAACAGAGTATTCTCAGTGCTACCCATAATAGAAAAGTAAGAGCATCACCACCTGCATGTACTGGACCGGTACAGTAAAGCAACTCTGTCTCACTCATCATGGCGGGCGTCTGTTTTTCTCTGGTGCAAGTTGACTGCGCTGGCAATATGCCGGCTTGCAGAAGTTAACGTACCAATTTTGCTAAACAAGAGAGAAGAAGAAGAATAAGACTGGTGTACTGTCATAGTCGACTCTAATGGAGTGAGTCAATAGTACTCGTAGAATAGATTCCTTAAACTCCCACTAATGTTAGAGCAAGGATGAAGAAGTGGGAGATTAGATAGATACTGGCCACAATAGTTATGTACTGCGCTTGCAAGTTGCTAGTTCTACTGTGACACAACTTTCTACTGAATCATTTTGTGTTAATCTTAAAGAGCATTGGTTACAGACTATGTCTTTCTTTCTTCATATAGATGCTCCTTCCAAACCAACACGGAAGGAGCTGGCTAAAAGGGTCCGGCAATGGAGGCTGGAGGCAACTGTCGCCGAATATCGGCGGCTGGTGGCCCAGGAGGAGGGGGACACGCAGTCGACCACAACATCGACGGGACAGCTGCATCCTCCTCCGCACTCCCTGGGTCAGCCAGTCAGCGCAGCAGGTCTCCAGCGGTACGGAGCCGGGGTACCGCAGCCACCCGCCACCGCCGAGCAGCAAAAAAATCAGCTGCCCCCCACAGCAGTACCAAAAAAAGGTTGCACCGCCTTTCACTCAGGGTGTCCTACCTTGAGCAGGAGCTGTTGAACACCAAAACCCTGCTCGAGACCCTCCGCAAGGAGCATGCCGACTTGGCCCGAAAAGTGAACAGCAGCCAGCAGTAGGAGGAGACTGTCCCTTGCCCCTTTTTAAAGACTTCTGGGAGGTGGGAATTGGGAGTTGGGTTTTTTGGACTTTTCACGGACATTCGTTGGGGTTAGGGAGGGGAGTGGGTTGGGTCTGGCGGGAGATTATTTATGTTAGGGATATAAATATACTTTAAACTTTATATTAGCATACATGTTTTTTACTGCTTTTGAGGCTGGTGGGTGGGGGTTTAACAGTAAGTTTGTTTTCCTGAAACTTAAGTGGCAACTTGATTCAAGTTGTGTAAGTAATTGCCCAAATGTTTTCAAAACCAAGTGCCTCTCACAGAGTAAGTGAATTCAATAGTCCTAGGACTTTACTAGTTCTACCGTCAGTCTCTCGTCTCTCCTAATACTCCATTATACTACCTCCCCCCAAACGCTTATCTTACCTGTAATTTGTGTTTGGAAATAGGGCTATATATAAAAACAAAGTGGTCCCTGACACAATTTCAAAATCTCACTTAATGTGAATCTTATTTTTCGAGGTAAACAGATGAAATCTGTGAAAAGGAGATGTATTATTTGCAAGAAACAGTATTAATGTAACAAACCCAACACAAACAATACAAAAGGCCAATTATGCTTGATCTCTCTTTGTATAATAACACATTTATGTACATGTTCATAAAATAGAAAAAAGGAAGAACTGCAAACTGCAGTAAGAGAAGGGGGTGCTCAAGTGAATTGAAAGGAGAAATAGTTTAAAGGACAAAGTTAAGATAATTATGTACAACTCAAATTACAATTTTTCAGTTGAACAACCAAGGAGGCCTACCCATACATTACTATCCATATAAATCATACAAAATGAGGGAGGGGCAAAGACAATGACGAATTGATGATGTAGGCCTCAGAATGATAGGGGCGTGATAGTCGGCGTTTTGACCCTGGCGCAAAATGGGGAATTCACAACCTCTGCTGCGGGTCTTCTTCAGGACTGGGGTCAAAGGAAAAGCCGGGGAGGGGGACCTAAAAGATCATTTAGATTAAGTTAGGTAAACCAATCATGTAAAGGAATTCCTAGATATTTCAATAAGTTTGTGTTGGGTACATTACCACTGGTAACGTACAGGGGTCACGTCAAAATGACTGGACGGGCCACCTGAAAGAGACAGAAGAACTAACTAAATGCCCATCTCCAAAAGGCACAGTTATCAAATATCTGTCTGGCCTATTAACAATTAATTCGTTAGACCAAAACTCACCTATAGATGACTTATAGGTGCAATTCCAAAATTGAATGAATAATAGGGAGCACAATTATGTGAATTGTCCGGATGTATTGTTCTATATGAAAAGGAAACAAAAGGGGGTAACCACGAGCCATCAATTTTATAGTGGCCCACACCCAGTGTTGGACGCGGTAAATACCACAATGTTGAGAAACAGTGACTCACCCCCGTAGTGGTCAAGGGTGACTTAATGAAGAGGCACTCTCTCAATAAACTGTCGTAAGGAGTCCATTATCTGACCAGGAGGAGGGAGTCCTGTGTCGAGAAAGGAGGCCGGGATCAATAGTACTATAATCAGAACTACTGATTGTGTTTATAGCGGGAAAACCGCCAGAAAAACATTCAGTTTCAGTAGTTACCTGGATTGAAAGGTCCGTTAGATAATAATTCAAAACGGCCACCAATTTAATTTGAAGTACAGCAGACTCAAACAGCGTCTCGTAGAGGTATCCAAAGCTGGGAGGTGTGTCCGGAAGGTACACGTCACATGGGAGGATGCACTTTCCACAACTAATAGACTAAGAGCTTCCGGGTGGAAACAAAGAGAGGACTAATCACCTAGTGTTGCCCCGAGGATAATGGTACATTTAAGATGGTTTCCGATTACCATAATTGTTCATTCTATTATTATTGAATCGAGAATAAGGAACTAACAGCCTGATTCATCAAGCTGATTTGCGCTGGTAAAGGGCCAGATTCTGAGAATCTGGCCCTTTGCGAGTGCGATTTTTGCATTTGGGATTCATCATCCCAAATGCAAAAATCTCTATTACCGAAATCGCATATTTGCGAGGAATTGGATTTAAGGAATCTCTAATAGAGTTTCCTTAAATGCAATTCATCAACCAATTAGAAATTGCGAAATAGCAATATTTGGTTGCAATTTACCACCAAGTCTGACTTGGTGGTAAATTGCGAAAATAGTGTAAAAAGCACTTTAATGCATTTTTTTCTTTTGCATGTTACACAAACACATGTCCTTTGGACATGTGTGTGCGCAACACCTGTTCAAATGTGCATTTAAGGGGTGCTACAGGGTGTCCTTTGGACACCCCTGGCACCCTTTAAATCGCTATCTTATTTGCGAGTAGCAAATTGCTACTCGCAAATAAGGAATACTCCCCATTCATTCCTATGGGCCTTTAGGGCCATAGGAATGAATGGGGAGTTATTCCTTATTTGCGAGTAGCAATTTGCTACTCGCAAATAAAGAATGTGTAGGAATCGCTATTTATTTAGCAATTCCTACATGAATACCGTTTTGCGTGTCCTTAATAGCGATTCGCTATGAATCGCTATTAGGGCCACGCAAAACGTCCCGTTGATGAATCAGGCTGTAATTCACTAGGCATTCCCGATTCCAAAAATAAGGAATGCCGGTTTGTTCAAGTCAGGTTCTGTGATTGTTAGACCGAGGATTCATTAAATAAGAACGGAATTGATTAAAAGAAGGACAATTATTCTCACCACTATTTATTGGAAAGGAGGACGACACTCCTAACAATTTATCCACAGCAGTTAATGCAACACCTAAATGAATTTACTTGTGCATAAACCACATTGGTAATTTAGTGCATATTTAAAAAAAACACTTTAGTGAACACATCATGGTAAAGTTATACTGTATAACCATACTTTCAACAAACTGCTTCAACACATTTGTTTATACAGTGCGTCGTTATAAGCCTAAGTGTCTATATTCATGTCCAAGTTATTGGACATAGATCACAACAAATACTCGATCGGAAAAATACAATTATACAGTCATATAAATCCTAAACTAACAAACAATACAAAAATTACATGAAAGAACAAATCAAAAAAGGAGATATGTATAATGTAATAGCTCTATCAACTGTGAGGACATCATTATGGTATCGATAGTATTCAACCAATATGCATAACTGATACTCTATAGGATACTCTATAATTAGCCGGACTCCTCCATTCCATCTGACGCTCCGTCCATCAATGTGTTTCCAGGGCATAGTAGCGGCTGCTGGGGGGATATCCCAGCCCACCATGTCACGCTGCCTCCACACTTTTGTTGACGCCATGCTCACCCAGCTCCACCGCCACATCACATTTCCCACGAGCCAACAGGAATTGGACCTGACAAAACTACAATTTTACAATGTAGCCCATTTTCCCCATGTCCTCGGCTGCATCGACTGTACCCACGTCGCCATCTGCCCACCAGCTGCCACGGAGTATATGTACCGCAACCGGAAGTCCTACCACTCCCTCAACATACAGATGGTCTGCAATGCCAAGACCATCATCACTGACATTGTCGCACAGTACCCAGGGAGTACCCATGATTCCTTTATCTTCAGGCACAGTGGACTCCACACACGACTGCTCAGAGGAGAGTTTGGGGAAGGACACCTACTTGATAAGTACACTTTGTCGACAATGTCACATTGCAATGAAGTCACTGCGCTGCACAGGCAATCAACATCTGCTCCTCTCATTCAGGTGACAGTGGCTACGCCCTACGGGAATACCTCCTGACCCCTTACCTCAACCCTGCCACACCTCAGCAACGGCGCTACAACGTTGCGCACATCCGGACAAGGAACTGTATAGAAAGGACATTTGTCCTGCTCAAGAGCAGGTTCCGTATACTGCACAAGACAGGTGGGGCCATGTATTACAGTCCTGCTGCGTGCTGCCGCGTTGTGGCTGTCTGTGCAATGCTCCATAACATTGCAACCAAGCGCCGGGTACCTGTTGACATCTCAGGCAGTGAATCTGAAGGGGACGACCGGCCACCAGCACATGTGCACCATGCACGCGGGGAGAACCCAGCTGAAGGCCACAGACGTCGCAACCACATCACAGTGAACAATTTCTAGCACACCCTCTTCCCCCACCCCACATATCACAATTGCATGCAAAATGTAATGATTACACAAGGCTAATGTGTGCAGCAAAAAAAATATATTTGTTTCATTCACAACAAAAAGGTAATCAGTCCAACTATTTACAAATACCAGTATTGCGTCATACTGCAGTGTGCATGTACTTGGCAGGCTTAGCGTCAGCCTGTGCCAGTGTTATGCAGACAGTGTCAATGGCGCCTCCTGCGCGTAATGCCCAAGCGCCTCTGAGGCTCTTCCTCTTCCTGGGCTCCTGTACCAGGCGTTGCCCTGGTGCTGCGCCTAGGTGGCGGGACCAGTGTGGCCGATTGGCTGCTCACGCTGGAGGCACCCTCACTGGCATCGTCGCCCCCTACAGTGGCCGGTAGCGCAGGTGTGTGTAGTGCCGTTACGGCGGTGGTTAGGTGCTCCAGCACCCTGGTGATGTCCTCACAGCACTGCACTAGTTGGTGCTGCTGGGTGAGAGAGCGCCGCGACAACTGGGTGGTGGCATTTGCTGCCACATAATTCGACCTGCTATAGGCCGACAGCCGGCTCATCAGCTGGTGGTGGCGCCGGCTCGCTACACTGCGGTGCTTGAGCAGCGCAGCAGTGTTCTCCTCCATGGCTGCAGTCATGCGGCCCATGGCCGCCGTCATGCGGTCCATGCGCTCTCCAACTCCCGCCACATTGCGCCCAATTTTGTTCAGCTGGAGCTGGATGGCACCTTGCTGCTGTGACTGGCGCTGGTGGATACGGAGCATGCGTCTCTCAACGCTCATGCAGGCATAGCGATGTCCGTTGCCCCTCCTGCTGATTGCCCGCGGTGTTGCCGCTGTCGCAGGCCCAGATCTATTGGCACTAGCTGCAGGTGGTGTTGCAGCAGGCGTTGCTGGTGCGGCAGGGACTGGGGGCACATTTGTGGGGTGCCTGGCTCTGGCTGCGGGTGGTGCGGCAGATCCAGATGCAGCTACGGTGGGGGGCCTGGCCTTGGCTGCGGGTGGTGCGGCAGATCCAGATGCAGCTACGGTGGGGGGCCTGGCCTTGGCTATGGGTGGTGCGGCAGATCCAGATGCAGCTACGGTGGGGGGCCTGGCCTTGGCTGCGGGTGGGATGCTAGATGCAGGGGCCACAACGTTGGTGGGGGGCCTGGCTGCTGGTGTTGTTTGAGCGGCAGGGGCTGGTGCCTGGCTTCCTGGTTGTGATTCCTCCTCCTGGGCCTCCTCATCTATCAGCAGCCTCTCGCTGTCACTGCTGTCTGCGCCACCTGTGAGGGTAAGTGGATACTCATTAGTTGCATGTGACTGTCAGACGTGCTGATGTTACATGCATGCTGGGTGACATTCCCTGGATGGCAGTGGATTTGCGAAATTTGGGACCTGTCTGGCTGCATTGGGGTACTACTACATTGTGGACATACTACATCTCCCACAATGCTTCAGGGCATTCCCTGATGCGCAACAAAGGCATGACTAAGGGCCAATAAGTGAGCCTATTTGGTCAGGGACGGTCATAGGGGACAGGGTCGCAGTCGCATGCCACTTACCTTGGGTGTCTTGGGTGGGGCGGGAGGAGTCCAGAGGGGTCACGCCAACGCACGCCTCCCTCTCAAGGGTGTCCTCGACCTGGTCCTCCAGAGGTGTGTTGGGTGGGACTGTCGGTCCGCCACCTCCAGTGCCCGATGCCTCTCCAAGGCGCTCCGCCACCCTCTCCTTGGCACGACCTCGGAGGTCGTACCAGCGCTTCTTTAGCTCCTCCAATGACCTATCGGCCACACCCACCGAGTTCACGCTGGCAGCTATACCCAGCCAGATCCTCCGCTTGTCTTGCTCTGGGACCTTTCTGGAGTTGGCCCCAAAGAGCCGGTCATGGTTGGCCACCACCCCTTCAATGAGGTTCTCGAGCTCCTGCTCTGAGAACTTGAGCTTTCGCTTTCGTCCTGCGCTGTTGCTGGGGCCAGGGACAGCTTCCTCAGACATGGCAGTGGATATGTCGCTATTTCAGTCGGTAGAGAAGTCGCTATCGCTGTTTTAGCGTCTGCTTCCGACTTGCTCCCTCGGAGGTTTGCCTCGCTGTGGTGTTTGGGGGTGGGAACTGCCTGCTTCCTGGTTGTGATGTCATCACTGTGCTCGGAAAGCGACTTCCCGTTTTCCCGATCGCGCGAGAATGCGAGTCGCATTCCCGATCGCACGGGATTGCGAGTCGCTATCCCGATCGCACGGGATTGCGAGTCGCTATCCCGATCGCACGGGATTGCGAGTCGCTATCCCGACGCAGGTAGCCGGGAATAGCGATTTTTCTGCGAATTTTGTTGGTCGCTAACGGATTTAGCGCCCGCGTGCGAGTCGCTATTTTTTCCCCGAAAAGTACATGAATGCCGTTTTGCGTTTCCTCAATAGCGAGTCGCTATTACTCGCTATTAGGGACACGCAAACGGCCCGTACATGAATCAGGCTGATAGATTCAGTAAATAGGCAATCGCTATTAGGTAATACTACTGCCTTTGTTTCTATGGGTCTAAGGTATGCATGGTTTTGCATTAGCTAATTTGCGATTACCTATTTGGTATTCGCAAATTAGATCATTCAAAGCCAATGGTTCCCGGGGGCCTAAGGGCCCCCTGGAGCACCCCAATAAAAATTAATGTGCACATGTAAAGCATGCACATGCCCTAGGGGCATGTGTGCGCTACCTGGCACTTTAGAAAAATGCATTTTTCAAAATTTACACATAGTTAATATCCACTTGAATTTATTGGTAATAGCATTTTCCTAAAAGCACAGTATGCATTTAGAAAGTGCTTGGCACATGTGCTCAGGAAATCGCAAATGGCGATTCCCAATTTGTAGTCGCAATTTTAGGTAATTGCTATTTTTGCAGTTATCTAGAATTGTGACTACAAAGCCTTTCATACATCTAGAAAGGCTATTTTGCATTTGCAAACAGCTACATTTTGGGATTCACACCATTTACAAATGTAAAATTGTTTCACATATTTTTTTTGTTTTATATAGCGCGAACTAGACCGTAAGGTACCACTCAGAGTGCTTTACATGAGCACCAGTTGTGTTACAGACGGACACATTCATTTGGCCCCTGATGTATTAAATACCTTCAAACTCACAGTGCAGAATAAAGTATAAACAGGACTTTACACATTGGTCAGAATATTATTAGCAGCTTGTAACCAGGCCCTAAGTGTCTTATCAGTAATGCAAAGGCAAATCTAAATGTTGAAAATATGCCTCTTTCATGTGGTGGTATTCCCCCAGATTGTTGCCTTCATGTACTGAATGCATTTATTTTTTACATTAGACTCTGCATACTTTACTCCTGGTAACCAGTAGTAAAGAGCGTGTGCTCTCCCTGTTAAACATGCTAACGTTGATATACACCTGATTGGGTCATTTAATTTACTCATACATCCCTAGCATATGGTACTAAAGGTACCCAGGGCCTGTCAATTGAATGTTTCTAATGGGCTGCAACACTCATTGTCTGACCCAATAAAGGAGCAATATAAACATGTATTAAAGACTGCTGTTTCGACCAGCCAAAGTAACCTTTTGCAAAGCCTAAATCTATCTTTTTAATATTTATCAGTCACCCCTAAGTGTGCCTATAAGGCAAGGTGTATTCTATTTAATAAGTAGGGCATGTTTATTTAATTTTTTTATGTGACCTAGCAGTGAAAAATCTCAGAAGCGTTTTTTTACTGTGGCAAAATCTGGCACTCCAATAGAGAAACATTGGGTTACATTATACCAATGTATAATGCTTAGCTGCAGTTTAACAACAGCTAGGACTATGATTCAATGGCTCATTTTAATAGTAATGCAAAATCCAACTTAATGGTCAAGTAGGATTTTATATTACTATTTTAGAAATAACACTTTTAGAAAGTTGTCATTTCTGTGACTGGGCCAAAAGGGCCCTGCCGCCAGTGTCCAGTCTCGACTGACTGTTGAATATCTCCTCTGTGGTGAGATGTGGATTGCTCCCAGAAAATGGACAACGGGCTTGGGGGTGAGAGGTGCTTTTCTTCCTTTGGCAGGATGGACTGGGGACTTTGCCCACACCTTCCTGAGGTTTAAAGAATGTCTACCCGTTACTGGCTGATGAAGTTCAAATCTAGGCCTGTCTCCCTTTTGCCCTGCTAGCCAGGTTGGCTCCAAACCCAGTGGGATGGGGGCTACCCCAGAGTTGGTTCTGACTGAACACAAGGGACGGCTTAGTCATTATCATAGCCACACCTCTGGGTGGGGACAGGGAGCTCTGATCAGTCGAAGACAGAATCCGCCATATTAGTTTTAGGGAAAGGGGGTTACCGTGGGACAGCTTACAAGAAAACTCACAGGAAGTGCTACAAAAGTGAGGAGGGCCACTTCTTGGAAAATGTATTCCATTTGTGAGGGAATGGCCAAGAGCTTCCAATACCCACAGGCTGGCAATGGGCATACACATGACACCCCCAACACCCTCCTCAGAACACTCCTGGACCTGTGGAGAATCCGAGGTAGAATTGCCCTGCTGTCTGAAGAACACTAAGGAAGACTGAACCTGCTTGCCATGAACCCAGGTCCACTGAAGTGGCTCCAAGGTTCAGTTGACTGGCCTACTGTTTGAGGTTCAGGGGCACAACAAGCATCTAGGGACCTCTCTATCTGCAACTGTCCAAGTGACCACTTCCAAGTGAACCTTCCCTGGACCCTGCTGCTGGCCTCTGTTGGAGTGAGTCCTAACTCCCGAGTGGTGCCACTTAGGTCCCAGAGTCTTAACTGATGTTGGAGTGTACTCCTTCTGACCAAACTGCAAAAGTGGGGACTTAGAATGTTTTGCCAACTTTTTCTCCAGACAATCGTCAGGAGACTGGGACTGAAGTTGAGTTACAGCTATTGACGTCTAATCGCTGCTCAGATTCAGCTAGCTGGTTTGCCCCTCTCAAGGAGATCTGACTTAAAGAAAACAATCTAAGTCTGAAGGTAGAGGCCTTTATCGGGAGCAACAGCAAGCAGCAACATGTTGACCTCAAGGCCTTTCTGGGCACAAACGTTGGGCTTCACCCGCTCAGAGCTTTCCAACAGTCAATGACAAATGCACTGGTCCCCACTCTTTGTCAACCTGTAATAGTTGAGGCCTACTTTGGGTTGAGCTTCTCCTGCTGACTACTCATCTATGTCCACTTTTCCTTATAAAAGTTTCAAAGTCCAAAGGTAAACTTTCCACAAGACGAATCTACTTATGGTATGCAACCCGCATTCCATTGCAATTGGCCTTAACTTTTGACTTTGACCCATTATCAGGTGACCAGATAGCCAAAACCCGATAAAGGCCTTAATATTTGACTAGCGCAACCAGATAACTGCGGTTAGCACTTTGTGCTGTTTAAAAAATTAGCATCTGGGTTTTTCTTATTTAATTTTTTTCACTTTTGTTGTCATTTTATTTATTAACATTTATTCTATTTTTCTAGATTTGGTTTGTGATTTTTCCTGTGTTCTGTTTTCACTTTATTACTGTTTGAGTGCTGAATCAATAGTTTACACATTGCCTCTAAGGCAGAGGTCTTCAAACTTTTGGATGCCGAGACCCCCTGTCAACATTCTGAGGCGTAAGGACCCCCTCCTGACAAAAATTTCTAAACCTTTAGGCAGGGCTACTAGAATTATGAGGCAGGTGAGGACCAAATTACGCGACATGCTTGACTAAGTTGTGTGGGAAGAAAATCTATGTGATGTTATGTGATGCTGTGTATTTTGGGATAGCATTGCTTCATTATTTTGAAATTTTTTACACACAGTAACACTGAGGAAAGAGTTCACCCCATCAGTACCCATTTATAACCAAAACACAGCAATTAACATCAGAAAGATTTCTAGTCAACCTTTGAGAAGGGCCTTCCACTCTGCAGGAATATGTGCTGCCACATTAGAAGCTTACCTGGCCCTGGCCAGGAGAAGCAGGGGTCCCTTAAAAACCTGGCGGTTTTGTGCAGAGTTAAGCAGTTTACTCATGCAGCTTTCCTCTCACCCCCTCCCTTTCATCCCTCTCTCCTCTCCAAACCCCGGATCCCTCTCTCACTTTGCAGGCCATTTTCTTTCACCCCTTTTTACAACTTCTGAACTCTCCCCATTCAACCTCTCACTTCACCTTTAATCACCTCTTGCCATTCTCTCTTTTCACTGCCGTCCTCTCTAACAGTCTCTCGCATTTATCTCATGGCCTCTCTGGTCCCATAACCTCCCGTGCCCCTCAGCACTTCTCATTCACCTCGTCTCTCCATGAAAATTTTTGTCTATTTGTATCTTATACCTCTCTAGTCCCCCCATTCAACTTTCACATCTCCCCTTTGTTCTAACAGAAGCCCTCATCTTTGGCTCATACTCACTTCGTGCGTGTCCACACTTCTCTTTGGCAATTCACATTTCTCCTCATGCCTGACCTCTTCGATCGAATTCTCTCACTCCCTTGCTGTCCTCTCTCATCCTCTCATCTCTCCTCACCAAGCATACGGATCAGACCCGTATGCTCCTCTCGGCCTGTGCCACTCTGCCTATTGTTCCCTAATTCAAGAAGGCATGAGTTGTCTGTCTTGCTGTTTTGGTGCAGGCCGTGCAGTAATGGAACTTACGCCCTCCTTTGCTTCGCTCCACCAAGAATCTATTATCCTTTAGGAAGATATGAAAACCTTTCTCTATGCTCTGCAGGTTTCCTCATTTGGCTGGTTCTCCTTCTGTGTGTTTCTCATTTGCCTACAGGCAGCAGATGGTTATTAGCCCCAGGACATCTTTTGGTAACAGTAGTGCACTACAAATGTAAATAATAATAATAGCCAGAAGCAGGGGAGTCACTAGACCAGAAATTCGGAGAGGACTAACACTCCCAGCCAGGGCTGGTCCTAACACTGGTCGCAGGCGGTGCAACAGTCTTTTTTGGTGCCCCACCCCTGTTTCCTCCTTCTCCATGAATTCCTTCACTGCCACTCACCAACAATGCACCTCATCTGTCTATAGCACCTTTCTGATGAACATTTCATTTTTTTATAGCGCTACTCATAGTTTACTCACACTCTCAGTTCTGTGATCTGCATGGTACACATTCTATGAGCAGGCACATTAACCCTCTGCACACTGTGTGGGTGACAAGAGTGCCCATGTGAGTGCAAGGTGAGCGATGCAACAGTTCAAGAGTAGGGTAAAAGGAGTGACTGCAGGGTGAGTGAGGTGGCGTATGAATTTATGAATTTGGGTGTGACTGTAAGTTCAGAATGGGACGAATGAATGTATGTTTACTGATGGGCTTGTTTGAGTGAGTTGCATATTGAGCAGTGGGGGGACAGGTGAATGAAGTGTCACATGAGTGCAGGAGGAGTAGTGTACTCGTGTGACTGCAGGGTGAGGTATAGTGTGAACAGCGTAAGTGCATTGTGAGTGCAGGGTGAGTGGGTGAATGGTGTGAATGCATGGTGATCAGTGTGAGTGCAGGGTGAGCATGAAAGTGAAGGGCGAGAATGAGGAGCGAGTTGTCTGAATGCAGGGTGCATTCCAGGCACTTGAAGTAACGCAGCATGTTATTGACAGTGGCGTAGGGTTTAAGATCTATGTTAAAATATTGCGGCATTAATCGGGGATCGAGGGTGAAGGAAATAAATAATGTGCTGATCCTGCAACAAACTTACAGTCCTATGGTTAGGGTTGCCAGCAGATTATTTTGATGGCCCAGTCGGTACAAAAATAAGCAGTCACCTAAAGCTGTATTTTCAGCATTTATCTGTGCATACTTTGAACAGCAAATATAAATAGAAAACACTTTTAACTGTGTTCTAGGGATGCCTCAATGATCCATGACTGATGAAGAGAAAAAAGACAGAAAAGTCACATAAGGAATGCATACATACTTTTGTATTTAAAAGTCTATTTAGTGTCAAGAGGAGGTCTTTCCAGGCTCTTTAAACAAAACAGGCAGGCATTTTTCTTTTGGCAACCCTACTTTATATTCCTTTTCATTAAATGCATTCTCACAGTACAACAGTAATTGTAAGATACAAATGTAAGGAACAGGCAGAGTGGGGGCCCAGGGGGTACTGGAACCAGGTAAAAAAACGAAGCCTCTGTAACCAGTTTACAAAGACATGTAAATATGCAAATGGTCTTTAAAGACCTGTGAAAAACTCAGCATGCAGGAGATGACTCCAGACACTGCCCAGCCCAGCCCCCAGCAGCTCGAGTGTCACTGCAGCAGCAGCCGGGCTGAGACACACGATGAGGGAGGAGGGGGGCTGAAGCCCTTGGGCCTCGGCAGAAGTGTGACTGTGAAGGTGCGACCCCCTTTGCATCACTCCATGGCCCCCCTAGGGGTCGCGCCCCACAGTTTGAAGACCCCTGCTCTAAGGTAAGCCTGACTGCTTTGTTCCAAGCTACCAAGGGGTTAAGCACAGGTTTATTTAGCGGCAGTTGTGGTTCACATTGATAAGGCTTGAGGTTATCAACTGAGGTAGGTTTGCACCTCCCTCTTAATTTCTTACAGTTAACAACTATAAAATGCAATTTTTTTAATGTAAATACAAGCCGAAAGAACCAATACCTAAAGGGGGCTCCCTCAAACAAGCCAAGGGAAGGCAATGGCTTAAGGGGGCCTGCCCAAAGCCCTTCTCTAGATCCCACATGGTGTATATTGCATGTTGTGTGTTAAAGACAGTTAAAGCTGGCAACTAAAGCTGTCTGTAGGCAAATATAAAAATATATATTGGGTTCAGTGCTACATGACATTTCTAGATTCGTGAGGAATTGGGACAAGGCTACTGACTTTCCAAATACTCCTTGCAATGGCCCATGGTATTACACTTGTTTGATGTTGACTCCATAGGAACAGCTAATATTGTAAAATAGTCTGTTACAAGATAGCCCGGTAGAAACAGCTGGACGGGTGCGTGACTTTATTTAGATGTCTCTATGGAATCAGCTGCATTTTGCTGACTACACTGTGACATTTTGTAATGGTCTGTCACTGAATCTTTATTATACTCTGTGGCACTGTTACGTTTGGCATGTTGTTCTGCCCATTTATGGCGGGAGGACCTATCGGGTATTTTCTTACCCCATTTGGCAACGGGAGGGTAGCATGGGAGAGCATGACATGTATCACTGTGATGTATGCTGCAACCCAGGATAGCTTTCAGCAGCCATGTCTGCTCCACCTAGACATAGGGGAAAGCTAATGGGTTAGCTGACCATGAAGGTGGAGCTGTAAAGAAAGGGCTCACATTTTACTTATCTCCCTAGGAAAATAGTGAGGAATGAGTAAAGTGATAGTAGGAAGTCTCTAACCAAAAGTCTGTGCTCTCCTGCCACTGTCCAAGGCTGGGGATCTGGCATTATCAACTAAAGTTCGAATAGGCCACTGAAAAATTGGGGCAACCGAATATTTTTTAAATAGGGCTGAGAGCGTTTGCTTTGGACCGCATCCATGTTATCCCCCTCATGAACCATCTTTTACATGGCACACGAGTCACGACTCATTTGTTTCCTACAGCCTCAATAAAAAGGCCAGAAAATAAAATGTACTTCTTAAAATGATTGCAGGTTTGCAAACAGCAGAGTGTGATCATAAATATGGTCATAGAGAACAGGTGAGCATTAATTTAAGTTTTATTTATCAATGCATTCGAAGAAGGGTTGGCATGACAGCTCATATACTATAGGCTACTAGACAACAGCTTCCAGCAATGAGGGACAAAAATAAGTGTCAAACGTTAGTGTTATGTGACACATTCCTTCCCTTCCTGGAAATCCATAAACAGCAAATGAAGCATACACTTATTCTTTCTCACACATCTGCTTGACGTAAGACTTAATGCTTACTAAGAGTTAATGCCTACTAAACTATTGCATAACTCTTCTTATCTAAGATTAGCTACTAAAGGACAAATCTATTTATTGTTGCCGGTATTAGTACATACAAGATACAACTTTCGTGTGCTTCTCCCCTTTCGTTTAGGATTATCAATCAGTTATTTCTGTACATTCGATACATTTGTTTTTGTGCATACATAACTTTGTTGTTATCCCATTCTTTACCTAATATGTTTTTGGCATTCATTGCAGATCACTTTCAATGCATAGACACATTTCCTGCTTACTTTCTACGTACTTTGAAGCTTATTTATGGCTATTCTTTTTATAGGACTGTCACTCACCGCAACATTATAATGTTCTCCTAATTATCAGTGCAAACGTAACATTCACAATATGTAGCCTATTTATCGTTCTCTCAAGAAGTCAAGGCACCTACCTCATATTTGCACTACCTTTAATGTCCTTAAAAATATGACCTGCAAACCAGGTATGAACATCTTCCCTAACTATCTGGAAGTCTCCCATGGGCCAATACATCTCATGAAACAGACCTAGGAGCGATGTATGTGTTACTGGGGCTTCAAATGACCCGTAACAAAACCACTGACAATCTTGTCCCCGCCTTTCTTTCAGTCTATATCGCCCAGCGGAAGTCTAGAATGTTGTCATATAGTTACTGCTTTTCTATATACTGTGTTAAGTTAGCATGAGCTTATTAAATGTTTAAACGCCATTTTTCCTTTTTGCTGCTTCTGCACACGACACATAATTGTTGATTTAGCTTTCAGCCTAGAAGAGCGTTGTCATTTACGTGAGAATAATATGTTATTGCTCTGATATCAACTTTGTTTGGTAAACTTTGTCTGCACAGTGAGTGCTGAAGCTTCAAGGATAACTCGACACAGTATTATTGTGAGGTCTGATCTTCGCACCTTCATAGACATAACATAAGTGCAGCTTCTGCCAAATTCAGCCTTTAGGTGCGTTTTATATTGCTTTGCTTAGAGCACACATACACACTTGATGCTGTTCGCATGCAGAGAGCTGGTGGAAGCTGATGTGATCTCTTCATACTAGGATCTTGAGGTATGGGCCCACCCTGCTAAAACCCAAAGAGACCTTCTTAGATATTAATATAATATGCTAGTTAGGGAGGGTGAGAATTAGGTGTTGTTAACCCTTATTCATTAAAGCATCTTAGCATGCTATCACCTTTTGCTTTCTATGGACTAGTAACTATGCTGATAACTTTGCTTCTGATAATATGTTTCCTTGTATTATCTAAGATACTGCGTTTGAGAAGACGGCATTAGTAAATAAATATTTCAAATGTGCACGTGTCCTCATTTACTCCACGTTCTGGTTTGAAATGATTGTATAACGAAAGAGTGTTCATGTATTCCACGTAACCTAAGGTATCGTAAGTTCATGTTCTGGTTTGTCTAAACATTGGGAGTTTGTTATGACCAATGAGACACTGTAGCTAGCCTGGTAAGGGGAATTTGGGTACTGAGGTGAGTTTTGGGCCACCCTAATTCGCCGAGGTTCCAAATCTCTATGCATAGTTCTGTAGGAGAATGGAATTCCCGCTACATGGCGCCCATTCGTTGGTGGTCTTATATCATGATGCTCGAGTAGTATATCATTCAAACCTTAACCCCTTCGCTGTCGTTTCCGGAAAACGGTGGTGTCGGACAAAACCTACCTATTTATGAAATAGGTCTTTTCAAGCTTGAATCTTTCTAAAACGGTTTCCTTGAATTACTACCCAGTTGTGCTACAAAGTTTGCTTTGTTTTTCTATATTCCTGTGCAGTCATGTCGCATTGCGGTGCGCAATCATTTGCAGACTTACAATGTTCCCATTGACGGCTTGGCTGTGATTTTGGTGGTGAGTGCGGATGCACCTTACCCATACAAACTCTTTTATTCGTGGGTGACATTTCCGGCTGTGGACGCGAATTCTAATGTGTTCCACACTTACACTCCCTCACCTGTGCCGAATGAATATACTCCGTACAGGGCACTGGAAATACCTATTGATCATTGGCAGCATCGAGTTTGGTTTGGTGGCACCCTATCACATTCTTTAACCGCTCCGAGGTTAGGTCCTTTGTCCATTCCAGGCGCAAATTGGCCTGTTCTGGCTGGATTTACTCCTCATCCTCAACACGGCAATTGTACCTTGGCGGAGGTTCGTAGACTACTTGTGGTTTCTATTGCCGTGATTCGTGCATTAGTGCAATACATAGGGCGTCATCTCCCGAGTGGGCCCCTGGGGGGTCCGGCTCTTCCAGCGGGACAGGGCGGTATGAAGCTCAGTCCTGTGATGGTCAATGCAGTGATGGGTAAGCGTCCCCAGGAAAAGGATGATTTTCCTTTCTGGCTTGCCGAGAAATTTGACCAGCTGGAAGCGGTATTTCCTAATACAACTCCTGGAGATAAACATAGGATCTTAACGATTAGTTTACCGAAAGATTTAGCCCCCGAACTCGTTGACTGTGAGACCTGGGGAAAAACATTTGCGGCGGTCTCTGCGAGGTGTTACGGCACTCTGTCTATGGCTGTCCTGCCTACGATCATTAAACGTGTTCAAGATGATCACGGACCGGAGGCAGCGGTTGAATTGGGTATGCGCCTGTGTGGCTCCTTTGATATAGTTTGCGATCTCATTCTTGCTAATGTCAAGAGAGATGCAGTGAACTTTCAAGTGGCTAATGCTTTGGAGGCGATTCCCGATGCCGATAAACCCAAGCAGTTAGCGAGGATTATTGTGGTTGCGTATAGAAAAGTGGGTCGCAATAGCAAGGGTCTAAATCCTTTTTCTGTCAAAGAGAAAAAGCAACCCCAAGGGCAGGCTTCAGAAACGGAAGTTCAGCCCCAGTCCAAAAAACAAAATTGGCCTAAAAAACAGAAACAGGGTAAGCAACAGCAACAACAACAACAGAAACAGTCTCGCCCTGCGTCTCCGATGCCTGCGCAAAACAGAACGTGTTTATGACTTGAGCGATCGTGTGACGATTAAATCACCTGATCGATTTCAGGTTTCTGATCAACGCTCTCCTCGTTCCTTTCAGGACTCATCGGCCCCGAAGACCGGTGGTGGAGGAGGTGGAAGGGGTCGGGGTGGTCAGCAAGGACGTGACCAGCCCCGCCAGACAGACGGTACCGGACAGCAGGACGGCTCAACGCCGAAGAGAGCGCAGTTTGCAAAAAAGAAAGTCGTGGCTTTAACAGCGCATCGATATGCCACAGATAGTGAGAACGCGGCTTCGGAATCTGACATGGGCTCTGACTTTGCTGGACAGCGCGGCAGAGATTACCATTGTGAGGGAGGCCCTGCGTCCGCTACTGAAGGTGACAGCCACTGATATTTATGTTGTGATTGAAACAGCTGATACAAGAGTTGCTCCCCCTGATAGACTTTATGAAATTGTCCTGTTAATTGAAGGTGACATACAACGTTCCATCAAAGGGGTATTTTGGGAAAATCTTTCGTCTACGTATGACATTTTGCTTTTGGAGGCTGACTGGCCCCCACCTTTTGTGCTCGCAGCTCCGCGAGGGGAGGAGGTAATCCTCCCGAGTTTCATGAACACTGTACTGAAAGAGCATGCGCAGCATTTTGCAGAAGAGTGGGCTAGGGCTCTAGCACCGGCTCTGTACCGCAACCAATGTGGTTGGGATAAATTGTCCCCATGCCACGAGATTCCTTTACGGTCTCAGCATCAGCCTCAACCTCAGTCAGTCAATCAGTCAAAAAAAACTTTAATCGGTTAATTAAAACCATAAAAGCAGTGCATGATACATAAAATAAAATTAAACAGATCAACCTCAATATCCCATACGGCGTGAAGCCAAGGCTTCCGTCGCGGCTATCCTTGAACAATTGGAATATCAGGGAGTTATTGAAACATGTGTGTCACCGATGAATAACCCTCTTTTTACTGTGACCAAGCCAGACAGGTCATCTCATTTGGTATTGGATTACCGGCATTTAAACTCGCATTGCCGTAACTGTGCAGTACAGAATACTCACGGCTCTGCCCTCGTGGATAGTCTGGTGCGTAAGCATTTTAAGACCATGCTTGACATTTCCAACGGTTTTTATGCCCATAGATTGGATAGCTTTAGCTCCCAATGGACCAGCTTTACTTGCGCCGGGGTCAAAAAACAATTCCGGCGTCTCCCAATGGGCTATAAGAATAGTCCTGGTATATTTACCGCCCGCATAGTCTCTCTTTTGGAGAGGATTGACCCAGATGCATGCTCGTATGTGGATGACATATATCTCACGGACAATGAAATTTGGGAGCATCTGTGTCGAGTGAACTCCATAATTTGTACCTTTGCAGACATGGGTCACAAATTTAACTTTGCAAAATCGCACATTGCGGAGTACACAGTGTTGTTCCTGGGCTATGAGCTCAACAATGAAGGTAGAGGTTTGGCTCCTCACTTCTTGGAGAAATGCGCACAGTTGCGCGCTCCTACAACACTGAAAAAATTACAGTCTTTGCTGGGTTTCTTGAATTTTGGGAGGACATACATTCCAGAATATGCCCAGCGTATCAAGCCTTTGTATGCTTTGATACAACCAACTTTTTCCAAATCATGCTGGCTGCCTGAGCACTCAGCCATCTTGGAATCCTTGCAGGCTGATCTGCTCGCTTCTAAATTCTTACTGACTCGTGATAATCACACTAACCTGGTGATAAGAATAATTCCTGGGACGGTGGGTTTCACGTACCTCACTTTTAATGAAGGAGACACAGTCCCTATTGCTTACAAGTCACACTTGTACACTTCGGCTGAAATGCGGTTTTCCACTGTGGAGAAAGTTTTAACGGCTGTGCAGATGGCGATTCTTAAGGAACGTGCTCTGTCACAGGGAAAACGCTTGTTGGTTGTTACACCCTGTCCTCATTTAGAGGCAGTCACGAAAGCCAGTGTACCAAATTCTAAAGCTTTGCACCCTTGGTGGATTCAATGGGCTGCTTCCTTGATGTCCACGGATGTCACGTTTTTATTTTTGACGCCTCATTACGGTCGCAGGAGTACTTGCAGTATGAATTCGTTCATCCTGCTCCTCTAGCTATGCGACCTTTGGAGGACTTCCATTGCATTATTTACACTGATGGTCCAGAGTAGTGCACACGCAGACTCTAGGGGACTGCACCGCACAATTGGCAGAACTTTGTGCTTTCTTACTAGCGTTGGAGTACGCTGATCCTAGTGTGACTACACTTATTGTAAGTGATTCTTACTACTGTGTCCAGTCTTACAATGAAAACTTGTTCTTTTGGATTCAGAATGATTTTCGTGATTCCAAGGGTAGCACAATAAAACACAAGATGATCTGGGTTCGAGTGGCTGAGCTTAAGGCTAACTTGCAGCTCGTTTTTGTAATTCATAGTCTCGGCCATCAGCGTGTGGGAGTTCACGCTGTCGGTAACTCGCTTGCTGATGAAGCAGCGAAGTCAGCGGTGTCTACGTATTTAGTTGCAGCAGTTACACGGTCCAAAAGTAAGATTGATGATGACATCTTGGCGGCTGTTGCTGCCACTGAGAAGGGAAGTAAACATCCTACGGGGTTCCCTTCGAAGTACACATACCACTTAAGTCCAGAAAAGGTTCCTTTTGTGAAAATTCCTGAGTTTGGGTAACGTTTGATTCCCAACTCGGATCGCAGGGCTAGTTTGATTACAGCGGCGCATGAAGGTTTGGCGTCTGCGCATGCGGGCGTCTCGGCCACTGTAGCTCAATTACAACAACGTTTCTGGTGGCAGGGACTGTACAAACAGACGCGCGACTATGTCCTTCAATGTGACATTTGCCAGCAGATTAAACCTTTGACTGCTGAGCGTCCGCCACAGACACAGTTGTACATATCTAATAAACCGCAAGGTTGTGTTTATTTAGATCACTGCGGTCCATTTTCCTCTGCTACTGCATATAAGTACATCTTAGTAGTAGTTGATTCATGCACACGCTTTGTGTGGGTATGGCCTCATCGCAACGCTGATTCACGGACTGTCATAAGAGATTTGCGTGTCTTTGTAGGGATTTTTGCCTGTGGTACCTTGCATTCGGATCAGGGTCCGGCTTTCGCCTCTAAGTCGTATAAGGATGCCATGACTTCGATGGGGGTCCAAGTCAAGTTTTCATCTCCCTACAGACCTGAGGGTAATAGTGCAGTGGAGCGAATGAACCGTGACTTAAAGCAATCATTGACAGCTCGAGTTATAGGCACTGGCAGTAACTGGCTTGCCCACCTCAATGGCGTGCAGCGTGCACTTAATAATCTCCCTAGAAGGTCTCTGGGTGGGCGGACCCCATACGAAATGCTCTTTGGCATCAAGATGTACGTCCCTGACCTTGACGGTCTAGACTGCGTGGCTCGCGCCACAACCTTTGACGTAGATGAACATTGCAATGTTTTACAGGATCTACAAAAGATCAGAGACAGTCTTGCGAAGGAACATTTGCCCTCCACATCGGATGTTGCGTTGCAGATCCTGGTAGTCGGCTGGCTACCCCAAGTTGGAGAAGTGGTTCAAGAGAAGATCGATAACAAGAAAGAATTTGGTCCTTCCTACCGAGCTCCGGTTCCCGTCCTTGGCGTGAAGGGCACAAGAACAGTCATTTTACCTCCGCTTACAGGTCGTAAGGAAAACAGGTTTATCTCAATTGACAATGTCAAGATACACAGAGTGGCCGATTCTTCTTAGTATGACACCAGCAGTCTCCTGTCCTTCCATTGTGGGAAATTCTATTTTGGCCACTGCTTCTAATCCTGAACCTGAAGTGGCCATCGAATTGCCTGCAATTTCCAGTCCTTTATTAAGTACTTTGCCTGGTACAGACCATGATGAAATAGACTACACTTACCCCACTGACTTATCTATGCCTGACCTTCAAACACGTTTGGCCACAGAATCCAGATTTTCATTTGACACTGTTTCCAATGCTTCGAAGAAACCCTCACGGTTTGCAGTTTATGCCAGCTTATTTAAAAAACATTTTTTGATTCCCCCTTGGACATATATTTGGCTGGTGCTTTTTTCAATCTACCTTTTTATGTCAATTGGTTTTGTGTTTTGTTTTTTCCGAATTGTCAATGGACACTATGTCGAGGAAAGAACATGCATTCGTCATCTCAATGGAACTTTGGCACCCCCTTCCTCATCACATTCTGCACACAGACTGAAGAGAGACTTGACATTTGTTAATATCACCGCTTGGCCTGTCCTAGATGGAATAGTGTGGGATGCCGTTAGATTTCAAATTCAGGGCCCTACAGAGGTTGTTAATGTCCCTAATGTGCTTAGAGTTAACATGGGGGATGTGGTGAAACAAAACATACGTTCTGATGATTGGGATGTTCAGGCCGTAGAGACTTTGTTTTCTGATTTGAAATACTATGCTGCCTTTGATGCTGAAGATTTGTATTTAGAATCTGCTAATTATGGTGATTTGTTTTGCTTTCAACATTTTGGCAATCACTTCTTACATAAAACAACTTCCAGGAGGAATACTGTAAATTATACTCAATGGGAGCATTGCCCGGCTCCTAAACAGGGCAGTTCAAGTACTTTTTTGAAAAAGTACACTTATTTTACCGACTTCAATCAATCTAATCCCGAGTCCTTTTATTTTAAAATGGCGCAGAGGCCAATGTCCAAGGTTAGACTTACCGATACCAAATTATAGTATTCGAAGTCCTTTCTTGATCGGCTAGCTGTTGGCGGCTACGATTGTGGAAGGAAACTTTTTACCTTAAATCTGTTTGGGGTTCAAAATACTGGCATGTACAAGGCACTGAGGCTTTGCACGGAGCTTGTCTCATCCCGAATCATATGTTGTTTTTGAATTCCTCTATTTCACAAGCGACCTGCTTTGGATTGGCTACTTCTAAAAGAATGAATACTCCTACCATCCCTGAGTTAGAAGAATATTCTGGCTGGAGTAATTTTACTCAGTTTTCCATTAGAGACTTGCAGACCCTTTTGCTAAATTCATCCTTTAACATATCCAGTATGGATCCAAAAGGTTGGTTAATTTGGCACAGAAGTGCTGATTCATGCCAGCTCCGTTTTTGGGTTTATCTGCTGGCTTTACTCAGGTAAGACCTGATCCACGTTTTGAGACTGAACATTCTGTCACGACTTACTCAGTAGGCAAATTATGTCAAAATTGGCTGAAACATTCTACCTTGACTGCGGTTAAACTGCATCTATCCAAGCTGAATGAGGATGTAGATTTAAATGATTTCATAAAAGGCCCGGCTAGTGGTAGATCAAAAAGATTGGGTATATGTTATTTACAATGAAATCTGGAAGACATCACAGATTGAAGCAGCAACACGCCTTAGAGCTATTGATCAAGCAAATCTGGAAAAAGTGCTTGCTGTGGTAGATAATAGTATTAACATGCTTTCTTCCCGCATTTATACGTTAGATAATATTGTGTCCTCTGTAGTGGACATAGTGCAGGATGAAGTATCTTTATTGTACCATGGTCAAAATCAATTGCGTTCTATCAACGAGTTTGCGTGGACCCTGCAGACGTTGAAATCTGGCAAGGTGCCATGGACCTACATGAATGTGTCCTCTCTCTTTGCACCCTTTAATTTGACTGACAAGCAGCGCTTGCTTTCCATGCGTGATGCATCTTTTTCCATGTTACATATTGAGAGGTTAGAATCTTCACCTTTTTCTGTGACAGAAGCCAATGCTGCAACGTGGCTTATCCACGGTTTGATAACATTACCATTTGCTTTATATAAGTTTACAAATGGTATGCGATATGTTGCTATTGGTTTGCTATGAGCCTTTGGGTCATGCTTTTCTACATGAAGTCTGGTCACTCCCATTTTCTTATAGATGTTTATAAGACGGACAAGACGTTTATCTGAATGGGGAGGAGTGTACAGAGACACCAGATCACTCCTTAATGTGTAGACACATTCAATTGCACGGTTCTTGTAATCAGGACCGGCCAAATTTAGCCTGTGTTTTGAAAGGCACACCAGTTCCCGCAATCATTCCCACTTTTACTTTACTGGCAAACGGTAGTTATTTACTTTTAAATAATGAAGATTGTTGTGGGTTAATTAAAGGTGTTGCTTATGTGGTAACCGTATCAGAGCGTGTGGTGTGTTGCAAAAATATACTTTACCCACCCCCACATGGGATAGGGGATGTTTCCATCTGGCCGCGCATCCCAACCTTGACAGCGGAGTTCAATGGCATGAGTAGAATAAGAGCTCTTTTATCCCAAAAAGAAGTGGCCTTGAGTTCGGCTCGAGAAACATTTGTGCTTCACATAGCTAACACCCGCACAGAAGTTCAGGCCCTTTTAAATACTGATTTGCCGTTGCATTTCAGCGAACTGGTTCATTCAATCTTTAACGCGTCCTCCACGACTGGGCTGGCGCATTTTTTTAAAATAGTTAGCAGCGGTCTCGTGACTTTATTTGAGAAAATATTTGGGGTCATTCATGCTTTTTTCCATTCTATTTTTTCAAATCTGTTTGGTGGATTCCCGGTTTTACTGGCACTGGCGGCAGGCGTTCGGGTGATCTTTTGTTTCATTAAAAATGGATGCCCTTCCTGTGCAAGAAGCCGCGCAGCCCCTCCTGGCACTGTTTCGCGACAGGATGTTTGAATACTATGGCACTCTGCCGCTTGCGACTTTAAGCACGGCTTATGGATTATCGTTTCGATTTTCCTATTTTACATGTGTCCAGCCTGTGTTTCATTGCCTCAGCTGCAATTTTGACTGGGCCATTGATTTGTGTCTCTGTAAGACGGTTTCTCCTGACGTCGATTTTAATCAGCTGATGAGTCCCGTCGTTACTCACGAGTTGGTTTGTTCTGGCGAAAGGATTATGGCCTTGGCAGCGATGCATGGACTAATGGGTCATTGGAATATACTCGCAGCAGCGCAAGATTTCTTGGCAGAGAGCTTTCTTGAGAACCCACCGAGTTGTCCTCTAATGGTAATAGAGGCTCCAGTATTAGAAGACCACGTATGTTCTTTCCCACTACTAAATTGAATGGCTGAACTGTTTTCGGATGAATACGGTGACTTTATGTTGGAGGCTGTTGCTGCATATTTTGCATATTCGGTCTTGCCCTAAAAACTTTCTAGGTTTCTGATCATGACACCTTTTTCTTTGAATTTTTCACCTCCCAGACCTATTGGCTTGAGTACAAGTGAACACAGTATTGACGTTTGGATTTTTTTGTATTGGTTCATGGAATTTTTTCCATCAATTTTTAAATTATAACATTGCTCATCGTTCTTGAACTCTGCTTTCATGAAGGTGCCCTTATCTTATCTTATCTTACCGTGTTAAGTTAGCATGAGCTTATTAAATGTTTAAACGCCATTTTTCCTTTTGCTGCTTCTGCACACGACACATAATTGTTGATTTAGCTTTCATCCTAGAAGAGCAATGTGATTTACGTGAGAATAATATGTTATTGCTCTGATATCTACTTTGTTTGGTAAACTATGTCTGCACAGTGAGGGCTGAAGCTTCAAGGATAACTCGACACAGTATTATTGTGAGGTCTGATCTTCGCACCTTCATAGACATAACATAAGTGCAGCTTCTGCCAAATTCAGGCTTTAGGCGCGTTTTATATTGCTTTGCTTAGAGCACACATACACACTTGATGCTGTTCGCATGCAGAGAGCTGGTGGAAGCTGATGTGATCTCTTCATACTAGGATCTTGAGGTATGGGCCCGCCCTGCTAAAACCCAAAGAGACCTTCTTAGATATTAATATAATATGCTAGTAAGGGAGGGTGAGAATTAGGTGCTGTTAACCCTTATTCATTAAAGCATCTTAGCATGCTATCACCTTTTGCTTTCTATGGACTAGTAACTATGCTGATAACTTTGCTTCTGATAATATGTTTCCTTGTATTATCTAAGATACTGCGTTTGAGAAGACGGCATTAGTAAATAAATATTTCAAATGTGCACGTGTCCTCATTTACTCCACGTTCTGGTTTGAAATGATTGTATAACGAAAGAGTGTTCATGTGTTCCACGTAACCTGAGGTATCGTAAGTTCATGTTCTGGTTTGTCTAAACATTGGGAGTTTGTTATGACCAATGAGACACTGTAGCTAGCCTGGTAAGGGGATTTTGGGTACTGAGGTGAGTTTTGGGCCACCCTAATTCGCCGAGGTTCCAAATCTCTATGCACAGTTCTGTAGGAGAACGGAATTCCCGCTACAATGTGTATGTGGTTGCTATGCATAGAACAGTCCAAAATGAAAGGTCTTTGCTCAAGATGTGTTACAAGAAGGATCATTAAATCAATCCCAGGCAAATACTTGTGTGTGGTTTTTGGCAATACCATCCACAGTATTGTGCCCTAATATTTGTTTCAGCCAGTACAAGACTGACCGTGCACATGTAGGCAACAAGTGCCATCATGGCATGGGTAGAGGGAGCATACATTGTTAACCACAGAGAGGTGGCCTCCGCACACAACCTTATGCCTCTGAGCCTTCTTGGTCATTGCTGTCAAGCACTGCAAATGCAGGATTGTTTTGTCTGATGCTCTGAGAATGTCGGCTTCTACAGCTAGATTGTACTTTCTGCTCATGGTGATCCGGATTCATCATGTCATTACACATTAAAGCTAGGAGGCTTAGTGGATACAGGATAAACCTAGCACGAAATTATCTAATTTAAAGAATTTCTCAACCTCACTATGGGAACCAAGGATATCAATTTTCAAATTTAAAATGTTAATGATTCTATCGATGAGTACAGAGCTATGGCTGTGCCAATATTTTCTAGAATTCTATTTGTGTACAATGTCCATCTACAGACTGGTAAACTGTAAAGGTACTTCCCTAGTGCAGTAATGTGATTTTTTCCCGCCGAATGTATGTTTGTTAACTTCAGGGTGTAGTAGAAGAATACTATTGAAAAAATATTGTGCTAACAATTCAGCTACCTGAGCCTCCAACACCTTATAAAAACTTTCAGTAGGTAGACCATCACTTCCTCTTGCTTTGCCGTTTGGCAATGTTTTGATGACATCTTTCACTTCAGCAAGCATAATGGGGGCTATGACTGCTACTTGGAGTTTCTACGTTAAGCACAGGCAACTTAATTGAATGCAGATGCTCCTCTGTGTGTACGTCTGTGGTTGTACATGTGGAAGCATACAGGTTTGTGTCATGCTTTAAAAATACTTTGCCAATGCAATCGGGTTGATCAACCATTTGGTTCTTAACCTCATTGGCTTGTTATCCTTTTTTTAATGGTCTCGTATTCCTTTTTTTCTTTAAAGAACCAGCTAAAAAAAAACACCCAGCATTCTTGCTTTCTTCTAGTACTTCAGGAAACATGTATTTTCCAGTTCCAGGGTCAAGAAGTGATCTTTCAAGCACTGGCCTGCTTGCGCATCCCTAGCCCCCGAAGCTTGTGAATGAAATGGGGAGAGAGCAAGTGTGGCTTGATCAAGTTCTTGCTGCAGGGCTAGTGTATTTTCTCTTCTAAGCATACTGATTTGAGATTTAAGGAAATCGCCTCACCCGTAATAAAAGCTTTAAAACCCCCTCATTCTGCACAGGAAGAAGCTGAACCTAGATTTCTTGGAAAAAGTAATCCGGGGCTGACCGCAAAACCATAATATCATCTGTTATCAGCGATTTGACCAGCGACCATCCAGGCCGTTCGGTCTGATGACCATTCTCTACGACGTCTATCAAAGGGACCGAGTGGTCCGAAAAGTTTTTTTTATAAAATACAAGATTTGTTCCTGGCCCATTGATGGGATACTAGGAATAAATCATTCAATGAGGCCAAATTAAAACATTTAGAGAAGCAAGTATATTGTTGCACCTGTGGATGATTTTTTCGCCAAGGGTCGAGTAACGATAGATCACTAATTGCTATAGCTAGAAAATGTGAATCCCTTGGTTATTTGGCTGTTTGTTACTGTGAGAAGAATCTCGCCTGACGTCCTTTATAATGTTGAAGTCCCAACCGATTGCTAGTAGCCCATTCATTGGGAGCAGAATATTGTTGACTTCATTAAAGGGGGATACATCATCTTCAATTGGGCCATAGAAAGTAACTAGGTGAATGAGTTGATTTTGAGTCCTCAAGTGTAGCAATATCCACTGGGCCTTTGGATCTGTAATCACTTGCTGCACTTCACCTGGGAAATCCTAGGAAATCTAAATTGTCACCCACCTGACTAATGTGCGTTGTCTCCCACCTGATTAATGTGCTGACTGTTGCGTAGAATGTGTGTGAAATAAAGTTTGTAGTCTTCAGTAGTTTGACCAATGCCTTGAGGTGAGTTTCTTGGAAAAGCATAATCCGTGCTTTGTACATTTTAAGCAACTCCACTATAGATCAATTAGTTCTACCAAGAGACCTGAAATTCATGAAAGGGAAGTTTCTCCAAACTTAAATAGCCACCTGCCAGCCTTGCCAAAGCCATCCCAATGTCATGTCCTAAAGATACCCCACTGGATTCATCCATCCTTGGAAAAAAAACCTAAATGGCTTAAACCCTTGTCAGTCATGACCCGTGGCAGCAACAGCAATATTGTAACCATACATTAATCCATAATACATTAATTAAGACCTGTACCTCTCTACCTAAATTTTTCTGACCTACAGTGACCCGACCAAACACCTACTGAATCTGGGGCCCACCCACCCTTGCATGCCCACTTCCACTCCAGCCCTCCTCCAACTCACTCTAACCCTGAATGAGTGCCCTGGCATGACACTCCTGAGACTGCAAACAAGAGTATCTAATGGCTGCCAACTCTATAACAAAGCAACGTGGGCTTGAGCCAAAAAAGGTACAAGCTATAGCACCATACAATAACAAGAAAAATGTTATATCAAACAATGCATCCCCCCCCCCCACCTCAGACTTGCGGATTGAATGCAGAAAGTCTTTAGCCAATTATACTGAGTGAAATATTTGTGATTGCCCATTATTAAGGAATTTTAACGTAGACTGTTGAACAATAACTATAGACAGCCCTTGGCCCTTGAATTCATCACTCAGCCCTACAAAGTCCCTACGCCGCTGTGCAGCCAAAATTCACCTATCTGAAAAGATTCTAAAGGAGTAATTATCTAGGGTGGAATTCGCTTTGCTCTTGATGGCTTGGGACAAGATCCACTCCTTGACATGAAAAACAACAAAGTTCACCAATATTATACATGGGTATTTAGAATTGGAGGGTTGAACTGCTGGGACAGTGTGTGCCAGGTCAATTGTAACATCCATGTCCTTCATTGCCATGTCGAGGCACACATGTTTGTTAATGAGGTCCTAGATTAACTTGGTGACTGGCTGGACATTTTCGCGCCCTTCCTTTTTAATTTCAGAAAATCGCAGATTAGAATAGCAAGATCTATTTTCGGCATAATCGAGATTCAGTGGACGTTCCCCCAGTTCTAACTGGATCATAGAAGTTGTAGTGTCTTGTTTGTACCTAAAATCCTCCAAATCTGAAACTCATTGCACTAATTGAGACACTCGAGAGTTAAGCTACTAGAAGTTGTAGTAGTTCGGCCGTTCTTTATGGCTCTGATCTATGGGGTCATGCTGATCTTGTACCACTAGATAAAATACAGAACACATTTTTTCGAAGTTTGGTAGGTTTACCGCCCTCAACCCCCGCATTTCCACTATTGCTCGATATGGGCTGCCAATCTCTTAAAAATCAAGCCCTGTTTAGAATGGTTGCTTTATGGAGAAGAATTTGGTCTACCCCAGAATTGATAATGTTCGCTAATGAGCTTCGGGAGGTTCAACTGTCTTTTGGCTCAGGATATATACCCTGGTTCAAAAGTATTAAAGCAACCCTCCTTAAGATGGGTCTACCGTTACATTGGTCAGACCCAGGTAATCAAACCTTTCCCTCAAAGAATGAGTTTAAACAGTTGTTCTGGTCAGTTGTTAAAAATGACATGATTTCACTTTCAGCTGGTTCTTCACTTACCAGTACCTTCTTAGTTTATAAAGTAATTCCCCAACTTGAGACGTATTGGGATAACATCACCAAAGGCCTAGATAGAAAACTCTATCATCAATTCAGAGTAGGCACTTTACCAATTAGGGAATTTACTAACAAATGGCAGAATAGTCCGAAAATGTATTGCCCCTTTTGTCTAGATGTTAACGAAACTGAGAGCCATTTCTTATTCGAATGTCATGCCTATCGCGCACCCCGTCTGAAGTGGCTCAAACCAGTTTGTCGTCGAACAAAAATACGGGTGTGTAAAGAAGCAATACACATTCTAAGAACTAATACAGCTGAGTGGATGTCTATTGGTTTGGCAAAATATCTTGGATGGGCTTGGGTAATCCGAGCAAGGTATATCAAAGAAGCTAGCAAGTAGCGTCCATCATTAATTTAACTAGATTATTTCGAAATTGAAATTGACTGATTATTATCTGGGACATATTGTCTGTTATATTCGTTGGTTCTAACATTGTGTATAATGGAAACTGTTCCAGATATTGTTGGTATAGTTTTTTTTGTTGATAACTGCTAAAAGAAAAAATGTATTAAGTGGTTATTTGCTTATATTAAGGTTTATCCCTTTTAAATTTTGATTTTGATTAATATCATTCTCTTCTTTTTGCTTCTGATAAATTTTTATGTATGTTATGTCTTTTATGAAGGAAAACTTCGAAATAAAGACTATAAAAACTGAGCTACTAGAAGTTGGCATTGATTTGACCCAACTGCTCATTTGCCTTTTTGTGGGCATCCTCCTGTGAAACCTTCATCTCCTTAAGTTCACTTAGGATTCAATATAGTAGCTCCTTGATCAGAGGTGTCTGGAGTAAAAGTGATAAGAGAAGGTAAGATGGTAATGTCTCCTGGGACTATACCTGAGTCTGTAAGAGAAAGATAGGAGAATCTTGGACACAATTTCCGTTTGTCTCTAAGAGATTACTGGATGTCTTTTGAGGAGCTGCAGTGTGTAAGGAACTGGACAGGGCTGCCAAGATATGTTGCTGACTCTACAAGTCTTTGCACGTATTACACATCTTGCTGCGTTCAGATGCCTTATCTAAAGTATCTTTTACCTGTTGCTGTGAACATGGAAACATAGGATATGCTAGTAGCATCTTTAATGATGCTGGATTGCTAGGCGAGGTTAGACAGAGGTCATTTTCCAAAATGGTAAACACTTTTTTATTGTTATATAGGGCTTGTGCCTGTCCACCACTTCCAAGAATGGCTAGATCAGGGGCAGCTCCAGTGCCTTGGAGCAACACAAGTCTGCTTCTCTAGGATTTACCCTATGGCTGTCTGATATGTCAATGTTGCCAACCCCTGAAGATTCAACTCCTGAGGTAGATGACCTGGGGAATTGATCTGCTGCTTCTCTTCCAGAGTACCAGCTCCCTATGTTGAGATGCTGTATGGTTGCAACCTTTACTATTGCCCCTTGCAGCTTTGCCAGGTGCTCACGTTCAAGCTCATGTGTCCTGTGAGAGTTGCTTCATTGGATGTTGAGAGAAGAACAGTACTTTCCCACATCCATTCCAGAACATGCTGTGTGCCCCTCTTGTGGCCCCTCTCAATGCACCATTTAGCAGCCAGGTGTGGCTCAACTTCGCACCTCACAAATCAAAGGGCAAGTTAGATTGGCTGGGAAGATTTGGGTGAAGATGAACGCCCTGCACAGATGGTCAGGGGCTGGACAACCCTCCTCCTCACACATGTCTACCACTCATGTGAATCAAGCTGAAAAAAAAAGAACTGAAAACGCACTCTACATATTAATACCCACTGAACTGTGTACACTGTATGTCAAGTACCTCAGAAAGATCCCACACTGACAATCAGCCATGTACACATACCAAAGGTCAGCAGCAATGTTTGACAAGACATGGACTAGCCCAAATTGGAGTGAACAGTGCTGGAAAACCATGGAACAAGCCACATAGTATTTGTACATGACATGCAAGGGGAAGATCAGATCACAAAACCCTTAGGCCATCAAATCAGACATGGGTGGCACAGTGATTGTAATAAACATAAATGACATCTGTGCAATATCTCTGGGATACAGAAATGCAAGCTATGCATAGGCACAGGAATGATAGGAATTGTCAGAACCCATACAATGACCAGTCCCACATCTGAGTCAACTACCTAGACATATGTATGCCACCAGCACAGCACACATGGCTCAGTGTTACACTCCCTGACTATCAAACCCAAATAGGACTTTCACACATACACCTCATCTACCCATCTCACACTTGCAACACTCAACACCTGTGAGAAACACACTTAAAGGTGCAAATAAGGTCATTTGGTTATCCCATATAACCAATGACACATCCAGGTGTGTATCTACAAATGCCAGACTCACTCTCAGGGATGTCTGAAGCAATGCTGACCAAAAACCAATAGACAAACACAAATCTCACAAACAACATCCAAAGAAGTCCAACAAGTTCAGCCATGTGCAGGCAAACTGGATAGGCAATGTGACCCCAGACAGAATAGGAATACATAACAGTTTTACTCAGGACAAATGCACAGACACCATAGCCCAACACAAACCAGAATTGCATCATTAAATGCCAATCATGAAGACTAGCTGAGATCAATGGGACAAATCATCTAACACAGACATAGACACCACACCAGTTATCAAGTGAACATGGTGTCAAATGTGTACCACAAGCATGCACATGCACAATCCTGACAAGTGACAGGTCAAATATAGGAGGACATAGCAAAATTGTGCACTCAAGCAAAGCTCATGAACATGAATACACAGTGCATCATGTGACAGTCACACATGAAATGCACACTACAAATCCAACACACAGCAGAATGTATCATTTAGCTCAAACTACTCTCACACAATGTGATGCAATTAGAACATCACACATACATTCACCTGTCAGTAGAAGGAACGATCACAGGCCAAACACTGCATCCATCAAAAACAAAAACACAACATATGCTCATACCAATATATCACAGTCAACTCAGCTGGACATCAGGGGGATGCACACCAGGCAAGTACAAGGCAACATAGACTCACAGCAGTGCATGCACAGTAAGCAGTGTGTGAACACCAACAAAACCAGTTTCACACATATCTGAGGTGCTCCACCATGGACTTCCGCAACACAAATCATCATAGTACACAGATCACATCACACTCAGGAAGGGTAGCAGTCCCTCAGAAAACTCACACACAACTTAGACATCACCCACAGCTGCACAACTCAGGAAAACAAAGATGCATACAACATGACTAGAGGACGGTTTTGCACAAACATATGCACTGCACATGATGACTGCAATCAAGTACAAGAATATAACACATAACCAATTGCGAAACTGTCCTGAGTAGCACATTGGTCCTGTACACAGATCATCCTCCCACAGTACAGTGTCACACTATGAAGTGGCGGGGATGGTCACACACTTGCAAGGCATGGGGTGGAAGACATGGGATTGTAGTGGTGTGTACATCAGTATTGGATAGGTGAGGAGTGTACAGTGTAAAAACACATAGAATAGTAACTCACAATGTGTAGGCACTAGAAGCACCTATAAGGTATTGTATGACTCTTCATATCACATACTATACTTGCCCCCATAACTGTGTCAAGTGACAGCAATGCGTGAGAAAACTCACAAATAATGTCAGTGTGGATGAGCAGGTCGGCACAGTAGATGTCCCCCAGGACTGCAAGAACACACCGATACACTGCACAGTGAACAACCTACAACTCCTACATGTGCCCACAACCTGAAGCAAATGTCTTAGAATGGAAACAAACAGGCAGTCATTACCTGGATCATGCATGTGTGTAGTTGGCATGTGCAGGGGCACATACACCTCAACACTACTGACAATGACAAGCCATTCACACTTTATGACTCCTCAAGTGCACAAATTCAAATGTACCCATGTGACCATGAACACAGGCCTACACAAGATGACTATACATCAACATTGCTGTTCACACATCAAGAAAGATCCCACATATATGAGGGACCCTGGCCTCCCCGCAAGGAGTCCTGGGGATAGAATCTACCTCTGTTGTGGTATTGCATCCTAATATGACATGTCTACAAGTTAACAAACATGAACATAGAATGATTAGGATAAAAGTAGATCATCACAAACAACCATCATTGCACCCTCAAGCCTCAGAGTCAAGAACAATAAAAGTGCCTGGGACCTCTGGCAACCTCTGAAAAAGTAAACCAAGTAATTGCCAATGTGGAAGTGGCATACAAAGCATGTGTCAGATGAACATGTACCCATACATTAAAACACTTTTCATTTAGCAAGGGCAGCGACAAAGCAGACAATAGGAGTAACAATCTTTATTGCATAATATCCAGAAAGGCATCAAAAGTGTAAAGCATCAAGGCCATTGACCATTACAAATTCCTAACATGCACATGTGTTCATGAGAAACTGCACAGGAAACGGGCATCAAAAGTAACAAACAGCAAGGCCAGTGGCCAGTCCTTAGTTCTAGTAGGCACTTGTGTGCATGAGGAACTGCACAGGAAATGGACATCAAAAGTAACAAACAGCAAGGCCATTGGCCAGTCCATAGTTCTAGTAGGCACAAGTGTGCATGAGAAACAGCACAGGAAATGGGCATCAAAAGTAACAAACAGCAAGGCCAATGGCCAGTCCATAGTTCTAGTAGGTACATGTGTGCCTGTAAAACTGCACAGGAATAGGGCATCAAAAGTATCAAACAACAAGGCCATTGTCCAGTCCATAGTTCTAGTAGGCACATGTGTGCATGAGAAGCTGGACAGGAAATGGGTATCAAAAGAAACAAATAGCAAGGCCATTGGCCAGTCCATAGTTCTAGTAGGCACATGTGTGCATGTGAAATTGCACAGCAAATGGGCATCAAAAATAACAACCAGCAAGGCCATGGGCCAGTCCATAGTTCTAGTAGGCACATGTGTGCATTTGAAACTGCACAGGAAATGGGCATCAAAAGTAACAAACAGCAAGGCTTTTGGCCACAACAAATACCTAACATGCACATGTGTGCATGAGAAACTGCACAGGAAATTGGCATAAAAAGTAACAAACAGCAAGGCCATTGGCCAGTCCAAAGTTCTAGTAGGCTTTTGGCCACTACAAATACCTAACATGCAAATGTGTGCATGAGAAAATACACAGGAAATGTGCATCAAAAGTAACAAACAGCAAGGAAATTGCTCAGTCCATAGTTCTAGTAGGCACATGTGTGCACGAAAAACTGCGCAGGAAATGGATAACACCGTCAACTGCCATGGGAATCACCACAGCTCAGGGGCTACATGTGGGCAGTCCAGGCACCGCTGTTGGGGAAATGGTGTGGGGAGGAGGACTTGGCTTAAATATTTGGCTTTAAGTTGAATGAGGAGAGGGCTGATTATCGGGCCAGTTGGAGGAATGGACTTGGGAGAAAGAGAACCGGCTGAGGTAGAAGCATCCGTGGCTGTGGGAGCCTGAGAGTTCCTCGGACTGTGTGGAGTGGTGGCATGGGGGGTGGAGACATGCTGCGTGGAGGCACAGTGGTTGAGGGTGTATGTTGAAGGCTGGGTCTCAACTGTTTGGGGATTCAATAGCCAAATATTGGGGCTGGGGTGCCTGGGGGAAAAGAGGCTCTATCCTTCCTAGGGCTGCATACACAGACAGCACTTATGGGAGCATCCAGGAGGGTGGGCACTGGATGAGGTGTGGCAGAAGAAAAGGCAGTTCTGGAACTTCCTGAGCCCACCAACATCGAGGAATCCCTGCTGGAGTCAGAATATGTGTAGGTTGGTGTTTCCGGGCGTGATTCATCCAGGGCACTCCTGTCCCCCTCCAAGGCGCTGGTCACATCAGTGTCAGTGAAATCATGTGTAGCAGTCTTGCCTGGAGCTTCCCCGCTGGTGTACGTCCCCCGTCCTTCGCTACCCTCGGTAGATTCTGCAAGCGATAGAGACATAGGTTCAGTATAGTGCCATACTCATATACATCATATGCTAACAGAGCACAATACTCTGAAATAATATTCCCATGTTGAACTCCTCCATGTACATTCAGCATGTGCTACATTAATGCAATCATCACAAGATGCATTGGAACATGCATAGTTGACAGTAATGCTCCATGTGGCGTTGACACAGTCAAATAGCTGGTCCTGTGCCTCCCTGTAACTATACAAACTATTCTTTCTGCATACCGACGTGCCTGTAGGTGAGATAGTTAGACATCAAAACATGTTGTCTCTGTCACATATGGAGTATCTTTAAGTGAACACCACTGAGAAAAACTCAAACATTTTCCAATGGCTACAAGCTCAGGATAGCCACCATGTTGTGCTTTAAAGCACAACTACAGTTGTACATTGGTGTCAGCTGCGTAGATGGTATAATGTATCTGTTGTGCACAGCACACATCTATGACAGTACACTGACATGATGCTCACTGCTGATCACTGCCCGGTAACACTCATACTGCAGCATATGTCACAAGGCCACATCTCATCTGGCAATGTCAAGGGTCATGTTTTTAAACACATGAGAAACCACATGTTGTACAAATGCAGAACAGCTGCACTCAATACTGAAGCCACTTAGAAGCCATTGCATCACACTAGAGACATCACAGAGCTTTGCACTGGCTCACATTTGGGATTCATGCAGTCACTCACACCCAAAGTCACACTTCGCAGAATACTTACCCCCAACTTGCTGCTGATGGGCCCTCAAGCGTCCATCCAGCTCTGGCTGTGTCACTTCCAAGATGCGGGCCATTTGTGGTGCCATGCTCCTGTGCGCAACCTGCCACACCGAGGGAGCACCCCCAGCATCATATCTGCCATGTTTTGGCTCAGCCTGCAGATGCCATCCCCACCTCTTGTGCCAGTGTGTGTGCCATCGGTTACAGACACCCGGAACCCGCAGGTTACGCATGGCTCTTGGCTGGGGAGAGTGGTCCATCCTGCTCAGGGGTGAGACAAGAGAGCATGAGAAGGCTACCTACCTGTAAGTTTGAAGAGAGCAATGCAATGGCTGACACATGGTTTTGGGTTTGGGGAGTGCTCCATCTTGCTCAGCTGTGGGACAAGGGTGCCTGGTGGGAGTTGGATTGCTGGCGTCCCACCCACAAACACCCCTCCCTGTTAAGACAGCTGCCTATCTGTAGGTTTGAAGAGAGCAATGCAATGTCTGCCACATGGTTGTGGGTGGGAAGAGTGTTCCATCCTGCTCAGCTGTGGGACAAGGGGGCCTTGTGGGAGTTGTAGTACTAGCTTCACACCCACAAACACCCCTCCCTGTTAAGATGGCTACCTACCTGTAAGTTTGAGGTGAGCAGTACAATGGCTGCCACATGGTTGTGGGTGTGGGGAGTGCTCTTTCCTGCTGAGCTGTGAGAGAAGAGGGCCTGGTGGAGTTGTAGTGCTGGCTTCTCACCAACAAACACCCCTCCCTGCTAAGATGGCTACCTGCCTGTGAAGTGGAGAAGCGGAAGGGAATAGGTTACACATGGCTCTTGAGTGGGGGGAGTGGTCCATCCTGCTCAGGGGTGAGACAAGAGAGCATGAGAAGGCTAACTACCTATAAGTTTGAAGAGTGCTATGAAATGGCAGACACATGGTTTTGGGTGTGGGGAGTGCTCCATCGTGCTCAGCTGTGAGACAAGGGGGCCTGGTGGGAGTTGGAGTACTGGCTTCCCACCCACAAACAGCCCTCCCTGTTAAGCTGGCTACCTACCTCTAAGTTTGAAGAGAGCAATGCAAAGGCTGCCACATGGTTGTGGGTGGGTGCAGTGTTCCATCCTTCTCAGCTGTGGGACAAGGGGACCTGGTGGGAGTTATAGTGCTGGCTGCTGTACACATGCCCCATGGAAATATTGCCAGCTACCTTTGGGGTGATAGAGAGAAAGGGAATGTTAGATCTGTGAGGCAAGTGTTGGGAAGAGTGTGTTGTACATACGTGCAGATCTACGTCTAAGAAGTGTAGTACTTACTAGCCTCCACTTCCCTGAGTATCACTGTGAGACTCTCTGAATGCAGTGTGGCAAGCACCTCCTCCTCCCATTCAGTGAATGTTAGTGGCAGAATGGGAGTGCCACTGCCAGTCCTCCGAGCCAGCTCATGGTTCTTGTTGGTACGCTCTTTTACCCTGTTCTTGAGGTCATGCCACCTCCTCCTGATGTCCTTCAGGGTGTGCAGGGTAGTCCCTACTGCATTGACTTTGTTGACTACCCTATCCCACATTTCATTTTTTGTGGCTAGTGGTGTCTGTTGGGCCATGCCTCCAAACAAATGTGGTTCTACTCTGATTACCTCATCTAGCATCACTGACAACTGGTGTGTGGTGTGTGCAAATAGGGGAAAAGTGCAGCTGTGAAGGTGGTGGGGGTGATGGGTGTGGTGTGTGTGGTTTTGATGGTGTGTTGTGTGCTGATTTGCATCTCCTTTGTGCTTTGGGGTTGGGCCCTTCAGCTGCGGAGTTGTGCAAAGGATTCTGGGCAGGGAAGGTGCTGGTTTTATACTCAGCCATGTGGGTGGGTCACAATGGAGTAGGCATGTCAGGTGTGTTGTGTGGGTTGACCTTGTATTTGTATTTTTTACTTGCCATGGGCATGTGTCATTGGGGTGTGTTAGGTGTTTTTTGAGGGTGAGTCAGATTTATAGCCACACTTGGTAGCCTTGTTGTGTGGTTGCTTTTGACTGCCATTACTCTTTCCGAGCGACCGCAGTGGTTGGAAAACAACAAGTCTGTCACCGGTTCTCCCATTCATCAATTGTTGCGATTGCGGCGGCTGGAAACAACTGATTGTTCTGCTGGCACTGCCATCGTATTGTAATTTCACATCAGGTCAATCCACTGGTCAAACTGAGGTTTTGGGTCTTTCGGCAGCAAATCCGACTACCGAGGACGGATTGTCAGCTGCTCCAGAAAGTCCCGGCAGAGTTTCGTGGAATCTGTCCGCTGCGGTGGATTTTTCTGGCGGTTCATCCTAATCTGACAGCCTGTTTTCCCGCGGTACTTGCAGATTATTATTTTCCGTTACTGCAGTGGTCGAAACGCTTTTCCAACTGCCATCCTAATCGTATTAGTATAAAAGCTGAAAACATAGTAAAAATGTTACTACATTAAAGCTAACATTTTGGAGAAAATATATTGTATCTTGTCTTGCTTGCCTAATGTTGAAAATGAAATCCTAATACATTTTTCTTTGTTTTTATGTTTTTTACAGTGGTAGCAGATCGGGATGTATTACGTGTGTCAAATTACTAATCTAGTGATGGATTCATTGAGTCACTACTCATGTACTTATTCCATCATCCAGAAAGAACACTTGCATACATGCAATGACCCAGGTAGTACCCATATACTAAACCAATCACTCTCACACCACCTATGCACTCATCCAATCACCTAGGCACTACCCATTTACTCATTCAGTCACCAAGGCAGTATTCATGCACTCTTCCAATCACCCAGGCACTGCCTGTGCAATCACCCAATTACCCAAGTTCTACCTATGCACTCATGCTATCACCCTGGCACTACCCATACTCTCATTCAATCACCTAGGTAATACCCATGCATTCATCCAATCACCCAGGCACTACCCATGCAGTCATACAATTACCCAGGCACTACCCATACACACATCCAGTGTTCCAGGTACTGCTCAGGCACTCATCCAATCACCTTGGCACTACCCATAGACTCATCCAATCACCCAGGCACTGCACAGACACTCATCCAATCAACCAGGCACAACCCATGCATTCATATAATTATACAGGCTATACTAATGCACACATCCAGTCCCCCAGGCACAACTCATGCACTCATCCAATCACCCAAGCACTACCCATGCACTCATACAATCACCCTGGAACTAGTCATACACTCATCCAATCATATAGCCACCCTGGTGCTTCCTATTTACTCACGCACTCATCCAAGCACCCAAACACTACCCATGCAGTCATACAATTACCCAGGGACTACCCATGCAGTCATCAAATCACCCAAGCACTACCCATGCACTAATCCAATAACCCTAGCACTAGCAATACACTTATGCAATCACTCAGTCACTACCCAGGCAATAATGCTAACAACCAGGCACTACTACCTACTCAGTCATACAATTATCTATGCTCTACCCATGCACTCATGCAATCACTCAGGCACTACTGATGCACACATGCATTTTTACTGACAAAATATTGAATTGGAAAACATCTACCTACAAAATGATCGAGGCAAAAATATACACATTTTTGTCTTTTTTTATTCCTCATATCGCCAGAAGTGTCTGCAACTTTCAGAAGGCCGCCCAATCGATCTGTCCGCCCTGCGGTCACTGCATTCGCCCATAGTCCTTACACCAAACAGGACCTTCACCTCTGTTGATACCTTGGTGTAATCATTGGAATGTGTGACCACTTTTCAAAGATCTGCCCCAAATTGAGAATTCAGTCATACAACAGGGGGGTGGCTCATTTCTGAGCCCAGCTCTGACTTCAACACCAAGACAAACGTCTTTACGACATCTTCTACTTTCAGGGGTAAGGGATCTCTTCATTTCTTGCAGATCTCTCTTCTTGCAATTAGTATCAAATAGAAAAGCAGCCCTCACTGCTTCTACCTCAGAAGGTTGCTTGTTGCCTCATCCACTCCAAAAAGAACAAGCATTGCATTCATACCAATCTCCACACCAAACTTACCTTTCAAAGAATGTCCTAATACTCGTCAGTAGTCGCTTAACCTGGGACATTGAAAAAAGATATGTATGTCTTTGGCTTCCAGGCAACCACTCCTTTTTACACTTGGTAGGAGGCGTAGGGGCAAACGTTTGCAATTTTGAATGGTGTCCAGTAGAGCCAGTTGATGGTAAAAAAAGTATTCCTCTTCAAGTTGGCTGGTTTAACGGTGGAATACAAGAGCCTCAGAGAGTTATCCTGAAATGATCCTCTCCAGACTAAGGGACTCATTAGAATGCTGGACAGAAGGCCATCCATGCTGGTGGCAGTGGCAAAAAACATTAATCTTCCCGTTCCAGGTGCGGTCATTGCGACCACCAAATTACAATGGTTCCACAGAGGCTATTTACTGTCCGCCGTGGTCTGTCAGGCTCCGCATGTTTTGTGTGCATGCAATGGTGGTAGACAAAGCCAATAGAGCAGGCCCGGCATGCGGAAACATGTTCTGTCCGCCAACTAGATTATGATGTTGCAGACAGCCTCTCCACCGCCGGATAAAACCCACCACATTGTAGATGGCGGAAATACAACAACGGAGAGAAAGAGCCGAAACAGAAGCCATATAAACCACTGGAACCGCCATGGATCCTGCCCCACAGGCCTTCCTGCTGCATCACCTGCTGCACCTCCGGCAGATAAGATGCCGCCGCACTCAACAGCAGAGGTACGTACCAAACATCCCTACGCATGCAACTCCTGAATAACTACAACTCCCAGAAAGCATGGCAGCACCACAATGAATGTGGCAACCTGCCAAGTGCAAAGTGCGAAGCACACCCAATCCCCATTAATGACCCTTGGTGCCCCTGAAGGCAATTGGGGCCAATGACAAGCCCCACATTTGCAGAGCGCTAACCGCAATTCCAAAATATGTACGCCACATAAGGTTCCCATTGGCTGATGGCTAATTTGCATAGTGTGTGCCACACTGCGGCAGCCTGGAATCTGCGTGCAAAAACCCTGCATCATTCGATTGGGGCCAATGCCAATGCTTGACATTGCTGCGGATGCCAGCTACCGCATATGCGAACACATACTGCATTTGCATTGCCGCCCTGCCAATTACATCACACATCACAACTCATTTGCCTGAAGTGATTGGGGCACTACATGTGTAATGTTGGGGGCCACGAGGCCCCCATGCTTATCAAGTAAGCACACAGACACCGTACATCTATAGGAGAGCTGGCCCAGGGGACGTGCGTCCTAATCCGTTTTCACACACATGGAATGTCCAAGAATAGAAGAGTGGCCAGCATGGACTGAAATGAGGGAAGGAGTCAAAAAGGACAAAGGTCTCTCACACTGTACCAATGTTGTCAAATGAAACATCCAACTTGTGAACCCCGCTTGAATATCCTTTGACACCTGACTGGCGTCTCTTGGCCAGGGGTCGTCTTGTGAAGGGCCAGCGATATAGGCAGACAATAAGAGGTGTCAATTGTCTGCAAATCAGACATACTTGTAATCCCTAGCACTTCCAACATACGTACTGTGTGGGATAAAGTCTTCCCAGCTGCCATTGCCTGTAAATGTACCCACGAATGTCCTGAGTCAGTGCTATTCCAGACCAAATGCCCTCATTTATCCTGTCCACCAGTATGGATGATATGTGATTACCACACCTTGTAATTCTCATTGCCTTTTGTGACATTCCAGGTAAACTGATGCACTTACATACTTGCATGATTGATTGTCTTTGAACAATGTGTGCATGATGTAAAGTACTGTCACAGCCTACACTGATATCACTAACGCCATACAACAAATGAAATGCACATGAGCGAGTGGCTATGGAGAGATGAGGTGCACTGGACAATGGGGGCAGGGAGGGAATCCGAGAAGGAGGGCATGAGTGAGAGCATGAGAAGTGTCACTTGCCTGATACTCCCACCTCAGGGAAACCTCCTACTCCCATCAGGAGGACCTTTTATGGGAAAACACACTTCTTGAGACTGATAGAATCTAGAAAGAGAATTTGGAAGGAAATAATGTGTCTCCCTGGCCCTTGTAAAACTGAGGAGAGATAAAGGAGGGCCCTGAAGCAGATCTGGCAAAAGACAAAAGTGACAAATCGAGCACGCAGTGGCCCACCCAAATGCCTCGTTGGACCACACAAATAAAGATTCCTGGAGCCGGCCCTGCTTGGGAGGCATCAGAAATGTTGATGGGAGCCAATGATGGTACACACATTGGCCCCGTACCACCACAGGCAATTGAACCCATCTATAGGAACCGCAAATACTATCAACATGCAAGTGGTATGACAGGCGGAGCAGATCATCTCACATGTGTGTGCAGAGTATCCGGGGTCGGGACATGACTGCTTCATCTGGCGGACCAGCAACATCACCCCTGCTCCCCACCGCACACATGCCCAGTGATGATGACAGTGGTGAGGAAGAAGGCCTTGACCAGCATCAACAGATCATCTTCAACTACTTCCGTTGAGTGTGATTTAACAATGAGTGACTAAGACTCTGTCTGTGTGCCTTGCTGTTGTCTCACAGACTATGTAAATGTAAATGTACAGGAATTTATATAGCGCAAATCACCAAGCGGTTTCTAAGCGCTTGCTTAGGGAACCCGTCCTGGTATTCCCCTGTGAGATAACCCCTGGCAGGGTATCCGCAAGGTGAAAGCCAGGCATCCCGCCGCGAGGGGCCGTTGTGGAGATTAAGAAAGCTATTGCCCAGAGTCGCAGAGTGTGAACCTGTGAATTGAGTAGGCACCGGAGCGAGAATTGCCAGGTCCATGGACATTTTAGGACTCAAGACCCCGCCGAGCCGGGAATTGAACCCTGGTCCCGGGCTGACCTCTGCTTCCAGGTCTGCCTCCTCTCACCAGTGAGCCACACTTCTCCACAATGCACATTGACAAATGTCCATGATATTCTGTCCACATACTTGACTATGCACAGGATTTGAGAACTTGTGTATGCAGGGACTGAGCACCCCTACGCACTCCTACGCTCAGGACACCATTGCAATATTGCCTCACTTGCTCTCCTACTCACTCTGAGGCATTCAAGTGCCTGTACACAAGCAGACAAGTTGAAGACAAGAAACATTTTGAAAATGTGAAGCTTTTACTACAGTGTCAAAGCATGCAACATATGTGCCACAACTGGTTGAAAACGCATGGGTACCTAACCAGTAACCACAGTGATATATCCATTTAACACGAAGCAAGATGTTGCATCAAGAATCACTGTGGATGTAGAACCACCAGCATATCCCCCCACCCCTTGCTGAAAGGAGATGCATGGGATGTCCCTGGTCTATTGGCTTTGTCAGCAGAACCCATCACTCAGCCCATATATGGTGAAATTAACACCACATTTGCTGTGTCGCTCTCATCACTGGATGGATCACCCTACGAGTGTGGGGCATCTTGCCCGCATTCCCATGTCATCTAAAGGGGATCCATGTCACCTTGCAGCTGTGAGACTTCCTTGAGTTAGGGTGCTATGGCATGAACAGAACAGAATGACAAGCGACATTTTTCTCCGACCACAAACAGAATGTTCAGACAGTACTCCAGGACTCCGGGGAGAACAAGCTCTGCAGTCACCTCTAATGCAACAGACATGTACTAAGGTACTTGCAGGGCACAAGTCCTAAACAAAAAGTGGGGGGGGCTGACCAAGTAAGACAAAATGCAAATGACCTCACAACGTAGTGCTATGAAAGAAGTAAAATAGTGATACCAACATGATTTGTGCACATATAGGACAGACTAACCATCTGACAGTCTTCCAGTGTAGGAATTGATATACAGGGTCAGAACTAAGGCAAAACCATGCCTCCCTTGAGCACCTGTGAAGAGAAGGCAAGATGTGTGACTATGTTTCCCTCTGGGGCATCTACATTCAGATGTAAGGTTCAAGGCAGCCTCAGGTCAGCATGTACAAATAAATGGAGGCCGGAAGGCCCCTATACTTCTGCATGGCTTTAGGTGAAAAGAGGCTCCCTCGCTGCATGCACGTTGCTGCAGTCAACGTGCAGGTGCTTCCGAAGGCTTACTGGTATCTGGAAAGTACACTGGGACAAGTTCAGCATATTCCTGTGGTGACTAATTTCCTGGCATGGATGTGCGCATGGTTACACTCCTCACTTCTCAGTGGTAGAATATTTATGGCATGACCTCATGCCAGGTGAGGTCATCCTTTAAGGCTTCTTTTTGTCTCTAGAATGCACTCTTTTGGAGACTCATGTGCCGCAACATCGTTGTGGTGCCATCAGGGCTTTGAGTAGAAGATTTGCCAATGTTAGATGCAGGCCATAGTTTCTGCTTCTCTATCTTATGCCCCTGACTAACATTGACAAGGCAAGTAGTCCGGAGTTGTAGTAGGTATCATGTAACTTGTTGTATCATATGTCTGAGTGCAATGGCAGTGATAGAAAATGCTAGTGGGGTAGCCCAATCTGCGAAGCACAGATTTATGTCAGAGGTTTGTAGGCCACGCACTTCATTACATTTGCCAGGCCCCTTTGAGAGACCTCCCAGGTTTTTCTTCCCGCTTACAGCCCATGGTACTTACATTGCTCGCTAGCGATGTGACATGGCGAAAGGGCCATTTTCATATTTACCGATGTTGTATTTCCGAGGACATGTCCACTGGCACCAACTTGTTGCTCGTCCAATTCAGTTAATGCTTGGACTTTTGTGTCTTTTCGATGTGTATCTGCCTACTATGCCGCCACTTCATGCTTTGTTTTGTGTTTTTTGTGCGTACCTTCTGCGGTTTGTGAGGTTTGACAGAGTTTCCATGCATGTGTTGAGTCTTTCTGCTCTGAGGCAATGTGACTTGCACTTTGGTTTTTGTGGTCGGGGTCTTGTATTCTGCTTTGAAGTTCCATGTGACTTCATCAGTGACACTGTAAATAATGTGGGCTCTTGATGATATTAGCTGTATGTGCACTGCTTACAACTTATGGGGGTTTCCATTGTTGGCTACCAAGTGCGGGATGTGGGGTTCATTTGGCTCCATGCTGTTTGTGAGTAGAGACAGAGGACCTTATGAGCATTGTGGTCTTGTTGTTAGGGCTCAACATCCCCATCCACAGTGAGATGGATAGCTATCTGTTGGGAGGCACTGTCGATGGAGTTAGCTGCCGCATGGCTGTGGAGTGGAGAGGGTGCGCCTTGATGTTTGGAGGGAGGCTAAGGTGCTTGAGCTGACCACCTACCTGTGAGGTTGAGCTGATTGAGGAAATGCTGTCCTTGTGATCCATTCATATTATAAACGTGCATTCCATATGAGTTTGATATGGGCGGGCAAATGGAGCTCACTTATTGTGCACAACTGTAGTGTAATGGGAAACATTTGTTAGTACTTACCAGCCTCCATTCCCCCCTTGATTCCTGTGAGACTCTTTGGATGCAAGATGGCAAGCACCTTCTCCTCCCATTTGGTGAAGGTTAGTTGTGGAATGGGATGGCCGCCACCAGTTCTTTGGGCCGCAGCGTGGGTCCTCTGGGCCCGATCCATGACCTGGCCCCTGAGGTCACCCCACCGTTTCATGATGTCACACACAGTGCATAGGGTGGTCCCTACGGCATTGCTTTTGCTGTGGATCCTTGTGCACATCTAATTCTAGTGTGCAAGTGGGGTGTGTTGGACCAGGTGCCCAAACAAATGTGGTTCTAGCCTGATTATCTCATCTACCATCACTTTCAACTCTGAGACTGTGAATTTGGGCATTTTCTTGAGGGGCATAGTGCAAATATATGAGGGCTGCAGAGTGCAAGGTAGTAATGGGGATATGTGTAGTGTGTGAGGTGTGTGGGTAAGAGTGGTGTTGTGTAGAGGTAGGTGGGTGTGATGTTGTGCAGTGTGAGTCAATGGTGTCCTGTCTCTCTGTCTCAGCTTGTGGTGTGCAATGGATGCTGGTACAGGAAGGGGTTGGTTTTATACTGTTGTATGTGGGTGTGCCCACATGAGTGATGGCCTCCAGATGTCTCTTCCATGCTTCGCATGGCTTTCCTTATCAGGAGCAAGTTGGGGTGTATCAATGTGGCGTGTGTCTTGTGATTGAGGGCGGCAGGGAGTACAGGCACACTTCGGGCATTGTTGTGAAGCTGGTTCCATTGGACATTCATTTGGCCTATGTGCGTGCGCAGCGGTCGGACGCAGTGCTCGGTCCGTCAGCTCCACATTCTCATTTTAATTGGACGTGCGGTCATGCCATGGCAGGAGCGGCCTTTTCAAGCCGTTGTACAGCTTTAACCGTCCACCGTAGTCGAATTTGCAGCTTTTCCAACCATGGTGGATGGTCTTTGGTGACATCCGTCCGCTGCGGTCTCATTTTGTGTACATTGCATCGTAATTTGACCGACGGAAATGCTGCGTTTCATGTGTGTGGATTTTTTCTGACACCATGGTGGATGGACGGCTTTCTGTCCGGCATCGTAATCCAGCCCTGAGGAGGTGTTACTTTTCCTCTTCAGCCTCCAAAAGTTTCCAAAAGGCTGCCCTGCTGTGTCCTCCTTATATGTTGAAACTGGAAGTTAATGTGCCATTTAAAAGCACCTTTGCCGATGTACCCTCATACATCATCTATACAGAAAACCAGGACCAAACCCCATTGCTCTCAGGACCTCCCAGAGATACAGCAAACACATTTGATCAAAATCCTTTGCCGCAACAGAGCGACTACTGCCATGGTGTCCGAGTGTTCCATCGCGAGATCTATTGTCCTGATAAGTTGTCGCGTCAACTCCTGTATCTGCCTCTTAGGAATAAAGCCCTTCTGATCTGAGTGGAACAAGCTTTGCCAATCTCCCCGCTAAAATGCTTCTAAAGATTTTATAATCCGCATTCAGCAGGGAGATTGGTCAATAGGAATTGTCCCTTCCAGGATCTTTGGAGGGCTTCAAGATGAGAACTATTGTAGCCTCTTTCCAGGATCTAGGGACGCATCCACCCTGTCGATATATTGAGATTAAGCATGGGCGAATTTTGCGAATTCGCAATTCACGAATTTGCGTATTTACGAATTTGCAATCCGCAAAATTCGAGAACTTTCACGATTTTGCGGATTTTTTTTGTGTGTGTTCGCAAGGGTTTCTGCCAGTTCGCGAGGGTTTTTTACGAAATCGCAAACGCAAACTTACTTGTGGGGTCGCAACGGTCGCGACCATGTTGTTTCTACGTCTGGTTCATCACAGCACAATCTGTTTCACCACTGCCACCCTCTGGTTCACCCATGCCACCCTCTGGTTCATCACTGCCACCCTCTGGTTCACCCATGCCACCCTCTGGTTCATCACTGTCACCCTCTGGTTCATCACTGTAGATTATGGGGGGAAAAGCACACCTGCCCTGCCTCAACTGACATGAATTAATTTGGGGCTGATCCTCCGAAATGCCCCTCCAATGTGGTGTGCCTCAGGGCTCCTCCCTGAGCCCCACATTATTTAATATCTATATGTCCACATTGGAGGAGGTCATCACCCCATTCGGAGTGAGCGTCGTCAGCTATGCCGACGACACACAACTAGTGGTGTCCTTGTCCCACCCCAAACAACATACAGCTGACTTATATAACTGCCTTACGCAGGTTCACGGCTGGATGAATAGGTCAGCCCTAAAGCTAAATGGGATGAAAACTGAGGTCCTTCTTCTTGGCCCGAAAGGAATTTCACTCTCCCCGAACATCTGGCCAGCCTGTTTAGGTCCTCCCCCTGACCCAAAAGCAGAGGTAAAAAGTCTGGGGGTGTGGATCGACACTGACCTCTCATTCATTATACAGGCAAAGAAGGTAGCCGGGACTTGCTTTGGACTCCTGAAATCCCTTAGGAAAGTCCTCCCGCTCCTACCATTCAACTCACAAAAACTGTTAATCCAAGGCCTAATAATATCGAGGCTTGATTACAGTAATGTGATTTATCTAGGCGCTCCTAAAGCGACTCTTAACAAGCTTCAGAGAATTCAGAACACCGCGGCCCGGATTATCACAAATACCCCGGCCAGAACCTCTGCTAAACCTGCTCTCAAACTCCTCCATTGGCTCCCCATAAGGGAGAGAGTCAAATTCAAGGCCTTATGCCTAGTCCATAAATCACTGCAAAATCAAGGCCCCCCAGTCCTTAGCAAATTCATCACCCCCTATAAAGCGATGAGATCCCTCCGTTCAGACACAGAAAACTTTATTAACACCCCTAGATTCAAGAAAGCTCGATCAGGAGGAAGACGTTTCTCGGTCCAAGTTGCACGCCTGTGGAACTCGCTCCCCCGCGACCTACGACGTGAATCACAATATCTGCGCTTCAGGAAGCTGCTAAAGACGCATCTCTTTCCCTAAATGTTCTTGCCCTCCCACTTCTCCGAGTCTCCTTCCCCACCCCCCACCCCTTCCCCCCCTTTCACTTTCTGTCTCCTTCGCGGCCCGCTGAAATGTAGAGTTAGGGTTCCTAGCGCTGGGATACCTCTGGGTGACTATGCGCTCTATAAAATAAATAATAATAATAATAATAATAATAATAATAATAATAATAATAATAATATTAATGTGTCACTGAATTTGAGCTAGCACCTGCTTCCTTAGCTGCAAGTGCTTCCTGATTAATGATGAGCTTGAACTTTTGCACCTGCTAAGTGCATTCAGATTTGCAAAATTCGTTAGCACACCTGCCCTGCCTCAACTGACATGAATGAATTAGGGGCTGATTAATGTGTCACTGAATTTGAACTTCAAGTCTGGCACCTGCTTCCTTATCTGTTATTGCTTTCTGTTGCAGTGTAATTTTTTTTAACAGGACCTTTGTGGCATACTTGTAGCTATTCTCTGAGCCTGCTCTGAGGGTCAGATCAGGGTCATAGAATAGTTGCAAGTAGGCAACTGAACTCTGGAGGGGCCCCTCAGGAAGCACTACAGGGAATGGTTACTAATGATGAGCTTGAACTTTTGCACCTGTTGTGTGCTTTCAGTTTTGCAAAAAAAAAATTCTGCAATTTTGCGCGATTCGCGGGGCGCAAATTTGCGCGAGATTGAATTCGGAAGCCGCGAATTCGTGCGAATATGCGATTTGTTTTTTGCGTCGTGTTAGTTTGCGTGTTTTTTTGCGTTTTCGCGAGCCGCTTGTAGCGCAACGACGCAAAGTTACGCTAGCGGTCGTACATGGGCGCGGCCATCTTGTTTGCGTGACGTATTTCCGTTTCCGGGAGCTATGTGTAATCTTGTGAAGTGTGCGGCTCGCTAGTACAAGTTCGCGTGTGATCGCGGGGCAAATCTCGCGCAAACTTACCAACGCGGTCGTGAACGGGCGCGGCCATCTTAGTTTTCATTCATTGCTATGGTTCTGGGCATCCTTTCTGTATCCTCTCTCAATATCTGCCATCCTTTGCTTGTTTGAAGTTTTTTTTAATCTATTTTACTTATTATCTATCCCTCTATTTTTCTAGCTCTATATTTTTGTGTTTTCTGCTACTTTAGGTTAATTTTATACTACTTTTTTAAACTCTTTTCTTTTCTTCTTCCCTATTCTATTTCTTATTTATTATTTACCTTCCTTTCTGCCCAGACCATGGTAAAGGGAGCCGGGAAGCAGCCCGAGAAGGGGAAGGGTCCCGCACCCCGTGCCCGGCTCCCGTGCGGGCATTTGAGGGGGGAGCTAGTGATGCCACGGGAGATCTTTAGCGCGGAGGAGGTGGCCGCACTAGTGTACTATGTACAGCGCCGCCTCCCCAGGACCATTGCGGCAGGCGGCAGGATCGCAAGCGGCTACGGGATCCGGGAGCGCCGGAAGCGGTGGGAGAAGGTGTGCCGGGCCATGTATGAACACTCTCAGGTCCGGCGCACCTACAAGCAGGCCACCCACCGTTGGACGGATATCCTGGACCGGTAGCGCAACCTGCTCGACCTGCTCGGCGTCGAGATCCCCAGGCTTGGTGAGTAGTAGTAGCTGTTTCATCACTACTCTGTTTTCTCCTGCTCTGTGTGTTATTATATTGCAAATTTTTGTTTTTTACCAAGAGCAATAATGCTGCCGATTACATTGTAGGTAAATTATATTTCAAAATCTTCTGTGCATTTCAGGTGTACTGCTCTCCTTCTCAGTAGCGTTGCTACTATGCTTATTTGTTTTCGATTTTGTGTTCATTTCATTGGCCTGAGAAATTATGTATGAGTGTACTTTACGGAACTGCGTAATGCTAGACACTAAGGGGCAGATTTGCAATTACCGGTGCATCCCTGCAAAGTAGCAGGGATGCGCCAGTAATTGTGCGCCACGCCACCACCACCCATGGTGCGCCGTATTTACAATGTGGCGCACCATGGGCCCAAAACGTCACCGAAGCGTTACGCATCTGTGCCGTAAAGGCGGCGCATTGCTGGAGTTGCATCGCAACGATGGCGCAGCTCCAGCAATGCTCTGGGGTGCCCTATCTCCCCAATGCTGCGTCAAGCCGTACGTCTGCTTCAAGCAGGCGCAGGGTTTGAGTGACGCATCATTGTCCTAAAAGTGACTGATTGAAATCTTGTAGATTTCCCTCAGACACTTTTAGGATGCGTTCCTGCGCAGGAACGCCCTCCCTTGCGCCGGAACGCCCCTGATGGCACAGGGCTTTACAAAGTGATGCATCTCCCATATGCGTCACGTTGTTAATAAACGCCGCACCATGGCGCCTCTTTTGTTCTGCCGCTGCGTCACAAAAGTCACGCAACAACGGAGCAAAAGAGCCGCAAGGGGCTTGTAAATCTGCCCCTACAGATTCAAGTCCAGTCCTTCCTTTGTACACCTGGCAATAAGAAGAAATAGTGGTGGTGGATTGATAGTTTGAGTGTTTTAATGACTGGTTAATGTAGTAGGAAACTTTTTAGTGTTGTCACTGATCTGCAATCAAGATGGAGTTTGTCTGTCACTTCGCGTGCTGCAGACTGCTGCTTGCCAGTCCTAGGCGAACCTTTTTAGTAGTTTGTTTAGTGAGTTACATAACTTTCCAAGTCGACGGTCCACAAATCAGGCAATACTAATATCGTAGTAGACCACATGAGATAGGTCAATATATCCCGTGGAATAGTTGTCTATTTGCCATTTCGCTAAAATATTTTGTTATTTTTCTTTTGAAATGTTTGATTTGGTTGACAACAATCATCCATGTTTTCGGGTCTTTCTTTCTTTCATGTTGTACATCAGCTCCCCCCAGGGGCAAGAGAACAGAGGAGGAGGTGGTATCGGCTGCTGCTGCTGTAGAAGGCCAGGATCTGTCAGGCGAGGGCTCCTTTGCTGGCCCCGCTAAGTTTTCATTTTAATATAGAGTACCCATTTTTTCCTAGCGTTCCTCATTCGATTTTTTCTAAATCATCTTTGATCTTCTTGTAGACTGTATCTAAATTCACATCCTACCTCTACTATGACTCCCTGTGGTATTACTAGATTATTCTTATTAGTCTGTCTGTGTAGCTAACTAAGATTGCACAGTTGGCAAAATGTGTTAAACAAAAATCCCATTCTAGTCAGCAATAGCTCTATGCACTGAGTGCAGTCCTCTGGGATTGTCCATAATGTCTTTTCAAGTCTTCTAAATGTTTATGCTTTGACAATTCCCAACAATAAAATGTGAATGATCACCAAGAAAGAATAAGATACTACTTTACTTTTGGTTTGGATAGGAGGACAATCCATCCTACTAATGTTGCAGGGACAAATCTGCACAAACAGAACTATGGACACTAAATAGTGCATTGTTTATCAATTATAATAGGCGCTGGTAGACTTTCCACTTACCTCAGTGATAACAGACTTTGAAGAACGCCCAATCTCCTTACTGACTAGATAGTGTGGCAGAGTCATTTAGCTCCCGAATTCATCGATGATTGATCCCCAATGATGATTATCCAACGCAGGGCAAGAGTACGGAGTCAGAGTCCAGATGTGTTGGAGGCATGGACTCATGCTTGCAAATTGCAAAACCTTTTGCTCAGTCACTCTTGACCAAAAACCACAGAGTCTATTTAAGTTTTAAAGCTTTATTAAAAGTAAAAACATTTATTAAAATCAAGTTTGTCATAAAACATAAACGGTTGATTAAAAATGGAAAAGTGCTTAGTGATTTATTTCACACATTTATTGTGGGCGAGCCGAGCCCTCACCTGGTTTGAACTAAAATTTTTCTTTTTGGTGCTGAATCGTTGGTCACTCCATCCTAGTGATGATCATCTGATCTTGCTCTTCTTCTTAGAAGTGAAGCTTCTGTCTGTTATGAGAAAAATGGTGCTTGTTAAAAAGCAAGCACTCATCAGTTGTGCCAAAAAGTGCAGCAAGACAACACCCTTCCCTGGAAAAAGGGAAATTTTTACTTTAGAGTAGACAGTCACAAATTATTAGATTGGTTTCTGTATTCACATTTCTTCATTCCTAGAAAAAATACTAGTGAGTGGTGTATGTCTATGACATCTAACATTCTTAAATGTACTTTGTATGTGGAACATCTGGTGCAGGGGCCAGAGCGGAGGTGGAGGAGGGCACTTCTGGGGAGGAGGCGGTGCAAGTGCCGGAGGAAACTGCTGTGAGGGTTGCCACGGTAGTGGCGGGCAGTGGTAAGCTCTTATATTCCTTACTTATTGAGATTGCAGACTGCAGAGTGTGCTCTCTGCATGGGTGTAGTATATATGTTGTACAGTTAAGTTACTATACTGTTAAGAAGGCTTTCAGATTTAAAAAAAAGTTTTTATCAACCAGGTAGTAGCCTCCTCTAAATTTACTTCTACTCAGCGGTGATTTTTGTTTTCGAGAATCCAAATCAGATCTGAGATGAACTTGATGGATGGGATGAACGAAAAGCGAAAGAAGGGTGTAAGTAAGTGTGGAAGGACGAGCAAGTTAAAAGTAATGATGACTGATAAAGAAGAATAATACGTGTTTGATTGGTGCCCGAGGTGACTGGGAAGGAATATGATGCATGGTTGGGTGAAGGATGAAGCAATGATGGGTGGAAGGAGAACAGCCTGGGTGGGTGAAACAGAAACTGTATGTGTGTGCAATATATCCTTTGGTTGAAATTCAAATGCAAGTCAAGCACGGATGTATGGCTTGCGGTTTCCCAAATAAAATGAAAAGGTTGTTTTCCCGTGAGAAAACGTAAGATTTGTCCAGATGAGAGACATGAAGAAGAATGATTGACATATAGTTTGAATGGATGGATGCCTGGATCATGGTACTATCTGACTCTTAGATAGCATATGTGTATCTAGAGAGAGTAGACGGTCACTGGATGTACTAAGTGTTACTTTGAAGAGCATGTAACACCGCACCCGCACGTCCGTTCCAGTGTAGGAAAGCAAGGAAAAGAAGTTTTAATTTTGTCTGAATACTACCATGAATAGTAGCAGTAGTTTGTATTGCAAGCATAGCATATATCCGGCTATTACGATGGCCACTCACTACCTCTGTTAATAAGTTTAGTAGAACTCGGTCATTCATGTGTGGATGTATCACTGTTCACTCAATAAAAAGCAAACCACCTAAAGTCATCTCATATGTAAGCAAATACATACCATGTGCAGTGATAGATAATCAGATTATTTATATTCTTCATTTTCCTTTTCTAGTATTCATTGGCACTGTAGGGTGAAAGTTAAATTAATTAAGCAGTAGCCCTTTGTAACAGAGTATTCTCAGTGCTACCCGTAATAGAAAAGTAAGAGCATCACCACCTGCATGTACTGGACCGGTACAGTAAAGCAACTCTGTCTCACTCATCATGGCGGGCGTCTGTTTTTCTCTGGTGCAAGTTGACTGCGCTGGCAATATGCCGGCTTGCAGAAGTTAACGTACCAATTTTGCTAAACAAGAGAGAAGAAGAAGAATAAGACTGGTGTACTGTCATAGTCGACTCTAATGGAGTGAGTCAATAGTACTCGTAGAATAGATTCCTTAAACTCCCACTAATGTTAGAGCAAGGATGAAGAAGTGGGAGATTAGATAGATACTGGCCACAATAGTTATGTACTGCGCTTGCAAGTTGCTAGTTCTACTGTGACACAACTTTCTACTGAATCATTTTGTGTTAATCTTAAAGAGCATTGGTTACAGACTATGTCTTTCTTTCTTCATATAGATGCTCCTTCCAAACCAACACGGAAGGAGCTGGCTAAAAGGGTCCGGCAATGGAGGCTGGAGGCAACTGTCGCCGAATATCGGCGGCTGGTGGCCCAGGAGGAGGGGGACACGCAGTCGACCACAACATCGACGGGACAGCTGCATCCTCCGCCGCACTCCCTGGGTCAGCCAGTCAGCGCAGCAGGTCTCCAGCGGTACGGAGCCGGGGTACCGCAGCCACCCGCCACCGCCGAGCAGCAAAAAAATCAGCTGCCCCCCACAGCAGTACCAAAAAAAGGTTGCACCGCCTTTCACTCAGGGTGTCCTACCTTGAGCAGGAGCTGTTGAACACCAAAACCCTGCTCGAGACCCTCCGCAAGGAGCATGCCGACTTGGCCCGAAAAGTGAACAGCAGCCAGCAGTAGGAGGAGACTGTCCCTTGCCCCTTTTTAAAGACTTCTGGGAGGTGGGAATTGGGAGTTGGGTTTTTTGGACTTTTCACGGACATTCGTTGGGGTTAGGGAGGGGAGTGGGTTGGGTCTGGCGGGAGATTATTTATGTTAGGGATATAAATATACTTTAAACTTTATATTAGCATACATGTTTTTTACTGCTTTTGAGGCTGGTGGGTGGGGGTTTAACAGTAAGTTTGTTTTCCTGAAACTTAAGTGGCAACTTGATTCAAGTTGTGTAAGTAATTGCCCAAATGTTTTCAAAACCAAGTGCCTCTCACAGAGTAAGTGAATTCAATAGTCCTAGGACTTTACTAGTTCTACCGTCAGTCTCTCGTCTCTCCTAATACTCCATTATACTACCTCCCCCCAAACGCTTATCTTACCTGTAATTTGTGTTTGGAAATAGGGCTATATATAAAAACAAAGTGGTCCCTGACACAATTTCAAAATCTCACTTAATGTGAATCTTATTTTTCGAGGTAAACAGATGAAATCTGTGAAAAGGAGATGTATTATTTGCAAGAAACAGTATTAATGTAACAAACCCAACACAAACAATACAAAAGGCCAATTATGCTTGATCTCTCTTTGTATAATAACACATTTATGTACATGTTCATAAAATAGAAAAAAGGAAGAACTGCAAACTGCAGTAAGAGAAGGGGGTGCTCAAGTGAATTGAAAGGAGAAATAGTTTAAAGGACAAAGTTAAGATAATTATGTACAACTCAAATTACAATTTTTCAGTTGAACAACCAAGGAGGCCTACCCATACATTACTATCCATATAAATCATACAAAATGAGGGAGGGGCAAAGACAATGACGAATTGATGATGTAGGCCTCAGAATGATAGGGGCGTGATAGTCGGCGTCTTGACCCTGGCGCAAAATGGGGAATTCACAACCTCTGCTGCGGGTCTTCTTCAGGACTGGGGTCAAAGGAAAAGCCGGGGAGGGGGACCTAAAAGATCATTTAGATTAAGTTAGGTAAACCAATCATGTAAAGGAATTCCTAGATATTTCAATAAGTTTGTGTTGGGTACATTACCACTGGTAACGTACAGGGGTCACGTCAAAATGACTGGACGGGCCACCTGAAAGAGACAGAAGAACTAACTAAATGCCCATCTCCAAAAGGCACAGTTATCAAATATCTGTCTGGCCTATTAACAATTAATTCGTTAGACCAAAACTCACCTATAGATGACTTATAGGTGCAATTCCAAAATTGAATGAATAATAGGGAGCACAATTATGTGAATTGTCCGGATGTATTGTTCTATATGAAAAGGAAACAAAAGGGGGTAACCACGAGCCATCAATTTTATAGTGGCCCACACCCAGTGTTGGACGCGGTAAATACCACAATGTTGAGAAACAGTGACTCACCCCCGTAGTGGTCAATGGTGACTTAATGAAGAGGCACTCTCTCAATAAACTGTCGTAAGGAGTCCATTATCTGACCAGGAGGAGGGAGTCCTGTGTCGAGAAAGGAGGCCGGGATCAATAGTACTATAATCAGAACTACTGATTGTGTTTATAGCGGGAAAACCGCCAGAAAAACATTCAGTTTCAGTAGTTACCTGGATTGAAAGGTCCGTTAGATAATAATTCAAAACGGCCACCAATTTAATTTGAAGTACAGCAGACTCAAACAGCGTCTCGTAGAGGTATCCAAAGCTGGGAGGTGTGTCCGGAAGGTACACGTCACATGGGAGGATGCACTTTCCACAACTAATAGACTAAGAGCTTCCGGGTGGAAACAAAGAGAGGACTAATCACCTAGTGTTGCCCCGAGGATAATGGTACATTCAAGATGGTTTCCGATTACCATAATTGTTCATTCTATTATTATTGAATCGAGAATAAGGAACTAACAGCCTGATTCATCAAACTGATTTGCGCTGGTAAAGGGCTAGATTCTGAGAATCTGGCCCTTTGCGAGTGCGATTTTTGCATTTGGGATTCATCATCCCAAATGCAAAAATCTCTATTACCGAAATCGCATATTTGCGAGGAATTGGATTTAAGGAATCTCTAATAGAGTTTCCTTAAATGCAATTCATCAACCAATTAGAAATTGCGAAATAGCAATATTTGGTTGCAATTTACCACCAAGTCTGACTTGGTGGTAAATTGCGAAAATAGTGTAAAAAGCACTTTAATGCATTTTTTTCTTTTGCATGTTACACAAACACATGTCCTTTGGACATGTGTGTGCGCAACACCTGTTCAAATGTGCATTTAAGGGGTGCTACAGGGTGTCCTTTGGACACCCCTGGCACCCTTTAAATCGCTATCTTATTTGCGAGTAGCAAATTGCTACTCGCAAATAAGGAATACTCCCCATTCATTCCTATGGGCCTTTAGGGCCATAGGAATGAATGGGGAGTTATTCCTTATTTGCGAGTAGCAATTTGCTACTCGCAAATAAAGAATGTGTAGGAATCGCTATTTATTTAGCAATTCCTACATGAATACCGTTTTGCGTGTCCTTAATAGCGATTCGCTATGAATCGCTATTAGGGCCACGCAAAACGTCCCGTTGATGAATCAGGCTGTAATTCACTAGGCATTCCCGATTCCAAAAATAAGGAATGCCGGTTTGTTCAAGTCAGGTTCTGTGATTGTTAGACCGAGGATTCATTAAATAAGAACGGAATTGATTAAAAGAAGGACAATTATTCTCACCACTATTTATTGGAAAGGAGGACGACACTCCTAACAATTTATCCACAGCAGTTAATGCAACACCTAAATGAATTTACTTGTGCATAAACCACATTGGTAATTTAGTGCATATTTAAAAAAAACACTTTAGTGAACACATCATGGTAAAGTTATACTGTATAACCATACTTTCAACAAACTGCTTCAACACATTTGTTTATACAGTGCGTCGTTATAAGCCTAAGTGTCTATATTCATGTCCAAGTTATTGGACATAGATCACAACAAATACTCGATCGGAAAAATACAATTATACAGTCATATAAATCCTAAACTAACAAACAATACAAAAATTACATGAAAGAACAAATCAAAAAAGGAGATATGTATAATGTAATAGCTCTATCAACTGTGAGGACATCATTATGGTATCGATAGTATTCAACCAATATGCATAACTGATACTCTATAGGATACTCTATAATTAGCCGGACTCCTCCATTCCATCTGACGCTCCGTCCATCAATGTTGGTGACCAGAAGACACCCTGTCCACTGCCTGCCTGGCGGATGCTGAATTGCGGCTCGCTAATTGAAGCCTGACTTTCTTCTTTTTTTTTCCATTGCACAGGCTGAAACCCGGCCTGTAATTATTGATGGGAAAACAGTAAGTGATATTAGAACACCACTGACAAATAAATATAAGGTATGTACGCTGTTTAGTGCAAAAAGTCACACTTTGAGTTTCCTAATAGACAGTACAATATTTTTGAAAGTGTGTACTCTGTCTGAGTCTCCTTTTGAAGGATAAATAAGTATGGGCAAATTAATTTAGCGGATCTTTCCCCTCAAGGTAGGTGTACTGTAAACTGTATTTTAGAACAAAATTAGACCTTCCCAGCAGTGCTCCCAGACCCTTACTAAACCCAGTTGCAAAAATGTAGAAGACCCCCAATCAGATCTCAAAAAACGTGCGATACTGCTACCTGTCAGAGGTCCAGTAGAAAATGGTGACAAAACGTACTTTGAAAGTACAGTAGGCCCAAATCCCCCCTTACCCACCATGGATTGTATTCAAACCACTTGCAAGCAAGCAAAAGTATCCATACCCAGCATTGCTCCAAGACTCGCAAACCCCCCCCACAAACACCAGGAACCCCCACAAACAGCCCCCCGAAAACGGTAGAGTGAGCGAAATCTCAGAAAATGCAAAAACTTTTTCCCCAGGGATTGTCTCCAAAACACTTTCTTTCGGGTATTAGACCTTCCCAGCAATGGCCATAGAACTGTCAACCCGGGCGAAAACAATTTTAACACCCCCAACAAGCCAAAAGGCAAAACCCGGGAAAAGCCACACTTAGAAAACTTTGGGCCTACCTGGAATTCAGTCCAAATGCGCTCTGCAGCTAGGCCCCAACTCCCCTTTTTCCATCATGGATTTCCTGTAAAACAAATGCAATCAACATTAGAATGTGCCAGCAGTGCTCACAGACCCCAAAACCCACCCCAACAACGTAAAAGCCCCCAAACAGCACCCCAAAGACAGGCAAGTGATCAAAAGCGCAAAAACTTTTTCTGCTCCGATTTTCTCCAAACCACTTTTAGCCGGTATTACACCTTCCAAGCAAGGCCCCCAGACCTGTGAACCCGGGCAAAATTAAGTTTCACCCCCCCCAAAAAGCCGAAAAGCAAAACCGGGAAAAGCCACACTTAGGAAACTTTGGGCCTACTTGGAATGCAGTCCAAATGAGCTCTGCAGCTAGGCCCTAACTCCCCTTTTCCACCACGGATTTTCTGAAAAACAAATGCAATCAACATTAGACTGTGGCAGCAGTGCTCCCAGACCCCAAAACCCACCCCCAAAAACCTGTAGGCCCCCCAAACAGCACCCCAAAGACAGGCAAGTGAGCAAAAACGCAATATACTTTTTCACCTCCGATTTTCTCCAAACCACTTTTATCCAGTATTACACCTTCACAGCAATGCCCCAGACCCATCAAGTCACCCGCAAAGAAGTAGAACACCCCCACAAGTCTTTCTTCATTGGGCGTAATCCAGCCATCTGCTTTGAGGGAAATAGGAGTCTGGAGGAGGAGGATAGAGGAGCATGTTCTTGTGAACTTGTGAACCTGAGGAATGCAGACTGCGGCACCTTCAAATCAATAAGCAAATAAGTGAAGACAGTTCTGCTGATGGGCTTGTTTTTGTGATTAGGTGATTAAAGTTTTTTTTATATAGATTTTGCAAAACAAAGAAAGACAGACACACAGGAATAAAAGTGAATAAGGACGAAAAAGAAAGTTAGTGATTCATTGACTCATTTTCAGGGCTCGGTGTCAGGGAAGAAGAGCTCGTCCTCAAACTCTGAGCATTCAGACGGGAGTAGGTCAGTTAACAGAGAAGAACTTCCCTCATCTAAGTTGGTGTCCTCCTTGTCTTTTTCCTGCGTGCATTCTCGTATTTTGTAATCTGGTGGTATGAAGTGCTGATTCATCTTGATCATTGTTAACCTCTCCACATTTTTGGCCGAGAGGCGGGTCCTTTTGGAAGTTATAATGCCACCAGCAGCACTGAAAACACGTTCAGAAGACACGCTTGCGAGTGGGCAAGGCAAGTAATTTATAGCCAGGTTGGTGATCTCTGGCCACACATTTCTTTTCCCATGCCAATAAGCCAATGGGTCATGATGAACATAGACCTCTGTTGAGTCATCCAGATAGGCCTGCACCATCGACTCAAGGTTCTCCAGGGTTCCTCCACTTTGCTTACTTTTTTCTGGGACCTTTTGAGAAGCAAACACAAGCTGAGTTAGCCAATCCTCTTCTTCACACAATATTACTGTTGTGTCTGGTGCAGATGATACGGTTGCTGGTGTCGTTAACGGCTGAGAGGGAAAATCACTCACTTCTGCCACAGCCACAGATGCAGAAGTGGATTTTTTTGACTCCGGATGGCCTGCTGATGCTGATGTACTGCCTTTTCCTTCACATTCCTGCCGTTCTCTTTCAAACTGAGTGGCTGACACAGCTAGACAATGTTTGTACTTTGTAACATCTGCGTTATCAAAAGGAAAGAATACTCTGCCTGCCACTGCCTTTTTGTACCGTGGATAATTGAGATAAACAGATTTTCCAGAACTGAAACCAATTCCTCTATTCATTTATTAACCTCATTCGCCAGGGCGTTAGGCAAAAATATTGACAAAAAAATAAGTAAGTGAAAATATATTTTTTGTAAATATTGTTAACAAAAATATAGTTGTATTAAATATCGATTTTTTATATACATACAGATTGAAATATTAAAAATATAATATATTTAAATGGTAACATTAATTTAAAAGTTTTAATTATTTTAATATGTATTTTAACAAATATAGCAAATAAAGCTAATTTCAAGAACTTAGACACACATACATATATGCATATATATTACCATATATCTATTTAAGAATACAATTAAACTAATATTTATATTATAATTTAAAATGGTTTAAATAATATAATAATAAAAAACATATTACCTACTGGGGTCGCCAATAGGTAGTTATAGTAAGGACCTAGTTTCCATAGCAAATTCGCAACATTCGATTTGGAATAACTTTGGGGGCGGTGGACGAATCTTCACGAAATTCTGCAAGAAGATGGCCTGCTCCGCTCTGCTCCTTTCCTGAAAGTTTGGAGTTGAAGCAGGGGGCTGAGAAAAAAGGGGGGTCCCAAAACATGTTTTCCCAATGCAATTTCCATAGGACCTTTAGCCAGGGCTACAGCCCGAATGGCTGAACGGAATTACACCAAATTTGGCAAAAAGGTAGAGTTCAATTCGCAGATTACACTTTTTGTTAAATGGTGTAAATCTGTTCAGTAGTTCCTGAGAAAATCAAAAGTAAAATCATAGATATTTCTTGAGGAGCTTACCGTAAGCTTACAGTACATGTACCTTCCCAAGCACGAGCTGAATGCTAATTGGCTGTCAACACTCCAAACCAGGAAGTGTTGGCAGCCATCTTGTGCCTCGGTAGAACCGTGGCACAAGAAAGCAGTGAAACAAAGGTGGAAAACACGCTAAGGAGGCAGGGTAGAAACACCCTGACCCCCTAGGCCTGCTCAGGGGGTCCCACAAGGACCCCCAAGGCCCCAAAAAATGTATTTATTTTTTTTCAATCATGGGGTACGCATAGGTACGCGTACCCCGTGAACAAAAAAAAATCCGGTCTGCTTATTTTTAAATTAGCCCCTGGGGGGACCAAATCCCAAGGGCATTATGTCAAAAAGTGTGGGGGGCCAATCCCCCCCACACTGCCCCGGGGACTGCCACCCCTCGGGGCAAAGTAATTATGATAGCGGGGCACATGGCACACCCGCAGCCCCGGGGACCGTTGAACCCCCAAGGCTCCGTTTTTTTATTTTAAAAAACACAAAAACCTGTGTGGGGGGCTCAAGCCCCCCCACACGCCCCGGGGACCGCCACCTCACCGGCGCTCTAATATGTAAAATAGAGGGGTCCGTGACAGACCCCCCAGACCCGGGGACCACCACCCCCGGGGCTTTTAACAAGTGGGAGGGGGGCCGCCCGGCCCCCCTCCTGGAGCAATTGATGGCCCAGGGGACCGACACCTTCCAGGGCCGGCTCCTTTAGTGTCCTGGGTGCCCACCCCCAGGACACTGCTGTTTGCTATGGTAGGGCGGGAGCCTCGCGGCTCCCACCCTACCATAGCAAACTGCTTTGGTTTATGAAAGAGAGAGCAGGAAACCTGCTCTCTCGTTCAAAAATCAAAGCGGATTGCTTTTCTGCATGGGGAGCAGCGTGTTAGCTGCTCCCCATGCAGAAAAGGAATGCCGGCTCCTGCAGGATGCGGGGAGCCGGCAGGGACTGGGGGGGCTTGGGGACCCCCCCCCACAGCCCCCAACGAGGAGGGCCAGGCCCAAGGGGATGGGGTCCCCGGGCCAGAAGTGGCCCGGGAGGGGGGCCACGTGGCCCCCTCCCCCAAAAAAAGAAAATGTAAAAAAAAACTCAGGCCCTGAGGGATGGGGTCCCCTGTGCCTTAAGGGGGCCTTGGAGGGGGCCACGCGGCACCCTTCCCGTAAAAAATTTTTTTAAAAAGAATTAGGGACAGGCCCTGGGGGATGGGGTCCCCAGGGCCAAAAAAAAAGAAAAAGAAGAGGGGCTACACAGCCCCCCTTCATAAAGGTATTTTTTTTTTAAAAGGGATCAGGAGGAGGCCACGCCCTCTCCCTGCACCTCTCTGAAAATGTGCCCCCCCTGGCATGTTTGCAGAGGTGGAACTACTTCCACTTGCATACTGGGGGTCCCTGGGGGCCAACTAGCCCACCAGGAGCCTCCAGCATGGGCCAGGGGGCTCCCTTTCAGAGAGGTGTAACAAGGCCATGCCCCTTTCTACACCTCTCTGCAACGCAGCCCCTTGGCGCATATTGGAGGTTGCTGGTGGGCTAGTTGGCCCCCCGGGACCCCAGTATGCAAGGGGAATTAGTTCCCCCTCTGCAAACGCGCTAAGGGGCAGCATTGCAGAGAGGTGTAAAAAGGCACGTGGCCTCATTACACCTCTCTGCAACGCAGCCCCCTGGTGCATACTGGAGGTTCCTGGTGGGCTAGTTGGCCCCCAGGGACCCCCAGTATGCAAGGGGAATTAGTTCCCCCTCTGCAAACGCGCCACGGGGCTGCGTTGCAGAGAGGTGTAAAAAGGGGCGTGGCCTCATTACACCTCTCTACAATGCAGCCCTCTGGCGCCTACTGGAGGTTCCTGTTGGGCTAGTTGGCCCCCAGGGACCCCCAGTATGCAAGGGGAATTAGTTCCCCCTCTGCAAACGCGCCAGGGGGCTGCGTTGCAGAGAGGTGTAAAAAGGAGCGTGGCCTCATTACACCTCTCTGCAACGCAGCCCCCTGGCGAATACTGGAGGTTACTGGTGGGCTAGTTGGCCCACAGGGACCCCCAGTATGCAAGGGGACTTAATCCCCCAACTTAGAACACGCTACAGGGCGCGTTTGCACAGTGGTGAAGGTAGGGGGTGGGGTTTGAGGTGATGTGAGTGCAAACATGCCCTGTGGCGCGTTTTAAGTTGGGGAATAAATTCCTCTTCAATCCTGAGGTCCCCTAGGGGGCAACTAGTCCAACAGGTATCTCCAGTAAGCGCCACGGAGCTGTGTTACAGAGCTGTGTTGCAGAATGTTGTGAAAAGGGGGCGAGCCCACTGAACACCCCTCTGCAACACACCTCCCTGGCGCATACTTGAGGTACCGGGTGGGCTAGTTGGCTCACAGTGGACCTCAGGATTGAAGAGGAAATAATTCCCTAACCTAAAATGTGCCACAAGGCGTGTTTGCAACATGTTACCTCAGGCCCCGCCCCCTTCATTCACTATTGTTCAAAATATTCCTGTAAAATCAGATGAACTACGAATTCCGATTTACTCACCTGTTATCACAAGAGACATCAGTGCTGCATCTTTGAGTGCTCTACTGATCCTGAAAAGTAATTTTAACGATACTAACAGTAAGTTGAATTTCCTTCTAAAGGTTAACATTGACTGGTTTCACTTGGAAATTTTTCTAAGTGTGGAGTTTTGGAACTTTAAAAAGTTCCTCTAAAATCAGCCGAACCACGAATTCTGATTTACTCACCAGTTATCAGGAGAGACCTCAGTGCTGCATCTTTCAGCCCACAAATGATCCTGAAAAGTAATTCTAATCCTAGTTACAGTAACTTGAATTTCCTTTCATAGGCTAACATTTACTAGTTTCACCTTGAAATGTTTCTAAGTGTGGAGTTTTGGAACTTTAAAAAATTCCTCTAAAATCAGCCGAACTACGAATTCCGATTTACTCACCTGTTATCAGGAGAGACCTCAGTGCTGCATCTTTGAGCCCACTTCTGAGCCTGAAAAGTAATTCTAACCATACTTACAGTAGCTTGAATTTACTTCCATAGAATAACATTGATTGGTTTCACTTGGAAATTTTTCTAAGCGTGGAGTTTTGGAACTTTAAAAAAATTCCTCTAAAATCAGTCGAACTACGAATTCCGATTTACTCACCTGTTAACAGGAGAGAAGTCAGTGCTGCATCTTTCAGCCCACTACTGATCCTGGAAAGTAATTCTAATCGTAGTTACAGTCACTTGAATTTCCTTCCATAGGCTAACATTGACTGGTTTCAGTTGGAAAAAATTTTAAGTGTGGAGTTTTGGAACTTTAAAAAATTCCTCTAAAATCAGCCAAACTACGAATTCCGATGTACTCACCTGTTATCAGGAGAGACCTCAGTGCTGCATCTTTCAGCCCACTACTGATCCTGAAAAGTAATTCTAATCGTAGTTACAGTAACTTGAAATTCCTTCCATAGTCTAACATTGACTGGTATCACTTGTAAATTTGTCTAAGTGTGGAGTTTTGGAACGTTAAAAAATTTCTCTCAAATCAGCCGAACTGCGAATTCTGATTTACTCACCTGTTATCAGGAGAGACCTCAGTGCTGCATCTTTCAGCCCACTACTGATCCTGAAAAGTAATTCTAACCATACTTACAGTAACTTGAATTTCCTGCCATAGGATATCATTGCCTGCTATATAAAATATATACAAATTAAAAAAATATTAAATTAAAATAAAATAAAATTTCAAAATGTTGTAAAACTTTTTTTCAATTGATATTAAAAATATGTAATGTAATTTAAAAAATAAAATATCTAAAAATAAATACTTTAAAACAATGTAGTAAATTGGTATAAAAAAATATCAATTAATATATTTAAAAATTATCATTTACAAAACCTGTGAAATTCACTGAAAAAACCATTGGTTTCACACACGTTACAGTTAGGAAATAGCATTTAAAAAACCTTGCAAATTCACTGAGAAAACCATAGGTTTCTCACACGTTATAGTTAGAAATTAGCATTTAAAAAACCTTAGAAATTCACTGAAATACCATAGGTTTCACACATGTTATAGTTAGCTGGACATTTCACTCATACAAAACCATTGAAATTGCCCCGTTATAGTTAGTTCAGTTAACTATAACTCGCGCCCCCGCAATGCACTGCTGATGACGTCACATATTACATCAGTTATGACATGGTCAGTGACATCACTCATGATATCACTGATGACATCTCAAATGACATCACTGATGACATCACTGATGACATCATCCTTGTGAAAGGATGGCAGACCTTCTCTCACCCTAATATAACCTTTGATACACACATTCAAAAATTGAAACTAATATTTCTTTTAAAATGGAGATACCAATACCAGTTACAACAACCTCTTAGGTAATTCCAACATCTACATACACATCCACTCATTCACCAACAGTTCTATATAGTGACTCATACATGTACCCACTCATCATATGTACTCATACACCTATACATCCTGTTACACACCGATACACATCCATAGAGTTACTCACACACATACTCACAGATGCAAATAAACTATCAAATATCCATTTACTTGCATAAACAGGTATACACACACCACTACACTTACTTCTACAGAAACGTACACATACTTACTCTCTTAAACAATCACTTATAGAAACACATACTTATTTGCACAGGAACTCTTCGAATCTCTCACTCTCACATATACTCACTTATATACATCAATACTCACATATACTAGTTTAAAATCTATGTAGTTACTCATAAAGATACTATTGAGACAGGCATTCACTCACTAACACATCCATACACACACTCATCCACCCATATAGTCCTGCACACATGCTGTCTTCAAAACACATACAAACAGTGAGTCAGTCGTTCATGCATCTGTGCGCTAAGTAATACCCCCACCAAATCATACAGACACTCATACTGATACTCAAAAAACCATCTAATAACCTATATAGACACTCATGTAGCTACTCACCAACATATGCAGCCACTTATACACAAAGTGAGAGACTGATACAGATATTTACATATTTAAAAATTAACAAACACAGGTGTGGAGGGTCAAGGGGAATATTTTAAAGACCTGACTACTCACTCCCCATATTCCAGATATATAACACAAAAAAAGAGTAGAACAGGTTTGAGGGTGGTGTGTTGCTGTACAAGCGACTGAGAAACAGTTGGATCTATGCGTAGGTGAAAGAAGACTGTTTAAGTCACTAGGGATGGATGTATCCCATCAGCCCACCCATTTGGCGGTATCTCATCATATGGGACAGGATAAAAATCCAAAACCTAGCCGGTCCTCTAGTACCGGGATAAAATCATTACTATATACAAATAGTTCCTCAACATAGTAGTGTTCTTAATGTGCAGTGCTCAAGTGATAGTGTGGGTTAAAATGACTACTAGGACTAAGAATGTTTTCAGAAAAAAAGTCAAAGTGTCAACAGTATAGAAGCACGCAGGGTAGTGAAAGTTAATACTACCCCGCTAGGCAAGATGGTCGACATGTTTCAGCTTAATGGGGAACTACCCCAGCTTTCTTCAGGACCTTTCATATTCAGTTGCTACTGCAGGTAACTGTGATTAGTGATGTGAGGAACAACAGTGTATGTGCTTGTAAGTCACATATCTACCAGGAACCTTGTTTGGCAATGTTTACTGGAGGAAGACAGGCAAGACTTCTTCCTAAGGAGACAAAAAAGATGACACAACAAAACAGAATCAGGTCACCCTCATACACCCGCATGAATACACAGTCAAAGTACAGCTAGACACACCTGCGTAAACAGATTCTGTTCCGCATTATCAAGCCTAATAGCTACATCACACAGAGGCATTTCCTCATGGTGATACTCACCCAGCTTTGTGTGGGTGACGACCCCACCTCACCCGGCAACCGCTCGGGAGAATGAGGCCCCGCTCTACAGTGTAGAAAAAAGGACATGGTAAGTGCGCATCCTCTACCATGCCCAGCCAAATAGCTCTACACATAACCCAACAAACGTGTAATGGAAACCCAAATATCAGGCCACTCGATTGTTTTAATAGAGGTTAACAAAAAAACAACCAGGTACTCCAAGTGTCTTATTGTACACTTATATTTCCAATCACCGTCGAGGCACTGGAAAGTTTGTTTAAATAGCTCCTAATCTACAACCACTGAAGATACTCAATATATAATACTAATTTATGTGATGGGAAAGCGATACTACTCACAAAGGCATCAAATTGATGACAAAAAATAAAATAAATTATATTAGGTGTAGAAATGAGCTCAGCTGGAAAAACCTAGTCTTAAAGCAAAATCTGGACAATACCAATACACCATCCATTTGATGGCGCCTACTGGAGGTTCCTGTTGGGCTAGTTGGCCCCCAGGGACCCCCAGTATGCAAGGGGAATTAGTTCCCCCTCTGCAAACGCGCCAGGAGGCTGCGTTGCAGAGAGGTGTAAAAAGGAGCGTGGCCTCATTACACCTCTCTGCAACGCAGCCCCCTGGCGAATACTGGAGGTTACTGGTGGGCTAGTTGGCCCACAGGGACCCCCAGTATGCAAGGGGACTTAATCCCCCAACTTAGAACACGCTACAGGGCGCGTTTGCACAGTGGTGAAGGTAGGGGGTGGGGTTTGAGGTGATGTGAGTGCAAACATGCCCTGTGGCGCGTTTTAAGTTGGGGAATAAATTCCTCTTCAATCCTGAGGTCCCCTAGGGGGCAACTAGTCCAACAGGTATCTCCAGTAAGCGCCACGGAGCTGTGTTACAGAGCTGTGTTGCAGAATGTTGTGAAAAGGGGGCGAGCCCACTGAACACCCCTCTGCAACACACCTCCCTGGCGCATACTTGAGGTACCGGGTGGGCTAGTTGGCTCACAGTGGACCTCAGGATTGAAGAGGAAATAATTCCCTAACCTAAAATGTGCCACAAGGCGTGTTTGCAACATGTTACCTCAGGCCCCGCCCCCTTCATTCACTATTGTTCAAAATATTCCTGTAAAATCAGATGAACTACGAATTCCGATTTACTCACCTGTTATCACAAGAGACATCAGTGCTGCATCTTTGAGTGCTCTACTGATCCTGAAAAGTAATTTTAACGATACTAACAGTAAGTTGAATTTCCTTCTAAAGGTTAACATTGACTGGTTTCACTTGGAAATTTTTCTAAGTGTGGAGTTTTGGAACTTTAAAAAGTTCCTCTAAAATCAGCCGAACCACGAATTCTGATTTACTCACCAGTTATCAGGAGAGACCTCAGTGCTGCATCTTTCAGCCCACAAATGATCCTGAAAAGTAATTCTAATCCTAGTTACAGTAACTTGAATTTCCTTTCATAGGCTAACATTTACTAGTTTCACCTTGAAATGTTTCTAAGTGTGGAGTTTTGGAACTTTAAAAAATTCCTCTAAAATCAGCCGAACTACGAATTCCGATTTACTCACCTGTTATCAGGAGAGACCTCAGTGCTGCATCTTTGAGCCCACTTCTGAGCCTGAAAAGTAATTCTAACCATACTTACAGTAGCTTGAATTTACTTCCATAGAATAACATTGATTGGTTTCACTTGGAAATTTTTCTAAGCGTGGAGTTTTGGAACTTTAAAAAAATTCCTCTAAAATCAGTCGAACTACGAATTCCGATTTACTCACCTGTTAACAGGAGAGAAGTCAGTGCTGCATCTTTCAGCCCACTACTGATCCTGGAAAGTAATTCTAATCGTAGTTACAGTCACTTGAATTTCCTTCCATAGGCTAACATTGACTGGTTTCAGTTGGAAAAAATTTTAAGTGTGGAGTTTTGGAACTTTAAAAAATTCCTCTAAAATCAGCCAAACTACGAATTCCGATGTACTCACCTGTTATCAGGAGAGACCTCAGTGCTGCATCTTTCAGCCCACTACTGATCCTGAAAAGTAATTCTAATCGTAGTTACAGTAACTTGAAATTCCTTCCATAGTCTAACATTGACTGGTATCACTTGTAAATTTGTCTAAGTGTGGAGTTTTGGAACGTTAAAAAATTTCTCTCAAATCAGCCGAACTGCGAATTCTGATTTACTCACCTGTTATCAGGAGAGACCTCAGTGCTGCATCTTTCAGCCCACTACTGATCCTGAAAAGTAATTCTAACCATACTTACAGTAACTTGAATTTCCTGCCATAGGATATCATTGCCTGCTATATAAAATATATACAAATTAAAAAAATATTAAATTAAAATAAAATAAAATTTCAAAATGTTGTAAAACATTTTTTTCAATTGATATTAAAAATATGTAATGTAATTTAAAAAATAAAATATCTAAAAATAAATACTTTAAAACAATGTAGTAAATTGGTATAAAAAAATATCAATTAATATATTTAAAAATTATCATTTACAAAACCTGTGAAATTCACTGAAAAAACCATTGGTTTCACACACGTTACAGTTAGGAAATAGCATTTAAAAAACCTTGCAAATTCACTGAGAAAACCATAGGTTTCTCACACGTTATAGTTAGAAATTAGCATTTAAAAAACCTTAGAAATTCACTGAAATACCATAGGTTTCACACATGTTATAGTTAGCTGGACATTTCACTCATACAAAACCATTGAAATTGCCCCGTTATAGTTAGTTCAGTTAACTATAACTCGCGCCCCCGCAATGCACTGCTGATGACGTCACATATTACATCAGTTATGACATGGTCAGTGACATCACTCATGATATCACTGATGACATCTCAAATGACATCACTGATGACATCACTGATGACATCATCCTTGTGAAAGGATGGCAGACCTTCTCTCACCCTAATATAACCTTTGATACACACATTCAAAAATTGAAACTAATATTTCTTTTAAAATGGAGATACCAATACCAGTTACAACAACCTCTTAGGTAATTCCAACATCTACATACACATCCACTCATTCACCAACAGTTCTATATAGTCACTCATACATGTACCCACTCATCATATGTACTCATACACCTATACATCCTGTTACACACCGATACTCATCCATAGAGTTACTCACACACATACTCACAGATGCAAATAAACTATCAAATATCCATTTACTTGCATAAACAGGTATACACACACCACTACACTTACTTCTACAGAAACGTACACATACTTACTCTCTTAAACAATCACTTATAGAAACACATACTTATTTGCACAGGAACTCTTCGAATCTCTCACTCTCACATATACTCACTTATATACATCAATACTCACATATACTAGTTTAAAATCTATGTAGTTACTCATAAAGATACTATTGAGACAGGCATTCACTCACTAACACATCCATACACACACTCATCCACCCATATAGTCCTGCACACATGCTGTCTTCAAAACACATACAAACAGTGAGTCAGTCGTTCATGCATCTGTGCGCTAAGTAATACCCCCACCAAATCATACAGACACTCATACTGATACTCAAAAAACCATCTAATAACCTATATAGACACTCATGTAGCTACTCACCAACATATGCAGCCACTTATACACAAAGTGAGAGACTGATACAGATATTTACATATTTAAAAATTAACAAACACAGGTGTGGAGGGTCAAGGGGAATATTTTAAAGACCTGACTACTCACTCCCCATATTCCAGATATATAACACAAAAAAAGAGTAGAACAGGTTTGAGGGTGGTGTGTTGCTGTACAAGCGACTGAGAAACAGTTGGATCTATGCGTAGGTGAAAGAAGACTGTTTAAGTCACTAGGGATGGATGTATCCCATCAGCCCACCCATTTGGCGGTATCTCATCATATGGGACAGGATAAAAATCCAAAACCTAGCCGGTCCTCTAGTACCGGGATAAAATCATTACTATATACAAATAGTTCCTCAGCATAGTAGTGTTCTTAATGTGCAGTGCTCAAGTGATAGTGTGGGTTAAAATGACTACTAGGACTAAGAATGTTTTCAGAAAAAAAGTCAAAGTGTCAACAGTATAGAAGCACGCAGGGTAGTGAAAGTTAATACTACCCCGCTAGGCAAGATGGTCGACATGTTTCAGCTTAATGGGGAACTACCCCAGCTTTCTTCAGGACCTTTCATATTCAGTTGCTACTGCAGGTAACTGTGATTAGTGATGTGAGGAACAACAGTGTATGTGCTTGTAAGTCACATATCTACCAGGAACCTTGTTTGGCAATGTTTACTGGAGGAAGACAGGCAAGACTTCTTCCTAAGGAGACAAAAAAGATGACACAACAAAACAGAATCAGGTCACCCTCATACACCCGCATGAATACACAGTCAAAGTACAGCTAGACACACCTGCGTAAACAGATTCTGTTCCGCATTATCAAGCCTAATAGCTACATCACACAGAGGCATTTCCTCATGGTGATACTCACCCAGCTTTGTGTGGGTGACGACCCCACCTCACCCGGCAACCGCTCGGGAGAATGAGGCCCCGCTCTACAGTGTAGAAAAAAGGACATGGTAAGTGCGCATCCTCTACCATGCCCAGCCAAATAGCTCTACACATAACCCAACAAACGTGTAATGGAAACCCAAATATCAGGCCACTCGATTGTTTTAATAGAGGTTAACAAAAAAACAACCAGGTACTCCAAGTGTCTTATTGTACACTTATATTTCCAATCTCCATCGACCTTTAGATATACATAAATAAAACTTATTTAATTTTTAGAAAGGCACACATTCACTGGATGATGTCATCAGTGATGTCATGAGTGATGTCACTGACCATGTTTTGAGTGATGTAATATGTGACGTCATCAGCAGTGCATTGCGGGCGGGCGGGTTATAGTTAACTGAACTAACTATAACGGGGGAATTTCAATGGTTTTGTATGAGGGAAATGTCCAGCTAACTATAACATGTGTGAAACATATGTTTTTTTCAGTGAATTTCTAAGGTTTTTTAAATGCTAATTCCTAACTATAACGTGTGTAAAACCTATGGTTTTTTCAGTGAATTTGCAAGGTTTTTTAAATGCGAATTCCTAACTATAACATGTATTAAACCTATGTTTTTTTCAGTGAATATATATATACATATACATATGGTGGGAACATAAATCCCTGTCAATGTACATAGCGGAGGGGCGTGTCCGTCGAGGTTTACGAATTCTTCTGGCACCTAGCTATGAAAAACCTCATCCAGAAATGCTAAAAAGATGGGGCCAAATCTAATTTGGATGCATCAGCTAATCTGGTAAAGTTACTCATAGAATACGCGGAAATTGATTGTTCTGAATTGCTAAAGGAACTGGAGGAAATTAATACAGAGCTGCAAAAGTTTGAACCAAACGACATGATAGCGTCCTCCAGGAAAGCAATACTTGAACGACTAACGCAACATGAAGAAAAGATTAAAGCGCGTAAAGCCTACAAATTTGCACGCGATAAAAATGACTACGAGCAAGGAAAGATTTAAACTTTCGCGCGCAAATTTGAAAGTGCAAAACAAATAAAAATGAGTCAAAAACTTGCGCCCCCAAACAAATCAACTGGTCTAGCGGGTAATCAGCAAAATACTCTGGCAGAAGCTGCCCCTGGTACCAGTGGTACAGATTCAGTTAACAGCAGCATATACTCGGATGACAGCAGTTCAACCAATATGGGCACTGAAGGCCCACAAATGGTGCTTGACCTGGGCAAAGAAGTTGATTTTTTAGTGAGCGCACGCCTTCAAACTCTGCGCCCTTCGAATCGTCGTCAACAACAGCAATTAAAAGGGCCAGAATTAACAGAAGACGCAAAGAGCGCCGGCGCAAACACAAGTGGAAACAACAACAAAAAATCCAAAAAGAAAAATCAATACTGGCGCAAAAAGAATTAGAAGACAAAACAATTGTCAATCTTTCAACTCTGACTTTAACTGCAGCTGAAGAACAACTACTCAGCCTAGGATTATCGCATTGTCCGTTGACAGACTTCAATTATACTTCCACCAGAATAGATATTTTCAGGTATATACGCAAATTAAAGCTGCGCAAATTCTTTAATATCAAAGATGGTCTCGAGCACAGTGTAACAACAACTACGGAACCATCCACCAGCGCCCTTCAAGCTAGGGATACTAGAACTTTATTACCTCTGCAACAATTGGGTAATGACGACAGCCATAATGATCATGACCTGACCACACAACAAGAACTTGTGGAAGCTGACATCCCACAATCTGGTTCAGGCATGAGTCCATTTAAACCTGTGTCAAGCTTCATGCCGATGATGCCAAAGGACTCCATTGACTCCTTTCATGAGGTGGTGACTTCTGACCTGAAAAAGCTTTACCACCAAGTCAAGCATCGAAAAAGGATAAAAAGTCTTAAAGAAAAACAATATTGGGCCCTTGTCTCAAAACTTAAGAATGACCATAAGAACATTGTGTGTAGCTCTGATAAAGGGGGCAATATAGTGATTTGGCCTCAAGCACAATATATTACTGAGGCAAATAGACAATTATCGGATGCCACCTGCTATCAAATCTCTAATACAAAACAGTATGAGCATGCAAGAGATTCCCTCAAGAAGATGCTACACAAGTTCAAAAGAGAAGGACTAATATCTATACAGGAATTCAAATTCCTCAACGTCGAGCAACCCATCATGCCCAGGTTCTATTTAATACCCAAAGTACACAAGGGTGTACTACCAACTCCGGGCAGACCAATAATCTCCGCTATTGGGAGTATGGGAGAACACTTGGCGCAATTTATTGACTATTTCCTACAAGAACTGGTGACGAAGCTACCTACATTTATCAAAGACACTGGTTTTATTAAAAATCAAGGACATTCCGAGACAAATTGGATGGGTATATATGATGTTAGTTATCCACGTCCCAGCGGAATTTCTATACAATTTAGCAATTTGGAGAGCCCCCACACACAAGTCTGTGGGGGTCGGAATGTTCTACAAAAAAAATCTCCTAAATGCATTTAATATGGCTTAGTCATAAATAGTTATACTCACTAATGATTTAAAGGAAAGTATGCTTGTCTTCAGTATTATTAAGACCATTAGGGAATTTACTGCCTAAATCTAAGATATATTTAGTTTCCAACGGTCTTAATAACTTTTCTCTGTTGCCACCTCTCCATGGCAAAGGAACTGAGTCAATCACAAAATAAGATAAGCAATTTATATCTTTATTATATATAGCTTTAAAATGTTGTGCGACTGGATAAGCCGGATGGCAGTTCATTATAGCTCGGAGATGTTGTAATATTTTCCCGTGCACCTGGAGCTTGGTACTTCCCACATACCTTAGCCCAAAGGTGCCCGTGAGAACATATACCGCAAAATCTGTGCGGCAATTGTAATTGCCCATGGTGTCAATGTCCTTCTCTCTAAATGGAGTGGTGTATTTTGTTGTGTTCACTCCAAATTTGCATGCACGACGAGTTATGCATTTAATATATATATGTGTATTCCTTTAATCCTTCAAGAAGGATGACGACACCTTGTGCGGGTGCTTTGAAATTCTTTATTGTCAATCCACCATTGAACGAGTTTCGGCTGAACATATGCTTGCTCACCAATGATCAGGTGGCATTTGCAGCAAATATTTTTTTTCAAACACTATTAATGGCTTCTATATTTTTAAGATTTATATTACTTACCTTAAAATCGATATTCTTGTCCATGATAATCTTGCTCATTATATTTTTATAACACAATATTTCCAACTCGATAATTGTGTCAGTCAATAATACTGACTCGATATTTTGTCTGAATACCACTCTTGCAATCACCTAGGCACTACCCATAAACTCATTCAATCACGAGGCCCTACCCATACATTCATGCACTCATCATGACACTACCCATTCACTTATCCAATCAACCAGGCACTACCCATCAAGTTATGCAATTACCCTGACACTACCCATGCACATATCCTCTCACCCAGTCAATACCCATGCACACATACAATCACTCAAGCACTACCCATGCACTCAGCCAATATCCCTGGCACTACTCAGGCACTCATCCAATCACCCAGGCACTACACATGCAGTCATGCTATCACGCAGACACTACCCATGCCCTCATCTAATTACCCAGGCACTTCCTATACATTATTGCAATCATTCAGGTATAACTCATGCAGTCATACAATTACTGAGGCACTACTCATGCTCTTAATTTACTATTACAACTCCAGTCCCCGTGGATAGCAGGGAAGGTGTTGGATAGTACATTAAACCTATTCCCTATCCTGGAGCGCCCTCCAGCGCAATGCGTTGTAATGGTTTGCGTTGTAAAAGTTGCATTGTAAAGGCACTGCGTGGTAAAAGTTGCGTTGTAAAGGTTGTTTACCGTCTGTGGTGTTTTATGGTGCTCCATACAAAGGAGGTCTCGTCACAATAACTCAAGAAAGGCCCAGGGATCCCTGCTCTATTTTTTGAATAATTTATGCGGCACGCTAAGACCGAGAGGGTATTGTCTTGACTTATACGTGATGCTCCCTTGTGACTTGACAAAAGCTATACTTTTCTGATGAGCTCTAATTAGAGAAAAACACCTTTGTCAGGGTTTGATTTTATTCATTCCAGGTTGGCTTGGGTAGTATTTTACCAATGCACATCTATAATACTCTGCCTGGAGAGGGAAAATACTGTTGTCAATTTTCTGCTGACAGCGGATGGCATTAGCTAATCCTATGCTTTAGCACTTAGATGTAAAAATGGCAAAACACTTAGTCAGTTTCTAGCTGGGCTTCAAAAGGCACCTTGCTAATCCTATGCCTAAAACGTCTGCTAGAAAAACAAAACAGACATTTGAAGTAAGCAGATTGATAGTGTTGGTGGTGTTATAGGGTGTGCCACATAAAGGAGCTGTTCTCCGCCTAAACTTAGGAACGAACCAGAGTTTCCTGCTTCTTTTTTGCAATTTATGTGGCACTCTAAGCCTGAAGGGTTATTGTTTCGCTGTGAAGCTATATTTATTGCTAAATCTCCTAACTGAAATCTGGCAAGCTTAAATGACTTTTACTTCCGATCTTTCGCCCATGAGTTTGGAGAAATCCTCAGAGTAACTCCCATTGGATAAGAAGTAGGTGGAACATGCCATGTTCAACTTTGTAAATTTGGAAAACTCACAAACCTCTATTTTTATGAACATTCATAAACTCCTACCTTTTACTTTGCCACCCTGTAAATGGAAAGAGAGTTACTCCATCAAAGGGCTGAAGTAATTCCACTTTCAAGGTAGGAGGGGGGCATCAGTCCCATATTTAACCGAAGTGTCAGGAAAGGGGTTTCTCTAAAATGTTTTCCCATGAAGAAAAAAAAGGATGTTCATGTGAATATTGGAATACATTTTCCCAGTGTAGAACTTTATACTATGGATGGACAATACTACATTGTTGAAATAGCATGTGGTGCAAATGTCACTTTCCATTCGTTGTAGTACACTTGGACACCTGCGAGTGGCACAGTTTTCCAACTGTACCATTAGCACTATTTTGAGAATTGCAAGAAAGCGTAAAATATGTTTGTGAAGCGGAAAAATTCCTGTATGTACGTTTACACTTCTTTTTGTCACTCCTGCTCTATTGTTTTTCTTTTACCCACCAATTATTAATAGTCTGTATGTGCGAGATACTTTACATCCATGCAATGCCAAAAATAACATTAGTGGTTGTGAACCAGTTAAAATTGTCACGTGTAAACCATGGACTTATTTTAAATAATATGGCCACGTATTTTATTGCATTGTCCAATCTAAAGTGGTTGTCAAATCTTAGATACATCCCGCATGAGTTTGTGCTTCTTTTCGGCAAATCGTTCACATTCCACATCACATAATTTAGAAATGTAGGAAAGTAGTTGTCAAAGGCCTTTACCTCATGGTTATACTCCTTTACAACAATGAACTATGAAGAACGCAGACTTTAGAAGTAAAATGCTCAAACAAGTACACAGACCATTCTAGTGTGGAATGTGGCAAATGCAATTTTCATTTGCTTCTTATTCATTTATAAAGTTAATACAGCACGAACTGTGACAAAACACTTCGGGCAGATTTATGTTTCCTGGCGCATCCCTGCAAATCAGCAGGGATGCGCCAGGAAACTTATGACACACATCTCAATGGTTGCCCCACCACAGATGCGCTGCATTTACAATGCGGCGCATCATGGTGCAAGTAAATGCAGATGTGTGTTGCATCTTCTGTCGTAAAGTTGGTGCAGTGCTGGAGTTGTACCGCGGGCGCAACCCAACTCCAGCACTGTGCCAACCCTGCCCATGTCTAACATGGTGCGTCAAGCCTTGCGCCTGCTTCAAGCAGGCGCAAGGTTTTGACGCAGCGGGGTCGTAAAAGTGACTGAGTGAAATCTTGTAGATTTCACTCAGCCACTTTTCCGAGGCGTTCCTGTGCCAGAACGCCCACATGAAGGCACAGGGCTTTACAACATGACGCATCACCTTAGATGCGTCACGTTATAAATACCCCGCAGCATGGCGCTGGCTTTACGCTGCGCTGCGTCACAGAAGTGACGCAACGGCGGCACAAAAGTGGCGTACGGGGCTAGTAAATCTGCCCCAGGATATAAGAACAGTTGCACTGCCCAAGCTCTAAAGTCTCCTTTAATACTCTAAGTAAACAATCAAGTTGCATTTTACAATCAAATAGGATAGCCAGATTATGCTCAAGGTTGTTCAGCCAAAGAGCTGGCCAGAAATATAGGGCCCATTAGGATGCCGTCATCCTGTCGTGTCTAGGGACCACCCGCCATAAGGGCGGGGGTCCCGTTGGGGGCATTAGGATGCGCCCGCCACAGTGGCGGGCGCATCCTGTATCTTCAGCATTGCGGCGGGCGGTGCTGAATGCACCGCCCGCCGCAATGCTGAAGATACATGCACTGCATTACAAAGCACAACGTCACATGCACCGCGCGGTGCCTGCCACGTCGTACTTTGTAATGCTGGGGGATACTGTAGGTACCCCCCATGTGCACCCCCAACCTCCCCGGAGTCCCTGGGGGCCCGCAAGAGGTCCCTGCAGGGTGTCTCCGCATGCTTTCTGTGGCGGCAAAGGCATTTATACATGTCCATGCTAATATGGCTGGCGTGTCTCATAGACACCGCCACCATATTAAACCTTTTCCGCCCCCGCCGCAAGGAGACCGGGGCGGAAAAGCAACGGACGGTCTTTCCGTCCGCCGCGGTCCCCCCTGTCATCCTAATATGGCGGGGGGAATTTAGGTGCGGATGGCGGGCAGCCTGGCGGGGGCAATCCGCCCGCCATCCTAATGGGCCCCTTAGTCTCCTCCTTCTGTAGAGTGGGACCGCCGGTCGCCTTGGAGCCAGACCTGATTAGACTACCTGCAATTTGTATTGTCAGGGATGAGGTCATCCAGATGGTAGTCCAGTGATGTCACGTCGCAGCATTTAGAAATTAACTGTTGGAATGTATAATTTGCAATGGTGATGTCTCCAGCCATCAGAGGGCGATTGCGTCTGGTGGTTAAAAGTAGGGAGCTCAGACCATTGCTGAATTAGCCTTACATTTATTTTCTGGAAGATCAAGTCTTTCTAGAGCACACTTTAACAGAGCGCCCACGTTTGCCACGTCTATACCTCAGTAGCTCATCCTGTCCAGGTTTACTGTTTGCATTCTGGGATTTGTAGTCCTGGTTTTGTAATGAGATAGCTCAACAGGACTTCAAATCACAGTATACGAAGAAGAAACGAGACTGGTTGAGCTACTCAGGCGCGGACCTGGGATACCGCTGACTTCAAAAGATGATATAAAAATTGTGAGACTCGAGAGCATCGTTAAATTGTTAAAATTGCCCACGAATCGCGCCACAATTTGTCTTCGCCTCTAAAACTAAATATATTATTTCAATTAAATGGGATTACTTAACATGAGAACCTGTCCCAAACTCCTGATCTTAGATTTCCTCCTATGTATAATGTATTGCAGTAATTATTCTGTGAGCGCTGAGTCAGATTTTTGTCGTTAATTACAAATCACTGCAGGAAAATATAACTTTTCAAGTGGGCAGACGTAAGCACTTTAAGGATTTACACTGTCTGCACCAATCCACCAAGAACATGAAAGCAGCTTAAAGCATGCAAATTGACTTCTATTAGAACCTTTAACAAAGTGATGAAGCGGGATTGTGGGAGGGCACGCCGGAGCATGGACACGCTCTAAAAATACCGACCCGCTGGACTGCCGTCAGCTTAGTGTAATTAACAAGCGCCTGCGGTTAATTCCCAGAAGCAGCTGCTTTACAGAGTCGGATTCCGTCACGGCGCGGCATTAGCGCGGCCCGGATGGCCGTCCTCCGGAGATTTTGCCTCTCCTGTGTTCTGCACTCGTCAATCCAGGGACTCCGACACCCACGAATAGAACAAGTAATCGGTAGTGCTGTGATAGCAGAGGAGCTCTGGATACCAGAGACCCTGCTGCGATAAGTAGCCAGAGACACTGGTTCACTAAAGTGTCAGTGGCATCACTTGTGCTTGTGGTCTCCAACGGGCAAAGCCAATAGGACTCGCCTGTGACACCTATTACTCTGCTAGTGATTTTTTTTCTGCTGTCCAGCACGCGCCTTGCGACTTTGGCAATGAGGTTTAGCTTTGTTGTACAGCAGCGTGGCTAAAGATAATTATAAAAAGCACATAGCGCATCATATGACTGAGTCATAGAGCTTATATTAATATATATATATATCTATTTAGCCCTTTTCTGACCAACCTCCTCCTGCCCGTCCTCTCTACTATGACTCATCCTAAAACCCACTCGACAGGCAAATGGCGGACTGGTTTGTGGGATGAGGCGACCCAGAGTGAGGGAGGGTGTTAGAGTGGTGGGAGAGGACAGGTGAGAGGGGATGTGGGCACATTGTCAATAAAAGGGGGGCACAAGGCACTGGGGCAGCAATTGAAGCTGGGTGGGCGGGGCTAGGGCAAGCACATGGAAAGCACAGGGTGGACAGGTGGAGGTGTGGCAAGCACAAGGACAATGCAGGGTGGGTGGTAGGGGCTGGAGTACGCCAACAAAGACACACACGGACAACAGAGGGTGGATGGGAGGGGCTGGGGAAAGCACATGGACAATGGAGGGTGGGTAGGAGGACCACGAAGAAGCACCTGGACAAAGGACAGTGGACAATAGGGAGTAGGTAATCACCTGGACAATGGAGATTAGGAGGGAGGGGAATAGAGAAGACCACGGAGGGGCAAATGCAAATGATGGAGACAGTTAAAAAAAAAAGCACTTTTGTTGTGTGCTGACACAAAAAAGTGTTGCCTCAAATAGCGAGCAGTGGAAGGACACAATAATGTGTCCATGCTCCAGGTCGGGAGAAACACAAGAAAATGAAGGAAATCCTACAGAAGACGACAAATTAAATCCAGCAAATGAGAGTGGAATTGTGGCCTAGCAATGGTAAGTAATGGATGAGCACTAAGCCCACTGTAAGGTAACAAAAATATTGCAACACACAGCGCATGCGATATCTTTGGAAAGACCTAAAATGCATCTCATCACTTCTTGATGAGACCTTGAAACAGGAAGGTATCCTCCACGTTTCTGTACCTTAACTTTTTTTTAGAAGGCAGCACAACAGCATTTCAGCACAGATGAAATGAAATCACTTCTAAGTAGGGGTGAAAACATTACAATTACATAATACCTGCATGTAGGAAATTAAGTTACAGGTTGATTGAGGTGAAACCCTTCTCAAGCAGCAACCACAATTCTTCTCAATGTGAAGTCACAAGCAAACCCTAAATTAACCCATGCCCAACCATCGGGTAGCTTGGCACAGAGCAATCAGGCTTAACTCAGAGGAAATGTGTAAAGTATTTGTGCAACACATCAAACAGTAACACAGAGAAAACACACTACAAAAAGATCCGACCAATTGAACAATAGAGTAATTCGTAATAAGTAAAACAGAACCAAAACAACACAATTCCAATCAGTTGAACTGGAGATATACAGGTTTAAAGATTTTAGTAAACATAGAGCCAAAACACACAAAGTACCAGCTGTGACAATATGGTCCAGCCAGACTGGGACAATGTCACAAAGTCACAAGGACAGGTCGATGACACTGGAGTGCACGCAGGAGAAAGGGACCCAGTCTGGCCTGTAGAACAGTGTACCTTAAATCCGTATTTGCAGAACGTTGCAAGGATTAACATAATAGATGCATCGATCAGCTAAAGTGATGTATTACTTCTGAGATGCAGCAAGACTGTGCTACGCGATCCTGCATCGCTGTCAAGTATCCCATCAAAGAGGGCCTGCTAAGTGAAGTCCAGCGTCGAGGGTGTATCGCACAGTTTTTCAGAGCAGCAGTCCAGCAGAGTGGCAATCCTCTCAACAGCACAGCAGTCCTTCTTCCTTGCAAAGTATTCACAGGTCCTGAAGTGTATTGAAGAGTTGATGTCTGGGGTGCAATATTTAAACCTGGTTCTCCTTCCTCTGGGAGGTGTGACAACCTTCTAGACATTCGTTTTGAAGTTCTCAGGCATCTTCTTTTCCTTGGCCAGGCTAAAGACTAACTACAGGGTGCATGCAACCCTTTGTGGGAAGGCAGGACACAACCTATTCAACTGTAAGTAGGGCTGGGCCCCATTGCACCCTCCATCCTGCCAATGATGGCCCATCCAGACCATCCACACCTAGCTCTCTCTTGTGTGTGGCTGTCTAGTAGGAATGCACAAAGCCCAATTGTCAGCTACACAGAGTCATGTGGCAAATAGATAGGCTACAGGCACTAAATGGCTAAGGCAGAAAAATGCCAACTTTCTAAAAGTGCCGTCTTCAAAATTAGAACTTGAAATCTGACTTCCTTATAAGTCAGGATTTATCATTACAATTCGAAAGACACCAAATATAAACTGAATATATGTTCCTATTGGGAAATTACAACTTATTAAATGTAATAAGAAAACTCTATTGTTATCCTATGGGAGAGGTAGGCCTTGCAGTAGAGAAAAACGAATTTAAGAGTTTTTCATTAGCAGAATATATAAATATTAAATGCACTGCACCCTGCCCTCTGGGCTGTCCACGACCTGCCCTACAGTTGACTTCTATGCATTAAAAAGGAAGATGTTGGTCTTGCAAAAGGTTTGTTTTGACAGGTTGAAATGGCAGTTAAAATATGCACACACAGGCTGCAATGACAAGCCTGAGGCTGATACATGTTTAGAGGACTACTTAAGTGGATTGCACAATACATGCTTAAGTGCTGCAGACCGACTTGTTGCTTTTAATTTACAGGCCCTGGGTATTTGCATTATCACTTTACTAGGCACCAATAAGTAAATTAAATATTCTAATTGGGATAAATCAATGTTAATATGTTTTAAGGAGTGGACACATGCACTTTAGAACTGGTCAGCATTGGTAGAGTGCATAGAGTCCAAGGGCCTGCAAAAAAAAAGGAGGTAGGCAAAAACAGCCTTGGGGGAAGCCCACCCTAAGGCTGTCAGGTCTAACACTGCACTTCTCAAAATGAGTGAAATTAATAACATTTTACAATACTGGGACGTCGAATTATTGAAGAAAACATGGAAAATATACCTTTTCATGCAGATGCATTGAATTCACTTCTAGCTATGGGTGAAAACATAACAATTACATAATACCAGCACTACTCGGTGTGGGTGCAATTAATTCACTTCCAGGTATTGGTAAAAACATTGCAATTATAGAATACCAGCACTTCTTAGTACCGGCGGAATTAATTCAAATGGACAATACCTGCACCTTGAAGTATGTGAGAAAGCTTTGCAATTTTGGAACGCCAGCCTTTCAGCATGAGTGCAATGAATTCAGTTTTAAGTATGGGTGAAACACATTGCAATTATAGAACACTGACACTTCTTAGTATGGGTGCAATGAATTATTCTATATTATTACATTGAATTCTGCTAATTATGCATGGAAGCACTGCAATTATAGAATAGCAATACTTCTAACTTAGACTGCAACTAATACAATTGTAGAAAATCAGCACTTCTCCGTTGACGCGGGGACCAGTGTCCATGGCGCTGAGCGTGGTCCAAGAATGGGTGGGCACAGACGGGCTGTATTTATACATATTTCAAACAATAATAAAGTGAAAACACAACTCAAGAAAAATCCCACACCAATTTATAAAAATATAGTAAAGAGCAATACATTTTCTGACACCAAAATGACAATAAACTAAATTCTAAGGGCCTGATTACTGTTATAGGTTCTATTTATCGCACCTGAATGAATAACAATATCATAGGGCACATTATTTATTGGGTATGATACATAGCACCTGTTGGATATTGAGTTACTAGTTGGGGCGGTGAAACCCTACTCAAACAGCAACCACAATCTCTGTCAGGGTGCAGCACAAGCAAAGCACAAATTACAAGTGATTAACCCTTTGGTAGCTTGGCACAAAGCAGTCAAAGCAGGAAATGAGTAATCAATCAATCAATGAGGATTCTTATAGAGCTCAGCTAATCACCTGTTAGAGTCTCAAGGCACTGGGGGGATCTGCAGTTCAGTCGAATAGCTAGTTCAGTCGAAGAGCCAGGTCTTGAGGTCCTTCCTGAATTGAGTCAGTGAGGGTGATTGCTTCAGATGTAGAGGAAGAGAGTTCCATGTCTTTATGGTGAGGTAGGAGATGGATCTTCCTCTGGTCGTGCTCTTGCGGATCCATTGGAGAGTAGCCAGGGCCAGGTGGTGGAGCGAAGGTGTCTGGTGGAAGTGTAGAAGGCGAGGCAGTGGTTGAGGCATGCAGGTCCGATGTGGCGAGCCTTGTCGGAGTGTGTGGGGAGCTTCAAGGTGATTCTTTTGTTGATTGGGAGCCAGTGGAGGTTTCTCAGTTGATCAACGATGTGGCTGGGATGGGGGGTGTCCAGGATAAGTCTCGCAGTGGCGTTCTGGATTCTTTGCAATTTTCTTTTTCGCTTCTGGGTGGTGCCAGCGAGGAGTACATTGCCATAGTCGAGTTTGTGTGACGAGTAGGCCTGGGTGCAGTTTGCGGTGTTGTGCTATGCAGAACTCCTCAAAGTGTCAAAAAACTCTATCAAGTTATGCGGAGTTTCACAAGTGGCAATGTGTGTTACCTCACACCATTCGCGCTGATTGTCCTGTTTTGTAAAATCAGTGCAAATTATATAACGCACAGCGCCAGAGGGACATCCATGAATGCCCACGTTGAGAAAATTCACTGGGAAGCGGTCTTGCATTGGATTTTAGTCAATTGCGCTTGACAATTTCCTGTTGGTGAGTGCGAGCAAATTAACTCTGGAACTCTGCATGCTCCGTGGAGCGCGTAGTCCAAAACAACTCTGCAAACGGAGTGGAGTTCACCTTACAGGCCTAGTGACGAGCACCGGGGTGACCGTTATTTTGGACTTGGTGGGGATCCATCCAAAAGTCTTTTGAAGCAGGCAGAGCATGTGGAGGCACAAGGCTGAGATGGGGTTGATTTGGCGGTTCATTGAGAGCGAGGAGTCAGGGATGATACCGGGGCTAAGAGCATGGTTGTGGGTGTGGAGGGCTCCGACTGCTGCGGGCCACCAGGAGTTGTCCCAGGCAGAGGTGGTAGTTTCCAGCATGAGGACTTTGGTTGAGTTTGAGGCAGCTGTCCTTCATCCAGGTGATGACTGTCTCCATCCTGTTGCATCTGTAGGTTTGTCAGTGAGGGAGAGAATTAGCTGGGTGTCGTTGGCGAAGGAGTCAATGTTTAGTCTGTGGTTTCTGATGATGGTTGCAAACACAAGGAGATGATCGACATAGTGCTGAAACTTTTTAGACACTCACCCCCGTCACAAATCTGAATTGAATCCATCATCCTTCTTTAGCTCACTTTGCCACCTCAGTTCAGACCAAGCTATATGCAAATCAGTCTTGACCCTGTGCCTCATGGGAACAGTCCAGCCCGAACTGCCAAGCCAGGTCTTCCCTGAACTGGAAACAAGCATCCTGGGACTGGTTTCTGGTTAACACCCTTGATCAGCCAAGCTAGCTTGAATCCAGTGGCAAAGTGAGCAAGGGACTCACATCTGGGCGTCTTTGAAGGTTCCCAAATGGCTTGAATCTTGGTATGGAGAAGCTGTACCTTGTCTCCTCCAACTTGGTGACCCAAGGAGACCCTTGAACCCTGCCTTTTCTATCACTTACTGGTCTTGATAGTCAAGCCTGCTCTCTTCAAAGCCTGAAACACTTCTCTGAGGTGGCACAGGTGGTCTTCCCAGCTAAAACTAAAGACCTCAATGTTGTCTATTTATGTCGCACTGAAATTCTCCAACCTAGCCACAACCTGATGCACCAACCTCTGGAAGGTGGTGTGGATGCTCTGCAACCCAAAGGGCATCACCTAAAATCTAGAAGTGGCCTTCTGGGATATAGAACACTGACCTCTCTTTTCCTCCCTCAGTTAAGGCAATCTGTCAGTGCCCAGACATCAGATTAAACCTGCTGAGGAATTTAGCAGCCAACAAATGATCAATGAGCTCATCAGCCTGGGGAATGGGTGTGTATCAGTCTTAGTGACTGCAATGAGCCCCCAGTAATCCACATAGATAAGGAGTTCAGGCTGGTACCTGGGGGAACAGCCTTGGGGACCAGCACCACTGGGCTGGAACAAGCACTGCTGGAGGGCTCAATTACTCCTAGCTGCAGCATTTTGGAGACTTTCTCCTTTATGCAGGCTCTCACCTTGTCAGATACCTGGTGGTCCTCACTTTTCACAGGCATACTGTACCGTGTCAATATCATGGGCACACCATAAATTGAGTCCTGGGGTTAGGGAGAGGAGAGAGGGAACAGCCACTACACTTGGAAACAGACCCTCTGTAGCTCCTGGGTTAAGGTAAGGGAGGGTTTGACACCATCCACTGACCCAGCCTGCTTCTTGGAAGAAAGGAGGTCAGGGAGAGCTTCACTCTCCTCCTTCACTCTATCATCTATGACCTGGGTGTGGGTAACCTCAGCCCTCTCAAAGTAGGGTTTGAGGCAATTGACTTTCAGAACCCTAAAGGTGCTCCTGGTGTATGTAATTAGGTTTTCCGTATCATAAGTGTAAACTTAGCTTACGCAGGGATGAATGTCATGCACTGCAATCATTCCAGAAGAGTCTTCTATGCCGGAATTCTCCTCTCTTACCCACAAGGGGACAGGGCACAGTTTATATGATAAAACCTCTGTGTTGGAAGATACAGCTGTGCAACCGTGTTGTGTCTAACATTAGAAACTGTTTCTGAACGAGTGAGAGAAACAGTACACTATGTTGTTATGTATTCAGAGCAACTTTGTATAATATGTGTAGACAAAAACCCAGGAAGAGTCCCTGAATAACAAGCAATATGTACAAGAACAATGTGGTGAAAACAAGTGCATTATATGTGACCATGCACAACAGAGGCAAGAAATGCCAAACTAAGGGAGAACCAAAATGGGCCAAAACGGGAATTCGCAACATCCCCTCCATGGCCGTAAAAAGAACTCAGCTAGTACAAAATACTACAATTCATAGGGTAAGCAAATGTGATGCCATGTTATTACTTATAAAAAAACAAAAATATATTAATAATAATAAATGAAACTGATTTCTAAGAATGTAAAAATGGGGCCACATTAACGTTTAGCAGAAGCATCCAAGATGTTACCGAGAAGGTCAATGTTTTCACATTTTCAGAACAAATTTAGCATTCGCAGACAAGTGTTCTGCAATAGGCTCATTCAAAAGCTCCAAAGAACAGATATAATCCTCATTAACAGCCGATACTTTTGACGTATTCTCTTGTCCTACATCCGTGACAGAAGAGCTCATGTTCGAAAGTCTAGGAGCCGAAGCAGCCATCTCCCAAGAAGCGAGTAGCTCATAACATGTCTCTTGAAACAAACTGCAAATTCATAGGAAAACTCAGAAAATTGATCCTTATCAGAGTCTTCAACAGGTCCATGTCATTAGGAACAGTCAATTGCATTGCGAGGCAAACATCGAGTGCCCACTCAAAGGGACACCATAGACAATGAAACACTGGTTGCATGCAAGTAAACCAGATGGGTCTAGAAGACAATGACAAGTTTGTGTTCAGTTGCTGGAACAGAGAGGCTCCAAAGAATCGTATCATGTGTTCATGGCACAGCCGGATTTGTGGTAAATCCATAACCATTGGGCTTCGAAACAGAACAACCCAACTTCTGCAAATAAGCTGTAACACGAAGGGCATGCCCCAAACATATTTGAAAAGAGAAAATGTACAATGACGGTATAGCTCCAAAGTTTTCCTGGAAGGTACTGACTAAGCCAGTCGGTTTTGCTTGAAAATACTGTGTTATGCCAGCTGTATTAGCAGCATTCAAAACGTGATGCACAAGCTCACCATAATACAGTTGGGGATTTGTGCTGAAAAGTGACTGTTTTATGCTGGGCATCCTTGCAACCTGCAATTCAAAGGGTTCTTGGGCAGATGTGAGTGCTTAGTCTGCTTAGCTTCTTGAAATCAGCCTTCATAGTTGGAATGGAAGGCGACAAGGAAATATTAGAAACCTCGTGTGTTGGAGGGAATAGCACGTTATTACAGCCAGTCAGTATATGAGAGACAGAGAGGACATACAGGACACCGGCTTTCATCCCACAACAACCTTGTCTGTTTAACATCTTATGACTTCCATTGTAAACCACAGTAATGAGGGGAAGAATCGAAAGGGGTTGTATTTATTTAAAAAAACAGGCCAAATTTGATTTGTAATAGGTTTACAAACAAGTGAGTGGCCGATGGAAGAGTCACATTCATTTCCAGTAAGGAATACCTGTCTGTCCACAGTTTTACATCTGTAGGTATTTTGGTCTATTGAAGAGTTTCATTGCTGTTTGCGCAACATGGCCCAATGGCTGAAAGTTAATTCTTTGCAATTTAATGCCGGTAAGACAGAGATTCTTTTCTACCCTGTTGATAGAATTCCATCAATGTTGCCTAGTAACTTCTGGCCCAGTGAAATGTCAATGGAAGTGAGACCAGTGGAGAGGGTTCGCAACCTGGGTATTGTGTTAAACAACAAGCTGAACATGGAAGCCCAAGTTACTAAAACCATGGGAAATTGCTTGGCAATCATTAGATCATTACGCAAAATTCTCCCTCTTTTACCACCTCAAGTTCGGGCCCTTGTTGTTCAGAGTACAGTCTTGAGTAGACTGGACTACTGTAACGCCCTCTTGCTTGAATCTCCTAAGTCACTGCTGGACAGATTACTGAGAATACAGTCTGCCGCAGCTAAACTTGCTCTGGGATGGCCGAGACGTTCCTCATCCTCCAGGGCTCTTGCAGAACTCCATTGGCTGCCGGTGGGGAATGTCTGACAAAATATCGATATCACAAATATCGATATACAAAAATATCGGAACAAAATTATCGAAATCAAAAATATAGGAAGCCTATCCCTAACAAGGTAAGTGCAAATATATCGAAAAAAAATATAGAATGACAAAAATATAGTTTTTTGTAAAATATCGTTTTTTTTTATTAAATATAAATCTAATATTAACAAAATAATACTTATAAATGTAATAAACATATTTAAAAATGTACTATAATATTTAAAATTAATTCATAATGTAATACAAATTAATATTAATAAATATATAATACATAATATATTTTTTATTAATATTAACTCTAAATTAATTATTTTCATAACTTATAAAAAAATAAAAATATAATAAATTACTAATACATTTATATACATAAAATAATCACATAAATAACAATTAATAACAACATAATACTAATAAAAAAGCTAAATACATTTTAGATAGTGTATGAGTAAAAATTACTATTCCCACTCCAGAGAGTGCAACAGTAGGGAAAGTGTTGGATAGCGTAGGGGTAACAATTACTATTCCAACTCCAGAGAGTGCAACAGTAGGGAAAGTGTTGGATAGCGTAGGGGTAACAATTACTATTCCAACTCCAGAGAGTGCAACAGTAGGGAAAGTGTTGGATAGCGTAGGGGTACAATTACTATTCCCACTCCAGAGAGTGCAACAGTAGGGAAAGTGTTGGATAGCGTAGGGGTAACAATTACTATTCCCACTCCAGAGAGTGCAACAGTAGGGAAAGCGTTGGATAGCGTAGGGGTAAAAATTACTATTCCCACTCCAGAGGGTGCAACAGTAGGGAAAGTGTTGGATAGCGTAGGGGTAACAATTACTATTCCAACTCCAGAGAGTGCAACAGTAGGGAAAGTGTTGGATAGCGTAGGGGTAACAATTACTATTCCAACTCCAGAGAGTGCAACAGTAGGGAAAGTGTTGGATAGCGTAGGGGTAACAATTACTATTCCCACTCCAGAGAGTGCAACAGTAGGGAAAGTGTTGGATAGCGTAGGGGTAACAATTACTATTCCCACTCCAGAGAGTGCAACAGTAGGGAAAGCGTTGGATAGCGTAGGGGTAAAAATTACTATTCCCACTCCAGAGGGTGCAACAGTAGGGAAAGTGTTGGATAGCGTAGGGGTAACAATTACTATTCCAACTCCAGAGAGTACAACAGTAGGGAAAGTGTTGGATTGCGTAGGGGTAACAATTACTATTCCGACTCCAGAGAGTGCAACAGTAGGGAAAGTGTTGGATAGCGTAGGGGTAACAATTACTATTCCCACTCCAGAGAGTGCAACAGTAGGGAAAGCGTTGGATAGCTTAGAGGTAAAAATTACTATTCCCACTCCAGAGGGTGCAACAGTAGGGAAAGTGTTGGATAGCGTAGGGGTAACAATTACTATTCCAACTCCAGAGAGTGCAACAGTAGGGAAAGTGTTGGATAGCGTAGGGGTAACAATTACTATTCCCACTCCAGAGGGTGCAACAGTAGGGAAAGCGTTGGATAGGGTAGGGGTAAAAATTACTATTCCCACTCCAGAGAGTGCAACAGTAGGGAAAGCGTTGGATAGCGTAGGGGTAAAAATTACTATTCCCACTCCAGAGGGTGCAACAGTAGGGAAAGCGTTGGATAGCGTAGGGGTTTAAATTACTATTCCTACTCCAGAAAGTGCAACAGTAGGGAAAACGTTGGATAGCGTAGGGGTAACAATTACTATTCCCACTCCAGAGGGTGCAACAGTAGGGAAAGCGTTGGATAGCGTAGGGGTAAAAATTACTATTCCCACTCCAGAGAGTGCAACAGTAGGGAAAGCGTTGGATAGCGTAGGGGTAAAAATTACTATTCCCACTCCAGAGGGTGCAACAGTAGGGAAAGCGTTGGATAGCGTAGGGGTTTAAATTACTATTCCCACTCCAGAGAGTGCAACAGTAGGGAAAACGTTGGATAGCGTAGGGTTAAAAATTACCATTCCTACTCCAGAGGGTGCAACAGTAGGGAAAGCGTTGGATAGCGTAGGGGTAAAAATTACTATTCCCACTCCAGAGGGTGCAACAGTAGGGAAAGCGTTGGATTGCGTAGGGTTTAAATTACTTCCCACACTACTCTCCCTGTAACACACAACACACTACACAGTATAAAAAACACAATTAATAAAAGTTTCAATTAATCAATTAATAACAATAAATATTATTAAATTAATGTAATTATAAATGAACTATTTAACACTTATTAATTACCAAGTAATTAACAATAAATACCAATAAATAAATACAATCTCTTTAATTAATTACATGTAATTATATAACACCCTACTCCCCTATAAACACACAACCCACTACACATAAATAAATGAAATCATTTAATCACTTAATATTTATTAATTACCAATTAATTATTAATTAACAATATCAAAAATTAATAAATTAAAAATATTAACACATTAACTCTAATTATTTCAATTTACTACTTAATATTATTTAATTACAAATTAATTATTAATTAACAATTACACTAAATTAAATATATTAGCACAATAAATCTAATTAATGTAATTAACTAATTAACATTAATTAATTACCAATTAATTATTAATTAACAATAACAATAAATTATATATCTTAGCACATTAAATCTAATTAATTTAATTAACTAATTAATATTAATTAATTACCAATTAATTATTAATTAACAATAACACTAAATTAAATATATTACCACATTAAATCTAATTAATGTAATTAACTAATTAGTCTTAATTAATTACAAATTAATTATTAATTAAAACATATTTAAAAATATATATTAATTATTTAATTATTATTAAATTACTTCCCACCCTATTCCCCTATAAACCCACAACCCGCTCTAATACTAAAACGCAAAATGTTAACATAATTACTAATTTTCAAACATACATTTCTAAACATATTTAGCAAACATATAAACAACATAATAAAATACTTAACACTAAACAACAAAATTTCGATATTACTAACATACATACCTTAATCTCGATATTCTGTCTGTCGATATTATGGGGCACATCGATATACTATACCATCGATATTAAAACATCGATATTATTGTATATCGATATTTTAATTTCGATATTTTGTCTGACTACCGCCGGTGGGACAGAGAATTAAGTTTAAATCTCTCTGTCTTGTATTCAAAGCTCTGCATGGGATTGGTCCTATTGTGCTACAGTGAAAGTTTGAGTGGTACGTCCCAGTTAGACATCTTCGCTCTGCTTCAGCTGGACTGGTCAAGGTAGCCAGATTTAGGAAAGCTAGAACTGGGGGCAGAACCTTCGCAGTTGCGGCGGCCAAACTGTGGAATGGATTGCCCCCGGAAGTAAGACATATTAGTGAGCTCTTACCCTTCAGGAAAAGGCTAAAAACTCTGTTATTTCCTAACGTTTAGTTGACATACTGTCTGCCACTGGTTGCCAGTACCTTTTTGTTGCTTTCCTTGCCATTGTGTACCTTGAGTTTTTCTCAGCGCCAGGATGCCGTAAGGTGATAGAGCGCTCTACAAATGAAATAAATAAATAAAATAAATAAATGAAAGGAAGTAAACACAACTCATGAATCAATTTCCCTCCCAAGAGTTAATCTCTGCCTACTGGGAAATGTTTCTTGCAAGATGTAAACTGGAATGTTTAAATTGGCAACGTTATTGCGCTATGTATTAACCACACAATTAAATGTGTTTCAGACAATGAAAAAGGCAGTTGTTATAACTTCTCCATATGTAGCATAGTGTAAGTAGTATCATTTTTTTGCCATGAGCCTCTGTTTACATGTCAGGTTCAAAGTCAAGAATAGTTGCATGGAGTTGAAAGAACCCCTTGGTGCTCCGCCAGATTTAAATTAGGGGTGGGGGTCAAACTCTTTTCCGCTGGCAGAATTTTGCCACTCTGCGCTCTGCAGGGAGTGCAGAGTTTGGCAAAAAGTCGGCCAACCGCAATGTAGTGGAGTATGCCGGCACTTGCCGCTCTTGCATGCTTTTGGACCTGGCCAACACCTGTCACAGAGCGCACTACACCGAAAACAGATTGCCGCTTGGCTACAACTCCACTGTGCATACGGCGTTCTTAGCAGAAGTGAACCCGCTCTTCTCCTCGGTGAAGATGCACATGGCAAATGCCACTCCACTTTGTGCCCTTCCCCTAGCCTGTGACAGCATCTCCTTATTAAAGCATTGCAAACGCTTTAGTGAGAGAGGAGGAAGGACTCAGAGGAGCGTTTGTGGTGACTGAGGCCACCTTACCTTACCACACCTGATAAGTAAGCGCATGTGTTTTCTTTGTTGTTATAGCCTTTAATTTGCAAAAGGACCTGATTGGTGCATAATATTATTATGAATCATACAAATATCTGTGTGTGCTTGTGGACTTGATATATTTCATTACCTACACTCAAGCAGAGTTATCGATTTTTGCTTTGTAAATTTGTTACACAATTTTGAGGTTGTTGTAGTGTAATGAGGCATGTTCCGATGATGTTTAAAAAGAACTAAAGCAGTTGTAAACTATATGGATTGCCGATTCATGGCTGATTGGGCCATGACGCAGCAGGCAGGACAGTGAATCGTACATCCTGCCAAGTCACCCCCGCTGCGGAGATAAAAAGTGCCCCAGCAGAACAGAACAATGGTCGCCACACTTCTATGTGTTCACAAATCACCATCACACACACAGGAGCACCTGTCGGTCAGCAAAACGTCAGGTCATGTTTGGCGTTCCAGTGCAGAGAAAGTGTGAATGAGGTGACAGCTGATTCTAATCAATATGAGTCTGTCATATGACAGCAGAGAGCACACAGATAATGCTCATTTTAAGGCTAGAGGGACAGCTGAAATGGTACACCTAGCACACACACAGACACATTTTCCTTCTTAAGATAACACAGCTGCCAAGTCATGTTTTCCAAAATGCAAAAAAAAGAAACTTCTGGATTTCTTTATTTTGTCTCATAAAGTAATGTGATACATGTGTCCATGCTTGCTCAGCTAGACCGGCCAGTTGTTTGATTTACCACAGACGTCTGCCTAAAAACAGTAAAAACAATCCCGAATGAAGCGCCTCAAGTTCTTTTGACAGAGTGATTTGTCTTCGGCCAGCGGTACATCAAGTTTATGGGCTTCAAGTCCAACTGAGAGTAAAGCTAAAGGGGGGGGGGGCAGAACTCCACGGAATCTAGCGTAGTTTTTTTTATTTCACGGAATTCTGAAGAGTGAAACTCTATGAGTTCCACCCACCCCTAATTGTATTATCGGAAGTGTCCAACTAAAGTGCATAGTAGATCTAATCTGGCTTTTCCCATGGTAAAATAAAGACATGTAAATTTACATATTATCAATTACAGACAACACAATGTTATTCAAACTGTAAATGCTAGAAGAAAATAAAATAATGCTATTATCAACAAAAGCATGTACTTTATCCAAATTACTTTGATCAATTTGCCTTAAAGGTTCAGCTACTTCTATATGTGATGATTTCCAAATCTTATTGTAAGTGGCAAAAGTGGATCTTTTAAAACACAGAGATGTATTAGAAAATCTGGTAGAAAATCTGATAGATCGATGTCATCCGCCAGGATGTAGAAATGTTGTTTAACTGCATACAGTGTGGAATGTTCCAATCATTGTGGCACAATTTTCCTATTGAATAGGTGGTGACTATTCCTAAGTGTTTAGACTTGAAATAACAAGTGCCTGATGTGCTTGCCTTAAACCCCAGTGTGGAATTCAAAAAATGAGTATAACAACCATTTGTGTTCACCGGCCACAATACCCCACCGGTTAGGACCTGTGGGGTTGAAAGTACCATTCTGCACCATACTATTGATCTGTTCTTCGCTGTAATTTGTCAAATGTTGCCAAATGTCTAATCGGGCAAGGAAGGAGCATTAGGTGAATCTGTGTCTTTAATTTTAGCAAGTCCCATACATATAGTCTATTGAACCGAGTCATTTAGGGAATTCATTTGTGTTGAAATCAAGCACACTCTAAATAATGTGTCTGTTCCCTGAACCTGCCAATATTTTGTACCTCAAATTGATTTCATTTCAATAATATCTTTCCAATACTCATAGCCTCAGCAAGGTCAATTGTGTGACAAACACATCTGTGTGTATGAGCTTGGTTTGCATCAGCATATATTTCTTTGGTGGTGTGGGGACAAGTTTAAAATAAAAAGATTTTGGGTCTGATGTATCATGGTCTGAAAAATATGTGATTGTATACCTATATTTGTATGAACTCCTTTTATGGGGGTTTTTAAAAATGTTCCCAGTGTAATAAAAGGGTGTGCATTGAACACTAGCGCTATGCAAATAATGATGTGCGTAATGATGATAACAGAACATTTCACCATCATTGGTCGAATTAAGGTACAGATCTTCATTTTCAAAAACAGTATCATATTTCAAGCTTTGAGAGAATGGAGTTAACAGTTTCGACATCCCAGTCATCAGAATGTAACCCAAGCATAATAACATCACCCATTGCAACTTTAAATGTATAAGGAATCTGCAGAATTTCTGCAGGACCAAAAATTTCATAGGGAACCTTATCACAAACACTTCCATCAGTTACTGCGACAGCTGAAATGTTCACAAGTGCCAGGTCTCTCCTCACTTTATGTGAAGAGCAGTGAGACATTAAAACCTCATCCACCAGTTCTGTAGCAGAGTATTTCTAGACAGTAATGTCCATTTGTTAGCAAAAAGAAAACAGTCACAAATCCAATCCGAAAAAAATTGAAAAACAAAGGTAAATGTTATCGAAGCATGTATCCAAGGATGAACCAGATAGGTGCATTTTAGCCTTGAAAGGAAAATACAAGCCCATGTAGGCTTAGGGGGTCATTAGGATGACGGGCGGACTTTGTCCGCCCGTTATCCTGTCGGTATTCGGGACTGCCCGCCATAAGAGCGGGGATCCCGTGGGGGGTATTAGGATGTGCCCGCCACAGTGGCGGGCACATCCTGCATTTTTAGCATTGCTGCCCGCCACAATGCTAAAAATGCATTTCAGCATTTGCATTTACAAAGCGGCAGGCACCGTGCGGTGCCTGCCGCTTTGTAAATGCAAATGAAGGGGGGTACCACAGGCACTCCCCGTGTGCACCCCCCACCTCTCCTTCACTCTGGGGGCCCGCGGGGGGCTCCCAGAGTGAAGACCGCATGCCTTTCCATGGCGGCATCGCCGCCGCGGAAAGGCACCTTAAAACAACCATCATAATATGGCTGGTGGTGTCTGATAGACACCGCCACCATATTATTCCTTTTCCGCTCCGGCCGCAAGGCGACCGAGGCGGAAAAGCGGCGGACGGTCTTTCCGTCCGCCGAGGTCCCCCCGCCATACTAATTTGGCGGGGGGGGAACGAGTGTGGATGTCTGACGGATTGCCCCCGCCAGGCTGGCGGTGGCTACCGCCAGCCTGGTGGGGGCAATCCGTCCGACATTCTAATGGGCCCCTCAGTGTCTAGAATTGTGGAAGTGTCAAAAAAGTCAGATGAAAAAACGCTAGTCTGAATCAGGATAGAAAAGACTGTAAGCATCTGGAGAGAGCATGGAGGAAAGACTTCAGTATAGAAAACAAAGAAAAGTATAAAAAGACCATAAGAGCTTATCATAAGAGGATTCTGGAGGAAAAGAAAATATTTTTGCACATAAAAGTAAATGCTCTGGGAATTAAAGTAGAGAACTTTTCAGTATTGTGAACATTTTCTCCTCACCGAATACTGTGGCTAACCATCCTTCCTTTTCTGCAGATCAGATTAAACAGCTAACCAACTTTTTCTATATGAAAATAACAGCAATCCAAACTTCCTTTAGAGCGCATGAGGGGCCTGTGACTAAGGACTCCCCTCTACATGAATGTCAAACTAAGATAGGAAGTGCTTCCCTTTCTTGCTTTCCCCATATTTTCTTAGAAACATCATTAATAATAATGAAGGGCCTGAAGATGGGATCCCCCTCGGACCCATCCCCTGCAAAATGTTTGGCCTCTATGGCAGAGATACTGAATCCTACTGTCAACAGTATTCTGAACCTGTCCCCATGCAACGGCCACATTGCCGCAAACTGGAAAAGTACAAAAGTGATTCCTCTGTTGAAAAACCTTCAGCAGACCAAACAATATTATTTAACTATAGACCTACTTCTCTTCTTCCATTTTTTTCTAAAACGCTAGAGAAATATGTACACTTGGTGATTACCAACTTTGCTGAAGTTAACAACCTCCTACATTCCAGCCAGTCAGGATTTCGATCTAACTTTAGCACTGAGACAGCCTTACTTGAGGTCTCTGAAACCATTAAAGAGACCATCGATAAGGGAGGTAAAGCTGTACTGATTCTCTTGGACCTCTCTGCAGCGTTCAACACCATGCCCCATAATCGCCTACTGTAGAGGCTACAGGAGTGCGGCCTAGGTGGCACGGTGTTGAAATGGTTTCCTTCCTTTCTAAAGGATAGAAAGCAAGAGGTCTGGTCTCCTCCTTTCACAGCCAGTATTCCTCCTTTGAATGTGGGTGTCACCCAAGGTTACATTTTGAGACCAGTACTATTTAACCTCTACATGGCACCCCTGGGCAATCTGGCGGAAGCTGGTGAGGCAAAAATGATATCCTACGCGGACGACTCACAGCTGCTGTTTACGTGTAGGAAGGGGAGGATTTCAATGGACAGAAGATCAGAAATTGTCTGACAGAAATGTTTGCTTGGTTTCAACTTAACCAACTTAAATACAACCCTGAGAAGTCGGAAATTATCTTCTTCGGTACCCCTCCTCTTGATGTCTGGAAGCAATGGTGGTCAGACGACATGTCACCTTTCCAGATGGCAGTTAACACTGTCAAAAACTTGGGAGTAAAGATGGATGATGTGCTATCCATGAAAACTCAGGTTCAGACAGTGGCTGGCACATGTTTTGGACTTTTGAAAATGCTCAGGAAACTCCTCTAACTGTTACCGATGCTGTATAGAAAGATGGTGGTACAGGCCCTTGTCATCTCCAGACTGGGTTATGTTAATGTTCTTTATCTGGGCCTGCCGGAGTGTTTACTGAGCAGACTCCAAATTGTCCAGAATTCGGCTACCAGAGCAGTTCTCAAGCTAGGGATTAGAGGACGAATCTCGCATCATCTCAAGAAACTTCATTGGTTGCCTGTTCGGTCCAGAATTCTCTTTAAAGCCCTAGTTCTTGCTTTTAAGGCACTTCACGGGTTGGGGCCCATTACATCCGAAAAAGAGTTCTCCTCTATATGCCACACAGGTTGCTTAGATCAGCACATCAACATCTGATCAGGATACCTACTTTTTGTAGAGCCCGTTGTGGCGGTCGCTCTTTTCGAGTGCAAGTTGCCCGCGCGTGGAACATCATGCCACTACCACTTAGGCAGGCCACGACCCTGTTGGCTTTCAGAAAACAACTAAAAACCTGGATGTTCCAAAAATTGCCTTAATGTACTAGCCCCTCTCGGTCTCTGAGCGTTCATGTCTCTCATCTCCTCTGTCTTAGCACCGTGACAGTTTGTGGATTAGCTGTGCGCTGTATAAATTCTGTTTAACATTAACATTAACATCTAGTACTTTGAAATAACCAGAAGCATTTTCTTGAATACCAGGAGCCACTGAAAGAGAAAGTGGGAGATAGCTCAAAAGGCAGTTAATCATAAACAACTTCATCTGTAGGAGAAGCAGTAACAAGTACAGTGTTTACTCCCATCATGTGACTGGCATTTGTAGTGGAATCAGAAATCAACTGTTGCTCACTGCTGTAGAGGAAATTCCTGTGTGGTAGCGAAAGGAGTTAGAGAACTACCAAGGTGTCCTCATGGCAGACTGTATACAATCGGCCACAAGATGTAATTTTGCTTGATCAATAGGACAAAATTATTTTATTACAACCAACACAGAGTGGCAATATCATGGTTCTTGTACCTTGAGTGCCAAGGACTGACACCGGTGCACTGTATGATAGGTCAAAATCCTTCTTCACTGCAATCATTCCATGAATAATATCCCCAACTTGTGGAATCCCACTGGAAGAAGCTTGCTGCTCCTTAATGTTGGCAGACACCTTTAAATGTTTATTAGCTTGGCAGTCACAAAAGTGTTGCTAATTCTGGAAGCCAGCAGAATGATCATTTACGTCAGTGGGCGTGGTTGTCGCCATGATGTCTGGTCCGTCAAGGTCTGGAACATACATTTTGATGCCTAAGAGGATCTCATATGGGTTCCAGCGACCCATGAAGTTATTAGGGAGATTATTAAGAGCTCTTTATACCCCATATAAGGCAACCACTCAATATTTTGACAAATGTCCCAACAAAGGACATATTTCTTGGCCTGTTTGTATAATCCATGCCACTAATTTCGTGGCTGCTAAACCTGCATGGAAAAAGCAGCACCTTCATGCGCAGCTATCACTAAGGCTAGCCTGCGGTCTTGATTGGGAATCACACAATCCACAATTGCTGGAATTGTAGTAATGGAACATTTTGTTCACTTAAATGGTATGCATATTTAGCTGGAAAGCCCCTAGGCAAAGGGGTGGCATTGAATATTACATTCACGGCAGCCAGTAGATCATCATTTGACCTCGTATAAGAACAAGTAATCTCAGCAACTGTTGCAGTCAAAAGTGCAGATTTGGCAAGTTTATCAGCCAAAGAATTCCCTAAAACGTGTGTTTCAATACCCTGATGGCTCAATGTATGAATAACATGAGGCAAAAGTGACCTGTCTTTAAGGCCTGCCACTTTCACCCAAAGCAATTTATGCTTTCTATTATTTCCTTTAGAATCCCTGAATCCATTAAGAAGCCAATAATGCAAATTATCATTAGGGAACTGGACACAATATTACAATTCACACACTATAAGTGTGGTGAATTCAAGATTCACAATTTCCAGTGCAAGAAATAATGTTTACAGTTCATCCAAATGTGCATTGCAGTCACCTAAGGACTATGTGCGAGTTTTGTGTGGTTGGAATTTACTATTCAACATCACACCATGAACTGAGGTGCAGGCTGCAGAATATTCAAGAGACAAAAGATTGGTGGGCATAGGATTTACAGGCTCATATTGGAGATATTCATGTGTTTGTAAAGATGGGTCAAAGACAAAGCCTGCGTCCTTAGCTGTTAAGGATGTTGCCTATTGTATCCAACTGGGATGTAGGGGGTTTGCATTTGGATTGCTCACTTTGTGACAACCTCTATGGCTAGAATAGAAGTAACAACAATAACTCCTTTCCCTTGTGCAAGTGGCAAGTGGCTGTTCCTTAATGACAGCCATCTGAACCACAATTAGTATATTTTCAGTGGATGCAAAAAGCATTTCTGCATTGGAATATCTATGCGATTTATTTGCATTCAGCACAGTCTCACCTTCATTAAAGGTGACGTATATAAAGCCAATGGCACCCACACTATACGGATGACCTGTTTTGTGGTATTGACATGTGGGTCTAGGTGTAGTGTAGCAAGTAAGTTAGATTGTAGTGATCGTAGTATGTCTGTATGGTGTGATGCCCAATGTAAGTTGAAAAAGCCAGGATGTATTATTTAATTCAATGGTTTGATACGTTGACCATAATCTGGAATGTTAATTCTGCCAAAGTTAAGGAATCCTTATAAGGATTGCAATTTGATGGTTGTAGCAGAGCACACTCTGCTCTCTGGGAAGTGTGGTGCAAGGTTCTTTCTGTCATGGGTAAGTTTGTATCAAAGAAATAGGGAACTTAGAAATGCTACTTTCCATTTTGTTTAAAGTTGAATTAGTAGCCATGTTCCACAAATGTAAATATTGTGTGACCATCTCTGGCTAAATGTGTGCTTTAAATCTTCATTTGTTAGTTTTAAAATCTTCATTTGTAAGGTAGATATCATCTACATAGGACAATGTGTCTGGTTAAATATCATGTAAAAATGATACAATGCGTGCAGAAAACAGTCTTAGATTGTTATTATCTCCCATGGAGAGTCGGCAAAAGCAACTTTGAGAGCCCAGCGCTGAGAAAGCAAATCAATCTCTTTTTTTAGCACTATATCCTGGCAGAAAACATTGGAAAGATCCAAGGATGTCTTATATTTTCATGAACTCTGCTCTGCTTAATTCTCGTACATCTGATAATTATTGTGTTCTACAGTGGTATACACCTGAACCTAACAATAATTATAGGTAGCTCACAATCTGGGTTGACTGGTGCAACCTGCATGAGCTGTTGCTTTATAGCCAAAGCTAATGCTTCGCCCTTTATGTTGGATTGAATCATTGAGGCTATAGGGGGAATATTACCCATTAGTTTCATCCCCAAATCGAGGTCAGAAGCTGCCACGTGATCATTTTGTATGTGTTTCAACACCGTTTGCAAGACTGCCATTGATGGAGCATCATGCATTATGGTATAGACTGCAGCAAAGAATGTGAACCAATTGAGACAGTTACCTACTTGGGGACCAATCCCAAAGGGTAAGCACATAGTCAATATTCTACGTTTGTCTTGTTGTCCCGTAAGGGGAAACACAACTTTAAGCTGTTAAATCTGTTGAGCTAGGAGTTTCATCATGATTTGAGGGAATTATACCCACAATTGAATTAATAATAACAACACCTAATTGTAAGAAAAGCAGGCATCTGTACTTGCCCTGCAGGGACAGCCATTAGGGTGCGTGAAACACATTGAATAAAGCGCCTATATTTTCTTTATTAGAGAATGGTGAATAACCAGCTAGTGCTGGCAATGTGGCCCCTTCATTACTAAGGGTGCCGGTGTGTACAGGTTCTAGTACGTGTGTTAGGGTACCTCTGAACCAATTTAGAAAGTGGAATTTCTAACTGCTAAAATGCTCTATCTTGTGTTTGGGTACATCGGTATATGTATGAAATGTCTGTGAATTAACAGTCACAGCTGGAAAATTGATCCAAGAGTAAAAAACTTCCAAATGATTGGCATCATATTCTACAACCATGAAGGTTAAATCACCCCCCACAAGACCAAGTTCATGTAAAATTAAATACACATGGACTGCAGGTCTGCAATTAGCAGCTACAGGTACAGGCTATTGCGCCGCCATTAATGATGAAATAAAGGAAACAGAGCGGAAACACTAATATGGGTATCCTTTTAAAGGTTAAAGCTTGAAAAACCAACAGAACTAAATGTAGGTACTTCCTAAAATCTGAGGAGGATTAATCATTAACATCTCGGACATCTCTGGTAAAGGTGTAGAGGGTACCAAGGGCATGGACAAGTTCTACTCAGGAGACCCGTTAAATAAGTACCTGACAAATGTCAGTAGGACCATGTTGCTTAGAATCTGCTTATAAAGCAAAACTGTGTGTTAGGATGACAGGACGTCAGAATGTAAGAACTGAGTCTCTCTACAATGTCAGCACATGTCAGCCCAAATCCAGGCTAGCTCAAAGTGCCTCATCTGCACTCTTAACCTTCTCAGAGTAGCAGGTGATTTTGGAAATCTCAAACATGACCCCCTAATCCGCAAGGGAACCATGAAAACAGATCCTCCCCATTCATTATTCACTCACCCATGCATGGCTGTGGTAAATATGAGAAAGGCATGAAGAAAGTTTACAATACATTTATTGAAACCATCGTAGTCTTTTATGAAACAAATGTGTTGCAATCATTAGGCAGATGAAACTAAACAAAGTAATTAGAATTACTTACAGGTATATAGGACAAACATCTCAACCTCGGCAAACTATCTATCTGGCTAAGCCTACCCTTACTGTCTGAGCACAGGGATATACTTCCCAATCTCTGGGATTGCCTGGTGTATGTAATTAGGTGGTCCGCATCATGAGTGTAAACTTAGTTTATGCAGAACTGCATGTCAGGCACTGCAGTCGTTCCAGAATAGTCCTCTCTGCCAGAATACTCCTCTGTAGCCCCAAGTGGATGGGGCACATTTTATATGGTAAAACTACGGTGTTGGAAGATGCAGCTGTGCGACCGTCTTGTGTCTAATTTTAAGAGCTGTTGCTGAACAAGCAGAGAAAAACAGCCCACTATGTTGTTATTTATTCATAGCAACCTTGTACAATATGTGCAGACGAAATCCCAGGAAAAGTCCTAGAATAACAAGCAACATGTACAACATATTCCCAGAACAATGTTGCGAAAACACGTGTATTAAATGTGAGCATGCACAACAGAAGCAAGAAACGCCAAACTAAGGAAGAATCAAAGTGGGCCCAAAAGGGAACTTGCTACAGTGCCTCTGGAGTCTGGCCTCCCAGTCCTCTTCAAGGACCCTATGCATCTCCAGAGCAATTTCATAGGCTTCAAACCACTTGTCGATATCATCTCCCACAACAATGTTAAGCACCAGATGCTTTGGAATGAGGACCCCCTTGTCTCCAGAAGGCACCATGGGTACTGCCACCATTATGGCTGGAATCCACTTGCTTAACTCTGATGTCTAGCTCCCTGAGACTTAGCTCATGGGCCATTCTCCTTTTTCCATGATTATTTTATTTTCCTTCAAGGTTCACAAACAGAAGTCCCGATCCCACCGCCGTCACCAATTGTGGAAATCGGGTTACTGGTTGACGGGGGTGGCACCCTACTCAAGGAACAACCACAATTCCTGCAAGGGTGAAGTCACAAGCAAAATCCAAATTAACTTGTGCTTAACCGTCCAGTAGCTTGGGCACAAAGATGTCAGGCTTAGTATTTATGCAACACTTTAAACAGTAATAAAGTGAGAACATAAAACAAGAAAAATTGCTTACTAGTTTAGAAAAAGAGTAAAATTTAATGAACTATTTAAGACTAGAACTACAAAAATCAAATTAATTAAACTGGAGGTATGCAGTTTTAAAGATTTAAGTAAAAATAGTTGCTAAAAGCACAAATTGCCGACTGTGGTTATCTAGTCATGCCAAACTGGGGCAAGGTCACAAGTTCAAGCCGACTGCAATGAAGCATGGGCCAGATATAGAGACCAAGTTAGGCCTGCTGAAAAAAATACCTTAAATCCTGGTTGCGGATCATTGTGAGATCCCGCATCAAAGCGCCAGGATACCCTTTGGGTGACAGTACGCGCTATATAAGTACGCTATACATACATACATACATTGAGGGTGTGTTGCACAGCAGGTGTTATGAGCAGCTGCGAGATGTGACGCGTGGTCCTGCATTGAGGATACGGTGCACAGCAGCAGTTCCAAGCATCTGCAGGACTGTGATGTGAATTCCTGCATCGAGGATGTGTTATCCAGTGGTGGTTCAGAGGAGCTGCGGGACTGCAATGCTAGGTCCCATGTCGAGGAAGCATCATGCAGATGCCGTTCCAATGCGGTGCTGCGTGGTGATATGTCGCCCCAATCCATTCCGCCCACAATAACACAGTTGGCCTGGCTCAGCACATTCAGGCCCCCTTCTAAGGGTCAAGGACAGGGGTGGCACCACATGGGGGGCAGTCAAGACACACAGGAGACAGGTCCAGTTTCTGGTTTCTAGGTGGTTGGACCTCTTTCTCTCCCTGGAGCTCTGATAAGCAGGCCAAGCATCTAGCCCTCGGAGTCACTCTGGTGGTCCTGAGTTCCAGATGCAGGTCCAGTCCTTTTCACTCAGGCAGAAGGGAAGCAGATTAGCAGTGCTTCTTGCAGAAGAACAGCACAGCAGTCCTTCTGATTGTTCCACAGCTCCAGATGTTTACTGAAGAGTTAGGTCTAAGGGTCCAATATTTATACCTTTTGTAAGCTTTGAAGAAGGAGAATGTTCTGGAGGTCTCCACCTCGATAGGTGTTTGGAATTTCCTGCCCCCTGAAAAAAACAGGGCCTTCACCAAAAACATTTGCCAAAGTCTGCAGGTTGATGATGAAGAACTGGGACTGTCTCAGCAATTCCAGGATGACTGGTCACCCAGGTGAACCCCCAACTGAAGGCTTGGACTCATCATCAAGTGGACGCCTCACAACTAATTGGCTCTTTGTGGGTGCTATGTGGGGTTGATAGGGTTTTTCCATTCCAGGCACACAGGAATCCTGGTTCCTGCTACTGAGGACAGCTTCATTTTAAAACTGAAATGGGGCCTCCATTGGGTGGAAGCTCCGAACTTATTGGAGGCACTGTTGGGACTACACGACATGATGGAAACATTTGGTCCTGGGCCAGATTCTCGAGAATGGGGACCTTTCAATCTCGTAATAGGAACTTGTCCCTCTTGAATTTAGATGCAGGGTCCTGGGTGTCTGCTTTGAAATACTTTCTCTAGGGGCTGCCTCAATCCTTGTCAGACTGCCCTTGCCCTGGGATGTGGCCAGCCAATTCTGCCCTGGGGGATCAGCAGCAGAGTGGGGCCTTGACTCCCAGAGGTGCCGTAGATTGCCTGGCTATTCCACTCTCCTGTGTTATTGCTATTGATGTCAAACTTTAGTGAGGACACCTGGTCGACACAGCTCTCAGTCACTCTGAATAACCGGATGCAAGTGAAAAGTTGAATTTCCGTTGTTTTCTCATTTTGTCCTTTTGGTTTGATCCAGTTTTTGGGGGAAGATTGTGAGTGGGTGCTAATTATTCCTACTTTTGCTGGGGGCTTATCTTACTGTGCATTTTGACTCTGTGTTTGCATGGAGGCATTACCTCCCTAGAAAATGACCCCTCCCTGCCAGGGTGGTGACCCCAATCCCTGTTGAGCTGAGTTCCCTGTCTGCGGTTGCTGCTGCCACATGTTTTACCAGCTGCCTGATCCCGACTGTAAGGGTGCATCAAAAGGCGGCCGTCCCTGTGGCTGAGTGTAGAGTGCATTTTTATTTCCCTGTACTTGGTTTTGTGGATGGACATTCATGGGGTCTTGTGGTGGCTAGCCCTGGCCCATTATCTTTGCTCATGGTATGCATTTAACTGGCATCTGTCTACCAGGTGATCCATCCTGTGGCAATAGTAGCACTACCTAGTGTCTGGCTACTGCAAACATTCCTGTACTCTACTGCCATAGCTGGGATGGAACCCTCTGGGGTTTTGCGGTGGGGCTCCCCTTGAGACTGGTGTCACCTGCACGATTGCAGCCAACAATGCCTCCTCGAGACCAGCATTTTTCAGTTTGTATTGGACAAATTTAGCAGTGTCCCTCTGGGAATACTCCTGTTTTTCCCTGACCTTTTCTTACTTCTTTTGGTATATGTAATATATGGGCTTGTATCTCCCTCCAGGGTTTGTTTCCTAGCCCGACCAGGCTATTCAACCCACTCTGTATCTCAGTGAGTAACCCCTTTTCAAGAATATTGTAAAAGAATGTGACTTGTGGGCCCATATTGGTCAATCGCTCTCCTGTCCTCATTGTTCCCTCATTCAATTCAATAAATCAGTTATACTCTCCCCTGAATTCATAGTCTCTGCCATTAATCCTCCTACATCTGGGCGGCCAGGAAACATATTTCTCAGGGCCCTTCATATCCAGTGCCTCTATGAATTAAATGCCGCCCGTCATGCTCTGTGTCTCTTAGCGTTATTGCTGGACAGTTAGCTTGGGTAAACACTGTGTTAGTCGGCTCTCCAATAAGGCTGCTTAGCAGGCTTTTAATATCACCCATGGCTAGGTTTATTCCTGCAGTGTTCTTTTCAAAGCATGAAATCCATTTCCCGTCTTCATCCAGCAATGATGGTAACTTTGTCATTAATAACTCTTTATCCATCAGAGTCCATGGCACATATATGATCCCTGCCATGCCCCTCTGTAGTAGCGGGTACATTCTCATTTCAGGTCCCTTTCCTGGTGCCCTGTTCCTAGCCCCGCTTCCCTCATGTGATGAGAGTGCTGCCCTGGGTTCTTGCTGGACTTCCTGGGTGTATGTTTTTACCCTGGCTAACCTTAGCTTACACCTTTCTTCCTCGTCCCATCTAGTTTGTCTCCGTCTCTGTCTGAGCTACACGCTGTTCTTTTTGATCACACTTTGTGGTCTCCTCAGCTACCTGGGCAAATCTTGAAGCCTAACCCTTGTCATCAGTTCCCCAGGGGAGTAGAATTCCCTTCCTCTCCCCCACTCGTTGAATCGCTCTCCAGAACCACCACAAACCTCCTTGTCACTTAAGTATGTTTGCCTGAACCAGTGGGAGCGTATGTTCAGTTTGAGGCTGAGGTCCTATGTGCTGGGTGTGGTAGACAGGGTGGTTGAGCATTTGGGGACCTTTCCAAGGGACCTAGGTTGTACGCTGTCCTTTTGGTTCCCCATGCTTGGAACCAACCGTCCATCTTTTGGTGGGGGGCCAGTGAGCTTCTACTATTGGCGGATTGGAATATCCTATGGAGGGGAGCTGATATGAGCACCTCCATATCTGCATATGGTGGGGGAGGTGCTGACCCTTGCCTGCTATCGACATTGTAGGGCTTTCAATCTGGGACTCTTCAAGGAAGGCCCATGGTTCTAGTAATGCCTCTTGTCTCTCTTGTAACCTGTATATTTAGTTTGTATGTGTGTTTTAGTATGTTCTATTAAATTAGTATCAAAAGTTTCTTTACCTGTGTGGGAAATAGGGCTTCCATGTGTTTTAATGGGGAATCTCTGATAACACTAGTAGTTTTGTGTACAAAATACGACTCAAATCTTTCGGGAGTTTTTTGTTTGCTCTAATCATGGGCAAAGACGTACGTGGTGCACAATTTTTCGTACTTTGAGCTCAGCAATATTCACAGATGCACAAACAGTTCAAAAATAATTCATTCAACAAAGAATGAATATGAAGGGTTACAACATAGGTAAAAAATGCAATATTAAAAAACAGTATCTGAATGCTATCAACTTTTTGCATGAAATACAGTTTTGCAAGAAATGACAACACCCTCATATGGAGTATTGGAACATAGAAGAGAAAGTGGAATAACGTAGGAACCCAAGATAATATCAGTAGATATCATGTCAGGACAAACGGATTTGGTTAGGATCAAATGTTAGAGTCATGGGTATCCATGGAATGATGCAATTTTCGTTCCAAATACGCATAGTAGAAGGGTCAAAAAGTCCATATTTGAAGCCAAGACTTCGCAAATGAGGACGTAGGGCAGAAAATTCTTTGCGTATTGCAACAGTATCTTTTGCGAAATCCTGGTGAATGAAAATTTTATTTCCATTAACCATCAAAGAAGGAATCTCTCTCGCAACCTTCCGACTCAAGACTAAATGATGATGTCGAAGAACTTTAAAAATCATTTGACGAGGTTTAGACTGCTTAGGATTGCGATGGGAAGGAATCCTGTGGGCCTTGTCAATCTCGAATTTTTCTGAAAATGTAATTTGCAACAGGCCTGGAATCAAATTCTCTAAATACAATCCGGCGTTGTCACCCTCCACTTCTTCTGGCAAATTAAAAATGCACAGATTGTATTGCCTGTTACGATTTTCCATGTCCAATAAGTGAGCAGACATAGGAACAATTTTTGCAACAAGTGGAGTAAAAGAGTCAAGCTTAGATTTATTATCCTGAATTTTAATGGCATTATCAGAGATCTTCATTGAAAAACCTCCATTTCTTTATGGACATTTTTAATTTCTGAAGCAATTGTATCAGTATTAATATGAAGTGCTTGGATTTCCTCCAAAATCAGAGACAATGAAGGTTCAACTGCCTTGGATTTAATTGGTGGATGTGAAACTTGTTGCCTTCTTTTGGAATGAGGTGGAGCCTTATTTTCCATGTTGAATAAATGACTAAAGTCAAAAGGAATAAACAAAACTAGAAGGCTGCAAAAATAAATCCTGTAGAAAGCTGGTGCAGCAGCTATAATATGCTGTTGGAGTGGCTAGGCCCAGACCAGACCCTTTCCTGAGGAGTAGCTCCGCCCCTCTGTCAGACTGACCTGGGTACTGCAGAGAGCAAGCTGGGAGCAGGAAGCACAACGATGAAAAAACCAGGCCACCGCACCAAAAACGCTGAAAACCTCACACCATGGAGGTAAGACCTTCTGCTGCCATGCGCCCTTGTTTTCCCCAATCTCCTGACAAAAAAAAATCGGCGTTATATGGCTACAAACCGGCCCGTCGCGCCGAAGCTCACTTGGCGGCGGCCATCTTGCGGTGCACGATCGCGCGTCCCCCAAGTGTGCATTCATTTGAATTGGAGAATAGTAAATATTCAAAGAATGAATGAATTATTTTAATTATAGTGTACCCGCACTTTCCAGTTGCTTTGTAATACTTTCAATTGAAAAATACAGGCCCTTCTAATTTTTCATTCAATCATTTCACTTGGAGAGTACAGTAACTTTTCATCATAAGTCCAATAGTTTTATTTGGCAAAGACTAGAGAGACTTGCAAATACAAGTACAACAGGTTACATTTTAGACTATCTGCCTATCTGACACATAAGTTGCGTACATATTTTCAATGGAAAAATATTGCCACTTTTAAATATGTATTCAATCATCTCGGTTTTGCACAATACACACTTTACATCATGGGTCTAATTAATTTTTAGCACCTTGTGATATTTGTGAAAAAATAAATATAGCTTGTTGGAATGGAGTGATGTACACATGCATTATTAAGGCCACTACCATGGAAAGCAAGATCAGTTATGTGAGAGGCTAACAAAGGTAAATATTCAAAGGTGTTAGTCCTGACATACTAAGGGTCATATTATCAAGCAGGGCGTTAAAAATGTTCGCAGTTTTAGCGGCAGAAAACAGCCGCTAAAGCGGTGATAATGGGCTTAATAATATTGCCTTGTGAATTCCAATAGAAACCATGTTCTGGTGTGAACATGGGCTTCTATTAAAAATCTCCAGGGCATATTATCAAGCCCATTATCGCCGCTTTAGCGTCAGTTTTCTGCCGCTAAAACGGCGATCATTTTAATGGCATGCTTGATAATCTGCCTCTTAGTTTGACCTTCCCCCAAACTTTTTGTCTTTACTCCTGTTTTGCTAGATTTATTTTGTTGACTTTAGTACTTTAACACTACCAACCAGGGGACATGGCCAAGCCAAGCTGCAAGATGGACACTTGGTAAAGAGGCTCTGCTGGGCAAGCACATCATCTGGCAATTATCCGGCGTTCTACCAATGACCCAGGGGTCCGAGGAGGGCATTGTGTGTGCCTACGTCAGGGGCACACACTAAATAGACATACGCTGCGTATTGCTGCTACTGCCGACCTCGTGTAGCCTACTTTAGGCCTGGGGAGACAAACTGTGACAAAGGCCCATGCGGCGTCTACGGCTGCGGCTCTGAAGGACATTGCCACCTAGAATAGCCAAGCTGCGAGACCAACACCCTTGCTGTGGTCGATGCAGTGTCCGTGGCTACACTGAGAGCCGTGGAGGCACCAGTAAGACCATGTCCATTGGAGCAGTGATGCTGTGATACCTACTGCTGCGGCCTAGCGGCCTACCCAGTCTGGAAAACGAGTCCCTGTGAGTGCACACCGCAGCAACTGTGAACGGGACACCACAAGAGGGAAGTGAGCTGCGCCGCAGACACGGACCTCCTTGCTGCGTTTTGCTATGGAGCTGTGAGTGTGACCGTAGATCTTGGTGCAGATTCCCTGTGAAGCAGGAGGAGAGCGCAAGATGCAGCAGATGCCAGGAAGATCCAACAGCCAGAAGTCTCGGTGAGTGACGAGGTGGTAGCGGTACCTGCCCTCACAGCTGGGAGGCCGGAGGAACCTGCCGCGACAACTGCAGCGGAGAGCCTGAATCTGGGGGAGCTGATGCGGCCCCTGCTGCGGCCCCCTCGGCATTGGTGCATCTATCAGGCCCGGAGGCCAGGATGACGGATTCAAATCAGACTTAGAAGCCTCACTGCACCCCACGATTAGCAGCCCCCGCTACGACAACAGCTGGTGCTGCACCGGGCCATGAATCAACCCGGCAGACAAGCTGCACTGAGACAACCCCTAGGAGAACATTATGTGTGTGTCTTTTGTGCACTGTGTGTTGGGACCACTGACGCTTTGTGCGTCGGGGCAGCAGGATATAAAAGCGGAACCCCCTGTACTACAGGAGTCACCACGGTTGAAGCCTGCGCTTCTAAACAAGTGAGACAAAGTGCTGCACCATCGTGAATTGGTGGAACGCTCAGGCTGCGCACAGCTGGGCCGGCTGCACTGGAGTTGAGAGGTCTGATTTCCACTGCAGTGCATGGCATTAAGGGGCATAATGGGGAAAACAGATAATAAGCAGACAAAGTTAAGCCTTGACAAACACGCCACTAGACAACAGGACATTGAATATAGTGCCAGAAACCCAGATGAAGTCTGACCAGGAAGATGATATCAAGGGCATGCTGCGTGAGGTTAAAGTCAGTCTAAGGGAGATTGATTCCAAATTGGACTCGCTGGCGGTGCGAATGGATCATGTCTTGCAAAAGGTAGAGAAACATGAAAATAGACTTGTCGCACTTGAGACGCGAGTGTCAGACTACGAGGACCGACAAACAGAGGCGCAGGAACAACCCCTCTGAATGGATAAGGGCATGGAATGAAGATCTCGAAACGAGATCGCAGCAAAATAACGTTCGCATCACTGGAATTCCAGAGTCCACGAACATAACAAACATGGAACAGTATGTAGAACGGCTTCTAAAAGACCTGTTTGGCTCTGACTTATCTGCCATGTTTCTAGTGAAACATGATCATCGCACTCTGGTTCCCAGGCCGCCTCCCGGTGCCCAGCCCTGCTAGATCATAGCCAGATTATTAAATTATAGGGACAAAGACACTGTGTTACAGATGGCCCATGAACAAGGAGAAGTGCAATATCAACGAACTGCCATCGCACTCTACCCAGACTTTACTCAGGCAGTACAAGCGGCATGCAGAGAGTTCATCCCAGCTAAAAAAACTGTTCCAAAAAGCTGGTATCAAATACCCAATGCTTTACCCCACCGTGCTCCAGGTGCAGACAGGGGACGAGCCCAGGATCTTTACTGCCGCAAGCGCCGCTCCAAACTTTGCCAAACAGTCAGCAAGGAAGCAACACAGCAGGAATGGAGCGATGGATAATTCACTGGGCAGCCAGCTAAGTGATAATGACTAAATAACCACTATACGCCCAAGCAGTTACTGCCTTATTTACTGGGGTTGTGAGACTGGGGGGGTGGGCCCAGCGCGTTGCTAGGCTTGTACAGTCATATCTTACCAGCCATGCAGCTGACATTTGTCTCCTACAGGAGACGCACATGAAAGATGCAGATCGATCTAGGCTGGGCTCCAATAGGTGGAGCGAGGTATATACCTCCAATTAGTCCAGTTATTCCCGTGTGGTGGCTGTACCGCTTAGGAGAGGTGCGCCTTGTCAAACTCAGCAGGTGCTCAATGACCCAGAAGGCCGCTACATAATATTACTAGTAATAATAACCAACAGGTTATTATTACTAACACATATGGCCCTAATGCTGATGATCCTGCTGTCTTTTGACATGTATGGCACAACATGCAATCCCTAGGGGATGCTGCAATACTGTTGGGAAGCGATTTTAATGTTGTTTTGTCACTCACATACGATAGGGCAGGTACCTCACGCACACACCATCCGCAAGTGGCAGCTGGCTAAAGTTTTTAATGACTGACCACCAATTAATAGACTCCTGGTGGGTGTTTCACCCCACAGCCCTCGAGGGCACATGTATCATGCCACAACACCAAGCTTGGTCAAGACTGGACTTCTGGCTAACATTCAAGGACGTACACTCCTAAGCCAGGGCGGCCAAGTACCATGCCGGCACATTGTTCGACCACGCTCCGGTCATGTTAACCCACCAAAGCCCTACATTCAATCGTTTGCATGGCGCCTTCCCCCTAAAGCATTCTTGGACACGGTCTTTAGGGAAGGGATCCGGACACAAATAACAGTACTTCGAAAACAATGTTGGGTCAGTAGACACTGCTTGAGCACTGTGGGAGGCGTTCAAGGTGGTGATCCGCGGATCCTGTATAGCCCTTCAATCCGGGGTGCTACGAGATATACAAGGTAATTTGGGATGGCTAGAAACAGAAATACAAACACTGGAAACACAATACTTTCACTCTCCTTCGTCAGCCATGCTAGGACACATTTGAGGTAAAATAACAGAGTTCCAAGAAGAAGCGAATAGGGAAATGATATTCTTACTAAAGACGCAACTGCACGTAGATACAGTGAAGAGGAGAGGCCCGGAAAGACTTTAGCAAATCTCTTGAAGCCACCCAGAGGTGCACAATATTTTAAAACAATTGCCACCTCCGCCGAAGAGATAGTGGTTATGCCACCAACCATCCTAGATACTATGAGAAGCTTTTACAAGCAGCTATATATCTCCCAGTCCAACCCACCTGTTGCTGTGCTGCAGGACTATTTTGATTCAATGGAGCTCCTGTAGCTAGGCAGATTGCAATGTGAAAACCTAGACGCCCCAATTACAAACGAGGATGTAAGTAAGGTTATAAAGATTGTGCTGGATGACAAGGCCCCAGGGGCAGATGGTCTAACTGCCAAATTCCATACGGAGTACTCAGACATCCTCGCTCTGTACCTCCTAGCAGTTTATCAAGAAGCCTTGCAACTGGGTACTCTGCCCAGGTCCATGATGGAGGCAATCATCATAACATTGCTAAAGCTCGACAAGGACCCCTTGAAATGTGACTCGTATAACCCATAATCAACCTAGACGCTAAGGTCTTCGCCAAACTCCTGGCAAATAGACTCAAGCCACTGCTCCTCCTGATAGTTAGACCAGACCAATGCGGTTTGTGCCAGGGAGGTCCACCTCACACAATCCCAGGATGCTATTCACGCTGATACACTATCTCGCTCCCCACGCCCCGGCAATTGCCACTAAGGCGTTCGATTCACTGGAATGGGGGTTCTTGTTCCCACTGCTCCACAGGCTAGGTTTGAGCACCCTATTCATACAGCAGATCAAGCTTCTCTACACTCTAAACACAGGTCGCCTCAAAGTCAATGGTTTGATATCTGACCCCATAACCATCAGCAGAGGAACGAGGTAGGGTTGCACTCTGTCACCTTAATTGTTCGCCATCGCAACTGAGCCACTGGCAGCCACAATCAGGCAGCACCACACAAATCAGGGAATTGAATCTACCACAAGGGGGCTCACCGTGTCACTGTATGCAGATGAAATCACTTCATACATGACCAACCCCAGGGACATCTTCGCGCCCATGACAAGAGAGCTGGTGCATTATGGCTACATGTCCGGGGTGTTGATTAACCGGAGTAAATCAGTCATCATTCCGTTGACCTCCGGGACTCAAGATTTTGACACTGAATACCCCACAGCATGGGCTGAAGGCCCGATGTGTTATCTAGGTATCTGGATAAGCAGTAACATGCAGGAAATCTGGACAGCCAACTACGGAAAGGTGATAGACTGGATAGTGTGCGACAGAGTGAAAAGATGGAAGGCACTCCCCCTTTCCTTGGTAGGTCGCATTGCCATTACGAAAATGATCTTCCTGCCTAAGCTATTGTATTTATTCATCAACATTCCCATTCCGATTACTGTGCAATTTTTCAAGTTCCTTAGATCCCTCATGGTTGAGCTGATCTGGGAGGGGGGACACCCCAGGGTATCCTGGGAGATATTGACACTGCCGTTGGCACAAGGGGGCCTGGGAGCCCCGAACTTTGCCCTCCACGCTTACAGCACCCAGGCACAATACTTACATTTTTGGGTACAACCTACACCATTCCAACCTCATGTTGCAAATGAAATTGACAAGGTATCACCTCTTCCCTGAAATACTGCCCTCTTCCAAACATTCAAACGCCCATGCGATGAAGTGGACACCTCGGAAACCCTACGATGGCCATGGGGAGCTTTGTGCAAGTGGGCAAACACTGACACACTTTATGCCCCCTCCATGCCGCTGGAAAATAACCCGCTGTTTCCTCTCCTAATGGATGGCAAAGCACAGGCACACGCGAAAACACTTTGCACCCGGACTGGCCAGGACCTATACCCAGGAGACAGTTTTTTCATACTGTAGCAAATGTATGGCCCTACAACCCATTCAGCGCTAGAAATGCTATTGTACTATTAACTGCGCGCCTCATGTGGGAGTAGATTTAGAACATTTCCGTCCCCACCCCAGATGCTGGCGGCACTCGAAAACATAATCACCGTAGAATCAGGTCAGTGTCCAGTGGAATAAATGTGCAAATGAACAAGGTTTAAAAGCAATACAAGTTTTTTAAAAAGAGAATAAACACCTCCCGGCTTTTCGCCTCAGGAGTAACACACACACAGAGGAGCAGCGCTAGCGTTCAGCGCGCCCTATTTTTCTATGGCTAAGGGGGCGTGGCCAGCAAGAGATGGGCGTGGCTATCGTCTCCCTCGGCGAGCAATGGCGCCAAGAAACGAGTCCGTTCCCTTTCCCAACAGCTATTATTCGGCTGCACCGGGAATCAGGTCAGTGTCCAGTGGAATAAATGTGCAAATGAGCAAGGTTTAAAAGCAATACAAGTTTTTTTAAAAAGAGCATAAACACCTCCCGGCTTTTCGCCTCAGGAGTAACACACACACAGAGGAGCACGCTAGCATTCAGCGCGCCCTATTTATCTATGGCTAAGGGGGCGTGGCCAGCAAAAGATGGGCGTGGCTATCGTCTCCCTCGGCGAGCAATGGCGCCAAGAAACGAGTCCGTTCCCTTTCCCAACAGCTGATATTCAGCTGCACCGGGAATCAGGTCAGTGTCCAGTGGAATAAATGTGCAAATGAGCAAGGTTTAAAAGCAATACAAGTTTTTTAAAAAGAGCATAAACACCTCCCGGCTTTTCGCCTCAGGAGTAACACACACACAGAGGAGCAGCGCTAGCGTTCAGCGCGCCCTATTTATCTATGGCTAAGGGGGCGTGGCCAGCAAGAGATGGGCGTGGCTATCGTCTCCCTCGGCGAGCAATGGCGCCAAGAAACGAGTCCGTTCCCTTTCCCAACAGCTATTATTCAGCTGCACCGGGAATCAGGTCAGTGTCCAGTGGAATAAATGTGCAAATGAGCAAGGTTTAAAAGCAATACAAGTTTTTTAAAAAGAGCATAAACACCTCCCGGCTTTTTGCCTCAGGAGTAACACACACACAGAGGAGCAGCGCTAGCGTTCAGCGCGCCCTATTTATCTATGGCTAAGGGGGCATGGCCAGCAAGAGATGGGCGTGGCTATCGTCTCCCTCGTCGAGCAATGGCGCCAAGAAACGAGTCCGTTCCCTTTCCCAACAGCTATTATTCGGCTGCACCGGGAATCAGGTCAGTGTCCAGTGGAATAAATGTGCAAATGAGCAAGGTTTAAAAGCAATACAAGTTTTTTTAAAAAGAGCATAAACACCTCCCGGCTTTTCGCCTCAGGAGTAACACACACACAGACACACACATCCCTGCTGGAGTCCTCACTCCAGCAGGGATTCTTCCAGGTCCAGCAGTGTAACAAAGAAGTGAGGCCAGGACCCACCCTTATATATCTTTCAGTCTAAGGGCTAGAAAGTGGTAGAAGTCTCTGGAAGGGTCTGGTGGCAGGGGCTTCTGGAAGAGTCCAGGGAGTTCTGGTATGTTCCCTGCCTTCCCTGACCTAGCTGTCACAGTGACGAGAGACAGGCCGTTAAGGCTACAGTGGGCAGCCCATCACAGCTCATCCCAGGGAAGAAGGTGTGAATCACCACTCCCACCTCCCAACCCAGGCAGGCTATCAGTATGCAGAGGGGAGGGGGGAGTCTGCAGAGCCTAATCTAAGTGTAGGCAGGAAAAGGCCCACTTTATAAAAGTGGGACCCCTAGCGTAGTAGTGCCCAAACCCCATATATTATTGGAAAGGGTTCCCCGCCCCGAGTCCAACAAGACCAAACATGGCAGACTCATTAGGTCCCTGTCAGAAGTTATCCCATAAGGGGAGGTTCCCAATGTTAGCCTATGGAGGATTAAGCCTTACTGCGTTAGTAGTGGCTTGTGGCAGATATGCCAGCCTCACAAGGTTTTAGGGGAGAGCACCTGCACCTCAGCACTGTTTAGCAGTGGTGAAGCGCCCAGAGTCCTAAGTCCGACAAAAGGTAAGGTAAAAATGAGAGGCTAAAGGCAAAAAGGTAGGGGAAGATCACCCTAAGCCTGACAGGTCCAACACGTGTCCCCCCCAGCTGAAAGTGGGGAGAACTACTCAACCTCTAGGAAGTTCTCATCACTAAGGCGGAAAAACCTAGAGAGACCGTCAGCATTGGCGTGGTCTACTCCGGGTCTGTGTTCCACCCTGAAGTCCATCCCCTGTAGGGAAATGGACCACCTCAACAATTTGGGATTCTCGCCCCTCATTTGCATGAGCCACCTGAGGGGCCGGTGGTCAGTCTGAATCAGGAAGTGGGAGCCAAACAAGTATGGCCTCAGCTTCTTCACAGCCCAGACCACCGCAAAGGCTTCCCTCTCTATCGTATTCCACCGCTGTTCTCGGGGGAGTGGCCTCCTGGAGATGAATGCAACTGGTTGGTCCCGCCCCTCCTCATTGAGTTGCGAAAGTACTGCCCCTATGCCATGCTCTTAGGCTTTCGTTTGGACAATGAACTCTTTGGAGAAGTCAGGGGCCCTGAGCACAGGAGCTGTGCACATGGCCTGCTTTAGAGCGTCAAAGGCTTTTTGGCAAGCCTCTGTCCAAATGACTTTTCTAGGGTATTTCTTAGAGGTTAGCTCAGTCAAGGGGGCCACAATGGTGCCATAGCCCTTGACAAATCTGCGGTAGTAACCCATGAGGCCCAGGAATGCCCTGCCCTCAGTCTTTGTTTTGGGAGGCTCCCAGGCCAGAATGGTTTCTATCTTGGCCTGTAGGGGCTGCACCTTGCACCCGCCCACCAAGTGTCCTAGGTAGACTACCGACCCCTGCCCTATGTGACATTTGCTAGCTTTGATAGTCAGGCCGGCCTGCTGCAGAGCCTGAAGCACTTCCTTGAGGTGACCCAGATGGTCCTCCCAGCTGCTACTGAAGACAGCTATGTCATCCAGGTAGGCAGCAGGGAAGGCCTCTAAACCAGAGAGGACCCGGTTCACCAGCCGCTGGAAGGTGGCAGGAGCATTTTTCAGTCCAAAGGGAATCACTCTAAACTGGTAGTGGCCCTCTGGGGTGGAAAAGGCGGACCTCTCTTTAGCTCCGTCTGTTAGGGCGATCTGCCAGTACCCTGACGTGAGGTCAAAAGTACTCAGGTATCGGGCAGCCCCTAGTCTGTCAATGAGCTCATCCGCCCTAGGGATAGGATGAGCATCAGTCTTGGTCACAGAGTTTAGTCCCCTGTAATCCACACAGAACCTAAGTTCTGGTGTGGTGCCCGGTGGGGCAGCTTTGGGTACCAGAGCCACTGGACAGGACCAAGGGCTGTTGGAGGGCTCTATCACCCCCAACTCCAACATCTTAGTGACTTCACTCTGGATGCTGGCCTTCACCTTATCTGACAGCCTGTAAGACTTGGACTTGACAGGGGGGCTGTCTCTTGTGTCCACATCATGGATACACAGGTGGGTAATCCCAGGGATAAGAGAGAACACTGAGGAGAACTGCCCCAGGACCTGGCGGTAGTCCCTCTGTTGCTCAGGAGTCAAGGATGGGGAGAGGATCACTCCCTCCACCGATCCATCCTTCTCTTTGGAAGCAAAGAGGTCTGGGAGAGGTTCACTTTCCTCTTCCTCGGCCCCATCAGTCATCATCAGTAAGGTGAGCTCAGACCTCTCTTGGTGGGGTCTGAGGCGGTTGGCGTGTAGCACCCTGTGGGGCTGCCTGGGGGTCTTAAGGTCCACTAGGTAAGTGGCCTTACCCTTTTTCTCCAATATCTCATAAGGGCCTGTCCAGCGGTCCTGGAGGGCACTGAGCTCTCTAGGCTCCATGACCCACACCTTCTGTCCAGGCTCTAGCTCCACAGGGTGAGAGTTCTGGTCGTACCATTCCTTCATCACCGCCTGGCTGGCCTCTGAGTTGTCAGAAGCTTGTTTCCACAACTTAGCCATTTGGCTACGGAAGGCCAGCATGTAGCTCACTACATCCTGGGGAAGACTCCTTGGAGTCTTCTCCCACCCATCCTTCACTAGACTGAGAGGTACCCTAACGGGGTGACCGTACAAGAGCTCGAAGGGGCTGAAACCCACCCCCTTCTGCAGTACCTCCCTGTAGGAAAACAGCAAACAGGGCAAGAGGACGTCCCACTTTTTCCTCAGGCCCTCAGGCAGACTCCTGATCATGCCCGTTAGGGTCTTATTAAATCTTTCCACGAGACCATTAGTCTGTGGGTGATAAGGGGTGGAGAACTTATAAGTAACCCCATACTCCTTCCACATGGATTGCATGTAAGCAGACATAAAATTGGTGCCCCTGTCGGACACCACCTCTTTCGGGAAACCCACTCTGGTAAAAATCCCCATCAGGGCCCGGGCCACTGCAGATCCTGTGATGGTTCTCAGAGGAATAGCCTCTGGGTATCGGGTGGCGTGGTCCACCAGAACCAGGATGAACCTGTGACCAGAAGAAGTCGGTGGATCCCTGGGCCCAACGATGTTGATGCCCACCCTCTCAAAGGGGGCGCTAACGACAGGCAGTGGTTCCAGGGGAGCCTTCAGCTTAGCCCCTGTTTTCCCACTAGCTTGGCAGGTCAGACAGGTCCTGCAGAATGTATCTGAGGAGACCCTCATCTGCGGCCAATAAAAATGTGGGACAAGCCTAGCAAATGTCTTGTCTTGGCCCAAGTGTCCTGCCAAAAGGATCTCATGAGCCAGTTCCAAAAGAAAGGCCCTGTAGCACTGGGGGACCACTAAGGCCCTTGATGACCCATGCACAGGAGCCTTGGGATCACTGTAAAGGAGCCCATCCTCCCAGTAAATATGATACTTTGCGGAGGCATTGCCTGCTGCTTGGGCTTCGGCCTGTCACCTCATGCCCTCAAGGGTGGGGCATTCTATCTGTGCACAGCAAAAGTCCTCCCTGGTGGGCCCTCCTTCCATCTGCCACTCTGCAGGGGTAGGTAAGTCCCCCAAGGGAGCAACCTCCCCCTCCGTGGACTCCGGTGCAACCTCCTCAGGTGCCCCATCCATCTCACAGGGTGACTGCCCCGGGGCGTGCTTCCCACGCCCTTGGGCTCCTCCCTTCTTAGCAGCTGGCTGGGCCATTTTCCCAGGCTCCAGCCCTGGTTGACTCCCTTTCCGGGCAGCCTTAGACCGTGTAGTAGCACAAATCCACTCCGGCAACCCCAGCATCTCCACATGCGCTTTGAGCTCTACCTCCTTCCAGGCAGTATGCTCTAGGTCATTCCCTAACAGACAGTCCACTGGCATGGCAGGGCTCACAGCAACTTTTAAAAGGCCTGAAACCCCTCCCCACTCAAATGGAACCTGTGCTATGGGATAGTGACCCCCCTGTTGTCAGCCATCACAACTGGGTGGAACGCATCAGGAATTATTTGCTCTGGGGTCACTAGCTGACTCCTTACCATAGTCATGCTGGCACTTGTGTCCCTCAGGGCCTCCACCCCCGACCATTGAGGGTGACCCACTGCCTATACTTGGTAGTATTTGAGGGCACATGGACCTTAGGAACCATCTCACTGTCTCCCAGAGACACTAGGACAAGCCCTGCCCCCTCACTCCCATCATCTAGGGACAGCTCCTCCCCAAGCGCTACACTAGCCACCCCGGGGTTTTTACCTCCAGTGGCCTGTGGTGCTCTCTTGCGACACTTAGGATCCCCCTTGTAGTGTTCAAGTTCACCACACTCATAGCACCGGACAATTCTGGGCTGCTGACCTTTGTCAGGATAAGTGGGCTTCTGGTGACCAGATTGGGGCTAGGACCCAGACCCTTTCCCTTGTGAATTATTTTGGGGGCCTTTGGAGAACTCTTTCTTTTTATCTCCCCCCTCTTTCTTCTGGTGGGAACCCTGACCACCCCTTTGGGAGTCCCCCCTCAGAACCCTTGTTGGACACCCTGGTACTGACCCAGGTGTCCGCCTCCTCTGCAAGCTTCCTAGGATTGGTCAACTTGCGGTCAACCAGGTGTTGGCGCAGCTCTGGAAAACATTTCTCTAGAAGGTGCTCTCTTAAAAACAAGTTATACAATCCTTCATAGTCATGCACATTGCTGCCCTGCACCCAGCCCTCTAAAGCTTTACTAGCGTAGTCCAGGAAATCTACCCGGTTCTGTGTGGGAAGTTTGTGGCCATTCCAAACCTCTGCCTATACCTCTCAGGAGTAAGACCGAACCTCTTAAGCAATGCTTCTTTCATAACAGAATAGTTGGTCTGGCCTTCCTTTTCTAGGCTAAGGAGTGTGTTCCTAACTTCCGGAGGTATGTACTTGTACAGACTACCCCCCAGTGACTCTCTGGGACCCCATGGGCTCTTAGTGACACCTCATAGGCAGCTAACCACTTATCAATATTATGCCCCACCTTAAAACTGGCCATCACATCTTTAGGCATAAAGACCTTGGACTCACGTGAAGCTTCCGTAGGTATGCTGCCACCACTCTTGATGCTTGTAGGGCTCGAATTTCCAGTTCCTTCAGGTTGAGCTCATGGGTAAGTTTCTTCTCCTCCATTAGTCACCTTTCTTTCTCACACTCCCTTTCTAATTTGGCGAGCTCCAATTTAAACTGTCTCTCCTCTCTCCTGTCGTCCAATTTCTCTGAGGACAGGGTCCTTACTGACACACTACTGCCTGCCCTGGAAGTTGCCATTTTCCACCAAGGGCAGTAGGTCAAGTTCTCCTGTGGCGCCTTGCTCCGCTCCCTGCCCGTCGCCTTCTCCTTCTCCTTCTGGGTGGGCCGTTACCCATGCCCTCAAGGCTTTCTGAAGCTTTGTCTTCTTAGCGCCTCGCTTGAAGGGCACCCTTTTCTCCTCGCAGAATTCCTTGAGCTGTGCCGCCGTGTAAGTTTCCAGGTTGGCCAGCTCAAATTCCATCTTGCCAGGTAGGACCTCAGACGTTCGTAGAGAAAATCCAATGGGACTTAGGCCAATGGACTTTTAAAAAGAGCAGCCAGTCAGGGAGAATTTAAACAAAAATTAAAAATGCCAATTGGAGAGGGTAGACAAAATTTAAGTGGAGTCAGGTGTAGGGTTGTGGTGTACACTGCGTCGCTGCGTGGTGTTACACAAGCACAAGTCCTATCCCACCGCTGCCACCAATGTTAGAACCGGGGTCTCTAGTTGGCAGGGGTATGTACCCTAGTCCAACTAGGGACCACCGCTTCCGACCTGGTAGCTTGGCGCAGAGCAGCAAAGGCGTAACTTCAGAGGCAATGTGTAAAGTATTTGTGCAACACACAACGGCGATGACACAGTAAAAACACTCACAAGAGTAACACCACACCAGTTTTGTATAAGAATAAGAATTTCTTTATCTAAAAATTATACAAGAACCAAAAGCAGGTAAATCCAGCTCCAGGCAAGGTGAATAATAAAAAGGATTCCAGTTTCCACGCAAGATCAATAATCAATAAGAATGAATCCAGTTCCCAGGCCTGATCAATAATAAAAAGGATTCCAGTTTCCAAGCAAGATCAATAACCAATAAGAATGAATCCAGTTCCCAGGCCTGATCAAATCACCAAAAGCTCAGGTGTTCCAAGGGCTCCTGCTGGTAATGTCTTTCTCACAGTGTCCTTGGATGGCAAAAGTTCACTTGAATTTAAAATTGAATTTAAAAGTATTTATTGAGCACACGATTACCGGGCGGTTTCTTGGCGCTGGGGGAAGCAGACCCTGCGGAGCAGAAAAAAGTGGGTGCTAGGGCGAAAAGGCCTGTGAAAAAAGAAAAGTTTTAAGCACCCTTCTGAACTCAGGGTATGTCGCTGTTGACCTGATGGTGAGAGGAAGGGAGTTCCAGAGAGTAGGAGCGAGGACAGAGAACTTCGTACCCCCCGATTTGGTCTTCCTAAACCGGGGGACCAAAAGGAGAGATAGGGAGGAGGAGCGCAGTTCTCTACTGGGAATGTAAGCCTTGATTTTAGAGTTAATAAAAGCTGGAGCCGTCCCGGCAAGAGCCTGGAAGGTCATGCATCCCATCTTAAAAAGGGTGCGTTCTCTGATGGGAAGCCAATGAAGGGCTCTAAGTAATGGGGTAACATGATGTGACTTGGGAAGACCATAGACTAGGCGGGCGGCTTGGTTTTGGACCAGTTGGAGACGCCGAAGGGCGTAGGCAGGGACACCGTTGTACAAAATATTGCCAGAGTCCAGGCGTGAAAGGACCATAGCCATGAGAATAAGTTTCAGAGCAGCAAAACAAAAGAACCGTGAAATCTTTCGAATAGTGCATAGGGTAAAGAAACAAGAGGAAACCACCGTGCTAATCTGGGAATGTAGAGTGAGGTGTTGGTTGAGTGTTATCCCTAGTGTTTTAACTGAGGGAGACGGTGATGGCGGAGGGCCTAGGGAGGGGGGCCAGAAAAGAGGAGTCCAGGGGCTTGAGCTGTCACCAGTGAGGACCAGCTCGGTTTTATCAGGGTTGAGTTTAAGGTGGTTACAATTCATCCAATCCCTGATAAAAACCATAACAGATTGGAAGTTGTGAATGGAATGTGAGGAATCCGAGAGATTAAAGATGAGCTGGAGGTCGTCGGCAAAATTGAAAACCGTGACCTCCATCTTCTGTAAAGCAAAAATAAGGGGAAACATGTATAAATTAAACAACAGAGGGGAAAAGGAGGAGCCTTGGGGAACGCCACATTGCACCCTGCGTGAGGGGGCAGAAAAGTCGGCCAAATGGACGGCCTGTGTGCGATCTCTCAAAAAGGAGGTGATCCAGGCCAAAGCGGGCCCCCTGATGCCCGCCGCCTCGTCACGGGTAAGGAGAATTGTGTAGTCCACCGTGTCGAAAGCGGCGGACAAATCAAGGAGGACGAGGGCCTGGGGCAAGTTGACATCCATCCCCTCTCTGAGCGTGTCCATGACCGAGATGACAACTTTTTCGGTAGAGTGTAGCGGGCGAAAGCCCGCCTGATACGGTGCCAGGCAACCACTGTCCTCAATAAAAGAACTGAGGATTTTGGTGACATGGCACTCTAGGACTTTACCCAGAAATGGGAGGAGGGAAATAGGACGATAGTTAGTGAGAGAAGATGGGTCGGCGCCAGGCTTCTTCAGGATGGGAATGATGGTAGCCGATTTATGAGGGGAAGGGACAACGCCCTGCTTGAGGGAGTCATTGAGGAAAGTGAGGGGGGGTTGGGGACACGCCGAGAAAATCACTCTCAAAATGTGAGCTGGGCAAATGTCAGAGGGGGATCCTGACTTCAAACGAGAGAGCAGAGAAAGGAAAGTTTCCCTCGTCAAGGGGGCTATCTGATCTAGTTGAGAGGTGTTAGGCGGTGGATGGGGGTCAGAAAAAGCAGGGGAGGGCGGTGATATGTTGGCCTTAATAACTGCAATTTTCTCAATAAAAAAATTGTTGAGAGAATCACAGAGGGATTGGGAGGGGGTGGGTTTGAGGGTAGCTCAGTCAGAGGAAGCCAACTCATGGACTGTGGCAAAAATTTCCCTGGGTTGGTTTTCGGCCGAGAGAATTTTGCGAGAGAAGTAGTTGGTCTTGGCATTAAGAATGGCTTTTTTATAATCATTTAGGATGCAGGTATACTGTGATTTTAGTGTCGGACAGTAAGCGCGTCTCCAGGCGCGCTCTGCTCGGCGCACTGCGAGTTTTTTCTCTTTAAGGTCAGTGCTAAACCATCTATTGGCGTCATGAGCGCGTCTGATTCCAACGCGCCTAAGAGGGGCCACTTGGTCGCAGGCACTGGACAGCCATTTATTGATGGTGTCGACTTGAGATGGCAGAGTGAATTCCTCACGGGCAGGACCGGAAGCTAAAAGGGAGGAGCAAAGAGAGGGCACGTCTACGTGCCCAGGTGTTCCTAGGAAAAGAAGGTCTTTTTGCTAGACTTAAATCAAGAAAAAACGATATCAAATAGTGATCAGACCAGAGGCAGGGCGTGACAGTGGGGGCGGGACCGGGAATATTAAGTGACCAAATTTGGTCCAAAATATGACCTTGAGTGTGAGTGGGAATATGAACATGTGACAAGAAATTTAAACTAAGGAGAAGTTCGGGGAATTCTTTCGACATGGCATCTTCCGCAGGGTCAGAAGGCCAAAATTTAAATTCCCCGAGCACCAGGACAGATGAATTGTTTACTGCTAGAGTAGCTAGCAGCTCCTGGATGGCAGGGAGAAAGTGTGGCATTTGTTGGGGGGGGGCGATAAATTAAAACGCAAGTAATAGGGACTTGAAAGGAGGCAGATTGCACCACCAGGCAGTCTACTGCCGTAATAGATGGGGATGATAATAATTGGAAGTGAAGCCCAGAGCGGATGATCAGGGCAACCCCCTCTCCCGCCTTCCCCGCAGGCCGGTCGGCACGTAAGGCATAGTAGGAGGAGGGGAGAGCCGCTAATACGTTAAGCAAAGAGTCAGGGCAGAACCAGGTTTCTGTGAGGAACAGAAGATCCGGTTAATATGTGTCTAAAAAGACAAACAGTTCCAGGTAATGTTTAACTGCGGACCTGGTATTCAGGAGGAAGGCTGAGATGGTGGGTGTAGGGTCGCATAGGGGAGGGGAACCTGTATCAAAAGTAGGGGAACGGAGTGATGATGGCAGATTAACCGGGAGAGAGAGCGTAGGGTTGGCTTGGGCAAGGCCGATGTTGTTGATGTGAGCCAAAGTTGTGGGGTAAAGCTGTCAGGGGCCTTGGTGGGAGCAAAGATAGTCGGGAGAGTAGGTGATGACATGGGCATAATGAGGTGCCCCTGGCCCCGGCCGGCCGCGGACGGGCGCAGACGGGCTTACCTTAGGCGCACCTTCGGCGCGCAAGAGGCGCGCCCGCTGCGCTCGTCCGCTGCGCGCCCGAGGACACATGTGCAATTTATGGCGAGCAGCCTCGAGCAGCTGGACCGCTAACTCCGGTCTAACCGCCCTTCAGACTACCCCCAAAATGGAGCCCGCCCTCCACTAAATCGCCACAAAGAGCCGCGGTGGAAGAGTCGCCCTCCACACAATCGGCAGGAAGAGCCGCGATGGACCGGGGCAGGGGAGGCCACACAGAGAGGTAACAGATGCACATATGATAGTACAGTTTAAAAAACAAAGCGCCGATGTGCGAGATGTTAATAGTTAAAAAAGTGAAGCGCCTGCATCTAAATCATGCAGAAGCGCCAAAATTAAGGTAGGTTCTTATGGTCAAAATTCACTGGGGGAAGGTTCTTAGACCAAAGTTCCCTTGTAGCGTAATAAGTGTGCCTCTCATAGAAATGATGCTCCCAGCGTAGGAAGTGCGGCTGCCCAGGCGCTGCTGGTAATGCTAAAAAATGCCCCAGTGTCAATTACCAAGTAATTATGACTCCATAGGCCGGTCAGTGAAGGACGGTTCCCAGCCAAGCACAAAACTCACACTCCAGGTACCCGGCCAACCCGCACCCTGCCCCCTCGCAGCAGCCTGGTTGCACTGAGGCGTTACCTGGGGTGGTGGTTGCGGGCGCGGGTGCGAGGCTCCTCTCCCCCTGGAGCCTCGGGCTCAGCAGGCGCTGCACAGGTGGGGGTCACGGCCACACAGCGCTCCTTTAGCACAGCGCTTAACAGTGCCTCCAAGTCCGGGGCAACGACGGAGCCTCCTGCCACACAGCGCTTCGCTTCTCAGCGCTACAGAGCGGGTTCCGGTCCCAGTGGCGGTGACCTCAGGGCCAGTTTCAGTCGGCTTGCGCCAGAAGCAGAGGCAATCACAGAGCCCTCGGGAGGATCACGGGGCAAGCAGTGCTGAGGGCAGGCACAGCGTTGCAGGGCAAATCTTGAGAGTGTTGTTGCTGTTCCAAAGGGCAGTCTTTAAAACGCTGTGGTCCAAGGACAGGTAGTTTCCTTTAGCTGAAAAAGAGTGCAGTCCCAAAAAGGCAATCTTTAAAAGGTTGAAGACTCTTTAAAATGTGGTTCAAAGAAAAGTAGTTCCTTTGGGATGTTGTGGAGACACTCTGGTGGAGATGTTGCAGTCTCCCATGCAGGGCAGGATCAGCAGACAGTAGGGCAGCTCAGCAGGTTGTGGGGCAGCAGTTCCTTGGAGCAGTCAGCCTCCTTCCTACTGGCAATCCTCTTGCGCAGCACTCCTCACTCCGGGCCCGAATCACAGAATTAACTTAAGACAAAATCCTAAACTTACTACCATTTTGATATTCACAGAAGGCACTTACTCATTTTGGTATTCACAGAAGGCACTTACTCATTTCGGTATTCACAGAAGTTAGGAGTCCTAACTTTAGGACTCCTAAATGCTTTCTGTGAATACCGAAAGTCTTAAAGTTAGGATTTTTCTCCATTTAGTAGTAGTAAAGTTAGGACTCCTAACTTTCGGACTCCTAAATGCCTTCTGTGAATACCGAAAGTCTTAAAATTAGGATTTTTCTCAGTTTAGTAGTAGTAAAGTTAGGACTCCTAACTTCTGGACTCCTAAATGCCTTCTGTGAATACTGAAAGTCTTAAAACTAGGATTTTTCTCAACTTTACTACTATTAAACACATTTTTTGACAGTGTACTGTGTAAGGGAATGTTGCTGATTAACAATGTTATGGATTATGTCAACCGTTTCTTTTTTTTTTTTTTAAACGGTGTCTTTTATGAATTTTTAAATCAATAAATTGATTTGTATTTTTGCATAATTTTATGTGTTTCGATTATCTGTTGGTGATATATGGTTTAATCTTCTTGAGTATTGACTAGGTGTAACTGGAGGTGAGAAATCAGGTTTGATTGAAATGTACAGAACGAATGATGTCTAGATCATATAACATTGTCCAAAGGATACTGTTCTTTCATCACTGTATGGTGCCCTATTCATTTGGTTCAAAGGGGCTTCTCTTTTTTTCGATAATCATGCCAAGAAATGAACACACCATTAAAACATTGTGTGGGGGATTAGCATTTGACAACGCTGGTACTTTAGCAGGTTCAGGTGTCATATAGGAGTGGGCGGCCTCAACTCTGTTCTGCCAGCAAGTTCACAGAGTATTGCCTCTCTGTGCTGTGCTTGGAAGGTGAGTTCAGCAAGAACTATGCAAGTCAAACTGCAGAGAGAAATTTCAAGCCATTCACACCTAGGCTACAACCCCCAACCAGTAGTGCGCCAGGAGGCATGTTTAGAAAAAAGAGGGGCTGGAGCATCCAATGAGATCTTAGCAATCCCACTGTGGGGGACTTACTGGTTGTAACAAAAGGGGTTCTTGGCCTCCAACGACCCTCAGCAGTCAAAAAGACTTCATACCCCAACCAGTAGTGTGCCAGGTTGTGTGTTTACAGAGTGGTTGAGAAAGGGGGAGGACCTCCGATAAGGACTAAGCAGTCCCGCTCCGTGGGACTTACAGGTGGCAACAATAGGGGTTCTTGACCCCCCAACAACTCTCACAATCAGGGGACTTTATCCTCCAACCAGTAGTCTGCCAGGAGGTGCATTTGCAGAGTGGTTGAGAAAAGGGGTGAGGCCTCTGATGAGGTCTTAGCAATCCCGTTGTAAGGGACTTACTGGTGGCAACAATAGCCAATCTTGGCCCCCAACCAGCCTCAGCAGCCAAAGGGATTTTATCCCTAAACTATTAGTGCACCAGGAGGCATGTTTGCAGAGTGATTGAGAAAGGGGGTGGGGCCTCGAATGATGTCTCAGCAATCCCGCTATGTGGAACTTACTGGTGATAACAGGAGGGGGTCTCGCTCCCCTACTACTTTCAGCATCCAAGGAGGCTTCAATAGGGGTGGCTGAGCAATACTCCACCGACTCAAGGAATGCAGCGAAATTTGGCGAATGAGTTCGGTAACTCAGCGGAATTCCATAGAGTGAAACTCTGCTACAAGCTGTACCCAGGCCTAGTGGCATATCCTCATCAGAAAAGATATGGCTAAAGAATTTTTAATTTTGCTATTAGAACCCTCATTTCTCTGCTTTTAAAGTCAAACCTGCATCAGGTAGAAAACAACACACATTAAAAGCCTTATCGTGCTCCTTTTGGGTAGCTCCAAAAAACATTTGTCATCACTATAACTGAACACATTCAAGATAGGCTCTATGATACATTGAATGATGTCTTAGAAAAGTTCTGCAGCTGATAACACATCAAAACAGAACAACATGTGTAGACAAGGTGTAATGTACCTCGTTCTTCTTTGAGTTCCACACTAATAATAATATTTATTCTAATCAAGGTCAGAGAAAACCTATGCACCATTTAATTGCATTATCATAACTGCAATGTGTGGACCTGGATGTTGCTCTCGTTGTTTGCTTTGTTTACCTGATGCACGTCAATGCATATGAGTACTGCTCTGTCCTTTTTGGGCACTCAACGGTGGGAGAAACCCATAGCACTGGACTAGTAGAATGCTCAATGATATAATGATTAAGTAACAATTCAAGTTCTTTTTCAACAGCATCTTGTAAATGAAAAGCAATTTATCTGGCGTTGAGCAACCGGATGGATGCCCTCATTAATATGCAACTTTACGTTTATAGTCTTGAGCTTGCCCCAACCATGAAGCAATGAAGGGAAATGGCTTACTATTTCATGGTGAACATTAATTTTGTAGTTTGGGAAATCAGTCCCATATCAGCAGCTATGCTGAAGCTAAGTAGACAGACACTTGATGCTGTCCCTTAAAGCACCTTCGTTTTCTTGTGTATCATCATTGCTACAATTGAACCTTGACTTTTTAAGGGTGTCAAGATCATTCCTCTTCTTCCTTTTGATGCTAGACGGGTATTAGTCCAGGCGCTGATACTCTCGCGACTGGTGCTCTTGCAACTGGACTATGCAAACGCAGTGTACCTTGGCGCACCCCAGGGAATTACCAACAGGTTACAAATCATTCAGAACTGTGCTGCCCACCTATTAATGAACATCCCTAAACGCAGTTCAGCCAAAACAGCCCTTATTGGTTTGCACTGACTTACCATTCAGGCCAGAATTAGTTTTAAGGCGATGTGCATTGTTCACAAAGCCATCTCTGCAAAAGGCTCCCCACTGATCCAGTCGATGGTTCAACTCTATCACCCTAACAGGATGTTGAGATCCAATCATAAAGGCTTACTCATAGTGCCTATGATTAAGCGAGTTCGAACAGGAGTTCGGTGGTTTTCATACAATGTAGCCAAGCTATGAAATTGAATTCCTGAGCATATCTACCTGGAACCTAATTACTTTAGTTTCAGGAAACAGCTGAAAACCTTCCTTTTCTCCTGAGTTGTGGTTGCTGAGTGAGGCATCACAATAAGAGCTGGGATGCCCTCGGGTAGCCATGCGCTATACAAGTGAGTATTAATTCATTCATTCATTCATTGCAGCCCATGTATGCACTTTGATTTTTGACAGAATAAGTTTTGGTAAGGGATGCCGTCCTTTATATTTCTCCTTAGGCATAATGTTTATTGACGCACCACTGTTGATGATGAAAGGTATAGAACAATCATTTACTCTCAGTGTAACTTTCAGACAATGTTTGAATGTCTTTGGTGCTTTGTCATGTCCGCTTTTCTTTGACTGACATTATTCTTTCTTATGCAGGCAGTTCAACATGCACACTCTTTTCTGAGGTAAAAATCGACATGACACAACCATCTTCTTCACTTTCACTCCATAGAGGACATGTATAACAATGATTTAGATGCCAATTGACTTTGTTCAGTGTTGATTCGTCATACTTGATGTCTCCGCTGGACCTTGGGTGTGAGCGTCGAATGTTGCTTCTGGTACATTCCGGCAGCCATGTTGGCTTCACGCCATGATGCACTTGTTGTTCCCATTTGTTAGACCTGGCATCTTTGGCGTGGTTTCCCCCTATCTTTTTGCCGCTACCTCCTGTATTTTAGATGCTGTCCTGGATTTCGTTTTGACTGGTTTAGATGCTTTGGACACTCTGTCACTGCTGATCAGTGCCAGAGTGTAAGTGCTCCCTATGTAAATTGTTATTGTGATTGGATATACCTGATTGGCATATTTGTATCACCGTGAAGTCCCTAGTAAAGTGCACTGGGTGTGCCAGGGCTGGTGATGACAAATGCTACTAGTGGACCTGCAGCACTAATTGTGCCACCCACATGAGTAGCCCTAAAATGGTGTCTCAGGCCTGCCACCGCAGTGCCTGTGTGCAGTCTGCGAACTGACATGTCCTCCTGGTCAGTGTCCCAACTGACCAGGCCTAACCCTTCCCTTTTTGTGCACATTGGTCACCCCTATGGAAGGCCCAAGGTACCCCCATGGGCAGGGTACATTGTATGTGAAAGGTAGAGCATGTACTTGTGCAGGTGACATGCTCTGGTAGTGAATTACAGCCATTTTCGTTTTTCACTATTGTAAGGCTATCTTGCTCCATAGATTACCATGGGGGATGCTGGCTACAGTGGCTACCAGCATTTCTTCCCATAGGAAAATGATAGGACATAAGAGTCTAGTATCCCTGAACTCAGAATGTAATAACACATCTTTTAGGAAAGGTTGTTTTTAAATCCTGGGTTTGAGAATAGCACTTTTAGAAAGTTGGTGTTCTCTTGTCTGACCCCTCTGTGTGCCTGGGCCTATTTGTGTATAAACTGTCTGGTTGAAAGTGACAGGGGCTGGGAATTCCCCAGGAGGCTGGCTGAGTCAGCCCTAGGCTGAATGACTGCATTTGCAACTTGAGTGGTGGGAGGAGATAGCACCTGGGCCTGAATAGGGCTGTGCCTGCCATCCACAATGCTGGCTTCACCTCCTGGTGGGCGGCTGACGACCCTGCCCCTCACTCTGAAAGGAAAGGAGTAGCCAGGAAAACAAAGTGCTCCAGCAACACCCAGAACTGGTTCAGACCGGGCTCAGGGCCCACTTGCACAAAGAGAACAAAGTATTTTAGGGGTATGAGTACAGGACCCCAGACAACAGAAAATTAGATCATCCTGGAATCAAGAAGGAACCTCTGCCAAGGAGAAAGCTGAAACTGAAGAAGGAAGACTGTCCTGCTGTTGCTCTGCTGGACTGACCTGCTGTTGCTTTGCTGCCAAGGAGAGGGGAAGGATTTTGCTGTTGTGCTGTGTCCCCTGTCTTATAGCAATCTCCAAGGGCCTGAGAAGAGCTGGCTCCCTGTTCTGAAGTCTCAGGAACAAAAGGACTTCAACCCCAGCTTCCCTGAACTCTGCTGAGGGAGTTCTGTCTTTCCTAGAGTGCTTGATCCAGTTGTGGGGCCTCTAGAAGTTGTACCTGTGCTGGGAAGCTTGAAACTAAGCTTAAGAGACTTTTGCAATCGAAAAGTTATCGTATCGCTCGCTACGGAGCGCATCCCCGACAGTGTGAGGAAATTCCCGCCGCTACGAAGGCCGAGATCGTCACAGCGCCTGTTGCCGCTGCCAGAGCCGTAGCATCCTTCATTTGCGGGACGCACCAGACCGGTGCGGGAAAGTCTAACATCGCTGCGAGTGTCGCCGCAGAGCCTGTCGTCGCTGGGTGAGATCGCCGCACTGCTTGCTTGCGGACCGCATCACGTCACTGCGAGTGTCGTCGCAGAAACCACCGGGTCGAGGATCTACGAGGGAGAAGATCACCGCTGGTCCGTGCAGCATCGCCCCGGAGATCGTCGCGACTCCAAAGATCGTCGCATCGTACCTTCGCGAGAACAAACTTCCTACGGAACCTCCGCACCAGAATCCATACAAGTGGCCTTCCTCCCCATACAGACCGGATTCGTCGCAACACGCCCGCTGCTGCAGTGGGGTTGTCGCATCGCCTCCCCAGGGTCTCAGGAGCAACGCATCGCTTGTTTTCCATCGCACCAGCTTCTGCTTTTGGAACTTTGTCGCAACAAAAAGGTACTGTGAGCTTACGTGACGCAACTGTGAACTTTTCACGCAACTGTGGATTATTTTATCGCAACCTAAAGAACTTTGATCGCAACCTTAAGAACTTTTTTGAAACCATATTCTTGAACTGTGTATGTTGGATTTTTTTGTCATTTTCGTCTTGTGTAGTTTAGAATAAATACCTTTATTTTTCTAAACTGTTGTGGAGTCAGTTTGTGGTGTTTTCACTGTGTCACTGTGAGTTTTGGTACAAATACTTTACACATTGCCTCTGGTTAGCCTAAGACTGCTCGTGCCAAGCTACCTAGAGGGTGAGCAGGGGTTATCTCAGAGGGTTTCCTCCTTACCCTGACTAGAAGCAAGGGTCCCTATTTGGACAGTGGTGCCTACCCCTGCCAACTAGAGACCCCCAGTTCTAACACCATTGCTTTGCACACCATCAAAAAATGTTTTTCCTTCCCACAGCCCTTACATATCTGTCCAATGATGTTTTTAAAAGGAAACAAAAATCTAAATCTAAAACATAACTTCTTTTTATGCATAGTTATCCCCTTGTGTCCTTTAGCCTTTTGCTTTGGCTTGCTTTACAAACTGATGACTGACTCATTCTGGGCACCTCTGGTATCCATGTCAGCAGCTTGTCGATTGGACGCGCCTGAAATACGAGGCGCTGGTGCAGCGCGTTGAAAGTCTGTAAATCGTTTTAAAACTGCTATTTAGCATATTTAGAATTCCTGTCTGTTTTAACAAAGTGTACTTTGGCGCTACTTACTCTGTTGCTGTTCGGTCATTGCCCCGGTCCACCACGGCTTGTGCCGCTTGTGTGGAGGGCGTCGCTGACCTTTGGCCCGGCCCCTGAGGGCGTTTCACTTCCGCCAGAGGCGGGACGGTGCCTTTTTAATCGGCACTTCACTCTCCCACGCAGCGGACGCGCCTGAAATACGAGGCGCTGGTGCAGCGCGTTGAAAGTCTGTAAATCGTTTTAAAACTGCTATTTAGCATATTTAGCATTCCTGTCTGTTTTACCAAAGTGTACTTTGGCGCTACTTACTCTGTTGCTGTTCGGTCATTGCCCCGGTCCACCACGGCTTGTGCTGCTTGTGTGGAGGGTGTCGCTGACCTTTGGCCCGTCCCCTGAGGGCGTTTCACTTCCGCCAGAGGCGGGACCGGTGCCTTTTTAATCGGCACTTCACTCTCCCGCGCAGCGGACGCGCACGGCGGACCGCCAGCGGTTTGCCAAAGGCGAGCCCGTCTGCGCCCGTCCGCGCTGGTCCGTCGCTAGGAGCCAGGACCTCTGGTCGTTAGGTGCTTAAATGCCTCCTTATGCTCGTGAGGAGCTGTTTGCTCTTAGGAGCTATGCAGGATGCAGGGCCCATATGTGGCACCCCGGCTCTTTATGCGCACAATGCGACCATTGTGGCTTCAGGGCCTCAGAGGGTCACCTGATGCCAACTGCCAAAGTCTTGGGGGTCAATGATTCCACTAAATTGAAGGTAGTGAGCCTAAATTGTAGGTCCCTAGTGAAACACTATGAAGATGTCCATGAGCTTCTTATCGACCACTCCCCTGACCTCCTGTTCTCGACAGAGACGTGGATTACTGCCGACACCCCAGCTGTTCTAACCTTAGCGCTTCCCCCAGGCTATCTAGTCTGTGCCCAGAACAGACCTTCGGGAAGGGGAGGTGGTATTGCGATAATTTTTAAAAGTATATATAATTGTACTCTCAACCCTACATGTGTAACTAATTGCGAGAGTGTGACATTTAAGGTGAGGGTTTCTGACACTTTTACCCTTACGGGTTTGCTGGTATATCGCCCTCCTGGGCCAGTGAGTGTCTTTCAGGACTCACTGGTGTCGCTCATCTCAGCGCTAGCTCTTCGATCAGCAAACTTCACTGTGTTGGGGGACCTCAACCTCCATCTCGAGCGCCGTGACACACCCTCCATTCAAAAATTTCTAGGTGACCTGGAGGCATGCCAGCTGATTCAGCTAGTCAATGGGCCATCACATCCGGCAGGTCATCTTCTGGACCCAGTATTCACTAACATCCAGAAAGTTAAAATCACTACTCCTAGCCCCCTTAGCTGGACCGACCATTTCCCAGTCTTTATTTCAATTGACATCCCACTCGGCCGCAGGGATGCGCCTCCCCCTTTACGGTGGAGACGGACGTGGAATAAGCTGGATATTGGCCTGTTTGAAACCAGACTGAAAGTATCTTGCCCAGTCTGGCCTAGTAACATCGAAGAGGCCGACATAGCCTACAGGGAATGGATAAATGAATCGCTTGACCATTTCATCCCTATCAAACTATCAAGGCCTAAGCGTGGACAATCCCATCAGTGGTACTCCGAGGCTCTTGCAGACAAAAAAAGGCAATGTAAGCTATTGGAGCACACTTGGAGACGATCATATGATTATGTGGCTAAATCCAACTTTAGATCTGCCACTAAAGAATATCACAAACTCATTAAAACATCCAAAGCAAAATACTACTCTGACTTGATCAACTCCAGTACCAATCGCTCCAAAACTATCTTTGCATTAGTGAAGGATCTGACCAAGGCCCCGGAAGGTCCAGGTAATTTGATAGCATCTGATGCACAGTGTGAAGAGCTGTCCTGTTTCTTCCTGGACAAAATAAAAGGGATATATAACTCTCTACACTCCGACGGCCATACCATGGCCCCTGGCCCCACCTCAGGTCCTACTTCTTCTCTGTGCCCGCTTCAAACATTACCACCTATCGAACTGATAGAGATGAAATCTCTGGTCTCCAGGATTAAGTCGGGTTCCCCGGATGATCCGATAAAACCTGATCTATTTAGAGCTCTCCAGGAGACCATTCTGCGGGAGGGGCTAATGCTGATTAATAACTCTCTTCAGTCAGCAGTCGTCCCCAAATCCTGGAAACATGCCAAGGTAGTTCCCCTGCTGAAGAAGCCAACGCAAGACCCCGTTAGGCCCGAGAGTTACTGGCCGATTTCCCTACTTCCATATCTTGCTAAGATTATGGAAGCTCATGTGAACTCCATTCTGACCACTCATCTGGAATCCTATGGAATTCTGGACGAGTCTCAGAATGGTTTCCATGCCAAACACAGTACGGAATCGGCTCTATTGTCGGGCACAGAACATCTAAGGGAGATGCAGGACCAGGGCGAGACTTCGTTTGTGATTCTGCTGGACCTGAGTGCGGCCTTTGACACGGTCTCCCACAGGATCTTGTTAGAGCGACTGTGGGAGATCGGAGTCGGAGGGAGTGCCTTGGCCTGGTTCGCGTCTTTTCTATCAGACCGTTCCTTTCAGGTGCATGCCCCCCCCGTTCTCGTCCGGTAGGCACCCTGTGGAGTGTGGGGTCCCGCAGGGCTCTGCGCTCAGCCCCACATTGTTTAATGTGTATGTCCGCCCCTTGGCTGTGTTGGCTCGAGATCGAGGAATTAGGCTGGTATCGTATGCTGACGATACTCAGCTTGTCTTCACTATCTCCAAGGACATTGAGCTAGACCAAATCAAATTCCAGGAAGACATCTTGGCCATCTCTAACTGGCTGTCCCAGAACTGTCTCCAGTTAAACTCCTCCAAAACAGAGGTACTTGTCATAGGCAAGGAAACTCAGAGCTGGAGCCATCATTGGTGGCCCTCCATATTAGGTCCTCCACCTATTCCTAAGGAGGTAGTAAAAAATCTGGGTGTGATGTTGGACAGCTCGCTCTCTTTAGAGTCACATGCCAAAAAAGTGGCGGGCACCTGCTATGGCCGCTTGCGTGCTCTTAAACCCATTCTTGGCTTCTTTGAGCCCCCCACTCGTCAGGTCATAGTCCAGGCGGTAGTCTTATCCCATCTAGACTACTGCAATGTTCTTATGCTGGGCTCTAACCTGACGGTGATTAACAGACTACAGAGAGCTCAGAATGCGGCTGCCCGTACTCTGTTCGCCTTGCCTAAAACCTGCCATATCTCCCCGATTCTTAGACGCTTGCACTGGTTGCCTATAAAACAGCGCATCCAATTTAAAACTTTATGCATCACTCATAGAATCTTGTATGGCTTCGGTCCAGGAATTTTGCAGGGACTCTTTATGCCCCCACACGCACTCTCCGCTCAGCGGATCTATCTCTCGCTGGCACAATCAAAATCCGGAGAAATAGAGCTGGTGGCCGCTCTTTCAGATACCTAGCCCCGAAGCTATGGAATTCGATCCCCCTAAAAGCTCGGGCTACCACGAATCACATGCTCTTCAGAAAACAGATTAAAACCTGGCTGTTCTCCTCTATCTAGCTTTCTCTCACTGGTCGCGTTCTTGTATTTCTTGTTATGTCCATAAGCGCTGGGACGCCCCGTTGCTGGGGTAGCCATGCGCTATACAAGCAAAATTAACATAACATAACATAACACACTCTCCAGCTCTAGCAGCCATTAACACTCGGTCCAGACTCAGAGTTTCTCTCAGCATTCGCCGTCTGAAGGAATCGGATAAGCATCCATCAATGACCCTGAGATGCATAGCTTCTTCGTCATTAAATTAATTGGACTTACAGTGTTTGATGAGTGTGGCAAGTGTTTCTACAAATGTATTGATGGTTTCACCAACTTTCTGTCATTATTGACTGAAAATATATCTTTCGTAGTCAACATTGGGCATTGGATTGAACTTGTGTATCAATGTTTCTTTAATCTGGTGGTATGTCATTTCTTCATAAGTTTGTGACATTTACTTTATGACTTCCTTTACATCATCGCCAGCAAGATTCCTGAGGTATTGGATCATCTTTTTATCAATCTCAAGTGCATCATTCAATGAACTTGGCGGTATCAAATGATGATGGTGATTGCAAGAAAGCAGCAGTGTTGTAGACCAATGTGGACCTAACTGATGTGGCGGTCTTTTGCCTGCTGTTTCTACCTCATTGTCTCTGAGAGCTTGTGACGTACTAGCCTCTGGAGCATCCTTGATAATAACTGGAGACATGATTTTCTTCTTTGTCTCCATTGAAACAAGAACCTGCCACTATTCTGAACCCCTCGTGGACTTTCACTCTTCAAAGACCTGTGGAGAAGTTCTAAGCCCCACTCAGCGGCTTTGGTGGCTCTCCTCTTCAGGTTTGAATAGCACTGCAAGCACAACCACAGGTACTTCTTGTGGGGCTGCTTTGCCTAGTGCTGCAGTAGGAAGACTGTCTTTAATTACTTCTGGTAAGCAGATAATCATTTTTTGTATCTAGGTCACTTTGCTTTGGTGTCTCTGTGAACTTGCTTACACTTGGTGGATCTCTGGCTTGCAGCAGTTATAATCACAGCATTACCTTGTGCTTAGCTGTCCCTTTGTACTTTTTTGACACTGTGTTTATCTCTTCTTGGCAACACTTGTAATCATGTTGAACAGTTTTATTATTTTACATTTTGAATGAATTGTATGGAGGAATTTTTAAAACTTTCTGGATGGATGTAATAAAAAAAAAAACCTTTTAATTGCAGCGTTATTACTCCGTACTTGGGGGTCGATTATGATGGCGGTGAATCCGCATCTTCCGGGCCGGTGGAAGCCACTGCCGGCCCGGAGGATGCGGATTCACCGCCGCGGTCTTTGAAAACACCCACCGCCAGATTATGATGGCGGTGGGATCAGTGGCGGACAGCAGGTCCATCCGCCGCTGATCTGCGGGGTGTGGACCACAATATGGTGGCAATGTCTGCAAGACACCGCCAGCCATATTCTGATGTGTGCGGAGACATGCTTTTCCGCAGCGGATATTCCGCCGTAGTAAAGCATGTGGACCTTTGCTTCTGGGGGCCCCTTGCGGGCCCCCAGGGTGTTGGGGGGTGGGGGTGCACATGGGGGGTACCTTTGGTACCCCCCTGCATGTGCATGCACAAAGCAGCAGGCACCGCATGCCCTCGGGGGTGGCGGACGGACGCAGGTCTGTCCGCCATCTCAATCGACACCTAGGTAAGGTTCTATGTTTCTAAGTTTCTTTGTATGCCCTGACCAACAGATTCTTGACCAACAATGAGTAGATTCTCTGTAAATGCCTTTGTTTTGACCTGCTTCACAGTGGCTGGAACTGCGATTTGACTCCTTATGCATTCAGCATCGATTATGTACTTTGTCTGGACCATGGGAAACTCTCTGAGAGAGCACTGACAATCTTTGGGTTACTTATCCCCTAACTTACCGCAATTTGTAGCGTTGTTCCAGCCAGGGTACCCATCAATGACTACACCACATACTGAGCTTGGTATCATATGTCTTTACTGGTAGAGAGTCATAATATTGATGTTTAAATATTGATATGCCATAATATCGATGATTAAATATCGATGTGACACAATATCGACCTGTAAGAATATCGTCGACCAGAATATCGACATGCAGGTAATTAATATTTTTTTTGTTAAAATCAAAGTTAGTAATATAGTTAGTCAAAATATTGTTGTTAATGATATCGAAATTTATTTTAGTGACCTGTATTTTAGTACATGTGTTAAAAGTATAGTTTATTTTTCTAATGTATGTTTGACATTCAATTCATTTTATGTTAAGTAATTTTTTCATATTTTAGTAGCGGGTTGTAGATTTATAGGGAAATAGGGTGGGAAGTAATTTAAATATAGTATATTTATTAATAACTTTTATAAGTTATTAATTTTATAAAAATTAAATAATGTGTTTTAGTTCTGTAGCGGATTGTGGGTTTATAGGGGAATAAAGTGGGTAGTAATTTAATTATAAATAATTCATTAATTAATTTTAATTAATTAATAGTTTTTATTTAATAATGTATATTTTTAATTGTGTTAATTAATTTGTTATTAATTAGTTATTCATTATTAATTGCTAAATATATTAAATGTATCATTTTTTCAGGAGCGGGTTGTGGGTTTATAGGGGAGTACGGTGGGAAGTAATTTAAATATAATGAATTAATTAATAATTTTAATAATTAATATTTATGTATTTAATAATTTATCATGTTTATTGTGTTAAATAATGTGTCATTAATTAGTTATTAATTAATCATTATTAATTTGTAAATATGTTAATTGTGTCTTTTTTTAGGAGCAGGTTGTGGGTTTATAGGGGAGTAGGGAGGGAAGTAATTTAATTATAATTAATTAATGTATTATTTTATTAATTCATATTTATGTGTTTACTATTTTATTTTGTTCATTGTGTTAAATAATTTCTTATTAATTGGATATTAATTATTAATTATTAATTGGTAAATATGTTAATTGTCTTGTTTTTTGGAGCGGGTTGTGGATTTATTAGGAAGTAGGGTGGGAAGTAATTTAATTATAAATAATTAATAAATGTGTTTTTATTTTCAAAATTCCACACAATTGGGGTTGTGTGGAATTTTGAAAATAAGAAAAGGTGTTTGGAGCTAATACAATATTACTGGAATACGTCGCTGGAACGTGTGCCTACTCGAGCTGAACTGTACTGTGATGTTTATGCAATGTTATCCTGCAACTAAAAAGAACTAAAAAAAAAAAAGTGTTTTTATTAATTAATATGTGTGTATTTAATACTTTATATTGTTAATTGTGCTAAATAATGTATTATTAATTAATTAATAATTTGTTATTGATTAATAATGATGAATTGGTAAATATGTAAATTGTGTCAATGTTTGTAGGAGTGGGTTGTGGATTTATAGTGGAGTAGTGTGGGAAGTAATTAAAATGTAATATATGTTTTATATAATATTTAGTTATTGATATGTTATAGTCTTAATAGTGTGAATTAATTTATTACTGATTGTTTTTAATTTGATTGTTCATTGTTATTCGTTAATTAATTAATTATTAAGCAATTATATTAATTGTGTCATGTTTTACAATATTGGTGGTGTCATTTATAGGGGGATTTGGTAGGAGGGAAATAATGTTTTATTATTTAAGTATTTGTTAATTAATGTTTATTATTTTGCTGTAGTAGGAATAGTAAATTATCCTACTTTGCTATCCAACACTTTCCCTACTGTTGCAGTTATTGGAGTGGGATTAGTAATGTTATCCCCTTCGCTATCCAACACTTTCCCTACTGTTGCAGTCATTGGAGTGGGAATAGTAATTTTATCCCCTACGCTATCTAACACTTTCCCTACTGTTGCACTCCATGGAGTGGGAATAGTAATAGTATTACCCTCCTCTATCCAACACTTTCACTACTGTTGCACTTGCTGGAGTGGGCATAGTAAATTATTCCCCTTCGCTATCCAACACTTTCCCTACTGTTGCACTCCGGGGAGTTGGAATAGTAATTTTATCCCCTCAGCTATCCACACTTTCCCTTCTCTTGCACTCCCTTGAGTGGGAATAGTAATTGTATCCCCTCCGTTATCCAACACTTTTCGTACTGTTGCACTTGCTGGAGTGGGAATGAATCATTCCTCTCCGCTATTCAACACTTTTGTATATTTGCACTTTCTGCAGTGGGAATAGTAATTTTATCCCCTTCGCTATCCAACACTTTCTCAACTGTTGCATTTCTTGGCGTGGGAATAGTAATCCTGTCCCCTATGCTATTTAACACTATCCCTACTGTTGCACTCCGTGGAGTGGGAATAGTACATTTTTCCCCTCCGCTATCAAACGTTTTCCCTACCGTTGCACTTGCTGAAGTAGGAATAGTAAATTATTCCCCTCCGCTATCCAACACTTTCCCTGCTGTTGCATTTGTTGGAGTGGGTATGGTTAATTATTACCCTCCGATATCCAACACTTTCCCAACTGTTGCACTCTTTGGAGTGGGTATAGAAATGCTATCCCTTCCGCTAGCCAACACTTTCCCTACTGTTACACTCTGTGGAGTGGTAATAGTACATTTTTCCCCTCCGCTACCCAACACTTTCCCTACTGTTGCACTTGCTGGTGTGGGAATAATAAATTATTCCCCTCCGCTATCCAACACTTTTCCTACTCTCGAACTCCCTGGAGTGGGAATAGTAAATTACTGCACTCCGCTATCCAACACTTTCTCTACTGTTGCACTCGCTGAATTGGGAATAGTAATTTTATCCTCTAGGTTATCCAACATTTTCCATACTGTTTTAGTTAATGTAGTGTAAAATGTAGTTTTAAAATAAAATAATTATTTTATTATTTTAAATTATCATATAGATATATTATTTTTATATTTATGTTATATGTGTATGTATATATATGTATTTATATTTTGTAATATGTTTCTAACATTTTATCATGTAATAAAATAAGTATTTATTATTATTATTATTAAGTAAATCTAAATCTAATAATTTTCATATTTTTATGTTTAATTGTTTTTTATATTACATTTATTATTTATGTTTAACATTTTTTAATAATTCGAACTATGTTTTTATTAATTATATTTATTACATCATTTATTTTATATTAGTTTTAAGACCTTTAAAAAAAACAATATTTTGAACAACCATATTTTAGACAACGATATTTTGGTTTTGATATTTTTGTACTTACTTTTGTAGAGATAGGGTGTTGATATTCTTGTCATCGGTATTCTGTACACGATAATTGTGTACCTCGATATTCAGTCTTCGATATTCTGTCGGTGATCCGTCTTTACTCATCTGTGTGTAACTGCGAACTCAACATTCTAATGCATCCTTCAATGCAATATGCTCTAGCCATTATGTCATAGCTCTATGGAGTTCATAAGGAACAAAAAGGGTTCTGTCATTGTTAACTCACAAAACACTGCACCCAAACATCGTTGATCACAGCAAGACTTCGTCTCACAGCCTGCTTGCTTGCCCCACTCAACTCTACCTTTGCCTGGACTTTCCTTCCAGAAATTTCTAAGTCGAAAGGTTAGCTGAGACCAGACTCAATCCACTTCATGTATCTGACCTGCACTCCATCGTGGTTGGTCTTAAATTTTGACTTTGCCCAGGTGTCAGGCAATAAGATACCCGTGGTCGGCACCTTAATCTTTTAAGAGCTGTTTTACATTAAAACTTTACAATTTCATGACTCCATTACTACCAATTGGATTGGATTAATTTTGGTGTAATTTCACACATTTTTACTCTATTCTTCTAAATTGGTTTGGGATTTTTCTTGTGTTGTGTTTTTACTTAATTAGTGTTTGTGTACTATAAAATACTTTACACATGGGGGCATATTTATAAACATTGGAATGCTCCTTATTTATCCAATAAAGTGCATTCCTGTTCTTTTCCCGTGCGTTGGTGTAATTTTGACTTGTGACCTAAAGGAGGCTTAAGCCCTTAAGCTAACTAGATTGGACCACTTCATTATTGAATACACACGCCATCCTATCGCGAAATGGGACTGCCCGCCATAAGGGCGGGGGACCCGTGGGTGACATTAGGATGCGCCCGCCACAGTGGCAGGAGCATCCTGCATTCCTGTAATTGTGGTGGGCGGTGCACTCAGAACCGCCCGCCACAATGCCAGGAAGGCATGTTGTGCACTTCCATGCACAACATGGCAGGCACTGCCCGGTGCCTGCCATATTTTGCATGGAACTCATGAGCACCCCCACCCCCCAGAATCCCTGTGGGCTCGCCACAGCCCCCAATGTCAAAAACCACCTGCCTTTCCGTGGCGGCAACATGTCCCTGTCTGCATCCAAATATGGATGGTGGTGTCTTCTAGGCACCGCCACATATAAACTGCTTTTCCACCCGGTAGGCAATCGGGCGGATTGGCTAGCAGCGTAAAACCGGCGGACGGTCCACCATGGCGAGGGGAAAATAGAAGGGAGCGGAGGTTTTTGGCGGGCGGATCCCCACCGCCATAAGGGTGGTGGCGATCCACCCGTTATCCTAATGGACCCCAAGGTATCTAGATAGCATTGTTTAAAAAAAAAAGTCTATATAATAAATGAGCCAATGTCCTTAATTCAAAAGCCTGTGTGATTTATTTCACTTCTCTTTGTATTATTCAGAAAAACGAGATTATGGCATTTTGGTCATGTCATCACAAAGGGCAACATATCATTTTGCAACAGATTTAAAGACAAAATGAAAAATTCATAACAAACAGATAAATAAAGAAAAATGACATATCAAAACTTAATGACTTCTTCATTGACGAGACGTATAAGACCAGTCTCTTATTACATTCAGAAACACAAAGCGGACAATTAAGCTTTTTGGAGAAGTGTCGATTATATCCTGCCAGTGTATGTGGCTCTGGGGGTCCGAGTTTTTTAAGGTGATGTAGATTGGATAGTGGTCTTAGTACAAAAATCTCTCCCAGCACACCCTATGGGTACCTTAGCCCAAGAGCTTGGGTCAACGTGTTTCAAACCCCAACTTGTTGAGGGGTTCTCATCAGGACCTGGACTTCTACCTTAGCCCAAGAGCTGGGGTCAACGTGTTTCAAACCCCAACTTGTTGAGGGGTTCTCATCAGGACCTGGACTTCGTTGTGTCAACAATTGAGAAGTTGATTGCAGGGGCTAATAGAGCCAGTACCTGATTCGGTGGTCTGGTTCTTTGGGACAGGGAAACTCTGCTGGCACACGACCACACTCTTGTAAAAGTGCAGCGTAATGCTAACACAGGCCCCCTCGTCCCATGGTGCAAAGATGCCTGTGTTGTAGGCAGGATTGTTTTTTGTGCAGGAAGGGGCACCTTCCTGCACAAAAACAAGCATTTTTCTCTTTCTATGTCTGCTGCAGAATGCAGCGCACTTAAAAAGAGGAAAAAACAGGGCGAATAAAGAGCCTCTCCTGGGTAGGCATTTGTTTTGGTACATACCCAGTTTTACCAGGTTTGGTAAATCTGGGAATACATCAGAAACCATGGGGGTTGTGTGGCAACACCCACGCAACTCCCATGTCTCCTTTGCCCAGAGTAATGCAGAGCAGCAATTTGCAATTGAAAGGTGTTAGACCTGATATCATTGGCATAAGTCTCTCCTCCATTTTTTTCTGTTTGCCTCCTCTGTTTACGATGTTTTTGCTGGTAAATGCTTTGGGCACTGTGCCACTGCTGATCAGTGCCACAGTGCAAGTGCTCCCTATGTGAAATTGCTGTATTGATTGAATTCCATGTTTGGCTTATTTGGTTTACTGTCAGTCCCTAGTAGAGTGCACCAGGAGTGCCAGGGCTTGTAAATACAAATGCTGCTAGTGGATCTGCAGCACGTGTTGTGCCACCCACAAGAGCGGCCTAGTAAAAGTATGTCTGAAGGTCTACCATTGCTAGACCACGTGCAGTCTGGTACTGTCACGCAGACTGCGCAAGTACACCTACTTGCCAGTCCCTAAACCTTCCCTTAACTTCATGTTAGTCACCCCTACGGTAGGCCCACGGGCAGGGTGCATTGTAAGCATAAGGTAGGACAAGCCTGACAAGGTTGGCATGTCCTAATAGTGAATTACAGCCATATTCGTTTTTCACTAGTGTAAGGTAACCTGCTCTCCATCAGTTAGAATGGGCTGCCAGGATTATTAATGCTATAATCCTAGCGGGCTCGGGGAGCCTGGTGCAATGTCGAGTTTGGTATCCCTGAACTCAGGGTTTAATAACGCATCCGTTTGTGTGGATGGTTTTTGGACTCTGTGTTTGAAAATAGCACTTTTAGAAAGTAGCTATTTTCTTGTCTAACTGTCTACCGGTCTCTGCTGGTTCTGGTGTGCGTGTGACAGGAGCTGGGTGGCTCCAGAGGTCTGAATGAGTCAGTGTGGGATGAGTGGGGCATTTGCATTGAGAGTAGGGGAAGAGTAGCTCCTGATAGCCTGCCCTGCCTGATACAATGCTGGCTCCGCCCCCCTGCCAGGCGACTGATGACTCTGTGCCTGCCTGGGACTTTCCTGGCCCACCTCCTGCCGGGCAACTGATGGCCCTGCCCCTGCCAGTGACAATGCTGGCTCCTCTCTGCTGGGCGGCTGAAGACTCTGCCCTGCACAGTGAATAGGCCAGGTGCTTCGGCCTGGCAACACCCACAACAAACCCAAGATGGGGGGAAATTCCCCTGCCTGGACAAAGGGATCAAAGCCAAAAAGGGGTATAAGAGAAGGACCCCTGAACCAAGAATTTAGATCACTTCTGACAAGGAAACCTGAACCAAGGACAAGAAGCCTGCTGATCTAAGGACTGCCTACCCCTTCTGCCAGAGTGCTGTTTGTTGGGGGAATCCTGCATTGCTTCTTTATTTTTGCCAAGGAACCAGGAGAGAGGAACTGAGTGTGTACTCTCAAGCTTTGCTCAAGAAAATCTCCAAGGGCTGGAAGAGTGCCAGCCTCCTGTTGAAGTCACAGGGCTAAAGGACTTCATCTATTTGCTAAAAGTGCTTGTTGCTGGAACCTGAAATCCAGCACCTCTGAAGAATCCAGCAATCTCGACGCCGACGGACGTCGCCGAATCCAGCTCGACATCGTGAGTAACGGCTCCAGTGTCCCGCACCTTCGACGCCGGCCGCCGGGCCCGATCGACGCCATTAGCGACGCCAGTGAGTAGCAAGTTCGGCTCCAGCTCCAAGTGACCCTGTGTCGACGCCGCTGCTGATCGCATCAACATCGAGCCCTCTCGATGCCGTGAGCGCTGCTCACTCTTGCAACATCGACATCGACGACGCCGTATCCTGCTTCACCTCGTGAGCGCTGCTCCTGCCTGACTTCGCTGCAGATCGCCCCGACTCCGAGGCCCGATCGACGCCGAAGACGCGACGCCGGACATCTCGACGCCGCTGATCATCGAGTGCTTCACTTTTCCAAGGTACTGTGTTGTGGGGGTCTGTGCGACTCCGGGCTCGAAGTAGCGCTCCTCGCGGTCGACGCCGAACCTTTGGATTAACTTTGCCTCGACGTCGTGTGACTCCCGTGTGGGTTACATTGTTGCCAAGAACTGTGTTTTAAAGAAGAAGAGTTGCTTTTGATACTAAAGACTGTGTGCTAAGAAGAAACTACGCTTGAACTATTATTTTTCCTTCCAAGAGTATTTATTAAGATTGTGGTATATTTTTGTCGTTATTTGGTCTTGTGCTAAGCCTTATATAAAAATCCTTATTTTTATAATACTACTGTGTCGTGTCCATTTGTAGGGTATTCACTTTATTACTGTATGTGGTCATAAATGCTTAACGCACTGCCTCTGAGATAAGCCTGTCTGCTTTGCCAATCTACCAAGGGGGTGAGCAGGGGTTATCTAAGTGTGTGATCCCCTTGCCCTGACTAGAAAAGGTGTGTCCCTATTTGTCAGAAGTGTATACCTCTGCCAACTAGAGACAGCCGCTTCTAACAAAAGGCCATCTCTGCCCTCTCATCCACTGGACTGTTTAACCCTTGTTTTCCTAGAAGAAAAAAGAGCAGATTGCCTGGGGCTACAGTTTATTTTGCATTGGACCTCTGTGTGCTTTGGCATTACAACATAGGATACCATCATCTGTTTGTTTTCCTCCAACAATATTCAGCATTGTGGGGCTTGTAGTTTTGCTTCTAGGAGCTTAATTATGGTATCAAATATCCCAGCAAAGTGCTATTGGCTAAAGTGCCCAAATTGGCTGCAGGTGTTAAATACAGGACCACTGGAATTATGTGGCAGGGGAGGGACTAATTATATGGCAGGGTTAATTAAATTATATTGGTACAAAAGGCAATGTATGGGGTATTTTGTGGCACTTTTTTTTAATGTATTACTACACTATTTAGTCACGTTTACACTTGATAACACTGCCTTTGGCTAGGTTGCACCTCATTAGTACCAGATTAACACCCAAATATAGTAATAATCAGTAGAAAAGTAAGCAGTCAACTTTTTAACACTAAATATATACAGCAATAAGCAATAAATTATACTGGTAGAAAAGGCAATTTATGGTGTGTTATGTGGCATATTAATTGTGTTCCATTTTTTGAATCTTTTGAACCGTTTAGCTAGAAACCATTTTGTTTTGTTAAAATTTGAGGATTATCCATCAGATGATGGATTATTGGGAAAATGTGAAAATCCATATCTATACAGACAAACACTGTGAGCGCACAACTATCTAATTCAATTGGCCCTGGTTATACATGAAAGGAAGCCTCCTGTCAGCTATCTTTTAAAACTTTACAAAGTCACCTGCTCCATTAAAACAAATAAACGCTTGCTTCACGCATAAAGCTAAACTAATCTCTGCTCACATTTTTTTTGGTTGTGCTTTTTAACTCATGTACTGCTCACTGACTGGTTGTTCACTTTCCTAGTTTTTGGGTTCCCCAGTTAAGGCACGGTTATGTCATTTATATCAACATTTATTCTCTCCCTTTATTAAATTGTTAGACCTATATTAAAATTCTTGGTGCGTGAGGGCAACATTTTTTTTAATGGTGTGTCCCTACTACAAGATTAACAACAGGAGGGCCAAGCAATGGACACTTTTATTTTTCATGGACTTGTTTTAGTGCTCATATATTGCCCCCGTGGTGTAAGGCGTCTTCCCTACATCAAATATTGTGAAACAAACCATGCTTCTTAGGGTATGTTGACCTGTCTCAGAAGGGGAAGGGTGATGGGGCAGGCCTTGCAACAGCCTATTGGCAAGATTGGCAGTATGCCTACCAAGGTAAGGAATTATAATCGCACCTGGCATATGAAAGAGACTATTCCAATGATGCCAAGCTACATTCACAAGTGACAGGGTGTGGACAGTGGGAATGCACAGGCTTGCGTCTGAAAATTATTTGTCCAGTCCCAAAGCACCTCTTGCTGCAAGCACCAATAGGGCAGAGGCAGTGAGACAGGGACCGCTGTGTACCGTAATTCTCCGCAGCCTCATCTGTGCTGCATCTGTCTGGAAAAGCAGTGCCATTGAGGCTTAAGGGAACATCTCTTAGCTCAGTCTGGACCTCACTCTCTTCTGCAAATGTTGGTGAATATCACTTTATTTATAGCTCAGGTTCAAAGTTTCACATAAAAAGTGTATTTTGGATTGTTTCACTTTAGCACATTACATTACATCACTGCTCTGATGGGGCAATATTAAAATTAGTGTACCGCACCTTTCCTGCTGTGACAATTTTATAATGACCCAAAAGCCAAGTCAGTTGTCTTGTTTCCTCCTATATAAGACTTTTATTTCTATATATGGAGCAACATAATAGTCTATTAAACCATACACAAGAGAGATTGTTGTATAGTGTGCTGCTTAAACTTTTTTAAGGTGCTTTCAAATGTGGTGATCACTGAAAAGGAGGCACAGTGGAGAAAAGTGCCTGCCTAGCATCGCACTGTTTGGTCAAGCATGGCAGTTGGGATTGAGACCAGGTTTCCTGATTCGACAGTGCAATTCAGATCCTAGATGGCTATCTCATTATTTTCCATGTCTGCCCTGAAAAATGTTTTATTAGTGACCCAAGAGTCAACTCAGTTGTTTCATGCCTCCTATGCAAAGCCATTATTGTTGTCAAAAATGGAGCAACATTATGGTCTATTAAACCATATACAAGAGAGATTTCTGTACAGTGCATATACTGAACGAACTTATTTCAAGTTGCTCTCAAATGTGATTATCCCTGAGAAGGAAACAGAGAGAGGAAAAGTAATTTCACCAGGTCACACAGTTTGGTCAGTCTAGGAACCCGTTACTAAAACCAGGGTGTGTGGTTCAGGATCCCGCAACTAGTTTTCCCCTGGGCTCAATAAAAGTTTCTGATTGGCCTGGGCATGTTATGATAGGACATTCAGATGATGCTTTGTTTTTTTATAAAACATGCAAAAATCCCTCCTCATTGAACAGCTATACCTTGAGCAGAAACAGTGGAAGCATACCTCCTTCAAAGGACAAGTTCAGCGAGGGTAGTATCAGCACAAGCAAGTACAAATCGGGCAACAGCAGTGCATCCTGTGATTCTGGGCAAATCAATTAATCTCCCCGTGCCTAGCAAAAAACAAAACAAAAAAATGAATGTGTGTCCTCATGTAACGTAACTGGTGCTATGTGAAGCGCTCTGATACCCTATTCGGGTCAAGTTTGCGCTTTAAAAACTCTGCAAAAAAAAGCTTTAGTTCCTCACAGAATAGGGACCTCATAGAAACAGAAAAGGAAGCTTCTCACTCTCTCAATGCAAGGCAATAAGTGCAATCTTTTATTTCCTCAGAACAGAAACAGCATTTCAAAGTTGAACAAAGAACATGAACAGTTCAGGCATGAGTGACCTGCATGTTACAGACAGATGTCTGGAACAGGTAATTTATTCGCTGAGAGGAATGTATGGGTTGATCAATGAGTTAATATGCATTTTTGACACCTTTCTCACTTAGGTGATATTCCACGTCAGCACCCTGAAAATCCTACTGCTGTCACTCTGAGACCTGCTTTTATTTATTCTTTGTCTTTTCACGCATTGAGAAATGTCAGTAACCTAGTAGGTCATTGGTATTTTGAGCAGCCACAGCCTAAATAGCTGTGCTCTACACAGGCACACAGGTGCCAACATCTTTGAAAGGGTTTAAATGCGCTTGCATGAGCAGCGTGAAATCCCAGTCTTGGTGCGTCACCTGTTTAAAATGTAAAGGGCCACCAGTGGTCCACAGTAATTGCCAGTGGCTGAGATTAATTCAAACATTCCACCCAACACTGTTTTTGTCTTACTCAGTGTGAAGGCCTAAGTTCAACAGGTGTGCTCAGATGTCGTTCACATGCTCACTGTGCCACTGGATCAACAAATGAGGAATAAGTATGCCACAAATGGTCTGGAGCTGCTTGTGGTCCTGCTCAGAGGGGACCCTGCCTGGCAGGCTGGACTGCTCTTGTTGGAGCTGGACATAGGCTAATTTGCTAATTTGCATTTGCATTTGGCTTGCTTCAGTTTCAGCCGCCATGGTGGGCATCAGAACATTGGACTGGATTGTGGCTTAGAGTAATAAGTAGACTCTGAGATAAATTCAAGCAGCCCACCTATCACTTGTTTAGTGTTCTCCAGGGCCGTTTCTACCATTAGGCAAGCCTAGGCGGCCGCCTAGGGCGGCAAGGTGCGGAGGACGGAAAAAAACATGAGTTTGGCCCTTGACTCCAGAGGCTCTGGGGTCACAGAGACATTTCTGACTTTCGATGTGACTGCTTGTGGGATCTTCGTCCAAGAGAGTGTAAAACAAAGCAGCGCCTTCTTAGAAGGGCTCAAATGAGGGACTTAATTGGGGGCCAGTGACGTTCGTGCCAGAGTGAGACACAGCAGCAGATCCCAGTGCATGGGGTTCACGGGTGAGGCGCCCCCACACTGCTTCTATGAGACAGTCGGTGATTTATCACCTGGAAGTGATGGGCATAAATGGGGTCCCTGGGTCAGGAGAGGGGGGCGGAGCAGCCTGTCACTGTATGCTTCTTTCCTGTGCCCAGAGGAGCCAAACTGTTCCCTGAAGGGTGGGCGCTGCCCAGGCCTCTCTTACAGCCCGTACAAGGCCGGTACAGAAATTCGGACTGTGTGCGCTGCTGTCCAATAGCTATAAAATATCGGCGCCTGAAAGGGCCTGTGCATGGAGCTTGGGCACAGGTGGAGGGGGGGGATGTTCCTTGGCAAAAGGGGTATTCAAATCTGCCATATTAGACCAGCTGACATTTAATAAAAGACCGGGAGGCTGGCTGCCTTTTCCTGCACTCCTAAATGTTAACATGCAGTTCAGGCACACAATAGGTGGCAAAGGTTGTCATTGTCGCGATATGGATGTAATATTTGCAGCGGATGCTTAATTTAGGCAACCGTCTCATAACTGTGCCAACCTCCCCCCACCCCCCAACCTCCTGCTCCCTCTCCACCGCTTCACTCTCCACTCCACTCACTCTTTGCCTCTGAGGGCACTAACACCATCTAATCATCAGTCCACTCACTCCTTCACAAGTCGAGATAACCCGGCACCACAGACATCTTCCGCCCTCTGGTTTATTCTTCTCAGCCTCACAGCAGCTCTCGAGCCAGCAAGATAGATCTCACTTTCACTGACTGAGCTCCTCTTTGTGCACTCATCCTAACCTGCCATCAGTCCCATCATTCTCTCAGTGCCCCCAGACCCCCACCCCCTACAATGAGCCAGAGTCTAATTCACATAATCAGAAAAGGATTATTCTGGTTTCTCTTTAAAGTTCAAATCCTTCAACATTACTACCCCCCTCGTAAGCATCTTTTCTTCACTTCTGCCGAGTCTTCAGCTCTCCCCTTTTGACTCACTCAACGTTTGTCAGCCTCCCTCGTTTTCCTACAATCTCTGATCCTCCTGAGATGCGAACACTACATAGCAGCAATGCAGAGTTTCACTCAATCATCCACTCCGCCAAAGCCTTACCTTGAGACACAGATAGTCCCCACCCTACTTAATAAAGCATGCATTGTCAAAGCCAATGGGTGTGGCGTGCATTTTGAAACCTGACTAATGTATTTTTAAAATGCCTATAGTAGTGCAAAACAAAGAAAAAACGATTGTTTTTCTTATACAATGCATTTAGGAGAAAAACAATTTAATGTGACATGATTCAGAGATGTGAAATAGTCCCTTATGTATTGCAAAGGAAACATGACATAGGAGGGGAAAGGATACAGCCAATAGCATGAGTTGAGAGAAAGACTTCTCTGACTGAAGCTTACTGTATGGGTAATTTAAAGAATGACTATCAATGGTTGTAGAGACACCTGTGTCGACAAGCCAGAACTAAACATGGATCCCCTGGTCATTATTTTATTGTCGCCATCCTATTTCTCCCAAAGTTAGTGCTTGGATTTTAAAAGTCTGATCCTATCTCTCATCGAATAACATTTGTCGCCCTCTAGTTGCATTTGCCATGAATGTATGCTACAGAATGGGTGCTCGCGCACACCTCCCGCCCCCTCACCACAGCCCACCATGGCCATCTGTGCCTATGTCTAGCCTTCTTTGCCTGTGCTCTGGGTTTCATATCTACCCCCTATCTTTCCTGAGTGTCCCTGACTGTTACCCCATCAGTTCGCCTCTTACTTATTTACCTGGTTCTTTTTGTTTTCCTACTGCCCACCTATTCCACCCATACAGACACCCACAGTGCCCTCAGCAGAACTCCCAGCCCTCATACACACATCCTTAGTTATCAGATACCAGTAAACATGCTTAAAGTGACATGTTTTATCAACTCTCCGGACAACAATGTTTGTTCACCTTTGCACATTCTTACAGAAGGAATATTGTGCCCTTCGTTCTTTAACTCTCTTTAGTAATATAATTCCAGTTGTCTACAGGTCTCCTGCTACATTAAAACCTGAATTACCTCCAACATTAATACATGAGGTTCAGTAATATGTAAATACATTCTTTATCATCTGTAAAATACCACCTATCCTTTCGAGTCAGTGAACTTTAACTGTAACCTTTTATGTAGGAGCCTTGTGTATGTTTCAGACAGAGACCGGTTTTGCTTCCTAGTTGTTTCAGATAGGGTAGGGTTGTCAAAAAGCACAGTGCCCGTCACGTGAAGTGTGCTCTGTGTGATCTGGCCCCAGTCGGTGGGCCAAGGAGTAGGGAGGGAGATGGGAGAGTGAAAGCGCGCCAGTGGGATGTGGCTTCGGATGTTGTAGGTACACACACTCTTTGCCAGTTGACGACTGCAAAAAGAACAGAAGATGGACGGAATGCTGAGACAATCAAACATTGCCCCAGTCAGTCACAGATCTGGGTTAAATCCATCTTTTTTTCCATGCCACGCCATTCTACTTTAGACCCAGCCACATGCAAATCAGTCTTGACCCTTTTCCTCATGGGAACAGTCCAGCCCGAACTGTCTGGCCAGGTGCTCCCTGGACCAGAAACAAGCATCCTGGGACCTGTTTCGGGGCATCACCTCTCATTAGCCAGGATAGCTTGAATCTGGTGGCGTAGCGAGCATGCGACCCACGTCTGGGCATACCCTTCCCACTTAGGGTGACAATTGCAAAAAGAACATGATGGATGGAATGCTGGACAATGCAAACATTTACTCCCAGTCACAGATCAGGATTCAAGCTAGCCTGGCTGATGAGGGGTACGACCCCGAAACCAGTCCCAGGTCTCATGTTTCTGGTCGAGGGAGGACCTGGCCTGGCAGTTTCGGGCTGGACTGTTCCCAACATGGGCAAGACAGATTTGCATATGGGTGGGTCTAAACTGGGGTGGCACAGTGAGCAAAGGAACGTCAAATTTAACCCAGATCTCTTGCCTGGGGTGAATGTTTTAATTTATTCAGCATTCTGTCCATCATCTCGGCAGTAGGGCCTTGAAGGTAGGGACAGGTTCCTTGGAGAACAAGCACTCTCAAAACAGTAACAGGGCTTAGGCCGCACGTAAAGTTCAAATCTCAGCTCATGGGAGGCAGAGACACAGTACATTCGGAGACTCTCCTTAACACCCAGCCTGTGTTCTCAGACCTCCCATCGCCTAGTGGCTCTGACCTTCTTGGCGCTCGCTGCCTCTAGCAGCCCCCTGCCCTTTGGACCATACAGTGCCCCGGGGAAGTCTCTTGGAGCTACCACTAGCCCTCTCACGAACCCCTTCCTCTAGCTGCTGCGCCCCCCGTCCTCCCAGAGCCTATGTCTCCTTGCAGCCCGCCCTCTTAGTTCCCGTCCTCAAGCAGTCCTGGTCTTTTCGAAACCCTTTTTGTCTGTACAGCTCCTGTCCTGGCTGGTAAAGCTCCAGTCATATCAGAACTCCCTACCCCCTGGCAGACCGGGCCTTCCCCGGAACCCTCAGCATTCTAAGCTCCTGTCCCAGAGCTTCCGGTCCCTCAGACCTCCTATCCACTAGCAGCCTCTGCACCTTCAACTCCCATCCTCTAGCAGTCCCAGCCCTCTTAGAGCCCCCGTCACCTGGCAGCCTCAGTCCTCACAGAGCTACAGTCCCAAGCTTCCAGGCCATCTTCAGCTCTGCCTCAATTCATTTTCACCCCAAAATATGCTGTTTAAATATTTACTTTTATATTGAAAAGCCTGGATGAAAGGGGGAGAGAGTGATGGTAGTAAAAGGGAGGGGGTGACATTTTTCAATTCTCGCCTAGGGCGGCAAAACACCTAGAAACGGCCCTGGTGTTCTCATATATTTGGCAGACCTAACTGCATTCGCTATTTACATACACGGTGTTGGAGGATCAAGGCTTGGTTGTGAACTCCCAAACGTCATCCATTTTCACCTACACAAATGAATATGTGTACTGGTGTAGATTTACAACTTTTTCGTGAACCTTGCCCTCAGCATGTACAATTTTACATTGAGAAATGAAGAACGTACAGAAATGTCACATTTAGCAAAGCCCACAAGTGTCACGATATACGCCTTTCCACCTGTGACCGACTTTGGTTTCCAGATCTCCCACAGCAGATGTTTATGATTTACAAAAAGCATAAAATTACATCCGTTCGTTAGAGTACGTCTGTGTATGGAGATTGCTGGTAAACACCAGCCAACATCTAATCTAGAATGTTTTACATTATCGCAGTCTGCGTCTGCCTCTGCATTTCCGGTGCTCTGCGCTGCAGAAGTGCGTCCCAGGATGTTGTTTTGAGCAGGGTTACCTGGCTGCCCCCTGATTTATGTGCCGCTGCCGCGGCTCCGCCGCCTCATTGTACACCTGCCTCTAGATTGAGCGGCCTATCCGACTGCAGAGAAGGAGACAGATGTGCCTGGCTCGCGGCTTGCACGAGCGCGAGCCTGGAACTCGTAGGAGAACAATGAGGAGTGGGCAGTGATTTATAGGGCTTTCCAAGCCTACACACATCCCGCGCCATCCTGACCCCCTTTCACACTTCCCAGTGAAAGCGTCTGGCTAGCTTCAGGGACTTATCTCTCCCGAAGTAATGCGGAATGACGGAAGCTCACTGTCCTATCAACAAAATGAGAGACGGAAAGGACACAATTTTGTACGCGTATTTTTTTTATTCTTTATCATTTCATATATTGTTGGTAATTTCACGATAGATTGAAAACAAAAATAGATGGCAAGATATAAACTACAAAAATGGGGTGCCGTGAAAAGTGTGTTTGGAATGTGACAGTCATTTGTGATTTTTTATTTAACTTGTGAAGGATGTAGGACTCTGGGATGAGTGTACTACATGCACATGCATATATAGTAGGGCGCAAGGAGTGAAAACGAGCACAATTTTTTAACTAAACATAAAATTATGAATGACAGAGTAGTCGAGAAAGGTAGATGAGCTCGAATGATGAAGCCAATTACCATCGTAAACCTACCTCCGTAATGGCACTGTTCATGCTTGGCGTCCATCCACAAATGGGTACCTGCCACATGTAAATGGATGCAGTAATGCTTAATTGGGTAATGTTAAATGGGTAGTACTGAATAGTTGTAAACCCCATTCAAGAGAGTGCAGTGGGCGATCAGCACACATATTCACTTGAACGTCTTTGAACTTCATTACATTTGTGAATTTGTAGGAATTCACAAACCCCTGTACAGCTTTTCTCACTTTAGACAGCATTTGAGTTCTTTTTAGACCAGCAAAGGGTCGGACTTGAATGGGGTCTCCCAGAAGAGGCTTTCTCACTGGGGAAATGTGTTCGCTGGAGAAATAGTAACCTTAAAAGGAGATCATGTAACTCAGTTAATAAAGTAGAATACCGTGTATCAATCAGTAAGAGTGAACAGGCCCTTTTTAAACTGTATCACTGGAGTGAGTGCTATAGGCTCACTCACTTTTAAATGTGCCTCTACTGTGTGCTTAACTCACCATTGGCCTTCATCAAATTGGTGTGAAGTGCTGCGCATCACAGAACAGATGTATCTGTGCTCAGTGTACGTGTGCCTAGGAAGGGAACAATGCAAGGAGAAAACAGTACTGCACCGTGCGTGCATGTTACATGCATGCACTGGATGTATGTTGGCCTGTGAGTTGCATAGTACTTGAAGGATGTAGTCCTGTGCAGTGAGTGCATGTTAAATGTATAAGGTTTATGTATGTTTACCTATGACTGATACAGTACATGAAGGATGCTGAACTCAGCAGTGTGCGCATGTTAATGAAGGTGCTGGATGTATGTATTCCTATGGTTGGTACAGGTCATTGAGGATATTGTACTATGTACGCATCAAAACTGCATACCTGGGGTATATGTGTGCCTATGAATGGCACAATACATGGAGGGCCTAAGGTTACATTTTGAGACACCCAGGCCTACTTAGTGAAACATGGAGAGGCAGTAAAGAAATTCACCAGACAGATTTGTGTATTGTTAATTTCCTGTAAGCTGAGTGGGACACACACTGGAGAGGGTAGAGCCAGGCTTCCCCTGTACACTTCAAAGGATATTCTTTGATTCAATGAGAGGTCACAAGGAAGGATACTGGGCAAATCTCAGGAAGGAAATGGGGCTGCTAAGAGAATCATAAAGTGTAGAGCTGCTGGCTCTGTTCTAACCTATTGATGTGCATATCACTGTGCCTGACATACATGTGTGAACTCTAGTGACTCCCAAAGCCTGTGTGTGGGACTATCAGCTTTCGTTAAACTTCTGTTGTGACAGAATGTTTTTCAAGAAGAAGAGAGAGTGGAGGAATGGACACTTCAAAAGAAGCAGAACCTCAACATAAAACTTCAAATACTCAGACCCAAAATTATATTTGGTGTATCGAAATGGACTATAAGAAGGGGAGTTTTAAGATCCTAAAAACTGTCATCTGTCAAGCAGCCAGGCAGGCTTTGTGTGGAGGGGAATCACTGCAAGACTTCTGCCTATGACCAGGACTGGAGGCCAAGGCCTGCTAGTCTTCCTGCTGGGTGAGGGCACATCATCCAGGGAATCCAAGATCACCTTCCCTAGAGCCTGTGGCACCAGCGCCTGCCCTACTTGCCAACACTAGTGTGCTCTGTGAGAAAAAGAAGAGCGCTGGAGGGAGCATGGTCCAGTGAGGAGCCCTGTCAAGTGGACACCCTTAGAGAGGTGTGAGGAAGCAGCTGCTGCACAATTTGGGTCATTGACTGTGTGCAGCACAGATTCTGTGACCGTGTATGCCAGGAGAGGGCATTGAGCTGTGTGTCACTCTGTACTGATGCGTAGTGCTGATCCAGTGACCACATATGCCTTAGAAAAGAGTGCCACCATGAAGGACTTTACAATGCTGATTTGGCAGGAGTAGGTGCACTGTGAGATAAGGTAGCCCCATGTGCCAGAGAGGGTTACCAGGAACATTAATAATTGCAAACATATCTGCCACCTCCCACCACAGTGAAGTGAGGATGCCGTGGGTGCACCGGGCCGCCATCACCCAGGCAAAGGAAATAAGATAGGATCATTGCAACCAGTGCCCCTCCAGGAGAGGAAGCAGACATTCCTGCAGGTGGAGCCACAGAGACCCTCTAGTTGCCATGTGAGTGTGAGTGTGAGTGCCACCTGGGCCATGTATGGTCGATTCACCCGATTTTGTCTGCAGTCACTGTGAGCACCTGTGGACGGGGCACACTCTGAAACTCCAGACACTTTATGCCTGCCGGTGCGGGTAAGACTAGTTTCAGGCCTGTCTGCCCTGGGGGAACTTGGTGCTAAGTTAGCACTGTAGCACTGTAATACTATTGACTTTAATTTAGCGCAAAAGTGGATTCTTGAGACTCAGACTGCTGGTGGGGCATATCCCGAATTCTACCAATAGTAAATAGGGTATAACCACCATCGGGGAGCCGAACTTACCTGGTGTCTTGTTTTTCTCCTGCCAAACTTTGCCGCCATCTGTGCCATCAGAGCTGCTGCCCCCACCGCCAAAAGAGTCACTTGGGCATTTTTCAAGGGTCCAGCCACGAGCAAGGACGCACTCAGGGACTACAAGCTCCAGCAGCCCCAGCGGCGCCCACGCCGGTTTCGAGAATTTGGTTTTGTAGAATTCTACCCACAAGATTATGCAACAGGCTTGATCACAGCACCTCTACACTTTAGTTTGGACGAAACATTGGCTGCAATAGATGCAGTAAAACCAGGGAAGGCACCAGGAGCAGATAACATACCAGGAGATCTATGGAAACACGATAAACAAGTTTGGTGCCCATATATCAATCGTTTATGTAATTCAGTCGCTGTAGATGGGCCTATTCCGGAATCATGGAAAGGGGAAGAAATTACAACAATTTAAAAAAAAGGTAATCGCCAAGACTCCTCACATTATCGACCGATTAGTTTAATAGATGTTTTACAGAACATACATGCTCGGCAGATTAAAAAAAATGATTGGATTGAGGAGAACAATATTTTATCAAAGTATCAGGCGGGCTTTAGAGACAAAACCAGCACAATTAACCAGGTCTTTAGATTCCTCTGAATGAATTGGAAATACACAGTATTTAAGAAGGGCCTTTTGTACATTGTCTTTGTTGACTTGAAGGCTGGCTTCGACCTCATCCCTAGAAATCTCCTTTGGAAATGCCTAAAAAATCAAGGGGTACTGGGAGAAATACTCTTGCAAATAATAAGACTGCATGAAGGTAACTTTGCAAGGGTTAGATGGGGTCCAAGGGGCGAACTTACTGAGCCAATCCAGGTAAAGAGGGGTGTAAGGCAGGGATGTGTGCTGGCACCCACCCTATTTTCATTATATGTCAATGATATTCCTGAATATTTATTGGGCTGCGAACACGATTCCTCCAAATTAGGGGGGGTGCCAGTACCTGCGCTCTTATTCGTGGATGATACTATTTTAATTTCGCAAACGCCCAAAGGTTTACAATGTCTAATAAATACCTTTGGGGTATACTGTGAAGCTAAGGTTCTGGAAATAAACTCTAGTAAAACAAAATATATGGCAATTATTCCACACAAGTCTTTTAAAAAGAACTTAACTGTCAAAAACCAAAAGCTACAGTATGTGCACAGTTTTAATTATCCAGGTATTACTTTGGACACCAAAATGACTTGGAAACCGCAATTGGAGAAAAGTAAGTCTATTCAACTATAAAACGCTCTACCAATAATAAAGAAACATGAGAGCAGTCTGTCTAAAGCGATATCCCCTGCCCTTGAGGTATACAAGTATGGGGCACAATCGGCATCCCTATATGGGGCAGAATTATGGGGACCTTTAAAGAGTAATACGTTTGTGGTGGGAGAAAATACGTCTTTTAGAAAATTGTTATGCCTTCCAGTGTGCACACCGCTAATACCTATTGTCATGGACCTAAATATACGCTGTATAGACTACCAGGCACTTTTACAACCATTATTGTTCTGGGTATGACTGTAGTCGACAGTAGAGCTCATCCACTATAAGGAAGGGCTGGAGGAAATTCTACGGCTAAAAAATGGTACATGGTTGCCATGGCTGCAGCACATTAACACCTTGTTTCATAAATTAGGACTAAAGAATTTTTGGCAGGAACCTGCTGGACTGTCTATGGCATCAAAGAAAGTACTTAAGCTAACTTTTTGGGCCTACATTCCAGACAGTTTTCATCATAATCCAGCCACAGGTACGTTAACAACACGGTTCCTCTCGATGAAACCAACCTGGAGTTTCGAGCCACTCTTGAACGAGGTGCAGCCCAGGTTAGCTAAATCTTTATACTTGAAATTCCGATACGGTGTACTAGAGACAAACTCGAATACATCAAAATGGGTCCAGAAACAAGGGGGTGAAGGTTTGGAGTGTTGTGCATTATGCCATACAGGTGCTATGGAAAACTATGTACATTTATTGTTCTTCTGCCCAGCCTATATAAAATATAGAAGAAAATGAATCAAACCCATTTGCTGGTTGTTGGGTACAAGATCCTGCTATGAGGCAGAAAGAATATTAAAAACGGACAGATTTCAAACTGTGGTTTGTAGTGTTAGTAGGTACCTGTTTGGAGTAAGTTTATTAAGAAGAAAGGAAGGTTTGAAATTTTAACTTAATATTCCAAAATCATACTGGTCTTTCACACTTGCACTTTAGTTAAGTACATGAAGAATACTATTAGTATTATTAAATTTGATATATGGTATTAAAAAGGACAAATCAATTTGAATATTATATTGGGCATATATATTGTTTTGTATTAATAATATTTTAAAGATCAGGAAGTTTATTTTAAGGAATCCAGATATAATATGTTTGGTTGCTGGTATTTTATAATGAAATTTGTTGTAACTCCTATTTTAATGTTCTCATGATCCTTTTAAAAAAAACGTTAAAAAAGAGTTTTAATGATATTTATCTTTTAAGGATTAACAAAGGTCCTAGATTAGAAATACGATTCTAAAATGTATGCATTGGTCTAGCGGTACCTTTTTGAAAGATTATGTTATGAAGTCTTTTTATTGAGTTGTGTAATTTGTTAATGTGTATCTTTTATGGTTTGCTAAATCGAAATAAAGATTAATTGATTGATTGATAACCACTATCACTAATGGAAGGAGGGATTGGAGCAGGGAATCGCCAAACAAACACTAGCTCCCTGACCTCAAGAGTGACTGTGTAATCATGTGTGAAAGTTGTTTATTTCCATGTGTGTCAGTTTTACAATTTAAAATAATTCTCTTTTTTAATAAAAGTGAGAATTTGACTGGACAATGATTTATTGCTGCTGCTGAGTGTATTTTGAGTTGTGAGCCCTTGGTCACTATCTTATATCCACTCAACACCTCATGCCACACAACCCTGAGAGTCAAGTGCATAAGGGGTTCTTGGACCAGTTGCTCAGGTTCTATAGTAGGTCAGACCTGGGGCATAAGAAGTAAAAGGCTTTAGCCCCCATGGTTGGGCTCAGTAACCCCTGTTTACTCAGCAGCTCTCTGAAAGGAAATCTGACATTACCGAGCTGCTTGTCCAAACAAAAATGCAAATGATAGTTCTGACCAATGGGATACATTGGTTATTTATAATATTAGTGTTACTTAGCATTTAGTTTTTGTTTTTTGACTGATAAAGAATGTTGATGCTCACTCAAGCAGAAGAATCATGATGTGTTTGCAAGGTATACAACATATACCCAGTTAAGGGTTTGGAATATTTCAAAAGTGTATAACCACGGTAAGACATAAGACTACGTTAATACTAAGGCCAAAGACCAGACAGAATAGGCTCTCAGAAGTCTAATTGTGCATAACTGTAGCAACACAGGAATGTCCCGTAGGATAACATTCAGTTATATTATTATATTTAAAAACTAGAATCTAGATGACAAGGGTGTGTGACAGCATCACAAACTGCTTACACTGAAAAAAAGGATTGTTGGACTTGGCCCTCTCTGCAGGGTCCTCCCAAACTTGTTGCCTTCACTCCTCCTACTTTCCTGAATTCGATTTTGTTGGCATTAGTACCTTGTACCCTTTACCACTGCTAACCAGTTCTAAAGTGCTTGCGTTCTATCCATTAAACATGGTCAAATTGGCCTATACCTTATTGTCAAATGTAATTTACTTGTAAATCCCTAGTCAAGTGGGTCTGCATGTACCCGGAACCTGTAGTTTAAATACTCCTAGTGGGCATGCAACACTCATTGTGCCACCAACTAAAGTAGCTCCATTGGACCTGGCCTTCTCTGCAGAGACACATGCAAACTTTTTGCCTTCACTTGCCTGGTTTTGATTACATTCATTTTGTTGGCCTTAGAACTATGCACACTTTACCACTGCTAACCAGTGTTAAAGTGCTTGCACTCTATCTTTTAAACATGGTGAAATTGGCTCACAACCAATTGGCACATTTAATTGTATTACAAGTCACTAGTCAAGTAGTCCTGCGTGTACCCAGGGCCTGTAAATTAAATGCTACTAGTGGGCCAGTAGTACTCATTGTGTCATCCATGTATGTGTCCCTTTAAACATGTCTCAGCCTGAGTGTGCAGTTTAAAACTACATTTGCACCTGGCAAAATAAACATTTGCCAGGCCTAAAATGTTCCTTTTTAATACACATAAGCCACTCTTAGGGTAGGCCGTAAACAGCCCATATGGCAGGGTGCACTATATTTAAAAAGTTGGACATGTTCTTTTATGTTTTACATGCGCTGTTAGTGAAAAACTCTTTAAATCATTTTTTACTACGGCACAGCCTCCTTCTGCCATAGGATAACATTTGGCTACATTATTATATTTAACAAACTAGAGTCCAGATGACAGGGGTGCGTGACCAGATCAGAAACTACTTCGTGAACTTGGCCCTCTCTGCATGATCATCCCAAACATTTTGTCTTCACCCCTCCTGCTTTCCTGAATTAGTTTTTTTTGTATTAGAACTCCGCTCTTTACCACTGCTAACCAGTGCTCAAGTGCTTGTTTTCTTCCCATTAAACTTGTTAAAATTGCCTGAGTCTGTTTTGCACATGTAATTTACTTGTAAATGCCTAGTTAGTTGGTACTGCAGGTATCCAGAGCCTGTCATTTAAATACTACTTATGGACCGGCATTACTCGTTATTCCACCCACTAAAGTAGCCCTGTTTCACTGGACTTCTCTGCAGGGCCAACTCCAAACATTTTGCCTTCTCGCGTCCTGTTTTTGCTGAAATGTATTTTTTTGGTCTTAGGGCTCAGCACACTTTACCACTAGTAACTAATGCTTAAGTGCTTGCACTCTCTCCTTTAAACATGGTGAAATTGGCACACAGTCAGTTGACACATTTAATTTACTTACAAGTCCCTAGTCAAGTTGTACTTCATGTACCCAGGGCCTGTAAATTAAACGCTTCAAGTGGGTGCGTAGCACGTATTGTGCCACCCATTTAGGTAGTCCTTTAAATATGCTTCAGGACTGCAATTGCAGCCTGAGTGTGCCGTTTTAAACTACATTTTGACCTGGCAAAATAAACTTTTGCCAGGCCTAAAATGTTCCTTTTTATTTCATATGAGTCATTCTTAGTGTAGGCCCAAAAAAGCCCATTGGGCAGGGTGCATTGTTTTTACAAAGTTGGACTTGTACTTTTAAGTTTTACATGCCCTGGTAGTGAAAAACTCTAAAATTCATATTTCACTGGGGTAAGGTCTACTTCTCCTATAGGATAACATTTGCTTACATTATTTTATTTAACATACAGATGACAGGGTTGCGGGCCCACGTCAGAAACTACATATACTGAAAAAAGGCACTGCGCTACTGAATTCGTTTTCGTTTTTGTTTTTGTTGGCATTTTCACCTGAATGGCAAATGTAATTTACATGTAAATCCCTAGTTAAAAATGACTGCATGGCCTCAGACCCTGCAATTAAAATACTACTAATGGGCCTACCGCACTCATTGTGCCACCCACTAAAGTAGCCCTGTTGTTCTTGGCCTTCTCTGCAGGGTCACCTCCAATCGTTTTCCCTTCACTCATCCTGTTTTTGCTGAAAAAAAAACTCTCCTTTAAACATGGCGATATTAGTTTACATCTAATTGGCTCATTTAATTTTCTAAGGGCAGAGTGTACTGTATTTAAAACTCTGGACATGTACATTCAAGTTTTAAATACACTGGTAATGAAAAACTCTTAAATTAGTTTTTCACTCTGGCAAGGCCTCCCGTAGGATAACATTTGGTGACGGTGTTATTTTCAATAAGTCATACCTTTTGATAGGGAGTAGGAAGGAATGTGGCATTTGCTCTAAAACGAATTATAAGTTAAAACCCTCTGTAATTGTAAAGTCAGTTTATAAGCCATTATTTTGAAAACGACACATTTAGAAAGTTGTCATATTTTCCTCCTAACCATTTGGTGCCAGAAGCCTGTATCCTAGGTTACATGACTTGGAGTAGCTGGCTGTTGGCCTTTGTGTATTCCTTCCAGACGGTGATACAAAGGGAGATTAATTGTTGGCAGGATGGCCATCTCTAGCAGAAGGGAGGGGTGGAGCTGTTCCGTACCCCACTTACATATATAAGGGCTGCCTCCAGCATGCCACAGAAGCTATTACTCAATTCTGCTAATGTACTAACTGGTCCCAAAAACCTTTATGCACCTGGTAAATAGTCTGTCGCCCAGGGGAAAGAGTAATGGGATCAAAGAGAAAAAAGTCTCCTTTTGGCTGCCTCAATGTTGCATGAGTAGCTCAAGGATAATTATTCTCCTCGTTGTTGTTGTGTGATCAAATAGTGTGCCAGTATTGTCAACTGTAGGGAAACAAATGCACTTTAGACATAGGTTTATGACCTGAATTCCTTCTTTAACCATTCAATTTTCTCTTTCCCATGAGGTGTTTAGAGTCTAGAGTAGAACACAAATGGGCTTCTAGGGAGAAAAGGAAATGAGAGTTATGTCTTAGTACTCTAGGGACCATGACTCCTCTAGTAGTTCCCCCTGCTCTGTACTGCAATACCTGTAAGTGTGTTGGGAATATACCGCTAGGATTTCTTGCTTACGCAGAGAACTCTCTGCGTGTATTCTAAACTTACTTCATAGGTTTTCTAAACCATTAGTAATGTTCTGGTATAGGTGCTGTAAGACTACAGTGTGAAATTCTTCCACGTAGTTTGGTATTTGTGAGTTCTCAAGTATACTGTTTATTCACAGTATGTTCACTTATTCGTAGTATGCTGTTGAAATCACAGCACGTTACGAGCAATGCTTAAGTAACTGCCTCTTGTCATTTTTAGGGTTCAATGAGGATCATGCAGGAAATGTGCATCAAGCAATCTGAGGTGGAAAAGCCCAACCCTAGGATGGTAATTTTATGTTTTCATTACACTGCGCCTTTGCACGGTACCATAATTGAGGAACATTAGTCTGTTGTTCTCTCTTTATTTGTCTTTCAGGTTTCAATGGTGAGTGCCAGCAGGATTAGCATAAGAGGAAGAGTGCCATTGCAGGAACCAGCTAAAACACTGACAAGAAGCCAATCACATCTGCAGGTAAGCTCAATAACAGACACTGGTTAGTTGTGGGGTGCGCCTTTTACAGCTGGCTGCACCCTGGCAATTGCCAATCTTGTATGTGGGTATAGTCTTGTGAGAGAGGGAACAAGATTGCTGGTAATGAGCGAGTCCACACGGAGGTATGCCCTCTCCAAGCAATGTTATGCTTATGGTGATTCATCACTGTCTTTTACCTCGTTCTTAATTTCCTGATCTCCCCAAGTACTTTTGTGTGTTGTCCCATCACACTGGCTCCATACCGCTCTACTGCGAAAGAGCATGAATTGTTCTGGAGGGTTTTTGTGTGATGTGAATGCATGCCATAATGCTGAGCGAGGTACGATTGCGGACAGTGGTGATGAGCTGTCCTGGCAGTCGTGACACAGTGGATTACCTTACTGCATTTAATAAGTGATAACTTTTTTTGGGGAGTAGGCAGGAATGTTGAGTTTGGTCTCTAAAGAATTGCAAGGTAAAACCCTTCTTTAATCGTAACGTCAGTTTTAGAAAGTTGTCATGTTCTTGTCCCCTTTTTTGCATCTCTAACAATTTGTTATACCCTGTCTTTGTTGGTCTCCAGTACTACAATTTGAGTATTTGGAATCTGGTTTGCTCATAGATTGATGGACATACCTCTGTTGACAGACTTATAGGACTTTTTTTGTGTATTGATGTTCTTGTCCTTGCCATTTGGTGCTTAGAGCCTATATACTGCGTTACATGACTAGATGCTGCTGGCAGTTGGCCTTTGTGTATTCCTCACAGTGATACAAAGGGGATATATCTGTTTGCAGAATGGGCTGTCTCTAGCATGATGGGGGTGGAGCTATCTCCTACCACACTTGCCCTTCAAAGGGGCTGCCTCAGCACACTCACAAAGGGTTTCACACCAGTCTATTGTGACCCCACAGAATCTAGGGCCATGACTAGGAGGAAGGAAAGTATAGATACATCTTTGGGGGGAAAACTCCAGAAACTTTGTGCACTTCAAAAGCTAGTACCAGGTATAAATATTGGACCATCAGATCTAACTCATCAGTGCACTCCTGGAACGAACTGTGGATAATGCAGAAAATGTACACCCTGCTGCTTGAGGCTTGCCCTGCTTGCTGAGACGGCAGACTTGAACTGCACCCTTCCTTCCAGGCTGTACTGAGTCCAAGGGTCAGCTGACTGATCTACTGTTCTGAGCTATCGGGGCACAACACTCTCCAGAGGCCTCTCTGCAACTGCCAGCTCGCCTGCTGTAACTGGACTTGCCTGGACCTACAACTGGTTCTACTTTGGCCTGACCCAGCTGGCCTCAGCTGCAGCTAGTTCTTGATCCCCAAGAGGTGCCTTTCAGGTCCTAGACCCTTGGTGGGGATTCACTTAAGCTCCTCCTTGAAGAAAAGGAGAACTGCAAGATCTTGCCACCAACACCGACTGCATATGCGAAGCTGTAGTGAACCTGACTCTTCAAGCTACAGTGACTACCAGTGACCACCAGCAACAGGAGATTCTCACTTTGTGCTACAGTATTGACAGTCTGCTGTGTTCGCCTATGTGAATCTCCAGCAGCAACTGTCCATGACGCCAGACAGGTTCTTCACACTACACTGACTGTCAGCGAGACTCAGCCTGCTTTTAATGCTGCAGCGATGATTATCTGCAATGCTCTCACTGCTCCTCATGGCCTCCTCCACTTCAAATGGAACTCTTCACCCTGGATTTTCAGTGAGGCTATCCTAGTCCCTGTATCCAGCCCACGCTCCATCATGGCCTAAAATGTTGACTTTTCCTTGGTCTCGCACAACCGGATACCTGCAAGTGGCACTTTCAGCTTTTAGGTGCCATGCATTCCTTAAATATTTGAAATTGCATATCTCTGGTTCTACTGGTTGGATTTTTGTAGTTTTCGAGTCAAATACTTTACTAAAATGTATTCTATTCTTCTAAATTGTAGTGAGATTTGTTTTGTCGTGTATTCATTTTATTACTGTTTAAGAGCGGCATAAATACTTTGCACATTGTGTCTAATTTAAGTCTGACTGTTTTTGTACCAATCTGCCAGAGGGTTAAGCACAGGGTAATTTAGCTACTTTTGTGTTTTACCATGCCAAGGATTGTGGCTGTTGCTTGACTATTGTTTCACTCCCCTCAACCAACAACCTAATTTTCAATAACCCCTTTAAACCCTGTCTCAGGCCTGTTGTTATAGCCTGTGGTGCAGTTTTAGACTACCAATTCGACCTGGCAAAATAATCCTTCTATCAGGCATAAACCTTTGTTTTTAATGCCCCATGAGGTAGGCCCTAAACAGCTTACAGTGTAGGGTGCATTGTACTTATAAAGTGTGAATTTAAAAAAAAAAGTTTTACGTGTCCTAGTAGGGAAAAGCTCCTACTTAGGTATTTCACTACTTTGAGGCCTACATCTCCCACAGGATAGTATTGGGTTACCTTTTTACATTTAATAAACTCAAACTATTTATTAGGAACAGTTGGATATTTTATGTTTGGACTCACATGAATAATAATTTAGAAAATGTCACTTTCAGACAGTTGGACATTTCCCAAAAGCCCAAAAGCTTCTAAGGCCTTCTAGGAGTTTCCAGCTGCCTTTGCCTCTTAATGGCACCCCATGACGAATATGTATCGAACCCAGACAGTGAATAATAGGGGACTAGGTGTGGGCATACCGCCATGATGGTTGAGTGTGCAGCTGTTCCCTGCCCCACTTACATTTCAAAGGGCTAGCTTTCAGCACACACAAACACACAGAACACGTCTTTTGTAACCCCATACTTCTTTGAACCTTGGCATGAGAAGAGAATAACTTTCCAGTACCAGATGTGGAATAGCCTCGAAAATTTCCACTTCAAAGGATGGTGACGGGTATGAATATTGGCCCTACTTAGCCATTCTTCTGTACACTACTAGACCAGAAAAAGGTCTGCCTTTTTCCCCAGTGGACTGTACGGCTATTCGAGGCTTGCCTTGTTCCCCAGAGGACTTCCCTTCTGCTTGAGGCCCACCTTTTTTACCAAAGAACTGCCCTGTGGCTTGGATTCCTGCCCTGCTCTCTGCAAAGGAATATTCTGCCTGCTTTCTTCATCCCCAGACTACCTGAGTATTTCCAGGAGTCAGCTATCAGACCTACTGTTCTGAGATGCAGTGAGACAACATGCTTTGGAAGCCTCCCTGCATCTGTCCAGCTGGTCTGTTGTAACTAAATCTGCATGGACTTGCAAATGGACTTGCCTGAGGCCTGCTGGCCTATGCTAGAGTGAGGTCTGTACCCACAAGAGATATGTCCCCAGGTCCTTGATCTTTGTTTGGCATCAGAATGCACTCCTCTACAAGAAATAGAGAAATCCTGAAGTTCTGGACTATTCGTGTTGGACTTTGAGATGGTCAATTTTCAGAGTGTCTATCCTGGTCCCTGTATTAGCCCTTTCTTCATCCCATTGGTCTGCACTTTTGACTTTCCCCCAGTCTAGAATTACCAGATGACTGCGAGTGGCAGTTTGTGCTTTAAGGCACTATACTTACCCAAAACTTTTAAATTGCATATCTCTGGTCCCACAGATTGAACTATTGTTGCTTTGGTCTCATTTTATTAAGTGACATTTACTCTATATTTTAGAATTTTGGGGGGATTTTTCTTGTGCTGCTTTTCACTTTATTGCTGTTTTTGTGCTGCAAAAATACTTTACACTTTGTTTCTAAGTTAAGCCTAATTGCTTTGTGCCAAGATACCAGAGGGTCAAGCATAGGTTAATTTAGTGGCCTTTGTGGTTCATGCTGACAAATATTGCTGCTGTTGTTTTTTAAGGGTTTTCACCCCTCTCAATCAATAACCCAATTTTTTTAACAGGCATGTTTACGATTTCTACTCTTATAAATGAATCTCAATTTAGTAAAGGTTCATTCCATGGTACTTTCTTGTAGAGCGGTTTTATTGCTGTTCTCCCTGAAGCTTCACCTGAAACTAAATTGCATTGTAGGTGATCATTAATATGGATGCCCAGACAATCAATCATTTGCATTTGTAAAGCGCACTACTCACCCGTGGGGGTCTCAAGGCGCTGGGGCGGGGGGGGTGGGGGTATTAGTGCTCAAAAAGCCAGGTCTTGAGCTGCCTTCTGAAGGAGAGGTGGTCCTGTGTGGTGCGCAGGTGGCTGGGAAGAGAGTTCCAGGTCTTTGCTTCCAGGTAGGAGAAGGACCTGCTCCCGGCGGTGGCCCTGCGGATGCAGGGCATGGCTGCTAGGGCTTGTCCTATGGAGCGTAGGGTGCGAGGGGGGCAGTAGAAGGAGAGGCGGTGGTTGATGAGTTTTGGTCCGAGGTTGTGAAGGGCTTTGTGTGCGTGGGTGAGGAGCCTGAAGGTGATCCTCTTGCTGACTGGGAGCCAGTGAAGTTTCTTCAGGTGTCCGGAGATGTGGTGGTGGCGGGGGATGTTCAGGATAAGTAGTGCGGCTGAGATCTGGATTCGTTGAAGTTTCTTCTGTAGTTTGGTAGTGATGCCGGTGTACAGAGTGGTCCCATAGTCCATGCGGCTGGTGACAAGGGCGTGGGTGATGGTCTTCCTGGTGTCGGTGGGGATCCAGCGGAAGATTTTGCAGAGCATGCGCAGGGTGTTGAAGCATGCCGATGTCACCGCATTGACCTGTCTGTTCATGGAGAGGGACGAGTCCAGGATGAAGCCGAGGTTGCGAGCGTGGTCGGTGGGTTGGGGAGTGCTGCCCAGGGCGGGGGGCCACCAGGATTCGTCCCAGGCGGTGGGAGTAAGACTGAGGATTAGGACCTCCGTCTTATCGGTATTGAGTTTAAGCCGGCTGTCTGTCATCCAGTCCACTACTTCCTTCATGCCTTCGTGTAGTCTGGTTCTTGCTGAGGTGGGGTTGTTGGTGAGGGAGAGGATGAGCTGAGTGTCGTCGGCGTAGGATATGATGTTGAGTCCGTGTTTGCGTGCGATGTTCGTCAGGGGGGTCATGTAAATGTTGAAGAGGGTGGGGCTGAGGGAGGATCCTTGTGGGACGCCGCAGATGATTTCAGTGGCTGTAGATCTGAAGGGGGGGAGACGGACTCTTTGTGTTCTTCCGGAGAGGAAGGAGGTGATCCATTCCAGGGCCTTGCCTCGGATGCCGGCGTTGTTGAGGCGCCGTATTAGAGTATGGTGGCATACCGTGTCGAAGGCTGCAGAGAGGTCCAGGAGTATGAGTGCCACAGTCTCTCCTTTGTCTGTCAGGATCTGATGTCGTCTGTGGCTGCGATGAGGGCGGTCTCGGTGATGTGGTTAGCTCCGAAACCGAACTGTGAGGGGTCGAGTGAGTTGTTGGATTCTAGGGTGGTGGTGAGTTGAGTGTTGATGATCTTTTCAATCACTTTTGCGGGGAATGGGAGGAGCGAGATGGGCCGGAAGTTTTTGAGTTCGGTGGGGTCTGCTGTAGGTTTCTTTAGGAGGACGTTGAGTTCGGCGTGTTTCCAGTTTTCGGGGAAAGTGGCGGAAGTGAGTGATGCGTTGATGACGTCTCGTAGGTGGGGTGCGATGATGTTGTTGGCTTTGTTGAATATGTGGTGCGGGCATGGGTCGGATGGGGATCCTGAGTGGATGGAGTTCATGATGCGGGTGGTTTCCTCGGTGGTGGTTGGGTTCCAGGTGTGGATGGTGGTGGTGGGTTCGTGTTGGATGTGGAGAAGCTGTTGTAAATATCGGTGACCTTGTGGTGAAAGAAAGCAGCGAGGGAGTCGCAGAGATCCTGAGAGGGGGGGATGGCGTTGTTTTCAGCATCGGGGTTAGAGAGTTCCCTGACGATGCTGAATAGTTCCTTGCTATTGTGGGCGTTGTTTTCGAGCCTGTCTTTGAAGGATGATTTTCTTGCTGCGCGGAGGAGTTGGTGGTGTTTGCGGGTGGCGTTCTTGAGAGCAGACATGTTCTCGTCGGTCTGATTGAGGCGCCAGGTTTTTTCGTGGGTGCGACATTCTTTTTTGGAGTCCTTGAGGGTGGGGGTGAACCAGGAGTTTTCTTGTGGTTGTCTTTGTATACCTGGGTCTTCTTGGGGGCCAGGAGGTTGGCGCAGTCTGAGATCCAGTTCGTGAGGTTGGTGGCTGCTTCGTTGGGGTCTGCGGTGCTGGTGGGTGGGTTCTGGGAGAGGGCTGTGGTGAGTTGTTCGGTGGTGACTCGGTTCCATTGTCTTCTTGGTGGTTGTTGGGCGTGGTGGTGTACGGTGTTTTTTTTGAAGCTGAAGTGGACACAGCTGTGGTCCGTCCAGGATAGTTTGGTGGTGTGGCTGAAGGAGATGTGTTTGCTGGAGGAAAAGATCGGGTCGAGTGTGTGTCCGGCGTAGTGGGTGGGGGTGTTGACCAGCTGTTTCAGTCCGAGGTTGGCGAGGTTGTCCAGTAGGGTGGTGGTATTGTTGTCGGCGTGGTTCTCTAGGTGGAAGTTGAGGTCCCCTAGGAGTATGTAGTTGGTGGAGGGGAGTGTGTGTGGGCTGATGAAGTCTGCGATGTCTTCGCTGAATTTTGTGCGAGGTCCTGGTGGTCTGTAGATGAGGGTGCCTCTGAGGGTGGTCTTGGGGTCGCTGTGAATTGAGAAGTGGAGGTGTTCGGCGTCGGGGAGCATGTTGTCAGTGTTGGTTGTTATGCGGATGGAGCTCTTGTGGACGATGGCGATGCCTCCTCTGGTGTGGTTAGTGCGGTCTCTCCTGATGATTTTGTAGCCGTCGGGGATGGCTATGGCGATGTCGGGAGCCGAGGAGGGGTTCATCCAGGTCTCGGTGAGGAAGGCGATGTCCGGGGTTGCGGAGTCGATGAGGTTCCATATTTGGATGGCGTGCCTGTGGACGGATCGGGTGTTGATCAGGATGCATTCGAGTTTGTTTCCAGGGGAGTTGTTCTTGTTGGGTGTGTTGGGTGTTTGTAGGCAGGTGAAACGGCAGTTTCGGCAGGAGAAAGGTCCGTAGGCTCGCTTCGGGGCTACGTGGCAGCAACCCGGTGTGTCCATGGTTGAGGGCGGTGAGGGTGGCGGAGTTGTAGGTCCGGCGGGGGGGTGGGGGTCAGGGGTCCTGGTGCTGGGTGCGGTCCAGGCGCGGACGGGCGCAGACGGGCTTGCCTTAGGCGCGCCCGCTGCGCGGCCTCGCAGCGGCCGCCATTTATGGGGTAGCTGGGGGAGGAGGGGTCAGCTGGGAGGTGGGCGGCGGGCGGGTAGGCGGGGAGAAGGCCGATTTGTGGGCGAAAACGGCGGGAAGGGGGTGGCGGGAGTGGGGGAGCGGAGGGAGAGCGAAGGGGGGATCTGAGGGGGAGAGAAGAGAGTTTTGGAAAGTTTTTAGAGGAATGTAAGGATGGCAAACAACGAGGGGGAATCTGTGGAGGGAAAAACAGAGGCACAAAAAGAGGTCGCACAACGAAGGGGAATCTGTGGAGGGAAAAACAGAGGCACAAAAAGAGGTCGCACAACGAAGGGGAATCTGTGGAGGGAAAAACAGAGGCACAAATAAGAGGTCAAACAACGAAGGGGAATCTGTGGAGGGAAAAACAGAGGCACAAAAAGAGGTCACACAACGAAGGGGAATCTGTGGAGAGAATAAAAGAGAGAGAGACCGGCAGATGGCAGAGAGCACTGGTGGCGCTGCACGAGGCAGGGGGAGCGACCTACCCTTGGGTCAAGGGTCGCTATCTCCGTCTCGCAGCGGCCGCCATTTATGGGGTAGCTGGGGGAGGAGGGGTCAGCTGGGAGGTGGGCGGCGGGCGGGTAGGCGGGGAGAAGGCCGATTTGCGGGCGAAAACGGCGGGAAGGGGGTGGCGGGAGTGGGGGAGCGGAGGGAGAGCGAAGGGGGGATCTGAGGGGGAGAGAAGAGAGTTTTGGAGAGTTTTTAGAGGAATGTAAGGATGGCAAACAACGAGGGGGAATCTGTGGAGGGAAAAACAGAGGCACAAAAAGAGGTCACACAACGAAGGGGAATCTGTGGAGGGAAAAACAGAGGCACAAAAAGAGGTCTCACAACGAAGGGGAATCTGTGGAGGGAAAAACAGAGGCACAAAAAGAGGTCGCACAACGAAGGGGAATCTGTGGAGGGAAAAACAGAGGCACAAATAAGAGGTCAAACAACGAAGGGGAATCTGTGGAGGGAAAAACAGAGGCACAAAAAGAGGTCACTCAACGAAGGGGAATCTGTGGAGAGGATAAAAGAGAGAGAGACCGGCAGATGGCAGAGAGCACTGATGGCGCTGCACGAGGCAGGGGGAGCGACCTACCCTTGGGTAGATCTGAAGGGGGGGAGACAGACTCTTTGTGTTCTTCCGGAGAGGAAGGAGGTGATCCATTCCAGGGCCTTGCCTCGGATGCCGGCGAGGCAGATCGGAAGATGTCAACTGGTATCCCATCAAGACCAGCTAACTTATGTTGCTTTCCGGTTTAAAACGGCTATTTGAACCTCTCCTTCATTAAATATGTTGCCACATGCAGCAAGAGTTGTTATTATATTTGAATAATTGATTATGGTGCCAAGCAAACAGAAATCATTTGGGCCAATTCTGGGATCTCAAAGTGTAATGAAATTCTCAGACAAGCAGAATTATGTATTATTGAGAAATATTTATATCATAAATCAGATGAAATACTGGTTACTAGATTTCTACTTCTTCCTTCGGAGCCCCATTTGAACAATTCCCAAAATTGCCTGCCAGGCTTTATGTGGAGATTACTTTTATAATTTTTATAAGGCGCTTATATTTCTTCCTGAGAGTACATAAACATAATTCCCCATCTGAAGAAGAATGTCTATATTTCAAAGCAGATAATACCAATTGTTTTAGATTTCGGATTTCAGCACTGTACCAATCAATCTGCAAAGGATTGTTGTTATAAGCGGTGTTATATGGTGGGGTGATCTATCCCGTCGTATAACCATGGAATGTTTAGCCTTGGAGTTGACTTCACTAAGTGTTCCTGTCTTGGTGTTGTCTCTGGGTCACGGTCATCACTAATTTCCAGGTGTTGTTTGCATATATATTGCCAATGCTAGAGGGCTAGGTGGTGACCAATCGTTTCGATGTCAGTGTTTCGCACACAATTTGTGATTTGACCCAGCTTGGTATAACTTTTGCTTTTCTAGTGCTCCAGATGGAAGTCAGAGGTGAGCTACCAATGGGTCAGAGTTTCTTGTGATCCTTTCCTCAACTAGAAAGTCTTCAACCATCTGCCATGATTCTAAATTTTCCAGCATGCAAACTATCAGGCTCTTCCTGTTCCCAAAGTGATAGGTGTATTGGGCAGGAATATCAGGAGACCACCTTCCATTCAAAGAGATTGTTATTTATTACGAAGGAAGAAAATGTGACTCCTCTCTCTGATTTGGTTAATGATGGGAAAGCAAGATGGACTTGGATGAAATTTGTAACTTCTTAAAGGGCCTCAAGATCAAGCAACAAGGTGTCTGGTTTGGTAGTGATAAAATCCCTGCATACCAAGATGATATGACACTTAACTCTGGGCCAGCCAGGTATTCATTGCTGAAGCAGAGCGAAGTGCGGAAATGCATTTATCTAACTCATAAAGTTGTGCATGAATATTTGCTGAGTGTCTATATAAAAGATAAACATTTACTATATCTAATTTCCACATTCCTGAGAGATTCATAGCAATTGGAAATTACAGCTGGTCTGAAGGTAGTCCTGTTTTACCAAACCTAGACAGGTGGAAACACAAATTGTTAACCTTCCTCGTGGCCTATCTTTTCTTTTGTTTGTAGCTAGAATTCTATATACAAAAAATCCATGCAGGTCAATCTTATCCAGAGCCAAGGTCTACTGAAAGTGGCAGATAGATTGGTATTTCACATGTACAGTCCAATCCTTATCCTCAAGTTTTGATTTCAGACCTGTGATATTCCAATTTAACACGTTTCTCTGTGCACCAGAAGATAGGATGGAAGCTGATTCCTACGAACGATAAACTGGGGTGATCTTTGAATCGGACCAGATAAGATTGGAAGCCTGGACATGCTTTGGAGGTGGTCTTGTGAAGCTCTCCACTCCCTGTAGGCAATTGTAGGTATGTCTCCTGGTTGGCGGTCCTTCATTCGCTTTGCAATCAATGTTGGGGTCAAACAGGGTTGTGTAGCGACCCCAGGGTTGTGTCTCAATGACCACTCCAATACGATGTCTTCAAAGTATTTATTTAGTTAGCAATCCTCAGTAAATTTAGGCAGGTCCTACACCTCTAATGCATAGAGCCTTCTCTGACACAGAACACTCGATGCATCAAGGTAACCACATTCGACAATTAATACAATTCAAATCATAACACATTCAGCAACTAAATGTAATACGAATCATAATACATAACACCTAGCCTTGTTCAATATTTTCAGCAACAAGGTTGCTAATTCTTTGCATGCCTTAAATCTCGACAAGCCAGTTTGCAGTAAACAAAACACTAAAAGCTGCAATTCTGTTATTTGCTGATGACTCTGTCCTGTCCTGCACTGAATTAGCTATGCATAAACTTCTTAGAGGATTCATCAAAGACTGCTGCAATGAAAGAAAGCTATAGATTAATTCCTCAAAAATAAAGTGTGTGATTTTACTAAACGTGCCACTATGCCAATGCTGTACTGCCGTAGAATAATTGCCCCTGCCGTTGAGGCATATCGTTGAGCACAAACTGTCGCTGCTGAAATCTACTGGACGAGCTGTAGGGGGTCACAAGAAAGTCACGGGTCTGACGACATCCGGGAATCAATTTCTACGCCGTCTACTTTTTCTTAGTCCAGGGACACCAATGGACGCCCTCAGGTCGGAGCTGGGCATTATGTCTGTTGACCAATGTGCAGCACTTCGACCTCTCTTGTACTGAAACAGATTCTTCTCAACGCCTGAGCTCAGTAATTATATGAAATTCTTGCGTGAGCTCTGATCAGCAATTAAGCTGCCGTGGCATAACCACATAGCTGCCACCTTGATTTCCATAGGCTGTTCAGAGTTGTAGTCTAATCGGGAGAGCATGTAAATGTAAATGTACAGGAATTTATATAGCGCAAATCACCAAGCGGTTTCTAAGCGCTTGCTTAGGGAACACGTCCTGGTATTCCCCTGTGAGATAACCCCGGCAGGGTATCCGCAAGGTGAAAGCCAGGCATCCCGCCGCGAGGGGCCGTTGTGGAGATTAAGCAAGCTATTGCCCAGAGTCGCAGAGTGTGAACCCGTGAATCGAGTAGGCACCGGAGCGAGAATTGTCGAGTCCATGGACATTTTAGGACTCAAGACCCCGCCGAGCCGGGAATTGAACCCTGGTCCCGGGCTGACCTCTGCTTCCAGGTCTGCCTCCTCTAACCAGTGAGCCACACTTCTCCACTGTCTCCAACAAGTGGGAAGCTGGTGAAAGAAAGGGTATGTCACTATAATAACACCCGCAGATTAGGAAACTCGTAGCACTCTTCCACGTTTTCAAAACTTTATCGTGATATGAACCCCACTCTGATCGATTTTATCCAGAAATAGAAGGAGCCCTGTTCATCAGATTCAGATTAGGCACTGTGCACATTTCCTGGAATTCGGGAAGTTTAGGGTATATTAGGAATAAATATTTGAAATCAGCTACAAGTGTCTCAGATTTGCAATTGAATTTAGCACAGTACGTATAATAATGAATATTTAAAATAGCATATAGTACAATGTTGCCTTTTGTGTCGTCTCCCTAGTTTTTCAGCTCTTTTTGGACTGTGTTTCTGCCAGTTTGACTCTGAGACAGAGGAAATCAGTCTCAAAGTGTGTGTGCTCTGTTCCTGTAAAAATCTCAGTGTGTGTGCTGTCTATGTAGTATCGGACAAAATCAATATATCCAAATAGCCTGTTAAATCTTTCCGTTAGCTGCATTAAGGTGGTGCAGGGAGTGCAACAGTGGTGTAAAATGTAAATGTCACATAAGGCTACGATGTACATTTACACCACCTGTTGGACCTGGCCTTTTTGTCAGGCTCATCCCAAAGCTTTTTGCATTTTGCCTCCTATTTTTTCTGACCTGTTTCTATCGGCTTTCGGACTCTGGGCACTTTACTACTGCTAATCAGTGCTAAAGTGCATATGCTCTCTGTGTAAATTATGATTCTGAGTGGCTATCCATGATTGGCATATTTGATTTACCGGTAAGTCCCTAGTGAAGTGTACTCTGTGTGCCCAGTACCTGTAAAGCAAATGCTAATAGTGGGCCTGCAGCACTCGTTGTGCCACCCACATAAGTAGCTCTGTAAACTTGTCCTAGTCCTGCCATTTTAGTGACCGTGATTGCAGTTTTAAACTGTCATGTCGACCTGGCAAGTGCACTCACATCATTGGAACTGCCTTGTGACATTTTATAAGTGTACGGTTCAATTGGGAACAGCTAGAGATTTGGGGTTTGGGTTCCCTGAGATCAGAATTAAAAAACACATATTTTAGTAGGTGGTTTTTAAATTGTGTTTTTGAAAATGCCACTTCTAGAAAGTGTCTGAGCATTCACTCTAGACAGTCACACAAAAAGAGTTGAAGTTTTCCCTGAACATGCTGATGGCCCATCACCAGGCTGATGTTCCTACCTGAGTCAGAGTGGTGGGAGGAGCTTTCTCCTGAACCTGAAAACGGGCTGTGCCTGCTCTCTCACAATGTAGTCTCTACCCCAAATGGAGTGTGTCTGGAGCCAAGGCCAGGCAAGACAGGAACTTCTGAACTACAAAGACTACAAAGGCCAAAAGGGGCATGAGTATTGGACATGAAACCCCAGACTGTTGAAACACTTCTGGATTGAGAGGACCCTGTCAAGAAGAAGAGCTGAAGAGCTGAAGAGATGAAGAGCTGAAGAGTTGAAGAGCTGAAGCTAAGCTCTGTGGTGCTTTGCTGGGTTGGACTGCAGTTGCTGCTTCTGTCAGTGGACAGTGCAAAGGACTGGACTTTTACTTTTCTGTATTCTGCTTGATAAGATTTTCCAAAGGCTTGAAGTAAAGCTTGCCTCCTGTTAAGAAGTCTCAGGGATACAAAGACTCCTTGAACTCCACTGCTGTGAGTTCTGACCTGCGTTGTGGCGCCAAATCCACTTTTGGGCCCTTGCATATTGTTCCTGCTGCAAGGAACTGCTTGAAGACATCAAAATTGACGATGCACCATTCCAGTGCCTGTTTTTCTGATGCAGCACCACCGTCAAGGACACATCACTGCTGTGCGGGTGAAGAAATCGACGCATCGCCTACCCGTGGCCTCGTTCAGCAGACCATGTCTCTGTGGTCTGAGACCCCCACTCTGACTCGGACAGAAGCCCTGGTGTGTGGCTGTTAAGATCGATGCATTATGGGACAGCAGCTGCTGAAGATACTGACGCAGCGCCTGTTTACTGCCTCGAGCTCCAGCACCTCCTGGATTTTCACACGTGTGCATCAAGTTTCTCCGACACATCACTCGCAGACCAGAACTGTCTTGGATGTTGACACATCACTTCCCTCTACAGTCCTGATTCAATGCATCACTTCTCCTGCATGCAGCAGAACTGTGACATAACCTCCCCAAGGACTCAGAAACTGACACCTTACTGTGTTTTTCCAAAACTTCTCTCCTCTGCGGCTGTTTTGACTTGTGAATTTGAGGCATTTGAGGGACTTTGTGTAAACATCACACATCCATAGTTCTCTATGGACAGAATTGCTTGAACCAACCCTACAAAATTCATATTTTGAGATGTGTATGTTGGATGTTTGTCGTTTTGGTCTTGTTTGGTTTAAAGAAAGACACTTTCTTTTTCTAAACTGGTGTGCTTTCCATTTGTAGTATTTTCATTGTGCTACTGTGTGTTTCTTATTCAAATGCTTTACACATTGCCTTTGGGATAAGCCTGACTGCTTGTGCCAAGCTACCAAGGGGATGCACAGGGGTTATCTTAGGTGTGCTATCCCCTTATCCTAACTAGAAGCAAGGGTTCCTACTTGGAGACACCCATTTCTAACACCATGCACGTGTGTCAGAAAAAGTATGTTTCGTTGTAGCTCTTCCAAAATTAGTTATTACCCAATCACCCCTAAGCATTGCTTATATTGCTCAATGCTGGGACCATAATATATAAAAGTCTGATATTCTATTGAAAGACAAATATGTCCCTGGATTAGACAGCTCTAACATGCTGTTTTCACTCTGTAGGTAAAGTGACATTTTTTATAGAGAAGCTTAGTAGTAATTCATTATAATTCTGGGTAAGAAAAATGCAAAAAACGTGATTCAAAAGCCTTTTTATCAAAAATCGAGTTTATTATTGAAGGTTGATTTTTAATCTCTGTTTTGGTAAACTAGCTAAAACGAAACACTGCCTCAAAATTTAAGAAGTAATACATTCATGTGTGCTTAGTTTTCCCTTTGTCAGTGATTTAGGGGTTGATTTAGACTTCGACAGACAGGTTACTCCATCACAATTGTGATGACTACCCTGTCCACCATAACATATTATGGGATTTATATTTCGGGGGACGGGATTTCCGTCACCATTGTGACGGACTAACCCGTCTGCCGAAATCTAAATCTGTCCCTAAACCTTGATGAGGCTGGAAACTCCACTGCCAGTGGAACAATGATACTGTTTTTGAGAGCAGGAAGGGGTAATCGGTGGTCATTTCTCTGATGATGTTCAACTTGATAGTGGTTCTTTATCTGAGGACATACAACTTGGTAGTGGACAGGCACAGGTAATCAATTAAGGCACAGGCTGAGGCCAGCTTTTGACATAATGATTCCACATGGAGGCCTAGATGACAGAAGCCTTTCATTAGGGGAACCTTGACAGACCTTTGCTTCTGCTTCCAGCAGGGGAAACATCTAATCTAAGATCAGAAAAGGAGGTGCTTCCTTATTTGCCTATAGTTGAACCAGTGATGAGACTAGGAGCCCTAAGAAGGGGAGCTTGACTCCTGCCATATTGGACTAATTGCACCTGTAAAGGTTTGCATGTAAGGAAGAAAAAACATGCAGAAATGCCACAAAAAGTACATTAAAATGTGGCAGCAATGTACTGAATATAGGGGATCTCAGACCCACCCTGAATGAGGAGATTCAAAACTTAGGGTGGCTCGACCTAGTGATGCAGCCTCCAGCGTTACTCCAGCGTCTCCTCTGTTCAGGGGTCCTTTGAACTATTAGAGGGTAAGTTGGGATTATGCAATAAGCATTGTGAACTGTTGTTAAAGGTTTACCACATTGTGTGGTTGTAGTGAGGGGAGCCAGTCTCCGAAGAGAGATTTAATGAGACTTTTATTGTAAGATGAACACACCCACGACCGGGAGCATCAAACAGCTGCGAGTCTCATCGGCAACTGCTTAACGTTGCCAAGAGCTTCCCAGATGCCATTCCAGCCCCAGAGCATGGAACACAGGTTAATCATAATGTAAGAAAGTGACTCTGTATATACTGGACTAAAGTAAGGTACAGTGTGCACAGAGTCCACAGTCCCCAGAGGTTTGGCAGAGGCTAAAGTTAGATATAACTTTACTCTCTAAACTGGTAGCTCGTTCGAGCAGTAACGCAGTATCATAGGACAGTGTTAAGCATTTGTTGTACACACTCAGTCAGCAAATGTTCTCACACACTCAAGAACTGAACTCTAGGCCAGTTGTTTGTATAAAACATATATAGTTGTTTTATTTTAGAACAATCATATACTTTCTCAGAATGAGTTACTTTAGTTAAGCACTTTTCAAATAGGCAATAGACTTTTGAATACAATAGTTACAGTTGTTGCAATAGGCAACACAATTTCAAAGACAATGTTACATTGAGCTCAATGGGGATTTCGAGTTAAATGCAATTAATTACTTTAAGGATTACTTTTCTAACCACAGGGCTGGATCCTAGATTCAGTCTTGGGACATCTCCTATAAACAGTTGAGTAAAAGCGTTTTGGTTACAGTTGTGATTTTTAAGGAATATTATTGTATTTTAAAAGTTGACACTTTGAAACCTTTTCACATAGAATCACCAATGTTATCCTATGGGAGGAAATTCACTTAGCAGGTAAGTAGTCTTAAAGTTACTTTTTCTGCACCAACACCCTCACCCCGCTCAAGAAACCCTCCAACAGCCACGCCAGCAAGAGAGCCACCTGGTTCACCGACAAGCTCCAGACCTCCAAACGCGCATGCCGGAAACTGGAGAAGATATGGCTCCACGAACGCACACCGGACAACCACGCAGCCCACAAGGACGCCACCCGCAGACATCACCACCTCATCAGATTAGCCAAGAGATCTTCCTTCAAAGACCGCTTGGATAACAACGCACACGACAGCAAGGAGCACTTCAGCATCGTAAAGGAACCCTCCAACCCCAGCACCCACGCCAACGACAACCCGCCCTCACAAGAACTGTGCGACTCACTAGCCATCTTCTTCCACCACAAGATCGCTGACATCCACAACAGCTTCTACACCTCGACCACCCCGACAACGCCAGACTCCACCTCCCCTGTGAACACTACCAGCGCCAACCGCCTGACCTCCTGGTCCAACGTCAATGACGACGAGACACGCAAGGTCATGAACTCCATCCACTCAGGATCTCCGTCAGACCCGTGCCCACACCACGTATTCAACAAAGCAGATGCAGCCATCGCACCCCAACTACGGAAGGTCATCAACATCTCCTTTGAAACAGCGACATTCCCGGAAAGCTGGAAGCACCCCGAAATCAACGCCCTCCTCAAGAAGCCCAAGGCAAACCCCAAGGACCTCAAGAACTTCTGGACCATCTCCCTGCTCCCGTTCCCGGCAAAGGTCATTGAGAAAATTGTCAACATGCAATTGGCCCGCTACCTGGAAGACAACAACATCTTGGACCCGTCCCAGTCCGGATTCAGACGAAACCACAGCACCGAGACAGCCCTCATTGCCGCCACAGACAACATCAGGCGCCAACTAGACAACGGCAAAACATCAGCCCTCATCCTCCTGGACCTGTCAGCCGCCTTTGACACGGTCTGCCATCGCACTCTAAAGACCCACCTCCTAGAAGCCGGAATCCAAGAGAAGGCCCTTGACTGGACCACGTCCTTCCTCTCCGGCAGAACCCAGAGCGTCCGCCTCCCACCCTTCCGATCCAAAGCCACCGACATCATCTGCGCATCCCTCAGGGCTCATCTCTCAGCCCGACGCTGTTCAACGTCTACATGGCTGCCCTCGCACAAGTGGCCCGCCATCACAACCTGAACATCATCTCCTACGCCGACGACACCCAGCTCATCCTCTCTCTCACCAAGGACCCACACACCGCCAAAACCAACCTCCACGAGGGAATGAAGACCGCCGCCGACTGGATGAGGAGCAGCCGTCTGAAGCTGAACTCGGACAAGACGGAGGTCCTCCTCCTCGGACCGACCCCCTCAGCCTGGGATGACTCCTGGTGGCTGACCACAAAGGGAACAGCACCAACACCCACTGACCATGCACGCAACCTAGGACTCATCCTAGACTCCTCCATCTACATGTCTAAGCAGGTCACGCCGTCTCCTCCTCCTGCTACAACATCCTCCGCATGCTCGGCAGGATCTACATGTGGATCCCGACCGAAACCAGAAAAATGTTGACACAGGCCCTCGTCCGCACAAGACTGGAGTACGGCAACCTACTCTACACAGGAATCCCAGCCAAACACATACGATGACTACAACGCATCCAAAACGCCTCTGCCCGACTGATTGTCAACATCCCCCGCCACAGCCACATCACCCCCCACCTGAGAGACCTACACTGGCTCCCCGTCGACAAGAGGATCACCTTCAAGCTCCTCACCCACGCACACAAAGCACTCCACAACGCCGGGCCAGCCTACCTGAACAGCAAACTCAGCTTCTACACCCCCACCCGCCAACTCCGCTCTGCCAGCCTCACCCTCGCCGCTGTCCCCCGCATTCCCCGCATCCAACGAATGACCTCCGGCAGCAGATCCTTCTCCTACCTCGCCTCCAAGACCTGGACCTGGAACACCCTCCCTACCCACATACGGCAGACCCAAGACCTACTCGCCTTCAGAAGACTCCTCAAGACCTGGCTCTTCGAGCAGTAGCAGCCCCCCCCCCTCCCCATAGCGCCTTGAGACCCTCACGGGTAAGTAGCGCGCTTTACAAGTACTCTGATTGATTGATTGATTGAGTGTTGGATCCTGGATCCAACACTGGTGCATCTCCTGTAAACAATTGAAAGAATGCGTTTATGTCATACAGGCAATTTTGAAGGAATATTTGTAAGTTTGGAAATTGAACACAGAAGATTTTCTGGTGAAAATCAGACAATGGATTCCTATAGAAGAAAATTGAGTTAACAGTAAATCACGGTTATAGTCACTTTTCAGGTTCAGTGCTGGGCTGAAAGATACAACACTGGGATCTCTCCTGATAACAGGTGAGTAATTCCAAATTTGTTATTCGGCTGATTTTAGATGAATATTTTAAATTTTCAAAACTCCACACTTTGAAGAATTTCCAAGTGAAACCAGTCAATGTTACCCTATGGAAGAAAAGTGAGTTATCAGCTTTTGGGTAAGTACTCGACTGGCAGAGTTAAGGTTCTGGGCATAGACTCAGGGGTCTCGCAGGGCCCTCAGCGGCTCAGGGGCAGCCGGGTGCGGAGAGAGTTAGGCCCAATGTTAGCCTACGGGTGGCAGGGGGCCTAAGGACCCACCCCCTGCTGGCAAGCTGGCCACGTGGCTGTGGGAGCTGGGCTCCTGGTCACTTGCTCAGGGCAAATGGGGAAGTCGATTAGGACAAAGGTTGCACTCCCAGGGGCACTCGGGCAGCTGGGTGCAGGGTGCTTTTGAGCCGTCGGGCGCTCAATGTTATTCAATGGGAGTCTTGGAAGTTGAACAAAGGCTGCAGGCTCGGGACAGGAGAATCTTCAGGTGCAACCACCACTTCAAGAGGTAAGTTGGGATCTTGGAAGATAGGTAGGCACCCAGGAATTGGGCACAGGGGGCTGTGGGGCGCCGGGTACAGGGGTGTCTTTTGACGTCGGGAAATCTTAACCTCAGCTGGTCGCGGTTGGAGGGGTCCCTGGTTGTGAGGCTGCAGGTGTCGTCTGGGTCGTAGAGGAGGGTCCTTCGGCATTGGATTCATGGTCACAATCGCCTGGGGGACGTCATCGTGGTCTTTGTCCACTCAGGCACTGGCCGTGCTCGGCAGGTGCAGAGTGTGCTGTATTCGCAGTTCCTGGCTGGCACCAGGGGTGTTGCTGTTTGAGCAGAACCACGCTCATGGGAGTCCTAGTCTTTTAGATGAGCAAGGCAGGCAGGTCCTTCAGGGTTTTCAAGGTTGCTGTCTGCAGTAGACGCCGGGGTTTGGCGGAGGGCAGGTTCAAGGATCAACAGGCCAGTAGGGCTGGGGCCAAGTTAGTTGGTGCCGTCCTCTTGTTAGCAGCTGCACGGCAGGTCATTCTTCTTTCTTGTTTTAAATCGGGATCTGAGGAAGGAAGGTTCAGGGTTCCCCTAAATACTAAGTTTAGGGGCATTACAGGTAGGTAAAGGGCAGGGACCAATGGGTCCCTTCCCTGGGGTGGGTACACCCCCTATCCTGCCACTCTCCTGTGGGAGGGGGCAGTAGCCTAGTCCTGATTGGGCAGGGCTCCCCATCTTTAAGATGGCGAGAGCCCGGAGATGTGTTTCACCTTGCCTCCCCCACCTGACCGGTGGGGTTGGCAGAGGCTGGCACACCCCCTTTCCTTCTTTGTGGTTTCCCGCTAGTCTTCCCACCAGAGTGGTGGTCAGAACCTGTGGAGACCAGTCACTGGGAACAGCAAGTGGCCTGGAGAAGCTCACAGAGGCGGCATGCCTTTGAAGCTTCCCCTACCCATCCAGGGGAAGGAGACCTAGCACCTCGCCCAGGATGTGCATTGTTGCAGGCCCAGGAGAGCGGATGGCTCTCTACCCAGGGTTCCAGCAACATGTCTGCTGTGTGTCAGCCTAGGCAGCCTCTCAGACAAGACGTGGATTGTAGGTTAGGTTCAGGGGGCAACTCTAAGTTGCCCTCTGTCATGCATTTTCCATTAAATCCCACACTGGCATCAGTGTGGGTTTAATATGCTGAGACGTTTGATATCAAACTTCCCAGTCTTCACTATAGCCATGATGGTGCTGTGAAGTTCGTGATGACGACCGCCCAGCACCATAGACTCTTAATGGCATCACTGCACTTACAGTGCCCAGGAATGGCCCTGGGTACTGCAGGGGCACAGGGCTTGTGCACCTGTGCCCACACCACTGGCATAGTGCACCCAAATAGAGGGGAGACTGAGGTATGCCAGGGCAGTGTTGTTTGTGGCATGGCACACAGGGATGAGTGCCATGTCGACTCTCTGTTTAGTTCTGCACCAAGACACTCTGCAAAAGCAGAGTGTGGGTGCCAGGGTACAGGGCCCCCAAGGATGGCAGAATAAGTGCTGCATCCCTTAAGGGTCTTCTCTGGTCACAGTGCCCTGGGTACCTAGGGTACAATTTACCAGGGGCTGACCTATGGCCAGAGATGCCAATTTGGTTTAGGCTTCAATACAGTTTTAGGGAAGGAACACAGGCCCTGGGTACCTGATTGGCAGGAATCCAGGGCACACTCACTCAAAGTACATCAGCACTTCAGCAAAAAGTGGGGGCATACCATGCAAGAAAGATGGCACTTTCTCACACATAACTACCTGTACATGACAATGGCAACAGAACAAAAGCAAACAGAAGCAAAGAAGAATAAATATATGTGTATGTAAAGAAACCATAAAGCATGAATCATAACATAACAATATATATAAACACTAAATTGGATTGTAATCACAACAGCTGATTAACCCACCACATAATCCTTGGATTTGCAATGTCTTTGATGCCTGGCACTCCTAACTTTTATATTCTCACCAGCCAGTTGTAACCCGGGCCAGGAAGGTAAAGCTGGACCCGATGGGGGCCTGGGTCAAACGCCGTCCGGGGCGAAAGCCACTCCCCTCACCATTGGATTTGTTTTCTGAACACGATGAAGCCCCACGGACTTAATGATTGCATGGAGTTTTTATGCTATCTATAACATTATATCTCATAATTTGTTTCTCTAAGCTTGTTCCCCAGATGCAGTGTTCAGTTCATGTTTAATTTCCCTTATCATGATTCATGTACATGACCTTGTTACTTTGGCACTTTTGTGCATGACATCATTTGACACGTGGCAGTTTGTAGGAATGTGCTGACTCTCTTTGCGTTTAACATTCATATCATTATTTCACAGGTTATATATTTTAGCAATGTGTGGACTCTCTTTGTGTTCATACATTTTTGACCTTCCCGTCTTGGCGCCTTCACATGTGGATCTTTATACATTGTTATCATATAATCTAAACAGGTTCTATACTAGCTTTCATTGGAATGCATTATCGTTTTCTCTCGGTATTCACCTTTACTCGTTTATGCTACTTGCTTGTGAATGAGGGCAACTCTGCAATAGCTTTTGTATTACGGTAACCCGCTCTAAGATGGCGCTCCCGTTTGGGCAATATTCAATACATTGTAGCATGGGATTAACGTCACGGACCACGTGATTAACTTCACGGCGGTCACCTCCCACAGCAATCACCGCCCACCAACACCGCTATTTGATCCACACTAAGACCGGCTGTGCTTTACACAGTTTGCCAGATTTTGAAGCTTCACCACGCACCTCTGCGGGCACAATAACTTTGTAAGTACGCATGTTTTAGATAGGAACTCCCGCATTTTCAATACTGTGAGAGTCTTACCGATTGACTCATGATTTTTTTACCTTGCAGGCAGCGGTACATATTTTTTCCTATACCATTACGTGAGTCCAATCTCCCGTTTCTCACCTTTTGAACTTTGCTCACCATGTACACATGTTAATCACGAGTTTGCATGATACGTACATGTTTCACGCTTCAATCCTTTCACTTTCAATGACAGCAGTTACGTCTTTGGTACTTTGGCTTTATCTAGTTTTTAATGCTGGTTAAACCTCTTGCCTTTCACTTTTCGATTTCTACTCACCACATCGTCAGGCAGTTAAGAGTCTGCATGATTCATACTCGGTTCTATCTGTTCACCGTCACTGACGGTTGGACCGTCCTTGGCTTTTTGGTTTAACTCAGTCTTTTTAGTGTTTATCAGTGCACCACTGTTTAACTTTTTTATACATCGGTTACACTATCTGTGGTTTCTGGGTTTACTATTATCTCTATGCACTGGTTTTACACCATCAGTCCTATGTTTGCGGCACCACAAATGTGGAAGATAGGTCATATACTTTCATTGCATCATTAAACACCCATTTGGGGTGTATTTTTCAACTAAGCGTGTCTTATTTGTTTTCATTGCAGATGTTGTCCCCTGATGAAGGGCACTGAGTTGCCCGAAATGCATCGGGATTAATGTATTTCAATGGATGTATTTCATGACATATGAAGCTTTGCCTTTCTAGACATGGAATTTGATATGAAGGAATATCACAATTTAATAAAAATAAACATCACAATCAAGAACTAATTGGTTTAATTGGAGGACCATTCATTTGTGTTTGAACTTTTACCCATTTTTATTGGGATTTATCAGTTGTGCACAGGGGGACATCTCCTAACCAGGCGATGGAACTTGGTTATTCATACTTTTAACATTTTTGGGACTAGAAAGTGAATCCCCAGTAGCACACTGCACCTTGTACAACATTTGAAGCACCTGGTAGTGCGTGTCCCCCTCTAAGTTGTGATTTAAGAGTTAGCAGGAATGCAGTTTGGTTGGAAGTGGGTGTGAAGGTGGGGGCAACTCGCCACCTGGAGGGGGTTTGTGAGAATCAGTGGTTTTAACCATCAGACCCAATTTACTCATATAACTAGTAGTCCCTTTAGCCAATTCCAAAACTGAATGTATTTCTCACATTGTTATTTGTCAATCACAGCATGCCTTTTAATGATCTCCATCTGAGGACTGGTCAGGTGCACCAGAAAGATCCTGTTACAACATCATTTTTTTTCTTAAGGGCTAATCCTTTGCTCACTTTGTTTGGCTAAAACTGGTGGTGAAAACATAGACATAGCTTTTGCAACCTTCCTTGGATTTTGTATGAGTACCTAATCACCTTTCTGCCAAGGCACATCCTTAAAATGCTTACCAGCATCAAACTGGGCCCTCATAACCTCTTATCTCTGACCTAACAGTGTCCACAGATTCAAGCTCCTGGCTGCTTCACGAACTTAACCAATTGGGAAATAAGCCTGTGTACATCTTCTTACCTCTCAGACGTGTGAAGGAGCTACACCAGTGGTGTTATGGGGTGTGATATTATGAGACCATTTCTTGTTGCATACAAACTCTTGAACACTCTGGCCAGATGACTTTGCTGTTTGTATACCCTCATTCACTATCCTGTTCACCCTTTCAACAAGACTATTAGAAGAAGGAGAGCATAACGACACCTTAAGATGTTGAACATCATGTTGCTTAAGTAACACAGACACATGGTGTGACAAAAAGTGTGTGCCATTACTGTTAGCAATAATTTTGGATGCGCCCTCTAATATAAAACATGCTGCAAAACCTTAATAGCATTATCAGTGGTGGGACCATCACAGAAGCAATAATACATCCATTTGGTGTGCTAGTCCACCAACAGAATCAAATGTCTATTTCCAGCAGGTAATACCTTATATGGACCAGAAAAATCCAGTCCAAGCTTTTCCCAGGGTTCGTGTGGAAAGAGTACAGGATGCAATGGCATATTCAACATTCAAGAGGTCTGATTTTGCACCAACTACTGGTAATAGGACCTTTGACCTGAGAGAGAACAACATTGTTTGAGTATTCCTCATGCCACTCTTTTCAGATATGTGCACAATCCTATACTGCATCCACAGCTGCTATCACACAATCCAAATCCTCAATCCCACTCTGTTTGTCAGCTAAAGCCATCCACGATAAGCAGTGTGCTCTGAAAGTTTTTCTACCTGGCATGGGCTTAATAGCAAAGTGGTACTATCGTAACCTAGACAGCAAGCGGACAATGCTTTACTCGTGCCACTGCCACTAATAATATACATCAATGACTTGTGGTCCGTGTATATTTCAAACTCATGCCCCCAATTATAAGATCTACATTTTTATATTGGCAAAACACATGCAAGAGCATTACGCTCAATGGTGTAATATCTTGTTTTAGGGGGCTGTAGGGTTCTGGACATGAAGGCAATTGTGTGCTCCTTACCTGTGACCCACTGTTCAAATAATGCCCCATGACCAGGCAGGCTGGTGTCAACACTTACAAAACATTTGTGACCATCCTAAAAAGAATACAGTGCTGGGGACTCCTCAGTAAGTTTCTTGACCCTGTCGAAAGTGCTGTGTAATTTGCCTGTCCATACAAATTTAGCACCCTTCATTAAAGCTTGCAGTGATTCTGCAGTTGACTACTAAACATTCAGGCTCCATGAGGAAGTGGGTGTGAGAAGATCCCTGTCATCACACTTACACCAAGGGACATAGTCCTCCCTTGCACCTAATCAGCTCCCCGCACTCCTCTGACCTCTGAGACTGAATCGCTGTCAAACGCTGAGACAAACTTCATTTCCAAGTGTGGTACTATACTATACAGCATTGCTGCTGTGATGAATGCTCTGCTCTTTAGATTGAAATGTTTCCCTGCGGGCAGGAAAGAGATGAAACGATTGCACCTGCATGGAGGGAGCCCGACTTTCCAGCAGCTCCCCCAGGAGGTGGGGAGCAAGCTGGGACTGCGGGGTCCTTGAGGCAAAACAAAGGTCAACAACAAGCAGAAAGAGTTAAAACAAAGGTCAGCAATGAGCAGAAAGAGGCAAAATAAAGTTGAGGAAATAGCCAAAAACAGGAAGAATAAAGGTCAGTAACGACTAGAATGTAGGCAGAATAAATGTCAGCAATGAGCGGAACATGGCAAAATAAAGGTGAGAAACAAGTAAAAAGAGGCAGAATACAGGTCGGAATGGAGCAGAAAAAGGCTGAATAAATGTCAGAAATGTCAGAAAATATGTGAAGAGGTGTGGTGCAGCAGCCAGGGCAGCTGACTTTGTAGCACAGGGCTCACGGTTCGATTCCCAGCTCCGGTGGCAGCTCAGCTCAGCACCATGTGACTCTGGGCAATAGCTCACTTAATTTCCACAACGGCCCCCAGCGCCTTGAGACCCGTGAGGGTGAGTAGTTCCCGCTTTACAAATACAGATTTATTTATTTATAGAAACCAGCATAAAGAGGCAGAATAAAAGTCAGAAAAGAAAAGAAAGAGGCAAAATAAAGTTGAGAAAGGAGCAGTAAGAAGCAACATAAAGGTCAGCAACGAGCAGAAAGAGGGAAAAACAAGATGAGAAATGAGCAGAAAGAGGCAGAATAAAATTCAGAAGGGAGCAGAAAGGGGCAGAATAAAGGTAAGAAACAAGCATGAAAGAGGCAGAATAAATGTTAGAAACAATCAGAAAGAGGGAAAATAACGGTGAGACCCATCCAGAGACTCACGCACCCACTCACGCCCACTCAGATACACAGGCACCCACTCACAGATGCACGTAGATGCTATTGAGCATTCTCACAGACACACTCAAACACTCATCCATGAACTCACAGATCCACTCAGAAACTCATGTTGCCATTCATAGACCCACTCAGAGGCTCATGCACCCATTCACAGATCTACTCAGATACTCACGTACTCACTGATTGACCTACTCAGACACTCGCCCACTTATTACAGACCCACTCAGAGCCTCAAACAACCATTCACAGTCCCACTCAGACACTCATGTACCCACTTACTCGCCCACTCAGAGACTCATCCATCTACTCACAGACCTTCAAAGACACTCAAGCACCCAGTCACAGACTCAGAGACTCACGCACTGACTCACAGACCCACTAAGGCATTCATGCACCAACTCACTGACCCACTCAGACAATCATGCATCCAGTCACAGACCCACTCAGACACTCATGCACCCATTTACAGACCCACCCAGACATGCATGCACCCACTCATAGATCCATACAGGCACTTCTATACCCACTTATACAGCCATGTACACACCCATGCAGTCATGGACAGATCCACTCCAGACTCATAAAGCCACTCACACATCCACAAACCCACTTACATACGTACTCACAGGTCCATAAAGCCACTCACACACACACCTTCACCAATCTAAACATCCACTCACACACCTACTCTCAAAGGTTACCAGTTACAGTTAGGAAATTCAATGTAAAAAAACACTGAAATTCACTGAAAAAAACAAAGGTTACAGAGATGTTATCGTTAGGAAATAACATTAATAAACAATAGAAAATTACTGATAAAAACCAAAGGTTACATGGACATTTAAGTTAGGAAATAGAATTTTTGTAATTCCTTATAAATTCACAGAGAAATCCAAATGTTACAGGGACTTTACAGTTAGGCTCACATTTCACTTGTACAACACCATGGAAATTCAGCAGTTATATTTACCTGAGCTAACTATAATGTATACCTTAGTATTGTACTGCTTATGACCTCACATATTACATCACTCATGACAAGGTCAGTGACATCACTGATGACAAACATCTCAAATGACATCACTGATTATATCATCCACAGAACCACTCACACACCCACACACACATCACCATATAACCTCTCGAACACCCACTCCCACTCATACAACCCCTCATATATCCATTCACAGACCTATACCAGTACGCACGCAACAAATCACTCATCCATAGAGCCACTCACACAACCACTCACTCATACTACCACTCACACATTCACTAACTCACCCATACAGTGACTAATGTACCCACTCACTCACCAATACAAGCCACTCTCACATCCAGTCATCAAGCTATAAAGACACTTACACCCATTCATATATACCCTACAGCTACTCACACACCCACATCACCCATATAGAAACTCACACAGCTTCTCACTTACCCATATAGGTACTCACACATCCATATAGTCATGCACACTGCCACTCACTCATCCATACAACCACTCACACACCCACAGAACCACTTGCATACCCATTCATGCATCCATACAACCACTCACACACCCACTCACTGACACTTATAGACACTCACACAAAGTCACTCTCTAAAACAGCAACTTGTACCCACTCATCTAGACACACCTTCAAACAACTGCTCACTCACCCATACAGCCACTCAATACCCCTTCCATCACCTATACAGCCACTCATACTGTTACTCAGTCAACCATACATCTACTCTCACACCCACTTACATACCTATACCGCTACTCACAGAGCCATTACCTCACCCATACAGCCACTCACATACTCACTCACTCTCCATAAAAGCTACTCACACAGCCACTTACTCACCCATACAGCAACTCGGACATCCAATCACACACTGATACAGACAGTCAGACAGCTACTCAGATGAGATATGTCATAAATAGTATGACTTATTACAAGTACAGAAGAATAGTAATTTAACTTATGCTGTAGCCTAGTATATATATTTAAGTCTCAGAAATGTTTGCAAAAAACTTAAAGTCACAGGATGATGCCATTGGTGTTGTCATTTGAGATGTCATCAGTGATGTCATCAGTGATCTCACTGACCATGTCATGAGTTATGTAATATGTGAGGTCATAAGCAGTGTGTTGCGGGGGCATACAGTATAGTCAGCTCAGACAACTATAACTGCTACATTTCTATGGTTTTGTACATGTGAAATCTGAACCTAACTAAAACGTCCTTTGGTGTTTTCAGTGTATATATACACCAAGGTTTATTCAAGAATTAGTGGGTGTATGAGTACCTGCATGGATGATAAAGTGGGTGCATGACTGACTTTATAAGTGTGTGATTATATATGTCTCAGTGAATGTATGGGTGAGTGACTAATCTGTGTCAATGTCTGTATCAGTCTGTCAGTTGGCTGCATGGGTTGGTGAGTAGGTACATGAGTGTATATATGGGTTATTGATTGGTTGTCTGAGTACCTGTATGGGTGCATGACTCTCTGTGTGGGTGGGTGAAGGGGTGTGTGACTCCCTGAATGTTTGAGTGAATGGGTGAATAACTGGCTGTTTGGGTTCATGAGTGCATCTGAGAAGGACTGCATGGTTTGGTGAGTGTGTGTATAGCTGTGTCAATGAGTGAACGGATGTCTCAGTGGTATATGGGTGAGTAACTACATATGTGAAAGGCAGAATGTGTGAGAGTTGGAGTATTTAAGTGACTGTATGTGCGAGTATCATGAGTGATGTAATATGTGATGACATAAGCAGTGTATTGTGGAGGTGCGAGATATGGTTAGCTCAGCTAACTATAATAGAAGAATTTCACAGGTTTTGTACAAGTAAAATGCCTGCCTAACAATAATTTTCCATAACCATTGTTTTTATCATGAATTCCTAAGTTTTTTTAGATGTTAATTCCTAACTATAATGTCAATGTAACCTTTGTTTTTTAAAGAAATTTCTAAGGTCTTTTATATTCCATTTCCCAAATATAAAGTCCCTGTAACCTTTGGTTTGTTTAGTGAATTTCTAAGGGCTTTTAACTAGCAGTCACATTTGCAGAGTGGTGGGGAAAGGGGGCTCTGGACCTCTGACCAGCTCTCAGGAATTCCACTGTGTAGGACTAACAAGAGGTACCAGGAGGGATACTTGGCCCCCAAGGTCCCACAGATGTAAAGTGGACTTCATCCCCCAACCGGTAGAGCACCAGGAGGCACGTTTGCAGATTGGTGGAAAAGGGATGTGTGGCCTCTGAAGACCTTTTAGCAATCCCAATTTGTGGGACTTACTGGAGGTAACAGTTGGTCCCCAAGGACTATAACTACCTACTGGTGACCGCCAGTAGGTAATATATATATATTAGGTAGTCATAGTTAGGACCTAGTTTCCAGAGGAAGAACATTTATGTAATTTTCCAATAACTTTGATGAATCGTGGTAACATTTTCAAAATTAATACACTAGTCCCTTCAGCTGCTGTCTTGAAAGTTTTGGGGTGATGCATCAAGGGTGAACCAAGAAAAAGGGGGGGTCCCAAAACATTTTTTCTCCATGTTAATTTTCATAGGAAACTTTAGACATGGCTACAGCCTGAACTGCTGAATAGAATTACACCACATTTGGCAGAGAGGTAGCTCTTGGGAAGGCACACTTTTTGTTAAACGGTGTAAATCAGTTCAGTAGTTGCTGAGAAATGTAAAGATTCTCAGATATACAATTGTGGCCGCAGTAGATCTGTGATCCCTCCCGATCTCATGCCTGAGATCTGATTGTCTGCCAGCACTTCAAGCCAGAAAGTGTTGGCAGCCATCTTGTGACTCAGTTCAACTGAGTCACAAGAAAAAACATTAAAAAAAAAAGAAAAGGGGGCAGGGCAGAAACACCCGATCCCCTAAGCCCCTTTAGGTGTCCCACAGGGTCATCCAGGATCAAAAAAAGCATATGTTTTCAAAGTTTTAGGCAGGAGTCATGGTCGATCCACGAAGCCGGCTGAAAATGTTTAAAAAAACAAAGTGTGTTCTTGTGCGCTTTGTTTAATTCAGGCCCCCGGTGTGCCAGGTACCAGCAGCAATAAAAAATAATGATCGGGGCCCTGCGCAGGCCCCATACAGCCCTGGGAACCACCACCTCTGCAGGGCTATATTAAATTAACCCTCCCACACAGCCCAGGAACCACCACCTTCCCAGGGCTTAATATTTGTTGGAGGGGTGCTGCTCAGCCCCCCTTCTGGAGCTGTAAATGTCCCTGGATGACCGCCACCTCTCAGGGCCGGCTCAAGCAATGTCCCAGGGTGTCCATCCCTGGGACGTTGCAGTTTGCTCTGCTATGGCATATTAAACTCTGCTCTAGTTCATGGACGTGAGAGCAGTAAAAATGCTCTCACTTCCAAGAAGCGGAGCAGAATTGCTTTTAGACAGAGGGAGCTGCATGTTTGCAGCTCATTTTTAAAAAAAGCAATTCCAGTTGCCGCAGGAGGTGGGGAGCTGACAGGGACCATGGGGGCCTTGAGGCTCCACCCCACGGTCTCCAACATGGTGACCATGCCCTAGGGATGGGGTCCCCAGGGCAATATTGGCCCTGGGAGGGGGGCGCACTGGCCCACCTCCCTATTAAAAAGAAAATAGTTGAAGGCCTGCCCTGGGGGTCGGGGTCCCTGGTGCTGAAATGGCCTGAAAGGGGGCCCTCAGCCCCCTTCCCTTTGTACTTAAAAAAATAAAAATAAAGGCTAAACTCCGCAAGATAGGTTCCTAGGGGCCCAAAATGGTCCACAGAAGGGAGGCCTTGTGGCCCCTCCTTCCTAAAAATATACATTAAAAAACTGCTACTCATGGGAGACCCCACCCCTTTTCTCCACTACTCTGCAAATGCACCTCTTGGTACATTCCTGCATGGGGGATAAAGTTCCCCTGGCTGCTGAGGGTCCTTAGGGGCCAAGAAGACCTCCTGTTACCTCCAATAAGCCCTACACAGCTGGATTGCTGAGAGGTGGTAAGTAGCCAAGCCCCTTTCTTCACCACTCTGCAAATGTGCCTCTTGGTGCACTGCTGGTGGAGGGATGATGTCCCCTTGCCTCCTGTGGGCCTCAGGACTCAAGTGGACTTCTTCCCCCAAGCAGCAGTGCACCCGGTGGCGTGTTTGCAGAGTGGTGGAGAAAGGGTGTGTGGCGTCTGACCACCACCAAGCAATCCAGGTGTGTGGGTCTAACTGGAGTTAACAGGAAGGCTATTTGGCCCCCAAGGACTCTCAAAAGGCAAGCGGACTTCATCCCCTAAATAGTAGTGTGCCAGGACGTGTGTTTTCAGAGTGGGGGAGAAAGGGGGTGTGGCCTGCTATCAGATCTCAGCAATCCTGTTGTTTGGGACTTACTGAAGGCAATAGGAAGGGCAGGTGGCACCAAGGACCCTCAATAGCCAATGGGACTCCACCCCCCTACTAGTAGTGTGCCAGTAGGTGCTTTTGCAGAGTGGTGGAGAAAGGGGGCATGGCCTGCTATCAGATCTCAGCTATCCTGTTGTATGGGACTTACTGAAGGCAAATGGAAGAGTAGTTGGCCCCTAAGAATGTTCCTGAGGGCCAAGTATCCCTTCTGTTACCTCCAGTAAGTTCCACACGGCAGGATTGCTGAGAAGTTGCCAGAGGCATGCCCCCCTTTCTCCACCACTCTGCAAACATGCCTCCTGGCACACTACTAGTTGGAGGAAGAAGTCCCCTTGGCTCCAGAGGGATCTTTGGTGCCAAGAAGCTCTTTTGGTACCTTCTGTAAGTCCTACACATCAGATTTCCAGTGAGCTGCTCGGAGCTCCCCCTTTCTCCACTACTCTACAAATGTGACTACTATTTAAAAACCATAGAAATGCACAGAAAAAAATGAAAGGTTACCGGGACGTAATAGATTGAAATTAGCATTTACCAAACCTTAGAAATTCACTGGAAAAAAACGAAGGTCACAGGGACATTATAGTTATGAATTAGCATTTAAAAAGTCTTAGAAATTCACTAAAAAACCAAAACTTACAAGGATGTTATAGTTAGGGGCAGATTTCACTCATACAAAGCCAGAGAAATACATCTGTTATAATTAGCTGAGTTAACTATAACTTACGCCCCCTCAATGCACTGCTTATTACCTCACATATTACATCACTCTTGACATGGTCAGTGACATCACTGACGACATCTCAAATGACATCACTGATGACATCAAATTTGAGGCACCCACTCCCAGACATATAGAGGGGCAGATTTATGAAGGCCCTGCGCGGCCGGTGCGTCACTTTTTCACATGTTAAAAGTGACGCACCGGCGGCGCAAGGCCTTCATAAATCTGCCCCAGAATCTTTTATACAGCCACTGTCACTCCCAAACAACCATTCACAAACCCATTCACAGAGCCATACCAGTACTAATATACCCATTCACTGATTCATATATCTACACACACATCTACTTGCTCACCCATGCTGCCACTCTTACACCCACTCACTCACTCACTCACTCACTCACTCACTCACTCACTAATACAGCCTTTGATATATCCACTCATACACCCATTCAGGCACTCACACACTTAGGGCCATATGTATCAACATCTCCATTTGCGATTCTCAAATAGCGATGGTTTGCGAATCGCTATTTGAGAATCGCAAAATGCTTTGTATGTAGGATTTGCAATACATTTTGAGATTCCTACATATTCCTTAATTGCGAATCTCAAATTGCGATTCGCAATTAAGGAATACCTCCCCATTCATTCCTATAGGCCCATAGGAATGGATGGGAAGACATTCTCAATTTGCGATTAGCGAATCGCAAATTGGGAATGCAATTTCAAGGGTGCAGTGGAGTCAAAAGAACACCCTGCTGAACCCCTGAAATAAGCATGAATGAACATGTGGCACACATATATGCCCTAAGGGCATGCATGTGCTTCACATAACACTTTGAAAAATGCTGAAAAGTGCATTTTTCATAGAAATCGCAAATTACCACCAACTTGAAGTTGGTGGTAATTTGCGATTCCTTAAGGCCAAATTGCACTTTTAAGGGGCTTCTTACATTGCATTTACGGAATCGCAAAATGTGTGATTCCTTAATTGCTATCACAAAAAAAGGAATTGCAAATTTTGCAATTCCTTATTTTGCACGCAGATTTGCCTCATACATACCATTTGGCAAAATTGCGATCGCAAACTCCGAAATTCTGTGAATTTTGGCGTTTGCGAATGCAATTCTGCTTCATACATATGGCCCTAAGTGAGTCACCTATAGAAAAACTCACCTAAAACACACCTAGACACTCACCCATACTGTCAATCACATAGCCACTTACTCACCCAAACAGTTACACACACACACACACACTCATTTACTCGTACAAATAGTAACACATACTCACTCACCTATACAGTCACTGACAGAAGCATGCACTCATCCATATAGCTACTCTCACATTCACTCACTCACATTCAGTCCCTCATATACCCGTTCACTCACCTATACTACCTTATACATACCCAGTAACTGACCCATACTGACACACGTACTCAATCACCGACACAGCCATACAGACACTCACTCACCAATACAGCTTCTCACACATGCACTCAGTACCCCATACAGCCACTGGCTCATCCACTCACTCTTCTATACAGGCAGTCACACACCTCCTCAACCATACACACAGACACACAGACTACTATAGAGGTAGTCAGACAACCAATCAATCATCCATATAGCCATTCACGTACCAACTAACACACTCAAACACCCAATTAGACATCAACTGACAGATGCAGACATTCACACAACCAGTCACTCACCCATACATTCACTGAGACACCTAATCACTCACTTGTACAGTCATTCACACACCCACTGAGTCATATATACAGACACTCTTACACCCACTGATTCACCAATGTACCTTGGTGTATATATATATTACCTACTGACGGTCGCCAGTAGGTATATATAGTTAGGATTTTTTCCCTATGGGATTTTTGAAAATTCTATGTCTAATAACTTTGGCGTTTGTGGACGGAATTGGCTGAAATTTTCAGGAAAATGGAACATTTTGTTTCTGAGCAGCCCCTGAAAATTTGGGGGGGGGTTCGTCAAGGGGGGGCCGAGAAAAAAGGGGGGTCTCAAAACGTGTTTTTCCAATGTTAATTTCCATAGGGCGGTTGGCCTCACTTTTAGCCCGAACGGCTGAATGGATTTGCACGAAACTTGGCAAAATTGTAGGGACTGTTAGCCCGATGTGCCTTTGCTAGGTCTCAATATATGTGCTCCAGTGGATTTTGAGAAATTAACGTTCAAAAAAAGATATATATCTGTAAGCGCGCTCTGGGCAGCGCTCCGGTTCGCGTACTTTACGCGTAACGGAACTTCGCGAAGCGAAGCTGATTGGCTCTCCGGTGTCTGTCAACATTCTAAACAGTCCGGAGCGGCCGCCATCTTGTCTCTCGGTAGGATCGAGAGACAAGAGGAGGCCAAAACAAAGGGGGAAATGACCATAAGGGGGCATAGTAGATCCTCCCTGACCCCCTAGGTTTGATGTGGAGGCTTTAAAAGGGCCCCGCAGGGCAAAAAAACAAAAACAATTTTTTTTTATTTTTTTGCGTGGGGAGTGCCCGGTTCGCGAACCGGGAAGCGTTCTGGGGAGCGTACTATAAGGAAAAAAGAATGATAGACTTTTCAAATACTGTATGTTAATTGATTGTTGGTTTTGTTGATTATTTTTTAATTTCTTTATTTTTTAAGCAATTATTTATTATTGTGATTGTGTTTCAAAATTTAATAACATTTCTAACATTTCACTGTCTGAAATGTCGTCATTTTCATTGAACATAGTTTGTAATCTCTGAGGGTGTAAAATGTCCTCATTTTGAAGGAGGTTATCTACTGCTTGCACACATTGCAGTAGTTCTTGGTCCCAAGTTTCATCCATAAATTCTATATAATTTGGATCAATTAATTCTTGGCTGCTCTCTTGCAGGACAATTTGAAATGAAACTTTCTGTTCGCCTTCCATGTTGCCTGAAATTTGGATAAAAAAAATATATATTAGTAGAGATAGGGCACTGTTGGGATTAATTTTAGATAGGCAGTTTTTATCAGTGAATTTATCTTTGGGCAGTGTATAGTATCAGAGTGGAAGTAGGAATATAAAAAAATGTATGTGATTTAACGTAAGTAATTTCATAATTATACAAGAGAAACCTAACTCCATCCATAACTATAACAGAGAAGTCTATCTAAATCTATAACTACTACAGAGGGATAGTATATAACTATCAGAAAAAGTTTACCATATTAACTTTTGGTGCACAATATACTTCAGTTTTAAAAATAACAACTTACCTTTACAAAGAAGTTGAAGTGATTAGTGAAAATCCAATTGAAATGTACACCAGGAAGTAGTAGTCAAAATGGCTGTGTTTCCTTCTCTTCCTTTATATATATTCAGGTATATAACCAATCAAATGTCAGGTAATAAAAGTAGAAAATGAAAGTAACATTTTCATTGGTTGTCAATTCCAACACTTCAGATGTGTTTTGAGAAGTAATTTACCTCACGGTATTTAGAGAGGTCTACAGGCTAAATGGCTAAATGGAATTTCAATCAAATTTGTGAAAATGATAGGGATTGGTATGTAGTATGAGCTAATCTATATTTGGTGAGAGTGTCTCCAGTCGTTTTTCTGTAAATTACTTTCCCACCTTTTTTGATGGTGCGCTTCCCGGGGAGCGCCCCGGTACGCGAACTGGCGAGCGCCCCGGTACGCGAACCTGAAGCGTTACGGGAGTCCACCATTTTGTGTTTCGGTCGACTTAAGATACAAGATGGAGGGCAAATAATGTTCAGAATGGGTAGAAGGGGGCACGGTAGACTTATCTTGACCCCCTAGGTTTTCTGAGGGTGGCTGAGGAGGCTTATATGTGCGAAAAAAAAGATTTTTAAAAAAAAATTCGCGAGGTTAGCTTCCGGTTCGCGTACCGGGTAGCGCCCCGGGGAGCGTACTTTGTTGAAAATTAGTGAAAAAAGTTAGAGAAAAATAATAATTGTGAGTGATCAGATGTAGGGTAGCTCTGAGAAGAGCTTTTGGGTTTATGGTGCATTTAGGTACTTATAAGTAGGTACCAATGCACAGTCTTAAATTCAGAATGAAAATTCTGTTGCCCTCATCTGAGAAGTGAACTCCATCTCCTCTGTAGATATCTTGCATGTAGTAACGCAAGTTATTGTTGTACATGGAGCCCATTCCATGGTCTCTCATGTAAGCTGAAACAGATTTGTTTACATGCTTCCTCGACTTCTCAATTTGTGGACAAAATTGGTTTGACCACCTCCATTTCTGTCTTTGGCATATATTTGAATATACCAAGGCAGTTTGAGGAAAAAGTGCCATCAATTGCTCAAAGGTGTCCTTTAAAAGCATTTCCAGACCTACCACAGTCAAAGTGCCCAAATTATTACCTCCACAGTGCACAATTAACAGGTCAGGTTTTGGCAAATGCATAAAGGTTTTCACCAATGGTATCAATTGGTGACATTTTAATCCTTTGTGGCCAAACCACTTAATTTCCACATCTTGTAAATTGAGGTTAGGTAAATTTCTGTTCTCAGCATACCTCTGAGCCCAATAGATGTAACTATGTCCAACAATCCAGACAGAAAACATGGTGAGAGGAGGTTCTGCTGCAGTCAGATGAAGTGTGGCAATGAAATGGCACTTGAAAAAATAAGAGTTTAAAATGAAAAAAACTGTGGAGTTTCTGTGTTAATGAAGCAGTAACAGTGATTGGTGGATTTTGATTGCTGAAAACAGAAAGTTAGGGTGCATGGATGAGTTCTTTGAAAGATGTATTTTGAGTGGTCAAGAAAAAATCATTAAATGAAAGAATGCACTGGATATGCAGGTGCACTGAGAGTTCAGAGTTCAATTGAAACATTGTTGTGTGAACTTGCAAACACCAGAGGTCTTCCAAGAGGTGGTTGCTATGCAAAAAAGGCAGAGAGGGCAGAGGGGGGAAGGGTTTTGATTTGAAAAAAGTGAGGGAAGAGTTTTGATTGGGTGACATGAGAGATATGTGTGAAGAATTACAGCATTTCTGTGCTTTTGATAGCTGCAGACTCTGGAGTGCATACCTTTTGCTCTGCTGAAGACAAATTGGTGTGTTTCTGAGACTGTTTTGAAACTCATAAAGTATTTGCTAAGGTGAGAAAAGATTTCTTTAATTTAGATAGAGAATAGTGTGCTTTAAGGAGAAAATTATGAAGAAAGTTGTGTTTTTCAAATGTTGCTTTGTCTCAAGTGTTTTACAAATAGATTTTGTTTCTTTGAGAAATTGTAATTGGAGAAAATGTGAAGTATTAGTACTGACAGGGTTTTTTTGTGCATAGGAGCTGTGGAGTGTTTTCAATTTATGACTTGAAAATCGTTTTTGAGGAAAAGGAATGGTTTTAAAATTTATGACAAGGACATAATGGTGTATGCTTCTTTATAAGGCAATTGAGTGTCTCTGATGTTATTTTTCCCATTTTAATGTAAGACCTTTCCCTGTGGAGCAAATTGCTTGTAAATATGCTCCCACCTGTGCATGGCAAATTTAGATTTTGAATGTTTGAGTTACATAGCCATGTTAAAAGTGACCCAAACATGCTGCAAAGGCAATCAAAAAACGCTTTCATGTGTCTTAAGGACATTTTAAGTCATTTCCCCATGTGGAGTGTTTTCAAATTATGACTTGAAAATCGTTTTTGGGGAAAAGGAATGGTTTTAAAATTTATGACAAGGACATAATGGTGTATGCTTCTTTATAAGGCATTTCAGTGTCTCTGATGTTATTTTTCTCATATTAAATTAAAAGACCTTTCCCCGTGGAGCAAATTCCTTGTAAATATGCTCCCACCTGTGCATGGTAAATTTAGATTTTGACTGTTTGAGTTACATAGCCATGTTAAAAGTGACCCAAAAAAGTTGCAACGGCTTTAAAAAAACACTTTCATGTGTCTTAAGGACATTTTAAGTCATTTCCCCGTGGGCAGTGTTTTCAAATTATGACTTGAAAATCGTTTTTGAGGTAAAGGAATGTTTTTAAAATTTATGTGTGCCATATGCCCCCAAATTTCTTTTTCAGGGGTGCAGCAGGGTGTTCTTGAGACACCCCTGCACCCTTGGAAAAATTCCTAATTTGCGATGAGCTAATTGCTAATCGCAAATTGCACCTTCATTCCTATGGGCCTCCTGGCCCATGGAAATGAATGGGTAATTTGCAATTAGCAATTTGCTCATCGCAAATTAGGAATGGTAAAGAATCGCTATTTATTCCTTAAAATTCGCTATTTAGGAAATGCAAAATAGTTTGATGATACATATGGCGGTTCATCTCTAACAAGATAAGAAGCTTAGGGATAGATTTATGATGACTGGCGCAATGAAGTGGACACCACTTACTTCATTGGTAGGCCTTTACATGTATTATCTCCTCTGTATTCTTCATCAAGCGTAACTTTGATCTGCAATCCTGAGTAGGCCTCACCTTAAACAAACCTCTGGATAGGCCACACCTTATCGTCATCCTGAATTAATCATTTAAAATGCTAGGGACAGATTTATGATAGGTGTATGCCTCTTTTGCGCCACTGTGCGTCACTTTTGTGATGCAGCGGCGGTGCAAAAGATTTGCTATGAGGCGGCAAAATTACAAATTGATGCATTTAGGCAGATGTGTCATGCTGTAAAAAAACCGTGCCACATGAAACCGATGCAGCAGTGATGCAAAAGATGCACCATGTTGCAAGACAGGCCTCACTTGGGGCCATATGTATCAAGCTAATTAGCATTCGCAAAGGCCGAAATTCTGCGAATTTCGGCCTTTGCGAATGCTAATTAGACAAATGGTATGTATCAAACAAGTTTGATGCAAAATAAGGAATAGCAAAATTTGCTATTCCTTATTTTGCGATTGCACTTAAGGATTTGCAAATTTTGCGATTCCTTACATGCAATGTATCAAACAAAAAATATGCAAAAAATGCCATTAAGGATTTGCAAATTACCACCAACTTTTAGTTGGTGGTACTTTGCGAATTCTTTTCAAAAAGCTTTTTTTCCAAAAAACAAAAGGTGCCATATGACTCCCATACATGCCCTTAGGGCATGTATGTGCGCCATATGCCCCCAAATTTCTTTTTCAGGGGTGCAGCAGGGTGTTCTTGAGACACCCCTGCACCCTTGGAAAAATTCCTAATTTGCGATGAGCTAATTGCTAATCGCAAATTGCACCTTCATTGCTATGGGCCTCCTGGCCCATGGAAATGAATGGGTAATTTGCAATTAGCAATTTGCTCATCGCAAATTAGGAATGGTAAAGAATCGCTATTTATTCCTTAAAATTCGCTATTTAGGAAATGCAAAATAGTTTGATGATACATATGGCGGTTCATCTCTAACAAGATAAGAAGCTTAGGGATAGATTTATGATGACTGGCGCAATGAGGTGGACATCACTTACTTCATTGGTAGGCCTTTACATGTATTATCTCCTCTGTATTCTTCAACAAGCGTAACTTTGATCTGCAACCCTGAGTAGGCCTCACCTTAAACAAACCTCTGGATAGGCCACACCTTATCGTCATCCTGAATTAATCATTTAAAATGCTAGGGACAGATTTATGATAGGTGTATGCCTCTTTTGCGCCACTGTGCGTCACTTTTCTGATGCAGCGGCGGTGCAAAAGATTTGCTATGAGGCGACAAAATTACAAATTGATGCATTTAGGCAGATGTGTCATGCTGTAAAAAAACCGTGCCACATGAAACCGATGCAGCAGTGATGCAAAAGATGCACCATGTTGCAAGACAGGCCTCACTTGGGGCCATATGTATCAAGCTAATTAGCATTCGCAAAGGCCGAAATTCTGCGAATTTCGGCCTTTGCGAATGCTAATTAGACAAATGGTATGTATCAAACAAGTTTGATGCAAAATAAGGAATAGCAAAATTTGCTATTCCTTATTTTGCGATTGCACTTAAGGATTTGCAAATTTTGCGATTCCTTAAATGCAATGTATCAAACAAAAAATATGCAAAAAATGCCATTAAGGATTTGCAAATTACCACCAACTTCTAGTTGGTGGTAATTTGTGAATTCTTTTCAAAAAGCTTTTTTTCCAAAAAACAAAAGGTGCCATATGACGCCCATACATGCCCTTAGGGCATGTATGTGCGCCATATGCCCCCAAATTTCTTTTTCAGGGGTGCAGCAGGGTGTTCTTGAGACACCCCTGCACCCTTGGAAAAATTCCTAATTTGCGATGAGCTAATTGCTAATCGCAAATTGCACCTTCATTCCTATGGGCCTCCTGGCCCATGGAAATGAATGGGTAATTTGCAATTAGCAATTTGCTCATCGCAAATTAGGAATGGTAAAGAATCGCTATTTATTCCTTAAAATTCGCTATTTAGGAAATGCAAAATAGTTTGATGATACATATGGCGGTTCATCTCTAATAAGATAAGAAGCTTAGGGATAGATTTATGATGACTGGCGCATCACCAGGGATGTGCCAGTCATCCTGCGCCGCTGTTCCGCCACCCATGGTGTGCTGCATTTACAATGCGGCGCACCATGGGGCAAAAACGGCACAGATGCGTGACGCATCTGTGCCGTAAAGGTGGCGCATTGCTGGAGTTGTATCGCAAGTGCGATGCAGCTCCAGCAAGGCTCAGGGGTGCCCTATCTCCACAATGCTGCGTCAAGACCTATGCCTGCTTCAAGCAGGCGCAGGGTTTTGACGCAGCTTTGTCCTATCTGATTGTAAATGCGGCACAACATTGGTGGCAGAGCAGCGGTGCACGTTAACTGGTGCATCCCTGGGGATGTGCCAGTTAACATAAATCTGCCCCTTTATATTTAAGTATGTGCAGGGGACACAGAGTCGGTAAGGCTTATCCAAGGTTAAGAAGAGATGAGTCCTGTTCACTGATAAATTGGACATAGGCTTCACCTCCTCAGCATCGCTGGACATGGCTAAATAATAGCTGCAAAATGTTACTCTTGTTAAACAATTTTACTATTATAATCTCTGAGATTTGTCTCTTACTCTGCAACATCTCATTGTTGTTATCTTTCTTTAGGTTTAAAGTATTTTATTGCAGCATCAAAAAGTTAAACACAAAACCACACAGGTCAACAATTACAGGTGTCTCGGTGCGAATAAAGCAATCAATTTGCTACAGAGGAGCGCCCTGTGGCTACATTGAGAAAAAGGCCAACAGCATTCCAGGTCGTATGACAGGCGCATCTCCGAGTGAGACATGACCAGAACTCAACTCCCCTGCACCCAACTCCCCTCCTCCCCCCCCTCATTCCTATCCCCACCCCCCACCCCTCGTACTGTGCTAAAAGTGCCCTACGTCGCCAAAGCAGAAGAGCGCCCAGGCCCCCATCATTCCTGAGGTCACTAGCGGGTCAAGTGGACGGAGTCGCCGGAGACGTCAGACGTAGCAGTCTGAGGTACCGGGGACAAGTGATTTCCCTGAATTCGGACTGTAACAAGGTGTGAAAGGGGAGCCACAACTCCTCGAATGTATCCACCTCCCCTGCCGCCACCAGGGACATCTTCTCCATCCCCAAGACATGCCACAACCTGTGCAACCAGCCAACCGCGGTGGGAAGTGTAGTGGTGCGCCAATGAATAAGTATATTCTGGACCGCCGAACCCAATGCAATTGCTATTTGCCTACCCTTTTTGGATTTCAGAGGATACATCAGGTCGTTGGGCAGACCCAGCAGAACATAGGCGGGGAAGCGTGGGAGCTCAATCTCAAAACACCGGTCTATCTCCCCCAGCACCTCCTCCCAATAGGGGTCCAGTAAGGGGCACTCCCATAGGACATGTGTGAGTGTACCGACTTGTCCACATTCTCTCCAACAGGTCTGGGGGATATTATGATTCATTTCATGCAACCGTGCGGGGGTGTAGTACCAGTAGGTGGAAATTTTTGTGAATGTTTCGGTGAGCCCTGTGTGGTATGCGGAGTGTCGTGCCCGGTAAGAAATGCGTTCCCAGTCGGTGTGTCCCAGCTGTCTACCAAGTTCCCGTTCCCAACGTTCACGACCAGGATTATAGATGTGGGTCGGGGGGGCTGCAGAAGCTTATATAGGTCCGAGATGAGCTTGGCGTCCGAGGAACGCATCACCAACCAGCGTTCGTAAGGCGTAAGATTCCGATCGGCCATGTCTCGCACCTGCGGTTGAAGCGCCCAGTGACGCACCTGCATGTACCGCAAGCGTTCCGTTTCAGGTAGATCATAATCCCGTCTGAGGTCCTGAAAGGGCGTGGCCCCCTCCGGGCCATACATGTGGAACAGCGCAGAGCAACGAGCCGTGCGCCAGCGCACAAACGCTCCAGGCTCCATACCGGGACCGAAGTCCGGGTTGTCCACTATCGGGGTGAACGGCAACGGAAAGGTAGTAAGCTCGTGTTTGCTGCTCACCGCATCCCAGATCTGCAGTGGGACCCTCGTGACAAAGGAAGCGTATAGGTTGGGCGGGCGGTGGGGCCTACGCAAGAACGGTATCTCCTGTAATGGACGGCCCGCCACCGCCTGGTCCTGGAACAACCAGTGTTTGTCGGACTCCCACCTACTCCATTCCACCAGGTATCGGAGTTGCGCTGCTTGGAAGTATTTGGTGAGGTCTGGTATGCCCAGGCCACCGGATTCCGGCGCCAGCGTGGAGAGAGCTCTCTTGAGTCTGGGCTTGCGGCCCTGCCAAACAAAGCGAGCGATATCCGCCTGGATCTGTCGGATCCATCCTTTAGGAGGCTGAAGTGGGAGGGCTCGGAAGAGATATAAGACTCGCGGGAGGAGGGTCAATTTCACCGCTGCTATCCTGCCAAGCAGCGACAGCATTCCCTTATCCCACCGGGCGAGTTCTTCCTTGACTTTCCTACCCATAGCCGCGTAGTTGGCCGAAACCATGGCAGGAAGGGAGGGCGCCAGGAGGATGCCCAGATAAGGTACCAAATCCTTAGACCAGCTCAAGGGAAAAAGCCCCTGTAGGTCAGATTTCGTCATGGGAGACAGGGAGATGTCAAGGGCCACCGACTTCCCCAAGTTCATCTTGAAACCTGCTACCCTGGCGAAGCTATCCAATTCAGCGATGCACGCGGGAAGGGAACGACCCGGGTCATCCAGTGTCAGGATGACATCGTCCGCGTAAAGACTGAGAACATGCACGAACCCCCCCATCCGGATGCCCGTCACTGCCAGGTTGGTGCGAACCCGCTGGGCGAATGGCTCCATGTAAAGGGCGAATAGAAGCGGTGACAGCGGGCACCCTTGCCGGGTACCCCGCTCTATCATGAAGTTACCAGAACTGCAGCCGTTCACTCGTACCACAGCAGAAGGGGATCTGTAGCAATTGAGTACGAAAGTGCGATACTTCTCCCCCACGCCCATCTTACATAGCACCTTTTCGAGGTACGGCCAGTGCACCCGGTCGAACGCCTTCTCCACGTCGATGGAAAGCAGCATACGTTCACCAGGGAGTCTGGAGGCCTTCTCCAATAAGTGGACCACCCGTTTGGTGAGATCCACTGTCTGCCGGCCAGGAATGAATCCCGCCTGGTCCGGGTCGATAAGCCCCGGCATGTGTAGTGCCAACCGCGCCGCGAGAATCCCCGTATATAGCTTGAGGTCCGTGTTCAGAAGTGAGATCGGCCTATAGGATCCACATTCAGCCCGGTTTTTGCCAGGCTTGGGGATCACCGACACCGTTGCCAGGAGTAAGTCCTGGGGAATGGCCCCAGGCTCCGAGAATGAATTAAAGAGGCGCGTCAGAATCGGCGCCAACTCCTGGCAGAACGTCCTGTAAAAGAGGGGGGTGTAGCCATCGGGTCCCGGGGCTTTCCCCAGTTTGAGGCCAGAAATCGCCGAGATCACCTCCTCGGGTCTAATGTCTCGTTCCAAGTACTGAGCTTGGTCCGGGGCAAGGGAGGGGAGAGTGACCGAGTCCAGATAGTCATCCTCCTCCTGTGCTGATGGGGCCTGCCCCGCGTAGAGGTCTGCGTAGTACCGACGGAACCCGTCCGCGATTTGGTCATCCTCTGTGACCGTCCCCCCACCAGGAACAGATAACTCCTTCACCCGGTGTCTCTGGTGTTGCACGCGAAGTTTGTTCGCAAGAAGGCGGCCGCATCTGTCCCCCCCGGTACAGTACTTGTGCTTCAGGCGTAACGCCGCATACTCCGCCCTGTCCATATCCAGCGCAGACAAGAGTTTCCTGGCGGCCTTGAGTTGACGCCAAACCCTGGGCGCCCCTGTCCTCTGGTGTACCTGTTCCAATTCCCTCCGCTGCGGAGATCGCGATGAACTCGCCCTGAAGCACTACCTTCAGGGCCGCCCATTGCGTCACCCGGGTGGTGTCCCCGTTATCGTTGTGACGTTGGAATTCAGCCAGGGTGTCACGTATACGCGTGACCACTGATTGCCTGTGGAGCAGCATGTCCCTAAGGCGCCAAACCCCTCGTGAGAGGGAGACGGGGGCAGTCTAAAAACGCCCACCACCGGCGCATGGTCCGACAGGGAAAGCACGCCCACTTCAGAGGTCGAGGCCAGCTCACAAACCGGGCCCGACACCAGCAGGTGATCTAGTCTCGCGTAGGATCTATGGGCATGGGAATAATAGGAGTACGTCCTAGACGTGGGGTGGAGCCGCCGCCACAGATCGTGCAGATCAAGGTCTTCCATACGGGACCTAAGTGCTTGCGAGAATTCGCCCGCTTGTGAGCGTCTCTGAGTCGACCTATCCAAGGGTGCATTGAAAACCATATTCAGGTCTCCCCCCAAGACAACATGCCTATCTGGGGTGGTCGTTACCTCCTCTAGGGCCTGAAGCAGAAACCGTTCTTGTCGGTTGTTGGGGCTGTAAATCGTGCCTATAGTGAACACTAGGCCGCCCAATCTAACCCTGTAAGCCAAGAGCCTCCCTCTCTGTTCAGCCACTTTGTGCAGGATCTCCCCCTTGAACCTCCCAGATACGAGAATGGCAACTCCTGCTGTTTTAGACACGTCAGAAGAGAAGAGCTGTGTGGGGAACTTCGGTGTGCGCATCCTATGACAATCTTTGGCCAAGAGGTGAGTTTCCTGTAAGAGACAGATGTCTGCCTGGGCATTATCTAGAAGGGACAGCACAGCCCTGCGCTTGACCGGGTTATTCAGCCCTTTCACATTTAAGGTTAAAATCTTAAGGGCCATCAGGGGAATGTACACAGGTTAAGCAAAGCCATGCTGGACAGACAGTGCAGGGAAGGCCCCGCAACTAGCAATACAGGCGAGCAGCACTCAGTGAAATTAAGCAATACTATAGCACAGTACGGTCTCCCAGTCCCACCCCTACCCGCTCTAGCAGCAACCCCCCCCGAACTCAGAACTCCCCCCTCCCCTGTCCCGTCCCCCAACACCCGGGACCTTGAACCCCCAACCCCAACTCCCGCATCCCCCCCCAACAAACCAAATCTCTTTAACTGCAGGCTGCCCCTCTCTGTGTCCAAGGAGTCCACCAGCCGGTGGTTCCCCAACCCTCCCTTTCCATGCCTCCCATCCCTACCTCCCAACCCTACATTCAACTCCATTGTCCCAATCCGGTCCCTAGTGGACAAGGCCGTGGAAATTTTGCAAAGTGGACGTCCAGCCACAACCCACTCCCCCCGTCCCCTCCCGCCCCCGGAACCCTCGCACCTGCGTTAATGATGAGGCTATGTCGATCTCCCCCCGGAGTCTGGTTAGGCCGTTAAGGCCACATTCACGGTTGCCGTCTCTCTGGACACCTCTTGGAGCGCACTGTCCATCCCCGCTCTGATCATGGGCGAGTCGGGTCGCGCGGGCTGGGCGGGAGAACGCCGTCTCCGGACCGATCGCCAGCCGTCCCTGGTGTTACGCCGGTGGTCGGGCGTGGGAGTCTCTCCTTCAGTTGCCGTAAGGCCCAGCACCTCGCAAACATCCTGCAGGGACCGCAGCTGGTGCAATCTCCCGTTCCATCGAAAAATAAGTCTGAAGGGGTGGCCCCAGGAGTATTGCGTGTCATGTTCCCGTAGGAAGTCCGTGGCAAGCTTGAATGATTTGCGCCTCTGCAGAGTGATGGTGGATAAGTCCTGAAAGAGGGCCACCTGTTGTCCTCGAAATGATAGGGGCTGCTTCCTGCGGGCCTCACGAAGGATCCGCTCCTTCAGGGGGAAATCCGGGAGGAAGGCCAGAATGTCCGGCGGAGGCGCCGCGGCTCTGCGGGGTGGGCCTACTCTATGCGCCCTGTCGATCCTCATTGGGAAGTCCCCGGGCTCCCCTAGGATATCACGGAACAGGTCCATCAGATAGGCGGTCACGTCCTCTCCCTCCTCTTTAGATGGGACGCCTCGTACGCGAATGTTATTGCGCCTGGACCTGTTTTCAAGGTCCTCATTATGCGTCTGGAGGTCGATGTGCTGTTCTGTGAGCCGTAGGACCTCCTGTTGTAGGTGGGCAATCTCCTCATCTCTGGAATGGCCGGCTTCCTCCACCGAGGCCACCCTGTCTCCCAACGAGTCGACTTCCCTGCGTAACTCTCGGACCTCTCCAGCCACCTCCTGCTTCAACACCTGGAAGTCTTCCCTGAGGGTGCCAAACAACGTCTCCAGAAAGGACCTGGTCACAGGGGGCTCCCCGCTCTCCGCACCCCGTGAGCTCGACGGGGGACCAGTGCCCGTCTGACCCCTGTCCTGGCGAGGGGTCCCACGGTTCAACATCTCCGGAAGGGTGCCTTCCCCCTTCTTACCCCCCTTGGAGCCCGACATTTGTGGCGCCTGGGCGTGCAGCGGCTCCAATGGCGCCGCCTGAGGTCTGAGTGGTAGGGCAGGTGGCGCCCAGGGTCTTCTACTGCCGCGTCGCCGCTGTGATAGGGGGTCCCTGGCTGTTCTCCGGGACTCCGTCACTTCTCCAAGGCCGATCGTCGCTCAGCGAAGGCTGCCAGCTCAGCGACGGGCCCAGTGCGCCCAGCGGGGCTTTTGGCAGCGGCGGGCCCCCTCCACTTGGCCTGTGCCTCAGCAGCACGTGCGCTATGCTCCTCAACACCAGCCAATCCGACACTCAACGTCAGGCCCGGAACGCTAGAGCCCCTTCTTCCGTCGATCGCCCCAGGAGTTCACTGCTACACAATCGCCGGCGAGGCCATGCCCAAGGTCAGCGCGCCGCTTCACCAACTGCTACTGTGGAACCTGCTATGCCTCCAACGTCCGCTCACTCTTGGGGAGCCTTTCCCTGCTCAGTCACCGCATCCAGGGGCCACTTCCCCCTCTCGGACAGGCGCTATAGGCCAGGCGCCGCAGCAGCCCCCAGATCTCTCCGGTGTGGTGCGCTGTGGGCTCCGCTCTGCAGTGTCTCTGGAGCTCCGTGTCACCGCACTCCCCTCCAGCTCTCTCCCCACCTCCACTGCAGAAACCAGGGGGGGGGGGTTCGTGTCCAGGGCCCCGCTCCGTCTCTGCACTGTTCCGAATTTCGGGACCTCACCGCTCCAGCCCCCGAGCACACTGCGCAAGCCGCCCTGGATCACCCTCGCCGAGACTCGTCACCTCTCCAGTGCCGCCTCGCCTCCTGCGTGCTTCACTCTGCCTCCATGCAGTCCGCGGGGGCAATTGCCACCGCACCTGGGCCCCCGGCTCGACTCCACACCCCACTTGCTGCCTCCTCACCTCTTCCGAGTGACCTGGGGGGGAGAGAGGGGGGCCCGCTCCGTCTTCGCCCGGTCAGCATCTCTCCCGGCCTCCCTGGCACCGCGCTCCGGGTGCGCTGGTATGGGCACTGCAGCGGGGGCCACAGGCGGGCTCACTGGTCTGCAGGCACCGCTGCTGCGCCGAGTTCTTCACCGCCGCCGGAGCCGCCCCTCCGCAGTTCCGATCACTGCAGCCTTCCGGCTAGGCCACAGCCGCGGCCTCAATTAGCCGAGGGGCGGGCAGTCATTAGGGTTGGCGCCGTCTTCGGGGCTCCGCTCCTCCTTCACCGGACTCCAGCGCTCGTCTCGCCGGGTCACCGACCCTATGTGCACCGGCTCTCAGGCTGGACCCTGGGGGCGCCAGGCGCCGCGACACCAGTAGCCGTGCTACAGCTCCGGCCCGCTGCCCTGCAGCACTTCGGGGCTCTGAGGCCGCCTACACCGCACCCGGCTCTGACAGTGTCGGCGAGTCCGGACCCCTGTCCAGCGGCAACCGGAAGCTCCCCCAGTCAGCTCCGCCACCTCAGGTAGGCAGGGGGGGGAGAAATTGCTCAATTTAGGGGTTTCGGGCCTGGCCGGGAGCGGGAGCTCGGGAAGGACACGTCTTCCTACTCCTCCATCTTGGCCACGCCCTCCGTTATCTTTCTTTAAAGATAAAGACAACATCAACATGAGCGACAATCAGCAATCAGTTGATTTCGACCTCATCATTGAACTCGTAATTGAAACATCAGTGGATGTTGATCCCTTGGATGATTTAAATCCTGAGGATGAAGAAGAACGTGATGAGGATGCAGATTTGTCAGAATTGTATGACATAGGATGGGAAGCTGACGTGCTTGAGCCTATGGAACTATAAACATTTATTTTAAAAGTGTATAATAAATAAAAAGTAAAAATGTAAACCGTTTAATTTAAAAATAAAGACACCTTCAAAAACAGGTTATGTGTAGTGTCTTCAATAAAATATTAAAATATGCTCATAAAATTAGATCAGATTCACATATAAAACAGCACAGGTAAAATGAATATAAATTCCATTTCTTTTCTGCTATTTCTGTATTCTAAATTTGCCAAGCACTAAAAAATCTTCTATGTAAAAATGTCAAGTAGTGTTTTAAGTTTTTGATTACTGTTATTGATTTACTGTTGGGTAATAGTGGTTAATAACATTTTTTATTATATTTTACCACAGATTCAACTGCAGATCATTTCAAGATTTCAGCATGCCAACCAAAGAAAGACTGAGAAAGGCTGCAAAACGTCAAAGACAGCAGGTCAATGAAAAAAAGCAGCAGTCCTCTAACAAAAAGATTTGTCAAGTCACCAAGAAAGCACCGGGTAAGAGTACAAAAACATTCATAAGAAATATCTGTAGTAAAAAAAATATTACTACAGAAAATGTTTCAGTCCAGAAAAAGAGAAGCAATTCAAACGGAAAGGAAAGGCCAATGAAAAATGTTACTGCTAGAGCAAGAGATAACTCTGTGCATGATAGTAGAAGGAAACAACAGTTTAGGGACATTCGTAAACGAATGTTCCGCAACAGGATAATTGGCAATGTGTTAAAAAATATTAAGAAAGGTCAACAGAAAGTGGTTTTTTATAAGAGAAAAAAAATAGTTGAGAAAGTTATTGATCAGGCATTTGAAATTAAACGTAAGTTATTTATTTTGATAATCAATAGAATTAGGAAGCTAAACAAGGCAATTTATGATTTCAAAAGAAATAGTAGGTGGAAGAGAATAGTTAATCGTAGTAATTTTTGTGACGTTTTTTCTGGAGAATGGATGCATAGTTCAAGCTGTGAGGCATTTTTTAATGAGGAGAGTTATTTCCAGGATAATGATTTGGTGCATGCAGTTGACACCAGTGGTCGAGCTTATGAAGTGAAAGATGGTTGTCCAGTTGAAAAAGTAAAACTTGTGACAACAGAGATAGAAGAGGTGTTAGGTAATGAGGTTTTAGGAAGACGTCCTAAGGGTCCTGTGTACATCTGGAAGTGTAGTAGTATTTGCAGTGTGCGACAGGATTCCATCAATTTGCTTAGTGATTTTGTACGGTCATTTAATAAGAAAAGTTTGAAGCAGAAAATGAAGTTGTTGCAAGAATTAGATCCTTGCAGAGTGAGAGAAGTGACAAGTTTGCATGGTCATTCACTGGCTTGTCTTTCCAGGAGAGTATGCCAGAGTGTTTTTCATCATTTCAGGATGCTAGCAGTGCATCATAATAAAGTGAGGAAATTAGTTAGAATGTTGTATTATGCTAAGAGTCCAGCAGTTATGCTTAAACAATTATGCGCTGCTCTTTTGCATGGTTCTGAAATAGATGTGAAGAATATGTGTGAAGAAATTGAGTTTTGTTACTTTGGAAGTAAAGAGGAGAATGTTGAAATTGACCAAGAAGAAGCGGGTAATGTGGAAGATAGTGTACAGGTTTCCAGTACAGATAATTTCCAGAGGGAAATTGCGACGTTTGAGGTGAAATCAAGTGAGAGGCCAAATTTCACTTGTGTGTGTTGTCGACGCACTTATTATAAGAATCAGACTAAGTTAGTGGATTTATATGCAAAAAGTGAAAGGGAAAATAATAGTGAATGGAAGGATTTCACAACATACTTGATGGTAGAAAATTGTTTTGATTTGGGATTGGATCAACGTGTGTGTACTTATTGTTGTAACAAATTAAATCAAAACCAGATGCCTGCTAGAGCAGTTCATAATAATCTGGAATTGGTTGAGATTCCTTCTGAATTGAAGGATTTAAATACTTATGAATCTATTTTGATTCAAAGTATCCATCCCTTTTAGGCTATTGTAAGAATGGAGCCAAAGATAGGGAAATTGCCTCCATCAGATTTACAGAGAGGATTAAAGGGAAGAGTTGTTTATTTGCCTCTAGATTTGAAGAAAAACATTAACACAATTGGAGTAGAAAAAGTGGAAGAGGAACCTCTGGTTATCTTAGTTAATGGGGTTCCGACAAAGAATAAGAAAATATGGCAAGATTTAGTGGATGTTAGGAAAGGTAAAAAGGCAACATTGTATTTGAAAAAAAATAATAAATACTATAAGAATGTATATGTTGCAGAAGAGGAAGTAAGTGAGGAAGAGGATAGCGATTTGTGTGCTGGTCAAATTGAGAAAGTAGAACCCTGTACTAGTGAAGAAATATATGAACATTATCGTGTTCATCCTTTGCATTCCAAGGAAGTCATGGGGAATGCTATTGAGTTGTTTCAAATGAAACAAGCCAAAGGGAGTCCCATTAGTGTTTGGGAGGAAAGTTTGGAAGCTCGGTGTTTCCCACAGCTTTTTCCAACAGGTCAGGGAGGAAGATATGATGAGCGACCTCATCAAATTCCTGCTTCTGAATACCGGACTTTGCGATTGTATGCAGGAGATGCTAGGTTTCGACAATGCATTCCCTATTTGTTTCATCTCCTGTTTGAAAGCGATCTGTCTGGACTGTCATATGCAGTGAACCACATCTTGAAAAGTGGTATACACATGCAAAACATCTCGGCAAGTGACTTTATGGATAAAGTCAATGTCCAAGACAGTATTTTGGATTCTCACCTGATTAATCTCATGGCGTGTCAGCGTGGTACTAATGAGTACTGGTACCGTCGTCATGGTGATTTAAAATGTATGCTGAGGAACTTAGGAACTCCCACATGGTTCCTCACTCTGAGCTGTGCCGAGTATGGCTGGGAAGACTTACTTGAATTTCTACGAGAGGCAAATGAAAACATCGAAAACATCGAATTCAAGACACCCGGAGAACTGTGCTCTTTGGATCCAGTCAATGTATGCAGGTACTTTAATCATAGATTTGAAGCTATGATGTCTTTCATCATGAATAGGAAGAATCCACCTCTTGGAGAGGTGTTGGATTTCTTCTGGAGAAAGGAGTACCAAGCAAGAGGTGCTCCTCATATACATATGTTGCTGTGGATCAAGGATGCACCTAAATTTGGAACGGATCCAGAAGACTCAGTGATGAGTTTCATACAACAGTATTCTACGTGTGCTGTTCCAAACGCAAAGGAGAAGAAAAGCCTAAGAGAAAAAGTTCTACGTTTCCAAAGCCATCGATGTGGAAAGTACTGTCGTCGTAAATTCCGAAACAAGGACAAGTTCTACACCAAATGTCGTTTCGGCTTTCCACGACCGGTGATTTCTAAAGGAAGAGTAAACAGTTTGATGTCTTTGCTGCGACATAATGTGATGAAGAAATCACCTAAAAACACATACAATTTGAAGAGGAACGAAGAGTCTAAGTACATCAACGACTACAACCCGGTGATTTTGTCCATGTGGAATGCTAACATGGATATACAGTTTGTGGCTGATAACTGTATGGCTGTGGCTCGGTATGTGACATCTTACATCACCAAAAAAGAGAAGACAGAATTGAAGGATATGTGGGAGGACATTTCCCATGAAAAGAGCCTCAGCAAGAAGTTGTACAGTTTCAGTCTGAAGATGTTGTCGCATCGAGAAATCGGAGCTTATGAATGTTCTGACCGGTTGTCTTCAGCAAGTCTCTATGCCAAGTCCAGGAGTATCGTTTGGGCGAGTCTTGGTCTTGCTGCAACGCGTAATCGAGTTCTGAAACCTGTGCGGGAAATTGAGTATTTGGCGGAAAAGGAGCCAAACAGTACCGACATTTTGAAGACCAACATGTTGGATACATATTATCCAAATCGAAGCAGTCACCTCGAGAATGTTTGTCTGTATGAGGTTCTTCAAAATTACATATTCAAGAGGAACATCAAAGAAGATACTGAGAAAGGAGTGTATGCTGTAATAGGAAGTGAGGGATGTCTGGTCAAGCAAAGAAAATGCCACTTGGTAAACCATCGAAAATTGAGTGGCGAATCTCCTGAAAAAAATGAGTTTTTCTGTTTAGCACTTTTGCAACTTTTCAAGCCTTGGCGTGCAGAAGAGGAACTGCTTGGAGATTTCCTCTGTTACGAAGACTCTTTCAATGCTGCCAAGGAGACCATAGAATGTCCTGCTTTTCCCAAATATGTAGAAATGTTGAATGCGGAAATTGAGCAGGAAGCAACGATTGCAGCCGAGATTGCCAGAGACAGTTCTCAGGACAGTCAGAGTTCTGCTTCATTGAGTCAGGATCCACTAGGAGGACCTGTTATCGAAAATGAAGCTGCCACTGCTATGAATGAAGTGGAAAGAGCCATGGCACATGCTCAGGAGGATGCGGTTAACTTAGAAGAGTTGGAAAGACAACTCAACGTTGAGCAGAGGAAAATATATGATGAAGTTACCATGCAAATTGATCATGGATTAAGTCATGACAAGAAAGAGTGCTCATGTACGTCGTTGAAGCCTGTCCGACTGTACGTGAGTAGAGAAGCGGGAACTGGAAAAAGTTTCCTTATTAAAGCAATTTCATGTTATTTGCAGGAAAGGACAGAGTCATCGCTGTCTTGTGTTGTCACCGCTCCAACTGGACTGGCAGCACATAACATTAAAGGGATTACTTTACATCGTTTACTGATGTTGCCAGTGGAGCATGACAACAAATTACAATATCACAAGCTATCTGGAGATGCTTGTTGTGAAGTTTCAAGAATCTTGAGGAAAATGAAACTTCTTATCATTGACGAAGTAAGCATGGTTTCCAATGTCATGCTTGCCTTTGTGCATTTGAGAATGCAAGAAGTTCTCAAAACAGAGTATGATGTGTTATTTGGTGGCAAACACATCATTGTTTTCGGAGATCTTCTGCAGCTGACACCAGTGAAAGGGCAACCTGTGTTCAAAATGCTCACGCATGAAGATACCAGGAAGTGCCTAGGGAGCATTGGCAACGTCAATATATGGTTAAACTTCAATTATGCTGAACTGCATGAAAATATGCGTCAGGCGAAGGATGAAGTTTACAAGACTATTCTACAAGATGTTAGAATTGGAAAAGTGACCGAGCATGGGAAAGAAGCTTTACATGCACGATTACTGTCAAATTTATATCCAGAACAAGATGTTGTGCCTGAGAATATTTTTCAGAAAATTACTGAGAAGAAATCTGGAATATGTTTGATGCCAACTCTTGCAGAATGTGCCAAATTCAACAACAAAATGTTGCATTTAGAAAAGCAAGAGATTGTGAAACTGGAAGCTATTGACAGAGTAGAGCATATGGGATCAACAATTATTTTGTCTGAGAATTTGAAAACAAAATTGGATTCATTAGAGAAGACTATATCTAAAACTGCAGGTTTTGAAAAGACTCTGAATGTGTGCTTGAACTGCCGTATAATTTTAAGAAGGAATTTACATGTTGAAAGAGGTCTGGTAAATGGATCAATGGGTAATGTTGTTGATTTTGTAAAATACAGAAATAGAGATGGAATTGAATTTTTAAAAATTAAATTTGATGGCATTGAGGAAGTACAGCTAATTGGTCGTTGTTCTGCTAGATTTTTGCTTGTAAAAGACTAATATGTTCGCCGTAAGCAGTTTCCTGTTTGCTTGGCATATGCGGTGACAATCCATAAATCGCAAGGTTTAAGTGTAGACAGTGCATTGGTGAATATTGGCAGTTCTGTGTTCAAGGAGGGTATGGCATATGTGGCATTGTCACGAGTTAGAACTTTATCGGGATTGTACTTGATTGAGTGTGATGTCACAAACATTTGTGCGGATCTAGATTGTGTTAAGGAATACAATAGGTTAAGAAGAGAGTATGCGCCACATTTGCCTCAATATCCTTTGTTTGAGAAACGTGTGGTAGGCCGGAAACGAAGAAATGTGACCAATACTGGGGAGGTTGTAGCAAAAAGATGAAAAGTCGATGAACCTGAAATTATAAGCAGAAACAAAAAGGATTCTGTTGAAGATGTTGTTGGTTTTCAATTTGAAAACAGTTCTGGTGTCAACTGCTATTCTAATGTAGTGGTTAATGTTTTGTTTTCTCTAGAAAATGTAAAAGAAGAGATTGTGGTCAATTCTGATCAAAGATTTTGCAGTTTGTTAAATTCTGTGTTAGAGAAATGTAGCACTGATAGAACAAAAATAGAAAGTGTGTCTGAAATTCGAAATCTGTTAGACAGATGTTCAGGCCAAACACAATTCTCTCAAAATATTCAGCAAGATTGTCAGGAGTTTTTAATGTATATGCTTGATGTATTGCATGCTGAAGGTGTAGATGTAGATCACCTGTTTGGGCTTTCTTATCAATGGCAGCATGACTGCGAGAACTGTAGGGTATCAAGTACTACTAGTGTAGACTCAGAAAGATTTATATATTTAACTTTGCCAGACAGTAAATCAGTCTCTTTTAATAAACTAGTAAAAGCAGCTGATCATAACATGGAGTGTAGCCAATGTAAATCTGAAATGATGTCCACATTATTTATACGAACATATGGCCAGTATGTTATTTTAATGTTCCAACGATGTAGGCCTGATGGAACAAAATTGACAACTTTAATTAAAAATTTTGTGGCTTCACAGTTGTCAATATCAGGAAGGACTTTTGTAACTGCAGCAATTATATATCATGACGATCCTTCAATAACATCAGGACATTACACAGCTTATTTAAAGTCTAGAAATGGCTGGTCATTCTGCAATGATTCTGTTTTAATTTTCAAAAAAAATTGCCGTATGACCTTAAAAACTCTTACCTGGTGTTTTTAAAACCAAAATTTTAGGGAAAGAATCTCGGGATGTGCTCTGAGGAATTTCAAGAAGTTCTAATGGCTCCTACACGATTTGGCCTTGAGGATAAGTGTAGTACAGAGACATAACTTCTTACCATAACACTGGACGTCATGGAGAAATAACTGCACTTTGAATGAATTCAGAAAAACTGTTTCTTTTTATAAGCAAATTGAAGCAGCCAATCAAAACATGGAGTAGAGGGAATGTAAGTCTGCAATGCTGTCTACTGTTTTACATTGCTTTGTGATTAAAAGTGATGTAGAGAATTAAATAATTGTAGTAGTCATAGAGATAGTGTAAGTCTGCTTCATAGTAAGCAGTATCAGTGTCATAGGAAATGTAGAACATGACTGAGCAAGAAGGGGAAGATATTACTAGTCCAGGATTGTGAAAATGATCTTCAACATTTTAATTGTGAAAGTTGCGGAAATACAACATGACGGGATTGGCTTACAAGAATTCTAAGAGTTATAAATGGCTCAGACATGATTTGGCCTTGTGGAAACGTGTGGTAGAGAGCAAGAAGTCATTTATTGTATGTAACATGTTTTTCAAAACGATGGAGGTTTTCTTTCAGAAAGTGGTGGTCTGAAAGTAATAACAGCACAACAGAGTGTAAGCTGTTCATAGGACATCCTTCGACGTCATGGAAAGTAAGTTAACTTTAAGGAGTTCTGAATTCTGATTTGTTATGTTGTATGGGTTTTTTAAACACAATCATTTTGATTGTGTTTTTTTTTCCCCGCTGTTATATGATGAATACCTTCAAGTTACTGTTTTTAGTGAAATTTGATACATTCTGAGAACAGCAAAAATAAACCATTTAACATGTATAATTAATTCTGTACTGTTTGCATTTATGATGTACATTTAGAACTGTGTAGGAGGCATGGAGAAGGAGAGGCTTCTGTAAGTGTCAAAGTTGTTGCATACAGTGCTTATATTCTACGTAGTCTTTCATATGATAGACTACATTTCCACAATGAGATACCTAAGCAAAGGAACACAGGTGATATGATTGTGGAATGAGCAAAAAAAATTGCACGTTTTTCAATTATATTACCTGTGTTTCCTAACATTACACATCACATTGTGTAGATGAGGTTTAGGCCTGTTCCTGGAGACAGAGGAGGTATGACATTTGTTCAAGAGTGCAGTGGACATGACTCACTTCGTTGGTAGGCCTCCACATGTATTATCTCCTCTGTATTCTTCAACAAACCTAAATTCCATCTGCAACCCTGAGTAGGACTTACCTGAAACAAATCTGTGCATAGGTTACACCTTATTGGCATCTTGAAACAATCATTTAAAATGTTAGGGTCAGATTTATGGTGGCCGTGCGCCTCTTTTGCTCCATTGTGGGTCACTTTTGTGTAAAAGATGCACCATGTTGCAAGATAGGTTTCAGTTCATCTCCAGCAAGATACCATCAGTTTAAAATGTATATAATTAGCACTGTGTAGGGGGCATGCAGAAGCTGAAGCTTTTGTAAGTGTCAAAGTTGTTGCATGCAGTGCTGCAGTTCTGGGTACTGTTTAATATGCTGCACTACATCTGCACTATGAGATACCTAAGCCTAGGCAACACAGATGATGTGATTGTGAAATGAGGAAAAGAAACTCCACATTTTTCAATTACATCACCTGTGTTTCCTAAGTTTACGAATGACATTGTGCAGATGAAGTTTAGGTCTGTCCACGGACACAGAAGAGGTCTGGCCTTTGTTCAAGAGTGAAGTGGACATGACTTACTTCATTGGTAGGCCTTCACATGTATTATCTCCTCTGTATTCTTCAACAAGCATAAATTTGATATGCAATCCTGAGTAGGCCTCACCTTAAACAAACCTCTCGAGAGGCCACACCTTATCGTCATCCTGAATCAATCATTTCAAATGTTAGGGACAGATTTATGATAGGTGTATGCCTCTTTTGCGCCACTGTGCGTCACTTTTGTGATGCAGCGGCGGTGCAAAAGATTTGCTATGAGGCGACAAAATTACAAATTGATGCATCTAGGCAGATGTGTCATGCTGTAAAAAACCTGTGCCACATGAAACCGATGCAGCAGTGATGCAAAAGATGCACCATGTTGCAAGACAGGCCTGACTTCATCTCCAACAAGATAAGAAGCTAAGTCTTCTGTAAATGTCAAAATTGTTGTATATACTGCTCAACTTCTATGTACTCTTTGATATGCTAGACTCCATCTGCACTATGAGATACCTAACCAAAGGCAACACAGGTGATGTGATTGTGAAATGAGGAAAAGAAACTCCACATTTTTCAATTACATCACCTGTGTTTCCTAAGTTTACGAATGACATTGTGCAGATGAAGTTTAGGTCTGTCCACGGACACAGAAGAGGTCTGGCCTTTGTTCAAGAGTGAAGTGGACATGACTTACTTCATTGGTAGGCCTTCACATGTATTATGTCCTCTGTTCTCTTCAACAACTCGAAATTTCATTTGGAACCCTGAGTAGGCCTCACCTCAAACAAACCTCTGGATAGGACACATCTTATTGGCATCCTGAAACAATCATTTAAAATGTTAGTGTCTTGCGACACTTTTGTGAGACAACAGCAGTGCAAAAGATGCACCATGTTTTAAGATAGGCCTCACTTCATCTGCATCAAGATACTGTTAGTTTAAAATGTATATCTTTAGGACTGTGTAGGGGGCCTGGAGAAGCAGAAGCTTCTGTAAGTGTCAAAGTTGTTGAAAAACTGTTTGTCCTTCAATCTTTTCCCTTGTCTTTTCTAATTTTTAAATACATGTTTTAATATTTTTCAAATGTTTGTTCTCTCTTTCACAGATTGAAAGTATAAAAACAAAAAGTGAGTAAGTTAACGACAATTATAAGGTAAATGTTTTGTACTCTTTTCGTTACATTTCTATCACATTCACCTACTAGTAGTTCGACAGCTTCATTTCTTTAACCCTCAGTTTCCTGCCTTTGCTACTTCCCTCATTCTTTTCTCTATTACCTACTTACTCTACTCCTTCCACTCCTTTTCTCAGTCCCTCTCTTCTCATAGTTCCTCACTCTTATTCACTCACTCCGTCTCTATTACTCTTAGTGTCTTTCACTGATCACTCTTTCACTACTTGTTCATTATGCTTCTTCTGTGTAGTTGAAGCACACTAAGGGGCATATTATGAACACAGCCAATAAAATTATTGCTGTTTTTATTGGCAGAAAACTGTTGCAAAAGTGGTTTTAGCGGCAGTTTTCCGCCGCAAAAGCGGCTTTAGCGACACATTTCTGCCGATAAAAGCTGCAAAACTTTTATTGCCTATGTTGATGATATGACTCTATGTTATTTACATTTCTTTGCTGTTTCAATTAATCTTTTTCTGTTATTTTTTCTTCTCTGTTTTCTGTTTTTTCTCTCTGTTATTCCACATGTTTTAATCTGATTTTGAACATTCACTCACATTCTCCAAGAAACTCTTCTTTGTTATTGTTCTACTCTCTTTTTTTTCTTTCACTTCCTTATCTATTTTGTTTTTCACAATTATACCCTCTTCCATCTTTTCTTCGGTAAATAGATCTATTAAACAGTATCTCTGGTTTACTCCCTATAGCTGTCTTTCTTTTAACATTACTCTCTGTTTACTTCCCTTATACCTACTCTTCTTTTAAAAAAAAAAAAAAAACTTTTTGGTTCGCTCCCGGTTCGCGAACCGGGAAGCGAACGGGGAAGCGAACTAAAAGAAATAGAGCTTGCCAGAGTGCTAAACATTCTAGCAATTTTTTTTGAAAGGGGAGGTAGTTCTGAAAAGAACTTTTTTTTATGTTTTTGTTGTTTTATATATTTTTTTTGGAACATTTTTTGATTTTTTGGTATTTTTTGAACAGTTTTATGTTTTTTTTTGTTTTTGATGGAGGGGAAACAACAAAAAACAGGCATTGAAAAGGGCTCAACAGGAGCAAAAAAAAAAATTACTTTCTGGGGCGGTTAGGGCAATTGTGATTTACATAAGCTAAGTTGATTAACGTAATGCTCATGTTACCACATGACAGCAATGCACCGCAATACATACAAGTAAATTTCATATGAGCAAAGTTCTCCTGTATGTTTGGCACGGTTTCCCGTGCCTCTGCTCCTGTCAACGATATCAGTGATGTTGACCTGGCCACAGGAGTTGTTGTTGGGTTATCTTGCATGTCACGTATCTCCGCCTGGCTGTAGTTCAATGGATGCCACCTGTTCATGTGACGATGCATTGTATAGTTACCGTAGCTATACTTTTTATCAGTGCCTCTAGATAACCGGTCTTTACAAATGAGGCAGGTGACATACCTAGCATTTACTTTCTTTTGCCCTCGAGGGAGTGAAAATAACTGCCAAATAAAGCTGGCTTTCCGACGGGAAACCCGGGGCACCTCTTGTAAGAACTGTGGTCCTTCTGTCTCCTCTTCCTCTAGTTCATCCTCTTCCTCCTATGTGTTGCTGATGAACTGGGGAGGTGGTCCTCTCTTCCCATGAGGAGGTGGAGGTGGTGGTGGGGGTGCACCAGCTGAAGCAACTAATGAAGCCATTGCTCAACTATCAAAAATGGTCTCCTCTCACAAAGATGAAAGTCAGAGTGAGGAAAGAAAGAGGGGTTTTCATCATTTGGGAAAAATAATAGTTCTAAACCAATGAAAAGTGTTATTTTTAGGTCACCTGACCTAGCCTTACATCATTATGAAACCAAAAGTGAAATGAACCAATGAAAAGTTTTATTAACAAGTCACATGACCTCTTACGCTTAAGTTACGTGCTGCGGAACGCGCCCCGGATCGCTTCCGGTTCGCTGCGCTTCGCGCCTCGGTTCGCGCTCCGGAGCGCTTCCGGGTGCGCTAACGCGGCGCGTCATAAGACGCATTACGCGGCAACGCGATACATCGCGCTTTTGCGACGCGCCGCGGATCGCTTCCGGGGAGCTGCGCTTCGCGTCTCAGTTCGCGTACCGGAGCACTTCCGGGTGCGCTAACGCGGCGCGTCATAAGACGCATTACGCGACAACGTGATACGTCGTGCTTCCGCGACGCATCATGATGTTGATTTCTAACGCGGCAGTTGCGCTAACGGAACGTTTACCGGTTCACGGACTGGGTCGCGGCATCAAGATGAGCTAACGGGAAGCTTCCCGGTTCGCGAACCGGGAGCGAACAAAAAAAAGTATTAAAAAAAAAATTATTAATAAACATATAAAATATATTTTTGGATTTAAAGAAGAATACATTTTACAGCTACAGATATTAGCTTTTAAAAAACCAATGAAATTCACTGAAAAAACCATAGGTTATATACCATATATAGTTAGGAATTAGCATTTACAAAACCTTGAAAATTCACTGAAAAAACCATAGGTTATAGACCATATATAGTTAGGAATTAGCATTTAAAAAACCTTATTTTACTCACACAAAACCATTGAAATTCCATATATAGTTAGTTGTACTAACTATATATCGCGCACCCGCAATCCACTGCTGATGATGTCACATATTACATCATTCATGACATGGTCAGTGACATCACTGATGACATCACTGATGACATCTCAAATGACATCACTGATGACATCTCAAATGACATCACTGATGACATCACTGATGACATCTCAAATGACATCACTGATGACATCACTGATGACATCTCAAATGACATCACTGATGACATCACTGATGACTACATCCAGTGACTGTATAATTCTGTAAAGTTAAAATATGTCTTACATATTGAAAAATGAGTGGATGTATAAGTGTCTTGATGAAGGATTTAGTAGGGGCATGACTGACTGTATGAGTGACTGATTAAATGTGTCTCACTGAGTGCATGGGTTAGTGACTAAACTGTCTTAATTTGTGCATCATTATGTCTGTTGTTCTGTAAACTGCTGCATGTGTTGATCAGTAGCTATATGATTAACTGTATGGGTTATTGATTGGTTGCCCAAGCATTTGTATGGGAGACTGAGTGTGTGTGTGGGTGGCTGGGAGGTGTATGACTCTCTGCATAGATGTGTGAGCAGTTGATTGACTAGATGTATGGGTTCAAAAGTGCATGTGGAAACAGCTGTATGGGCAGTTGACTGTGTGCATGAGTGTATTGGTGAGTGAATGGATATCTCAGTGCTACATGTTAAAGTAAGTACATATGTAAAATACAGTACATGTGAGAGTTGACATATATAAATAACTGTGCATAAGAGCCAGTGAATGTGTGAGTGGCTGTATGGATCATTGTGAACTTGTATCCAGGATTGTATAAGTGAGTAAATATGTTTTAGTATATGTTTGAATAAGTAAGGTGTGTATAACTGTATAGTTGAGGAAATGGAGGTGTGATTGATTCTTTGCATGACTGACTAAGTGTCTGAGTAACTCCATGGATGAGTGACAGTCTATGAGTGTCTGTTTACACTGAGTGTATCTAAGGTTATATTAGAGTCTGAAGAGGTTCATCGTATTATCACATGAATGATGTCATCAGTGATGTGATCAGTAATGTCAAATGAGATGTCATCAGTGATGTCATCAGTGATGTCATTTGAGATGTCATCAGTGATGTCATCAGTGATGTCATTTGAGATGTCATCAGTGATTTCACCAGTGATGTCATCAGTGATGTCATCAGTGATGTCACCGACCATGTCATGAATGATGTAATATGTGACATCATCAGCAGTGGATTGCGGGTGCGCGATATATAGTTAGTACAACTAACTATATATGGAATTTCAATGGTTTTGTGTGAGTAAAAGAAGGTTTTTTAAATGCTAATTCCTAACTATATATGGTCTATAACCTATGGTTTTTTCAGTGAATATATATATATATACTCAGACACTTAGTCAGTCATGCAAAGAATATATATATATTCACTGAAAAAACCATAGGTTATAGACCATATATAGTTAGGAATTAGCATTTAAAAAACCTTATTTTACTCACACAAAACCATTGAAATTCCATATATAGTTAGATGTACTAACTATATATCGCGCACCCGCAATCCACTGCTGATCATGTCACATATTACATCATTCATGACATGGTCAGTGACATCACTGATGACATCACTGATGACATCTCAAATGACATCACTGATGACATCACTGATGACATCTCAAATGACATCACTGATGACATCACTGATGACATCTCAAATGACATCACTGATGACATCTCAAATGACATCACTGATGACATCACTGATGACATCTCATTTGACATTACTGATCACATCACTGATGACATCATTCATGTGATAATACGATGAACCTCTTCAGACTCTAATATAACCTTAGATACACTCAGTGTAAACAGACACTCACAGACTGTCACTCATCCATGGAGTTACTCAGACACTTAGTCAGTCATGCAAAGAATCAATCACACCTCCATTCCCTCAACTATACAGTTATACACACCTTACTTATTCAAACATATACTAAAACATATTTACTCACTTATACAATCCTGGATACAAGTTCACAATGATCCATACAGCCACTCACACATTCACTGGCTCTTATGCACAGTTATTTATATATGTCAACTCTCACATGTACTGTATTTTACATATGTACTTACTTTGACATGTAGCACTGAGATATCCATTCACTCACCAATACACTCATGCACAGAGTCAACCGCCCATACAGCTGTTTCCACATGCACTTTTGAACCCATACATCTAGTGAATCAACTGCTCACACATCTATGCAGAGAGTCATACACCTCCCACCCACCCACACACATACTCAGTCTCCCATACAAATGCTTGGGCAACCAATCAATAACCCATATAGTTAATCATATAGCTACTGATCAACACATGCAGCAGTTTACAGAACAACAGACATAATGATGCACAAATTAAGACAGTTTAGTCACTAACCCATGCACTCAGTGAGACACATTTAATCAGTCACTCATACAGTCAGTCATGCCCCTACTAAATCCTTCATCAAGACACTTATACATCCACTCATTCTTCAATATGTAAGACATATTTTAACTTTACAGAATTATACAGTCACTGGATGTAGTCATCAGTGATGTCATCAGTGATGTCATTTGAGATGTCATCAGTGATGTCATCAGTGATGTCATTTGAGATGTCATCAGTGATGTCATCAGTGATGTCACTGACCATGTCATGAATGATGTAATATGTGACATGACCAGCAGTGGATTGCGGGTGCGCGATATATAGTTAGTACAACTAACTATATATGGAATTTCAATGGTTTTGTGTGAGTAAAATAAGGTTTTTTAAATGCTAATTCCCAACTATATATGGTCTATAACCTATGGTTTTTTCAGTGAATTTCATTGGTTTTTTAAAAGCTAATATCTGTAGCTGTAAAATGTATTCTTCTTTAAATCCAAAAATATATGTTATATGTTTATTAATAAAATTGTTTTTAATATTTTTTTTTCTTCGCTCCCGGTTCGCGAACCGGGAAGCTTCCCGTTAGCTCAGTTTGATGCCGCGACACGGTCCGCGAACCGGTAAACGTTCCGTTTGCGCAACTGCCGCGTTAGAAATCAACATCGTGACGCGTCGCGGAAGCGCGACGTATCGCGTTGTCGCGTAATGCGTCTTATGACGCGCCGCGTTAGCGCACCCGGAAGTGCTCCGGTATGGGAACTGAGACGCGAAGCGCAGCTCCCCGGAAGCGATCAGGGGCGCGTCGCGAAAGCGCGACGTATCGCGTTGCCGCGTAATGCATCTTATGACGCGCCGCGTTAGCGCACCCGGAAGTGCTCCGGAGCGCGAACCGAGGCGCGAAGCGCAGCGACCCGGAAGCGATCCGGGGCGCGTTCCGCAGCGCTTAACATAAGCGTAACAGGTCATGTGACTTGTTAATAAAACTTTTCATTGGTTCATTTCACTTTTGGTTTCATAATGATGTAAGGCTAGGTCAGGTGACCTAAAAATAACACTTTTCATTGGTTTAGAACTATTGTTTTTCCCAAATGATGAAAACCCCTCCTTCTTTCCTCACTCTGACTTTCATCTTTGTGAGAGGAAGACCTTTTTTGATAGTTCAGCAATGGCTTCATTGGTAGCTTCAGCTGGTGGACCCCCACCACCACCACCACCTCCTCATGGGAAGAGAGGACCACCTCCCCAGTTCATCAGCAACACAGAGGAGGAAGAGGATGAGCAAGAGGAAGAGGAGACAGAAGGACCACAGTTTTTAGAAGAGCAGCCCCGGGTTTCTCATCGGAAAACCAGTTTTATTTGGCAGTTTTTTTCGATCCCTGAAGGGCAGAAGAAAGTAAATGCCAGATATGTCACCTGCCTCATATGTAAGGAGAAGTTATCTAGAGGCACCTTAAAAAAATACAGCTTCGGTAACTACACCATGCATCGTCATATGAGCAGGTGGCATCCTTTAAACTACAGCCGGGCAGAGATACGTGACCAGCAGGACAACCCAACAACTCCTGTGGCCAGGTCATCATCACAGATATCTTTGACACCAGCAGAGGCACGGGAAACCGTGCCAAACATTCAGGACAACTTTGTCCATATGAAGTTTACCTGCTTGTATTGTGGTGCATTATTGTCTTGTGGTAATATGAGTATTACCTTAATCAACCGAGCTTATGAAAATCACAATTGCCCTAAACGCCCCAGACAGTAATTTTTTTTTTGCTCCTGTTGAGCCGTTTCCAATGCCTGTTTTTTGTTGTTTCCCCTCCATCAAAAACAAAAAAAAACATAAAACTGTTCAAAAAATACAAAAAAAACTAAAAATGTTCTGAAAAATAAAAAAAAATATAAAACAACAAAAACATAAAATAAATAGTTCTTTTCAGAACTACCTCCCCTTTCAAAAAAAATTGCTAGAATGTTTAGCACTCTGGCAAGCTCTATTTCTTTTGGTTCGCTTCCCCGTTCGCTTCCCGGTTCGCGAACCGGGAGCGAACCAAAAAAAAAGAAAAAAAAAAAAAAGAAGAGTTAGTATAAGGGAAGTAAACAGAGAGTAATGTTAAAAGAAAGACAGCTATAGGGATTAAACCAGAGATACTGTTTAATAGATCTATTTACCGAAGAAAAGATGGAAGAGGGTATAATTGTGAAAAACAAAATAAAAAAGGAAGTGAAAGAAAAAAAAGAGAGTAGAACAATAACAAAGAAGAGTTTCTTGGAGAATGTGAGTGAATGTTCAAAATAAAATTAAAACATGTGGAATAATAGAGAGAAATAACAGAACACAGAAAAGAAAAAATAACAGAAAAAGATTAATTGAAACAGCAAAGAAATGTAAATAACATAGAGCCATATCATCAATATAGCCAATAAAAGTTTTGCAGCTTTTATCGGCAGAAATGTGTCGCTAAAGCCGCTTTTGCGGCAGAAAACTGCCGCTAAAACCACTTTTGCAGCAGTTTTCTGCCAATAAAAACAGCAATAATTTTATTGGCTGTGTTCATAATATGCTCCTTAGTGTGCTTCAACTACACAGAGAAAGCATTATGAACAAGTAGTGAAAGAGTGATCAGTCAAAGACACTAAGAGTAATAGAGACGGAGTGAGTGAACAAGAGTGAGGAACTATGAGAAGAGAGGGACTGAGAAAAAGAGTGGAAGGAGTTGAGTAAGTAGGTAATAGAGAAAGGAATGAGGAAAGTAGCAAAGGCAGGAAACTGAGGGTTAAAGAAATGAAGCTGTGGAACTAATAGTAGGTGAATGTGATAGAAATGTAACAAAAAGAGTACAAAACATTTACCTTATAATTGTCGTTAACTTACTCACTTTTTATTTTTATACTTTCAATCTGTGAAAGAGAGAACAAACATTTGAAAAATATTAAAACATGTATTTAAAAATTAGAAAAGACAAGGGAAAAGATTGAAGGACAAACAGTTTTTCAACAACTTTGACACTTACAGAAGCTTCTGCTTCTCCAGGCCCCCTACACAGTCCTAAAGATATACATTTTAAACTAACAGTATCTTGATGCAGATGAAGTGAGGCCTATCTTAAAACATGGTGCATCTTTTGCACTGCTGTTGTCTCACAAAAGTGTCGCAAGACACTAACATTTTAAATGATTGTTTCAGGATGCCAATAAGATGTGTCCTATCCAGAGGTTTGTTTGAGGTGAGGCCTACTCAGGGTTCCAAATGAAATTTCGAGTTGTTGAAGAGAACAGAGGACATAATACATGTGAAGGCCTACCAATGAAGTAAGTCATGTCCACTTCACTCTTGAACAAAGGCCAGACCTCTTCTGTGTCCGTGGACAGACCTAAATTTCATCTGCACAATGTCATTCGTAAACTTAGGAAACACTGGTGATGTAATTGAAAAATGTGGAGTTTCTTTTCCTCATTTCACAATCACATCACCTGTGTTGCCTTTGGTTAGGTATCTCATAGTGCAGATGGAGTCTAGCATATCAAAGAGTACATAGAAGTTGAGCAGTATATACAACAATTTTGACATTTACAGAAGACTTAGCTTCTTATCTTGTTGGAGATGAAGTCAGGCCTGTCTTGCAACATGGTGCATCTTTTGCATCACTGCTGCATCGGTTTCATGTGGCACGGGTTTTTTACAGCATGACACATCTGCCTAGATGCATCAATTTGTAATTTTGTCACCTCATAGCAAATCTTTTGCACCGCCGCTGCATCACAAAAGTGACGCACAGTGGTGCAAAAGAAGCATACACCTATCATAAATCTGTCCCTAACATTTGAAATGATTGATTCAGGATGACGATAAGGTGTGGCCTCTCCAGAGGTTTGTTTCAGGTGAGGCCTACTCAGGATTGCATATCAAATTTATGCTTGTTGAAGAATACAGAGGAGATAATATATGTGAAGGCCTACCAATGAAGTAAGTCATATCCACTTCACTCTTGAACAAGGGCCAGACCTCTTCTGTGTCCGTGGACAGACCTAAACTTCATCTGCACAATGTCATTCGTAAACTTAGGAAACACAGGTGATGTAATTGAAAAATGTGGAGTTTCTTTTCCTCATTTCACAATCACATCACCTGTGTTGCCTTTGCTTAGGTATCTCATAGTGCAGATGTAGTCCAGCATATGAAACAGTACCCAGAAGTGCAGCACTGTATGCAACAACTTTGACACTTACAGAAGCCTCACCTTCTCCATGCCTCCTACACAGTTCTACATGAACATCATAAATGCAAACAGTACAGAATTAATTATACATGTTAAATGGTTTATTTTTGCTGTTCTCAGAATGTATCAAATTTCACTAAAAACAGTGATTTGAAGGTATTCATCATATAACAGCGGGGAAAAAAAACACAATCAAAATGATTGTGTTTAAAAAACCCATACAACATAACAAATCAGAATTCAGAACTCCTTAAAGTTAACTTACTTTCCATGACGTCGAAGGATGTCCTATGAACAGCTTACACTCTGTTGTGCTGTTATTACTTTCAGCCCGCCACTTTCTGAAAGAAAACCTCCATCGTTTTGAAAAATATGTTACATACAATAAATGACTTCTCGCTCTCTACCACACGTTTCCACAAGGCCAAATCATGTCAGAGCCATTTATAACTCTTGGAATTCTTGTAAGCCAATCCCGTCATGTTGTATTTCCGCAACTTTCAGAATTAAAATGTTGAAGATCATTTTCACAATCCTGGATTACTAATATCTTACCCTTCTTGCTCACTCATGTTCTACATTTCCTATGACACTGATACTGCTTACTATGAAGCAGACTTACACTACCTCTATGACTACTACAATTATTTAATTCTCTACATCACTTTTAATCACAAAGCAATATAAAACAGTAGACAGCATTGCAGACTTACATTCCCTCTACTCCATGTTTTGATTGGCTGCTTGAATTAGCTTATAAAAAGAAATAGTTTTTCTGAACTCATTCAAAGTGCACTTATTTTTCCATGACGTCCAGTGTTATGGTAAGAAGTTATGTCTCTGTACTACACTTATCCTCAAGGCCAAATCGTGTAGGAGCCATTAGAACTTCTTGAAATTCCTCAGAGCACATCCCGAGATTCTTTCCCTAAAATTTTGGTTTTAAAAACACCAGGTAAGAATTTTTAAGGTCATACGGCAAATTTTTTTTGAAAATTAAAACAGAATCGTTGCAGAATGACCAGCCATTTCTAGACTTTAAATAAGCTGTGTAATGTCCTGATGTTATTGAAGGACCGTCATGATATATAATTGCTACAGTTACAAAAGTCCTTCCTGATATTGACAACTGTGAAGCCACAAAATTTTTAATTAAAGTTGTCAATTTTGTTCCATCAGACCTACATCGTTGGAACATTAAAATGACATACTGGCCATATGTTCGTATAAATAAGGTTGACATCATTTCAGATTTACATTGGCTACATTCCATGTTGTGATCAGCTGCTTTTACTAGCTTATTAAAGGAGACTGATTTACTGTCTGGCAAAGTTAAATATATAAATCTTTCTGAGTCTACACTAGTAGTACTTGATACCCTACAGTTCTCGCAGTCATGCTGCCATTGATAAGAAAGCCCAAACAGATGATCTACATCTACACCTTCAGCATGCAATACATCAAGCATATACAATAAAAACTCCTGACAATCTTCCTGAATATTTTGAGAGAATTGTGTTTGGCCTGAACATCTGTCTAACAGATTTCGAATTTCAGACACACTTTCTATTTTTGTTCTATCAGTGCTACATTTCTCTAACACAGAATTTAACAAACTGCATAATCTTTGATCAGAATTGACCACAATCTCTTCTTTTACATTTTCTAGAGAAAACCAAACATTAACCACTACATTAGCATAGCAGTTGACACCAGAAGTGTTTTCAAATTGAAAACCAACAACATCTTCAACAGAATCCTTTTTGTTTCTGCTTATAATTTCAGGTTCATCGACTTTTCGTCTTTTTGCTACAACCTCCCCAGTATTGGTCACATTTCTTCATTTCCGGCCTACCACACGTTTCTCAAACAAAGGATATTGAGGCAAATGTGGCGCATACTCTCTTCTCAACCTATTGTATTCCTTAACACAATCTAGATCCGCACAAATGTTTGTGACATCACACTCAATCAAGTACAATCCCGATAAAGTTCTAACTCTTGACAATGCCACATATGCCATACCCTCCTTGAACACAGAACTGCCAATATTCACCAATGCACTGTCTACACTTAAACCTTGCGATTTATGGATTGTCACCGCATATGCCAAGCAAACAGGAAACTGCTTACGGCGAACATATAAGTCTTTTACAAGCAAAAATCTAGCAGAACAACGACCAATTAGCTGTACTTCCTCAATGCCATCAAATTTAATTTTTAAAAATTCAATTCCATCTCTATTTCTGTATTTCACAAACTCAACAACATTACCCATTGATCCATTTACCAGACCTCTTTCAACATGTAAATTCCTTCTTAAAATTATACGGCAGTTCAAGCACACATTCAGACTCTTTTCAAAACCTGCAGTTTTAGATATAGTCTTCTCTAATGAATCCAATTTTGATTTCAAATTCTCAGACAAAATAATTGTTGATCCCATATGCTCTACTCTGTCAATAGCTTCCAGTTTCACAATCTCTTGCTTTTCTAAATGCAACATTTTGTTGTTGAAGATGGCACATTCTGCAAGAGTTGGCATCAAACATATTCCAGATTTCTTCTCAGTAATTTTCTGAAAAATATTCTCAGGCACAACATCTTGTTCTGGATATAAATTTGACAGTAATCGTGCATGTAAAGCTTCTTTCCCATGCTCGGTCACTTTTCCAATTCTAACATCTTGTAGAATATTCTTGTAAACTTCATCCTTCGCCTGACGCATATTTTCATGCAGTTCAGCATAATTGAAGTTTAACCATATATTGACGTTGCCAATGCTCCCTAGGCACTTCCTGGTATCTTCATGCGTGAGCATTTTGAACACAGGTTGCCCTTTCACTGGTGTCAGCTGCAGAAGATCTCCGAAAACAATGATGTGTTTGCCACCAAATAACACATCATACTCTGTTTTGAGAACTTCTTGCATTCTCAAATGCACAAAGGCAAGCATGACATTGGAAACCATGCTTACTTCGTCAATGATAAGAACTTTCATTTTCCTCAAGATTCTTGAAACTTCACAACAAGCATCTCCAGATAGCTTGTGATATTGTAATTTGTTGTCATGCTCCACTGGCAGCATCAGTAAACGATGTAAAGTAATCCCTTTAATGTTATGTGCTGCCAGTCCAGTCGGAGCGGTGACAACACAAGACAGCGATGACTCAGTCCTTTCCTGCAAATAACATGAAATTGCTTTAATAAGGAAACTTTTTCCAGTTCCCGCTTCTCCACTCACGTAGAGTCGGACAGGCTTCAACGACGTACATGAGCACTCTTTCTTCTCATGACTTAATCCATGATCAATTTGCATGGTAACTTCGTCATATATTTTCCTCTGCTCAACGTTGAGTTGTCTTTCCAACTCTTCTAAGTTAACCGCATCCTCCTGAGCATGTGCCATTGCTCTTTCCACTTCATTCATAGCAGTGGCAGCTTCATTTTCGATAACAGGTCCTCCTAGTGGATCCTGACTCAATGAAGCAGAACTCTGACTGTCCTGAGAACTGTCTCTGGCAATCTCGGCTGCAATCGTTGCTTCCTGCTCGATTTCCACATTCAACATTTCTACATATTTGGGAAAAGCAGGACATTCTATGGTCTCCTTGGCGGCAGTGAAAGAGTCTTCGTAACAGAGGAAATCTCCAAGCAGTTCCTCTTCTGCACGCCAAGGCTTGAAAAGTTGTAAAAGTGCTAAATAGAAAAACTCCTTTTTTTCAGGAGATTCGCCACTCAATTTTCGATGGTTTACCAAGTGGCATTTTCTTTGCTTGACCAGACATCCCTCACTTCCAATTACAGCATACACTGCTTTCTCAGTATCTTCTTTGATATTCCTCTTGAATATGTAATTTTGAAGAACCTCATACAGACAAACATTCTCGAGGTGACTGCTTCGATTTGGATAATATGTATCCAACATGTTGGTCTTCAAAATGTCGGTACTGTTTGGCTCCTTTTTCGCCAAATACTCAATTTCCCGCACAGGTTTCAGAACTCGATTACGCGTTGCAGCAAGACCAAGACTCGCCCAAACGATACTCCTGGATTTGGCATAGAGACTTGCTGAAGACAACCGGTCAGAACATTCGTAAGCTCCAATTTCTCGATGCGACAACATCTTCAGACTGAAACTGTACAACTTCTTGCTGAGGCTCTTTTCATGGGAAATGTCCTCCCACATATCCTTCAATTCTGTCTTCTCTTTTTTGGTGATGTAAGATGTCACATACCGAGCCACAGCATTACAGTTATCAGCCACAAACTGTATATCCATGTTAGCATTCCACATGGACAAAATCACCGGGTTGTAGTCGTTGATGTACTTGGACTCTTCGTTCCTCTTCAAATTGTATGTGTTTTTAGGTGATTTCTTCATCACATTATGTCGCAGCAAAGACATCAAACTGTTTACTCTTCCTTTAGAAATCACCGGTCGTGGAAAGCCGAAACGACATTTGGTGTAGAACTTGTCCTTGTTTCGGAATTTACGACGACAGTACTTTCCACAACGATGGCTTTGGAAACGTAGAACTTTTTCTCTTAGGCTTTTCTTCTCCTTTGCGTTTGGAACAGCACACGTAGAATACTGTTGTATGAAACTCATCACTGAGTCTTCTGGATCTGTTCCAAATTTAGGTGCATCCTTGATCCACAACAGCATATGTATGTGAGGAGCACCTCTTGCTTGGTACTCCTTTCTCCAGAAGAAATCCAACACCTCTCCAAGAGGTGGATTCTTCTTATTCATGATGAAAGACATCATAGCTTCAAATCTATGATTGAAGTACCGGCATACATTGACTGGATCCAAAGAGCACAGTTCTCCGGGTGTCTTGAATTCGATGTTTTCGATGTTTCCATTTGCCTCTCGTAGAAATTCAAGTAAGTCTTCCCAGCCATACTCGGCACAGCTCAGAGTGAGGAACCATGTGGGAGTTCCTAAGTTCCTCAGCATACATTTTAAATCACCATGACGACGGTACCAGTACTCATTAGTACCACGCTGACACGCCATGAGATTAATCAGGTGAGAATCTAAAATACTGTCTTGGACATTGACTTTATCCATAAAGTCACTTGCCGAGATGTTTTGCATGTGTATACCACTTTTCAAGATGTGGTTCACTGCATATGACAGTCCAGACAGATCGCTTTCAAACAGGAGATGAAACAAATAGGGAATACATTGTCGAAACCTAGCATCTCCTGCATACAATCGCAAAGTCCGGTATTCAGAAGCAGGAATTTGATGAGGTCGCTCATCATATCTTCCTCCCTGACCTGTTGGAAAAAGCTGTGGGAAACACCGAGCTTCCAAACTTTCCTCCCAAACACTAATGGGACTCCCTTTGGCTTGTTTCATTTGAAACAACTCAATAGCATTCCCCATGACTTCCTTGGAATGCAAAGGATGAACACTATAATGTTCATATATTTCTTCACTAGTAGAGGGTTCTACTTTCTCAATTTGACCAGCACACAAACCGCTATCCTCTTCCTCACTTACTTCCTCTTCTGCAACATAAACATTCTTATAGTACTTATTATTTTTTTCAAATACAATGTTGCCTTTTTGACTTTCCTAACATCCACTAAATCTTGCCATATTTTCTTATTCTTTGTCGGAACCCCATTAACTAAGATAACCAGAGGTTCCTCTTCCACTTTTTCTACTCCAATTGTGTTAATGTTTTTCTTCAAATCTAGAGGCAAATAAACAACTCTTCCCTTTAATCCTCTCTGTAAATCTGATGGAGGCAATTTCCCTATCTTTGGCTCCATTCTTACAATAGCCTAAAAGGGATGGATACTTTGAATCAAAATAGATTCATAAGTATTTAAATCCTTCAATTCAGAAGGAATCTCAACCAATTCCAGATTATTATGAACTGCTCTAGCAGGCATCTGGTTTTGATTTAATTTGTTACAACAATAAGTACACACACGTTGATCCAATCCCAAATCAAAACAATTTTCTACCATCAAGTATGTTGTGAAATCCTTCCATTCACTATTATTTTCCCTTTCACTTTTTGCATATAAATCCACTAACTTAGTCTGATTCTTATAATAAGTGCGTCGACAACACACACAAGTGAAATTTGGCCTCTCACTTGATTTCACCTCAAACGTCGCAATTTCCCTCTGGAAATTATCTGTACTGGAAACCTGTACACTATCTTCCACATTACCCGCTTCTTCTTGGTCAATTTCAACATTCTCCTCTTTACTTCCAAAGTAACAAAACTCAATTTCTTCACACATATTCTTCACATCTATTTCAGAACCATGCAAAAGAGCAGCGCATAATTGTTTAAGCATAACTGCTGGACTCTTAGCATAATACAACATTCTAACTAATTTCCTCACTTTATTATGATGCACTGCTAGCATCCTGAAATGATGAAAAACACTCTGGCATACTCTCCTGGAAAGACAAGCCAGTGAATGACCATGCAAACTTGTCACTTCTCTCACTCTGCAAGGATCTAATTCTTGCAACAACTTCATTTTCTGCTTCAAACTTTTCTTATTAAATGTCCGTACAAAATCACAAAGCAAATTGATGGAATCCTGTCGCACACTGCAAATACTACTACACTTCCAGGTGTACACAGGACCCTTAGGACGTCTTCCTAAAACCTCATTACCTAACACCTCTTCTGTCTCTGTTGTCACAAGTTTTTCTATTTCAACTGGACAACCATCCTTCACTTCATAAGCTCGACCACTGGTGTCAACTGCATGCACCAAATCATTATCCTGGAAATAACTCTCCTCATTAAAAAATGCCTCACAACTTGAACTATGCATCCATTCTCCGGAAAAAACTTCACAAAAATTACTACGATTAACTATTCTCTTCCATCTACTATTTCTTTTGAAATCATAAATTGCCTTGTTTAGCTTCCTAATTCTATTGATTATCAAAATAAATAACTTACGTTTAATTTCAAATGCCTGATCAATAACTTTCTCAACTTTTTTTTTTCTCTTATAAAAAACCACTTTCTGTTGACCTTTCTTAATATTTTTTAACAAATTGCCAATTATCCTGTTGCGGAACATTCGTTTACGAATGTCCCTAAACTGTTGTTTCCTTCTACTATCATGCACAGAGTTATCTCTTGCTCTAGCAGTAACATTTTTGATTGGCCTTTCCTTTCCGTTTAAAATGCTTCTCTTTTTCTGGACTGAAACATTTTCTGTAGTAATATTTTTTTTAGTACAAATATTTCTTATAAATGTTTTTGTGCTCTTACCCGGTGCTTTCTTGGTGACTTGACAAGTTTTTTTCTTAGAGGACTGCTGCATTATATCATTTACCTGCTGTCTTTGACGTTTTGCAGCCTTTCTAAGTCTTTCTTTAGTTGGCATGCTGAAATCTTGAAATGATCTGCAGTTGAATCTGTGGTAAAATATAATAAAAAATGTTATTAACCACTATTACCAAACAGTAAATCAATAACAGTCATCAAAAACTTAACACACTACTTGACATTTTTAGTGCTTGGCAAATTTAGAATACAGAAATAGCAGAAAAGAAATGGAATTCATATTCATTTTACCTGTGCTGTTTTATATGTGAATCTGATCTAATTTTATGAGCATATTTTAATATTTTATTGAAGACACTACACATAACCTGTTTTTGAAGGTGTCTTTATTTTTAAATGAAACGGTTTACATTTTTACTTTTCATTTATTATAAATTTTTAAAAATAAATGTTTATAGTTCCATAGGCTCAAGCACGTCAGCTTCCCACCCTATGTCATACAATTCTGACAAATCTGCATCCTCATCATGTTCTTCTTCATCCTCAGGATTTAAATCATCCAAGGGATCTACTTCCACTGATGTTTCAATTACGAGTTCAATTATGAGGTCGAGATCAACTGATTGCTGATTGTCGCTCATGTTGATGTTGTCGTTATCTTTAAAGAAAGAGAACAACAATGAGATGTTGCAGAGTTAGGCACAAATCTCAGAGACTATAATAGTAAAATTGTTTAACAAGAGTAACATTTTGCAGCTATTATTTAGCCATGACCAGCGATGCTGAGGAGGTAAGGCCTATGTCCAAGTTTTCAGTGAACAGGACTCATCTCTTCTTAACCTTGGATAAGCCTCACCAACTCTGTGTCCCCTGCTCATACTTAAATGTAAAGTGGCAGATTTATGTTAACTGACGCATTCCCAGGGATGCACCAGTTAATGTGCACCGCTGCTCTGCCACCCATGGTGTGCCGCATTTACAATGTGGAGCACCATTGAGTGAAAACAGCACAGATGCGTCACGCATCTGTGCCGCAAAAGCAGCACATTGCAGGAATCACGTCGTAAGCGCAACATGTCTACTGCAATGCACAGGAGCAAGCCACACATTGCATGCTGCATCACTCCTTATGCCTGTATCAAACAGGCATAATGATTTGATTCAGCAATGCTATAAAGCTGAGTCAGTGAAATCTTCTAAATTTCACTGTGTTAGTTTTACAGGGCTTTCTTGCAAATTAATGCATACCTTGCAACAAAACACCTATATGAAAACTGACGCAGGTTTCATGTGGCACAGGACTTTACAGCATGACACATCTGCCTAGATGCATCAATTTTTAAATATGTCGCCACATAGCAAATCTTTTGCACCGCCGCTGCGTCACAAAAGTGACGCACAGCGGCACAAAAGAGGCACACAGCTATCATAAATCTGTCCCTAACATGTTAAATGATTGATTCAGGATGACGATAAGGTGTGGCCTATCCAGAGGTTTGTTTAAGGTGAGGCCTACTCAGGGTTGCAGATTAAATGGAGATGGGGCACCCCTAAGCCTTGCTGGAGCTGCATGGCACTTGCGATGCAGCTCCAGCAATGCGCCACCTTTACGGCACAGATGCGTCACGCATCTGTGCTGTTTTTGCCCCATGGTGCGCCGCATTGTAAATGCAGCGCACCATGGGTGGCGGAACAGCGGCGCAGGATGACTGGCACATCCCTGGGGATGCACCAGTCATCATAAATCTATCCCTAAGCTTCTTATCTTGTTGGAGATGAAGTGAGGCCTGTCTTGCAACATGGTCCATCTTTTGCATCACTGCTGCATCGGTTTCATGTGGCACGTTTTTTTTACAGCATGACACATCTGCCTAGATGCATCAATTTGTAATTTTGTCGCCACATAGCAAATCTTTTGCACCGCCACTGCATCACAAAAGTGACGCACAGTGGCGCAAAAGAGGCATACACCTATCATAAATCTGTCCCTAGCATTTTAAATGATTAATTCAGGATGACGATAAGGTGTGGCCTATCCAGAGGTTTGTTTAAGGTGAGGCCTACCTACATTCATGGGGAAATGAATTAAAATGTCCTTAAGACACATGAAAGCGTTTTTTTAAAGCCTTTGCAGCATTTTTGGGTCACTTTTAACATGGCTATGTAACTCAAACTATCAAAATGTAAATTTGCCAAGCACAGGTGGGAGCATATTTACAAGGAATTTGCACCACGGGGAAAGGTCTTACATTAAAATGGGAAAAATAACATCAGAGACACTCCAATGCCTTATAAAGAAGCAGACACCATTATGTCCTAGTCATAAATGTTAAAAGCATTCCTTTTCCTCAAAAACGATTTTCAAGTCTTAATTTGAAAACACTGCACATGGGGAAATGACTTAAAATGTCCTTAAGACACATGAAAGCGTTTTTTGATTGCCTTTGCAGCATTTTTGGGTCACTTTTAACATGGCTATGTAACTCAAACATTCAAAATCTAAATTTGCCAAACACAGGTGGGAGCATATTCACAAGGAATTTGCACCACGGGGAAAGGTCTTACATTAAAATGGGAAAAATAACATCAGAGACACTCCAATGCCTTATAAAGAAGCAGACACCATTATGTCCTTCCCATAAATGTTAAAAGCATTCCTTTACCTCAAAAACGATTTTCAAGTCATAATTTGAAAACACTGCACATGGGGAAATGACTTAAAATGTCCTTAAGACACATGGAAGCTTTTTTTGATTGCCTTTGCAGCATTTTAGGGTCACTTTTAACATGGCTATGTAACTCAAACATTCAAAATCTAAATTTGCCAAGCACAGGTGGGAGCATATTTACAAGGAATTTGCACCACGGGGAAAGGTCTTACATTAAAATGGGAAAAATAACATCAGAGACACTCCAATGCCTTATAAAGAAGCAGACACCATTATGTCCTTCTCATAAATGTTAAAAGCATTCCTTTTCCTCAAAAACGATTTTCAAGTCATAATTTGAAAACACTGCACAGCTCCTATGCACAAAAACACCCTGTCAGTACTAATACTTCACATTTTCTCCAATTACAATTTCTCAAAGAAACACAATCTATTTGTAAAACACTTGAGGCAAAGCAACATTTTAAAAACCCAACTTTCTTCATAATTTTCTCCTTAAAGCACACTATTCTCTATCTAAATTAAATGAATCTTTTCTCACCTTAGCAAATACTTTATGAGTTTCAAAACAGTCTCAGAAACACACCACTTTGTCTTTAGCAGAGCAAAAGGTATGCACTTCAGAGTCTGCAGCTATCAAAAGCACAGAAATGCTGTAATTCTTCACACATATCTCTCATGTCACCCAATCAAAACTCTTCCCTCACTTTTTTCAAATCAAAACCCTTCCCCCCTCTGCCCTCTCTGCCTTTTTTGCATAGCAACCACCTCTTGGAAGACCTCTGGTGTTTGCAAGTTCACACAACAATGTTTCAATTGAACTCTGAACTCTCAGTGCACCTGCATATCCAGTGCAATCTTTCATTTAATGATTTTTTCCTGACCATTCAAAATACATCTTTCAAAGAACTCATCCATGCACCCTAACTTTCTGTTTTCAGCAATCAAAATCCACCAATCACTGTTACTGCTTCATTAACACAGAAACTCCACAGTTTTTTTCATTTTAAACTCTCATTTTTTCAACTGCCATTTCATTGCCACACTTCATCTGACTGCAGCAGAACCTTCTCTCACCATGTTTTCTGTCTGGATTGTTGGACATAGTTACATCTACTGGGCTCAGAGGTATGCTGATAACAGAAATTTACCTAACCTCAATTTACAAGATGTGGAAATTAAGTGGTTTGGCCACAGAGGATTAAAATGTCACCAATTTATACCATTGGTGAAAACCTTTATGCATTTGCCAAAACCTGACCTGTTAATTGTGCACTGTGGAGGTAATGACTTGGGCACTTTGACTGGGGTAGGTCTGGAAATGCTTTTAAAGGACACCTTTGAGCAATTAATGGCACTTTTTCCTCAGACTGCCTTGGTATATTCAAATATATGCCAAAGACAGAAATGGAGGTGGTCGAACCAATTTTGTCCACAAATTGAGAAGTCGAGGAAGCATGTAAACAAATCTGTTTCAGCTTACATGAGAGACCATGGAATGGGCTCCATGTACAACAATAACTTGCGTTACTACATGCAAGATATCTACAGAGGAGATGGAGTTCACTTCTCAGATGAGGGCAACAGAGTTTTCATTCTGAATTTAAGACTGTGCATTGGTACCTACTTATAAGTACCTAAATGTACCATAAACCCAAAAGCTCTTCTCAGAGCTACCCTACATCTGATCACTCACAATTATTATTTTACTCTAACTTTTTTCACTAATTTTCAACAAAGTACGCTCCACGAGGCGCTACCCGGTACGCGGACCGGAAGCTAACCTCGCGAAATTTTAAAAAAAAATGTTTTTTTTCCGCACATATGGGCCTCCTCAGCCACCCTCAGAAAACCTAGGAGGTCAAGATAAGTCTACCGTGCCCCCTTCTACCCATTCTGAACATTAGTTGCCCTCCATCTTGTATCTTAATTCGACCGAAACACAAAATGGTGGACTCCCGTAACGCTTCAGGTTCGCGTACCGGGGCGCTCGCCAGTTCGCGTACCGGGGCGCTCCCCGGGAAGCGCTCCATCAAAAAAGGTGGGAAAGTAATTTACAGAAAAACGACTGGAGACACTTTCACCAAATATAGATTAGCTCATACTACATACCAATTCCTATCATTTTCACAAATTTGATTGAAATTCCATTTAGCCATTTAGCCTGTAGACCTCTCTAAATACCGTGAGGTAAATTACTTCACAAAACACATCTGAAGTGTTGGAATTGACAACCAATGAAAATGTTACCTTCATTTTCTACTTTTTTTACCTGACATTTGATTGGTTATATACCTGAATATATATAAAGGAAGAGAAGGAAACACAGCCATTTTGACTACTACTTCCTGGTGTACATTTCAATTGGATTTTCACTAATCACTTCAACTTCTTTGTAAAGGTAAGTTGTTATTTTAAAAACTGAAGTATATTGTGCACTATCAGTTAATATGGTAAACTTTTTCTGATAGTTATATACTATCCCTCTGTAGTAGTTATAGATTTAGATAGACTTCTCTGTTATAGTTATGGATAGAGTTAGGTTTCTCTTGTATAATTATGAATTTACTTACGTTAAATCACATACACTTTTTCATATTCCTACTTCCACTCTGACACTATACACTGCCCAAAGATAAATTCACTGATAAAAACTGCCTATCTAAAATTAATCCCAACAGTGCCCTATCTCTACTAATATATATTTTTTTTATCCAAATTTCAGGCAACATGGAAGGCGAACAGAAAGTTTCATTTCAAATTGTCCTGCAAGAGAGCAGCCAAGAATTAATTGATCCAAATTATATAGAATTTATGGATGAAACTTGGGACCAAGAACTACTGCAATGTGTGCAAGCAGTAGATGACCTCCTTCAAAATGAGGACATTTTACACACTCAGAGATTACAAGCTATGTTCAATGAAAATGACGACATTTCAGACAGTGAAATGTTAGAAATGTTATTAAATTTTGAAACACAATCACAATAATAAATAATTGCTTAAAAAATAAAGAAATTAAAAAATAATCAACAAAACCAACAATCAATTAACATACAGTATTTGAAAAGTCTATCATTCTTTTTTCCTTATAGTACGCTCCCCAGAACGCTTCCCGGTTCGCGGACCGGGCGCTCCCCACGCAAAAAAACAAAAAAAATGTTTTTATTTGTTTTTGCCCCGCGGGGCCCTTTTAAAGCCTCCACATCAAACCTAGGGGGTCAGGGAGGATCTACTATGCCCCCTTATGGTCATTTCCCCCTTTGTTTTGGCCTCCTCTTGTCTCTCGATCCTACCGAGAGACAAGATGGCGGCCGCTCCGGACTGTTTAGAATGTTGACAGACACCGGAGAGCCAATCAGCTTCGCTACGCGAAGTTCCGTTACGCGTCAGGTACGCGAACCGGAGCGCTGCCTGGAGCGCGCTTACAGATATATATCTTTTTTTGAACGTTAATTTCTCAAAATCCACTGGAGCACATATATTGAGACCTAGCAAAGGCACATCGGGCTAACAGTCCCTACAATTTTGCCAAGTTTCGTGCAAATCCATTCAGCCGTTCGGCCTAAAAGTGAGGCCAACCGCCCTATGGAAATTAACATGGGAAAAACACGTTTTGGGACCCCCCTTTTTTCTCGGCCACCCCTTGACGAACCCCCCCCAAATTTCCAGGGGCTGCTCAGAAACCAAATGTTCCATTTTCCTGAACATTTCAGCCAATTCCGTCCACAAACGCCAAAGTTATTAGACATAGAATTTTCAAAAATCCCATAGGGAAAAAATCCTAACTATATATACCTACTGGCGACCGCCAGTAGGTAATATATATATATATATATATATATATATATATATATATATATATATATATATATATATATAAACCTATTAAAAATACTCACAGTCACTGGATGATATCATCAGTGGTGTTATTTGAGATGTCACTGACCATGTCCTGAGTGATATAATATGTGAGGTCATAAGCAGTGCATTTCGGGGGCGCATGTTATAGTTAACTCTGCTAACTATACCACCTGCATGTCTCTGGTTTTATATGAGTAAAATCTGCCCCTAACTATAACGTCCCTATAACCTATGATTTTTTCAGTGAATATATAAATGTATATATTCACTGGAATAAACCTTAGGTTTCAGGGACCTTATAGTTAGTTGGACATTTAACTCGTATAAAACCAGCGAAATTTGGCTGTTATAGTTAGTAGAGCTAACTATAACTCGCGCCCCCGCAATGCACTGCTGATGACATCACATATTATATCACACATGACATGCTCAGTGACATCACTGATGACATCACTGATGACGTCTCAAATGACATCACTCATGACATCACTGATGACATCATCCAGTAACTGTGTGTTTCTGTAAAGTTTAAATATGTTTTATAAATATTAATGCCAAGGTGTATTGAAGTATGAGTGGGTGTATGAGTATCTGAATAGATTATTTAGTAGGTGCGTGACTGACTGTATAAGTGACTGATTAAACTTGTCTTACTGAATGCATTGGTTAGTGAATAAACTGTGTAAATGTCTGTATCAGTCTGTCAGTTGGTGTGTAAGCGGCTGAATGGGTTGGTGAGTAGCTACATGGGTGTCTATATGGGTTATTGATTGGTTGTCTGAGTATTTGTATGGGTGCCTGAGTGTCTGTGTGGGTGTGTGGGGGGTGTGTGACACAGTGCATAGATGTGTGAGTGGTTTATTCACTGGGTGTATGCGTTTATGAGTACATGTGTTAGGGAGTGTATGAGTGAGTGTGTGTACGTATAGCTGTGTTGGTGAGTGAATTGATATGTGGTATATGTGTAAGTAACTACATATGTGAAAGGCAGTATTTGTAAGTGTTGGAGTATATAAGTGAATATATGTGACAGTGAGGGATTGTGACAGTGGCTGCATGGATAAGTGTGTACTTATGTCAGTAATTGTTGAAGACAGTACGTATCTGTATGAAAAAGTGACGTGGTGTCTATATAACTGTATAGGTGAGTAAATGGCAGTGTACCTAATTCTTTGGGTGACTGACTAGGGTTTTGAGTAACTCTTTGGGTGAGTGGCAGTGTGTGAGTGTTTATATTGGTGTACGAGTGGATATATCGGTGGCTGTATTGAAGAATGACTGCGTGTATGAATGACTGTATGGGTCAGTGAGTGAATGTGTGTGTAGACTTATGAATCACTGAGCGAATATGTACTAACTGCTATTGGTGTGTCTATGGTTTCGATATTGGTAGTCTCTATTTTAAAGTGGGAGTATGAAAGGTTTTATTAGTGTGTGAGGAGGTGCATCAGATGATCACATGGATGATGTCATCAGTGATGTCATTTGAGATGTCATCAGTGATCTCATTTGAGATGTCATCAGTGATGTAGTATGTGATGTCATCAGCAGTGCATTGCCGTGACTATTGAACTTATTTACTGAATTACAGTCTTCAGCCCACTGGGGTATTATTGCAAAGACTACCGGTCCCAGAATGCAGTATGGATATGCTTACTCACCTGAGTGTTAGTGTTGCAATAAAAGAGGGACAAACACCGATGTCTTTTGTTGGCTGTCATTCGGAAGCAGAGAAGCCTTTGAAGAAGGGAGGATCCCGAAACGCGTCAGGCTCTGCTGACGCTGGTTATGCCTTTGTCTCCGCTTATGTGGAACGCGCTGATGTGGGAGTGAGCCCCGCCCTGTGGGTAACTTGTGGACCTTGATATATATATATATATATATATATATATATATATATATATATATATATATATATATATATATATATATATATATATATATAAGTTTCATAACATTTTCTCTCATATATACACATATATACACCTTACCCCTCTTCGTGGCGGTTGGCACTCTCAAAGATGGTAAAGTTCACCCCTTTGTTATACTTTTTCGCCAATTTACCAGTAGTAGTTCTCATATCATACTACCAACAACTTAATACTATGCTAGTTGACCTAATAAGGGATACTGGCGGACGTAGACTGAGCCTCACTAAACTGCAAGTCCCGCCCGACGAAGGCGGAATTGGCGCCCCAGTCTTTAGTGCACACTGTTATACAGGACAATTGCAGTGGTGGTCATTGCGGCTTTCATCTGACGAAAATATATTATACACAACGGAACTTACGACACAGTACACTGCAAAAAATGGTGTTACCAGGAGCGCCAAGCCACTCCAGGGTACCATTATTTTTATAAAAATGCACTTATATACTGCAGGCAGGCACTAAAATACAGTTTCTCTACTCTATGCTGCTAACATACCCTTGAGAGATACCAAAGTGTTTCTACCACCTCACGTCCCTTAGCATGTGGCACATATATATATATATTCACTGAAAAAACCATAGGTTATAGACCATATATAGTTAGGAATTAGCATTTACAAAACCTTGAAAATTCACTGAAAAAACCATAGGTTATAGACCATATATAGTTAGGAATTAGCATTTAAAAAACCTTATCATGTCATGAATGATGTAATATGTGACATCATCAGCAGTGGATTGCGGGTGCGCGATATATAGTTAGTGCAACTAACTATATATGGAATTTCAATGGTTTTGTATGAGTAAAATAAGGTTTTTTAAATGCTAATTCCTAACTATATATGGTCTATAACCTATGGTTTTTTCAGTGAATTTTCAAGGTTTTGTAAATGCTAATTCCTAACTATATATGCTCTATAACCTATGGTTTTTTCAGTGAATTTCAATGGTTTTTTAATAGCAAATATCATAAGCTGTCGAATGTCAAGTACGTGGTAAGTGAAAACATTTTCGTGTTTATGCACACTGATCTGCTTTGAATGGTGCCCCCCCCCCTCATTTCTATTAGGAGTACTCTCTCTTTGCACATAGTGAAGGGTAGTTAACGCAGGCCTTTGCCCCCGTTGTAATACGTCGTGCCTGCTTCTCTCTCCATTTGATTGATTGTTATCCAAGTATTTACTGTTTTAGAATTGGTTCTCTTTGGTTCATTCTCTATTTACAAACAAACACAGAGTCGCAATACTCTGTTTAGTCTTTGCAGATAACGAAAAATCGTGTAAAAAAAAAAGAAAAGGAATCGAGCAAAATCAGTAGGCCACTAATGGGATCTCTTTTTGACCTTGCTAAAATAGAAACATTAGGAACAACCCCTCATGACAAATACAAAACTAGTGAGATGAACTGAACTCCACACAATGATGGCTGCAAAACAGCTCGGCTCCGCCACCCACCCCGCCCAAAATAACGATAAAGAGCGGCTGCCATGATTGGTTGCGGAATGGCCACGGCGGAGCTACGAAATGGTGCTGCTCTCATGCTAACCCCAGCTTCAGTCTGAAACATCCAGAAACACTGTAGACTACCAATTCGATCAGTTCCGGTAGCGCCCCAATGTAACCCGGTAGAGAAGAACTAGCCCTCCCCTCTTTGACTGATGGTTCTTGTTGCCTGTCCCTTCTGTTGTCATTTAACAGAACTATTTAGCCTGCTGAAAAGGGTTGTGTTCCGACCGCTGGTTGGTGGAGACATTTTGACTATATTCTGGACCTGCGTTGTCGCGTAATGCGTCATATGACGCGCCGCGTTAGCGCATCCGGAAGTCATCCGGGGCGCGCAGCGCGTAACGTAAGCATAACAAGTCATGTGACTTGTTAATAAAACTTTTCATTGGTTCATTTTACTTTTCTTATTCTAATGATGAAAGGCTTGGTCATATGACCTAAAAATTACGCTTTTTATTACTTCCGAACATTATTTTTTCTTAAATATATGTTATAATGTTCCAGGCTAATGTACTTTCCCGGAAAATTTACAACTGTCCTGCAAGTAAAATATATTCTTTTTTCGAGAAAAAGAGCGTTTCTTCGTCCCATGACGGAGCCGTTGAGCAAAAGAGGGTCGACCTGCTGTCTTAGTCACCGATACGCCTGAATATGAGATTCTTATCGATCACTTTATGTTGCAGGAGTAGAAAACACAACAGCCCTTGACCATTTATCTTTACTGCGTTCCTTCGTATTATACCTTTTACCCTTCATGTAATTGGTCTGCTTTATTTCACTTGCCTTTTAATGATTCTAAAACAGTGACTATTATTAAAAACTTTACCAATGTATATACTACTACCATGTTTTCTTTTAAAAACCTTTATTGTGAAAATTTCATTATACAAATACGAGCCTATAACCACGTGGGCCGGCCACGGAGCAAACTGTAATCGTATATGATGAGTAGACATTTACACTGTAGAGGAACGTAACGGGCGGGCCATTAGGTTGCAAGAACTAAGGTGTCTAACAGTTACGGAATCGGTGGACGTACATTTTATAATTAAAATACGACAGGGCCAGTTACAATAAAATTATCTAGATATACATTTGCGGGCAAGTACCATGGGTGACGTTAATTCGAACTTTCAATAGTACAGTAATCAATAACACATCAGAACTTAATATCAATAGGGATGTCGAAATATTCAATCAATTCTCGTCCCCGCCCGCCATGTGCTTCAAAACTGCATACGTATCTCGTGATTTCAAGGTTCTGCAACCAGTACACAACAAGAAGTTACGAGTCCCATTTATTCCGGCGCCATTTTGGGCGAGGACGGGCAGGTCCAGGATATAGTCAAAATGTCTCTACCAACCATCGACTATGATGATGTTCATATGCTGTATTTATTAGAGTAACACTCATCTGTCCACATGAAATTAATTTGCCACAATCTAAACATGTCATTTTAATCTTTCCAAAGTTCTTCTAAATATTTGGGACCGTTTCCCTTGCCTCTGATGCTGTCAGTGCCACTTCTTTGATGAATGTACTAGCAGGTCAGGGGTTCTCCTCCAAATCTCTCTTTTATGCAGCACTATAATTAATTGGTGCCACCTCTCCATATGACGATGCATGGTATAGTTACCATAACTATATTTTTTTTCGGTTCCTCTGGAGAGTTCATCGTGGCAGATGAAGCGTGTAACGTACCGGGCATTTACCTTTTTTTGCATGTACAGGAAAGGAAAAAAAATCGAGCGTCCGAGTTCTAAGGTGTCCCAGGGCCATTTTAGTGGACCGGGCCCAAATCCAAAGAACAGGCCGCCATTTTGAGAGTCCTGTTGCAGCCGCCTGTCGCTGTAGCATCAAGAGCAGCCGAAACTCAGCTGAATGGCAACTGAAACGGTAAAGGGGCGCCCCACTACAGCAGACGAGCCTCCACCTAGGAAGGCCCGTTCACGCCGCCTCCCCCCCTCCCCCTTCGGGCACCCCACGCCGTTATTCGGAGCAGTATTGTAGGATGGCCACACCAGTGCGGCAACTTGCTAGACATCACCTCGGTGGTAACCGAATCTCAGCGCCTTGTGGTGTCTTCTATTCAGAAAACATTGTTGTGCTGCCTTTGACCTATTCGCCGCAAGTGCGCACGCAACTCAGCTGCATAGCTTGCTAGACACCACCTCGGTGCTAACCGAATCTCAGCGCCTTGTGGTCTCTTCTATTCCAAAAATATTGTTGCGCTGCCTTTGGCCCCATTCGCACATCGGTCCGCTACTGCCGCCATCTCACAGGCCAACGGGGCGCCCCACGCCGACTTTCAGCATTGTAGGATGGCCACACCAGTGCACCTTACTAGACACCACCTCGGTGCCATCCGGATCTTGGCATCTCAGCGCCTTGTGCTGTCTTCTATTCAGAAAATATTGTTGCGCTGCCTTTGGCCCCATTCGCACATCGGTCCGCTACTGACGCCATCTCACAGGCTAATGGAGCGCCCCACGCCGAGTTTCAGCATTGTAGGATGGCCACACCAGTACAGCAACTTGCTAGACATCACCTCGGTGCCATCCGGATCTTGGCATCTCAGCGCCTTGTGGTGTCTTCTAGTCAGAAAATATTGTTGCGCTGCCTTTGGCCCCATTCGCACATCGGTCCGCTACTGACACCATCTCACAGGCCAACAGGGCGCCCCACGCCGACTTTTACCATTGTAGGATGGCCACACCAGTGCCACAACTTGCTAGACACCACCTCGGTGCCATCCGGATCTTGGCATCTCAGCGCCTTGTGGTGTCTTCTATTCAGAAAATATTCTTGCGCTACCTTTGCCCCATTCACACATCGGTCCGCTACTGATGCCATCTCACAGGCTAATGGGGCGCCCCACGCCGAGTTTCAGCATTGTAGGATGACCACACCAGTACAGCAACTTGCTAGACATCACCTCGGTGCCATCCGGATCTCGGCGCCCCACTGCAGATGAAGTGCCTCTCAACTATGAAACCACCACGGTGACATCCGGATCTTGGCGCCTTGTGCTGGTTCCGGCCTATTCACACATCGGTCCGCTACTGACGCCATCTCACAGGCTAATGGGACGCCCCACGCCGAGTTTCAGCATTGTAGGATGACCACACCAGTACAGCAACTTGCTAGACATCACCTCGGTGCCATCCGGATCTTGGCATCTCAACGCCTAGTGGTATCTTCCATACAGAAAATATTGTTGCGCTGCCTTTGGCCCCATTCGCACATCGGTCCGCAACTGACACCATCTCACAGGCCAACAGGGCGCCCCACGCCGACTTTTACCATTGTAGGATGGCCACACCAGTACCACAACTTGCTAGACACCACCTCGGTGCCATCCGAATCTTGGCATCTCAGCGCCTTGTGGTGTCTTCTAGTCAGAAAATATTGTTGCGCTGCCTTTGGCCCCATTCGCACATCGGTCCGCTACTGACGCCATCTCACAGGCCAATGGGGCGCCCCACGCCGACTTTCAACATTGTAGGATGGCCACACCAGTGAGGCAACTTACTAGACACCACCTCGGTGCCATCCGGATCTTGGCGCGTTGTGCTGCCTTCGGCCTATTCGCACATCGGTCCGCTACTGACGCAAACTCACAGGCCAACGGGGCGCCCCACGCCGACTTTCAGCATTGTAGGATGGCCACACCAGTGCTGCAACTTGCTGGACACCACCTCGGTGCCATCCGGATCTTGGCGCGTTGTGTTGCCTTCGGCCTATTCGCACATCGGTCCGCTACTGACGCCGCCTCACGTGCCAACGTATTTTCTCCGCATTTTATACCCTATGCCGCATAACAGGTCATGTGACTTGTTTATAAAACTTTTCATTGGTTCATTTTACTTTTGGTTTCCTAATGATGGAAGGCTTGATCATATGACCTAAAAACAACACTTTTCATTGGATGAAAACTTTTTTTTTTTTCCCAAACGATGAAAGCCCCACCTTGTTTCTGGATGTTTCAGACTGAAGCTGGCGTCAGCATGAGAGCACCACCATCTCGTAGCTCCGTCGTGGTCATTCCGCGAGCAATCATGGCAGCCGCTCCCCACCGGAAGCCTACAGGAGTCGGGGGCCCCCAAAACTTTTGATGAATCCTCAAGGCGGAGGGGACGCTTTCGAGAATGGGGTCCAAGACCTAGCAGACAAGCGTCCGATTTCCAAGGTGTCCCAGGGCCATTTCAGTGGACCAGGCCCAAAAAGGAAACAGCCTGCCGCCATTTTGAGAGTCCTGTGACAGCCGCCTATCGCTGCACCGCAAGAGTGGGCGCAACTCAGCTGAATTGCGGCTTTTGACACAGTGGACCAAAAGCGGACGGAATGGCAACTGAAACGGTAAAGGGGCGCCCCACTACAACAGACGAGACTCCACCTGGAGAGGCCCGTTCACGCCGCCTCCCCCGGGGCGCCCCACGCCGTTATTCGGAGCAGCATTGTAGGATACCAAAACCAGTGCGGCAAATTACTGGACATCACCTTGGTGCCATCGTTCTGCTGCCTTGGAACTATTCGCACAACAGTTTGCTACTGATGACCCACCCCCCGCGACGCCCCACGCCAGAAATCTGGACGTTGTGCTGCATTGGGACTATTCGCACAGCCGACCGCTACTTCGTTGTTTTTCCCTAAAAATGTTTATATGTTATTACTGTTTTTGTTTTCTTGTATATATTTATAAGTTATTAAAGTTTTATAATCTTACTACTTTGTTGGAGTGCTATATATTTTTAATGTGACACATAATTGTAAAAACTTTGATGTACAAAGAGTCATCCCTGGAATCTTCCGCTTCAGGCTCGGTCCCCTCCCCAATCACAATACAGGATGGTTTTCAGATAATAGGAACGCGTCTGCTGTGACGGATCTCATCGAGTGTGGGCCTTGATCTACTATAACTCCTTTGAAGAGGGGTGATTCTTTACAGCTGGGGCCATAAACTACATCTGCAGGGCTAGCTGATACCCTAGGACCGGCCTGGACAATCGGACACAGAGGAAAAGGAGTGTCAGAGGGTGCGGTAGTGAATAGGGCGAAAGGGAGGTGTCGGGCGGGCACAGGGTGTGATTCTCAGGGAAGAGCAGCGCAGATGGGGGGTGGTTTATTACCCATGCATAAGACAGAGAGCGGGGGTGACCACTGCCTGGGGGAGATGCTTGCGAGGGTGGGGAGCCATGCTAAGGATCGACAGCGTGCACAGAGTGGGTCTGGTCAAGGCATCTAAAATGACTGCCGTGCACGACAAAAGTGTGGCATTTGAAAAAAGGCAAGATGGCGCAGACAATGTTTTTCAACACTTCCTGATTTCCTTCGAATCGAACGTTAACAGACGTTGGGGCATATTACCAAAGTTAAGCGATATTTATCCCTAACGATGCTTAGCAACGATTTTTTTACCGCTAAGCATCGTCAGAAATTATCGCAGATAAACCTTGCTATTATCAAGGTTTATCGCAAATACGATAAAAAACGACCGCAATGCATTAATATCGCTGAAAACTCAGCGATATTCATGCATTACCGAGCTAATGCTCTTAGCCATGTTATCCACCTCCCATTGGATAACATGGCTAAGAACTGCTCAGGGCAGGTGCTAGCTTTCGGAGATATTCGCGCTTATCGCGAATATTTCCAAAAGTTGATAATAGGAGATAGCGATGTTAGCGACTGTTTCCAGTCGCTAACATCTTTGCATGCCCACTTTGCATGTCATTAGTGATAAATATCACTCACATGCAAAGTGGGGCCCAAGATGGTCGCTATCTCCTACTAGCCGTCGCTAACTGGTGTTAGCAACAGCTAGGTAATACAGATATAATTTTATCTCCGCGAAGCGGAGCGCTGTTACAGATATATATCTTGTTTTTGAACGTTAATTTCTCAAAATCCACTGAAGCACATATATTGAGACCTAGCAAAGGCACATCGAGCTACCAGTCCCTACAATTTTGCCAAGTTTCGTGCAAATCCATTCAGCCGTTCGATTATTATTATTATTTTTTTTTTTGCCCCGCGGGGCCCTTTTAAAACCTCCACATCAAACCTAAGAGGTCAAGGAGGATCTACTATGCCCCCTTATGGTCATTTGCCCCTTCGCTTTGGCCTCCTCTTGTCTCTCGATCCTACCGAGAGACAAGATGGCGGCCGCTACGGACTGTTTGCAATGTTTACAGACGCCGGAGAACCAATCAGCTTCGCAAACCTCCGTTACGCGAAGCGGAGCGCTGTTACAGATATATATCTTTTTTTGAACGTTAATTTCTCAAAATCCACTGGAGCACATATATTGAGACCTAGCAAAGGCACATCGGGCTACCAGTCCCTAATATTTTACCAAGTTTCGTGCAAATTCATTCAGCCGTTCGATTATTATTATTATTTTTTTTTTTTGCCCCGCGGGGCCCTTTTAAAAACTCCACATCAAACCTAGGGGGTCAGCGAGGATCTACTATGCCCCCTTATGGTCATTTGCCCCTTCGCTTTGGCCTCCTCTTGTCTCTCGATCCTACCGAGAGACAAGATGGCGGCCGCTACGGACTGTTTGGAATGTTCACAGATGCCGGAGAACCAATCAGCTTCGCTTCACAAAGCTCCGTACCGCGAAAAGTCCGCGAACCGGAGCGCTGCCCGGTCCGCTGTTACAGATATATATCTTTTTTTGAACGTTAATTTCTCAAAATCCACTGGAGCACATATATTGAGACCTAGCAAAGGCACATCGGGCTACCAGTCCCTACAATTTTGCCAAGTTTCGTGCAAATCCATTCAGCCGTTCGGGCTAAAAGTGAGGCCAACCGCCCTATGGAAAACTCAATGTTAAAAACACGTTTTGGGACCCCCCTTTTTTCTCGGCCCCCCCTTGACGAACCCCCCCCCAAATTTTCAAGGGCTGCTCAGAAACAAAATGTGCCATTTCCTGAAAATTTCAGCCAATTCCGTCCACAAACGCCAAAGTTATTAGACATAGAATTTTCAAAAATCCCATAGAGAAAAAATCCTAACTATATATACCTACTGGCGACCGCCAGTAGGTAATATATATATATATATAGCAGCTCCAATCGTCCCTTGCTCCAGAAACGATAACGCACTCGCGGGGGTATGTTTCACAAAGATTTATTGCGGCTTCTCTGACAAGACATATATATATATATATATATATATATATATATATATGAGAGAAAATGTAATGAAACGTATATATATATATATATTACCTACTGGCGGTCGCCAGTAGGTATATATAGTTAGGATTTTTTCTCTATGGGTTTTTTGAAAATTCTATGTCTAATAACTTTGGCGTTTGTGGACGGAATCGGCTGAAATTTTCAGGAAAATGGCACATTTTGTTTCTGAGCAGCCCTTGAAAATTTGGGGGGGGTTCGTCCAGTGGGGGCCGAGAAAAAAGGGGGGTCCCAAAACGTGTTTTTAACATTGAGTTTTCCATAGGGCGGTTGGCCTCACTTTTAGCCCGAACGGCTGAATGGATTTGCACGAAACTTGGCAAAATTGTAGGGACTGGTAGCCCGATGTGCCTTTTGTAGGTCTCAATATATGTGCTCCAGTGGATTTTGAGAAATTAACGTTTAAAAAAAGATATATATCTGTAACAGCGGACCGGTTAGCGCTCTGGTTCGCGGACTTTTCGCGCAACGGAGCTTTGTGAAGCGAAGCTGATTGGTTCTCCGGCGTCTGTCAACATTCCAAACAGTCCGTAGCGGCCGCCATCTTGTCTCTCGGTAGGATCGAGAGACAAGAGGAGGTCAAAACAAAGGGGGAAATAACTATAAGGGGGCATAGTAGATCCTCGCTGACCCCCTAGGTTTGATGTGGAGGTTTTAAAAGGGCCCCGCGGGGCAAAAAAAAATAATAAAAATAATAATTGAACGGCTGAATGGATTTGCACGAAACTTGGTAAAATATTAGGGACTGGTAGCCCGATGTGCCTTTGCTAGGTCTCAATATATGTGCTCCAGTGGATTTTGAGAAATTAACGTTCAAAAAAAGATATATATCTGTAACAGCGCTCCGCTTCGCGTAACGGAGGTTTGCGAAGCTGATTGGTCATTCTGTCACTGGGCTATAGTTGGGCTACATCTGGCTGATATTTGGGCTACATTTGTTTTTTTGTGTGTCTGGCGGCCATCTTTGGGCTACATTGGGCTACATTGGGCTTCATTGGGCTACATTCGGCTAATTAGCAAATAGCTCATCGCAAACTAGGAATGGTAAAGAATCGCTATTTATTCCTTAAAGTTCGCTATTTAGGAAATGCAAATAACTTTTATGATACATATGGCGGTTCATCTCTAACAAGATAAGAAGCATAGGGATAGATTTATGATGACTGGCGCATCACCAGGGATGTGTTAGTCATTCTGTGCCGCTGTTCCGTCACCTATGGTGTGCTGCATTTACAATGCGGCGCATCATGGGGCAAAAACAGCACAGATGCGTGATGTATCTGTGCCGTAAAGGTGGCGCATTGCTGGAGTTGTATCGAAAGTGTGATGAAGCTCCAGCAAGGGTCGGGGGTGCCCCTGTCGCAGGGTTTCTGTTCTCACACAGAACTGTGGACAGAGGATTGGAACCTCGGCGAATTAGGGTGTCCCAAAACTCACGTTAGTAATCAAAAACTATTTAGCAAGCTAGGTACAGTGTCACATTGGATATAACAAACTCTCAATGTTTAGACAATCCAGAATATGAACTTATAGTACCTCAGGATACGTGGAACTCATGAACAGTCGGTCGTTATATATTTCTTAGAAACCAGAACATGGAGTTAAGAAGAACACATGTGTATTTGAAATGTTTATTTACTAATGCCGTCTTCTCAGGCGTAGTACCTTAGATAATAAAAGTACACATATTATCAGTAGCAAAATTACCAGCATAGTTACTAGTACATAAAAAGTGAATGGTGATAGTATGTTAACATGCTGTAAATGAATAAGAGTTAGCAACACTTATAAGCAGCCGCGGGCCGTGGAGGGAGTTACGGTGAGGCAGGGAGGCGGGGAGGGGGAGAAGCAGGGTGGAGAATACAAGTACACATATTATCAGTAGCAAAATTACCAGCATAGTTACTAGTACATAAAAAGCGAATGGTGACAGTATGTTAACATGCTGTAAATGAATAAGAGTTAGCAACACTTATAAGCAGCCGCGGGCCGTGGAGGGAGTTACGGTGGGGCAGGGAGGCGGGGAGGGGGAGGGGCAAGGTAGAGAGGGCTCCACCCTGCTTCTCCCCCTCCCCGCCTCCCTGCCCCATCGTAACTCCCTCCACGGCCCGCGGCTGCTTATATCTCACCCTCCCTAATACACATATTATATTATTTGCTAAGAAGGTCTCTTTGTGTTGGTTTAGGGCGTGTCCATACTTTAGTGTCTTAGATTTGAAGGAATCACATCAGCATACACCAGCTCTCTCTTCATGTGAACCGCATCAACTGTTGTGTATGTGTGTTCGGCAAAGCAATATAAAACCCGCCTCATGCCCAGAATTGGCAGAAGTTGCACTTATGTTATGAGTATGAAGTCGTGGAGATCAGACCTCATAACAATTCTGTATCGTGTTGTTCTTGAAACTTTAGCACTCGCTGTACAGATATAGTTTAACAAGTAAAGCAGATAGTAGACCAATAACATATTATTCTCATGTAAACCACGATGAACTACTAGGTGGAAAGCTAAAGCAACAACTAAGTGTCGTGTGCAGAAGTTGCAAAAAAGGAAAAATGGCGTTTAAACCGGTAATGAGCCCATGCTAACTTAACACGGTGTAAAGATATCCAGGACCTAGATGACACCTCCTCATGATCCGGAAACGAACTGAATAAGATAATAGAAGTGCCATCTCATGAGAGCAGATTGCAAGTTTATATGTGGACGGTCCGCAAGGTAAAGCATTAAAAACTAGGAAAATTCAATGCTAAAGAAAAATAAAACAGCCAAGTACTTTATCGAGTCTTAAGCCAATAGGCAAGGTAAATAATAAAAACTTGACAAATAAGTCAATGAATTGTCAATGAAATGCTAGTACTCAGCATATCAAACATGAAAAAGGTCTATGACATAACTGTGTATGCAAAATAAGCTGCAACAGCCTCCAATAGGAAGTCACCGTCTTCATCCGAAAACAGTTCAGCCATCCAATTTAAAAGCGGAAAAGAACATACGTGCTCTCCCAGCACCGGATCCTCTATCACCATCAGAGGACAGCTCGGTGGGTTTTCAAGAAAGCTGTGTTCCAAGAAAGACTGTGCTGCCGCCAGTAAATTCCAGGGACCAAGTAGTCCATGCATCAATGCCACAGCCATAATCCTTTCGCCAGGACAAATCAACTCGTGAGTAATGATAGGAGTCATCAGCTGATTAAAGTCGACGTCAGGAGAAACCGGTCCGCAGAGACACAAATCAATGGCCCAATCGAAATCACAGGTCAGGCAGTGAAATACAGGCTGGACACAGGTGAAGTAGGAGAACCGAAAAGATAATCCATATGCCGTGCTTAATATCGCCAACGGCATTGTGCCATAATATTCTAGCATGCGATTGCGGAACAGTGTCAGCAGCTGCAGGGTCGGAGGTTGCATAGGAGGGACATCCAGATTTAAAAATGTAAAAAAGCACAAGAGCGTCCGCTGGTAATGCAAGTAAAAATGCAATCCACGAACCAGAGTGGAGAAAATGGAATGAAAGGGAGCAGGGATGACTCCAAAGATTTTCTCAAATGAAGTCACGAGACCACTGGTAACAACTTTAAAAAAGTGTGCCAGGGATTTTGTGGAGGATGCGTTAAAGATAGTCGGAAACATGTTGCTGAAATTGAAAGGCAAACCTGTGTACGGGTGTTCGCTATGTGAAGTACGAAAGTTTCACGGGCCGAACTCAAGGCCACCTCTCTCTGAGACAAAAGAGCTCTTATTCTTGTCATGCCGTTGAAACGTGTCCCAAGGTTGGTATTTGTGGCCAGATTGAAAACTCCCTATGTTCATGTGTGGGAGGAAATAGAACATTTCTGCAGCAAATAACCCGTTCACTTACTGTTACGATAAAAGGAATACTTTTTAATTAACTCAGAACAATCTTCATTATTGAGCATCAAATAACTACCATTTTCCAACAACTTGAACGTGGGGATGATAGCAGGAACTGGCGTGCCTTGCAACACGCAAGCCATATTTGGTCGGTGTTTGTTGCATGAATCGTGTAACTGTATGTGCCTACACATTAGTGAATGATCTGGCGTCTCAGTGCATTCCTCTCCATTCAGATAAACTTCTTGATCATCTTTGAAACATCTGTATGTGTATGGAAGCGACCAGACCTCATGAACAAAAGCACTACCTAAAGGTTCATAAAGACCTATTGGTATATATTTCATACAATTTGAAAACTTATATAAAGCAAAAGGCAGCGTTATTAAACCGTGGATAAGGCATGTTGCCAAAAAACCCGCAATCCTCTGCTGATGATGTCACTGAGCATGTCATGAATGATGTAATATGTGACATCATCAGTAGTGGATTATGGGTAATAGTATCTCTAGTTTACTCCCCTATAGCTGTCTTTCATTTTAACATAAGTGTGTGTTTCCTTCCCTTATACTTACTGTTTTTGGTTCGCTTCCAGTTCGCGTACCAGCGAGCGAACTAGGAAGCGAACTAAGAGAAATAGAGGTTGGCACAGTTCCAAATATTGTACCAATTTTTTAATAACGGGGAGGTAGTTCTGAAAAGAACTTTTTTTTTTATTTTTCTGAACATTTTTTTACTGTTTTTGAATTTTTCGGAACAGTTTTATATTTTTTTGGGTTTTTCTTGGAGGGGGCAATGAAAACGATTCATTGTAAAGGGCTCAACAGGAGCAACAAAACAAAAAAAAGAAGTATTTATTATTTTGGGCGTTTCGGACAAACTTGCATATGATAGTCAATAGCTCTGTTGATCAGAGTGATGCTTCTTTCTCCGTAGGAAATGAATCCATCGCAAAATACGCAGGTGTGTTTTACTTCACCAAATCTCATTTGTATATTTGGCACCATCTCCCTGCCCTCTGGTCCCGTTACTTCCGGTACAACAGATCTTCTGGCCATAATAGGGAGATTATCTAGGTCGTTCCGAAACTGTGCAGCACTGTAGTTGTTAGGATGCCACCTAGTCATATGGCGATGCATTGTGTAGTTTCCGAAACTGTATTTTTTGTCGGTCCCTCTGGACAGTCTATCTTGACATATAAGGCAAGTTACGTATCTTGCATTTACTTTTTTCTGACCTTTGGGAATTTAAAAAAATTGCCAAATGAAGTTTTCTTTCCGGTGAGACGTCTTGGGCTGCTCAGGCAAAAACTGCCTCTCTTCGTGCTCGTCCTCCTGTTCCTCTTCTTCTTCTTCTTGTTGAATTACAACTTGAGCAGGTGGTCCACTCTTCCTTGGATGTGGTGGAGGTGGTGGGGAAGCACCAGCTGAAGCTACTAAAGAAGCCATTGCTCAGTGATCACAAAGGGTCTTTCTCTCACAATGATGAAAGTCAGAGTGAGGAAAGAAGGAGGGATTTTCATCATTTGGGAAAAACAAGAGTTCTCAACCAATCAAAAGTGTTCATTTTAGATTATATGACCTAGTCTTACATCATTAGGAAACCAAAAGTGAAATGAACCAATGAAAAGTGTTATTACCAAGTCACATGACTTGCTGTGTTTACGTTAAGCGCTTTGCAGGGCCTCCCGGTTTGCTTCCAGAAACCTGCGCTTTGGCACTCGCTTCGCGTACCAGTTTGCTAACGTAGCACGTCATATGACGTATCAAGCGACAACGTGGAACGTCATGCGGACGGGAGGCGTCACGATGTTGTTTTCTAACGCGGCACTTGCGGTAAAGAAACGTTTACCGGCTCGCGGTCTATTTCGCGGCATCAAGGTCAGCTAACGGGAAGCTTCCCGATTCGCGAAGCGGGAACGAAGAAAAAAAATATTTTAAAAAAAAATTATTCATAAACATATAAAATATATTTTTGGATTTAAAGAAGAATACATTTTACAGCTACAGATATTAGCTGTTAAAAAACCAATGAAATTCACAGAAAAAACCATAGGTTATAGACCATATATAGTTAGGAATTAGCATTTACAAAACCTTGAAAATTCACTGAAAAAACCATAGGTTATAGACCATATATAGTTAGGAAATAGCATTTAGAAAACCTTATTTTACTCACACAAAACCATTGAAATTCCATATATAGTTAGTTGCACTAACTATATATCGCGCACCTGCAATCCACTGCTGATGATGTCACATATTACATCATTCATGACATGGTCAGTGACATCACTGATGACATCACTGATGACATCTCAAATGACATCACTGATGACATCACTGATGACAACATCCAGTGACTGTATGCTTCTGTAAAGTTAAAATATGTCTTACATATTGAAGAATGAGTGGATGTATAAGTGTCTGGATGAAGGATTTAGTAGGTGCATGACTGACTGTATAAGTGAGTGATTAAATGTGTCTCACTGAGTGCATGGGTTAGTGACTAAACTGTTTTAAATTGTGCATCATTGTGTCTGTTGTTTTGTAATCTGATGCATGTGTTGATCATTAGCTATATGACTAACTATATGGGTTATTGATTAGTTGCCCAAGTATTTGTATGGGAGACTGAGTGTGTGTGTGGGTGTCTGGGAGGTGTATGACTCTGTGCATAGATGTGTGAGCAGTTGATTCACTAGATGTATGGGTTCAAAAGTGCATGTGGAAACATCTGTATGGGCGGTTGACTGTGTGCATGAGTGTATTGGTGAGTGAATGGATATCTCAGTGCTACATGTCAAAGTAAGTACATATGTAAAACACAGTACATGTGATAGTTGACATATATAAATAACTGTGCATAAGAGCCAGTGAATGTGTGAGTGGCTGTATGGATTATTGTGAACTTGTATCAGGGATTGTATAACAGAGTAAATATGTGTTATTATATGTTCCAATAAGTAAGGTGTGTATAACTATATAGTTGAGGAAATCGAGGTGTGATTGATTCTTTGCAAGACTGACTAGGTGTGTGAGTAACTCCATGGATGAGTGACAGTCTGTGAGTGTCTGTTTACACTGAGTGTATCTAAGGTTATATTAGAGTCTGAAGAGGTTCATTGTATCATCACATGAATGATGTCATCAGTGATGTGATCAGTAATGTCAAATGAGATGTCATCAGTGATGTCATCAGTGATGTCATTTGAGATGTCATCAGTGATGTCATCAGTGATGTCACTGACCATGTCATGAATGATGTAATATGTGACATCATCAGCAGTGGATTGCAGGTGCGCGATATATAGTTAGTGCAACTAACTATATATGGAATTTCAATGGTTTTGTGTGAGTAAAATAAGGTTTTCTAAATGCTATTTCCTAACTATATATGGTCTATAACCTATGGTTTTTTCAGTGAATATATATATATATATATCACAAGACTTCCCTCCACAACAGAAGAAACGGAGGCCAGAGGGGGTTAACAGGGAAAACCAAGCTTTAATTGGCAGCAATGTGATGGTGGCGAATGCATTTCGGCATACAAGCCTTCTTCAGCGCCCTGCCATGCGAGGTAATACTTCAGCTCATTGTCCCAGTCTGCATTTTTAAATGTTTGTAAATCCGGAAACTCCACCCCCGTTGATTTCGCTCACCTGTTGGTGACCGGAATGAATGTCCGGACTTCAACCCCCAGAATGCAACAGTGGAGTGCATCTGGGTCGGTGGTGTGGGGAGTGCCTGTCGGTGGATTGATGGCTTGTCCAGATAGTGCAGGTAGGTAGTGAAGACCCCCAGGGAGTGCTGTCAAAATCTTCAAGGTCTCCCTGTGTCCCCTCGGGCTGCAGCTGCCTCGGCGTCCTAGCAGGAAATGTCAGCAGGGACAGCCATTCTGCATAGCGTCCTAGCGGAGGTAAATACCTCCTACCGCCTTGTACCTCCAGAACAGCGAGGCGGACACCTGACTTCTCGGTACCCCGAGTGAAAGAATCGCTGAACAAACAACGACGGTTGTTGCCAATGTTAATCCGGGTCTCTTGGTGCTGCAGGGCCATCTGGACTGCCTCCTTGGCTGGAGCAGAATATATCACAAGACTTCCCTCCACAACAGAAGAAACGGAGGCCAGAGGGGGTTAACAGGGAAAACCAAGCTTTAATTGGCAGCAATGTGATGGTGGCGAATGCATTTCGGCATACAAGCCTTCTTCAGCGCCCTGCCATGCGAGGTAATACTTCAGCTCATTGTCCCAGTCTGCATTTTTAAATGTTTGTAAATCCGGAAACTCCACCCCCGTTGATTTCGCTCACCTGTTGGTGACCGGAATGAATGTCCGGACTTCAACCCCCAGAATGCAACAGTGGAGTGCATCTGGGTCGGTGGTGTGGGGAGTGCCTGTCGGTGGATTGATGGCTTGTCCAGATAGTGCAGGTAGGTAGTGAAGACCCCCAGGGAGTGCTGTCAAAATCTTCAAGGTCTCCCTGTGTCCCCTCGGGCTGCAGCTGCCTCAGCGTCCTAGCAGGAAATGTCAGCAGGGACAGCCATTCTGCATAGCGTCCTAGCGGAGGTAAATACCTCCTACCGCCTGGTACTTCCAGAACAGCGAGGCGGACACCGGACTTCTCGGTACCCCGAGTGAAAGAATCGCTGAACAAACAACGACGGTTGTTGCCAATGTTAATCCGGGTCTCTTGGTGCTGCAGGGCCATTCGGACTGCCCCCTTGGCTGGAGCAGAATATATCACAAGACTTCCCTCCACAACAGAAGAAACGGAGGCCAGAGGGGGTTAACAGGGAAAACCAAGCTTTAATATATATATATATATTAATACATGTTTGTATTGTTTCTAAAAGTATGCATTTAAATATAGTATTAAATATTACTGAAATGTATTTGATGTCTGTCATTCAGTGATGTTATCTGAGTTGTCATCAATGATGTCATCAGTGATATCACTGACCATTACATGAGTGATGTAATATGTGAGGACATAGGCAGTTTAGACCCAGCCATATGCAAATCAGTCTTGAACCTGTGCCTTCTGGGAACAGTCCAGACTGAACTGCCAAGCCCGGTCCTCCCTGGACTGAACACAAGCATCCTGGGACAGGTTTCTGGGTATTACCCTTCATCAGCCAGGCTAGCTTGAATCCAGTGGCACAGTGAGCAAGGAACCCACGTCTGGGCCTACCCATTTCACTTAGGGTGAAAATTTCTACGCAAACAAATGATGGACGGAATGCTGAATAAATCATACATTCACCCCCAGTCAAGAGATCTGGATTAAATCCATTGTTCTTTTGCTCACCATGCCACCCCAGTTTAGACCCAGCCATATCCAAATCAGTCTTGACCCTGTGCCTCATGGGAACAGTCCAGACCGAATTGCCAAGCCAGGTCCTCCCTGGACCGGAAACAAGCATTCTGGGACTGGTTTCTCACCATAAGTAGGACACCATACTGACTCCGTTTGCTGATCTCTCAGGCCTACAAGTCAATTATATCCAATCTTGTGCATTTACTTTTCAAGACTGCATGCTTGGAGATACCATACCAATAGGAGCGAACACTATCCCAATAGCCCCACATACTTTTCATTACCTTGGTATATAAATCTAAAGGTCTACTTCTGATCTGCTGGAGGCAACTTGAACAAAGCAATTGCGTCTTGCATTCACAGAACCGGTTGTGGATCACCTTACCCCTCTTCGTGGCGGTTGGCACTCGGGAAGATGGTGAAGTTCCCCCAGTTGTTATACTTTTTCGCCAATTTACCAGTAGTAGTTCTCATATCATACTACTAACAACTCAATACTACGCGAATTGACCTAATATTTGGTACTGGCAGACGAATGAACCTCACTAAACTGCAAGTCCCGCCCGACGAAGGCGGAATTGGCGCCCCAGTCTTTAGTGCACACTGTTATACAGGACAATTGCAGTGGTGGTCATTGCGGCTTTCATCTGACGAAAATATATTATACACAACGGAACTTACGACACAGTACACTGCAAAAAATGGTGTTACCAGGAGCGCCAAGCCACTCCGGTGTACCATTATTTTTATAAAAATGCACTTATATATTGCAGGCAGGCACTAAAATACACAACAGTTTCCCTACACTATCCTGCTAACATACCCTTGAGAGATACCAAAGTGATTCTACCTCCTCACGTACCTTAGCATACGACATATATATATATATATATATATATACATATATATGAGAGAAAATGTTATGAAACTTATATATATATATATACTAAAAAATGTTTGTATTGTTTCTAAAAGTATGTATTTATATATAGTATTAAATATTACTGAAATGTATTTGATGTATGTCATTCAGTGATGTTATTTGAGATGTCATCAATGATGTCATCAGTGATATCACTGACCATTACATGAGTGATGTAATATGTGAGGACATGGGCAGTTTAGACCCAGCCATATGCAAATCAGTCTTGACCCTGTGCCTCATGGAAACAGTCCAGACTGAACTGCCAAGCCCGGTCTTCCCTGGACTGAAAACAAGCATCCTGGGACCGGTTTCTGGGTATTACCCTTCATCAGCCAGGCTAGCTTGAATCCAGTGGCACAGTGAGCAAGAGACCCACGTCTGGGCCAACCCATTCCACTTAGGGTGAAAATGTATACGTAAACAAATGATACCTCCTCACGTCCCTTAGCATACGACTCTGGGAGGAGGCATTTATATACACAGTGTGGAACCTTTTTACACTACAGATGGCGAGCTTATGAGCCATCACGACTTCACCCAAGCCCATGGGTTGCTGGGGTACTCTTTCTCATACATGCTTATATCTCATTATATTCACAGACACTGGGCACTGACGCGGAGGGAACCGGAGACACGTTCTCTCATACAAGCAATCCACAAACTGGCAGGCATTTGATCAAATGGCTATCAAGGGCCTGCAGGTACACCTCCGGGTTTTGCTTGCATCCTTCATGACTCACTGGGAAGAAGGTATAGGTGATGGGGCAGGGTTTTGTGAAATAGAAACCTGCTCGGATCAAACTTCTTACTGTGTGAATCATTAACAACATCAAGATGTAGACCTATGTAGGTCCCTGGAATTGTCCAAGAAGGTTTTTTTATCGGCCAATTTAAAGGCTCAACATTTTAAGACTGTATACAGATTATACTTTACACCGGCTAAACTATGGGCCTGCGGGAAAAGGGAGACAAACAAGTGTCCAAGATGTGGGCAAGGTCCTGCCAATATGATTCATATGTTCGCAGAATGCTCGGAATTGGGGTTGGTAAAACAGGGGATTGAATCCTTACTTAGTAAGACCATTGGACCCCCACTTTAACTCTTTTTGGGTGGGATGAGTCCCTGCAACTAGAATTAGCTCAAGCTTACTTTTGCTTCATGGTTATAACAGTTCTGCGCATAATGATAGCCTCCAAGTGGAAGGATAAGCACCCCCCGACCTATCAGGCCTGGTATGCTTGACTGTTCCATATATTTAACCTAGAGTTCGCGCTATACAAATGCAAGGGGAGCAGAGCAAGGAAAAAAGGGCAGCAAATCTGGGAACCTTTGTTGGAGCTGCAGGGATGGGGATGAAGATGGAGGCGGGAGGGGCAGGAGGGGGGAGGAGGGAGAGAGGGGGGACTCGGTAAAAGCTTAAGGGCCAGATGTAGGTGGCCAAATACCGGTCGGTAACGGCCAAAATTCGGTAATTTCGGCCTTTTCCGACCGGTATTTTGAATTTAGATGTAGGTGCCAAAAATGTTCCGAATCGGTAAATAAGAGTCGGTATAATTCCGATTCGGAGTTCTCCGAATCCTTATTTACCGAGTTCTTATTTACCGATTCGGTAAATAAGAAATGGTAAAAAAGGGCCCTCGAGATGTAGGAAAGGGAAAAAATACCGAATCCAATAGATTCGGTATTTAAGAGTCGGTATTTACCATGGATTGGTGGTGGTAACCAGGTGCAGCCTTTTAAAAGGGGCCCAAAATTCAACAGTTTTGCAAGAATGGCGGCATTCTATGTGATTGCGAGGCGGCAATGGCTACAGGCAGCAGGAGAGAGGGTCTGGAGAAGGGAGCAGCAGGTCTACAGGCAGAGGATCACCCTATTTCAACTGACTGAGCCAGAGATACTGTAGAGGTACAGGCTACACCCCAGAACCATCCTGGACTTGATTAGGGACCTCCTCCCATACCTGGATCACCCAACACCCAGGGCCCATGCCATCTCAACCCATGTGCATGTGCTCTGTAGCCTACACCTGCTTGCCTCTGGGAGCTACCAGAGTATGATTGCTGCAGTTGGTGGTGTGTCCCAGAGCTGCCTATCACGATTTTTCCGGAAGTTCCTGGAGGCCATGACGCAGAGAATGGAACATTACATCCGGTTCCCTGACACACCTGTGGAAGTTGTAAAAACAAAAACGGATTTCTATCAATTGGCACACTTCCCTTACGTGATAGGCTGCATAGATGGCACCCACATTCCACTGTGTCCACCTGCAGCCGCAGAACACATCTACAGAAACCGGAAGTCAATGCACTCCATCAATGTGCAGGTGGTATGCAATGCTGCCAACATCATCACAGACATAGTGGCCAAATTTCCAGGTAGTACCCATGACTCCTACATCTTCCAGAATAGTGGGATATACACACGGCATGTTGCAGGAGATTTTGGTGATGGATATCTGCTAGGTAAACAACAGTGACACACCCTGATAGTCATGGCATATGTATGTGTGATGCATATGTAACTAATGGCGCTCTCTTTTCCCCCGTAGGCGATAGTGCATATGCCCTGCGTTCCTTTGTGCTCACACCCTACCTCAATCCAACTACCAGGAGTGAGAGGCGTTAAAATGTGGCTCACAGGTCAACTTGCAACGTAGTGAAGCGCACATTTGGACTACTCAAAAGCAGGTTCCGCAGCATTCACAAGAGTGGAGGTGCACGGCAGTACACCCCCATCCTGTGTTGCAAGATAATAGTGACTTGTGCCATGTTGCACAATCTTGCCACCAAAGAAGGCACAGAGGTGGAGGTGACACATCACGAGGACATTGATGATGACCAAGAACAGGCAGAGCCCCAAGCAACAGGAGCAGCAGCAACAGATGGTAGATTGAGACGGGCAGAGATCACACGTCAATATTTCTATGTAATTAATGAGACACAGACATGTGTAGTGTTTTAAGAATGTGGTTTTAATTTCACTGCAGCATGCAAATGAACAAACGCCATTGTCCCACAATGTTTGTGTCCATGACTGTGTGTGCACAGTTACCCTCACTGTGAGCAGTCCTGTGGGGTGAAGGCAATGTTTAATGTTTACGGCCACGCACTACATTGTGTGATTTACGAGGCTGGGTATCCATTTCTTGGCTGGGGGCTGACTCAGCATTAGGGCGCCTGACGCTCCTACGCATCTCTGGTACAGGTGTGCTTGAGCCACTCCTGCTGGTGGATCCTTCTGTCTCTTCCACACCTGTGTAACCAGCAGTGTCTGTTTGATTTGTGAGCATCTGCTCCATTGCAGAGGTGACTCTACCCATTCCCCTTGTCAAGTCTGTGCAGCAGTGGACTATTGCATCCTGCATGGTAATTGAACGCCGGCACAGCAGTGATGTTGCTGTGGCAAAGCGGTTAAGGGGTTTGGACTGCTGCCGCATACACTAACGCTCCCTGGGACGCTCTAAGTGGTCCCTGTCCAACTTGTCAGACAGAGCACCCATGTACTGAGTGATGTCTGACATCCCCTTGGCAATTGTCTCCAAGCTCCCAGCAATGTTGCCTATTCCTCTGTCAATGTGTGACAGTTTGTAATTGATGCTGCGCACCTGCCTGTGCACAGCCAACATTGCCTTCGCCTGCAGGCGCTGTACTTTTACCATTGTGGACTTCAGCCCACAGAAGACGCTCTCTCCTTCCTGCCCCTCGGCACTCTCACGCGCCCTTCTGCCAAGGACACTGGACCACGCAGCGCCTGCTGAACTCTGCTGCCTGGCCTTGTCAGCCACAGATGGAATGCTTTGTATTTCGCCCTCCTCATCCTCCTCATCTGCGGTTTGCAGAATCCTCAGAGGGGGTACATCAGGCCTCCTTGCCCTTCCCTGCATGGACGACTTGGTCGTTGGTGTTGGCGAATGCGATGGTGCTTCCATCTCAGGGGTTCCGAACAATAAAAGGGATTGTGGCAGAGGTGTTGTGGCTCACTCAGGTGTTGAGACTTCATGGGATGTGTTGTTGTCTCCCTCTACAGTGCTATGACCTGCGTTTTTTTTCTTTTTCCTTCCTTGTAGGTGCTGGTGCCTCTCCTCCCTTTCTGGTGCTGGAATGCGTGAGGACTCTCCTGTGAAAACATATGGACATAGGGTCAATGGTGTTGTTCACCAGTGTGTATTTCTTAATTAAATTGATTACACACATTTGCCTAGTGTACATTGTGTGCTTGTAGTTGTGTGTGGCATGCCTTGCTGAATTGTATGGTATATGCATTGCATGTATGTAACTATGACTATGTACCCCATGATGCATTGCTGGCCCCCAGTAAAAGCTGTTCAGGAGTGTAATGCTTACACATAGTGGAGAAGGGGATCAGGGTAATGGGTGGGGATGAAGGTCTATGCATCTTACCTTGTTTCTTTGTTGCTCTGGCAGAACTATCCAGGTCACCAATTCCATGTATGCATTCAGGCTCCAGGGTTGATTCTACGAGCTCCTCAAGCTCAGTTAGTTTAGGTGCTCTGTTTTTTCCACCTCTTGTCACACCAGCTTCCTTTGTTTGGGCAGCAATCTTCTTCTTGGTGATGATGCGCAGGTCGTACCATCTTTTCTTAATGTCATCGATCTCCCTGTGTGTCACCCCAATGGCATTGACCTTTGCCTGTATGTCAAGCCATGTCTTTCTCCTAACAGACTCTGCAATATGCAGAGACTGTCTCCCAAATATTAGGGTGTTGTGCTTTACAATTTCTTCAGTAAGCACCTGCAGTTCAGCTGGGCTGAATTTTCTTTTTCTTTTACGCTCTCCACCATCCTTTTGACCTTCCTGCGACTCCATTATGATGACCAGGTAAGCTCTGGGAAGCCAGCTCCTCTCAGTTTCCTCCTACTCAGCAAATTGTTCAGTTGCTCTGCACCTGCATGGGTGTGGCCACTCCCAGATACTGGGGAAGGGTGCCTCATTCTGATTGGTTGGTTACTCTGGGCCTTTGTTGTGGGGTGTGGTGGATGTCCCTGATTGGTTAGGAGGCTCACATGTCAATATTTCAAACTGCCGATTCGGTATTTACCGAATCGGTATTTACCGATTCGGTAAATACCGAATCGGTAGTTCCCATTCATTCCTATGGGTCAGAAGGCCCATAGGAATTAATGGAAATTACCGATTCGGTATTTACCGAATCGGTAAATACTGATTCGGTAAATACCGATTGGATATTCCGATTGGTACCGAATCGGTATATTTTACCGATTTGTTTACCTACTTCCCGTTTTCCGATTCTAAAATACCGATTCGGTGTGAGTCGGTATTTAAGAGTCTGAATTTTTTTACCTACATCTGGCCCTTAATGTTTATTTTTCGTTTTGTCTCTGTCCCTGCTCTTTTCCTCTCTTCTTTCCCCTCCTCCTTGTTTGCCGTTTTCTCTCCATGCTGTTGTTTTCTTGTTTTTTTTTCTTCTCTTTCTGGCTTCCATCCCTTTTTTCTTTTCTTCCTTTCGTTTTTCTTGCTCCAATTAATGTATGATGCTCTTTTTGTATTTCATTATGTTTATGTTTTTTATTACGAACCCAGTGTAACTTTCCTGAAATAAAAAACATTTAAAACAAGAAAAAAAAAGTGAATCATTAACAAATGTTGTTTGAAAATTAACAGAGAAATACTAAAATGGCTATTTGGGAAAGGAGATAGGGATAATGTGAAAACTGCAAATGTGCTGGAAAAAGACCAGTATTTCCAGTGTTTCTAGTAGGCCACTAACACAAATGATTACTGCAAAAATAATAGCCAGAAGGAAATAATGATACAAGCAATGAGTGTTATAAAGAGACATTGATTTTTCACTAATTGTTTGAAAATATGTACATAATGAATAGTGAAGTGCAAAGTATTATGAGAGCATCAATAATGAAGTGTTGTTATGACCTGATTACTATTTGTGTATTTGTTTTTCCTAGAGAAAAGGCACACATCACTGTTCTGCAGAGAAGACCTCAAAAGTCTTGTTAGGTTTAGTTTGCTTTCTAAAAGGTAGGCTGTCAAGAAATGCATTTTGTCCTTCAATAGTTCCTGATGATGGCCTTGGTTATGTGGAGGAAGTAATGAATGTTATAAATGGAATTTCCTTGGCGACCGGAGAAAGTGTTCTTGTGGATAATCATGCTGAAAGCTTTTGCTACAAAGCAATTGAGTGACATGTGCAAGCTATGGAAGAGATTATCTGAGTTTCCTCTGCTGAAGGACGATGACGAGGGTTACCTCAAGACAAAGGAACTATTGAGAATTATGGAAGTGGAGCGATCAGACACCCCTTGGCCTAGACCAATCCGATTTTTGAGATTTTGAGTTTTGATACATGAGGGTTTAGGCTCATTAGAAAATCAAGGTATAACTACTAGCGTTAGAATTTTAGGGAGAGACTTCTTTTTGACTTTGCGAGAGGAGAGGGCCTTGGTGCTGTTTCCTTAATTGGCTGGCGGATGTTCTGCTGATCCTGACTCTTTTTACCTTGCTTCTCATATCTTTGTGAGGGTGCCCAGCTCACCTTTTCGGCTGAAGGGGAGCTTTTTAACTACTATTAGCATTCTGTGCTGTAGTTATTTGTAGATTCTTATGATAGTCTGAATTTGCATTATTATTGTTTGCAAATGCTCTTTTGTCTTTTCACCTTTTTATACTCACTTATGGCTCATTGACAGATGTTATCATGAATTATTAAATCATTGTTATTTCTCTTGTATGATGATTTATGATTTAAATTGTATTGTACTTGATGAACATTCATATTCTTTAAAATTAGATAAAAGCACACCTGTCAAATAATCAAAGTCTGTCATTATTAATGTACATTTGATTATAGTGTCTATATTATTTGTCTATGTTTAGGTCCTCATAAGATTAGGATTCCATCTACCTTTGCCAATTCCTTATAACTCTTGAGTGAGAGGACCACATGAATATGGAAATTGGTAACATGTTTTAGATTGCGCAGCGGAAGGGTCTGGTAGATATTGAAATTGGTTTCTGATGCTAAAATTTGACAAACACCTTTTCACTGCATCATAGGCCGTGACCTGCAAGAAACAGAATGGCGTTCCTTAACTGAATATCCCAAAAGGTTATCACGCAGCTCCTGATTCAAGTTCATTCAGTTCCCCCTACTTCAAGTTAATAGAGCCTATTTTATACAGCAAAAACTACATACAATATTCTCCACAGTATACCCTGACTGCCCCCCAGGTGCCATACAGGCCCTGCAGTTCTCCTACTTATGCTTTGGTCATGCCCTCGATAGCAGCCTACTGGGCCGCAATTCATTTGGCCCTGGCAGACCTGGCAGGGCCCCTCACTGCACCACAGTAGAACGCTCCTTACTGGGTCTCTATCCATGTCCTAAGAACTCCAAAATCCTTTCCCGCCTCCTAGACCAGGCCCTTCTACTGGCCAAGAGACAAATAACGAGGCGCGGGAAATCCCCAATGGCCCCATTGGTAGATAGTTGGCAGAGGTAGGTTATCCATTGGGGAACTGTGGAGAGCCTCGCATTACACAGGGAGCAATATTGCAGGCTCTGGAAGAGACCCAATGCCCTGATCTGGGATACTCTTCAGGAACCATTAAAATCCCACACCGCTGATGAGCAGGAACATGATGCAGCCCACCATATCACTCTTACTAATAACCTCCAACTCCCTCCCAGACGGACCATTGTGCTGTCCCTTTAAAAGACCAGTTCAACTTCCATCATTAATAGAGACAAGTTCCTGTAATTAACTTTGAATGCATTGCGCACCTGTTATGTTATGTTATGTTATTAAAAATTTATAAAGCGCACGTACGCCCGAGGGCTTCTTGGCGCTGGAAGATTAAAAAACATAACAAGGGGGAAGTCTGCCGAGAGCGTTATTTTAAGTAGGCTTTTGTGAAAAGGTGGGTCTTGAATGCCTTTCTGAAGGCGAGGAGATCTTTACTCTGTCTGAGGGCTAATGGCAGAGAATTCCATAGGGTGGCTGCTAGGAAATGGAAACTGCTGCCGCCTTGTCGTTTTTTCTTAAAGCGAGGGACTTCAAGAAGGTCTTTGTAGGCAGATCTTAGGTTCCGTGAGGGGACATATCTACCTATCAGCTGTCTGATAAATAAGGGTCCCTTGCCTTGCAGAGCCTTAAAGATAATGCACCCGGCTTTGAATTCGGCTCTTTGAGCCACAGGTAGCCAGTGCAGGCTCTCTAGGCCTGGTTTAATTGGTTCCCATTTGGGTACTTTGCAAATCAGCCTGGCGGCCTGATTCTGCAAGTACTGCAGTCTTTTGAGTTGTCCTACGGGTAGGCCTAGGTATAGGCTGTTTGAAAAGTCAATGTGGGAGAGGACTAGGGCCATGACTACCTGGATTAAGGCGGAGGGAGTGAGGAAATGGGCGATTTTCCAGATTTTCCGAAGTTGGAAAAATCCAGAAGAGACAACGGTTCCAATTTGAGATTTTAGCGAAAGGTCCTCGTTGATGGTTATCCCCAGACTTTTTACAGTGAGAGATTTCTTGGGGGGGAGGCCCATATCAGACGGCCAAAAGTTAGGGCTCCAGCTGATTTCGCTCTTGCCGGGCAGGATCAACTCAGTTTTCCCTGGGTTTAGTTTGAGGTGATTTGAGGACATCCAGCTCTGGATAAGAGTCATAGTGGCTTGAAAGTCCTCCACCGCATTAGGGGAGTTGAGAACAAAAACGAGCTGTAAGTCATCTGCATAATTGTATGCAGTGACTTTGTGCTTTCTCAGGGCAAAAAGAAGGGGCCGCATGTACAGGTTAAATAGCAAGGGTGATAGTGAAGAGCCCTGGGGCACCCCACAGAAGGACTTGACTTTGGCGGCCGAGAAGGAGCCTAAGCGGACAGACTGGGTACGTTCAGAGATGAACGATTTCAACCAGGCTAGGGCGGAGTCTCTGAGACCCGCCTGTTCGACACGGTTGACCAGGATGGAATAGTCAACCGTGTCGAATGCAGCGGACAAGTCAAGGAGTACTAGGGCTTGATGTAGATTGTTGTCAGCGTTGGACCTCAAGGTGTTCTGGACGGCCAAAATTACAGCCTCAGTGGAGTGACCAGGCCGGAAACCTGCTTGGTTGGGTTGGAGATATCCCGTTTCCTCCACGAAATTAGAGAGGCAGTTGGTGACATGCGCCTCCAGCATTTTCGATAGGAAAGGCAGCAAGGATATGGGCCGATAGTTCGTGAGGTCCAGCGGGTCGATACCAGGCTTCTTAGTGAGGGGAATCAATAAGGCCTGTTTGAAGCTGCTAGGTACTGTTCCTGAAGTGAGAGAATCATTGAGCAGGGGTATCATGCTGTTGGGCATAGCTCGACCAATTTCTTTCATGATTTGGGGGGGGCAGACGTCCATAGGGGATCCTGATTTGACTCTGGACAATAGTGCCAGGAAAGTTTTCGAATCAATAAGGGGAAAAGAGTGTAAAGTTAAAGGGTTGAGAAAGATGTCATCCACTGGGGCGCAAGCTGGAAGTGTGGATATGTTCTGTTTAATCATTAAGATCTTGTCTCGGAAAAAGTCATTCAGGGAGTTGCATAACGCTTGTGAGGGAACTGCCGGGGGGGAAGTTCTATCGTCATTACAGAGGTCGTTCACTATCCTGAAAATTTCTTTTGACTTGTTGGTGGAGTTTAGGATTTTAGATGAATAGTAGGTTGTTTTATGGTTTTGTAGAGTTTTTTGGTAAGTCTTCCTGGCTGAGCAGTATGTGGCCTTGGCCAGTGGGCAGTACTGGGAGCGCCAGGTTCTTTCCTTTTGCCTCACATCTAGTTTCATTTGTTTTAGTTCAGGTGTAAACCATTTGTGTGCGTCCGGACTCCTAGAGCAGCTGAGATGCGTAGGAGGAGCGTAGATGTTAATAGCTGCTATAAGCCATTCATTGAACCGACCATCGGCCTCTTCCACATTAGTGCTGTCAGGGGGAAGGGAGTTACCTAAAAAGTTGAGAAAAGCTGGCATATCCATAGAGGACCATTTCCTAATGGTTTTGCTGGATTGTAGCTTGAAGTGGGTTGTCTTAACTAACTGAAAGGAGAAACTTATGCTGTGGTGATCGGACCAGCTGCAAGGTTTTATGTCTAATTCGGATAGAGGCAAGTTCAGAGACCAGATTTGGTCGAGGCTGTGGCCCTTGTGGTGAGTCTCAGTATGGATGTGTTGTGTCAGGTTGAGATCACAGAGGAGTTCACTCATCTCTGCAGCCTGGGGGTCCAGTAGTAAGTTGTCGAACCAGAAATTTAAGTCCCCAACCAGTAGTAGTTTGGGGTTGTTGGTGACCAATGGTGCCAGTAGCTGAGCTAGAGTGGAAGGGAATGTGGCCATGGTTTGGGGAGGGCGATATAGTAGGACCAATACTAGTGAGCCGTTGGGAGTGTCTATTTTGGCGACTATGTTTTCGGTCTTAGGTAAAGGCAGCGAGGGAAGCTGTCTAAGTTGGAATTTTTTATTGACAATTATAGCTGCTCCTCCCCAGTTTTTCCACCAGGGCGGATTGCTGATAGTATGTAGTAGTCTGCTGGTAGGGCAGCTAAAATGTCCGGTAGTGAGTCCGGGGTGAGCCAGGTCTCTGTCAATAGCAGCATGTCAGGTTGTTTGTCCATAAGTAGCAGAAAGATGTCTGATTGATGCTTGGTCATGGAACGGGTGTTGAGATATATACACCTGAACATGGAGGTAGAGCAAGGTGTGGTCGTGCGCATAGAGTACTCGGGAGCGGGGGTATTTGTGAGGGTGGCGGGGTTGCCTATTCCTGAATGAGAAATACGTTTCGCCGCGTTATGAGGGACCGGTGGACACATCGTGGCGGTTGGGCGCAGTGCTTGTAGTTCAGCGGAAGTATAAGTGAAGTGGCATGCAGGGTCCTTGGCCCCTGGTCCCGGACGCTCGCGGACGAGCGCAGACGAGCTTGCCTTAAGCGCGCCTTCGGCGCGCAATCGTCGCGCCCGCTGCGCTCGTCCGCTGCGCTTCCTACCTAGACACATGATAAATAGTGGGAGTTCTGGACGTAGGAGGGGGCGTGGCCACTCGAGGGGGCGTGTCCGTGACGCGCCTCGCCCTCGTGGATCGGCGACCCAAGATTGAGGGGTTCGTTGCAGCGAGTGTCCGCTGTTTAGGCTGCCAAGAGTGCAGTGAGTGAAATTACCTGATGACCCCTCTTCCTCCCCTCTTTGTTCACTTTCATATTACATGGGGCAGAAGACAAGTTCGGGTTAGGGTGGGGGTGTAGTATTGCTGATTGTTCACAAACTCACTCTCTATGGCGGTAATTTGTGATTAATCCCACTGCATTCAATTACGATATTAGAGGACTAACCTCACTGTGCTATTCAACCTCATTGACCTGGGATTTTCATTGCTTTAGTGTAACACATTTGGAGAGTATAACAGCATAATCCAAATTCAGCTGTACTGCACAGTTTTCCAATGTTAATAAAACTCAATAAAATTAGTTTGAAAAGAATCAACTAAATCTAACTTTATCTAAGAACATATCAATATCTTGCAAAGAAAGATCTAGATCCCGCTTCTGGCACATTTATATAAACAGAACATTATGCCTGTAATTTTTTCTTTCACCCTAACTCTTTGAGGGCCTGATTACGAGCTAAGATGTTATTTATCGCCCCTGATACATAACGATACCAAGGGGTATGCTATTTATCGGCTGTCATAAATAACACCAATTACAAATTCATGGTGAAAAACATGTGGATTTTGGTGTTTAACTCACAGCAATCTGCATGTTTTGGTAAATACCATATGTTTATCCCTGTTACATTTCTTTGCAGGTTTGACCTAACAAATGATGAGGTATTTAACACGCCGGATAACTATCAGATGCAGTAAATAAAACCAAATGTAATTCTGACCCTTGCTTAAACAGGAGTTTAAGCATAGGTTGAAATATTACAAGGAACTCGCAACTAAGCCCTAAATGTAAAGAATTCCTCCAGTAATTTACCAATAAGAATTGGGACATTCCCTCATCAAAAATTCTAAACACCTGGAACTCTTTCCTACCTATGACCTGTCCTCCATTAATACGTTTCCCAAAGCAGCAAATTACACCATTAAATCATCTTAGAATCTACATCACGTGACCCTGTAGATGAACAACTAAACCAAAGAAATTTCCTGGACTTTTTAAAGATAGCTTAAAAAAACTCAGGGGTATATTACCAACAACTAGCGATAATTTTTGTCTCTAACTTGTTTAGAGACAAAAATTATCGCCGCACATCGGCGATTTTTATCGCAGATAAACCTTGCTATTAGCAAGGTTTATCGCAAATGCGATAAAAAACGGCCGCAATGCATGAATATCGCTGAAAAGTCAGCGATATTCATGCATTATCGAGCAAATGCTCTTAGCCATGTTATCCACCTCCCATTGGATAACATGGTGAAGAACTGCTCAGGGCAGGTGTTAGCTTTTGGAGATATTCGCGCTTAGCGCGAATATCTCCAAAAGTTGGTAATAGGAGATAGCGATGTTAGCGACTGTTTCCAGTCGCTAACATCTTGGCACGCCCACTTTGCATGTCATTAGTGATAAATATCACTGACATGCAAAGCGGGGCCCAAGATGGTCGCTATCTCCTATTAGCTGTCACTAACTGGTGTTAGCGACAGCTTGGTAATAGGGAGATAATTTTATCTCCGCTTTCTTGGCTTTTAAAGCCAAAAAAGCGGAGATAAACCCCTTGATAATATACCCCTCAGTCTTTAGCCAGATATGTTGTCCAACTTCTGAACAGTATCAAGCCTCTACTGGATAAGGAAACCATAGTGAGTTGTATTCAAAATCAATTAAATAACATAGGTGATAAGGAACCTCTACTTGCACACTGACAATCTAGTTTTCACCCTGGTTTTTAGTAGACATGAGTGCAATTTTAATTATACTTGTGTAATTCTGGTAATTTTTCTTAACCAAATTTACTTATAATTACGTAGATGTCACCAATACCCTACTACTGGTAATGGGACTCAAGCGTGTGGCAATCCTAACACAAGAAGCAGAGAAACAATGCTATAATGTGAGCAGCATCTTACAAACGCAAGGAGCAGTTTCTTTAACATAGGCAGTCAATAAAAATGTCAGATAGATTTTTTTACTCAACAGTTTTTTTAACGTGAGTAACTGGAAATTCAACTTGAAATTAGATTTTCCAGTGGACTATTTGTGTGATTTTTTTAGTGTAAACGTTTTTTTTTTTTGAAAGGCAACGCCATAGTCCAGTAGACTACTGTGCTTACAGAACTAATTTCCTCTTTTTGTCCTGGAGACTCCTCCCTCTGCTTTGTCCATTCCTTGGTAATTTTGGATTTGGGTTTATGAGGGAAATCATCACTTTCTGTATATCTGCAGTCTATGCTACACCCACATGCCTGGAATCTTTACGTTTTGAGAAGAATTAAGTATGTTTAATGCAGTACTTTCCAAAATTTGAGTCAGGGCTTTGTTCCTTTTTGTTTGTTTGATGTTGAATGGCCTGTAGTTAGGAGTAGGGGCTTTTTTTAGAATTGCGCTCTTTTAAGGGATAATGGGGCCGATTTATGAAGGCCTTGCGCCGCCGGTGCGTCACTTTTTCCCATGTTAAAAATGACGCACCAGCGGCGCAAGGCCTTCATAAATCTGCCCCAATGTTTGTACATTTTTGGGATTGTGGGGGCCTGGAGCTTCAAATGCGTTTTCTACATTCCTTTCTTTTTTGGGGGGAATTTTAAACAGATTTGTTAACGATTTTACTTTGTTTTACTGTTAGGGGCCCAGTCTGCCATGCAGTGAATTTTTCATTTCTCTTAACCCCTTGACCACGGCGCAAATTCCGCTGCGGTGCTGGGGAATTAATGAGTGGGCGTGTGCTGGGCTGCCCCTGGCCGTCCTTCGCACACGCCCACTGTGACGTCGGATGGCCGGGGGCCATCCGACGCACGCAATGGGTTAAAATGTTCATTGATGCTTTGCTTCATGTTTTTAATTATTTTAGGGATTGTGATTAAATGCAAAATGTGGATTATTTTTTGCCTGCATGGACATCAGGTTAATGTAAGAAGTCATGTTTGTTTTTTCTCAGTTACCTTCTTTCTAAGTTGTTTGCCCAGCATTTTTCTGTTAGTTTGTGTATGTATGACATGATTGGTATTGTGTTTTACTTTTTTTCTCCAACTTTAATGGTATTTTATAGGAGTACTTGGGTTTGCATTGGGCTGTTTGCAGTTGGGGAATTTTTAATGTGCATTCATTTTCTTTTCTTACATTGCTGATTTACTGGTGGTAGAAAAAGAGCAGCACATGTATGGACCCAGACACATTTTGGGTATATCTGCAATCCTTTCCCTCTGCTGCTAAAATATTTTTATTTGGGGAGGGGGTGCTCCAGGCATAGGACCCTATGGTCTTTGTTCTCCATGTCTCCTTCTATTCTGGCCATGGCGAGGTGGACATTTTATGTACCCATTCTATCTGCTTGTCATAGGCTGACACTTTATGACTGTTCTCCATGGACTATGGCATTGCCTTTCAAAAAAAATAACCTTTATTTGGCTGGTCAATCATTGCGAATCAGAACTATTTAATGCTGATGCTAACCAGTCCCATTGGGTTTCTACCATTGCTAAGTGGTCCTTGGGCACTCTGCAAAATCGTGTACAATGGTCTGTGAATGGGCTGTCTTTCTTCTAGATTTGCCAGAGGGAGGGGATGACGCTTTAATATGGGTTTCATGAGTGCTATACCCCATGATTAAAAATAATCCTTTGCTTTATTGATTTGATTAATTATTTGCTCCGTCTTCCATGAAGTTGAAATGATCTCCATGTGTCTATTGTGTTCAAGGGGCAGGAACCTGACTGATAGTAAGTCTGTAGATTTAATGTGGCATAATGTTGATATTTCAGCTAGCATTCTCATGATGTTTCCTCTGTTTAATGTATCCTGTTGACCTCTTGACTTGTATTGAGGGATCAAAGAGATTTGCCACGAATCACTATCTTTTACAGGCAAGTGAGTAGAGGATTATACGGATTTGTGGGGTATTTTCCTTCCATGGTCCTGCATTTCCCTTCTGTTTTTTCATTTTTACAACATCGTTTGAGATGGCTGTTTTTGGTTTATTTCCATTAACGGGTGCTGAGATAGCATCTTTCTGGCCCGTTGGTATTATGCGATCGTATTTTTTTGTATTGTTATTATTTATGGAAATCGTTGATGTTGTTAAAAAAGCGACTGTTTTGCAACTGATAAGTGTAGCCCTTTCAGGGTTGTTCCACTCAATGCAATTTGTAGTTGGTATGTTTGAGTTGCCAAGTCGTTTGGTTTTTTTCTACGTTATGTGTGTTCTTGAATGGTGGTTCCTTTTTTATGGATTGGTCATCAATGGTTGTTGTTGCTAATAGCTGTTTATCTAACACGACCCTTGTGGTTGTTGTCTGCGGCTTTAGTTTCATTGAGCAAAGGGTTTGTTTGTGTGGCTCTTGCTTATTTTATTCTCTCTGGCTAACCATCACCTCGTCCATGCTATCCATACTGGAGGTCTTATCTGGTGGTGCATTCACTAAGAAATCCATTGGTGCAAAGTCTTTAGTTTGTACTTCTGCTGGTCTTGTTACTGAGGGATGGGGAAGTTGTTTTTTTGTGTTATATTGAACACTGTGTAAAGATTTTTGCCCTGGTCAGTCTTTTGACCTCAACAATTGCTGTTTCTTCTTGCCTTCCTAACAAGTTTTTTCTGTCGCTTTGGTAGTGGATGGGTATTGAAGCTGTCTGTGTCTGGCAATATTGTTTGTGGACCTCATGGCATAGGCTTCATCACTGGTGCCCCCGACTGGTGCCTTCTAGGGCTGTCTAGGTGGTTCGTTCCTTTTGGCATGTAATGTTCTACAATTTGTTGATGTTTCCCCGTTTCGTCGAGTTTGCTGTTTGTTGTATTTGCTGTTGTATTTTACCATCTATGGAGGTTCATTTTAAGTGTTGTGTGTCTTCCTGGTGTCTCATCATGTTTAAAATACCAGATATTATGACAGTCAGAGTGCTTAGTTTATCTTTTATTTGGCCACAGTTACAGTGTCCTTGCAGATATGGTCATTTATTTACTTGTACGGCTGTGAGCTGTTGAGTAACTATTTCTATTTTTGTATTGATTCATACAATGTGATTTGCCTTGATGTTCATAATATCAATCTGGAGGTCGAGTTTATCTGTTTGCATGTTTAAAACTGTGATGCATGATTGTGAAGTACTTAGTAGAGAGGAATATAAGGGTGAAATATTTTCTGTATTGGTTTGTTGGCTGTGCTCTTTCAATTTGTAAATTTCATGCATTCCTGCATTAATATTACTTTGCTGTACAGACAGACAGTCTGCTACGTTTTTTCCTAATTGAGTGCTCAAGTGATCCTGTATTGAGTTGAATGCTGTTTCAATTTTTCCAGTTTTCGAACCGACTTTTGAGTCCATGTGAATTTGTATTGTTGAATGACTTGGAATCTTTATAGTTGAAGATGGTTTTTTTTTGTCCTCATTCACCTCTAACCACATTGAACATACCATCTGTCCATACCTTTACTCAACAATTTGAGGAGAAATGGGCTTTGTGATGGAATCTCTTGGTGCCTTCAGCCAGTAAAGGTACTGTTAGAAATGGGATCTCTGGTTGGCTAAGGCTTGCGCCACAGCCATGCAGAGACCACCGCTCTAGTCAGGGCAAGGGAGTTACACGCCAAAGATAACCCCTGCTCACCCCCATGGTAGCTTGGCACGAGCAATCAGGCTTATCCCGGTGGCCATGTGGTGTAAAGCATTTAAGTATGCACACAGCAACAACATCCCAAGCACACCACAAAAGGAACTCCACACAAGGTTATAGCAAAAATAGCCTTTGTATTATAATAACACATTAGAATAGTAAACACATATTATAGATGGTGCCACCTGGCACTAGGTCATATTTACAAGGGATTATATACACCTGACAGGGCCAACTGGACCACTGTCAGAACCATCACAAAGCGAACTTAGTAAAAGTAAAACAGATCATAAACGTACAACCAGTAACCACTGTTAATCACTGTACTTAGCATCAGCTCGTAACAAAAACTACATTATGCACAGTATCACATCCGGCGTGAAATTACATTCTGCGCCAACCTCACCAGCATAAACACCTTATGCACTCTTCTCATAAGTGTGGTAAATAAATAATTAATTACCGGTTCTATTTTTCAGGATACTCTAATAACAGATAGCTCAATAAATAAGAGTCAAGATTCGAGGTAGCTGGAGTATACAGGCTTTAATCAGGCATAAAAGGACAGGAACAGGACAGCCTGCATGGGAATGGGATGGCAGGGCCCGACAGCTGCCGGGCAGGATCTGGGAATGATGCGCATAACTTTTAATAACAGAACATTAGTATATATAGTTAAACAAAATACATTACATTCAATACAGTAGGCGTAGCAGTAGGCGGAGTTTGTAGCAGTCGCGAAAGATAAGGCATAAAGTGGGTGTAACAAGAGGTGTGTACAGGGCGTATACATAGACATGTGATGCAAACGTAACAGAATATGTCATAAACGGGGCGGAAACATGGAGGGGGCTACCTGAGCAGCTGGGACCTCTAACCTAGTGGTGCGCGCAAATGGGCAATGACGTGTTACCAGGGAGAACTGGGGGGCTATGACTTCTGCGCTAGAAGAGGAGACTAAAGTCTGGAGTGTCAGAGCGACATGTACCCAGGCATATCTAGTATCTGGTGTTTATAGTACATGTTGATAGAATCCAAAAGTTATCAGGGTAAAGGCTAACAGACACTAAGACTGGTGCATGCATTATTCTAAATGTATTGCATGTGCGAGGAATATTCTATGAATATGAATACAGTATTTCTCTTACATGGAGACATAAAGGCTAGACCACGACGGAAACTATTGATGCGATTCAGTAGCTTAGGAATGCAGAGAAGGAGGGCTGGACTGATAACTAGAATCATAACATACTCTTAGCAGACTGGGAGGCAGAGCCAGGCCGAGCCGGGCACTGCGAGGCAAGAAAGTAAGCTAAGGGTCAGGGATACAGGTGGGGGCTGTATCGCTCCTCGGAGAGTTCAGGAAACAGGAGCTGAATCTGAGTCCGGGCCCTTTTGAGGCCTAGAAACGGGGACAATTCAATGAATTAACGTGCACACTGTAGAACGTGGCAACGTAGCTTTACATAGGCCTGATATTCGTTATATTCACGAAAACTGTAAACTGGCATACTAGAGATGGACACAACTGTAATTGCGTCTTTAATCGATCAGAGGGGAATACATGCATATCGATCATGCACATATGACATAAAATGGGGAACACGTAGGCACATATAACATGGCAAAATTTACTTTTCCACATTCCCTCCTTGTGCCCTACGTTTCCATCAGGAAACATCTATATTCATGATACCATCTATCATTTCATATAGCATCATTTGCTCGTCTCGAATTGTCTTGGAACGGGACTTAGGACTAGGAATACAAGAGGTAGCGCACATGCCGCAAATCACAGGGCCACATTGTATACAGAGGCAGCAACTGAATATGATCATTACTGCAATACCTAGGAATGACAATACGTTCCATCCCCAAGCAGATATGATATCCCAGAGCCAACCGGACCATGTCCAGGTGCCTGGATTCTGGTGTAACTGATGGGCAATTTTATGAAGTCTGGTTATAGCTGAATAAACAGACGGCGCGTTATTAGGAATGAAAATGCAGCAACTAGATCCGATGACTCTACATGCTCCTCCTCTATCGGCCAGTATGACGTCAAGAACGAGACGATTTTGGAGCACAACAAATCTCATAGCAGATTGCTCTTCGGTTAAGTTACCTAGAGCAGAAGTAGTCTCATTCACTACTGCTTCAAGGGTTCTGGTTAACCTACGTATTAACTTACTATTCTGGATAGGTCCTATAAAGAAGAAGAAACCTTTATTGAAATCTTGATATTGTTCTAGAGTAGTTTCAGTTTGATCGACAATTGGGGACTCGATCTCCCTTCTATGTCTGTCGTGTACTAGATGTGTGTTCCTATGATAATCAGATGGGGCTAGAAAAACTGGTGGCAGTAGGAAGGCAACGTAACATGTTCCATCCCAATCGAGGGGCAGACGAACATATGCGGTCTGACCACAAACAAAATAAGAATGACGTGAAGCTTTGAAAATAGATTTCCCACTGTCACTATACTCGACAGTAGTAGTACAATCACTATGTCCTACATGTGCGGAACCATTCTTTCTGACACATAATTCGCCTTTGACTGGTAGTACTGAAATAGCAGGTAAGTCTGGAGTAGTATCAGACTGAACATTCAATACCATAAAATTCGAAGAATAATTACCTAAATTATAAACTTCATTTTCTAGATCTAACCCTGTTCTATGGGGAAGACCTTGCTTGTCTGGAAAACATGTTCTATTCAGAAGGGACATATCATTTGAGGATGACGTTAACGTGGACCATGCTCCACACGAACCATTATGTGAAAACGGATAAGGAAAGAGTGGCAGAACTCCCTTCGGTGTCTGGAAAGGGGGGAGTCGACCACACACCCAACAATTAGTAGCATTGCTGGTCTGGTGTGAATAATGTAACATTCTGATGAATGTGTTATTACGCATAGCAAGACGATAGGATAACTCGTGAGGAGGCAGATCACTAAATGTGTGCTCTACTGTAGCATTAGCAAACTTATTTACATGAGAAATTGGAAAACATAAATGCAATGCATAACTTGTGCAGGTAACCATCAAACTTAGAAACAATAAGAAACTTAGAATGACGATACATCGTATAGAGTTTTGACTAACTCTCTCACTATGGGGGTCTATCTCATACATGTCAGATACCTGTCTAACCGTTTCACCCGAGAGGGACTTAGACAATTAAACTGGCTGACTTATTTTACTAGACCGGAGCTTTAATTTATACTCCTGCTGTGGAGTTTTCTCTAACAGAGGAACTTTCAGTTCAGGATTTAGATCAATGTCTGGTTTCAGGCAGTCTTTAGAAATGGAACAGTCCTTAGAAGTGTCCTTTAAAAATGTCTTGGATCGGACTCCATGGAATTTCTTTACATGAGACAGATGGACCCAACCCTTGCGGCCTTCCAACTTCACGGCCGTGCGGGTGGTCAGAAGGACAAGTCTCGGCTCCTTCCAACGAGGTTCCAGCGGACTTGAACGATCAAAGTTCCTGACCAATACGAGGCTTCCTGGAACGATTTCATGCGGTTTCACCTCGGTATTGTCTGGAAATGCAGCGGCAACCTGTGAACGACAAGAGTGTAGGGCAGACATCAAGGAAGCTAGGTAATCTGTCAACATATTACTGGAAACATCTGTAATACTGCGGGGTCTAGGTGTACCCCACATATTTGGGGGGCGGCCGAATACGACCTCATAAGGGGACAGACCTGATCTGGAATGTGCGACCATTCTCATGTAGAATAAAGCAACTGGCAGGGCAACTAGCCAGTCTACACCTTTCTCTTTGCATATCTTGGCAATACGGATTTTCAGGGTCTGATTATGTCTCTCTACGAGACCGGCTGCTTCAGGATAGCGCACACAATGGAACTTCCACTGGTACCCTAACAGAAGGGAAACATGTTTCATAAGCTCAGATGAGAATGGCTGGCCGTTATCAGAATACACGACCCTAGGGAGTCCATAACGGGGGAAGAATTCACGAACCAACTGCTTGGCAGTGGTCGCGGCTGTGTAATCTGGAACTGGATATGCTTCTGTCCACCTGGACAAAGCGCATACAACTACGAGGACATACTTGAAACCTCGACATCGTTCCATCTGAATATAATCCATCTGGAGGACTTCAAAAGGGTGGTCAGGAGGTTGGAATCCACCTTGTTCCACCGGGACACTTTTACCTGGATTGAACTGGCAACATATCATACAAGTACGGACTTTCTGCTTGGCTGCAGCTCGTAAGTGCTTGTTAAACCAAAGGTTCTGAATACTGTCTAACATGGCTTTTTCTCCTAGATGTGCTGGACTATGTGCGGTATTGATAATGACTTGAACCATAGAGTCGGGGAGAAACCATGTGGCTTTTCCCTTCGTCAACCATCCCTGATCTGTCTGGACCCCTCCTTGTTCGGACCATTTCTTGATTTCTTCAGGAGTAGCATGTAACTGTATGTCTATGACATCTTGTGTAGGGTCCTTAACTGTCATACATGTAGTCTGTTCTGGAGTGGATGTCTGTGTCTTGTTAACTGGAATGTCTGGTGTCTGAGCTGTAAGCTTGGCTGTTCGATCTGCTAGATCGTTACCTTGGGAAATGATGTCAGTAACTTTCGTATGTGCCTTGCACTTCATGATAGCGATAGCTGTCGGTAAATGTATTGCATCTAACAGAGCTTGAATGAGGAGACCATGCTGAATCTTGGTTCCATGAGAAGTCATGAAACCTCTCTCCTGCCAGAGCACTCCGAAGTCGTGTACGACTCCGAATGCATAGCGTGAATCTGTATATATGTTTACTTTCAGGTTCTTGGCACGTATGCAGGCTTGGGTCAGAGCGACTAGCTCTGCTGCTTGAGCAGACAGGGTGTCAATACGATGTGTTTCTATAACTTCGGTTTCAGTAGTCACTGCATACGTGGCTACTAGTTCTCCTGTACTTGTTCTCATACATGAACCATCCACATAAAGTGTCAGGTCGGGATTAGGTAATGCAATGTCTGTCAGGTCTTGTCTTGGCTTGGTCATAGTGTTAACGACTTCCACACAGTCATGTGTGGCAGGATTTGAAGTAACTGACGGTAACAGTGTAGCAGGATTTAGAATGTTGCAGCGTCTTATTTCTATGTGTGGCTGAAACAGTGTCAGTTCATAACCTGTTAAACGTGCAATGGTCAAGTGCTGAGTCTGTGTTCGGTTTAAAAGAACTTCCACGGAGTGTGGAACTTGTACTGTCAGGGAGTGTCCTAACACTATGGAATCACTTTGTCTGATTGCTAGAGCTGTGGCTGCAACTGACTTGAGGCACGCAGGCAGAGCCTGGGCTACTGGATCTAATGTGCTCGAAAAATAAGCACAAGGCTTGTACTGTCCTGCTTGATCTTGTGTGAGAACAGATAATGCAGTACCATCACGTTCTGTGACAAAAAGTGTAAAAGGCTTACTGTAGTTCGGTGTAGCTAGAACAGGTGCTTGGCATAAGGCTTTCTTTAATTCATTAAAACTAAGTGTATGTTCAGATGTCCAAGGGAGGACAGTCGATACGGCTGCCTCCTGTGTCGTTAACTGTATCAGTGGCTTTGCTAGAAATGCATACTGAGGAATCCATTGTCTGCAGTAGGAAGTGAGGCCAATAAAAGCACGTACCTCCTTCTGTGTCTTGGGCTGTGGAAGACTCGCTATTAACTGGATACGGTCTGGTGTCAACTGCCTACCCCACTTGGACAGTAAGTGGCCTAAGTAGATCACTTGCTGGACACAGAACTGAAGCTTCGAAGGGGACACCTTGTGCCCCTGCTCGGCCAGGAAATACAGAACTGTAAGTGACGCACGTTCGCAGTCACGTTCAGAACGGGCTGTGATCAGTAGATCATCTACATACTGGAGCAGGGCAGTGTCAGTTGGCATGTGGATATTATCTAGTTGTCTTTTAAGTGCTTGACTGTAAATACTAGGACTTTCTGTGAAACCTTGAGGAGCTCGTGTAAATTTATAGCTCCTTCCATTTAAACAAAAACCGAAAAGGTACTGGCTGTCTGGATGAATGGGGACACTGAAAAATGCATTCTTGAGGTCGATAACAGTGAAAAATGTAGCTTCAGAATCAATGGCTGTTAATAGGGAAGAAATATCTGGGACTACTGGGTACTGGGGAATAATACATTTATTAAGTTCTCGAAGGTCAATCACTAATCGATATACTGGAGGTGCATTTTGATCAGTACGTTTCATGACTGGAATGATAGGAGAATTACATACATTGGAGTCAGTTTCTACAACCACTCCTTGAGCAATGAGCTCGTCAATAATTTTGGATAAGGCTGCTACAGCCTCAGGTGGCAATCTGTACTGTCTGATTCGTGGCAGGACTATACCTTGCTTGAGAGTCACACGATGGGGTGTGATGTGCATAAAACCTACATCAGTTGGACCTTGCGCCCATAAATGCTGTGGAACATTCAGTAATCTTGGATCAAAATCACGTATTACATAGTGACCTTTAAAGTCTCTGAGAAACAATCGGACTCCTTCTGGGGAGCAGCAAATAACTGCACCTAATTCTTTCAGTGTTTTAATACCTAACAAATTTTCTGGACATGATTTCGTAAGTAACAAATCAGTAGTTCGGGACAATGGACCAACTTCTAGGGAAACTGGTTTTGAAATTTCATTAACAATCGGTTTTCCTGAAAATCCAAGGGAAACATTTTTAGAGCCTGAGAGCGGAGCCCCTGGAACCTCGTCATGACTGATAGTAGTCCTACTTGCCCCTGTATCAATCAGAAACTTTCTGTCTTTCCCTAATACTTGACTGTGTACATAGGGACCCTCTTGATCTACAGGTATCTCGATGAGAGGCAAGCCTACCTCCCTCTCTAGGCTGTTTCATGAATACTGTTGATACTCTGGATACTCTGACTGTGCATACTGGTACATCTGCTGGGTAACGTGTTGTGTTGCAGCGATAGGCTGCGATGCTGGAACTGTCTGTTGTGCATTCTGTGGTGACTGAGAAGTCTGTGAAACTTGTTCTTGTCTAGGCGGACGTGGTCTTTCTTTAGTTTTACCAGTAGCTATGTTGTGTTTCAGAACTGCACACTCGTTTATAAAATGACCTGGCTGTTTACAGTAATTGCATGTCCCTTTAACGGGAGCTGCAGGATGACTGGCTTGATTCGGACCCCTCTTCTGACTGTCTTGTGGAACAGATTGTGCAACTAATACTTTCATTTTCGTGTCTTTCATACGTCTCTTTTCGTGTTCTTGCTCTTCCCTGATTCTGTTCTGGTGATACTGGAGCATCTGTAACATTTGTGACGGGGTACTAGCTTGCCAGGTACTTTCGACTTTCAAAACTCGATTTTTAACTTGTGGACTTGAATTCTCGACTAGTTTAGTAACAAAAAGATGAGGGTATGACTCGCTACCTGTCTTCAAACCACTGTTGATAATAAAACATTTCTCAAATCTAGAATAAAAATCACTAGTGTCTTCATCCTGTTTCTGTTTACATGCTGAGATTGCATCCCAATCTTCCTTTTTCGTGGCTAGTAACCTGGGCAAAACCTGTATCAATAACTCGGGCAATTCTTTACATTTGTCCCCAAGACCGGTACCTGGTACTCGTATTTTATCTTCAGCTTCTAGAGCTGTCCAATCAATCTTTTTCTCTCCCACCTCCCATTCTTTTTCCTTGAGTTTTTCATATACCCCTGCGGGCAACAGGACCTTTAACATTTTAATGATATCTGGATACGTGTATTCTCCCATACGGAGCATGTCTTTTAATTCGCGATGGAACCCTGCTGGATCTTTGTCGTGACAGGGAATTAGCTTTTTCATCTCTAAGAGTTCCATCTTTGTGATAGGGGTGTAAACAAATACTCGTTGCATTTCACCACCCGCTGTCCTAACTGGGTGTACTTCTCTTAACGGATGCTGTCTATCTATGTAAAAGGGTTTACTTTCTGGAGGTGAGACGTGAACAAAATGCGGATTCAGGAACGTTCTATATTTGTGGCGCTGTTCTAGAATGACACTAATTAAATCGGTACCTAGACCTCTCCATCTATATTGGAGTAGCTCGTTCAGAACATCATGTAACGGACCTGGATCAGAATGTTGTCCCTCATACAGTGAAATGAGGTGCTGGATCATATACATACCCACCAGTCGCTGCTCGGCTGGGGGCAGTTTCAGAAACATTTGTGCCACTATTTCGTCTGGAAAAGTGGTAGAATCAGTAATCCATTGGACTGCTGATCGGGCTAGTTCTTGTTCATGCATGGTACTAAGTTCACTGTAACCGATTCGTGATTTCAGAATGTGATCGGTAGCTTGAAATACTTGCTCGAGAGAACCTTGTTCTGGTGCTGGAGGAGGAAAAACTTTCTTGTGTTCTAGGCGTGAATGTCGGTCGGGAAGTCTAATTCTACCTACATACGCTATTCTGGTGGGATTCTCGTCGTCTACCTCTTCAGTAGAAGAGTTGTCTTCTTTCTCGCTTACTTGTGCTGCTTTTCGTTTCTCGTGTAACTTTATTATTTCTTTACGGATTTTCTTGTACATACTCTCTATACTAGCTAGTGTCTTGTGTCTCCCCTCGGCTATATGGTCACTCCACCTGGTCAGGACTTTCATTTCTTCCGGATCTTTATCCGGATAATCTTGTTCTCTTATCAAACAATTAATTAGAAACTTTAAAAGCATGAGCTGGATCTCGGCTTTCCTTTGAGACATGGCCTCGCCAATACTTTCTGGATCTACTCCTGTACGGATGAAACGATATATTCTGTCTAGATATTCTTTCATATTCGGTAGGGTGTCCAAATATTCGGTCACCCGTCTTACACGCAATGAATACAGGACCATACCATCATCGCCTGGGACTGGGTCATAACGGCATTCGGTGAGAGCTCGTTTGATATCTGCAACTGACTCATTTTTGGGCGACCGCTGTAACGCTCGGGCATGTAGCTCGAGTAGTGTCACACGTCTGTGTTGAGGCGGGGTTCCAGGAGGACTTCCCCCCGAGGCCCCTAAACTAGAATCGTCGACGGGTATCGTACGGGCTGGCAGAGTGACTGATGTAGCGGGTACTTGTACTGTGGGCTGGACCGGGGGTACCGTAACAGGTGCTGTAACGGGTGCCCCGGTGACTGGAGGAACAGGAATTACATTATTTACAGGAGCTGGCGGAACAGGATTTGCATATTCTGGGACTGTGTCGTCCAAATAGGACGAGAGAAAAATATCAGCTGCGGTCGGTTTATGACGTAGCTTAATCGGAACTAATGACGGCGGAAAATTACATGGTGCTTCCGGGGTTGCTTTCGGCAAGCCCTCGGCAAGAAGAGGATACATACCCTTAATGAGGGCATTTCTCTGTCTATCTGACTGTTCGGCTTTAACTCGTTCACCTACTTCGATTAATTCCCTTTCTTGGGCTCTTTCTGAGGATTCCCTACTTAATTCTGTCTTTCTGATTTCTTTTTCGGTTCTTTTATGAGATTCTTTGCGCCATAACTCGATGGCATCTTTCTGGGACTGTCTGGCTTCCTTTTTCCATAATGCTTCTTCTACTCGCATGATACACTCGGCATCCCATGTACCTGACACGGGCCATCTATATTTCTCTTCTAATTCCTTGGTGTACTCCACCCATAAGTCTAGATATAATATGGCACTTATGTCATGTTTATGATACATAAAATGACCTGGACTGTCCCTAGGCGGGACAGGAACTGCTTCCTCGAGCAGACCTTTTCTAGTTCTTAACTGACGTAATTTCGAGAACAAAGGCATAATTTAGGCTGGAGTCTGGACACAATACAATACACGATAAACACAATAATAACTGAAAAACGAATCACTCATACCACGACATTGAAAACACATGGAATAACATTTAAAATAACAGTTCGGACAGAATATTACCTGGAATACTGAAAACAGAACACATGAATTTCTCGAGAACAGAACTTACTAGAACAGAAACTTTACTAGAATGACTGGATGCACTGCTAAAACAGCACGAAACTTACCGGTCCCATAAAGAGACACGTCAGGACCCGCATCCACCTAGGTGAACACTTCGTGTTGGATCTGTGTACCCAAACCCACGGACCAGAGACAAATTACTTTGACCCTGTCTAGATACTACCCCAGCAACGGTACTCACCGGGCAGCAAGAACGGAAGGCCTCGGACTGGACTGGACTGCTACGACGACGGACGGACGAACTTCGGACTTCAGTTATAGGTGGGCCTCCGGATACCTCGGACCTTGGACTCTCGGCTTGGGCTCTGGTCGGGACTCGCCGCGTTCCTCCACCGCCTCGTCTGGACGCTGGACCGCAACCTCCGTCTCCTCCGTGGGCCTGAGGGATACTTGAAGCAGAAATATCTGCACGTGCACGGTATGGTTCCGTCACGGCTGCAGAGGATCAGGGGGCCTGCGTGGCTTCTCCGGCGCGTGGGGAAAGGGCAAGTCCCTGTTCGGGCGCCATTATGTGGTAAATAAATAATTAATTACCGGTTCTATTTTTCAGGATACTCTAATAACAGATAGCTCAATAAATAAGAGTCAAGATTCGAGGTAGCTGGAGTATACAGGCTTTAATCAGGCATAAAAGGACAGGAACAGGACAGCCTGCACGGGAATGGGATGGCAGGGCCCGACAGCTGCCGGGCAGGACCTGGGAATGATGCGCATAACTTTTAATAACAGAACATTAGTATATATAGTTAAACAAAATACATTACATTCAATACAGTAGGCGTAGCAGTAGGCGGAGTTTGTAGCAGTCGCGAAAGATAAGGCATAAAGTGGGTGTAACAAGAGGTGTGTACAGGGCGTATACATAGACATGTGATGCAAACGTAACAGAATATGTCATAAACGGGGCGGAAACATGGAGGGGGCTACCTGAGCAGCTGGGACCTCTAACCTAGTGGTGCGCGCAAATGGGCAATGACGTGTTACCAGGGAGAACTGGGGGGCTATGACTTCTGCGCTAGAAGAGGAGACTAAAGTCTGGAGTGTCAGAGCGACATGTACCCAGGCATATCTAGTATCTGGTGTTTATAGTACATGTTGATAGAATCCAAAAGTTATCAGGGTAAAGGCTAACAGACACTAAGACTGGTGCATGCATTATTCTAAATGTATTGCATGTGCGAGGAATATTCTATGAATATGAATACAGTATTTCTCTTACATGGAGACATAAAGGCTAGACCACGACGGAAACTATTGATGCGATTCAGTAGCTTAGGAATGCAGAGAAGGAGGGCTGGACTGATAACTAGAATCATAACATACTGTTAGCAGACTGGGAGGCAGAGCCAGGCCGAGCCGGGCACTGCGAGGCAAGAAAGTAAGCTAAGGGTCAGGGATACAGGTGGGGGCTGTATCGCTCCTCGGAGAGTTCAGGAAACAGGAGCTGAATCTGAGTCCGGGCCCTTTTGAGGCCTAGAAACGGGGACAATTCAATGAATTAACGTGCACACTGTAGAACGTGGCAACGTAGCTTTACATAGGCCTGATATTCGTTATATTCACGAAAACTGTAAACTGGCATACTAGAGATGGACACAACTGTAATTGCGTCTTTAATCGATCAGAGGGGAATACATGCATATCGATCATGCACATATGACATAAAATGGGGAACACGTAGGCACATATAACATGGCAAAATTTACTTTTCCACATTCCCTCCTTGTGCCCTACGTTTCCATCAGGAAACATCTATATTCATGATACCATCTATCATTTCATATAGCATCATTTGCTCGTCTCGAATTGTCTTGGAACGGGACTTAGGACTAGGAATACAAGAGGTAGCGCACATGCCGCAAATCGCAGGGCCACATTGTATACAGAGGCAGCAACTGAATATGATCATTACTGCAATACCTAGGAATGACAATACTTTCCATCCCCAAGCAGATATGATATCCCAGAGCCAACCGGACCATGTCCAGGTGCCTGGATTCTGGTGTAACTGATGGGCAATTTTATGAAGTCTGGTTATAGCTGAATAAACAGACGGCGCGTTATTAGGAATAAAAATGCAGCAACTAGATCCGATGACTCTACATGCTCCTCCTCTATCGGCCAGTATGACGTCAAGAACGAGACGATTTTGGAGCACGACAAATCTCATAGCAGATTGCTCTTCGGTTAAGTTACCTAGAGCAGAAGTAGTCTCATTCACTACTGCTTCAAGGGTTCTGGTTAACCTACGTATTAACTTACTATTCTGGATAGGTCCTATAAAGAAGAAGAAACCTTTATTGAAATCTTGATATTGTTCTAGAGTAGTTTCAGTTTGATCGACAATTGGGGACTCGATCTCCCTTCTATGTCTGTCGTGTACTAGATGTGTGTTCCTATGATAATCAGATGGGGCTAGAAAAACTGGTGGCAGTAGGAAGGCAACGTAACATGTTCCATCCCAATCGAGGGGCAGACGAACATATGCGGTCTGACCACAAACAAAATAAGAATGACGTGAAGCTTTGAAAATAGATTTCCCACTGTCACTATACTCGACAGTAGTAGTACAATCACTATGTCCTACATGTGCGGAACCATTCTTTCTGACACATAATTCGCCTTTGACTGGTAGTACTGAAATAGCAGGTAAGTCTGGAATAGTATCAGACTGAACATTCAATACCATAACATTCGAAGAATAATTACCTAAATTATAAACTTCATTTTCTAGATCAAACCCTGTTCTATGGGGAAGACCTTGCTTGTCTGGAAAACATGTTCTATTCAGAAGGGACATATCATTTGAGGATGACGTTAACGTGGACCATGCTCCACACGAACCATTATGTTTCCCATGTTAAAAATGACGCACCAGCGGCGCAAGGCCTTCATAAATCTGCCCCAATGTTTGTACATTTTTGGGATTGTGGGGGCCTGGAGCTTCAAATGCGTTTTCTACATTCCTTTCTTTTTTGGGGGAATTTTAAACAGATTTGTTAACGATTTTACTTTGTTTTACTGTTAGGGGCCCAGTCTGCCATGCAGTGAATTTTTCATTTCTCTTAACCCCTTGACCACGGCGCAAATTCCGCTGCGGTGCTGGGGAATTAATGAGTGGGCGTGTGCTGGGCTGCCCCTGGCCGTCCTTCGCACACGCCCACTGTGACGTCGGATGGCCGGGGGCCATCCGACGCACGCAATGGGTTAAAATGTTCATTGATGCTTTGCTTCATGTTTTTAATTATTTTAGGGATTGTGATTAAATGCAAAATGTGGATTATTTTTTGCCTGCATGGACATCAGGTTAATGTAAGAAGTCATGTTTGTTTTTTCTCAGTTACCTTCTTTCTAAGTTGTTTGCCCAGCATTTTTCTGTTAGTTTGTGTATGTATGACATGATTGGTATTGTGTTTTACTTTTTTTCTCCAACTTTAATGGTATTTTATAGGAGTACTTGGGTTTGCATTGGGCTGTTTGCAGTTGGGGAATTTTTAATGTGCATTCATTTTCTTTTCTTACATTGCTGATTTACTGGTGGTAGAAAAAGAGCAGCACATGTATGGACCCAGACACATTTTGGGTATATCTGCAATCCTTTCCCTCTGCTGCTAAAATATATTTATTTGGGGAGGGGGTGCTCCAGGCATAGGACCCTATGGTCTTTGTTCTCCATGTCTCCTTCTATTCTGGCCATGGCGAGGTGGACATTTTATGTACCCATTCTATGTGCTTGTCATAGGCTGACACTTTATGACTGTTCTCCATGGACTATGGCATTGCCTTTCAAAAAAAAAAACCTTTATTTGGCTGGTCAATCATTGCGAATCAGAACTATTTAATGCTGATGCTAACCAGTCCCATTGGGTTTCTACCATTGCTAAGTGGTCCTTGGGCACTCTGCAAAATCGTGTACAATGGTCTGTGAATGGGCTGTCTTTCTTCTAGATTTGCCAGAGGGAGGGGATGACGCTTTAATATGGGTTTCATGAGTGCTATACCCCACGATTAAAAATAATCCTTTGCTTTATTGATTTGATTAATTATTTGCTCCGTCTTCCATGAAGTTGAAATGATCTCCATGTGTCTATTGTGTTCAAGGGGCAGGAACCTGACTGATAGTAAGTCTGTAGATTTAATGTGGCATAATGTTGATATTTCAGCTAGCATTCTCATGATGTTTCCTCTGTTTAATGTATCCTGTTGACCTCTTGACTTGTATTGAGGGATCAAAGAGATTTGCCACGAATCACTATCTTTTACAGGCAAGTGAGTAGAGGATTATACGGATTTGTGGGGTATTTTCCTTCCATGGTCCTGCATTTCCCTTCTGTTTTTTCATTTTTACAACATCGTTTGAGATGGCTGTTTTTGGTTTATTTCCATTAACGGGTGCTGAGATAGCATCTTTCTGGCCCGTTGGTATTATGCGATCGTATTTTTTTGTATTGTTATTATTTATGGAAATCGTTGATGTTGTTAAAAAAGCGACTGATAAGTGTAGCCCTTTCAGGGTTGTTCCACTCAATGCAATTTGTAGTTGGTATGTTTGAGTTGCCAAGTCGTTTGGTTTTTTTCTACGTTATGTGTGTTCTTGAATGGTGGTTCCTTTTTTATGGATTGGTCATCAATGGTTGTTGTTGCTAATAGCTGTTTATCTAACACGACCCTTGTGGTTGTTGTCTGCGGCTTTAGTTTCATTGAGCAAAGGGTTTGTTTGTGTGGCTCTTGCTTATTTTATTCTCTCTGGCTAACCATCACCTCGTCCATGCTATCCATACTGGAGGTCTTATCTGGTGGTGCATTCACTAAGAAATCCATTGGTGCAAAGTCTTTAGTTTGTACTTCTGCTGGTCTTGTTACTGAGGGATGGGGAAGTTGTTTTTTTGTGTTATATTGAACACTGTGTAAAGATTTTTGCCCTGGTCAGTCTTTTGACCTCAACAATTGCTGTTTCTTCTTGCCTTCCTAACAAGTTTTTTCTGTCGCTTTGGTAGTGGAAGGGTATTGAAGCTGTCTGTGTCTGGCAATATTGTTTGTGGACCTCATGGCATAGGCTTCATCACTGGTGCCCCCGACTGGTGCCTTCTAGGGCTGTCTAGGTGGTTCGTTCCTTTTGGCATGTAATGTTCTACAATTTGTTGATGTTTCCCCGTTTCGTCGAGTTTGCTGTTTGTTGTATTTGCTGTTGTATTTTACCATCTATGGAGGTTAATTTTAAGTGTTGTGTGTCTTCCTGGTGTCTCATCATGTTTAAAATACCAGATATTATGACAGTCAGAGTGCTTAGTTTATCTTTTATTTGGCCACAGTTACAGTGTCCTTGCAGATATGGTCATTTATTTACTTGTACGGCTGTGAGCTGTTGAGTAACTATTTCTATTTTTGTATTGATTCATACAATGTGATTTGCCTTGATGTTCATAATATCAATCTGGAGGTCGAGTTTATCTGTTTGCATGTTTAAAACTGTGATGCATGATTGTGAAGTACTTAGTAGAGAGGAATATAAGGGTGAAATATTTTCTGTATTGGTTTGTTGGCTGTGCTCTTTCAATTTGTAAATTTCATGCATTCCTGCATTAATATTACTTTGCTGTACAGACAGTCTGCTACGTTTTTTCCTAATTGAGTGCTCAAGTGATCCTGTATTGAGTTGAATGCTGTTTCAATTTTTCCAGTTTTCGAACCGACTTTTGAGTCCATGTGAATTTGTATTGTTGAATGACTTGGAATCTCTATAGTTGAAGATGTTTTTTTTTTGTCCTCATTCACCTCTAACCACATTGAACATACCATCTGTCCATACCTTTACTCAACAATTTGAGGAGAAATGGGCTTTATGATGGAATCTCTTGGTGCCTTCAGCCAGTAAAGGTACTGTTAGAAATGGGATCTCTGGTTGGCTAAGGCTTGCGCCACAGCCATGCAGAGACCACCGCTCTAGTCAGGGCAAGGGAGTTACACGCCAAAGATAACCCCTGCTCACCCCCATGGTAGCTTGGCACGAGCAATCAGGCTTATCCCGGTGGCCATGTGGTGTAAAGCATTTAAGTATGCACACAGCAACAACATCCCAAGCACACCACAAAAGGAACTCCACACAAGGTTATAGCAAAAATAGCCTTTGTATTATAATAACACATTAGAATAGTAAACACATATTATAGATGGTGCCACCTGGCACTAGGTCATATTTACAAGGGATTATATACACCTGACAGGGCCAACTGGACCACTGTCAGAACCATCACAAAGCGAACTTAGTAAAAGTAAAACAGATCATAAACGTACAACCAGTAACCACTGTTAATCACTGTACTTAGCATCAGCTCGTAACAAAAACTACATTATGCACAGTATCACATCCGGCGTGAAATTACATTCTGCGCCAACCTCACCAGCATAAACACCTTATGCACTCTTCTCATAAGTCAAATCGCATTAGACCCTAATCTCCTAAACATAACTCACATTAGGGGCATAAATCACAGAGTGAAACATAATCTCACTAGCATAAACCATAATATGCTAAATAACCTCATAATTATGAAAAACACATTTAGAGGTATAACACAGGGTGCCTAAATCATACTACATCCATTACATTTCCTAGCACCCTATAAATCACATCAGGGCCTGGCGCCCTTCAAACCTATTAGTACCCCTGGCCAACTGTCAATCTCAAAAAGGGGCTCAAATGCCGTATGTCCCAAGAGTCAGGGCGCGTTGCCAAAGTCGCGGAAGTCAAGTTTGCGCAATCTGCGCAGGCGTAAATGTTTCAGCTGGCACTAAGTGTTGTGCAGCTGTGAATGTCAGGGGCAAAGGAATGCATCTCACTCCTAACTCAGACATGTCCCCCAAAGAAACAAATGGCCTAAACAATGCAGCTGCCCACTACTTGTTGGGCAGCTGTTAATATCCAATGAGGCCTGGCACCACTGTGCCCTTTAATTCAATGTGCCAACGTTGGAGCCACACGGGGCTCTAAAACAATCAAGGCCACAACTGGAGCAACCATGGGCGCCTCTGCCCTTAAAACAAATATGCTCCCTTCGTTGGAGTCAGCTGGACGTGACTCACCTCGGCTCCCGGTTGGCGTCAGTGTTCCCAGTGCGTAAGCACCCACAAAACTCGCCAAACTTGCCTCAGAGGCTGCAAAAATGCTACCGATCCAGTAAGGGCTGAACGAGTGCCAAGCATACTGAGATAAGACCTTTTTTGAGCATCGCCGGGGTTCCGAGAGATAAGCAGCGGAGCGGCACAAAATGGCGACCGCCGCAGGATGAGTCCCTGATACCCTTACGCCTCGTCGGAGAGGACTGGGAGGTTTTGTGGTGGCTGCAATCCCATCGTGATCCCTGAATTAGCGGTGAGCAGGGCGCTGCATACCGTGACAGGAGGAGCTCCTCCTGGATCCTCGTTGCGGACACATGGTCCTCTGGAAGGTGCAATTTTTACATCCGGTGAAGCGGGGGCGCACTTAAATGACCGAGTGTGGTTAAAGGGCAGCGGGAACAATTTCATTACCCGACAGCCAGACACAAGCCAGAAAACGTCAGCGAACCGGAGCCTTGCCTGACTGTGCCTGACCCTAAAATGGGGGCTGGCACTCAGCAGAAGACCGAATAAATGAGACGGGCTTTGCACGAGGTGTCCCAGCAACATCCAGACCTCAGCACAGCAGGAGGGATTTAAAGAAGAAGGGGCTCTGTGTGTTCCCCATAGACCAACAATCACTGACAGCGCTCTGCAGGGAAAATTGCAGTACTACACCTCACCCCTGCCAGTCACCAATTGCAAGTGCTCAGGAAGACTTAATCAGCAGGCATTTACTTATAAAGCCCTAAGCAAATTTCTAAGGATAGCCCTGGGAGGCAGAGGGGACCCTCAGAAGCTGAATTCGCCTGCCATGACTGGTGGAAGGCACGCTGCTACTGCCCCGGTCATTCCAGTTGCCGTGTTGAAAGTGGTGCCCGTTGACTCATCATGCCTGATCATCGGACTCTGCACAGAGGGGGCCCGGAGTGCTTAATACCCACATTTGATCTTGAGGTAGCGATGGATCCCATCTATTTTGCAAGTTTCAAGCAAGTCCGTGTTCCACGCGCTGAGCTGCTGCTGCATACTTTTGGTTCTTCGGTGGATGCGCCCCAAGGCCAGGTCAGTGGTGAAGGGCATGTGGACCACCTTGATCTTTTGGCAAGCAAGTTTTTTAGCCCTCCCTGTTACTATCTGTTGATCCCTTGCCTGACCCCAAAATGGCTGTCACTGTGTTCCCTACAACGTTGTGCTACTCCTCTGAGAATAAACCGGACTTCGACTAGTCCTCAAACTCATCCCCCATCCGTCCTACCCTTCAGGATACCGAATCTGTCTCCCTATCTCTGACTGTGGAGACCTAGCCTTTTGGCCGATGCCCGGTGGAGCTACTTGATAGCTATAGGGAAGATGGGCTGTGGACTACCCCTTCGACCCTCACCGCCCCAGCCAGGCATTGGGCAGACCTTACTTTGTCTCTCTGTCGTACTCTTCCCCCTACTCCTTTACTCATTTATTTATTTTTATTTATTTATCTTATAAAGCGCACTATCACCTTGCAGGCATCCTGGCGCTGACTGACTCAAAGGGCGAACAAGTATCGGCGAGACTTGACAGAGCAGTAGGTTACTTGGGAAACAGCCAGGTTTTTATCTTTCTCCTAAACGGGAGAAGTTCCGTGGTTTGTCTAATCTCGAACGGGAGCAGATTCCATAGTTTGGCAGCGGTCACCTCAAAGGTTTTGCCCCCTGCTGTAGCCTTCTTGAATCTAGGCACCTTCACCAACCTAGCCATTGAGGATCGAAGCAGCCTGGTTGGGGTATACCAAGCGAATTTCGATTGCAGGGAAACAGGGCTAATTCCATGGAGTGCCCTGAAAACCAGGCAGAGGGCCTTGAATTGTATCCTCTGTCGCAGAGGTAGCCAGTGCAGTTTCGCAAGGGCAGCCGGCCCATGTGCTCTTCTAGGAAGCAATGATTAACAAGAAGGGGACTCAGTTGTTCCTAGACGAAGAGTAATAGTGATACGGTCAAGAGAGGATGAAAATTGATGAGGGGGTAGTGCTCAGTGGAGTGCTCCCCTGGGCATCCCATTAGTTGGAATGAATGGCCTCACACACCCTTGCGAGTGTCATGCTTCATCATCGGCCGTTGCTCCTCGTTGGGCAGGCGGTGCAATGTCCAACGGGCTCACCTCTAGGAGGGGCTCTTTATCGGAGATCTTTTTTCCAACAGCCTGTGGGTGAAGTGCAAGTGAGGGGCCAGGTAAGAAGTGGATAGTGTAGGTGGGTGTGTTAAAATATAGCAAGGGATACCGGAGAGCAATTTATTCTGGTGGTTCCCCTACTATAAGTAAAACAAGTGGGTGGCCTATGATCGCCAGAAGATTAGGTTCTGTATCACGATCTAGGACTGCACAGCGTTACGTGAGGTCAACATGTTTCTCGCTTCTGCGATTGTGCTGCGATTCTTCAGGACCTTATTAAGTTGTTACATCTATACACAAGAGGAAGACCTGAAAGTGTCAACCTATACACATCAATTTATAACTGTTGTACTACCTGGGTGTACCCGCTCTTGCCTGGAGGAGACAAAAGGAAAAGTTACCAAGACACATGGACAACAATTAACCAAACTTGACCGTGAGCACACTGTGATTAGGTGAAGAGAAGTGACTCGGTGCCTGTGGCATTCTGTGAGCAGTGACCTGTAAGTATCCACTTGATTCACATGTATCACAAGTCATCTCTATCACAGTAAAAAAATTAATAATAAAATGAACTTAATTAAATAAATAAAACTAAACTTAAAACATGATAGCAGCAGTTATTTAATTCAAGGTGTCTAATTAATGACCCCTCGGCTTCAACGGGTACTCACCTATAGGTCAAGGAGTCCAGGTGTCAACAGTACCCGGTAGGTGTGGTTTCGAGGGAGAGAGCCAATAGGGGTTTAATGGCTAAAGGGGAGATAAAGGCACCAATATCCAGAGTTATCAGAGAATCCCCAATGTCTGAACGTTTCTTGGAAGGGATAATGATATGTAGGTGGGTGAGCAATTGGATGTTATCAACTGCTTATGTTGAAGGATAGCCATATCCTTATTCAAGTATCAGAGACATAGGCATATACGTCCGTCGTACAGCGTTGGCATATTGCATTCTGTTCGCCACTGCCAGTGACTACGTTATGATTCTCGTAGGGTTGCTGAACCTAAAAATGAGCTAGGTTCAAAATAATGGGACAAGAGGCCCTAGGCAAATTAATATGCATGTGTCATTCAGTCCACCTGTGCATACCCGGTTTCAGATACACGTGCCACTGTCTCTCGTGTTTGATGTTGTGGCCCATCCCAATCACACCTTGGCACAACTAAGACCTCCCTACCCGAGGCCAAAAGTGGTCATATGCGATTGACTGAGTAGTGAAGTAATCTGAGGTTTACGCGCATGCATGCAGTTCTTATCTCAACTTTGGTACTACCTCTATATTACAATCAGTTGCCAGTTGTACTCCTGTGTGTTCGACTAGGCAACGAAGCAATCTATTGTATGAGGAAACATATGCGCTTCCACCAATTTACAATTGTCTGCATGCCCAATATTGAAGCGTAGCAGGGATTTATACTGCGCCCTCCAACGTGCCCAGTACATACAAACAATCTGCGGCCAAAGGTACTCGTTTAAAGCCAGCCATGTAGCGCCCACTCATCCTAAGGAAGCGCCAGGCACGCACATCAAATTCGAGGTGTCCAGATCTATTGTGTATAAAGATATAAGAGCAACAGCCTGCTATAGTAGCAACAGCACGCAATCTGCATGCTGATCGTTGAGTTGTGGCCGAGGCTCGCATTGTCTACATCATGCCCAATTTTACACATATACATAACGGTCAGGCGTTCTCATTTTGGCTACACTGTGCCCAGTTCACATATATACACAGAGAACGGGGGTTCTCGTTTAGCGCTGGCCGTGTAGTGGCCGCCATTGTTAAGGACGCGCCCCCGGTGTGCACATCGTATATTAAGTGTCCAGGTCAATCCCCCGCGTCATCCGCGCTAATGCGGGTCAAAGACGTAAGGCGCGCCGCCTACTTACTTGTCAAAGCCTCGACCAGTGCTGTTTCGCCTACCCATCTCTACCGGGGTCCGGATAGTGCCGGGTCCCCGGTCCGGTGTTGAATATATTGTTGGTTTGGGGCGTCACCCCAGTGACTAGTAGGTCACGTGCTGGGTACTACAAACGTGGGCGCCATCTTAGAGTAGGCAATTCCTGGCGCCTACACAATAGAAAAAAGGCAGGATCACCTAAATGTACGGTGTTGACTCCGTAGCATTCGTGTAATCATTTGGTGAGTGTGGAAGTACACACAACTATAGGTCAGTCCCCATATGTATCAGGGTTGAGTTTAGCACAGCTCATCTCTTTCATAAGAAGATGCTAATACGGGCGCCATCTTGGAAGGGTAAAAAACGGACCCCTTCTTGTGTTTTGCTCATTGCAGCGCTATATATGCAATGCAATGGTTGTTGTATTAAGCTTATGGGATATCCTGGGGGGACCTATGTTATACTGGTCCAGTAGTCCAATGGTCCACCCAGGACATAAGCTAGATACAGACGCTTAGTGTGTGTCAAGCGTAGGACAACAGTCCAATGATGTAGTTAGAGACAGCTCCACGGGATGTCTTCGTTCAATCCCCGCTTGTCTGAGGATAACCTGTGTATCCAACGCTGCTCCTTGTGGAACAGGTCCTGCTTGGATCTGCTGTTGGGTGTTTCAAGGATGATCCACCAAATGGAGTCAGCAGTATGATTGTTTTCCAGGAAGTGACGGCACATCTTTGTGTTGGTCTTTTTGCATCGTATATTGCTACGATGTTCCGATATACGAGTCTTGACCGCTCTGGTGGTCATGCCAACATATTGTAATTCACAAGGGCACCTAATGAGGTAGATACAATTGGTGGAGTTGCAATTCGTATGATTGCGGATTTCCCAAGTGAATGTCTCTGTCAAATTGATGGACTTAGTCACATTAGTAAAGGGGCAGACACTGCAGGAACCACACGGGTAATGTCCCCTCACTGGTGGGAGCTGCCAGAGTGTGTTCTGTCTGCGGCCTCTACTTGGTTTCGGTCTGGTGTGTACCAGGACGTCTTTGATGTTGCTGGACCTCTTAAAAGCAAATCTAGGGATCTCCAGAGTCAGCTCTCCTGTATTGAGAATTTGCCAGTGTTTCTTGACAATTTTCTTGATGTCATTAGAGATTGGTGTGAAGGTTGTAACACATGTCAAGGGCATGGTCTCTTGGGAGGCTCTGATCTTGCCCTCCAGGAGTGCCTCTCTATTGTTATTCTGTGCTCGCTTACGAGCTTTGTAAATCTCCCTGGTGGGATAGCCTCTGTCCTTCAAGTTACGTGAAAGGATCGTAGACTCACTCCTGTAGTCAGCGAGGTTGGTGCAATTACGCCTTACCCGTAAAAATTGCCCAAAGGGGAGGTTCAGTCTCAGAGCTTTGGGATGGTGGCTGGTGAAGAGTAACAGACTGTTTCGGTCAGTGGGCTTACGATACATCGTGGTATTGATCTTTCCCCCTTCCAATCTGATAGTCAGGTCCAGGAAGGCGATCCTAGAGTCTGACGCAGTAATTGTGAAGGTCAGGAAGTTGTTCAGGGTGTTCAACCACGTAAAAAACTCCAGGTACTGGTGTGTTGTCCCTGTCCAGAGAATGAGGATATCATCAATGAACCTCCTCCATAGTATGATGTTAGAATGGTAGGGGTTCATCGGACCATTGATGTGTTGTTCCTCAAAGTCTGCCATGTACAGACATGTAAGCATGGGCGGATTTTGCGGATTGGCAATCCGCGAACTTGCGTATTTACGGATTCGCAATCCGCGAAGATCCGCGAACTCTAGCGGATTTGCGGATTTTTCCGTTTTTTGTGTTGGCGCGTGTTCGCGCCGATTTTGGGACAAGTTCGCAATTGCGAACTTACTTTTTGGCTTGCAACGGCCGCGACTATGTTGTTTCTACGTCTGGTTTATCATCACAGGTTCACAGCACCCTCTGTTTCACCACTGCCACCCTCTGGGACACCCATGCCACCCTCTAGTACATCCTCACAGGCACCTATTAGGTTTATTTATTACTGTAGATTATGGTGGTTGAAAAAAGCTAGCACACCTGCCCTTCTTCAACTGCCATCAATTAATTTGTGTTTCATTAATGTGTCAGTAATTTTGAAAGTTCCAGTCTGGCTGGCACCTGCTTCCTTCCTTATCTGTAATTTGCTTTTTGTTGCAGTGAAATTTTTTTTTTACAGGACCTTTATGGTGCTATTCTATGAGCCTGCTGTTTGGGTCATAGCAGGGTCATAGAATTGTTGCAAACTCTGGAGGGGCCCATCAGGAAGCACTACCTTGAATGTTACTAATGTTAAGTTTGAACTTTTGCACCTGCTCATTGCTTTCATTTTAGCTAAAATCGTTTTTTTTGCAATTTCGCGCGTTATTTGGGGCGCGAATCCGTGCGAGATCGATTTCGGAAGCCGCGAATACGTGCGAATACAAAATTGTTTTTGTTGCGACGTGTATGTTCGCGTGATCTTGCGCGTGTTCGCGAGGCGCTTCTAGCTATTCGTTTGCCAAGTTACCCTATCGGTCGTACACGGGCGCGGCCATCTTGTTGGCGTGACGTAATTCCGTTTCCGCCCGCTATGTGTAATCTCGCAAAGTGTGCTGCTCGCGAGTACAATTTCGCGCGTACTCGCAAGGAAAATCTCGCGCGAACTTACCCACGCGGTCGTGAACGGGCGCGGCCATCTTGTTTCTCATTCATTGCTATGGTTCTGGGCATGCTTTCTGTATCCTCTCTCAATCTCTGCCATCCTTTGCTTGTTTGAAGTTTTTTTGATCTAATTTTACTTATTATCTAACCCTCTATTTTTCTAGCTCTATATTTTTGTGTTTTCTGCAGCTTTTATTTACTTTTAAACTACTTTTTTAAACTCTTTTCTTTTCTTCTTCACTATTCTATTTCTTCTTTATCATTTAAGTTTATTTCTGCCCAGACCATGGTAAAGGGAGCCGGGAAGCACCCTGAGAAGGGGAAGGGTCCCGCACCCCGTGCCCGGCTCCCGTGCGGGCGTTTAAGGGGGGAGCAAGTGGTCCCGAGGGAGATCTTCAGCGCGGAGGAAGTGGCGGCACTGATCTTCCATGTCCAGCGCCGCCTCCCCAAGACGATCCTGGGAGGCGGCAAGATCGCGACCGGCTATGGCATCCGGGAGCGCCGCCAGCGGTGGGAGAAGGTGTGCCGGGCCATGTACAAGATCTCTGGGGTCCGGCGCACATATAACCAGGCCACCCACCGCTGGACCGATGTCATGGACCGGGAGCGGGACTTGCTGGACGCGCTCGGCGTAGAGGTCCCCGGGCTTGGTGAGTAGTAGTAGTAGTACATTTACTACTCTGTTTTATCCTGCTCTGTTATTTGCAAATCTTTGTTCTTTACCAAGAGCAATAATGCTGCCGATTACATTGAGGTAAATTATATTTCAAAATCTTCTATGCATTTCATTTTCAGGTGCACTGCTCTCCTTCTCAGTAGCCTTGCTTGCTACTATGCTTCTTTGTTTTGTATGTTGTGTTCAGAAGCATTTCATTGGCCTGAGAAATTATGTATCAGTGTACTGTAAAGAAAAGAACTGCGTAATGCTAGACAGTAAGGGTCATATTTTCAATTACCGGCGCATCCCTGCAAAGTAGCAGGGATGCGGCAGTAATTGTGTGCCATGCCACCACCACCCATTGGCCCAAAACGTCACAGAAGCCTTACGCATCTGTGCCGTAAAGGCAGCGCATTGCTGGAGTTGCGTGCCAACGATGGCGCAGCTCCAGCAATGCTCTGGGGTACCCTATCTCCCCAATGCTGCATCAAGCCGTACGTCGGCTTCAAGCGCGCAGGGTTTGAGTCATGCATCATTGTCCTAAAAATGACTGATTGACATCTTGTAGATTTCCCTCAGCCACTTTTAGGATTCGTTCCTGCGCAGGTACGCCCTCCCTTGCGCCGGAACGCCCCCTGATGGCGCAGGGCTTTACAACGTGATGCATCGCCCATATGCCCATATGTGTTTTTTTTTTTAATATATACGCCGCACCAACACCATGGCGAGTCTTTTGTTCTGCCGCTGCGTCAGAAAAGGCACGCAACAATGGAGGAAAATCAGCCGCAACTTCCGCAAGGGACTTATAAATCAGCCCCAACAGACTGAAGTCCAGTGTCCTTCCTTTAGACAGTCACATGGCTATCAGAAGAAATAGTGGCGGTGGTGGCGGGTGGATTGATAGTTTGAGTATTCACTGATCTGCAAGCAGGATGGACTTTGTCTGTCACGTGTTGCGCACTACTGCCTGCAGTGCCAGGCCTAGGCAAACCTCTTTAGTAGTCTGTTTATTGAGTTACATAGGAACTTTCTAAGTCAACGTTCCGCAAATCAGGCAATACGAATAACGTAGTATACCACATGAGATAGATCCCGTGGAATAGTTGTCTATCTATTTGCTATTTTTCCAAAATATGTTGTTATTGTTCTTTTGAAATGTTTGATTTGGTTGAAAAATCTCATCCATGTTTTATGGTTTTTCTTTCTTTCATGTTGTACATCAGCTCCCCCCAAGGGCAAGAGGACACAGGAGGAGGGTGCTGAGGATGCAGGCCAGGATCGGGCAGGCGAGGGCTCCTTTGCTGGCCCCAGTAAGTTTACATTTTACTAAACAGTACCTATTTTTTCCTAGCGTTCCTCATTCGATTTTTTCTAAATCGTCTTTGATCTTCTTGTAGACTGGATATAAATTCTTATCCTGCCTCGAATATGACTCCCTGTGGTATTACTAGACTATTCTTATTAGTCTGTCTGTGTAGCTAACTAAGATTGGACATTTGGCAATTCCATTGGACTCCCATTATATTCAGCAATACCTCTATGCACTGTCTCCTTACTGACTAGATAGTGTGGCAGAGTCATTCAGCTCCCGAAGTCACCGATTATAGATCCCCAATGATCTCTAGATTATCGTACGCAGGACAAGAGAGTAGTACGGAGTCACAGCACAGTCAAGAAGTGTCAGAGGCACTCATGCTTGCAAAAATTCCAAAACCTTTAGCTCATCCACTCTAGTCTAGAGGAACAAAAACCACAGAGTCTATTTAAGTGTAAAAGCTTTATTAAAAGTAAACACATTTATTAAAATCTACTTTGTCATAAAACTATTTAACTGTAAACGGAAAAGTGGTTAGTGCTGACGATTAATTAGACACATTTCTTGTGGTCGAGCCGAACTCTCACCTACTTTGAACTTGATCCTGGTCGTGTTCTTAGGACTCAGGAGTCAAGCTTCTGTCTGTTAGGAGAAAAAGTGGTGCGTGTTAAAAATCAAAAGCAAGCATTCATCAGTTGTGCATAAAAGTGCAGCAAGACAACAGCCTTCCCTGGAAAATGGGACATTTTTACTATGGAGTAGACAGTCACAAATTATTACATTGTATTCTGTTTTTTTAACATTTCTCCTAGACCAAATATTATATAGTAGTGAGTGGTGTATTCTAACTTTCTTAAATGTACTTTGTAGGTGTAACATCTGGTGACGGGGCCAGCGCGGAGGTGGCTGTGTTGGACTTGGACTCGGAGGCCTCTGGGGAGGATGCGGCGTTAGAAGAGCTGGTGGCCGTTCCTGTGGGGGATCAAACGGTGGTGGCGGAAACAGGTAAGCTATATATTCCTTACTTATTGAGATTGAAGACTGCATAGTGTGCTTTCTGCACGGGTGTATTACAATTACAAATCAACCAGGTAGTAGCCTCCTCGAAATGTACTTCGACTTAGCTGTGAAGTTTTTGGTGAGAAGAATCCCAATAAGTTCTTAGACGAACGTGATGGATGGGATGAACGAAAAGCGAAAGAAGGGTGTAAGTAAGTGGGACGCGAACTTGTATGATGGCTGGCAAAGAAGAACGATATGTGTTTGCTTGGACCCAGAGGTGGCTGGGAAGGAAAGAATATGGTATGGTGCATGGCTGGGTCAATGATGAAGCAAGGATGGGTGGAAGGACAGCAGCCTGGGTGGGTGAAACAGAAACTGTATGTGTGCGTATACTTTGAATGAATGGATGCCTGGAGCATGGTATTCTCTGACTCTTACATAGCAAATGTGTATCTAGAGAGAGTAGATGGTCGCCAGGTGAAGTAAGTGTTACCTTGAAGAGCATGTACCACCGCACCCGCACGTCCGTCCCAGTGCAGGGAAGGCAAGGAAAAGAAATTGTAAATGTGTCCAATACTACCATGAATAGTAGCAGTACTTTGTATTGCGTTTGCATTCACAGCATATATCTGGTTATTACGGTGGACACTCCGTACCTCTCTTAATAACTTTAGTTTACTTGTAGTACGTCATTCATGTGTGGGTGTATCACTGTGTTCACTCAATATTAAGCAAAGCACCTAAAGTCATCTCATCTGTCATTAAATACGTCCCATGTGAAGTGATAGATAATCAAATTAGTTAGCTTCTTCAGTTTCCTTTTCTAGTACTCATTTGCACTGTAGGGTGAAAGGTAAATTAATTAAGCAGTAGCCCTTGTAACAGAGTATTCTCAGTGCCACCCGTAATAGAAAAGTAATAGCTTCACCACCTGCATGTACTGGACCGGTACAGTAACGCAAGTCTGTCTCCATCATCATGGTGTGCAACTTTTTTTCTCGGGTGCAACTTCACTGTGCTGTGTCCATGTCATTCTGCCGGCTTGCATAAGATAACGTACCCATTTCCCTAAACAAGAGAGAAGAAGAAGAATAAGACTGGTGTACTGTCATAGTCGACTGTAATGGAAGTCCATAGTGGTCGTAGAATTAGTTCATTAAACTACCACTACTGTTAGAGCAAGGATGCAGAAGTGGGAGGTTACATAGATACTGTCCTCAATAGTTATGTACTGTGCTTTCAATTTGCTACTTGTACTCTGTGACCCAACTTTCGGCTCAATCACTTTGTGTTATTAATAAGGAGCATTGGTTACAGACTATGTCTTTCTTTCTTCATATAGTTGCTCCTTCCAAATCAACAACAAGGAGGGAGCAGGCTAGATTGGCCCGGCAACGGAGGCTGGAGGCCACAGTCGCCGAGTATCGGCGGCTGGTGGCCCTGGAGGAGGAGGAGGACACGCAGTCGAGCGGGGCAACATCTTCGACTGTGACCACTGCATCCTCCTCCGTGACTAAACCAGCGGGACCGAGCCGGGCTAAGAAAGCCGACCGCCACCGCCAAGCACCCGAAATACCAGCTGCCCCCCACAGGAGCTGCAAGGAACGCCAACGCCGCCTACGAGTCCGCATGTCCAACCTGGAGCAGGAGGTCCTGAGGTATAAGACCTTGGTTAAGGGCCTCCGCTCCGAGCTTGCCACCCTCCGCAAGGAGTATGATGCCCATGCCGCATCATGCACCAGCACCAGCACCCTCCAGTAGTGGAGTGTCCCTTGCCCTTTTTTTATAGACTTTTGGGGGGTGGGATTTGGGAGTTGGGATCGTTTTGGGACGTTTCAGAGACAATCGTTGGGGTTAGGGTGGGTGAGGGAGATTATTTTGTTAGGGATAAATAAATATATTTTTCAACTACTTTATCTGACCATACCTGTTTTTTACTGCTTTTCAGTCTGGTGGGTGGGGGGCGGGGGTGTAACAGTAACTTTGTTTTCCTGAACAGTCGTAGGACTTTAGTAGTACAACCGTCAATCTCTTGTCTACTCCGAAATAATACTCCATTATACTACCTCCCACCAAACGCTTATCTTACCTGTAATTTGTGTTAGAAATTAGGGCTAGGCCCAGGGCTGGCTCCAGGTGAAATGGGGATTAACGTTGTCATTCCTGGGCGGGTGACATTTCCTCATTGCGGTGTTACTAGTGGTGTGACACAGTGGCAGTTGCATGCCTATGGAAAAAAAGAAAACGAAACCTTGTTTGTACTCCTTACTGTAGCATTACAACGGTTACGGTACGATCGAGAAAATAGCAGGTGACAGTACACTAGAACAGTGCCATAATGTAGCCTAACAAATGGTAAAGTATTGCAAGTATAACTAGTACTTGCGTTGAATTTATTTGACATTGGCTACTACTACTAGAAGATATAGTACTGAAGCTGAGTAAGTCTAGAAGATATCCTCGTATTCCTTCACCAGCCTGTTGCTGCTATCACCTTATCCTCCCCAGCAAGTGTGTGGAATTATTGATGTCATTTTAGTCAGACATCAAGCAAAACAACACAGCCCGGGGGAAGAGGGTTAGGGTTTGTAAAATGGATGGGAATGGGGGTTTCTTTTTGGGTAGGTTTTGTTGAGAGAAGAAAAAAAAAGCAGAGCATGGACAAACAATAATTGAAGATACAGAGTTTACAGACAATCTTTGGTTACAAAGTAAAGGTAAGCACATGCAGTCACACTCATAGAATAAAAGACAACAATGGATACTGTATCTGTATTGCGTATGTTGTTGGAGTTGTCCTGTTGAAATTGGTAAGTAAGTTGCATGCAGCAAACAATTCCTCTTATTGGCGGCACTCCTCCATTCCAGCTGACGCTTCGTCCATCAATGTGGTGGTGACCACTGACAGAAGAGACACCCTGTCCACTGCCTGCCTGGCGGATGTTGACTGAAACCCGGCCTGTAATTATTGAACGGAAAACAGGAAGTGCTATTACAATACCACTGATAAATAAATAAAAGGTATGTACGCTGTGTGGTTCAAAAAGTGACACTTTGATTTCCCTAATAGACAGTACAATATTTTTGAAATTGCGTGCTCTGTCTGAGTCACCTTTTTAAGGATCAATAAGTATGGCCAAAATATTATAGCGGATCTTTCCCCTCAAGGTGGGTGTACTACTGTGTTTTAGAACAAAATTTGACCTTCCCAGCAATGCTCCCACCAAGACCCTTACTAAAGCCAGTCGCAAAAATGTAGAAGAACCCAATCATATCTCCAAAAATGATGCCTAGCAGAAAAATGGTTACAAAACGTACTTTGAAAGTAACAGTAGACCCAAATACAGACCGTGGATTGTATTCAAACCACTTGCCTGCAAGCAAAAGTATCCATAGCCAGCATCGCTCCAACAGTGCTCTACAACAACAGAACCGCGTTGCAATAGAACCCCCCTAAACACATGCAATCCTGCTGCTAGGGCTAACCCTAACGAACCCTAACTTACAAAAAGTGCAAAAACTGGTGTTTCCTTATGGATTTTGTCCAACAAACTTCTAGCCGGTATTAGACCTTCCCAGGAATGCCCCAGGCAAGACCCGCCAACCCACCCGCAAAAAAACACGCGACACAACACCACCAAACAGCGAAAAAGCTAAATCTCATACTTACAATGTCTCTCGGCCTTCGGTCCAAACGCGGCGCTGTGCAGCTAGGTCGTCATCATCATCAATCATCATAACTCCTGTTTTCCACCACGGATTTCCTGAAAAGCAAATGCAATCAAGATTAGACTGTCGCAGCAGTGCTTCGACAGAGACCCCGGCCGCAACCCACCCACGAACAGCAGGAAGCCCCCCAAAACGCTACATTGAGCAAGATGTCTGAAGAAATGGCAAAAAAAAGGCTGTTCCTTATGGATTTTGTCCAAAACACTTGTATCCGGTATTAGACCTTCCCAGGAATGCCCCAGGCAAGACCCGCCGGCGCCAACCCACCCGCAAAAAAACACCCGACAACAACCCCAAACAGCGAAAAAGCTAAATCTCATACTTACAATATCTCTCGGCCTTCGGTCCAAAGTAACGCGCTGTGCAGCTAGGTCATCATCAATCATCATAACTCCTGTTTTCCACCACGGATTTCCTGAAAAGCAAATGCAATCAAGATTAGACTGTCGCAGCAGTGCTTCGACAGAGACCCCGGCCGCAACCCACCCACGAACAGCAGGAAGCCCCCCAAAACGCTACATTGAGCAAGATGTCTGAAGAAATGGCAAAAAAAAGGCTGTTCCTTATGGATTTTGTCCAAAACACTTGTATCCGGTATTAGACCTTCCCAGGAATGGCCCAGGCAAGACCCGCCGGCGCCAACCCACCCGCAAAAAAACACCCGACAACACCCCCAAACAGCGAAAAAGCTAAATCTCATACTTACAATATCTCTCGGCCTTCGTTCCAAATGCCGCGCTGTTCAGCTAGGTCATCATCATCAATCATCATAACTCCTGTTTTCCACCACGGATTTCCTGAAAAGCAAATGCAATCAAGATTAGACTGTCGCAGCAGTGCTTCGACAGACACCAAAAATTACACACAAACCCCCGGAACCCCGCCAAAGAGCACCTCAAAGGCAAGCAAGTCAGCAAAAACGGCAAGAAATTTCCACCTCATATTTGGTCCAAAACACTTTTGTCCATTATTAGAGCTTCACAGCAATGGGCCCAAAACCGTCAACTCACCCGCAAAGAAGTACAACACCCCCACAAGTGCTGAGTCTTTCTTCATTGTGCGTAATCCAGCACTCTGCTTGGAGGGAAATCGCAGTCTGGAGGAGGAGGATAGAGGAGCATGTTCTTCAGAACTTGTGAACCTGAGGAATGTAGACTGCGGCACCTTCAAATCAATAAGCAAACAAGTGAAGACAGTTCTGATGATGGTCTTGTTTTTGGGATTAGGTGATTAAAGTTTGAATTAAATTAACTGTGCAAAACAAAGAAAGAGAGACACAAAGCACACAGGAATAAAAGTGAATAAGGACGAAAAAGAAAGTTCTTGATTGATTGTCTCATTTTCAGGGCTCGGTGTCAGGGAATAAGAACAAGATTTCGTCATCATACTCTGCGAATTCAGGCTGGATGAGGTCAGTGGCACCGAACAGAGAAAAAATCCCCTCATCTACGTTGCTGTCCTCATCGTCTTCATGTGGCGTGCTTTCTCGCACTTTGTAATCTGGTGGTATGAGGTGCTGATTCATCTTGATCATTGTCAGCCGCTCCACATTTTTGGGCGATAGGCGGCTCCGTTTGGCAGTTACAATGCCACCAGCAGCACTGAAAACACGTTCAGAAGACACACTTGCGAGTGGGCAAGACAAATAGTTTATAGCCAGGTTGTAGAGCTGTGGCCACAATTGTTTTTTGCCATGCCAATACTGCAATGGCTCCTCATTAAGAAAGACCACTGTTGAGTCATTCAGATAGTCCTGCACCATCGACTCAAGGTCATCAACTGTTCCTCCACTTTGCTTACTTTTTGCTGTGCCTGTGACATTTTTTCGAGAACCATACCCCATCAAACTTAGCCAATCCTCCTCCCCAGCCACTGTTAGTGTTGTCATTGTGTGTGGTGCAGATGATCCAGTTGCCGGTGTCTTTAACGGCTGAGAGGTCACTTGTGCCCCAGCCACAGGTGCAGAAGTGGATTCTTGTGACTGCGGATGGCCTGCTGATGCTGATGCTGATGTACTGGCTTCTCCTTCAATAACCTGCCGTTCTTTTTCAAACCTCTTGGCTGACCAGGCTAACCAATGTTTGTACTTTTGAACATCTGCATCAGCGAAAGGAAAGAATGCGTTGTCTGCCAGCGCCTTTTTGTAGCGTGGATCCAGAATAGTAGCACAAATGTAATGCTGATCTGAGTTGATGTTTTTAAGACGTTCATCACCACGTAGGCGATGTAATAATTTCTCAGACAAAATGAAATGTTTTTTTGTTTTTTTCATCTTTTTCAAACTCAGAAGAAACCGCCATCAGTTGGTGCTCCAGTATGCACAACAATGGGATAGCTTTTCCCAAATTACAGTCCTCCTGGCTGACTGCACGCGTGAAGAACTCAAAAGGACGAAGCATGTCTGTCAGGCTTTTAACTATGGCCCATTGCGCCTTACTCATCCGCAGGTCCTCCTTCTGAGATGTAGCCTCTGTCAAGAAATAGTGATCGAGTACCGTATACTGCTCATGCAGACGCTCAAGCATGTAGAAGGTTGAGTTCCAACGTGTTGCCACCTCCTGGATGAGTGCTTTCACTGGCATTCCACGTTGAAGTAGCAGTCTCCGCAGATGCTTCCGGGCCTTAAAAGAATGGCTGAAATGGTTGCACATTTTGCGGCAGGTGGCCATTACCTCGAACGCTGGACTCTCTTTATCACTCAAGAATTTTTGAACTACCAGGTTGATACAGTGCGCCAAACACGGCACTCTAACATGGTGACCCTGTAACATGGCCTTAACTACATTGGCGCCATTATCCGTGGAAACATAACCAATCTTGCGTTTTAGGGGGGATAGCATTGACAACACCTTTTTGTCAAACTCTTCCAAAAGGTTTTCTGCTGTGTGACTTTTCTCCAAGGCAAACATGGCTAGTGTTGCATGTTTCCGAGCAGCTTTGAAAACTTGGTCCGGGTCAACACCTGCGTTTAGCTTTGCTATAACACCTGAAAAAGAGACCCAGTGTGCAGTGATGCACATGTAATCATCGCCTGGGCCACTGGTCCACATGTCTGTTGTCAGATGTATTGTGTGAACAGCACTCTTCTGCAAAGCTGCCCCAATCGCCTGCAGCACATCTTCATGTAGTGCTGGAACCGCAACTCTGGCAAAATAGAACCGGCTCGGAACCTTCCATTTAGGGCAGAGCGTTGAAACTAATTCAAGAAAACCTACCGCTTCTACAAAAGAAAAAGGTAGAAGGTCCACAGCTAGCATTTTAGCCAGCTTAGTGTTATACAGACGCGTCAGTGGGTGGTTGCGTTCATATGGCACCTCTGAAGTAAGCATTGTTCTAATGTTGCCCTGGACCAAGCATTTACGGGCTGATAATGACTTCGTTGACCCAATTTTGCTCGCTGGTGAACTTTTGTGCGTTGGTGTCTCACTCGCTCCAACACTCTTAGTGTGCCTCACATTGGGTGTGCTGCTGAGAGGGGTACTGGGTGTAAGGGAAGTGTTTGACACGTCTTCTTCCTGCTCGTCAACATCAGATGAAACATCAACGTTTCCTTGATTTTGGCCTTTCTTGATCGCAGCTAGGTGCGCAAACCATTGGACAGCGTGCTTTCTGTCAAGATGACCACTCTGGCCGCCGGTACCATAGTTGCTACCTGGCTTACCACGACTAACTGCAAGCTTACAAAGGGTACAAATGGCAAACCTTGGATTTTTGGGACAAACAGTAAAGAAGTCCCAAACTGGGGACTTGAAGTGTCTGTGGGACCTGGAGGAGGCGGCGATACTGGTGGTGGTGGTGGTCATGAAGCTAATGCCAGATGAAGTGGAGGATCTGGATTGGCCAACTTTTGTACGTTTTCCACTTTCACCGCCACTAATTAAGGTCGAGGTTGACGCAGGTCTCTTCTTGCCAGAAAGAAATATGGAAGCGGGACGAGTTGGTGTACTACTTAACTCCAATGATTGTGGTGTTTCCACTGCCTCCTCATCGACAACATCATCATCATCATCATCACGCGCAGCAGCTCTTCGGGCTAGGGTCAAAATGTCTGTTTGCTGCATGCCCGCTGGGGCTGCAGTGACCTTTATGATGACTGGGTCGTCGTTGGCAGAGTCTTCATCAGCAGCAGTATCCGCCACTTCTTGTTGAGCCTCATCACACTCCATAAGTCTGAGACTTTGGACGAGCTTCCTTTTACGCTTAAGTACCTTTGTTGGATCATGGTGTGCCTCACTCTCAGACGGCTGTGGTGCTGGTTCCCAAGTTTGATCCGTATCATCAGAAGGAGGTGTGCTTGAAGAGGATGTAGACACCACCCTTGATCTCTTCCTTGCTAGGGTTGTGGAAGACAATGAAGGATCATCAGGAGGAGTGGCTTCCTCAAATGATACCTCGCCTTGATTGTCGATTTCCTGATGTGCCCCTACTTCGGGAGGAACAACTATTGTGGGCACTTGTTGTGACCCTCCATGCACCTCTGCATGCGCATCTCCTTGCGCTGCCTCTCCTTCCACATGTACTTGGGCTTGTACTTGCACATGTGATTGTTGTTGCCGCTGTGGTTGTTCAACACTCGTCAGATGAGCTACAACAACCTGTGTTGATTGAGGGACATTGCTGCTGCTTTCTTGCGATGAGCCAACATCACTGGTCGATGGTGATTGAAGAAGTATACTGGCTGCCTCTGCAGCACTCAAGGGCTTGGACTTAAGTTGGCGTGGTGGTGGTGGTGGCACTGAGCCCAATGGAGCGGGGGTGCTGCTGCCAGCTTGGTCCCCAGCAGATCCCGCTGCAGCTGCTGCAGGCATACTTTTTTTTTTACTCACAAAAAAAGGGGCGGGCGGCACACCAGTGTCCTTGGTAACTTGCTTCTTCTGCTCCTTACTGGCACCTTTCTTGCTAGAGGAGCTACGGGTTACTTTTTTTGGGGCCATCTTCTTCAGAGCAGGTCAGCAGGCAGCAGTTGCACGAGTTGCAGAGGGTTCTGTGTCCAGACGTGACGTCGCGTGACGTTATGCTGCACACACCGCTGCAGGACTTCTTCCTGGCACTGGTGGTTCTATTGAGTCTTCTTGTGCACCTAAAAGCAATGGAAGACAGAGGAACATCAGTTCAGTTATACACCCCAAAAAATCGACAAAACACAGAAAAATGAGCACAATCCCATGCCATCCATGATGTTTACATTGAAGACACCCCACAGAAAGACTAGGGACATGCAAGTATGCAACACTCACTACCCCTGGGCATAAGGGATGAAAAGTAGGCAAGATAAGTGCAGGCCTCAGACACTGCCTCTCCTCAAAATGGCCCCCTTACACCCCAAGCACATGTTGCCTGTACCAGCCAGCACTCAAGATGGCCACCACCACCACCCACATGGCCAGTCCACATCAACAGTACACCCCCAAAAAACAGAAAAACTGCCAGAAATCACCACAATCCAATGCCATCCATGATGTTTACATCAAAGAGAGTGAGACAACACCACAGGCACACTCAGTCCATGCACCACCACCACCCCTGGGCAAGCAAAAGGCCACACCAGCAGCCCCCCAAAAACGACAAAAAACAATAAAATAAGCACAATCCCAGCCCATCCATGGCCTCAATTATGTTTAAATTCAAGAAGACACCCCACAGAAAGACTAGGCCCATGCAACACTCACCACCCCTGGGCAAAGGGCCACACCAGCAGGCCCAAAAAAACGACAAAAAACAATAAAATCTGCACAATCCCAGCCCATCCATGGCCTCAATGGTGTTTAAATTCAAGAAGACACCCCACAGAAAGACTAGGCCCATGCAACACTCACCACCCCTGGGCAAAGGGCCACACCAGCAGGCCCAAAAAAACGACAAAAAACAATAAAATCTGCACAATCCCAGTCCATCCATGGCCTCAATGGTGTTTAAATTCAAGAAGACACCCCTCAGAAACACTAGGCCCATGCAACACTCACTACCCCTGGGCATAAGGGATGAAAAGTAGGCAAAATAAGTGCAGGCCTCAGACACTGCCTCTCCTCAAAATGGCCCCCTTACACCCCAAGCACATGTTGCCTGTACCAGCCAGCACTCAAGATGGCCACCACCACCACCCACATGGCCAGTCCACATCAACAGTACACCCCCAAAAAACAGAAAAACAGCCAGAAATCACCACAATCCAATGCCATCCATGATGTTTACATCAAAGAGAGTGAGACAACACCACAGGCACACTCCGTCCATGCACCACCACCACCCCTGGGCAAGCAAAAGGCCACACCAGCAGCCCCCCAAAAACGACAAAAAACAATAAAATAAGCACAACCCCAGCCCATCCATGGCCTCAATTATGTTTAAATTCAAGAAGACACCCCACAGAAAGACTAGGCCCATGCAACACTCACCACCCCTGGGCAAAGGGCCACACCAGCAGGCCCAAAAAAACGACAAAAAACAATAAAATCTGCACAATCCCAGCCCATCCATGGCCTCAATGGTGTTTAAATTCAAGAAAACACCCCACAGAAAGACTAGGCCCATGCAACACTCACCACCCCTGGGCAAAGGGCCACACCAGCAGGCCCAAAAAAACGACAAAAAACAATAAAATCTGCACAATCCCAGTCCATCCATGGCCTCAATGGTGTTTAAATTCAAGAAGACACCCCTCAGAAACACTAGGCCCATGCAACACTCACTACCCCTGGGCATAAGGGACGAAAAGTAGGCAAAATAAGTGCAGGCCTCAGACACTGCCTCTCCTCAAAATGGCCCCCTTACACCCCAAGCACATGTTGCCTGTACCAGCCAGCACTCAAGATGGCCACCACCACCACCCACATGGCCAGTCCACATCAACAGTACACCCCCAAAAAACAGAAAAACAGCCAGAAATCACCACAATCCAATGCCATCCATGATGTTTACATCAAAGAGAGTGAGACAACACCACAGGCACACTCAGTCCATGCACCACCACCACCCCTGGGCAAGCAAAAGGCCACACCAGCAGCCCCCCAAAAACGACAAAAAACAATAAAATAAGCACAATCCCAGCCCATCCATGGCCTCAATTATGTTTAAATTCAAGAAGACACCCCACAGAAAGACTAGGCCCATGCAACACTCACCACCCCTGGGCAAAGGGCCACACCAGCAGGCCCAAAAAAACGACAAAAACCAATAAAATCTGCACAATCCCAGCCCATCCATGGCCTCAATGGTGTTTAAATTCAAGAAGACACCCCACAGAAAGACTAGGCCCATGCAACACTCACCACCCCTGGGCAAAGGGCCACACCAGCAGGCCCAAAAAAACGACAAAAAACAATAAAATCTGCACAATCCCAGCCCATCCATGGCCTCAATGGTGTTTAAATTCAAGAAGACACCCCTCAGAAACACTAGGCCCATGCAACACTCACTACCCCTGGGCATAAGGGATGAAAAGTAGGCAAAATAAGTGCAGGCCTCAGACACTGCCTCTCCTCAAAATGGCCCCCTTACACCCCAAGCACATGTTGCCTGTACCAGCCAGCACTCAAGATGGCCACCACCACCACCCACATGGCCAGACCACATCAACAGTACACCCCCAAAAAACAGAAAAACAGCCAGAAATCACCACAATCCAATGCCATCCATGATGTTTACATCAAAGAGAGTGAGACAACACCACAGGCACACTCAGTCCATGCACCACCACCACCCCTGGGCAAGCAAAAGGCCACACCAGCAGCCCCCCAAAAACGACAAAAAACAATAAAATAAGCACAATCCCAGCCCATCCATGGCCTCAATTATGTTTAAATTCAAGAAGACACCCCACAGAAAGACTAGGCCCATGCAACACTCACCACCCCTGGGCAAAGGGCCACACCAGCAGGCCCAAAAAAACGACAAAAAACAATAAAATCTGCACAATCCCAGCCCATCCATGGCCTCAATGGTGTTTAAATTCAACAAAACAGTTGTATCATGCACCCATAACCAACCCTGGTCCTACTGGATACTGTGGCTACCCACAATATAATTTATTTAATTTTCTGAAAAAGTTCCAAAATTGTACTTGCAGCAACTGTAATGCCCCAAACAAACTTACTTGTGAAAGTTGATTTCTAATCCAAAAGTGATCCAAAGACAGTCAAAAAGGCCTCAAATCCAAATATCCAGCAGCACCCACAAAAAGTAATCCTTCCAGCTCCAGATCCAAATGAAAGTGACCAGGAGATGGACAAAGCACTGGGAGGAGCCTGCTGGACAGGAACAGGAAGTTGGAGACTGTGGGGCACTTCCTTCCTCCCCCCCCCCCCAAAATGGACTCCTTGCAAAAAAAAAGGCCATGCAAATGTCAACCTGAGGAGTGATTCTGATAAAAATCATAATTTTCTGAAGGTTTATCCTGTTTGCTGGTGATTTTCTTGTGCGAAATTGCAAAATCTCTATTTCGCAAGTGCGAGATTGTTCCTTTCCGCCGCAACTACGTGTTCGCAATTGCGAACTCTCGCGAGGTGTGCTGTGCAAGGTGGCAAGCCGCGAGTACGTATTCGCGGGCGACAAACTCCCGCGGGAACACGCAGCAAGATCTAAAATGGCGCGTCACTCGCAAAGAAAAACAACTCGGCAAACGCTAAAATGACGGAAAGTGAACACCGTGCACCACGGCGCGCGCCGCAACCAAGCAAAAAATCCGCCGCGAGCGGATTCACGGATTTTCGACAAATTCGCGAGCGTTCGCGGATTGCGGATTTGCCGAAAATCCGAAAAATCCGCGAGCGGAGCGGATTTTACGCCCATGCTTACAGACATGCCACCGAAGGGGCAAAGGTACTGCCCATAGATGTACCTTGGGTCTGTTGGTAGTATTGTCCTTTGAATTCAAAGAAGTTCTTTGTCAGGGCAAGTTCCGCGCATTCCATAATAAAGGAAGGTGGTGTTGCCGATGTCCAAACTTCCATGTTGAGAGTCCTCTCTATCACCCCGAGTGTGGCCCTCTGTGGGATGTTAGTGTAGAGGGCCTCCACATCTAGGGTAATGAGGAAGTCTATATGGATGCCCTCCTGCAGATTGTCGAGGAGGCATAAGACATCTTTGGTGTCCTGCACGTAGGAGGGAATTCTCTTCACCAGCGGTTGCAGGAAGTAATCACAGAATTGTGATAAGGGCTCCAAAATAGAACCTATCCCTGATACAATCGGGCGTCCAGGTACCGGTGTTATGCCCTTATGAATTTTGGGGAGAGTGTAAAAGTATGGTACTTTCGGATTTTGTTTCACAAGAAATTCTGCCTCTTTCTTGGAAATCCATTCCTGGCATTCCGCAGATTCCACCAAACCTGTAATCGTGGTTTTGAGTCTTGCGGTGGGGTCAGTCGGGATAGGAGTATAGTAGCGTCTATCTCCTAATTGTCTCAGGCACTCTGTTTCATAGTCTTTAGTGTCCATCAACACTGTGGCCCCACCCTTGTCTGCCTGTTTGATCGTTATGGTTTCGTCATTGCCCAAGGAGTTCAGTATTTGTTTCTCCATATTGGACATATTCTGGTATTTGTTGCACGGTCTCAGCGCCCCGATGTCCTTGAGCACAGCCTGCTCATATGTTAGGACTTCGTTTGGTATCATCCCACTGTGTGGAGTGAAGATCGATGGATTGTGGAGACCCGAGTCTGTGCGAGTCTCAGCGGGTTTACCATCAAAGAAGGCTCTTAATCTGACTTTTCTGAAGAACTTCTGGATCTCACAAGTCAGTTCAAAATTGTCTACTTTGGGGGTGGGCACAAATCCCAATCCTTTTTGGAGAACTTTTTCTTCTGGTATTGTGAGCTGGCGTGATGAAAGGTTCACCACAAGACTTACTTCCTCCCTGTCTGGCTCCTCGTTTCTACCCCTCTGGTCTGTGTTTCCTCCCACTGGACCCTTTTGTCTGGAGCGTTTCCTCGCCTGCGCCCGCGCCCTCTGCCCCAACCTCTTTCTAAAAAAGGCTGTTGGTTCGCATTTTGCGGGGCAAACTGAGGGGGGTATGGGGGTCCAAAGGGGTTCATGGGGTGTTGAAACTGTGGAAAATGCCACATTGGAGGACCTTGGTAAAAGGTTGGCTGATGAGCTCTTGACCAAAATCCAGGCAGCAGAGAGCGCCTTAAAAAACTCTGGACAGAACACCGGTTTTAAGACCAAGTTGGCAGAGCTTAATAAAGAAATCACTGAACATAAAGACTTCTTGATGAAACAAAAAGTGGCAAAATTACAAAAGGATATTGATCGATTCTCCAAAGAGAAAGTCTATCCTTACCTCAAGGACGACTTTGTCCCTACGGGTACAGGTTATCTCTCCGACTCAAGTGCCTCCTCTTCTAAGCGAGGTTCTAACAACGACGACAACTCCAGCGGAGACGAATGGCAACCTAGACCCCGGAGAGGCAACAGAGGAGGGAGAAGGGGACAACCCTACTATCAACCACCTCCCTACCAAGGTCCTCCAATGTGGCATTTTCCACAGTTTCAACACCCCATGAACCCCTTTGGACCCCCATACCCCCCTCAGTTTGCCCCGCAAAATGCGAACCAACAGCCTTTTTTAGACAGAGGTTGGGGCAGAGGGCGCGGGCGCAGGCGAGGAAACGCTCCAGACAAAAGGGTCCAGTGGGAGGAAACACAGACCAGAGGGGTAGAAACGAGGAGCCAGACAGGGAGGAAGTAAGTCTTGTGGTGAACCTTTCATCACGCCAGCTCACAATACCAGAAGAAAAAGTTCTCCAAAAAGGATTGGGATTTGTGCCCACCCCCAAAGTAGACAATTTTGAACTGACTTGTGAGATCCAGAAGTTCTTCAGAAAAGTCAGATTAAGAGCCTTCTTTGATGGTAAACCCGCTGAGACTCGCACAGACTCGGGTCTCCACAATCCATCGATCTTCACTCCACACAGTGGGATGATACCAAACGAAGTCCTAACATATGAGCAGGCTGTGCTCAAGGACATCGGGGCGCTGAGACCGTGCAACAAATACCAGAATATGTCCAATATGGAGAAACAAATACTGAACTCCTTGGGCAATGACGAAACCATAACGATCAAACAGGCAGACAAGGGTGGGGCCACAGTGTTGATGGACACTAAAGACTATGAAACAGAGTGCCTGAGACAATTAGGAGATAGACGCTACTATACTCCTATCCCGACTGACCCCACCGCAAGACTCAAAACCACGATTACAGGTTTGGTGGAATCTGCGGAATGCCAGGAATGGATTTCCAAGAAAGAGGCAGAATTTCTTGTGAAACAAAATCCGAAAGTACCATACTTTTACACTCTCCCCAAAATTCATAAGGGCATAACACCGGTACCTGGACGCCCGATTGTATCAGGGATAGGTTCTATTTTGGAGCCCTTATCACAATTCTGTGATTACTTCCTGCAACCGCTGGTGAAGAGAATTCCCTCCTACGTGCAGGACACCAAAGATGTCTTATGCCTCCTCGACAATCTGCAGGAGGGCATCCATATAGACTTCCTCATTACCCTAGATGTGGAGGCCCTCTACACTAACATCCCACAGAGGGCCACACTCGGGGTGATAGAGAGGACTCTCAACATGGAAGTTTGGACATCGGCAACACCACCTTCCTTTATTATGGAATGCGCGGAACTTGCCCTGACAAAGAACTTCTTTGAATTCAAAGGACAATACTACCAACAGACCCAAGGTACATCTATGGGCAGTACCTTTGCCCCTTCGGTGGCATGTCTGTACATGGCAGACTTTGAGGAACAACACATCAATGGTCCGATGAACCCCTACCATTCTAACATCATACTATGGAGGAGGTTCATTGATGATATCCTCATTCTCTGGACAGGGACAACACACCAGTACCTGGAGTTTTTTACGTGGTTGAACACCCTGAACAACTTCCTGACCTTCACAATTACTGCGTCAGACTCTAGGATCGCCTTCCTGGACCTGACTATCAGATTGGAAGGGGGAAAGATCAATACCACGATGTATCGTAAGCCCACTGACCGAAACAGTCTGTTACTCTTCACCAGCCACCATCCCAAAGCTCTGAGACTGAACCTCCCCTTTGGGCAATTTTTACGGGTAAGGCGTAATTGCACCAACCTCGCTGACTACAGGAGTGAGTCTATGATCCTTTCACGTAACTTGAAGGACAGAGGCTATCCCACCAGGGAGATTTACAAAGCTCGTAAGCGAGCACAGAATAACAATAGAGAGGCACTCCTGGAGGGCAAGATCAGAGCCTCCCAAGAGACCATGCCCTTGACATGTGTTACAACCTTCACACCAATCTCTAATGACATCAAGAAAATTGTCAAGAAACACTGGCAAATTCTCAATACAGGAGAGCTGACTCTGGAGATCCCTAGATTTGCTTTTAAGAGGTCCAGCAACATCAAAGACGTCCTGGTACACACCAGACCGAAACCAAGTAGAGGCCGCAGACAGAACACACTCTGGCAGCTCCCACCAGTGAGGGGACATTACCCGTGTGGTTCCTGCAGTGTCTGCCCCTTTACTAATGTGACTAAGTCCATCAATTTGACAGAGACATTCACTTGGGAAATCCGCAATCATACGAATTGCAACTCCACCAATTGTATCTACCTCATTAGGTGCCCTTGTGAATTACAATATGTTGGCATGACCACCAGAGCGGTCAAGACTCGTATATCGGAACATCGTAGCAATATACGATGCAAAAAGACCAACACAAAGATGTGCCGTCACTTCCTGGAAAACAATCATACTGCTGACTCCATTTGGTGGATCATCCTTGAAACACCCAACAGCAGATCCAAGCAGGACCTGTTCCACAAGGAGCAGCGTTGGATACACAGGTTATCCTCAGACAAGCGGGGATTGAACGAAGACATCCCGTGGAGCTGTCTCTAACTACATCATTGGACTGTTGTCCTACGCTTGACACACACTAAGCGTCTGTATCTAGCTTATGTCCTGGGTGGACCATTGGACTACTGGACCAGTATAACATAGGTCCCCCCAGGATATCCCATAAGCTTAATACAACAACCATTGCATTGCATATATAGCGCTGCAATGAGCAAAACACAAGAAGGGGTCCGTTTTTTACCCTTCCAAGATGGCGCCCGTATTAGCATCTTCTTATGAAAGAGATGAGCTGTGCTAAACTCAACCCTGATACATATGGGGACTGACCTATAGTTGTGTGTACTTCCACACTCACCAAATGATTACACGAATGCTACGGAGTCAACACCGTACATTTAGGTGATCCTGCCTTTTTTCTATTGTGTAGGCGCCAGGAATTGCCTACTCTAAGATGGCGCCCACGTTTGTAGTACCCAGCACGTGACCTACTAGTCACTGGGGTGACGCCCCAAACCAACAATATATTCAACACCGGACCGGGGACCCGGCACTATCCGGACCCCGGTAGAGATGGGTAGGCGAAACAGCACTGGTCGAGGCTTTGACAAGTAAGTAGGCGGCGCGCCTTACGTCTTTGACCCGCATTAGCGCGGATGACGCGGGGGATTGACCTGGACACTTAATATACGATGTGCACACCGGGGGCGCGTCCTTAACAATGGCGGCCACTACACGGCCAGCGCTAAACGAGAACCCCCGTTCTCTGTGTATATATGTGAACTGGGCACAGTGTAGCCAAAATGAGAACGCCTGACCGTTATGTATATGTGTAAAATTGGGCATGATGTAGACAATGCGAGCCTCGGCCACAACTCAACGATCAGCATGCAGATTGCGTGCTGTTGCTACTATAGCAGGCTGTTGCTCTTATATCTTTATACACAATAGATCTGGACACCTCGAATTTGATGTGCGTGCCTGGCGCTTCCTTAGGATGAGTGGGCGCTACATGGCTGGCTTTAAACGAGTACCTTTGGCCGCAGATTGTTTGTATGTACTGGGCACGTTGGAGGGCGCAGTATAAATCCCTGCTACGCTTCAATATTGGGCATGCAGACAATTGTAAATTGGTGGAAGCGCATATGTTTCCTCATACAATAGATTGCTTCGTTGCCTAGTCGAACACACAGGAGTACAACTGGCAACTGATTGTAATATAGAGGTAGTACCAAAGTTGAGATAAGAACTGCATGCATGCGCGTAAACCTCAGATTACTTCACTACTCAGTCAATCGCATATGACCACTTTTGGCCTCGGGTAGGGAGGTCTTAGTTGTGCCAAGGTGTGATTGGGATGGGCCACAACATCAAACACGAGAGACAGTGGCACGTGTATCTGAAACCGGGTATGCACAGGTGGACTGAATGACACATGCATATTAATTTGCCTAGGGCCTCTTGTCCCATTATTTTGAACCTAGCTCATTTTTAGGTTCAGCAACCCTACGAGAATCATAACGTAGTCACTGGCAGTGGCGAACAGAATGCAATATGCCAACGCTGTACGACGGACGTATATGCCTATGTCTCTGATACTTGAATAAGGATATGGCTATCCTTCAACATAAGCAGTTGATAACATCCAATTGCTCACCCACCTACATATCATTATCCCTTCCAAGAAACGTTCAGACATTGGGGATTCTCTGATAACTCTGGATATTGGTGCCTTTATCTCCCCTTTAGCCATTAAACCCCTATTGGCTCTCTCCCTCGAAACCACACCTACCGGGTACTGTTGACACCTGGACTCCTTGACCTATAGGTGAGTACCCGTTGAAGCCGAGGGGTCATTAATTAGACACCTTGAATTAAATAACTGCTGCTATCATGTTTTAAGTTTAGTTTTATTTATTTAATTAAGTTCATTTTATTATTAATTTTTTTACTGTGATAGAGATGACTTGTGATACATGTGAATCAAGTGGATACTTACAGGTCACTGCTCACAGAATGCCACAGGCACCGAGTCACTTCTCTTCACCTAATCACAGTGTGCTCACGGTCAAGTTTGGTTAATTGTTGTCCATGTGTCTTGGTAACTTTTCCTTTTGTCTCCTCCAGGCAAGAGCGGGTACACCCAGGTAGTACAACAGTTATAAATTGATGTGTATAGGTTGACACTTTCAGGTCTTCCTCTTGTGTATAGATGTAACAACTTAATAAGGTCCTGAAGAATCGCAGCACAATCGCAGAAGCGAGAAACATGTTGACCTCACGTAACGCTGTGCAGTCCTAGATCGTGATACAGAACCTAATCTTCTGGCGATCATAGGCCACCCACTTGTTTTACTTATAGTAGGGGAACCACCAGAATAAATTGCTCTCCGGTATCCCTTGCTATATTTTAACACACCCACCTACACTATCCACTTCTTACCTGGCCCCTCACTTGCACTTCACCCACAGGCTGTTGGAAAAAAGATCTCCGATAAAGAGCCCCTCCTAGAGGTGAGCCCGTTGGACATTGCACCGCCTGCCCAACGAGGAGCAACGGCCGATGATGAAGCATGACACTCGCAAGGGTGTGTGAGGCCATTCATTCCAACTAATGGGATGCCCAGGGGAGCACTCCACTGAGCACTACCCCCTCATCAATTTTCATCCTCTCTTGACCGTATCACTATTACTCTTCGTCTAGGAACAACTGAGTCCCCTTCTTGTTAATCATTGCTACGTGGGGCTCCGACTCATGTTGGACCTTCCATTCCAATTCTTGGAATGGTAAATTGAGCCTTAGGATCAACTCTTGATCTAATTTCTTTACCCCTACTTTGATACACTCTTCTAGGAAGCCCCAGGACCAACCTAGCAGCCGCTGATTGCATCCTTCACTTTCTCCTTTACGCTCCATTTATTCCTCCTCTTTGCTCTCATTGAGACCAGCCATGGCCCGTGGAGGGAGTTTCGGTGGGGCGGGGCAGGGGAGGGGCAGGGTGGGGGGTGCTAAAAACTGGAGTATAGATAATTGAAGGTAAGTAAACAATGTAATTAACAAAATGAATTTCGTAACGCGCCCTGCATCGCAAAATGTGATGCAGGGTGCGCTACAAAATTTGTTTTATTAATTACATTTTTTATTTAACTTCAATTATCCATACTCCGGTTTTTAGCACCCGCCACCCTGCCCTTCGCCCGCCCCACCTCTCGCCCCACCGAAACTCCCTCCACGTGCCATGGCTGATTGAGACCTAGCCGCTTGACTGATGCCCGGTGGAGCTACCTGATAGCTATAGAGGAGATAGGCTGTGGACTTCCCCCTCGGCCGTCACCTACCCAGCCGGACTTTGGGCAAACTCCTTTGTCTCTCCATCCATCCTATCCCCATCCTTTCCCCCTCCTATACCCCACCCATTTTCCCTTCTAAGCTCCATGTACTTCGTCTTCCGATGCTCTGGAAATGTTATCTTGGAACTGATGTAACTTGTAACTGATGTAATTTTGTAACTTTGTGGATCCTTATGTTAAGCGCTCTGATACCTCTGGGTCTAGCCAGCGCTATATAAAACTCAAATAAATAAAAATTTAAATTAAAAAAATGCCAAACGTTAGAGCCACACAGGGCTCTGTAAACAAATAATGCCCCCAGAGGGACTTTGAAACCAAATGGTGGCTACATTGGAGTGGCCCGCTGCCATCCGGGGCCGTCTGACTCTGGATTGCTGTCAGGGTGCCGCGATCGGCACCAACTTTGTGCCCCCTGGAGCCTCCACTCACCGGACTGGTCTTGGGGACTCTGTCTCCTGCGGTACTCGGCTCTTCACCCGGTCCCTCCCTTGGGACCAGGGGCTTTACCAGGGCAGCATGGGGGGGCTCCATCTTCATCACAGGAGACCCGCTGGGAATCCCGCTCTGGTCTCTCTTCGCCCTGCCCCCCCTCCGGGACCTGAACTTGACCGGGAGGCCAGCGAGGCGCTGCACGGCTTCCTCCAGGCAGGGAGAAGCAGGAATCAAGTCCACCAGGCCCCGCCCAAGTCGCAACATAGGTTGCCTGACTTCCGGGTCACATTTGACAGCGGCCCGGCGGTCTTCCCTCGGGGACTCCGCCGCAATACGGGGTAGGCTTCTGTTTTTGCACCAAGATACCGGCGGGGTGGGCACCTGCCGTGACGGCAGATAAGCGGGGTGGGCACCCGCAGAGGCCACGAAGAATGCGGGGTGGGCACCCGCTCGTAAGCAAAGAAATAAACGGGGTGGGCACCCGCAATAGGCACAAGGCGGGGGAATCCCTACGCTGGGGATTCCCTCCTAAAAGGGACTGGAGCTATGCGCTGTGAAGCCCCCGCTCTCCATCAGCTGGGCAATGTAAAAAATAAAGCGCACCTTCACAACATACAAGCGCTCTTCAACATGAAACGCTCCTGGAGGAATCAAAAGTAAATCGCTCACAAGGCGCCAAGGAGCCACAGCTCCTGTAGCAAGCACAGGTTTCTCTATAAAAATGCATCGGTCCTTAGGTGAGGAAAATGAAGCAAAAAGGTCCTGTAAAGAGTAAGGGCAATGCAGGGCCCAGGGAGGCAAGCCCTCATGGTAGCCCCCCTGTGCCCCAGCAGCAGCACGCCCTGGCAGGAACAGCAACCAAGAGCTGAGCATCTACATGGGGTCACAGCCCCTATATTTATACTACATTTTCCCTTTGTGTAAAAGTGCAGGGCATGGGAGAACCAGATGCAACTGGTTCAGGGGAGCTTTGGAGCACTTTGTTTTGCTGAGCTCCTCTCTCCTTTGTCAGGTGGGGGCTCAGTGCTCAGATGCACCACAGGGGGCGGCTCCAGCATTGTGAAGGGAAGGCACAGTCCTATTCAGGTCCCAGGTACAAGTCCTCCCTCCCATCTACATTCAGATCTCTCTATTCACCACTGGGCAGACTCCCCCCTGTCTCCTGGAGCCACCAACACCTCTCAGCTCCTGTTAATCATAAGCCAGACATGCAATTCACATCAGTCAGGCAGACACACAGTACACAGAAATGTCAACTTCTAAAAGTGGCATTTCTCCACCAGTCACCATAAATCTGTGCACACCATTGCGCAGCATTTATCCTCACAAGTTCATACATACCAAACTCGCCCCTGCACTCCTCTCATACCAGGAATTACTATGGACACACATATCCCCCATGCATTCCTATGGGAGGGCAGGCCAGTCTCACCACACATACACAGAGAGCACACGCACTTTACACTGGACCAAAGTGCTAAAGTGCTCAGAGGCCTAAAATTACCAACACCAGGTTACAGTAAGAGGCTAGGAGAACGCAAAAAGTTTTGGGGTGAACCTGCCAAAAGGGCCAAGTCCAACAGGTACATTATCAGACCTGAATGTTTCTTCCCCTCAGAGAGGGGAGAGGTTACTCTCCAGTTTTGTCCTCAAGAACCCGGTGGACACATTCGATGGCACAGGGAGTAACCAGGAGGCATAATCATAGGACCCGCTTGTAGGAGAGTAGGGTCTGCTATCCTATGGTCACCCCATTTTTTGCTTTTTGCTTCACTGGTTTTCGACTTATTGTGGCTGTGGGCCTGCTAATCAGACCCACAGCCCTGCTGTTCTCTCTCTAAATTTCACACCATGCACTTTAGGTACATCACCAATTGGGATTTGGGTCACTCTTATGAGTCCCTGTACAGTGTACTATAGGTACCCAGGGCATATGTGCACCCAAGGCCTACCAGGGGCTGCAGCATATCTTTTGCCACCCCTGGCTGGCCATCCAAACTGACACAACTGGCTGATCACACAGCTGGGGCAAGGTTGTGTAATCACCCCTTGCTTAGATATAGTGGGCATCATTTATGAGACCTTGCGTCACTTTTACACTGCCGGTGCGTCACTTTTTGTGACACACCAGTGGGGTACAAAATGTGCCTTGTTGCGCCATATTTACAAAGTGACGCATCTAGGTAAAATGTATGCAAGGGGGGCGTATTGACGCAAGGAAGGGTTGTAGAAGTGACGCAGTGAAATCTATGAGATTTCACTGCGTCACTTTTAGGATGCCGTTGGGTCAAAATCTTGCGCCTGCCTCACAGCAGGCGTAAGACTGACGCAGGCTCTTTCACATGGGGCTTGCCCCATGTGAAAGGACGCATTGCTGGAGTTGCGTCAATTTTGTGACACACTCCAGCAATACGTCACTTTTGCGCTTACAGATACGTCAGAAATACTGACGTATCTGTAACTCCTTGCGACATGATGCGTCATACATTAAATATGACGCATCAGGAATGTCGCAAGGAGTGCGCACTGAGAAGTGACGCATCGCTGCTTTCACGCAGCGACGCGTCATTTCTCATAAATGAGGCCCAGTATTCCTATGTCTAACCTTTTATCTAGACACATATGCACCTATAAGTCACTCCTATGGCAGGCCTTAACAATCCTGGAGGCAGAGTGCTCGGTTTTATGTGAGATGGTGCTCTAGCATGAGCTGAGCCTGTCTGCAGCTTTCGGAACCATGTCCTTATAGCTGTTCTAGGATATTGCCATACCATATACTCTTAAGTGCATTATAATCCTCGCGGTTATTGTTAACTTTGGTTTGGCTTTATCAAAACATGACGTGTAAGGTGTCATACGCTTTGGAATACCACCCCCCCACCAGTTCTGGCAATGGGGGTAGCATTCCACCCTTCTAGAGGGAGAAGACATGTTACTTCCATTAATCCCGGTTAAAGTTAACCAGAGCCTCAGCATCACAAAATGGATGCTGCTGCCACAGACACAACTCTGACCTACTGCTGCTGGGAGCCCTTCCAGCGAGGGAGGCTTGGACAATAGGTTTCCTGTCACAGGGAGGTGCTAGCACCACCCCAGACAGGAGCTAGTGGATTGGGGCAGGGAGGGCTGAATGAAACGAGACACTGCCTGGGGCAAACAAGGTGTCCCATGCATAGGCCAGTTCAAACTGGTGCTGGGGCACTCCAGCACCAGCTCTGGCATGAAACTGGACAAAGGGAAAGGGGTGTAACCACCTCCTTGCTGGGTCTTACCCATAGGAGGGACCTAGCAGGTAATACAGCCCCTTGATTTGGAATAAAGGTAGGAGCTGTGTCCTTAGACTTTAGATAATCCTGACTGAAACTCTGATACAAAACTCTGGACCCTTTGACATCCTACTCGACGTAGACCACCCTGTGCAAGCAGGCACCATCAAGCGCTCAACGGTTTGCTTTGTCATTGCTCCCGCCGGAGCTTGAACACAGAGCCTGACAAGAACCGGACTTCCAGACATCCAACAGCCCAATCCACAGCCACAGCAAAGCTGAGACCCGTGGAGGTGACAAGAGACGTGGGACCGGCCATCTTGGAAAGCCAGCAAATCGCTTTCCATGCAACTTCTGAGGCATCCTCGAAGTTGTGCATTGGGGATTGAGAAGCCCCAGCCCCGAGAACTAGCTGCACCGAAGATCACCTCTCCACACTCACCGAGTGCTGCATGGGGCCCTTTTGCATTTTCCTGCTTGACGCGTCTGTCCGGTCACTTGCCCATTGGCTAGTGGCCTCTGTGACGACGAACCTTTTAATTTCCAATACTGGTTTGGTTCCTCCAGACTGGCCCTTGCTCCCCTGAAAAGGACCAGCCCATCAGACCTTGCTGGTCTGATCCACAAACCATCTTCGATTCCTGCGTGGGTTACATTTGCCAAGGCCTGTTGACTCCGAATCGAGATCCGACACCACCAACAGCGAGAGCCTTCATGGGACAGTCCGTATCCAGCTCCTGGTTGTCGTCGACACCTCCTGGTCCACGTGGCAGCAGAGACAAGCTTCACGACATCACCTGATTGCATCCCAACATCACATGGTTCCTTCCTGGTACCGTCCTGGTCACTGGCTAGTGACCCAGACTCTGTCCCCTCTGCTTTCAGGTACTCTTCATCCTCGATCCACCCTTGGATCCAACCGGACTGTTCTCTCCTGGTCGCCTGCAGCATCTTTTCTCCAAGACTCCATAGAACACCACGACGAAACCCGACACACTTTGACACCTCTGCACCCGCTTCCTGTGGGTGAGGTAACGCGAGTACTGTAAAGAGTAACTCTCCTAGTTAGACCCTCCAGGATTTCGCAATTTCGCGGTTTGCCGCAAAATCGTCACTTTTGTAAAAATGCCGCGATTTTTACAAAAGTGCCCGCGAAATCGCCACTTTTGTAAAAATACCGCGATTTTTACAAAAGTGCTTTACTTCAGTTCTGCATCAGATCATAAAACCATTGAGATAAATTTTTACATAAAAGCCCCTTCTGTATGAATGCATAGCTTGTTACTCTATGACATAGTCTATGTGCTGCACCCTAGTCAGGTGGGAGAGGGGGGCTGCCAGCCGTTTGGATTGCCATTTTCGGATACCTATCCTTTAACAGTGTCCACAACAAGTAGGTGAATTTGCCGAATTTTGCCCAATCGGACACGGTTTCCAGAGAGAATAAAAGAGGTTGCACCTTTTCGACAGTACTATGCCATGGTGTAGAAAGATTGGCCTCAGAAACATGTAGCGGACGCTATACAATGCTGGGCAGCAGCATGACAGATGAAACAGCAACTCCTTTTGGTAGTCGCACTGTGTACAACGTACAGTGTTAGTGAGCGATTTCCAGCCGATGTTCAATTCTCTTATTGGAAGAGGCACCAGCCTGGCCCATAATATTAGTTCTAGACAGCGTTTACTCAATGCTTGATGCAGATACGGTTGTCTGGTCTGGGTTGTGTAAGATGTTGTTAATGAAGCATATGTGCCCTTCTAGGAAGCTGGTTCAGTTGCTATTTTATGGCTTTTTTGATGGCAGAGTAAGGAATTGTGTTTTGGACCCAGTCTTCTATAGCTCATTGTAGCTTCTCTACTTCTGTGTTTAGGTAGTTGTGCCATGGATTGCTTCCGGTTGCGAAAATCATTTTTAGAACTGCTTTCATAGTGTTTTCAGGGGGTGATGTTATCTGGAAAAAGTATTTTGCAAATGCGGCCATGCATTCAAGTTTTTGTATTACGAGGCCCAACTCCAATTTGATCAGTGTATTCCGTTTGTGGGAGGGTAATTGAAACTCACGCTTGTAACCCGTGCGCTGTAGTTTGAATAATTCTACCCCAAGCTTGCTGAGCGTAATTGATGGTAGGCATGAGTTTTGACCTGATCACCCTCTTAATGTCCTCGGTCATCGGGCTGACGAGACAGTTCTTTCAATTTCTAAAGGGCGTGTATGGCCATCTTCCCTTTGGTCTTGATCATTTGCAGGTGTATTGTCGATTTTTGCATGTCACCAAACCATACTCCGGGATAATTGTAACTCTGGATACGCTCAATCGTTTGGGACCCTAGCCACCACGTCTTGGCCCATTTTATCGGGTAGCACCCAGAGTTTTACTCGCATATTTTGCTGTTTCTGTCATTTCATCCAGATATGTGATACAAAAAGTAACATCATACCTACAACAAGTCAGTACTATTGGCTTTGTTAATGGTTATTAGTTGCATAAGATAAATAATTTGCAACTATGGCTTGTTACATATAATATTGAAAAAACTTCTGCTTAAAGCCCTGGTGACACCACAATGTTGCTGCTCTTGCGTTTCAAGAAGAGAAGGGAAATACAGAAAGAAAATGACTCTTTAAAGGATTTCCCTCCCCCACAACGCTCACCTGGCTTGACGTCTGTAACTTCTCCACTAGTCAGACCCTCCAGGATTTCGCGGTTTGCCGCGAAATCGGCACTATTGTAAAAATGCTGCAATTTTTACAAAAGTGCCCACTAAAATATCTGTGTTTGTTATAGGAAAAACAGGCAAATAAAATGCCACAAAATTGCTGCTAAATTTCCATATTTGTGCCGCTAAATTTCCATTTTTGTGCCGCTAAATTTGCTAATACATACCGCTATATCCTGGGGGGTCTGTAGTGTTCTAGTTTCAAGTGGTTAGCTTCTAGTCCAGTCGGAAGGCTCCTAAATCTTTAACTTTCTAACTTTACGCACCCATTGACTTCCATGTGTGCACGCGTGTGCATTTAGACACTGCACCCGCATCCGGTGGGCCTCTCACTTCCTAACTGCTGTTAGTCAAGTGTAGCCCCAGCAATTCCCAAGGCCTTAGGCCTTACCATTGTTCGTGACGTGGTACTTATACCACTATTTTAGTATATGGTTTAGCGGGCCACCAGGGCCTATCCATATTTGTGCAACTTTTGTATGTTATATTAAGTTACTTGTTATACGCTTGTGCTCCTGTGCTCATAAAGAGTTAAGGGGATTCATTTAGAAATAAATACATATATATTTTGAATATATAACCTGTGTGGTGTCCTTTCATTTGGTATTAAAAAGGTTTGCATGTGGTAAAACAGCTGGCTTCACATGCCCTCTTGAGTTTAGCCTAAGACTGCTTTTTTCCATGCTACCACTAGGACAGCTGGTCTATAAGGTTGACTTTACAACCATCACCATAAGGGTTGTTTGGACTGGTGCAAGGTGCTCACTAGAATAGTGAACATCATATACCAGGCCAACTTCTCACACCGCTCTTCATAAAGGTGTGGTTAAAGCAAGGATGGGTGGGTGGATACTTCACTTTCATTAATGGCATATCCACTGAAGCAGCATGTCCCAATATGCAGTCTTTTCCCTGCTGCAAGCTCTGGACAGGTCCATCTGAGATGACTCATACAGTGATGTCAACCATTCTGAATGTGTGGGGGGGCAAGATCTGTCCAATGCTTGAATATTTGTCTCCTGGCTAACAACATAGCATAGAATAAAAGAGATCTGGCTGGACCAGCAACTTGGGGCCATATGTAGGTGGCCAAATACTGGTCGGTAACGGCCGATGTAGGGGGCCAAAATATTACCGATTCTGTAAATTTACACAATCGTTACATTTACCGATTCTGTAAATGACCAAATCGGTACATTTACAGAATCGGTAATATAGGATGTAGGTGGCACTGAAAACAGTGCCACAGGCCTTTAAGAATTTGTTATTTACCATCAAATACTATTTGATGGTAAATAACGAATTCCTGTGTACCACATGGCACACAAGCCTGAATCAGGGGTGCAACAGGGTGTCAAAGTGACACCCTGTCCCCCTTGTAAAATCGGTAATTTTACCGAATCGGTATTTACCTATTCGGTAATTGCCATTGGTTCCTTTGGCCCTTAAGGCCCATAGAAATCAATGGCAATTACTGATTCGGTAAATACTGATTCGGTAATTACCGAATGTTACCGATTCGGTAATTATTTCAGTAAATATACCTACATAGCACTTACCAATTTGTAAATACAGAATCGGTAAAATTCGGTATTTACGAATTGGTAAATACCATTTACCTACATGAGGCCCTTGAATATTAAGACGAAAAATTATCAGGGTTGAGTCTATTTGGATTGGGGCTCTCAAAATGTTCTCCAGCGTATTCCGTAGTTCTTCCCAGAATAAGGCGATAGCAGGGCAGTCTTTGAACATATGTATGTCTGAGGCTTCAACTAGACCACACTTCTTACAGTTTACTTGAGACCCATTAAAAAACTTAGATAACTAAAGGGGAGATAAATATGCCCTATGCACAGTGAATAAATGGCAGGTTTTATTATACTAAATAGAGTTTTAAATGAGTTCTGCCACAATTGTTCGCACTGTGCATTAGGAAGGTGTTTGCTCCATACTTCATTTGCAAGTTTGAATTTGCCTAGCCTGGCCTAGCGACTAACTGTTGCTCTAGACTATTGCCCCACCCATGGGGTTTTTCTGTCTTCGCTGGGATTGTTCCCAACTCTGAAACTGAATGTACTTACATTTTCAAAGACCCACACCCACTCTCCCTCTCAGTTCTTCCCATGAGATGTGTGTCCTCGGTAACAAGATCTCCCCATACTTTCAGCCCTGCTTCTTTAAGTGGTAAAGCCAATCTATAGCTGGCTGGATTTTTACTAGGTTTCAGAACTACAGTGGCTTCATTTCAAAACTCAGGCTGGCTTATTCCCTCTAATAGTATCTTATTAAATAATTGGGTTAATACCAGATTTATCCTCTCCCCCAAAGATCTATATAATTCGTCTGGTAGCCCATCGGGGCACGCAGCTTTGCCCTTTTTACAAACCGCCATAGCTTTTTTCACTTCCTCTGGTGTAATAGCTAACTCTAAATCTTCCTGTTGTTTAGGACTGATAGATGTTGGTGTAGTCCTATCCAACTATTTCTCAACTTTAGGCCTGGCTTCTACACAAAGTTCTTTATATGTATATTGGAAATATTCCACAAAGGCCTCCTCAATTCCTTCATCGGTGGATAAGTAACTGCGCCATCTCCCGCAGTCATTTCCTTTATGTGGTTTCGGAAATGGTCAGCTTTAACTTTCCAAGCAAGTAATTTTCCTGCCCCTTCACCGTACTCAAAATGGGCGATCTTGCTTGCCTCCCATCTGCGCATAAGCCTCGTTTGAAGGATGCCTTCCAGCTGTTTCTTTAACTTTTTAAGTTTATCTAGATCTTATTTCATACCCAGTCCAGCCTGACTATTCAGTGTTGCCTCCACTACCCTCATTTCTATCTCCAGAGCTGCAGTCTCTTTCCCATATTGTTTGCTCCTGTAGCTCGATTGTTAGTAATGATACCCCTCAAAAAAGCTTTAAGGGTATCCCAGACCATGGTGATGTTTACTGTACCTAGGTTAGTCCCTAAAAGTAGATCAGTCTCTCTCTATCTCTCTCTCTCTCTCTCTCTCTCTCTCTCTCTCTTCCATCAAACTATACTCCTTGAAGGGGAAGAGATGGCCTTTCTCTTTCTCTCTCTCTTTCTCTCTCTCTCTCTCTCTCTCTCTCTCTCTCGCTCTCTCTCTCCCTCTCTCTCTCTCTCTCTCTTGAGAGAGAGAGAGAGGGAGAGAAAGAGCGAGAGGAGAAAGGCCATCTCTTCCCCTTCAAGGAGTATAGTTTGATCGAAGGACCATGCTCTGGTATGCTGGGACTGTACCCAGTCGAGATCTAATAAAATGCCTGAGTGGTCCGACAAATGAGATGGCAAACATATTATATCTTTAACCCTACCCCTGAGGCTATGGCTAAGCAAGATATAATCTATTTTTGACTTTTGTCTATACTTAACATTTCTATAAGATACTCCCAATTGATGACCTGACCTTTCCCTCCATATGTCACAAAGGCCCGTTTAGGACATCATAGTCTTGAAGGAACTGCCGCTCTACTGTTTGGAGATTTGTCAAGTTTAGGGTTGAGAACGATGCTATAGTCTCCTGCGCAAATCACTGGTTCTGGAAAATCCGGAAGATGTGAAAAAATTGATTTAAGGAAAGAAGGGTCATCTTGGTTTGGCCCATAATAGCCGACCAATGTAAGAAGGATTCCCATTAAAGTAATTTACAGTATTATCCACCTGCCACTTGGGTCTTCCCTGTGCTGTAAAAACTGAGCCTTGGCTTGCTTTTTAAAGAGAATTAGAACCCCTCTGATATTGGCCATCTAACTAGTGCAAATAACAGAATCAACACATGTATGGCTTTTGAGGGGGGGCGTGGCTTGGATGCCGAGGAGTTAGGCAGCGTGAGCCCGGAGCTCCGCGCCCGATCCCGGCTAAAATCCTGTCAAACTGTACGGATTCCGGCCGCGAACGACTGTCCTGTCAGTGGAAAGCACCGGTGGTGCGGCGGGACCCCGAGGTCACAGCTACTTGCCGATAGTCAGCGCAGTAACCCGACTTGGCGATCTGCTCGGGGGACGGGACGCTTCGGCCCAAGATGGCGGCTTGAGGTCCGTACCGGCGCTATCACAGACTGCGGAGGACCGACGATCTCCGGCTCGAGAGCGCTGGACGACTCGTGGACACCGCCGGAGAGATTTCTGAGTGCCCGCAACTGAGGAGGCCGCAAACAGCATTCCCTACTGCACACGGTGAGATGGCGGTAAGAGTCCAGCGGGTTTCCCTAGTGGCGCACCTAAGATGGCGGAGACCCCGAGAACCGACAGCTGAAGACCCGGTTTCAAGATAGGGCTGAGAAGGCGGCAGGCGGGGCCCCCGCTATACAGCACCGGCTAGAGTGGGGAGGATTCCCCCTGATTGTGCGGAGGAGCAGCCTATCCAGAGTACTGCGCCCGCACCGCAGCCCGGATTGAGGAAGGAGACGGCGATCGCGCTGCGCCCGGACCCGGGGGGAGCGGCACCCTGGGCATTTAACAGCGAGGGAGTGACTAGGACGGACGCTCTGCCTGGGCTGGGGGCATTTGACGCCCTGTGTGAGGATTGGGGATGGTCCGATGCTCCCGCTCTATAAGGCAGGGCACGAGCAGCGGAAATTTGACCAGGAGGGGGCGAGAGATGCACGAGACCTATAAGCAGGATCAAACGCCCTGAGAGCGAACTTGAAAGCGGCTGCAGACCCATACCCTGTGGTGGGGTGCTTCCTAGGGGACGGCCACGAGAACTTGGTGGTGTTGAAGCCGACTGTGACACTAGACCTGGAGGGTTGTACACCGAACGACGTCAGGAGCGGCCCTACCCAACCCAGGGCTCCAGTATCTGATGCAGGTATACAGGATAGCGCATTGCAATAGATAAGAGAACCCCCCTATTCTCGGGTGGGGTGAGAGCCTTGCAGGGGCTGGAGGGAGGCCTGAAGTACCCTGGACGACTGTTGGGGCGTGAGGCCGCCCGAGCTGGCATTAACTTGCTGCCTGGAACTGGTGGAGCCGATAGTGGTTCTCGGGAGTGCGACCTAACCATCGCCCCGACGTAACGGGAAGTCCCCCTCCCCTACTCTTTGGATCCCCGGGGAGAGAACTGCCATCGAGAGAACAAATCGAGATGGTGAAGCCGAAGGGGAAAGGGGACGGAGCTAATGGTTCGGAAGCGGCGGACGGCGCAGACCAAGGTCGCACGGAACTACAACAAATGCAGGATCGCATATTGGACGCTATCACGGCCACAAAAGAAGCTCTACAGCAGGACATTGCGCAAGTGGCAACAGGATTGGGGCTCCTGCGAGCAGATCATGATAAGTTAAAGGACAGGGTCAAGAGCACGGAGGTTGCCCTGCAAGAGATGGTCCCGGAGCATAAGTCTATGGAAGGACGGCTGGGCGATGCTCTAAACCGAATACTAGCACTGGAGCGACGGGCGGAGGACGCTGAAAATCGCAGTAGACGCAACAACGTCCGCTTGGTGGGCCTTCCAGAGAAAAAGGAGGGGGACGCCATGTGGGTTTTCTTGATAAATGGTTGTGGACTGAAGGGGCACCAGAAGGGCTTTCACCTTTCTTCACGCTGGAACGGGCGCACAGGGTCCCGGCCAGGCTGCCTGCCCCGGGCCAACCGCCCCGTCCTATGGTGATCAAACTGCTGCATTATAAAGACAGAGACTGGTTGTTGCAAAGGGCCAGAGAAGCAGGCCCCTTTCAGGTGGACAATAATAGTGTGACAATGTTCCCGGACTTCACGTTTGAAACTCAGAAGCTACGGGCTTCCTTCTTGTCGATCAAACGGGAGATGCGCGTGGAGGGCGTAAAGTATTCACTCCTCTTCCCGGCAAAGCTCAGGGTCGTGGTGGACGACAAAACACTCTTCTTCCCCACATCGGCAGATGCCTGGGCGTGGTGGGATACCTACAAAACTGGTAAGGACTGAGCCAGAATCAGAGCTGAGGAGGAACAGCGGAGACAACCAACCAGAAAATCACAGCACCTTCGGAAGCGCCGACAAAGGACTAGGAAGCCAACGGCGTCGCAGACTGAGGAAGAGAGGAAGGCAGCACTTCAAGCAGTGGTGGACTTGTCGGGACCGGTGCGCAGCCAATCATGTAAGGGCTCAGAATCTGAGGGACAGGCCACAGGCTCCGAAACGGACCTTTCGGAACTTGGTGGAGCTAGGGGGCCGGTTGTGACGCCACAAACGTCGGAGGAAATTATAGAAGCCTGAGAGGAGAGACTCTGAAGTGCTGTACTATACATTGGACCTGGGGGGACCGCGCCCATAGATGCGAAAGATTGTGCTGCAGAAATACGGAACTTCGTGAGTGATTAAGGGGGGATTGTGGGGCGGGGGGACGGGAGTCTACTAGTCACCCTCGGAGTCGGGCCGTGCCCTGTTGGCCCTTAAGGTCACCGCAGTGGAGACTGCGAACTATAGAGCTAGCGATTGGGGTAGTTGACCCTTTTGGTACAGTTTGGATAGGAGCTGCTTTGGTGAAGGTGGGTCCTGTTCTAGGGGGGAGGTTGCCAAGAGTAGTTGGGGGGGCTCGAGGCGAGGGAGGTGGGGCTTGGGGAATAGTTGTTTGGGAGGTGAGGGGGGATCAGGGGAAAACCGCCATAAGCACCTGGGAGAAGACTGTTGGTACTATGAAGGGGTATGCAAGAGACAATGGCTAGTGCTGGAGTATTGAAATGTGCGGGGCCTGCATACTATGGCGAGGAGACACAAGATACATGCTTATCTAGTCCGCAGAGGAGTTCACATTGCGCTATTGCAGGAGACACACTTGACAAAGCAAGAGGGCATAGCGCTGCAGAGACGTTGGCGAGGACAACTGTTTAACACTACATACTCTGCATTCGCAAGGGGGGCACTGATATGGGTCCGGGCGGGGGTTGCCTTCCAAGTGACTAAACAGCTGGTAGACCCGTAGGGCAGATTTGTGGCCGTAGAGGGGAAACTTAGAGGTCGGAACATAACACTCTGCAGCGTGTACGCGCCCAATGTAGACCAGTCAGCCTTTCTGACGAAGCTATCAGGTAAGCTGGCGAGCTACTTGACAGGTCCAATAGTCATGGGTGGGGATTTTAATTCTGTAGCAGACACCACACTAGACACGTCATACCCGCCACTGAGTGCATCGCCAGTGCATAGACTAGCGAAGCGCAGGCTAGAATGGCAGGGGAGGTGGGGACTGATGGACGCTTGGAGGGAACGGCACCCTACCGTGAGGGATTACTCATTTCACTCTAGTCTGCATGATCTGCACGTCCGGCTGGATGTGTTTCTGTGCTCCTCGCTCGTACTTCCTGCTGTGACACACGCGGAATATTTGACCCGCACGCTGTCTGACCACAACCCCCTATTAATGTCGCTGAACTGGATGACCGAGATCTCGCGAGTCCCGACCTGGCAACTCCGGCCAGATACCTTGGACGAATTACTGTTCAGGGAAGATTTAGGTGAGAGACTTACTCGATATTTTGAGGAAAACAGCGGCTCCACGGCCTCCAGGGCAACGGAGTGGGATGCCTTCAAGGTAGTCGTCCGAGGTCATTGTATAGGGGCATATGCGGGGGTCCGCAAAACACTCTTGGATGACCTAGATAGGACCGAGAAAGAATTGCGGAAAGTCGAATTGGAGCGCCCTAACCATCCCGAGCTCCAGGAAGCAGTTAGTAAGGCCAAGGAAGCAGTGGCTGTGGAAATGGAACGATTGCGAAGTTTTGATCATAAGGTCTACCTGACTAGGGCGCATGCAGAGGGTGACAAGGCGGAAACGATGCTGGCCTGGCTGGCTAACCCAACTAGGCGCAGCCACCTGATTTTGGCCATTGAGGAAGACGGAGGGCACACCTGCAACACCCAAACAGAGATCTTAGACAGGTTCCGAGCGTATTACGAACGGCTGTATGAGAGTGGGCCTACAGGCCACGAGTCTGAAGTGGACGCCTTTCTGGAGGGACTGCACCTGCCGCGGCTAGAACAAGAACAGGCGGATGATCTGGGTAGAGACATCACGCTGGGGGAAATAGGGAGTGCAGTGAAACAGATGGCTCGGAACAAAACTCCGGGGTTAGATGGCTTGCCCATAGAGTTTTACAGTAGATACCTGGGGTTCCTAGCTCCACGACTGCAAGCGGTATATAATGAAGCGAAATCGAGAGGGAGGCTGCCTCAATCCATGTGTGAAGCTCTAATGATCCCGTTACTGAAGCCAGGGAGGGAGAGTGATAAACTCTCCTCCTATTGTCCACTGTCCATGTTGACGACGGACTACAAAATCTTGAGCAAAATACTGGCCACCAGGTTGTTGGGACATATGACGGAGCTAGTCCACAGGGACCAATCAGGATTCATTCCCACGTGCAACACTACCTACAATATACGCCGGCTGACACAGCTGCTGGAAGACCCGCTGTCGAGCACGAGTAAACCCTTGGTGTTCTCCATTGACATCGAGAAGGCGTTTGACAGCTTGGAGTGGGGGTATCTTTACAGGGTAATGGAGCGTTCCGGCCTGGGAGATAGCTATATTGGCTGGACCAAGGTGTTGTACACGGCGGCCAAGGCGCGGGTCCGGATAGGCTCCCTAATTTCGAGTCAATACCACGTGGGCCGCGGAACTAGGCAGGGGTGCTCGCTGTCTCCTCTGCTGTTTGCGCTGGCGATGGTGCCATTTGCGGCGGAAGCCCGGGCGGGGCGCTATTACAAGGGCTTAGTTCACAGGGGAACGCCGCAGGCTATCTCATTATACGCGGATGACCTCTTATTATTCTTGGAAAATGCAGACGAGGAACTGGAGGGAGCAAAACAGCTTCTCTGCCTTTTTGGAAGGCTGTCGGGCTTAAAGGTTAACAGGCCCAAATCCTGTTTATTTCCGTTACGAAAAGGGGAGGAGCGACCTGCCAACCTCCAGATGCTCAAATGGGAGCCTAACTGTTTACACTACATAGGAGTGTATATATACCACACAGCGGTAGATATGTTAGAGGGTAATGTGGGCCGTTGTATCAGTGCATTGAAGGGGAGCATGGCCTTTTGGGCCACTCTTCCGCTTTCTGTAACAGGTCGAATCTCCTTACTGAAGATGATAGCACTCCCACGGCTCCTTTACTATTTTTGCACACTGCCGGTATGGATACCGAGCACTATCTTCCGACAGTTGAGATCAACGGTGATAGCCTTTCTATGGGGAGCGGGCAGACGCAGGATAGCGCTCGACACGTTGCTTCGACCTAAAGATGAGGGGGGCATGGCAGTACCAGATTTTGAGTGTTACTACCTGGCGGCCCAGTTGCAGACCTTTACGCAAGAGGTAGCGAAGGTGTATCGAGGTCCTGAACCGGACAGAGACGGGGGCACACCACGACATGTGCTGGCTTACATTACCCTGCAGCAGAGGCTCCTCATCAGGGATATTTCCCAGGAGGAGCAGACGTTTCGGCTGTGCTGGAATCGAGCGCGGCGGAGAGCGGGGGTACGCCGAATGTATGCACCGGATATTCCGCTGGGAATGGTGACCGCTCTTCCTCACGGTGGAGACTGGTCGCAACCTCAAGGGTGGGAAGATGCGGGGCTGCAGATGTTGGGTGATCTATATGAGGACGGGGTATTACTCCAGTTCCAGACCCTGCAGGAACGCTTTGACCTGCCGAGAGGGGACTACCTGATGCATGCCGCTGTGACAAGAGCCATGCAAGAGCACTGGGGGGAGGGGTTGCAGGAACCCGCTACATCCATGGCCTGCCAGTACACAATGATGGCAGCTGGCACCTATAAGGCAGTGACCTGCCTTTATTCTCGAATGCTACGGGAAACGTTAAAACCGCTCACAGCGCTGAAGGCCAAGTGGGAACTGGATCTTCAGATGGAGATTCCTGATACCACCTGGGCGCAACTACTAAGGCGAGCGATGAAGGGGCACAAGGAACGCAAGATTTCAACTGATACATTTCTACATCCTCCATAGGGCTTACCTCACCCCGGGGAAACTGGGGAAATACTTTGGTGTGGAAAACGCAGCTTGCCCCAGATGTAATATTGCAGAGGCGGATTTGGGGCATATGCTGTGGGATTGCCCACAACTGCGAGATTACTGGCGGGAGATTGGAGAGGCACTGAATACTGCTACGGACAGGGAGCTGCAATACACTAAAGCGGTAGGAACACTGCACTGGTTTCCACACACACCCATGAATAAAGTAACCAGTAAGTTTATAGACATGGGGCTACTACTAGCCAAGCGTGAAATTACTAGAAACTGGAAATCTAGACAGGGACCCACATACAAGCGGTGGTATAATGAATGTCTTCAATGGGCGGCGAGCGAAAGCACACTGAGGTACCAACTAGCCCGACGCACTGCAGACGAAAGAGCACTCGAAAGGGCGACAGCATGGGCGGCACTAGTGCAGGCGCTATGAGATGGCACAGGGGGGGAGGAGGGGGGGGGACACTGACTCTGAAACTGAAGATCCCACTAGCACACCAGGTACACACTCTTAGCGAATGATACATTCCTCCTAGCGATGTCCAAAACATACTCTACTTGGGAATCCAGGCAACGCAGTTCTCCCCACACTATAAACACAACTCACCACAATCGGGCACATGCATCAACTTTGGAGTTTGCGATTCCTTAATTGCGAAAAATAAGGAATCACAATTAAGGAATTGCAAACTCCAATGCATCAAGAAATCACTAAATAAATTGCGATTTCTTAAAATTCCTTAATTGCGATTCTCAATTTAAGAATCGCAATTAAGGAATCCCTTCCCATTCATTCCTATGGGCCTATAGGCCCATAGGAATGAATGGGAAGACATTCTCATTTTGCGAATCGCAATTAAGGAATCGCAAAATGAGAATGCAATTTCAAGGGTGCAGGGGGGGTCCAAAGGACATCCTGTTGCACCCCTGAAATTTGCCATTAAGTACATTTTTCACACACACATGCCCCAAGGGCATGTGTGTGTGTGTAAAATGGCACTTTGAAAAATGCACTTTTAAGCATTTTAAATTTTTTTCGCAAATTACCATGAAGGTCAACTTCATGGTAATTTGCTCCCCTTATTTGCGAATTCGCAAATTTTAAAAGTTTGATGCATTGCATTTAAGGAATCTCAATTTGAGATTCCTTAAATGCAATCGCAATTTAAGAAATCGCAAATTTGCGATTTCTTAAATTGCGAGAAAAACAAAATGCATAACGCATCACAAAAATGGAAATTGCATTCGCAAACGGCCGAATTTTGCGATTCGCACCGTTTGCAAATGCAATTTCCTTTGATGCATGTGCCCGAATGTGCTGTGCTGGGACATCTAATTAACTTTTACGTGGCATATATAGAAGTGATTGCAGAGGGTAATCACAACACAGTACGGATCGTAAGGGGTAAACACAACACAGTACAACTCAATTAAGTTCAGCCCAATTCTGTCAACATGAAGGTACTGAATCAGTGGATGCCACTCACTTCATGGTGTCATCCCGGTATCCTCCTGAAACTTGCTGTATTGTACTGAGGTGAGGCAATGGAGGCGGCACACAGTTAAGGGTGCTGGTGTGGTACTTGTGGATGTGAGTCCTTGGGTTTGGAACTGCTGTCAGCTTATTGCACCCCCTTGGTGGCTTAGTAGCTCCTGCACTCTGCTCTCGACTCCTGTTGACCAGACTTCGGCAGGCGGTTCGCTCTGCACTGTGAGTGGGGAACACTGGGTGGTCCGCAAGTAGCACCCGGTCCTAGCCAGGCCGCTTCCGTGGATCACTCAGGGCTGCGCACTCTGCAGGACCCGAGTACGGCTCCTGCACTCACAGCACTTGCAGTGCCAGCTGTCTCAGGAGACTTGCAGCGCAAGCTGTTTCAAAGGAAACTCCATCGGAAAGTTTTTTCTTTTATCCCTACCTCCTTTTCTAGTGGGAGCAGCAACCAGGCAGCAACTCCTGTCTGCCTCGCCCTTTTGCCGCCATCTTGGACCACTTCATCTGGTCCGGAGAGTCCAGGAGGCTGCCACGACCAGGCCCCCGCTGCCACTGTTCCGTTCCACTGACGCCAATGCCAACAACGAGAGTCCACGGTCCGATATCACCGCTCGTAGCGGGGGCGAGGGGGTTTCAGGTGTTGGAGGACTTTGTCCCCAGGCACAGGTTTTTTCAGGTGGAGGTGGCAGAGGAGCTCAGGAGAGAAGGAGCTACCGGAGCAGCAAGCGCAAGCAGCAAGCAGCGTTTGCTGCGTAACCCAGCACAAGCTGGAAGTTCTGTCACCCAGTGCACCAGCAAAAGTTTTATTCATTTATTCAATTCTTACCTGTCCCCACCTACCATATTGTCACATGGACCCTGGAGGAACATCAGCAAATATTGAAATCTTTTATTTGAATTTGTCTGTCTCCCATAGTGTCCCTAAGTCTTTGTAGGAACTTCAGCAATTATTTGAAAAATGTATTTGATCTTGCCTACCTCCTCCTGCTTCCCAAAATGGTCCCATGCACCTGGAGACACCAACAATTGGAGACACCAGCAAATATTTAATTAATGTATTCAATGTTTGTCTATCCTCCACCTCCCAGAGGCTTCTCAGGGACCCCAGAGGAACACACCAGCAATACTTTTTTTCATTTATTCAATTTGTGCTTAACCCCCACCCCCCATAGGGTCCCATTGGCTGTGATGGGGCATGTGCATGATATTTATTCATTGATTTTTCCTGCCCCCGTCTCCGGTGGAGTCCTCATTGGCCCTTGTACCAGTAATTATTTAAATAATGTATTCAATTTGTGTTTGCTTCCCATATGTAGGAGAGTAGGGTCTGCTCTTACCCCCACTTTTTGCTGATGTTTCACTGTTTTTCGACTTTAGTCTGGCTGGGGCCCTGCTATCAAGGACCCCAGCCAAGCTGCTTCCTCTCTAAATTTATTACAAGTACTTTAGGTACACTCCAGTTTGATTACCAGGGTACCCTTATTAGTCCCTAGTATATGGTATGTTCTGTACCTAGGGCATAGGTCCCCCAGAGGCCTACCAGGGGCTGCAGCATGTAATTTGCCACCCCTGGGAAGCCTTCCAAAATGACACCACAGGACTGCTACTGCAAGCTGGGTAAGGTGATGCATGCACCCCTTACTTAGATATAGGTTACGTATATCTACCTTAAATCATGACACACATAAACCTATCAGTCATCCCTATGGCAGGCCTAAACAATCCTGAAGGCAGGGTGCTGGGTTTTGTGTGAGAGGGTGCCCATGTATGTGCAGGGCCCCACCGCAGCCTTCGTAACCTACTCTCTGGGGCTGTTCTGTGATGCAGCCAGATCATATACTCTTAAGTGAATTATAACCTCGCTGTAATGGCTGCACAGAAACATGTTTGGTGTCAAACACTTTGGAATCCTACCCCCCGGCAGTCCTGGCGGCGAGGGTAGAATTCCACCCTTCTAGAGGGAGAGACAAGTACACACTGGTATACCCGGTACCAGTTTAAAAGAGCCCTGGCATCACAAAATGGATGCTGTAGCCACAGACACAAGTCTGGCCTCCTGCTGTTGGACGAAACTCTGGTAGAGAGGCATGGGCAATAGGTTTGATGTCACAGGAAGGTATAACCACCTCCCAGACAGGTTTTAGTGTAATGGGGTTGGGTGGGTACACTCTGAGAGTGCTTTAATGTCTGCACTGGGGGCACATTTGGTGTCCCTGTGCATTGCCCAGTTCAAACCGGTTGTAGGGGCTACCAGCCCCTGCTCTGGCGTGATAATGGACAAAGGAAATGGGTGTAGCCACCCTTCTTTCCAAAATCTTCCATAGGTGGTTCCACCAGAGTATGTCCAACCCCTTCCTGGGGTATAAGAAAGGTACACCTCACTACAGGACTTTAGATTACACCTGGATGAAACTCTGATACATAAATCCCGGAACTTCGACGATCTTCACGACTAGATGACTTAAGAATCTCCCTTGGAGTAAAGGAGTAACTCCCCTGCTTGGCAGGCACCAACGAAGCATTTGCCGGTCTGCATCTCTGAAGCTCCTGCCAGACTCTGTAGTATTTGCAGCCCAGTAGGTAGATCTCCAGACTTATCAGAGGCCGACTCGAGTCCCCAGCAAAGCTGAGACCCGCAGCCCTCGTGAGTAATGTGGAACCGGAACTCCTAGACACTGTGCATATTTGCAAGTGCATCAGCTTCTCGACGTTCCTTGAAGCTGTGCATTGGGTTACTTATAGCCCAGACCCCGAGCACCTTTCCCACCTAAGATTGCTGGCCTACACTCCACGAGTGTCCCGTGAGCTGGCCTTTTGTGTTTTCGCTTGAGGTACCTTTGCGATCCTTGCTCCATTGACTGGTGGGACCCTGAGAAGGCAACTTTAACTTTCGTTGGATTTTCCAGGGTTCTCCAGACGTGCCCCGACTCTCCACCACTTGGTGAGTCCCTCGGACCTTGCTGGTATGCACTGAAGCATTTCTTCACTTTCTGCGTGGGTTGCTGTTGCCAAGGCTTGTTGAGTCCAATCCGATCACCAAGGCTGCAGCACTCAACATCCTTTATGGGACAGCTCGATTCCAGCTCCTGGTCATCATCGACGCCTCCTTGTCCTCGTGGCTGCAGAGTCAATCTTCACCTCTTCAACCTGAAATCACCCGACATCGGTGGGCATTCGACTATCGTGCTCCTGGTCACAGGCTAGTGACCTAGACTCTGCCCCCTCTGCTTCCAGGGTCTTCTCATCTTCGATCCAGGCTTAGATCACCACAAACACTTTCCACTTCAGCGGCATCAGCACTTTGCAGCAGATCGCCATTGAAATCAACGACGATTCCAGACACCAAAAGACACCTATGCACCCGGCTTCCCTGTGTGAGGTAATTCGAGTGCTCCGATGCTCCAGTGGGTGTTGGACCTTGAACCCCTTAAGTCTAAAGGGGTTTGCTCAAAGTCCTCTCCTAAGTGTCCTTTTAACTTTATCTCTAAATTTCCAACTGCAACTTTCCCCATAGAAGCTAACGGTGATTCGCGGCTATGTTCTCACACTGCACGCGTCCCCCGTGAGTCCCCTGTATCACTACCTTGGGTGGTTCCTTGTGGGCCCAGCGATTCTACAGGCTCTAAGCCTTGTGTCTAGTCAAGTCATGGTTCTTATAACGCTTTCTTAATATATGGTTTGGTATGCCCCTAGGGCTCAACGTATATTGTGCTAATTTACTTTGTGCTATCAAGTGTAACTTATGTGCTTTGACCTCATAAAGAGACTGGTAGGGTTTGTTTACAATAAATACATATATTTTATATATATACCTGGTGTGGTTCTCCTTTCATTTGGGCATTCACGAGATTATATACTGGTAAAACAAGCTGCTTTACATTCCTTCAAGACTTAGCCTGAAGGTTGCTCTCCATAGCTACCACTAGGATAGCTTTCAAATAAGGTTGTCTTTAACCTATCACCTCTATGGGGTTGTTTGGACTGGTGCAAGGAGCCCACTATAACTAGTGGACAGCATATGCCAGGCCAATTTCTCACACCTTTGGAGAACCTATGGGCCTTGTAAGGACATCAGCAATTATTTGACTTTTATTGCTTACCCCTCTTCCTGCCATAGGGTCCTCATGGGGACGGGATGAACCCCAGCAATTATGCAATTCATTTATTTTATTTTTGCCTGCCTCCCATGAATTCCACCATGGTACTAGAGGGATAGCAGCAATTATCTAATTCATTTATTCAAATGTTGTCTGCCTCCACTTGCATCCCAAAAGGGTCCCATTAGCCCTTGAGTGGCAACAGCAATAATTTAAATAATATGTTCGAAATTTGCCTCCCCCACCTTTAATAGTGTCCCCTTGTGCCCGTAAGGGACACCAGCAGTAATTTTATTAATTTATTTGTTTTACCTGACCCCCATCGCTCATAGGGTCCACATGAGTCATGGAGGGGTATCAACACAAGATTTATTCATTTATTAGATTTTTGCCTGTTTGTTGCTCCTCCCATAAGGCCCCCCTGGGCCCGTGAGGGACACCAGTAATTATTTATTTCATTTATTCTATTTTTGCCTGTCCCCTATATCACAACAGGTCCCTTTTGGTCCTAGAGGGGCATCAGCATTAATTGTATTCATTAATTTGATTTTGGCCTGCCCCCCAGGAGCTCAGGAAGAAAACCAGCAATTATATAACTAATTTTTTTGATTTTTGTCTGCTCCTATAGGGTTTCCATGGGCAGTGTAGGGTCAGCATCAATAATGAAATGTATTTATTCGAATCTTGCCTTTCCTTTCCTTTCCTTGCCTCCCAAATGGGTCCAAAGGGCCCTGGGGGTAAGCATGGGCGTAAAATCCGTTCCGCTCGCGGATTTTGCGGATTTTCGGTAAATTCGCAATCCGCGAACTCTCGCGAACTTGCCGAAAATTCGGAAAATCTGTGCAAAGCGGATTTTTTGCTTGGTCGCACTTGCCAACTAGAATACTATACAATTTCGCGGTAGTAAATACTTGCGAACACGTAGATGCGGCGGGCAGCGACAATCTCGCAACTGCGAGATTGCAAAATTTGCAATTTCGCACAAGAAATCCACCAGCAGGCAGCATAAACCTTGAAAATTATGATTTTTATCAGAATAACTCCTCAGGTTGACATTTGCCTGCACTTTTTCTTTGCAAGGAGTCCATTTTGGGGGGTGGGGGTGGGAGGAAGGAAGTGCCCCACAGTCTCCAACTTCCTGTTCCTGTCCACCAGGCTCCTCCCAGTGCTTTCTTCATGTGCTGGTCACTTTGATTTGGATCTTGACCTGGAAGGATTACTTTTGTGGATGCTGCTGGATATTTGGATTTTTGCAAAACTGAAAGCACTCAGCAGGTGCAAAAGTTCAATCTTTTCATTAGTAACCATTCCCTGTAGTGCTTCCTGAGGGGCCCCTTCAGAGTTCATTTGCCAACTTGCAACTATTCTATGACCCTGCTCTGACCCTCACAGCAGGCTCAGAGAATAGCTACAAGTATACAACAAAGGTCCTGTTAAAAAAATTACACTGCAACAGAAAGCAATTACAGACAAAACTGAAAGCACTCAGCAGGTGCAAAAGTTAAATCTTATCATTAGTAACTATTCCCTGTAGTGCTTCCTGAGGGGCCCCTTCAGAGTTCAGCAAATTACAGATAAGGAAGCAGGTGCCAGCCAGACTGGAAGTTTAAATTCAGTGACACATTAATCAACCCCAAATTAATTCATGTCAGTTGAAGCAGGGCAGGTGTGCTTGCTTTTTTTCACCCCCATAATCTACAGTGATAAACCAACCAGAGGGTGGCAGTGATGTACCAGAGGGTGGCATGGGTGTACCAGAGGGTGGCAGTGGTGAAACAGAGGGTGCTGTGAACCTGTGATGATGAACCAGATGTAGAAACAACATAGTCGCGGCCGTTGCGAGCCGACAAGTAAGTTCGCAATTGCGAACTGGTACAGAACCCTCGCGAACTGGCAGAAATCCTTGCGAACACAAAAAAAAAAGAAATCCGCAAATTCGCGAGAGTTTGCGGATTTTGCGGATTGCGAATCCGTAAATATGCAAGTTCGCGGATTGCCAATTCGTAAAATCCACCCATGCCTGCCTGGGGGGACACAAGCAATTACTTGTTATGTTATGTTATATGTATTTGTACATTACTCAACTCACCCAACCTGTTTGATGCTGAACCAGGAGCTGTATAGGCTGAACCTGGGTCAGGGATAGGTGAAGAGGCAGTTCTTTAGTTTCGTGTAGAATTTAAGAACAGTGGAGGGTGGTCTGATGTGCGAGGGCAGGGCATTCCAGGATTTAGGAGAGAGATAGGAGAATGTGCAACCACTGGATCTGTTTCCCTACATGTGGGGGTGGGGGTGAGTAGGAGTCCGGCACAGTGTAGGTTTCTGGAAAGCTGTACAGTTGTTGAGGTGCACGGCGTCAAGTTTGTTTAAGTGTTTGAATGTGTGCATGAGGAGAATAAATTGTGGATTAGAAGCCAGTCGAGCTCATTGGGGTGCAGGGTGATGTGAGAGTGGGGTGGGTGATTGCGGATGCACCTGGCCACTGAGTTGTGTATGATCTGAACGTTTCTGATCATTGAGCCTTGATTCCAGCATAGAGTGTGTTGCTGTAGTCGAGCTTGCGGGTGATTAGGGCTTTGGGGATGGTTCTCTGAGTGTTGATGGGGTGCCATTCTGAGATCTTTTTGAGCAACTTACTCGGTTGTGGTGAGTTGGCTGTCAATTACTCTTCCAAGTTTCTTTGTCTGTGTTGCTGAGAGAGGTGTCGGTCCGAGCTTGGCAGGCCTTAATGTGGAGTCCCAGAAACAGGTGTCTTTGCCATTATTACTTCTGGTTGTCTGTGTTGACCTTGAAGCAGTTGGATTTCATCCATCTTGTGACTTCGGTGATGCAGGCAGAGAAATTGGTCCAAATGTTTGGTGTGTTTGGTTGGAGAGGGAGATTATGAGCTGGTCATTGTCCCCACAGGCTATGATGTTGATTCAGTGGGTGTGAAAGATGCTGGTGAGTCAAGACATGGTATGTGTTCAGCAGAATGAGGAACTTTGTGGAACCCTGCAGAGGAGGTTGATGGTGTCCAAGGTGAAGGGGTCTAGACTGATGGACTGGGTGAGGCTTGTCAGGAAGGAGCAAATCCAATGGGAAGTGTTGGACCTTGAATGCTGGCTTCATGCAGTCGTTTGATAAGGATAGGGTGGAAGACAGTGTTGAAGACTGTGGAAAGATCCTGTGGAATGAGGGCCACAGTGGCACCTCTGTCCATGAGCATCTATATGTCCATGGCATTTGTTTGGGGGGCGGGGATTTATATAGCACAAACTTGACCGGATGGTATCAGATCACTGTACATGAGCACCAGTTGTGTTACAGGTAGACACATTAATTTTGTTAGGCATGGGAAAATTAAGGGATTTACCCAGAATTGCAGGATGTTGAGCAACCCTGCTGAGACTCGAACGGAGTTCCCAATCCTCAAGTTCAACCGCTCTAGGCATTAAGCCACATCCTCTCCACTGTGATGAAAGTAACTATAATTTGTTCAATGTTTGCCAGCCCTCCACCTCCCAAATGTGCCCCATGGGCCCTGATGGGATACAAGCCATTATTTTACTACTTTATTACATTTTTGCATGTCCCTTTTCCTATAGTGTCTCCAGTGGGTTGACAGGGCACCAGCTATACTTTTAATAATTTGTTCAATTTTTGTCTCTCCCTGCCTGCCATGTGATCCCCATGAGCCCCTAAATGTACCAAATTAGCTTTACCAGTGTAATGTCTAGGTTGTGTTTGGGTAAGCTACTGTTATGAAATTATGATTTGTACTACATTGGCTAGATTGCTCAGGTCTCATTGACTTCCTTTTTCATTTTTATTGCTTGTAGGTTCAAGAATCGTCACACACAATATTGAGATGGACAGAAGTGAGAGAATTCGCTGACAATGACATCAGAGTCGTCTGCTTAGGACTGCTGCTTGTATTAAATGCTAACCCATAAAAGAACTAATTAGAATAAACTGTGAGGCTGACCATGATTATGCACTACAATTTCAGAGTAAAAATTTAAGTTCATAGATTGTGCAAAGCACGTCTGGAGCTTGACGCACAAATGCTCCACTGTCTGACAGATCCCAAAGCTTATGTAGAAAAGGACGGGGCACCAAGAAGCAATGTACAAAAGAGCTCCAGATTTATTCAAAATTCTTTATTCTTTTCAATCTTTTTAAAACCTCAGCCAACGCGTTTCGTTTGTTTGAACTTCGTCAGTGCTCATTTGTCACTTGAGGGTCCAAAAGGTGATTCTAAAGAATATGGTCCCAAATATGCCTTATTCTCTTTAACACATATATTGTCGCGTAGTGATGAAAAAAAATAATAATCAGTCGGTCGTTGGTGGTATTATGATAGGCCAAATTCTCGGTAAAGATATCTTAAGATCCAAGTTGCAATTAAACCGGTAGTTCAACTTCAAAATAAACGCGACCAGTGGACAAAAAATAATAATCAGTCGGTCGTTGGTGGTATTATGATAGGCCAAATTCTCGGTAAAGATATCTTAAGATCCAAGTTGCAATTAAACCGGTAGTTCAACGACAAAATAAACGCGACCAGTGGACAAGGAATTCACATTGGGCAAATTGAAATGGGGTAGGTAACCAACAATACTGATTCTCTTTATGAAATCCTCGCCATTACTTGCAAGTAGCAAGAGGTTTAGTAATTAAAATTCACATTCGATTGTCCTGAATATATAAGCGGCATCAATAACTGCAAGAGGTGATGAAAAAGCGACCGACCAGTGTAGCAACCGCCCGCCCTTATGTCATATGAAGATCTTCGTACCGGCGGACCAAGAAAAGAAGTTGGCCCCAAAGAATGAGGTTCCTTCAAAGAAAGTGGTCAGTAAGGAGAAGCAGGAGTCTGTTGCCACCACTGGCTTCAAGTCCTCCTAATTTTTCTAGAATCACAACATACCTTCTTCACCACCCCCCTTTGGATAGATAGAGGCTGGAAGGAGGGTGACCCTTAGATCAATGACACAATCACTTAAACCTAAGTCCATGCCTAACTACAGTCATGGAGAGCAGTGAGTTTGAAATTGAATTGTCCCAGCAGCCTACTTCACAGAAAAGTCAACAGCAGAAACCACAGCCTGCAACACCTGATGTTCTGAAACTAGGAGTAGAGCAGGAGGTTGAGCATGCTGCAGATGAGAATGTTTTTGTGACTTCTCTTTCACTGGACACATCAGCTACATGATCTCTGGCAGGGAAACGAAGGAACACTCCGCCATCTTCCCCAAGCCCCCTCGAGGTGATCTGAATATGGAATGGAACCCAAGAGAGATCCGTTACAAGAGAAGAGTGAAAATAATGTTCTCAAAAGTCTTGGGGCCTGATTCACAGAACTAACTTAAGACAAAATCCTAAACTTACTACTTTTGGTATTCACAGAAGTTAGGATTTTGTCTTAAGTTTGTCTTAAGACAGACTTAAGACAGACTTAAGACAAAATCCTAACTTAAGTCTGTCTTAAGTCTGTCTTAAGACAAACTTAAGACAAAATCCTAACTTCCGTGAATACCAAAAGTAGTAAGTTTAGGATTTTGTCTTAAGTTAGTTCTGTGAATCGGGCCCTTGGAAATTAGGAATGTGATGATGAGACTGGGAATTTAATTTAGGAGAATGACACAGAGGAAGTGCAGCTAACCTCTGTTCAACTTGCTGTTATTCATGCAGTTCCACCAACACAACCTGCTTCCATATTTTCAAGACCCCAAAAGCCTGCAGCAACCACCACCCATATTCCAGTAACAGCACACCCTAGAGAAAGATCAATGCAAGTGCCTAACTCCTCATCAACAAAACCTGCAGGTTTTAGCATCATAAGAAACCTCTACTCCCGACTTTGGAACTTCGGTACACTCAAGTCAAATGGTAAACATATTGCAGAATGATACAATTGCCCAAAAATGTTTGTTGTGGTCAACCAAGTGAACATTAAGCTAGCGGGGACAACTGACCTATCTGAAAAATCAACACACAATCATGTAGGCGGAGCACTTCAAAAACATAGCTACTGGGGGTGAGAGAAAGAAGACGTTTCTTTAATAGAATGAGGAGATGTTGAAGAAAAAGTGGATGTCAGCATCATGCCAAGCAGCCCTGCCACTGTTGAATATAGTGCTCAATGTTCACCTGCAGCAACCTCAATGTGGCACCAGGCACAGAGAGATATAGTCACCCCAAAGTAACCAAGCAGCTTCCTGCATCCCATGTTATGACTCCCAATGTTCCCCAATATAGGCTTAGCTAGCTGCACAACCTTTTACCTACATTAGCCCTACCTTGTTCTAAATACCAGCTCCGGGGCTGACCATTTACCTAGTAATGTTCCGAATAAATGTTGTGTGATTTTCTTTGAAAAATAGGCTCATTTAATATGAATGAGGATTTTTAGTATCACACAGCAGGATTACCATCTTCTGTATAGTAACTCTGTACAAATGTCACAGCAATCGTCATCCTTGAACGACACACCCACCAGTACCATTACACATCCAGGTAGTCCTCCTGAGGTACGTGTTGGGTATATAAGCGCCACATCTTCGCTGGGTAAACCAGAGGAGAAACGTCCATGCTGACACGAGAAGCTGGAGTTCCTTCACGCAGAAACTTCAGAACGTAGTGGTCTGACATCCCTTACGAGACCAAGACGAGGTCCTTTGGTCTTTCCCATCAGGTAAAGGGGTTGGCTCTTTCCTAGGGGGATTGCTGGCTTCACATCTATAGACATGTTAGGAACGCTTAAGTACACTTAGCTAAGGTTCACATCTTAGGAGTACGCTTGATTATTGCTATGTATCTATATGACAGCATATACTCACTGTTTTAGCACCATGGTAGAATTTTACCTTTTATTTACTCTGTCTGTGCTTGCAATTGTATATATCTGTTTCTGTTTAATGGTTGTTGCAGCACATATATTTTATACTACAATAACGCTGCTTCAATAAATCCTTATTGAAAACGTCCCTCTCGTTTATTCTGTATATCTCTCTGAGAAGTGTGCACGAGTGACTGAACAAAAAGTATTGTGCTGTTTCTATGACCCCTGAAGGGTCAAGGGTTGTCATGTTCGATAGTTGCCGGAAACTATTCGCTCCTTGGTAATGTTAGGGGTCTTATAGTGGCAGAGTGAGCTAGATGGTCTAAAGCCTAACATATCCTCTAGGGGAGTCTGGAATCAGTCTTGACACCAATCCGTTAATTTATGTTGTCTAAACGCACTGATACTATGTATTATTAGGAACTACACATTACCCATAGGCCACTACCACAGGAGATAGCATGAAGAAGACAGTCACACCAACTGACAAACTAGGCAATGTTTACCAAGGAATCGTCATGCCACTGAGCTCATGAGAAAGTCAATTTGTAATATGAGAATCTGGCACAACCTTTAGTACTTGACCACCTATCTTTTTTTTGTGGAAGAAGAAGGGTTACTTGAATTGGTGGAGAGCCTCTGTCCAAAATAGAAGGTTCCAAGCTGGATCTATTTTTCCACTGTTGCTCTACCAGCGCTGCGCCATCAAGTGCTGCGCATGGATGGAGACACTATAAAAGAGAAAACAGTTCATTCCATCCACCTCACAACGGACATGAGTTCCTGTTGTTAAGCAACAGATTACATGTGCATTGCTCAGACGGCGCCTCTTTTAGGGAAGGGAACTGCTAACTGTTGGTCTCAGTGCTCCTTATAGAGATATTTGGCAGCCTGCAAAAATTGAGATGTTCCTCGGGGTGAAAATGTATAGAGTTGCCAATATCTTGGATGAACTTAATACTAAAGTGTCACATGGATTCAATCCAGAGGTATTAGCATTGGATCTGTTGCCACTGACAATAACAATAATGTTATCAAAGTCGTGGCTGATGGAGGAAACGTAGGAAGCCTGGAGCCTATTTATGAGGGTGTTAGCGTTGCTCTTGCACCACGCACTTTGCCTGACTTGGAGTGGCTTAAAAAATCTGGAGTAATGCAGCGCAGAGCAACTCACTGTGTTGCATTTCTCTGCCCTGGATAGATGTTCAATGGGCATTGCATGGATGTTTCCATGAAACTCCCATGGATTTTGACACATACCCGGATTTTTCAAAAACGTGTAAACCCCGAGGGGTGCGTCACAAACGTACACCTTGCCAGGGGAGAGGTAACGAGGAGAAATATATCTATTTCTCCTCGTTTCTAATAGAAAGACGAATATGCCTCCCAGGATTGTTTTTGGCAGGAAGTTGCCTCTTCCTGCACTAAAACAATCCTGCATGCAATACAGACACCCTTGCATCATAGTGCAAGGGTGCCTGCAATGGTGCTAGGCTGCTAAAAGGCTGGCAGCACAATTAAAAGGACAGGATTGTACCATATTGCCTTAAATACGGCACATGGTATCCATGGCAAAGTTTGGGACCTCCTGAAGTCCTTCCTCTCGGACAGAGTACAAACAGTTTCCCCTGGCGCATTCTGTTCCAAACCCTTCGCTTTGCCCTGTGGAGTGCCGCAGGGGTCCTCGCTTAGCACCACACTTTTTAATGTCTATGTTTCCCTGCTCAGGTCCTTTGGTTTTGCTCTGACATCGTATGCAGACAACACGCAGATTGTTGTGTCCCTGCGGCCTGGGCAAAAGATTAAGACTGCTAGTCGATTCTGTGACTGTATGGAAGAAGTGAGTAAATGGATTACCCAGAATTGTTTAAAACTTAATTCTGGTAAGACAGAAGTCATTCTCTTTGGCAATGACCCCAAGTTCTGGTCCCCAAGCTGGTGGCCTGACTCATTGGGGGTGCTTCCGATCCCGACGAGGAAAGTGAAGAACTTGGGTGTCCTGATTGATGATAAACTCAACTTTAAGGTACAGGTCAATGCAGTGGTCTCGGCGACCACATTTGCGCTTAGAACATGCAAGAAAATCTTGCAGTTCCTTCCCAAGGAAAACCAACGTACAGTTGTGACGGCACTAATTATGTTGCGGTTGGACTACTGCAATGGCCTCTACTTAAATATTCAGGAACAATTAATGTATAGACTTCAACTTTTACAACATTCGGCTGCCAGACTGCTCACAGACACAGCCAAAATATGTCTCGATCTCCGGAGAGATCAGAAGACTTCACTGGCTGCCCGTTAAGAAACGGGTGCAGTTCAAAGCACTCTGTACAGTTTACAAAGCACTTCATGGCACCGGGCCAGAACATATGAAGCAACAGTTTCGGTGGTATATCCCCAATAGACCACTTCGGTCTCTGGGAGCAAAACCGGTAACGGTACCTATCTCTAAAAAGGCCAGCTGGGGAGGTAGGAGTTTCATAGCTGGTGCAGCTAAAGCTAGGAACTCTCTACCTCTTCATCTTAGAAACAGCCCTGATTTACTGGCATTCAGGAAAGCCTTAAGGACTTGGCTTTTTGGCGCATAACCTCTGGCTCCTAGCTGCACTGCATGATATGCTCATAAATGAGGCCCCCTGAGGTTAGTGCATACCATAAAACTAATTGTGGAGGAATTCCTCAAAAAAGAAGGCATAGTCAGCAACATATTAAGTTCAAAGCCCTGAGCTATATGTTCAAGATCAAAACAGGAGTGGCTCCCCAGCATCTGCAATCCCTGGTTTATCCTTATGCTCCTTCTCGTCTCCTTCGCTCATCTACAAAAGGGAAATTCTCTGTGTCCAGAGTTAGACTTTCCCGGATGGGAAGTCGATCTTTCGCCTGTCTTGGTCCATCCTTATGGAACTCGCTTCCTATATCAACTCGTAATGAAACTGTGTACGCTCAATTTAGTAAATCCTTACAAATATGGCTTTTTAATCAATAATTGTTAAACAGCTTTTGTTTCTTGTTCTGGTTGGCGCCGGGAAACACTTTTTGGGTAGCTGTTGGGCCTTTTAAATTAAAATTAACATAACATAACATAACTTATGTATTTTGTCATTTAATAACCACAAAATCATTCCAATCAGAAATATTTCATAGAGAATTTCTTGAGTAATGTATGTTGACATATTGGGTTGTTTACATAGTTAGTGGTATAAGCAGTGTAATTCTCAATCCGTTGGAGCAAATGCATAAATGTGGTTGGTGAAGACACATTTAATTGTGGTAAAAAGCTAAGGAAACACCAATGGCATGTGTTAGACCTGTCAGTCTTAGAATGGTCTTCTACCAAACCTTATTTTTTCTGATCTAATTTTTTTCCTGGCTTTAGGACTCTGCACACTTTACTACTCACTCCTCAAAACATAGTAACATTGGTGTATCCCCAATAGGCCTATGTTATTTGCTTGTAAGCCCCTAGTAAAGAGATACAACATGTACCCAGTTCCTGTAAATGAAAAGTTACTTATTGGCCTTTAGCACTGCTTGTGCCACCCACTCAAGTAGCCCTTTAAACATGTCTCAGGTCTGCCACTGCATACTGTGTGTGCAGTTTCAAATAGGGGTGGGCGGAATCCAGCAAAATTGATCAAATTTGTGAATACACATTATTCTTGTAATGTAGAGTTCTGGCCAAATTCTGCAATTGTCGTGTGGCATAATTTGTTTTCCTGCAAGGCTCCAGAAATGCGAGCGAAATTTGACATCTGCTAACGTGATTTTCAAAAACGGGTGGTCAGGGGGGTAGTGAGCGGTTGCAGTCAGAGGGCCACTTATTTATTTATTTACTGAAATTTGTACAGTGCATAGCTGCCCCAGCAACGGGGCGTCCCAGCTCTACCCAAGTAAACATGGTTAAAGCAGAGCAGAGGGAAATAACAGAGATTAGCCCGGGAAGAGCCATGGGGCATATGAACAAGGCCCGGCGTTAAAATTATTGCCGCTTTAGCGTCCGTTTTTGGGTGAAAAGCAGCGATAAATGTATCGCCCTATCAGCATGGACACGCTAACGCGTGAATCCATGCCTAAGCGCGCATTTCTTTGAGCCTCGCCTCACATAGCTAATGAGATGCGAGGTAGGCATTCCCGAGTGAAATTCAGCTAAAATAATTGCTAACACAGCTTCTCCCTATCAACAAGGAAATCGCTAGCCCGCCTAGCGAAATAAAACGTAGTGCTAACCGGGTATATCGACGGTCGCTTATTGCTGCTAATTTCCCGACTTAGCCATATGTATCATGGGAGGTGGATTGTTATGCTACGTCCACATCTCCCTATCTACAATGTTTTCCCTAATGCTGTTTTTTATCGCTGGTAATCCTGCGATATTTCCGCTTTCTGCCGCTATTGCCGGGATTTCTATTGCCTCAGCGATGCGCGTTGCTAATAGTGCACTAACAAGGCAATAGAATCCAGCGATAGAATCCGGCGCTAGATGACGTTAGAATTGTGCACGCTAAACACTGCCAGCAATAATTATCCCTGACGCTTGGTGATATGCCCCCATGTCTTTATGGCTTTGCGGAACTCTTGATGGTTTTGGAGTCCTTGAATTACAGGGGAAAGAGAGTTCCAGAGTTTAGCCGCCGCCAGCACCTTGAAAGACTGGCCCCCTGCTCTGACTCTGTGAACATGAGGAATACAGACCAGCCTTTCATCTGAGGAACGAAGCGGTCGACTCGGAATGTATGGCACTAACATATCAGCTAGGACGGGGGGAGTTTGGTGAGACAACATTTTATGGGCTACACATAGAGCTTTAAACTGAATTCTTCGCTCTACTGGCAGCCAATGAAGTTTGGATACGGACCCAAACATTGAGCATGATTTAGGGAGTGCAAGCAAGATCCGGGCTGCAGTGTTTTGGATTCTTTAGAGTCGCAAAGTACATGATTTACTGGCCCCTAAATATAAAGAATTGCCATAGTCTAGCCTAGCCGTGGCCTGAAGGATGGTCTGATTAACAGTGGGCTCAAAGAACCCCAAAATAGGTTTCAGACCTCTCAATAGCCCAAAACAGGTGCCTGCAACTGCCTTAGATCGAATATTGAAGGACAAGCTTCTATCAATCCAAATGCCCAAGTTCTTGACCGCCTCCTTAGGAATGGGTGCAGGTCTGAGATGATCAGGCCACCACTGTTCTGACCACATATCGCTGTCTCTCCCGAGCAGAAGTATTTCTGACTTGCTTGCATTTTAAATTTCCTGTTTAACTATTTGAGTTGGTATATGTTGATTCTACCCTGTTTTTAGCCCCACTCACCCACATTATAATCGGAAACCACCGCATTTTGCGGGTCCTTTTCTCCCCCGGCGGCCATCTTAGGGAAGGTTGGGACGCCTGGCGGCGCCATCTTTGTTGCCGCACTAGTGGTTTTGACCAGCGCTATTTAGGGCGGGCAAACCTGAGGTTCTGTCTTGATCACGAAGACAGACTACCTCATTCTACATCGCATGGGAGTTTGAGCGCCAGGAGCTCTAGAGCGCGATTTTGACAGCGCTTTTAACTCGTTTAACAGCGCAATTCTCGATTGTTTTAAATTTCCTGTTTAACTATTTGAGTTGGTATATGTTGATTCTACCCTGTTTTTAGCCCCACTCACCCACATTATAATCGGAAACCACCGCATTTTGCGGGTCCTTTTCTCCCCCGGCGGCCATCTTAGGGAAGGTTGGGACGCCTGGCAGCGCCATCTTTGTTGCCGCACTAGTGGTTTTGACCAGCGCTATTTAAGACGGCCATGCTTACGCGCAGCGTTCGCGCGCAGCGTGAGCACGCCGGAGTCACGCCAGAGTCCAGCCCGTCTGCGCCCGTCCGCGCACGGACGGGCGCAGGGGCTGGGAACTCTGGCTATCGGACCTCCTATACACGGGATGAAATGTATCGCTTAAACAGGACGTTCCACCTCCTAGACCCAGCGACGTTAGCCAGACTGAATGAGCTGGACATTTACATTCCTCACACAGGTAAACCGACCGCGGACTATGCCCTGAAATTGATCAGTCTAAATACAAGGTCTATGCAATGTCATAGCCTTGAGATTTTCACCTTGCTTCAGGATGAAGATATCGATATATTGACGTTGACTGAGACGTGGCTTGGGGAAAACTCGTTACCTGATATTATAGCCGCTGTCCCGTCGGGTTATGATATACACTGGCACAATCGAGCCGGAAACGCCCGTGGGGGTGGAGTGGCAATTTTATTTAAAAAACATTTTACTGTAACTAAAATCTTGGCAGACACACTAGACTTGGCTGATACGCTTGCCGTGAAAATCATGTTCGACAATTTGTGTCTAACCATCTTCACTGTATATCGCCCACCTAATTCCACCTCGGCTTTCAATGACTCATTTATGTCTACCATGTCTGATTTGTGCTCCCGGTACAAAAATATAATAGTCACAGGAGATTTCAACCTCCATTGGGACAAGGAAAAGAAAGACTCTGCAGCCGAATCAGTAGAGACTACTATGTCCTCTTTGGGTTTTAAACAATTGGTAAACTCCCAAAGGCACACAAAGGGTCATATTCTTGACCTGATATGGACCTTAGATCCCAAGATTAGCGTAGCGAAAGTACTTCCTTGTATATGGTCAGACCATCATCTGATTTATTGTGATGTTCCTATTGGTATGAAACCGTTGCAACTAGCACCAAATGTTAAAATGATCCGTAAATGGAAAGATGTTGATTTAGAATCACTGACCACTAAACTCGCAGATCTCATACAACCCATAAACCCTGATGCTAATGTAGATCAGGAGTGCAACGCCCTAATGGATTGCTTAACTGGAGCAATAAATCAGATCGCTCCTGAGAAACCTAAGAAAATTAATAGTGGTGGGAAAGGCGCACTTTGGTTCACCCCCGCTCTAAGGGAGCACAGGAAAGTACTACGTAATGTAGAAAGAGTTTGGAGAAAGAAAAAGGATGGTATATCCTATGAGGAATACAGAAAACTGTTTCACACCTACAAAAAATATATACAGGAAGCCAAGGCCACCTTTTATGAAAAGCGGATTAATGAGGCGGATAATGTCCAAAAGAAAATCTTTAGGATACCGGCTGAATTAACAAAGAGAGCTCAAGATACGGACACCACTATAAGCTGTGATGCCTTTTTGACTTACTTTCTGGACAAGGTCGACCTCATTTTAAATGAGATAAAAAATAATGCTACCGGCCCTATAGACCCGCAGGTATCTCAAACTTTAGTGGGAACTTATATGTCCAATTTCCCTCGACTAGATTCATTAGGCCTTGAAGTCCTGATGAGGAAAATAAAGTCAGGCTCCCCAGCGGACCCATGTCCCCCAAGTGTATTTCGCCTAGCTCGCCTTAGTCTAGAGGATCACATCTTATCGATGTTGAACAAATCACTAGATACAGGCCGACTACCAGCCATTTTTAAGGAAGCTAGGGTGAAACCACTAATAAAGAAAGCAGGGGCTGACCCCAAAGTGCTGAAAAATTATAGACCAATCTCCCAGCTACCATACCTGTCCAAGGTTTTGGAGCAACATGTGCTGATATCCCTGACATCGTTCCTGGACTCTAACCATCTTCTCCACGAGATGCAGGCAGGGTTTCGTGCACATCACAGCACCGAGTTGGTTATGCTCTCGGTGTTGGATGATCTAAGAACGATGGCTGACAGTAAAAAACCAAGCGCGCTGATACTTTTAGATCTGTCAGCAGCGTTTGATACTGTCAGCCATCCCTTACTCTTGGACAGGCTGGCTGGCTTTGGGTTTCGAGACTCAGCATATCATTGGTTGGAATCCTTTTTGTTGGGGAGAACCCAGAGAATTCAGCTGGGAGATATGGTTTCAGGAGTGGGAGAACTCACTTGTGGGGTCCCCCAGGGCTCTGCATTGTCTCCCCTCCTATTTAACTTGTATCTACAACCCTTAATAAAAACTCTGACCGAGATGGGTTGCCGCGTATTTAATTACGCGGACGATACTCAGTTACTATTAAGCATGGAGGACACTGAACGGGCCCAGCTACAAGCACAGGAGGTACTTAGATATACAGTCAAATGGATGTCAAGTAACCTCCTGAAGATTAATCCTGAGAAAACCGAGGTGCTGATAGTTTCATCTACTTGCTCCCCGTGGAGTGACTTGTATTGGCCTCAGGAACTGGGCTCTACCCCCAAACCAGCCGATTCGGTAAAAAGCCTTGGCATCAAGATAGATAGCGCTCTATCAATGAAGAGCCAAGTCTCTACCGTTGTAGGAGTCTGCAATGGTCTCATAAGACAATTACGGAAATTAGTCCCACTTTTGTCCCAGTCTATGCTCCGCACAGTAGTCTCGGCCACTATACTCTTGAGACTGGACTACGGGAACGTTCTTTACCTGGGCCTACCAAAGACACTAACTAACAGATTGCAGGTGGTTCAAAATGATGCAGCAAGACTTATTTTTAAACTCCCACGGAAATCTCATGCTTCTCCGTTGTTACAGAATCTTCACTGGTTGCCAGTGACACAAAGGTCTGTCTTTAAAAGTCTCTGCATAGCCCATAAATCTATTTAGGGCCAAGCCCCTGCATATGTTAAGGAAAGGTTGGAGATCTATCGACCTGAAAGAAGGCTAAGGTCCTCTGAGGCTCAACTGCTGGTGTGTCCCCGGTTTAAATTAGCCACAAAAGGAGGCAGAGCCTTTTCAGTTTTGTTGCCGAGAATTTGGAACAAATTACCTGAAGCCCTTCGTAAGGATGGAAATAGGCTCCATTTCAGAAAGACCCTAAAGACCATTCTGTTTAGGGCAGCGCTGAACTTAGTTTAGCTTCCCCCTTCCTTGATGCTGATTAGGCCGTTATGTTTTGTGGTCAAAGCGCCTTGAGACCTGCCGGTGAGTTGGCGCTATACAAGCCCATAATAACAATAACAATAACAATTTAATTGCAAGCAATTTGCTGTCAACCAATCAACAATTGCCATCAGATCATCCTTGAATTTAACAAGGTTTAATTCATGTTTCTTGGAGAAGGCAATGACAAGTTGGGTGTCATCGGCGTACGACACCAATGACAAACCTCTACTCCTGGCTACCAGTGCCAGCGGCTGAACATAGATATTGAAGAGCAGAGGGCTCAAAATGGAGCCCTGCAGCACCCCATGTTTAATGGCATGCTCCTTGGAGTGAAAAGGTGGCATAGTGACCTGGAAGGTCCTGCCCTCTAAAAAGGATCAGAACCATGTTCAGGCCAGACCCCCAATCCCAATCTCCTGAAGCCTACGCAGTAAAATCTCATGAGACACCATATCAAATGCAGCACTTAAATCAAGGACAATCAAGACCGCCGTGTTCCCCTCATCAAAGCTGCCGCGGATTTCTTTGGTCACCGCCATTAAAGCAGATTACTATGGCGGGACCTGAAACCGTTTTGTGAGGCATCCAATAAAACATTTCACTCTACAAACTCTTTGAGAATGGTATTAACGTGAGATTCTGTGGCTTTGGCTAAAAAGGGGAGATGAGAGATGGGCCGATAATTACCCGGTTCGGATGGATCCAACGATGGTTTCTTCAAGAGAGGGATTACTTTGGCATGTTTCCAGAGATAGATTAATCAGTTCCTGGGCTACTGGTACAATAACATAATAAAATTGACTGAACTGAGCTGGTCTCAGAGGGTCAACTGAGGAACCAGATTTATTCTTCCAACTTAAAGATTCAGTCTCAGTGAGGGATAGTAGGGGAAAGAGACACGGTGTATTCATTTCCCTGGAAGTGCCACAGTCTTCATGACAAGCCCCATCACAATTAACAGTAAGGGTGAAATTATCATAGATTTTTTCCACTTTCTGAATAAAATACCTGGCTAATACATCACGTTGAGTATTGGAGGTAATAGGAGAGTCGAGATTCAGATTGGAGCCTTTCATGTGAAAATAGTTTTTGGCACATTCTTGCTCTCCAAGATTTTACCGGCAATATACTCTGCTCTGACTCTTCAAATTAATTCATGATAAGACTTGATTGCCTTACAATAGTGGTTTTTAGCCTCCAAGTCAAAAGCATGTCTCCAAATCCATTCCAACTGTTTACAGTTCGTTTTTGCCTTGCTTAGGGATTCATTAAACCAGGGATTGGATTTCTCTCTTTTTGTAGGTGAGCAGAGCTTAGCGGGGATAAAGCTATCCAGGGTATGAGACAGCCAATCGTGGAAGAGCGTCGTAGCGGACTCTATATTGGATGGAATCTGGGGTTTGTGCCTTAATAGTAACTCCGTGAACTCATGAGTGTCTAACTTATGCCAAGGTCCTTTTAAAATTGGCATAGAACCCTTCTGGGTCGGCTTACCTTGCCATCGGATAGAAAAGGGGATAAGAAAATCTGTCCATGCCATAGGAATTGAGGCTGCGGCAGACAGGGAGTCTAAGTTTGAAAATATAGGATCCAACAAGTGGCCAGCAACGTGAGTGCTATTCAAAACCCACTGGGTCAACTGGCAGGCCTCAAAGTTGCCCAGAAAATTAGCAATATCTGCCTTGCAGTAATCATCTAAATGTAGATTGAGGTCTCCTAAGATAGTAAAATTGTCTCCCTTGTTGGCCAATAAAGTGATCATGTTGACTAATTCTTCTCTGAAAACTTTGGAGGGTCCGGGGGGCCAATAGATTAACAAACCAGAGATTATAAAGTTGTGATTTAACAAGATATCAAAGTGTGCACTTTCACAGTCAGGAATAGCCTCCTTCTTCAGACTACATGAATACCGCTCCTTATAAATCAGTGCAATCCCCCCACCTCTATTTCCAGTTCTATTAAGTTGGTTCATAGAGTAACCTTGGAGGAGAGCCAGCCATGATTCAGCAACAGAATCCTGCATCAACCAAGTCTCAGTCAAAAATAATGAGTCATGTGACTCTTCGGTTAATAGATCTAAGATCCCAGAATGGTGCTTGACTAGCGACCTGCAATTCAAGCTACAAAACTTAAAGTCAGTAAAATTGGAGGCGGGAGCACCTCTTCCACCTGAATCACTTTGAAAAGCACAGTGTTGGCACTGAGAGGGGCCTGCCAAAGGGGACCAAGAATGATTGCTACAGATCAGGCCTTTAATGTTTAATGACAGAAGATCAGAGCGTGAGTACGATTTTTTAAGTTCTGAGGATAGGGCATAGAGGCCGGCCGCCGGCAGCGTCCAGGCGCGGACGGGCGCATACGGTGTGCTTGAAGTAGACGGTGGGCAACAGGCTCCTCTCATCTAGCGTCCGATTGCCCGAAAGTCAGCCAATCAGCGCTTAGCACCACCGTGATGCGGAAGTCGACTAAACTGAAGTGCACCAAACACAGTTTCCAATTTTAAGAGCAAAATCGTTTCTTTTAAAAACAATTAAGAACAGGCAGCGATAAAATGATTTTAGCAGTAGAACACATAAGCCCCAAGCGCAATTCCACTCGCCTCTCACACGGATACTTAAGAGGGGCATGTCCGCATCCGGTGTGCTTGAAGTAGACGGTTGGCAACAGGCTCCTCCATTCTAGCGTCTGATTGGCCGACAGTCAGCCAATCAGCGCTTAGCACCACCGTAATGCGGAAGTCGACTAAACTGAAGTGCACCAAACACAGTTTCCAATTCTAAAAGCAATATTGTTTCTTTTAAAAAGAGTTAAGAACAGGCAGCGATAAAATGTTTTTAGCAATAGAACACATAAGCCCCAAGCGCAATTCCACCCGCCTCTCTCACGGATACTTAGGAGGAGCGCATCCGCATCTGGTGTGCTTGAAGTAGACAATGGGCAAAAAGTTCCTCCTGTCTAGCGTCTGATTGGTCGAAAGTCAGCGAATTAGCGCTTAGCATCACCGTGATGTGGAAGTCGACTAAACTGAAGTGCACCAAACCCAGTTTCCAATTTTAAAAGCAATTTTGTTTCTTTTAAAAACAGTTAAAAACAGCTGCGATAAAATGATTTTAGCAGCAGAACACATAAGCCCCAAGCGCAATTCCATACGCCTCTCATAGGGATACTTCTCAAGTAGATTTGCTTCCACTCAAGTAGATTTTCTCTGCGAGCCGCAGTAAAATCAACTCAAATAGCTGTGCGCTCTTGCACACTGCATGGTACTGTTTAAGCTGATTTTTCAGCACTGCTCACGTTACTGGCACTAAATTTCAGCATGAGTAGCTTGATTTGCATGTTTTCCACCCGTTGGCAGAACTCCGCTCATTGTCATGTTTTTTTTATTGGAAATCAATGCATTCATCGATAAAAATCTCATCTTATTAATAGAATTTCCAGTTCGGAACTTCCCATCTACCTCAACTATTTAGTCGAGCAGGCCCTGAGACTTAGGTCCGGGATTAATGATTGATGCATTATAGGTGGGAGGATGCGTAGCTGGCAGGCAAACACTCAGGCAGGAAACTCTTGATCAATCTCACATATAGGTGCTGCCCCATTACAATGGTCAGGGAAGATTGCCCCATTAAAGCACACATGGCCAGAGGGGGTATGTACTCTCTTAAAAACATCATAAAATCAGATTCCACATTAGTTAGGAACACAAAGCCAATCAGGGCTAGCACACGTAGTGATCACATTGCTCCCCATGCCAGACATCTGGACACGTTCACCACTGGCCCCACTGTGTCCAAGCAAGGTTGAGACCCACCTGTAATAACCATTGAACATTAATTTATGGCTAAAAATGCAGCACCCAACATTCCTCACCATACATGGTATGCCATAAACTTTTATGACCTGTTGCGTTTTTTGTCAATAAGAAGGACATCTACTAAATGAAAATTGAGACTCAGAGCAGAGTCAACCACCCACCCCTAAAAGGAGCAAGGCAGCCTGGTACTAATCCACCAGCAATACAGGAAAAGCAAAATAGTACATGTGCGTTCACATGAGGTAAGCAGCGATGACGATTTGCGCTGCTCTTCACTGGTTCATAACAAAGATAGACACACTTCGAAGGAGATAATAGCTAAAAGGAAAGCAAGAATTTTGTGTACCCATTTTGCAACCTATTAGCAGATTGGACTGAGGAGAGGGACCAATATGACAGGTCTTGGCTGAGGGAAAGATCATTTGAGCCTGAGGAGTAGCAGAGGACAGCATCAGGCATGAAGGAGGAAACACTATTTGGGACTTCCTATACATGCAGCGATGCCTTGTTAGATAGGAACGCTATTTTGAGGAGAAACGCATAGAGTCACCTAGCATGAGAGTGTGCCCATTAGTACAGAAGGGCACTGCAGTGATTTTATACATGCCATGGGCCCAGATGGACAAAGAGGTGCTGAGGGCAAAGTTACGGTCATTGCTGGATGAGGCGGGGTATGTATTACAAGCTTTGAAAAAAACACCAAAGGTATCAAACTAGGGATAGGAAACATTAAGAGTTTGCTAAGCAGTCTAATTGGGGAGCAGGCTAACACTGTGTTCACCCAAGCTCGCATTCGTGTATTCATGCTAACAGATACCCATCATGATGGGCTGTGTTTAATACCCAGAGGCACTAGATCTGGACTGCCCTGAGAGAAATATTCCCTGACCACCCAGATGTAGGAGTGCAAAGGGCAGACACCATGAAGCTAGAGAAAAACAAAAACAATTTCCTAAATCGAATGAGGGAAATGTGGGGACAAGAATCTATCTAGATAGCCGTAGACCGATACAGGCCCAAAAGTCAATGTAGTTGGTTTAGATACCAAAACCTGTCAGGAAATACAAGCTCATTACTCCACTACCATAAGAAAAGGGAAGAAAAGTATAGAGATAAGCAGGAGCAGACCCACCGAGACACAGCAAAATTAGTGCAGCAGAAACTGAAAAAGACTGCCCTTGAGGGGGCAGCAATGGCCACAGCCGTGCAGATAGCACCAGTCACAATGAGGGCTCCACTGCAAACCTTTAGAAGGTTTCAAACATGTAGTCCAAGAGCACGGACAGGTTATGATAGTGGAGACCAGGGGGAGGCTGGTTCCAACCAGACATTGGAAAGTGCTACTCTTGCCTAAGGAGGGGTCACTCGGGAGAGGCATGCCGGACAAAGACATACTGTTGGAACTGGCACTTTCTAGTTGGTAGAGGCGATTGTCTCAGCCAGGCAGAAGATACCACTCCAATCAGGGTTGGGTGACTGCATACACTGTGTAAACTGCTCTCACCTTTGGGTAACTTGGCACTGAGCAGTCAGGGTTACCACAGAGGCAATAGTATAAAGCATTGGCACAGCACTCTCTCATGATACATACCTTGAGTGTCACAAAAGAGGCTTCACATGTGGTATATGTAAATAATATCTGTATTCAACACACATAACAATCAACACAACATGAACATCATGTATTTTCTGGGCAAAAATCACTTTCAGAATTATTATTAGCAGTACTAGGCCCAGCCATGTTCAAATGACATCAGCAATATTCACACTTGGGAAAGATCCTAATCTACTCCCCCCAGCACCTTTAGGCATTGCAACACATTGTCCACTCCAGGCCCACCCTAGCAATTGTTATAATTCAATACCACACGGTTAGAGGGTGTACCCTGGGCCACAACCATATCAGAAATATGTTCATGCACAAAATGATATAACTTTTTAGAAGCACCATTTGCTGAGGCCGTGTTGGGGGAAACCAATGTCAAACGTAATCCTTTACTGGCGAGAAATCAACATATCTCACAAACGCACTGCTACAGGGTACCACAGATATCAAACACGTTTGTACATAAGCACTTGCACACAAGAAGTTCATCTACAGAATGCAGAGCAGACAGGTGCCGGGGGCAATAGACGGTCACACCAAAGGGGTTTCCAAGGCCTTCTGGCACGAGCCCAGTTCTGCAAAACACAGTGGGGTCACACAATCTCTTGCCCACTTCCAATATTTCTCAGAGCTATTCCTCCAGCCCCATCAGTCGCTCTCCTCACCCAGGCCTGAGCCGGGCAATACTACCTGGCAACATAGTGTTGTTGGGTAGGCAGGGTGATGAGAGGGTAGTTGGTCTGCCACACTGAAGGCCAAGTGAGGAAACAATTGGTGAATGGAGAATGAAGCAGGGGGGTCTCTCAGAAGAAGGAGGCACCCAACCAGGTACACGTTGATCAGAGTCGCATCCAGGCAATCCGGGCATAACGTCGGGTATGCGATGATACGGGTCTCACCAAACCTTTACGTTCACACAAAATGAAGTGTTGAAACATCCGTAACTCCTTGGAAATGAGGCACAGCATTCAGCATACATCAATTTTAGTCTCACAAGATAGTTCTGGTTACTCACACGATCGAAGAGTAGCAAATTCTGTAGCTCCCTGGAAATAAGCCACAACGTTAAGTGTATGTCGATATTGGTCGCAACAGACAGTTCAGGTCACCCACAGACGCAGGTTCATCAATGCTTCACGAGGTAGAATGAAGCAGCACTACGGTTACACCACCACCATCCAGGGTTACAAACTGTGAATCAGACACCGCACTCAATGAGCATGCAGTCATTGTGTCGCATGAGAGAGATGCAGCACGATTGCCGAAGAGGGCCACGCTGGGTCCCACAACCGGTGAATCCCTTCACCTCCAAATAGACGCTGATGCGTGTCAAGGTCCCCAATATGCAGGGGGTCCACATGCCTTAGATTCAGGACAGGCTTCGAAGCTCCGCACAAGGCGATCTGGTCTCTAGGCACAATTCTTAGTTCACCACCCATTCCCATGCTGTCCTACCAGCTGAAATCTAGCAGATGATGTGGGCAATTGAGAGGGCACCACACTTCAGGTGTCAAATGTAGACGATGTGGGTCCCACTTAGTAGGTCTTTGATGTCCCTGAGACTGCCAGGAGAACAAGGATCAAGGTCAACAAGCCATTGGACAGCACACAGATCAATGCCATTGAAAGGGATCACATGCCCTTTCTGAATAGTGGCTCACCTGGGCCGACTACCTGCTGCTATGTGGCTCTTCATGGAGCCACACAGCAGCAGGTTGTTGGCACACACCAGCCACTATTCAGAATGGGCATACGGTCTTTTTCAAAGGCAGTGATCCCCCTTTATGCATAACGGAGTCCACTGGCAATGTGCACCATGTCGTTTCAGATTCTCCAATCCCACAACTGCACAATTGTATCTCACCCTTTGCTGTAGGAGGGCACCAATAGTAATACTGGAGTATACCTTTGAAGTTGGGGTGGGTCAAAGGAACCACAGGTGTCTAGCCTAAATCCCTGTCTGCCATGAGACCATGGAATGCAGATCTTAATATTTAATTGGGCCATGCTCTGGCTCCAGAGAGCAGTGTCAAACCATCCTCCTAAAGTTTCTGCAGTCAGGCCCACAAATGGCAGAGGCCAGTTATTCCAATTGAATAACCAGTGCTTTATAGCAGTCACTGGGGAATGCCCAGATGTGCTCCCTCAACCTCCAGTGTGGTCTGGAGCCAAGAACCAAGGCACACAAAGAGCTTTAAGGCATAGGAATGCCCACCTTCTAGTAGTGGCATTTCTACACAAATCATCAAAAAGCCACCTTGGACACTGGCAAGGGATTGTCACTGTGAATCCAATGATAGGAAACATCACGAGGCTGCTCTCCTGCAATCCACTATTGCAGCCTGATGTGATTTCCACTATTTCCCCATGTTAGCCTTTAGAAAAAGCAAACCACATAGGTAGCAAAACACACATGGTTATTACCCACAACCTGAGCAGGGGACAGACATGTCTACTTGCCCTGACTTTCCCCTACCACTAGCTCACCCTTTAAGAGTACCCTCTCGGTACTCAAGTGGAAGTGAAAGGTCCTCTCAGGATGGGTAGTGGCTCACACAAGCCAACCTGAGAAAACGCATAATTGCACGCATCAGCCGGCAATGGCAGGCTGGACACGTACTTAAAAGAAAGGGTAAGCGGAGCTCACTGAGTTGCATTAAGCTGAATTCTGCAGATTTGCATAAAAATAGTGTGGAACTCCGCAGAATTCTGTGAAAGGGTGGAGTTGCTCCACTCGTCCACCCCTAGGTCACAGCAGGCTCGGGAAAGCAGACTCTCAAGTCTCAATGACTAGATCTGACCTTCCCAACAATGCCGTACCATCTGTACAACATCACAACCAGAAACCAAGCAGGGACCTTTAGGCTGTGCTTCTAGCAGTTTTCCTCAGTTAGCTTTTCAGATAATGGATGAACAAATTGAAAGTGTGCATCGATTTGGTGAAGTTTCTAGCTAATGTACAGGGTTTAACACTGTGAGCGTTAACTTAGTCAAATTATTCCCTGTTGCACGTGTGATTTTGAGGAAATTAATTACTTTTTGCCTCAGGAATATGGAGCTATAATGTGAGATTTATAAACAGCAACAAGGCAGCATATAAACATTATTAAGCATAGGGCTCAAATATGAAGCCTATGGAATCCAATAAACTGAAAAAACATATCCCCATCTCTGTCCTCTTATATGTCGTGTGTCAGCAAATTATATCACCACTCTCCACCAATGACAGTGCAGTATTCATATGGCACCCTATTGAAAAAATACTCTGGACACTTGCATACTTGTCATGCATTTCATTAAATAGCACCCTCACTCTCATAACCTCAATGTCTTCACTTTCATTTACACCTATTTTTTCCACTGAAAAACAAAATGTCACACACAGAACCTGACACCTTTCGTCAGCACTGTAACCCAAACACTAGTCTTTCAAACACAGATAAACTCATCCCTCTCATGAGACAGTCTGTGATGCATACCAAACCCCAAAATGGTGAATGACGACACATCATGGGCTCACCAGTTACGCAAGGTGTGCTGCATTCATGCGGCCACATAGAATTTATTTCCTTCATATAACTTTGCTAATCATTTCAAATTCAACCAAGCATCGGTGTGTCCCATTATTGAACCATGCATCAGTATGTCCCATTACTGAAATGAGCATTGGTGTGTCCCATTAACATAGTATCAGTGTTGTGTGTCCCTTTAATGAACCTAGCAGCAGTATTCCCCATTTTCCACCCATCATTAGTGTGCCCCCCCACGAATTCAGCTGGGCACCGCTGTGCCCTCCATCGTATTAGTACTTATCACAGAGGGTGCACTTCAGTAGTCTTCTTGATTGTACCACTTCTCAGCCCCTTCCTCTGTTAACCTTAAGCCTCAAATGGTTGTCTTAGCCACTTCCTATACTTCGGTCACAGTCAGCCCCCATGATATAGTTTCCTCCACATATTTTGCAACCTAGTAGTCAGATAATGCAATGGCACCCACTTTCCCATTCCTGCTTTTACTCCACCGACCAACGCTGCTCTTTAACTGCTTATCTTTTCCTCCTATTTTCCTTTCTGATCTTCTCAGCCTTTTACTATCACCTGACTCTTCTTCAATAGTATTATGTGATGATGGCCGGGTCATGCTACCAAGCGGGCTGGTCTGACGAATTTGTGCAATTCCAATTGCCAGGAAAAGAAGCGTGAACAGAACTCAGGCCACATAACAAAGTGGAAAGAGCCTCTGAGAGAAAATGTTTGTGCAAACTTTTACTCTCTCTAAACTGCAATGGCGATTGGTGGTTGCCGGATACCAGTAAACTCCAGTTTTGCCACACTCTGCCCTCCAAGCAGAGAGTGGAGTAACAAAAACTCTTTTAACTCGGCCGGTGGAACAGAGTTTGTCGCCTCTCCTTACTTAAGAGCACCATTGGTGCAAAACGCACCTCAGCCTGCAACAGCAGTCTGGACACAAATTTAAGACACGAGGTAGGCACCACTTCCTAATGTGTGTAGGAAGGCTTTTACACTTTCACACAGTATTTACAGTGGGAAAGTGCCCTAAGCCCTAAGGCCACCTTAAGAGAATCAGGAAAACTTGGCAGGAAATAGCAAAATGTTTGGGGAAACCCTATCGGAAGGGGTCAGGTCTAAATGGCGTCGGCCCCAGCTCCTAGGTAGTCCTCATCACTAAGGCAGAAGAACCTAGACAGACCATCAGCAATGAAGTTGATGTCCCCTGGTTGATGCTCCACCATGAAGTCCATACCCTGTAGGGAAATGGACCACCTCAACAGCTTTGGATTCCTGCCCCTCATCTGCATGAGCCACTGGAGGGGTCTGTGGTCCATTTGAACAAAGAAGTGAGATCAAATACAGCCTCAGCTTCTTCAGGTCCCAGACCACTGCAGAGGCCTCCCTCTCTATCACGCTCCACCTTTATGTCCAGGAAAGTAATCTCCAGGAACTATAGGCTACCGGCTGATCCAGATCCTCATCATTCAACTGTGACAGCACTGCCTCAATACCATGTTCGGAGGTGTCTGTCTGAACAATTAATTCCCAAGATAAGTCAGGGGCCCGAAGCACAGGAGCTGGTGACATAATCTGTTTGAGGGAGTTAATTATAGTTTGGCGGGCTCTATGCATATTACATTCTGGGGCTGCCTTTTGGAGGACAGCTCTGTTAAGGGGGTCACAATAATGCCAAATCCCTTGATGAACCTCTGGTAATACCCGGCGAGGTCCAGGAAGTTTCTGATACCCATTTGGGTCATGGAAGGCTCCCAAGCCAGGATAGGTTCCACCTAGGCCTGGAGAGGTTGCACTTTACCCCTGCCCACTCCGGTATCCCAAGTACACAACGGATCCTTGCCTTATCTGGCACTCACAGACCTTGATAGTGAATCCTGCTTGCTGCAGGGCCTGGAATACTTTGTGTAGGTTAAAGAGATGATTGTCCCAATTGTTACTGAAGATGGCAATATCATCCAGATATGTAGTGGAGAAGATCTTCATACTGGCAAAGACGTGGTTCGCCAGACTCAGGAAGGTGGTGGGTGCATTCTTGAGCCTGAAGGGCATGACCTGAATTGGTAATGCCCTTCCGTAGTGGAGACGACAGTTTTCTCCTTGGCTACCTCGGTGAGGGTGATCTGTCAGTACCCAGAGGTGAGGGTGAGTGTACCTTAACTGCTGGGTCACACCCAATCTGCCAATCAACTCATCTGCCCGCTGTTAGACCTGGCATCATTGGTGTGGGATTCCCCTTCATTTTTACCTGAGCCTTCTGTGTTTTTGCTGTGTGTTGGATTTCATTTTGCTGGTCTAGATGCTTTGGGCACTTTGCCACTGCTCTTCAAAGCCAAAGTGCAGTGCTCCCTTTGTAAATTGTTGTTATGGATTAGGGTTTTCATAACTGGCTTATTTGATTTACTAGTCAGTTCCTAGTACAGTGCAATGTGTGTGCCTTGGGCCTGTGAATCAAATGCTCCTAGTGGGCCTGCATCACTGGTTGTGCCACCCACATAAGCAGCCTGTAAATGTAACCATCCCTTTTCTTACATGTTAGTCACCCCTAAGGTATGCCCATGGCATCCCTGTGGGCAGGGTGCAGTGTATGTGAAAGGTAGGACATGCCCTGGTGTGTGTGGCATTTCCTGCTAGTGAAATGCTGTCAATTATGTTTTCACTATTGCAAGGCTATCTGTTCCCATAGGATAGAATCAGTAATTTGCTTACAACATCTTATACGCCTAACTACTCCTGGGAACAAGGTAGGAAAATACAGTTTAGTATGCCTGAACTCGGAAAGTTAAAATGCATCCTTTAGTGAGGGTGATTTTTACATTCTGTGTTTGAAAATGCCACTTTTAGAAAGTAGGAATTTCCTTGCTTAGCCATCCAGTGTGGCTCTTCTAGGATGTGTATTGACTGTCTGGCTTTTGAGTGACAGGGGCTGGGGATGTGCAGTGACTCTAGAGAGTCTAGATGAGTCAGCACTAGGCTAAATAGGCCTGGTCTGCATTTGGAGTGGTGGGAGGAGTAGCATCTAAACCTGAATAGGTCTGTGCCTGATTTCCACAATAATGGCTCTGTACCTCGTGGTGTATCTGGAGCCAGGGCTTACACTGACAATGGAGGTTGATGTGCACTTGCAAAGTGCCCCCAGGACTGGTTTGGACTGGGATTAGAGCCCTGAGCCAGGAGAGAACAAAGAGATTTACAGTATAAAAAGAGGGGCCCAGACCCCAGACTTCTAGATCACTTCTGGGAAATCAAGAGGAACCTTTGCCAAGGAGAAGAGTTGGAGAAACTGAGGAGGAATACTGCCCCTTTGCTGTTTCCTTTCTGGGGTTGGCCTGCAGTGGCTACTTTTTGCCAAGGAAAGGTAAAGGAAAGTTGTTTTTTGCTGTGTGCCCTGCTCGTGGAAGATCTCCAAGGGCTTGAAGAAGAGCTTGCCTCCTTTTCTGAAGTCTCAGGGACACAAAGACTTCACCCCCAGCTCCCTGGAACTTCCTTGCTAGGAGTTAAAATCTGCCAAGCGATGCCTGTAGCTGTTCTCGGCCTTTGGAGGTTGTTTTGGCTGTTGGGAGCTGGAAGAGCAATGCAACAACAAGCGTGACGCATCCGTACCTGTTTCCGACGCATCGCCAAAGAAATCTTTGCAGTGCCTGCTCGTAGCTCGAGAAATCACTGCACACCACATCAAGTGCACCAGTCTCTGAAGTCCGAGATCACTATACCAATTCTGACACAAGCCCTGCTGACCAGCTGTAAAAACCATGCATCATACTGAATTGTCACATCTCATAGAGGTGCCAGGAATGTCGCATCGTTTGGGGACGCAGTAAGAAACCGACTCATCACCTCCCCACGCAGTAATAAACCGACTCATCACCTTCTCTCTGGTAAGGGACCGACACATCCCCTCCCCTGCGCAGCAATAAGGAACCAGCGCATCACCTCCCCTGGAGCAAGGAACTGACGCACCACCTTCCATGAGTTTAAGGAACTGACGCATCACCTTTCCTGCTGCCTTTTTTGTTTGTGTGTGTGACGCATCCAAGGTACTTTGTGTGAAGAGTGTCTCATCTGCAATTTGTTTTGAACTGAACTATTTCTACAATTTGAAAGTCATATTTGTGTTACTGCATTGTGGATTTTTGTCAGTTTGGTTTTGTTTGGTTTAGATAAAGATGACTTATTTTTCCAAACTGGTGTGAGGTCCATTCGTAGTGTCTTCACTGTATTACTGTATATGTTCAGAAATGCTTTACACACTGACCCTGAGATAAGCCTGTCTGCTCGTGCCAAGCTACAAAGGAGGTGAGCAGGGGTTATTTTAGAAGTCTATTCCACTTAACCTGACTAGAAGCAAGGGTCCCTATTTGGACAAAGGTACCTACCCCATTTCTACCACCCGTGCAATTGGATGGACATCCGTACAGGTCACCAAGTTCAGCCCCTCTATTGCCGTGTCGACACAGAACCTGAGTTCAGGTGTGGTGCCTGTCAGAGTGGCTTTTGGTAACAGAACCACCGGGCTGGACCAGGGGCTGCTAGAGGGCTCTATGACATCCAATTCGAGCACCTTAGACACCTTCACCATGATGGTAAACGTCACCTTATCTGACAACCTGTAAGATAGCTCTTGACAGAGAGGTTGTCTCCTGTGCCCACATCATGGGTACACAGGTAGGTCGTCCCAGGGATAAGAGAGAACAGAGTGGGAAACTGCTCTAAAACTCAAGGACAGTCCCTAAGCAGGTCTGGAGTGAGGATTGGGGACAGGACTACTCCTTCCACTGACCCATCCATCTACGTCTACTCTAGGACGTCAGGGAGAGGTTCACTCTCCTCTTCCTTCTCCCTATCTGTCACCATAAGCAAGGTGACCTCAGACCTCTCAAAGTGTGGCTTGAGGTGATTGATGTGCAGTACACAGAGGAGCTGCCGCAGGGTCCTGAGATCCACCAGGTAGGTGGTCTCCCCATTCCTCTCAATCACCTCATAGGGCCCAGTCCATTGGTCCTGTAGGGCCCCCAACTCAGCAGTCTCCATTACCCACACTTTCTGCGAAGGACTCAATTCCACAGGAGTGGCATATTTGTCATACCACTTCTTCATGACCTCCTGGCTGGCGTCTAATTTGTGGAAGGCTTGCTTCCATAAATTGGCAATTTGGCTTCAGAAGGCGATCATGTAGGTTCCTATATTTCTAGGTGTTCTCTAAGGAGACTGCTTTCAGCCCTCCTTGACCAAACTTAAAGGTCCCATAGAAGCTTGAAGGGGCTAAAACACACTTCCTTCTGAGGGACCTTCTGGTAGGTAAACAATGGGCATGGTAAGACGACATCCCTCTTTTCCTCAGGGCCTGTGGCAGGCCTCTGATCATGCCTTTCAGGGTATTTTTGAATCGTTTAACAAGCCTATTAGTGTGGGGGTGGTAAGGGGTGAGGAAGGTAAATGTCACTCCAGTCTCCTTCTACATGGCCTGCATAAAAGCAGACATGAAGTTCATGCCCCTCTCAGACACCACCTCCTTGGGAAATCCTATCTGGATAAAAATCCCCATCAGGGCCTTCGCCACCGCCACCGCAGGTGCAGTCATATTCCTGTGTTCTGAGGCCGTCTGGGAATCCAAAGGCCTTACTATGTCGCAGCTTACCCTCTCGAAGGGGGAGTCAAACACGGGCAAAGAATTAAGGGGAGCTTTAAGTTTTCGCCCTGTGTTGCCACTGGCCTGGCAAGTCACATAGGCCCTGCAGAATGCATTTGAAGACACCTTGAGTCTGGGCCAATAAAAGTGATGAGCAAGCTGGGCAAAGGTCTTGTCCTGGCCCAAATGTCCTGTCAGAGAAATGTCATGGGCTAGTTCTAGTACGAGGGCCCAATAACTCTGGGGGACCACCAGGGCCCTGTGGGCCCCCTGGCCAGGATCCTTAGATTCACTGTACAGAAAGTTTTCCTCCCAGTAAAGGTGATGAGTCCTGGACTCACACTTGGTGTATGTAAATCACATTTGTATTTAACACACATATTAATCAACACAACATTAACATCATGTATTTCTGGGCATAAATGACATTCAGATTTATTATTAGCAGTACTAGACCCAGCCATGTTCAAATTACATCAGCAATATGCCCTCTTTAGAAAGATCCTAATCTATACCCAACCAGCACCCTTAGGCGGTGCAACATGTTTTCCATCCCGGCCTTAGCCTAGCAATTCTTACAATGTAAGACCACACAGTTAGATGGTGCACCCAGTGTTACAACCATATCAGATATATGTACATAAAAAAAATACACCACTTTTTGGCAGCACCACAGGCCGAGGCCTCGTGGGGAAAACCAATGTCAAATGTAATGCTTTTCTGGCAAGATATAAATTTATCGGCCAAACCGCTGTCCAGTGTTTGGAATTACGGGTGGTTCCTTACTGTCATTCCCACACACACTTATTCTGCACTTTTATGTGGTGCCATGGCTATCAGGCAAGTCTGTACGAAAGCACTCACACACATTACGCACTCAGCACCCTAATGTGGTGCAAGAAATATCCAGCAGGTCAGTTGTTTACACTCTGAAGACACTCTGGCCCCAGGCCTCTTTCCGCCCTCCAAATCACCTAGACTATCCTAAACCCACAGATTGGAGACATCCTCATTCTCCCTCCAGGCACTAGGCCGCACACAGATGTAGCCACTCTCGGTCAGTGTCCCAGAAAGCAAATGGTAGTAGGCAGCAAGGTCAATAAGGCGGCAGTCGACAATAGGGGTTTGGCACCACTCGACAAGCTCTCCCACAGGATGCAGAGCAGACACGAACCGGAGGCACTATACAGTCACACCAAAGGGGTCTCCCAGGGCTTTCCGGCACCAGCTCAGTCCCGCGAAGCACACGGAGGTCACACAGTCTCTTGACCCACTGCAAAAGTTCTTGGAGGAGTTCTTCCAGCCACGTCAGTCACTCTCACCACGTATTGCCCGGGTCGGGCAATACTACCAGGCAACACAGTGTTGTCAGGGAAGGCCAGGTCAAAAGTGGGCTGTTGGTCCGCCACACTGAGGGCCAAGTGAGTAAACAGTAGGTGAATGGGCAACGAAGCTGGGGCACCCTGTCAGGTGCACGTTGATCAGTACTGCACCCAGACAATCCAGGCACAATGTTGGGTGGACCATGACACGCGTCGCACCAGACCGTTCTCGTCACACAAAACAAAGAGTTGCAAAATCCGTACCTCCTTGGAAATGAGGCACAATATCTAATGTACGTCGATTTTGGCAGCACCAGAAAGCTCCAGTGACTCACACGGTCGAAGAGTTGCAAATTCCGTACCTCCCTCGAAATAAGGCACAATGTCCGGTGCATGTCGATATTGGTCGCACCAGACAGTTCTTCTCACACTCATAGGAACAGGTTCAGCAATACCTGACGAGGTAGAATGAAGCACTAATATGGTTACAGCTCCACCTCCGAGGATTGCAATGACTATGCAGTTGATGTGTTGCACAAGAGAGGGGCGGCACGATTGATGAAGTGGGCCACGCTAGATCCTACAACCAGTGAATCTGCTCACCTTCAACTAGATGCTTTTGCGTGCCAAGGTCCCCACAATGCGGGGTGACATAACTTAGATGCAGGCCAGACTTCTGGGCTCTGCACAAGGCGATCCGGTCTCCAGGTACAGTTCCGTGCCCACGCTGCACTACCAGCTGGAATCCAACAAACAATGTGGGCAATTGAGAGGGCACTGCGCTTCAGGAGTCACAGGTAGACAGTGTGGGTCCCTCTTAGGAGATCTTTGATGTCCCTGAGACCTACTTCAGGGTGCCACACAGCAGCAGATAGTTGGCCCATGCCAGCCATTATTCAGGAAGGGTGCACACTCCCTTTCAATGGAAGTAATCCTCCTTATTATTTTAAGGGAACCCACTGAGTAACCAAGGACCAGGGGTATTGGTTTGTAAAGCAACAGAGGTCCTTGACAGTTTTATGTAAGAACTTGAATTGATTATAGGCCACAATCTGCACTATAATGATAAGGTGTCCAGCCGGACCCTGTTTATTAATCAATACACAATAGAAAGGAGATTTCAGAGCACACAAATTTACAGTGGGATGCAATCCTGCATCCAGTACACAAAACAATAAAACATGACAAACAATATTTGCAAAAATAAAGTATATCTCAGGCAAAGTTAGAAAACTAGTGAGACGCTAATGAAGTAACAGAATCAATCTAGCTGTGCTCATGTAGTACAACACAATTGGGTCACACGATGGAGAGCTTGTGCATAACTACATCAACTGTCGACGGCGTTTCGATCCCATTAAAAATGAAGGATCATCATCAGGACTGACAATGTTTTGCCTGAATAATAAGCCTGTAAAAGAACAGGGAGACAAAGAACATAAGGAACATTTGTTTAAAACCTCTCCTAGAACATCGACTCTGACCAGATTTACAGACCATGCTTATAGTGGATAACTGCCATACGTGAGTGTGCAAAACGTGTGTTGTGACAGGCACACACTGACAGTCAAGGAATTAAAAATGGTGAAATTTTCGTGGTGGGTGGTGGGGATCACTGGTGTGACTATTGAAGAGAAAGGTGATATAGTGACAATGGCAAGCCACTACTCTAGAGGGGGAAGGGAGAGTACAAGGTAACAATGGCCACCTGGACAATGGTACAACTGTACTTAGTTGTCCAAAGCATCTGGTGTCGAGCGTTCCAAGCCACGGTGTGGTTCTGAGGAAATGAAGGGACAGGGTGAGAACTAGGCAGCCCTGGTAGGACGGGAGCCCAGGTACTTGAATCGGCGTACATACCTATGCCTAAATTGAAGGCACAAGGGACAAGCATCCAGGGGTTTCGCTGAACATCGTGGTGTCGGGCAGATTACGTTAGTGCCGAGGGTCGTGGATGGCCCAGGATCAAAAGGGATCGACGCTGTGGTCGTATCTGTGGAGGAAATAAAGCTCCGTTAACGGAGCCAAAAATCGCTGCTGGTTCCCGTGGGTTATAGGACGGAGAGGTGGCCATACCTGCAATTCCTCCGGTGGAATGCCGTATTCAAGTGACCGGGAACCGCTCTTTGGAGTTAGTGTCTGAGCCTAATAAGACAATGGAAAGGAAACACCACGATGTTCCGCTAAACCCCTGGATGCTTGTCCCTTGTGCCTTCAATTTAGGCATAGGTATATACGCTGATTCAAGTACCTGGGCTCCCGCCCTACCAGGGCTGCCTAGTTCTCACCCTGTCCCATCATTTCCTCAGAACCACCCCGTGGCTTGGAACGCTCAACACCAGACGCCTTGGACAACTAAGTACAGTTGTACCAATGTCCAGGTGCCCATTGATACCTTGTACTCTCCCTTCCTCCTCTAGAGTAGTGGCTTGCCATTGTCACTATATCACCTTTCTCTTCAATAGTCACACCAGTGATCCCCACCACCCACCACGAAATTTTCACCATTTTTAATTCCTTGACTGTCAGTGTGTGCCTGTTACAACACACGTTTTGCACACTCACGTATGGCAGTTATCCACTATAAGCATGGTCTGTAAATCTGGTCAGAGTCGATGTTCTAGGAGAGGTTTTAAACAAATGTTCCTTATGTTCTTTGTCTCCCTGTTCTTTTACAGGCTTATAATTCAGGCAAAACATTGTCAGTCCTGATGATGATCCTTCATTTTTAATGGGATCGAAACGCCATCGACAGTTGATGTAGTTATGCACTAGCTCTCCATCGTGTGACCCAATTGTGTTGTACTACATGAGCACAGCTAGATTGATTCTGTTACTTCATTAGCGTCTCACTAGTTTTCTAACTTTGCCTGAGATATACTTTATTTTTGTAAATATTGTTTGTCATGTTTTATTGTTTTGTGTACTGGATGCAGGATTGCGTCCCGCTGTAAATTTGTGTGCTCTGAAATCTCCTTTCTATTGTGTATTGATTAATAAACAGGGTCCGGCTAGACACCTTATCATTATAGTGCAGACTGTGGCCTATAATCAATTCAAGTTCTTACATAAAACTGTCAAGGACCTCTGTTGCTTTACAAAGTAATCCTCCTTAGGCACAACAGCGTCCTCTGGCAATGTGCACTACAGAGTTCCAGATTCTCAGGTCTTACTTCCCCACAAGTGTATTTCTCCCTTTGCCGCCTTATGGCACCAGTAGTTATACTGGAGTGTGCCTTTGAAGTTGGGATGGGGCAAAGGGCCTCCCTTTGAAGCACAGATGTCTCTCATTCAGTCTTGTCTGCCATAAGGCCTTGGAATGCAGATCTTAATCTTTAGTGGGACCATGCTCTGGCTCTAGAGGCTAAGTGTCAAACACTCCTCCTACAATCTCTGCAGCCAAGCCCACAAATGGCAGAGGTTGGTTGTTCCAAATGAATGCCCAGTCTTTCATAGCTGTCACTGGGAAATGCCTAGATGTGCTCCCCCAACCTCCAGTGTGGACTGGAGCCAAGCAGCAAGACACACAAACAGCTTTAGAGCATGGGAATGCCCACCTTTTAGTAGTGGCATTTCTAGGCAAATCATGACAAAGCCACTTTGACCACTGGCAAGGTGTTGTCTCTGTGAATCCAATGATAGGAAACATCATGATTCTGCTCTGCTACAATCCACTATTGCAGCCTGAAGTAATTTCAACCATTTCCCCATGTTAGCCTATTGGTAGAGCAAACATCATAGGTAGTGAAAGCACACATGATTATTCCTCACTACCTGAGCAGGTGACACATGTGTACCTGCCCTGACTTTCGACTACCACTCTCTTCACCCCTTAAGATGTACCCCCAGGGTACTGAGGTTGAAGTAAAAAGGTCCTCTCAGCATGGCTAGTGACTCACACAGGCAGTCTGAGTAAATGCTGTTTAACTGTGCTTACCAGCCCGCAATGGCAGGCTGGACATGTATTTAAGAGCAACATCGATGCAAAGCGCACCCCAGCCTGCAATGTCAGACTAGACATGCTTTTAAGACATGAGATAAGCACCACTTCCTAATGTGTGTAAGAAGGTGTGCGCACTTTCCCTCTGTAATTACAGTGGGAAGGTGCCTTAGTCCTTAAAACCACCACAAGAGAACCAGCAAAACCCGGGAGTAAAATGCAAAAGGTTGGGGAAATGCTACCTGAAGTGTTCAAGTCTAACACATATCCAGAGCAGCGAAAGTAGCAGAGGCTAGTGAGCCTGGGGCAGCTGCCACAAAACCCCACAAACGTACCTCCTCAGTACCAAGCACAGAACTTATCATATACTCAGTCGCAGGGAGGTCTGCTAGTTGCCACACAACCGCAGCAGGTATCAAGTAATTGGGCAAGCATGTGTCAGCAGCAACCAAAGACAAGGAATCCAGCACACAATGGACTGGGGCCACAACCCCTGCAAGGAAAGGTAAAGATGTGGGAGGTAGTTCCTTCACGCAACCACAGAGCAAAAATCCACCGTAAAATAGACTCCCCCAGCAGACAAGGACAGAAGGTAATGACCCCAGCGACTTATCACAACCGTAATTCCCATACCCTCTTTTCCCAAAAAATAAATTGTATCAGAACAGAAATGACTACAGACATCATTGGGGACCGAAAAAGTTTGTACTTTCGGGTTGCTGGGTGCTAAGTCAATCAGGTGTCCACACCAGTTCAGCATTGATGGTGATTCCATGGGAGCACAAAACAATCAGGTTGCATAAAGTGCCTACAGAAACTAGGCCCCACTTTGCTGCTGATATCCTGGGGCAGGACAGTCTGATGAGGGGACGGGAAGGAAAACTGGGTAAAAAGCCGACACCAAGGTCCCACAGCCAAAGTCTAATGGGATGCATTCCGCTCACCAAGTCAAAGTGTCCCCATTTTCGGGCATCATGTCCACGCTTAATGATTCTTTCATGGCATGTAGACCCAACAACACCTCCAAATGCTCTAAAAGCCTCCAAATCATTGGACCCCTCCCTTTATGAATGAAGCCATCCTTCCTGACAGGAACAATGTTCTTCTTGCACCTGGGATGATGGTACCATAAAACTCCACCCCCCCCCCATTTCTAAGAGGCCTCGGTGTAGGATGACCAGATGTCTCACATTTGCCCAGACAGTCCCAATTTTTGGAAATCTGTCCCAGCAGATTTTCCCGGGTTTTTGAGAGGCCCCACTGAACTAGCCTTTATGAGCCTATAGTTAGTCTATGTCCCATAGTGCCTAGGGGTCTGGGTTTGCTCTGTTAGTAAGCACCCTCTTCAAGGCATTCTACACTCCTTTGCAATGTTGATTTGTAAGTTCTACTCCTATTTTTGTGAAATGTCATGATTTTTGGGCTTTAGAAATCTGGACACCCTACCTCAGTGGGACAATGAACTTGAGTCTCCAGTTGTGGGTTAACTTAATCTTTCAGGGGGGAGGCCTGAGAGCAAGAGGGGTGTTAGGATGGAGACTTCCCAGTCTCTATCCCTGCTCCAGATGGATCACAGGGCACCGGATGTGCCCCTTCCAGGCTCAACCCCACTCCAAACATAGTCCACTCACATTGCTCCAGTCTTGAATGCACCCTCCAGGAAACAGTTGGCCCTGACTGCCGATCCCAATGAGGCAGTATATGAGCAGGGGGAAGATCCACAGACCAGCCTCTGCTCCTCTACAAGGGAAACAATTCATGATGCAGCTCAAAGAAACACCCAAAATAAAAGAGAAAAATGCCCAAAATGAACCCAAATTTAAGACAGGGTTGAGATCAGCTAAATCCATTCTGCCGATAGAACAACAATAATATCCGCATCCGTAGTAAGCATGCGATAGACCTTGTTTTCTTGCATATGCCCGTTTAGGTATTATATGGTAATGTACCCCAGGGTCACCTTCAAGGTTTTTAATAATTTTGAAGAACCGGGATAACCCACTTACTGGGTCTCGGCGGCGGGGGAACCGCCCAAGTCTTTCATATCTTCCATACTTATTAAAAGGAGACACAGGAGCCTTCATCTGCAGGAGGAACCCAGATTTATTTCAATAGCCCAGGCTATGGAACAGAGTCCCAAGCTAGTCAGAGACAAGACAGAGGAGGCTGCTACTTCACTCTGTTGCTTACAAGCCTTTTATACATTTTTCATCCCAGTCTTTTAGTTGTTAGTCCATTATTCAATCTGGGCAGAGTTTGCAGTTGATAACCAGATCCAGACGATGTTTGTAGTTGGTGACCTGGTCAAGGCTTGGTACACAGATCATTGTTCAGTAGGCTTGATCAAAGCCGGTCTTTCAAGTCATTGTTTAATCACCCTGATCAGGGCCCAACAGTCAGACCATTGTCCAGATAACCTGATCACGGTGACAAGGATGTTTACCAGGCTGGGAGCAGGAGATGGAAAACAAGCTTGTTTACACAGGGCGTGGGTGTCTCATGGCTTTCTGGTAAACTGCAAAGAACAGGAGGTTGGGTGTGCGACAGTTCCTGGGCAGAAATGCAGGCTGCAAGATGGTCTCTGTCATGTCAGTTTAGATTTTCCTCAGGCATCAGCAGAAACGACCAGTTGGGTCGTGTGGAAGTGTCTGACACGAGATGGCAATGAAAAAACAATGGAGTCCCGGTACAAATTATGCCGATCAGAAAAACACTTTTCCTCAGACTCTCCTTTTGCCATTGAGTGGCAAATACTTTAAGAAGTGTGAATGTTCATAAGACCATCTGTTTCTTGTTAGAGCATCATCATCATATTGGTGTTGTGAATGTTAGAGGGTGGAGGCTTGATGGTCTGAACACACATTGTACAGAGCACTGGCAGGCACTGAAAGCACAAACAGCAGGAGACCAGGACAGCTACTCCCAAGGCAAGGGAGATGAGGACCCTCCAACCCCACTGGGAAAGAAGACCCCAGATCCAGCCTATGAGGGACCAGTTGCCTTCATCCAGAGCGTGTAATATTGGTGCTCTGCAGGAGTCGGTGTAGGAGTTGGTGAGGTAACAGGATGGTAGATTACCAGCAGCCAACCAAGGATAGACAGGATGAGGGAGACAAACAGCGTCACCACGGTAGCCATGAAGCATTTACTATGCCGGACATCTGGTTTCTGGATTCGGGCGTTTTGGACAGCTGCCATTGTGCTAAGCCAGGGACCTCTAGTGGCTGCCTGTGATTGGTGGTGCTTCACTGGGCGCAGGTGCCAAGGAGCCCTATGGCATACCTTAGTGTGACACATCGGCACTACTCTCATCTGGGAAGATCACAGCCCTACAGCCTATCAGCACTTGGCGAAGTCAAGGGCAAGCCTTCCCTTGGGGGCGCAAGTTATATCGGTCGGAAATAGGAACAGTATGGTCAGGAAACAATTGTTATTGGTGTTGAGCAGAGTTAAGGGAGGGTTCCACCCTTCCTTTCAGTATGCTGTCACTCTCTGCTTCCGTAGATGTAGAATGCAGTCTGGCATCGCTGAATGGGACAAACGTCGGGACTGTTTCTGTTGTCCTTTCCTTACCCACTGGTCATAGGGGAGGGGCAGAGGCACACGCCTGCAATGCGACGCATGCACCCAATTCTTCTGACTTTCTACTTTAACGGTGGTGCGGGTGGCCAGCAACACCTACCGGGGCTGTATCCAGTGGGGCTCGAGGCTCTTGGTCCGTTGAAAATTTCTTTTAGGGCATATTCTCCAGGTTGGATAACGTGTCCTGGACCCTCGCTTTTGTCAGGTATGGCCTTGTGCACATCCACCGGGCCTGACCTTCGTGCTCGTGGAGTCCCTGTTCAGGTGCCATTTGAAGAACCAGGATAACCCACTTACTGGGTCTCGACGGCAGGGGAACCGCCTAAATCTTCCATACCTTCCATACTTAGTAAAAGAGACACAGGAGCCTTCGTCTGCAGGAGGAAACCAGATTTATTTCAATAGCCCGGGCTATGGAACAGAGTCCCAAGCTAGTCGGAGACAAGACTGAGGAGGCTGCTACTTCACTCTGTAGCTTACAAGCCTTTTATACATTTCTCATCCCAGTCTTTGGTTGTTAGTCCATTGTTCAATCAGGGCAGTGTTTGCAGTTGATAACCAGATCCAGACGATGTTTGTAGTTGGTGACCTGGTCAAGGCTTGGTACACAGATCATTGTTCACTCGGCTTGAACAAAGCTGGTCTTTCAAGTCATTGTTGAATCACCCTGATCAGGGCCCAACAGTTAGACCATTGTTCAGATAACCTGATCAAGGTGTCAAGGATGTTTACCAGGCTGGGAGCAGGGGATGGAAAACAAGCTTGTTTACACAGGGTGTGGATGTCTCATGGCTTTCTGTTGAACTGCAAAGAACAGGGGGTTGGGTGTGCGACAGTTCCTGGGCAGAAATGCAGGCTGCAAGATGGTCTTTGTCGTGTCAGTTTAGATTTTCCTCAGGCATCAGCAGAAACAACCAGGTGGGTCGTGTGGAAGTGTTTGATACGAGATGGCAATGAAAAAACAATGGAGTCCCGGTACAAATGATGCAGATCAGAAAAACACTTTTCCTCAATATCGACAGGAGACTCCATTACAAGATTTACGGTTATCTTATTTATTGGCTCCTCATGCTTACGTTAAAATCCATGCGACTTGAGCAATCTGGAAGCAACGCAAATCCCAACAGGTGAAAGTGATGAGTACAGTCACCACGGCTATTTAAATCCCAACCGCGCAGCCATGGTTGATCTTACTGCGCCCTGGGACCATATGTGATTTACACCTCAGCCTGAAAGAAGGTATGTGGCACGCCGTGATCACTTAGCAAGGGGATATAGTGGCTATATAGAGGCTCTATGAGTAAGCAGACGTAATCAACACTAGCTTTGTGCTTGCTCACATAATGCTTTTCGCTCTGATGCCATGCGGCCTGACATTTTTTTTAATTTGTTTTATTTTTTACTTCATACTAAAGGTTTTCCGTATCAGGAAACAATAACGTCGGGGAGCCGTTTATGACAAAGGATACCAAGGGATTCGAGCTTTCTGTTTCCCGCTGGCTCGATTTCTTAAGAGTGCGATACCACACTCGGGTCCTACTTATATTGATGCAGCTAATTGACTCCATCTATCCTAACCGTACTTGGGGGCGAAGTTAAATAGTTAAACTGTAGGCTGTGAACACGAGCAGTTATCTCCTACATTTATATCCAAACCCTATGTTTCCTCAGATTACTTCATAAATCCGTGCCTTCAAAGCCATCGTATAGGGGAGGAAAGGGGCACCTACAGTTGGAGGATAACTCCCTAATTGTCGAAAGTGCAGTTTCAAGAAGTTTTGCTTTTAAGTGTCCGTTAATAATCACGACCAGGTAACTACAGCCTGTTCTCTTGGATTTATAGACCTAAGAAAAGAATTAAGTAAGGGCCAAGTTAAGTTTAAAATTCAAAACTCACAATTTTAATGCTGTTGTGTCTATCTGTATTTTAGAAAGACAGGGTGTAGCCGCCTGGAAGAATCATACACATAATTTGTGGCCCCAGAGCCAATACCGAGGATGTATGTAGAGACATATCCCATATACAAGGTGTTATGAGTGATCGGATGATTGGATTTGACTGGTTTTGTCTCCATCAAGGAGGGTTCTGACTCATTTTTTGAGGTTAATCAGTTGAGCTTTTTGTCGAATGAGGTATGAGAGTGGATTTAATAATTTGTAAAGACGTGGGGTGTTGGGTGCCTAATGGGAAAATTCATGGCATGGTTATGAATGTAAACATGGCGGAACATTGTGGTTGACACAGTGAGGTAATTGTGGAGTTGTGTCGGGTGCAAAATATCCAACATGAATAGTAGGAATTGACACCAATTTAAGTCACTATGAAAGCCTCCTGTAATGTTTTTATTATGTTTTGTGCTGACAATGTACTGTAGCATACTATAATGGTTTATTGATGTTTTACGAGGACAATGTATTTACATGAATTTATATTTCTATATTCTTTTAGATAAATCTGGTTTTTAATATTGTGAGAAAAAAGAAAGACAACCAACTACTTTTGTCTTGAAAAAAGTGGTGCATATCAGGCAGCACACCGAAACCCGTCGACGCCAGTGTTTTTAACTAAATTCGTGGGACTATTGTGCTGAGCATTTGTGATATTTGCCTGACTTTGTTAATAGATCCCAATGAATTAAGTACCTGGGATGTTTCCTATATGATTCACCCCATTATATCTCTTTTTTTAAATGTGTTTTTTATGAATTTATAAAGATTGTAGGATCATGGATGTGATTCCCATAACTATGTTTTAACACTTTTTGAGTAATAAATACATTTGTATATTTCTTCATAACTTGTCATTTTCTATTATAGTGTGTTTATATTGATAACCTTGGGGGTCCCTTACTCTGGCACCAGTATGGATGAGATATTGAATGCACAACGTGAAAGGTGACTGCTAGTTGGTTTGATCCAAGGGAGTTTTTATTTTACACGATATCAGCTAAAGCCAGGTATCTGAGGCCACGGGAAGGGCCACATAGCACACCATGTGCCGGGAAAAGGGAGATGTACAAGCATAACATAAACTTATTCCCTGGGCATATGGCAACCACCAGCAACACCAAAGGGCAACTCGCCCCCTCTTTCCACAATTCATTGCACATGTAGCTAACATGTAGACTGAATAACACAACTCATAGTAAATGCAACTGGGGGAATATTTAAACAGGTAGCCCTCAGCAGAAAAAGAGTCTGAGGAGGGGGCCACACAGCAACCTGGCTCTTGTGCACACATAGGGGCAAGGCGCCTTGATTAAACTAGTGACATCCCTAGAACTCCTGCTAAAGTCACAGTTCTACCCCTCCCTGCACTCATGAGACCACTTCACAAACATGCCTAATGCTGACTTGACCACCCAGAACTGAAATGTCAGATAAGGTATGAAAACACCCAAGTAGGATTAGGTGGGGGCTCAATGGCCTATAAATATTTTGATCTGTCTAGGATACAAATAATCTCATCTCTCTCAACAAATCACTTTAAGACGTTTCCAACAGAGGTTGCCTTCTTATAACTCACTAGATCACAATTAGTAGATTGATAGAAACACCCCTGTGGTAATATACAGGTACCCCAAGATCATTGAGAATAGAGCATGTAATTAACTGAATTAACAACCAACAATGTTCTTTCAAAACAGGTAACAGCAAAATCACAAAGTGCCCTAATGCTGAATTGTCGTCAAGCCCAGGACCCAAATGAAAAAGAGACATTGCCCTACTTCTGCAAATAGAAGCAGGGAAAACACACGTGCCCTCAGCCAGAGGTCTGCTTAACACCTGCGTGGGCGCACTGTTCCAATGTGCAGTTGAGCACATCCAAGGAGATGACACACATGAATTAAATACTGCAAACATTTTTGAACTGGTCAGAAGAAACAAAGTCAACGGAGGAGCAAAGATGACTCCCAGGGAATCAATATATCAAATTGCAGTATCGTGACTAATATTATGTATATTTATATGTTTATGTATGGTCTGCCTACTATGGGCAGTCTCACACTTGAGTACTACCAAGGAACAGCTGAGTCAAAAGTGATTCACTAATGGGAGCTATCACACCTGTGTAGGGACCTCTTGTATGTTACCTACAATTACACAAAATGGAACACCAGCATCCCACATACACTTCACAATGCCGTTTTCCATAACACATGGTACCAGCACATGACCACAGTCAGCTCCCAAGTATCAGCCATGTCATGCTATGTCTGCTCATTGATTCCACATGTTCTAGAAAAAGATAGGCTTTACTTGTCACAAGAGGTAACTGCTGAGAAAGCAAAATTACTTGTTCACCTCTACCTATGTAGGTTAAAGACCAAGACCAAAGCAAACAAGACAGAATCGCACAAGGTAGTCATAAACCTGACCCAGTACAACACCAACCCAACAGTGCTACACACCCTCACTGAGCCTATGGATATCCAAACAGAGCTGGACTAGTTGCAAAGGAAATGCACCGTAGGGGAAGATATCACTTGGCCCGAGATTCCCCGGAGAATAGATTTTTGGAGGTAGCAAAACACCCAACTTAGTGCGCAAACACAGCTGCTCCAGCATCCATCTGTGGACTGAGAGTGGCTCTTAGTGTATCCAGGGCAGGCAAGTTGTTTCCTGACATGGAATTCCCATGTAGCTCATCAAACTCAGGGATAGAAAGGGGAAAGGGTCATCGCACGGGAGACAGTAGCCTGAAAGTATGACTACTCCATGTCAGGAAATCTGTGACATTGAGGTAGGTGGATGCACTTGGCTAGAAGGGAAAGGTCAACCACTGATTGTACAAAAACTTACACTGTATTCCTTACATTTCAGAGGGAAAGGAATGCTTCCAATCGGCATGAATGCTAACTGTGAAGTGAAACCACATGTTCTGGATATGCAATGGGGCACCACCACACTTATGGATTACTATTGGCACTGGGGAGACCATGCCTATACACAGCTAGTTCATGGATGGAGAAGACTGTGTTCCCTGGTCACCATGCTCTGGTCATTCCTGTAGAAGAGCTAAAAGACTTGTAGCAGAATATGTTATAGAAAATACAACTTTGCTGCACCAAGCTCATGAATAGAGAGCTGCAAACTATTTGGACTTGGCTCAATTTAAAGACATTTCAGAAGTGTTTAGATTGTTCATGGAAGCACAGCTGGGTTCACGGAGGTCAATACCCTTCTTCATTCTGCATACAAAAGCTAACACCAGGTGGCTACTAATTACCCCGTCGGAAATGTTCAAAATGATGACCAGTACTGAGCTCTGCCTCAATTCGATCAAGGAAGAAATGCGAGGCATCTACCTCATGGCAATGCAGCACTGTAATGTACTGGACTTAATGACTACAATGACGGTAGGGGTGTGTGCCAAGATCGGAGATGTCTGCTGTACGTTCATCCCAGAGAATGATATGTTATGTTATGTTATTAAGATTAATACAGCGCAATAATACCAAACGGTGTCTTGGCGCTAACAGTTCAGAAAGCAGGCAGTTGAACTATTCATTAAATAATCATGTCTTTAGGGCTTTACGAAAGGATGTTAGAGATGGAAGATTTCTGATGGAAAAGGGGAGGGTGTCCCAAAGTTTTGTGGCTCTACTGCCCCAGTTAGCCTTACAGAATCTCTGAAAGAGCATCAATTCTGCCCCTTCAGACTTAGGAAATCTGTTAAGGGAGTACCAGTTTAATGACCGCCTCAAAAACTGAGGACCGGTGTTGTGAAGTACCTTATATGCGACACATAAGGCCTTAAACTTGTTGAGATCCTTGAATGGAAGCCAATGCATTCAGGTGCTTACCTATTGCTTGAAACTTAGGGATCCCCAGAAGAAGCCTAGGTGCTACATTCTGGATCATCTGCAATCTATGAGTCTGCTTCACGGGCATTCCAAGAGAGAGCCCATTGCAGTAGTCCAATTTAGCCATAACTAGAGAGGTAATCACTGTTTTTCTGCTGTCGTTTTCAATTAGAGGTAGAATTTTCTTGATCCTCTTGAGTAGAAAGAAACTAGCTTATGATACTGCCTTGACTTGCGGTTTAAAATTTAGTTTGTGGTCTATAAGCACTCCTACATTTTGTGTTTTGATGACCGGGATGGGTGCTGCTCCCAATTCATCTGGCCACCAGATCTGTGGCCATTTAAGGGTATAATTCCCAACAGGATCATCTCTGTCTTTCCTGAATTAAGCTTGGGGCAGTGTGAACTTATCCATGCATTGACTGCCAACATACAATCTCTAAATCTATTTACTGGTGAGATAGCGCCTCTACAGATAGACAGGATGATTTGTGTGTTGTCCGCGTACAATGTTAGCGCTATGCCAAAGGATCTGATTATTGAGGCCAGTCCAGATACATATACATTGAAGAGTGTAGGGCTCATCGAGGAGTCCTGAGGGACCCCACATGGAAGAATGAAAGACAGGAAATCATAATTACCCAATGCCACTGATTGCATCCTATTGGATAAGTAACAAGAGATCAAAGCTAAGGTGTTGTCCGTAATGCCCAGCACATTTAGACAAGTACGTACTAGTTTATCATCGACTGTGTTGAATGCTGCCGACAGGTCGAGCAGGACAAGAGCACCACCTGCATCTTGGACGTCAGTGGTTTTTATCAAATCGGTCTTGTTGCTGTGCTCTGCCCTGAAATCAAATTGGGATTCATCCAGAAAGTTATGTTCCTGAAGATATTGGACAATGGAATACTGATGCTTGCCATTCAAGCACAGCATAATTGGTTCTCCAAGCTCCCACTGTTGCCAGTTACTGTTATGTTTCTATTGGTATGCGGGGCTATGCAATTGGGGATTACCTGTTATAAAAATACAGTCCTCAAACTGGGAAGAAAGCAAGTAATTAGGAAGGTAGTTGCAGTCAAAAGCAAGCATAAGGAACAACAGCACCACATAAAGTAAACGCACAAATGCATGTGTTAGATACTATGGTTAAAAAATAAACTAAAAAGGGAATGTTAATATGGAAATCAATGTGTTCATCAAAAAGTATGAAACCTCATCCTTATTAATAGAATTACCCATTCTGAATCTACCTCGACTCGCAAATATGTGGTCAAGCAGGCCCTGAGACCTGGGTCCAGGTTTCCTGATTGATGGGTCACGGGTTGGAGGGTGAATAGCTGGCAAGCAAACACTTGGGCAGGAAACTCTTGATCAATCCCACAGATAGGTGCTGCGACATTACAATGGTCAAGGGAGATTGCCCCAATAAAACTCAACTGGCCAGAGGGGGTAGGTGCGCTCCTAAGAACACCATAAAGGTAGATGCCACGTGAGTTAGGAACATATAGCCAATCGGGACCAAGTACATATAGTGATCATGAATCCCAATGCCGTACAACTGACACATTCACCACTGGCCACACCTTGTCCACGTGAGGTTGAGACCCACCTGTAGTAGCCATTTGACCATTTATTTATGATGACTTAAAAGGCAGGAACCAAGAGTCCTCACTGTATGTGGTACGCCAAAAACTTTTATGATCAGTCGCATTTTTGTATATAAAAAGGACCTCTACCAAATGTAAAATGAGACTGTCTTCAGACCTAGTACCTGTAACTGTTCTCCCAGCTGAACTATTATTTAAACAAACTGTTCCTGTTTGGCCAAACACCTTTTGTCTTCTGTTTTTTCTAAGGAGTTGAAACTAAGCAACATAAGTTTTTATGTAACTCTGCGGAATTCCATGGAGTGAAAATCCATGAGTTCCACCCACCCTTAGTTTCAAACTGCCATTTCGACCTGGTAAAATAAGCCTTTCCCCAGACCCAAACCTTCATTTTTAATATATACAAGTCACCCATGGGGAAGTCCCTACCAGCCGAGAGGGCAGGGTGCAGTTTGGAGATGTACTTTTTAGTTTTACATCCCCTGGCAGTGAAGAACTCTTAACTTTGTTTTTCACTACTGCAATGCTAGCTTTTCCCATAGAATAACATTGGAGTTACCGTATTATATTTAATAAGCTGTAATTTCCAAATGGGTGCAGGTAACTAGCACATGTTTGCTACTTTGAAATTGTAATGAAAAATAGTCTCTCAGGGTAATGTCAGATTTTAAAGTACAATTTAGAATATGCCACAAGTTGAAATGTACTTGCCCTAGCCATTTAGTACATGTAGCCTGCTTCTGGGCCACATGGCAGGGTGTGGTCTACATTTGGTCTCTGTGTATCCTTACTAGAAAGCCACACACAGTAGGGTGCTTATGTAAGCCTGGATGGGCCATCACAAGCAGGATAGGAGGGTGGAGCTGGGCACAGCCCTGCTTACACTTTAATAGGCTGTTTATAACTACCCACAAATCGCTGAATACCCCCTGTAGTTAGTCTGGAGCCAGGAAAGGTGGGAAGCATGTGCACTTCAAAAATAATTTCTAGAAGCTTCTCTCACCTTCCAGAGGAAGGGCACCAGGTATAAATATTTGACATCAGACATCAACTCTTCAGTACCTTTCTAGACAGTGGATTCTCTTCCAGGAATAAGGACTGCTGTGTTGCTGAAAGGACTGCCTCTCTGCTGGACTGGCTCTGACTGAACTACTGCCCTGCTGTGCTGACCTGCTGCCTGCTGCCCTCTTATCTCAGGAGGAGGACTGATCCTGCATCTGTTGGTCTGGCCTTCTGACTAGAGCCTCAGGGACAGAAGGCTCCCACAACCTTGAACCCAGCATCCTGACTCTGCCCTCTAAGAGTCCTACCTTACCAAGTGGTGTCACCAAAGTCTGGACCCTTGAAAGTGGGCCTGTAAATGCGCTGCCAGCTCATCTGTGAACCCAGCAGAATCAACACATCTCATCTGCTGCATGGCGCAATCCCATGCAGAACCGATGCATCATCTCTGCTGCAAAGGTTCTCTTGAAGCAAAGGACTCCACATTGACCTTGCAGCCCACATTTCAACCGTTACCTGTGCAAAACATTTCCGACGCAGGCCCTTGCATCTCATATCAACAGCAGCCTCAATGACAACACAGGTTCATACATCGCAGGCTCACAGCTATTCAGAACAAATGCATCATCTTGACTGCGCAACACATCCTCAACATCAGATTTTGCATTGCAAGCCCTCATCGACAGGGTCCTCGATAACGACGGGCCTAACATCGCAGGTCCACAGCACCTCGAACCCGGCGCATCACCTTGACTGTGCGACGCATCCTCGGTAATGGTGGGCAGAACACATCGAGTTTCATTCTACAGAATTCTGTGGATTTTCATAAAAACTCTTGAAGATTTCACAGAGTTCTACCAACGGACAGAAATAGGCATAGCATGCTGCTCGCTCTGCAATTTTGCTCCAGTATTGCGAACAGCACTGAAAGATCTGCGCAAACGGCACCATACAGTGCACAAGAGAATCTACTCAAGTGGCAGCAAATCTACTCTAGAAGCAACCCTCTGATTGCAAATGCTCGAGACTACCTGCAACCACCCAAATTAGCCAATGATACTAATGGGCACCAAATCTCGCTCACGTTTGTAGTTCTGGATCATCGTGGGAAAAAATTCTGCCACACGGCTATTGGTGGAATTTGGCCAGAGTCACCAAAATCCACCAAATTCTGCCAATTCTGTGGTTGGAATGAAACATTACAACCATCCTTAATTCTCAGCACAAAACCTCACAACGCTTCGCAACTAGGACCTAAGGTTCCTTTGTTTAGTGAGCCTAACCCGGTCCTTGTAGCCAGCCCGTGCTCAAAGTTGATAGTGTAATACCATACCTGAAATTACAAATATTGCACGGTATTGTAATGTAATTACAGGGTGAGGTATTTCTACAGTTTTTCACACTTGGAATGGGGAATTACACTACTATCTGTCTTTGTGCACTGATTTCTGTTGGATTTTCCTTAATTTAGTGGATTTTTCCCACATAAATTCTACCTGATTTGAACTGAAAAACAGGTGTAACACAAATTTTGGGAGGTACAAGTAGGGAAGGGTAAGATTTAGTTATTAATAAAACCCAGGGGCCTATTGGATAATGTAGATGGAAGGGTGAAGCTGGGAAGGAAGGAAATGCGAGATGAATCTTAATAATTGCATTTTAGGCTGGAAGCGTATTAGGATGCCATCATTTATTAGATTGCAAAGAGGGTACATGTATATGAAGTATAGCATGATTAAGCTGTGTGGGTCGTCAGCGAAGATATAGTACAGAAATCATGAAAAGGATATGTCTTATTTGCAGAGGTAGATGAGAAAAGGGCCAAGCACACTGTTTTGGTCAAGAGAGGCAGATATCCAAAAAATATGACACTGGGTATGATCAGTCAGGTACTAGGCTGAAAGTTATGAAGAATCCACTTCCTGTAAATTGCATCTGTCACATCTAAGTGGACACAATAAAGAATTGATTATCTGGGGGACCCATTGACCTTTAGATTACTTAGTGGTATCTTGTAAAATGTGTCTTGCTGAGGGTTGTGCTTCACTGCTTTAGGGCCCTAAGGTTCTCATTTCAAGTTGGTTAGAGAGGGGTGGGTTGCTTGCATCATATGGTAAACTACCCTTACCTCAGGGTGAGTTTTTTACCACGTGTGATAAATACCTCCTATTATGAATTTTAAACTTGAAAATGGGGCATTACATCCAGAATTGCTTTTAACACGAAGCATTCTCATGATTGATTTAGCTTTTTCCCTTTCTTTTACCTCGATACAATTTTGAAGGTTTAACCCTTTGGGATCTATCAGGGGAAAACTGTGAGGGTGTGATAATTATCACACAACTCGTAAGTCCGATTCTGGTGCAAAAGGTTTTGCACAGGAATCTGAATCTATCACCTTTAATGAGGGGTTAAACTTTTTAAGAACCTTTAATTATTTGACTCTACCTTCCCCTTTTGAAATGTGTGGGAGTAGTATGTTTTACCTACTAATATACAACTAGAGAATTGATACATTTAGCTCAATCTGAGCCCTTGGGCTTGACCATTCTGTGGGCCGATGTACGTTTAATTTGTGAGCAAGTAAAGGGACTGTCAGTGCTCTCCATTCTGAATAAAATGACTTCATAAATATTATCCATATATGTTGATACAACCATGACTGAACATTATACAAATAATGGAAGGAAAGACAGCACTGACCTTCCTCACCCAGTTTCAAGTTGAACAATGCATTTTAAGTAAAACAATGGTCAGTCATTTTTAAGTCAAAGGGACCTTCATGCATTATGGTGAATTACTTCAAGGAAGCACAGTATTACTTACTTAGAATAAAAAAACAAAAGTGCACGTGTGAGAAGCTGGCTTAGTATATGATGCGCGCTTATGTAAGTGGGCACCCTGCATGAATCCAGTGAACCCTTATGGTGATTTTAGTGGTCGTAGACAACCTTAAAAAGCTCTCTAAGTGGTAGCTGTGGAGATCAGCCTTCAGGCTTAGTCCAGAAGGAGTGTAAAGCAGCTTCATTTTCCAGAGCACATACTTATTGGTATAGATTGGGTGAAAAAGAACTAAACAGTGTATTTATAAAAGTATGTACTTATTATAAGACACTCACTAACACATACAAATATCTCCTGCCCAGAGATATACACATTGCTCACAATACTTTGCAAATAAAATAGATAAGCAGTACAAATAAGTGGTCGCCAGGGGAAGAGCAAACCATATACTAAAATAGTGGTATGCGAACAACAACTCAAGTCAAGACTATACCCAGAAGACGTAGAAGTGCTGGGGACCCAGGGAACCACCTGAGGTAAGTAACCAGAAACCCCACAGAGGCTGTGTGCCGAGTGGGAACACAATGGTAGGCTCAATACAAGTCAATGGGTAAATCGGGGTTGCAATTTTAAAGAAGAAAGACCCTTCCCAGTTGACCCTGAAGAAACCCTGTGGAAGACAAAAGTTGGAAGAGCCACCCCACCCATGGATAACCTAAGAATCAGGATACCTTCACCAGGGAAGCCAGGTGCATAGGTGTGTAGTGGCATTGGACACCGCCGTCGAACTCGATTGAGGACTTCAGGAAGATGCCTCTGATAGTGAAAGTATCCAGTGAAACCCAAAGGTAGATTCAAGATGAGAAGTACCTGCAAGCAGAGGGGACAGAGTCAGTGCCACTCAGGAGTGACCAGGAGGCACAAAAGGCGAATGCCCACCAATGTCTGGTGTTGCAGGAAAGCTGATGGTGACCTTGGAGCTGCAGCTGTGAAGACCAGGTGATGCTATGGAAGACAGGAGCTGTTCATGAGCTTTCCCACATCGGATCTCGAGAGCTGAGGGGTCGGTGTCCGTCAAGAGCACCAACAAGCCTTGGCAACTGCAACCAATGTGGGAAGCAAAAAAGGTGCAGTGTTGGGACCAGCAAGGTCCAGGTGACTCACCACAAGCAGGCGAGACAGAGCAGGTCTGAGCAATCAGGAAAGCCCACTGAATTCAGAGAAGACCCTCAAGAGGACCCACAGTCTGGAGGCACTGGGGTCGCAAGAGGACCTTGAGCAGCTCACCGAAGATGCAGGCCCACGGTGCAAGTGATGCATTGAGGACAAACATCTTGGTCACAGGAGATGCTTAAGGTTGGGTCTACTTGACGCCAAAGATCTTGATGTAAGGAATCCAACAAGCCTTTGCAACGGCAAGCCAATGTGGTACACAGGGGTTTGGTTACTGCAGCTCTGACGAGGGAAACTTGCCTCAAACTTAGTGAGAGGACAGGGGAGGCCTTGGGGGATGTGAAGAACTACCACCTGTATTGCTGAGCCTTTCAGAGTCTGTGGGAGCTCAGGATCAGCAGGCAGGTTGGCTTTGTTGCGGTGCCTGCAAATGCAGGAATCTGAATCCTTCATTTCAAGGGAGATTCCTTCAGGTGTCTCCTTTATGGTGCACGGGCACAGACATTGCAGCAGACTTACAGGATGACAAGTCCAGGAGCAGCAGGAGTCTTCCCAGTTGCAGTCTCAGAGCCCAGAGCAAGGTCCAGCGAATTCTAGAGTGCCCAGACGGTAAATTAAGTGGTGTCTTGTCCCAGGACGAATCTAGGAACCCACCTACAGGTAAGCCCTTAAATACCCTAAGGAAATGTTTGGGATGATTCAGGGTTCCCTCCCAGGGGAGGGGTTTGGACAGTGGGGAGGATACTCCCATGTCCTTTGTCCAGGTTTGCGCCAGGTTCGGATGCCAATGGCTCCCTTAGCTAGTTTGAACGGGACTATGCAAGGAGGGCACCAAATGTTCCCATAAAGCAGACTGAGTGGTGCTGGCAAGTGCCCCCACCCAGCCCCAATACACTAAACCCTGTCTGGTAGGTAGTCACACCTCCGTGTGACAGGATACCTATTGTTCTGCCATCCCCTGCTCGAGCATGGCTTAGCAGCAGGAGGGCACAATAGTGTCTCTAGTCGGCGGCAACCATGTTGTGCTGTCCGAGTCTAGAAGACTGGTACAGGTTGCACTGAGGGTCTCCTGAAGATCTTTACAGTGCATGGAATCATACCTTCCACACCATCCAACATGTTTGATACCAAACATGACAGGGTTTGTTACAGCCAGTTTAGAGTTAGCCATTGCATAATGACGCATGGCCACTCTATATATCGTAATGGCTGATGCACTAACAACTTGGGAGAACGTACTTCGTAGGTTGTAGGGGTGTCAAGCTCATGCAGGGGCACCCTCACACTTAGAACCGAGAACCCTGCCTTCAGGATTGAAAGGCCTGCTTTAGGGGTAACTTAAAGGTTTTAAGTGCAGTGACCTCAAATATAGGGAAACCTATCTCTGTCGTAAGTGGTGCTAGCACCAGCTTACACAAGCTGCAATGGCAGGCCCGTAGTCACAATTTGAGTGGTCTCTCATGGGTGGCATAATTCATGCTGCAGTCCATGGGAGACCATGGTGTACCTATGCCCTGGGTACCTCAGTACCATACATAAGGGACTTATAATGGTACAGAGTGTTTCATCCGGGTCTTCAATGGGCCCTCTCCCACACAGGGTATGGAGAGAATTCAAGGAGGAACTATTTCCACAGCTCCATCAAATCTGTTGCCAATCACTGAACAATGGAGTAGTGCCGGTATGTTGGAAACAGGCAATGGTGACGTCCTAGTTGAAGAAAACTTCGCTCTACCCACTATTCCATTCTAAATATAGACCCATTTCCCTTCCGCCCTACTAGGTAAAATTTCTTGAGTGGTTAATCAGCAAAACTCTTTCGCAATTTTTAGAAGTTAACCATAAATTAGAAGATGTACAATTTGGTTTTAGTCCAGCCCATTGAAGAGAAACTGCCTTAGTAAAAGTCCTGGATGAACTCAGAATGCGAGCAGACACAGGCCAATCAGTTATTTTGGTGCTATTAAATATGTCAGCCACATTCTACATGGTTAATCACAAAGTTCTTCTGAATAGACCTATGGATATTGGGATAGAGGGAATTGCACGAAATTGGTTTCAATCATATCTATCGGATAGGCAACAGGCAGTGGCTCTACCTTCCTTTTTTATCCAAATATAGTCCTATCCAGCACGGTGTCAAACAGGGCTCTGCGATTAGTCTGATTTTATTCTACATACACTTGAGCCCACTAGTACCAATTATCAAATCTTATGGAATTGAAGTGACACACTATGCAGATAATACACAGCTCATTTTCTCTCTGGAAAGGAATCAATCAGTATCACTTGATAGGTTCCATGAGTGAGTGCACAGAACTGCAAGGTGGCTCAGAGACAACTCCCTACAGTTCAACGGAGATAAGACAGAAATTCTGTACTCCTGCACACTTCTGGCCAATTTTTGGCCAACCCCCACAGAAAAACCACTGATTCCCTCCAAGACAGTGTGCAATCTGGGGGTGATGTTTGATGATAACATAAAACTAGATACCCAAGTGAACAAAACAGTTGGAACCTGCTTTTCTTTCATTAGAGCATTACGGAAAATACTTCCAATGCTAACGATTTCAGCTAGAGCACAGGTGGTGAGAAGCGTTATCCTAAGCTGGTTAGACTACTGTAACACTCTGCTACTGGACGCTCCAAACTGTTTGATATAGAAGCTTCAAAGAGTTCAGACAAGGGCTGCCAAATTATTGTGCAAAGAATACAGTTTAAATCTCTCTGCATTGTTTTCAAGTTATTACATGATAAGGGACCTAGACCATTGCTGAGTAATTTCAATGAATCAATCAATCATTTGTAAAGTGCACTACTTACCCGTGAGGGTCTCAAGGCACTGGGGGGTGGGGAATGCTGCTACTGCTCAAAAAGCCAGGTCTTGAGGAGTCTTCAGAAGGTCAGCAGGTCTGCCGTAGGTGGATGGGGAGGGTGTTTCATGTCTTGGCGGCGAGGTGGGAGAACGATCGGCTGCCGGAGGTCACTCTTCGGATGCGGGGGACTGTGGCGAGGTCGGCCGAGCGAAGCTGGTGGGTGGGGGTGTAGAAGCTGAATCGTCTGTTGAGGTATGTTGGTCCGGTGTTTTGGAGTGCCTTTTGTGCATGGGTGAGGAGCTTAAAGGTTATCCTCTTGTTGAGGGGGAGCCAGTGCAGGTCTCTGAGGTGGGGTGTGATGTGGCTGCGGCAAGGGATGTCGAGGATTAGGCATGCAGAGGCATTCTGGATGCGTTGCAGGAGTTTCAGGAGTTTGGCCGAGGCTCCTGTGTAGAGGGCTTTTCCGTAGTCTAACCTGCTGCTGACGAGGGCCTGGGTGACCGTTCTTCTCGTTTCAGTGGGGATCCACATGTAGAACCTGCGGAGCATGCAGAGGGTGTTTGTCAGGACTCCAAGATTTCAAATAGGAGTAATTGCGCATCAGAAGGGCAAAAGTCGCATTGTCCGCGCAAAAGAGGAAACTTGGTCTGAGTTAACTCGGAAATGGCACCTGAAAATGGTTGCCAGAACCGAGCTGCAGTTAGCGTTCTAGTGCCCAGCAGAAATTGCGGTGGAATCCAGGTGAGGCTCGCGCCGACTAAGAACTGCGCACTTCACCAAGGATTCGACCGCGTAAGTGTAATTCTGAGAGGAGTTTTAGTTTATAGAGTAGCGTTTGGTTCGAGTACCTACTGTCCGCAGGTGTTTTGAGGCGGAGTCAGGAAGGTGCCGGGAGCAGTTTCGAGGAGCCGCAGTCGAGAAAAGACAAAGCGGAATTGAGAGAGAGCGTCGGGTCTTCGCGTTGGTGAGGCAACTTACTGCATTTGAGGAAGACTCAGCGGCACTCTCACCGGTGTATCTGGAGACGGAGATGAAACAAAGCTAAGTGATTAAAGGATATTACATGGCAGATGTGAATGTACATTATGTAAATAGTTACTGAGGAAAGGACTAATACTTACCAAGATATAACGTAATTAGCAGTCAGCTTTGGAAATATACGCTGAGAAGCCAGAACCTGAAATATATAAAGAAGAATTTAAGTTAATACGGAAGAATAATTACCAATAGGAAAAGATCATAAAAGACAGTAAGTGTACAGGTGTGCAAGAGGAGAAAATAAGCTGAGGAAAAATACTGCGAGTAGAAGCAGAGAGCGAGGAAGATTTAAAATAGAAAGAATATACAGGGTATAGAGAAGTGAGTAAGATTATATACAGAGGAAGTTTAGAAGAAAGGTTTAAGGTGACTAAAGGTGATTTTCTGAATTACAGAAGCAAGACTTAGTCAGAAAACAAATAGCACACTTCATATGAAACTTTAATAAGAACATAGAAGAGGAGCAGAGTTCTGGAAGTAAACGGGTAAGGAAGTGGGCATGGAGAGTCAAAATAAATAAGGACAGAAGTTAGAGTAGATTTGGTTAATGTTGACATTAATTCTTGCCTACAGGTTTCGTCAACAGTAGATGGTCAGCAGGATGGACTACGGAAGGAACCAACCAGAGTAGTCTCTTCTCTCTTTTGTTATTTTATCCTCTTCCCCCTTCCCCCACAATAGCCTCATTAGAGACTTGTTAACACTAAGCTCTGAGTTGCTGTCTGGGTGGATTTGGCAGTAAGCATCTCTGTTCCTGTGTAGTAGTATTCAGTAATTTATAAGTCTGACAGAGTGAAGTGCCCAAGTTGCATTTTACACCCGAACAGAGATGGCGGAGGGAATAGACTTACAAGGGTTAGGAACAATATTAGACACCATACAAAAAGAGTTAAGTGCAGTCCGAGAGGAAAACCAGAGCCTTAGATTAGAAGTAGTTAACTCTAGAAAGGAGACTGCAGAATTGGCACAAAGACTTAGACAACCCTGTAGTTTAGGGTCGGACACTCAAACTTCATTATCAGAAGGGACCAATAGGTCGACTGCCCAGGTGATTCACTCCCTGTCACCAGTCATTCCATTAGCGGCACCTGAGCGTTTTAGCGGGGGACCCACAGAAGGCTCAAATATTTATTACGCAGTGTTCTTACACTTCATGTGCCGCCCTTCAATTTTTCCAGATGCGCAATCTCGAGTCGCCTTTGTGTTGTCATACCTAAGTGTGGATGCAGCATCCTGGTCTTTGCCTTTGATTACAAAAGACGATCCAATATTGCGAAATTATGAGAGCTTTAAGGAAGAGTTTCTTCGAATATTCGACAGAAGGCGGATTTCCCAAGCTGTAGATAATTAGTTGCTAGACCTGAAACAAGGGAATCGCAATGTGGTGTCTTATTTGGCTCAATTTAATAAGCTTGAGGTGGAAACCAACTGGCCTGAGAGTAAGCGAGCAGCGGTGTTCTACCGTGGATTGAAGGACGAGTTAAAAGATGTGTTGGCTGGAATACCCAATAGACCCACAGAAATCTCTGCGTTGGTGGATTTGGTTTTGGAAATAGATTTCCGTCAAGGAGAAAGAAAGGGTGAAAAGAAAAAAGATTTCAAATTGGTAGTTCCCAGATTTGATCGAGTCAGATCGGAAGGAGGACGAAGTTATGAAGGTCAACAAGGTATCGAACCCATGCAGATTGGAACAATACGAGGTCCTCTCTCCAAAGAAGAGAAGGAGAAAAGAAGAGGCAGCAATCTATGCATGTATTGTGGATCTGGAGGCCATTTTGTGTGAAATTGCCCAAAGAAACCCAAGGTGAGCTTCAAGCCGAAGGAAAACTAAGGGTACCATCTGTTGGAGGAGTTGAACAGGTGGATGCGATTTTAGATCAGACTCCAGGAGAACATCGAGTGGCCAATACCCTACAGTCCGCAGCGCCACATTTGATTTTATCAATGGAAGTCAGATTCCGGCATGTGGCGTTGGGGGAAGTCTCGGTGATGATAGACTCAGAAGCTACCGGGAACTTTTGTGATTTGAAGTTTGCAAGCAAGGTGGGAATCAGAGCCATCAAAAAGTCCAAACGTGAGCCTGTTAGAGCAGTGGATGGGACCAATTTATCTTCGGGTCCAATAGTCAGTCATACGGAATTAATACATCTGATCTCGAATGGTGGGCATGAGGAGAAGATCCAGTTTAACTTGATTGATGCCTCTCAATTCCAATTGATCCTCGGACTCCCCTGGCTTACCGAACATAATCCAACAATTAATTAGAGTGCAAGAACCATTAAGATGGAGTCAGATTACTGTTTGGAAAATTGTTTTGGAGGTCAGCAAACGGATCAAGGGGTTAATCCTGCACATTCGTTGTGTCAGACTGGAGGATCGATCTGTGTAATCCACGTTCAAGAAATACCAGAGGAATACCAAGATTTTGAAGATGTCTTCAATGAAGTGGAAGCTGAACAACTACCACCACACAGACCCTACGATTGTAAAATTGAAATAGAACCAGGTTCGAATTTACCTTGCAGTCGAGTGTATGCCCTTACGGAGAAGGAACACCATCATCTAAGGGAATATTTGGACAAATTTTTAGCAAACGGTTTCATTCGGCCCTCGCAGTCCTCAGTCTCCTCGCCCCTATTTTACGTACCAAAGAAGGAAGGGGATTTGAGGACCTGCATCGACTACAGAGCCATCAATAAGATTACAAAGAAGAATCGTTATCCATTACCACTGATATCTGTTTTGTTAGATCAAGTGAAAGGAGCAACAATCTACACGAAGTTAGATTTGAGAGGGGCGTACCATCTAGTGAGGATGAAAGAGGGCGACGAGTGGAAGACAGCCTTCAGAACAAGATTCGGCCTATTTGAATATCAAGTTATGCCTAATGGCCTATGCAACGGCCCTGCTGCCTTTCAGCACTTCATAAATGACGTCCTGAAGGAATTCATCGATCAGTGTGCAATTGTGTACATTGACGACATCCTTATATACTCAGTAGACAAAGAAAGACATCAGGATCAGGTCAGAGGAGATCTACAGAAGTTGCGGGAAAACAGACTGTTTGTAAAACTAGAAAAATGCGCCTTTAATGTTTCTCAAGTAGAATTCTTGGGCTTTGTAATTTCTCCAACAGGCATTCTTATGGATAGAAAAAAGATCGAAGCAGTGATTAATTGGAAGTCTCCTGAGAGCGTCAAGGAAGTCCAAAGTTTTATTGGCTTTGCAAATTTTTACCGGAGGTTTATCAGTGAGTTTTCCCATAAAATCTTACCACTCACCCGTCTATTGAAGAAAGGGCTCAAATTTGAATGGACAACTGATGCAGAGGAAGCCTTTCAATCTCTAAAAGTAAGCTGTATGTCAGCCCCGATCTTACAACATGCAGATCCAACCGAACCCTTCTATGTAGAGACTGATGCCTCTGATCAGGCTGTGGGAGGAGTTTTGTCCCAACAAAATAAGTTAACTGGGCAGCTCCACCTAGTCGCCTATAGGTCAAGGAAATTAACCCCGGCGGAAGTAAATTATACAATCACAGAGAAGGAGTTGTTGGCCATAAAAGACGCATTCAAGGAGTGGAGGCATCACTTGATGGGGGCACAACATCACGTTACTGTATACACAGACCACAGAAATTTAAAATTTCTGAAGACGGCTAGAACTCTAACTCCAAGGCAATTGCGATGGTTGCTATATTTTGCTGTTTATGACTTTGTCATTACTTACCGGCCGGGGGCCCAAAACGGAAAAGCAGATGCCTTGTCCAGAATCGACACGGAAAATCAAAAGACTCCTCCAGGAAATCAATCAATCATTCCAAGCGAAAAAATAATTGGAGCAATTACTTCAATCGATCTTGAACATAGTATCTTGGAAGTAAGTTGCAGCAACAGATCATCAAGGAATGCCATGATACGAAATTGGCGGGACATAAGGGAGAGGCAAAGACCAGAGAACTAATCCAACAACACTATTGTTGGCCTAAAATGTCAAAGAACATTGAACAGTATGTCAAGACTTGTGAGATTTGCGCTCAGGGAAAATCCGAAAGGCAGGCCCCAAAGGGATTGCTTATGCCCTTGCCTACTCCACCTTATCCCTGGCACACCGTCACATTAGACTTCATTACTGATTTACCACTCAGTGAGGGTTACAATACCATTCTAGTGGTGGTAGATTCCCTTTCTAAAATGGCACATTTCACGGCTCTGAAAGGAGTGCCGACGGCTAAACAGTTGGCGACTCATTTTAGCGCACAGATAGTGAAAATCCAAGGAATCCCCAAAATAGTAATCACTGACAGGGGTCCACAGTTTATTTCCCATTTTTGGAAGTCTTTTATGGAAGGGTTGGGTACTGAAGTTCGGTTTTCCACGAGCTATCACCCAGAGACGGACGGTCAGACCGAGAGGGTGAATCAAGAACTAGAACAGTACTTGAGGTTGTTTCTTTTGAAACAAGAAGGAAATTGGTCAGACTACCTGTGGGCTGCAGAATTTGCCCACAATAATGCTAAGAATGTTTCCACCGGTTTCTCCCCCTTCTTTCTGAATTATGGAACACATCCCAATTCAACACTCAGGCAAACTGAAATTTCTGTTCCAGCAGTAGAGGAGATAGTGACACAGTTAGAACAGGTGCATAAGAGTGCAATTGAAAATCTAAAAATAGCTAAAGAGAAATACAAGACTTATGCAGACAGAAAGAGGCGAGTAGGACCCCCATTGGAAATAGGAGATAAGGTTTGGTTAAGTATCAAGAACCTGAGGCTCAAGGGGAACCAGAAGTTCCAACTGAGATTTATTGGTCCATATCTGGTAGAAGAAAAGATAAACCCAGTGACTTACCGAATCCAATTACCACCAAAATTGAAGATACACCCAGTTTTCCACATATCCTTGTTGAAGAAGGCTCCAGTAAATTTGCGAATGTACTTGCCACCTAAACCTCTTCAACTAGAGACTGGTACTAAATTTGAAGTCAAATAAATTCTAGACTCACAAATGCAAAAAGGGGAGTTATACTACTTGGTGGACTGGAAAGGTTATGGTCCTGAAGAAAGATCTTGGGAACGAGATGTAGATGTCCATGCTTCGAGGTTGGTTAAGGCCTTCCACCGAAGATTTCCAACCAAAGCCAAGAGAAGAGAATCTACCTTGTTGGAGGGTACTGTCAGGACTCCAAGATTTCAAATAGGAGTAATTGCGCATCAGAAGGGCAAAAGTCGCCTTGTCCGCGCAATAGAGGAAACTTGGTCTGAGTTAACTCGGAAATGGCACCTGAAAATGGTCGCCAGAACCGAGCTGCAGTTAGCGTTCTAGTGCCCAGCAGAAATCGCGGTGGAATCCAGGTGAGGCTCGCGCTGACTAAGATCTGCACACTTCACCAAGGATTCGACCGCGTAAGGAGTGTAATTCTGAGAGGAGTTTTAGTTTATAGGGTAGCGTTTGGTTCGAGTACCTACTGTCCACAGGAGTTTTGAGGAGGGAGGAATCAGGAAGGTGCCGGTAGCAGTTTCGAGGAGCCGCAGTCAAGAAAAGACAAAGCGGAATTGAGAGAGAGCGTCAGGTCTTCGCGTTGGTGAGGCAACTTACTGCATCTGAGGAAGACTCAGCGGCACTCTCACCGGTGTATCTGGAGACGGAGAAGAAACAAAGCTAAGTGATTAAAGGATATTACATGGCAGATGTGAATGTACATTATGTAAATAGTTACCGAGGAAAGGAACTAATACTTACCAAGATACAACATAATTGCCAGTCAGCTTTGGAAATATACGCTGAGAAGCCAGAACCTGAAATATATAAAGAAGAATTTAAGTTAATACGGAAGAATAATTACCAATAGGAAAAGATCATAAAAGACAGTAAGTGTAACCACTAACTAGAGTTAAAAAAATTACAGAAAAAATTAAATAGTTAGAAGTTGATCAAATAAACAAATGTAAATATATTACAGGTGTGCAAGAGGAGAAAATAAGCTGAGAAAAAATACTGCGAGTAGAAGCAGAGAGCGAGGAAGATTTAAAATAGAAAGAATATTCAGAGTATAGAGAAGTAAGTAAGATTATATAGAGAGGAAGTTTAGAAGAAAGGTTTAAGGTGACTAAAGGTGATTTTCTGAATTACAGAAGAAAGACTCAGTCAGAAAATAAATAGCACACTTCATATGAAACTTTAATAAGAACATAGAAGAGGAGCAGAGTTCTGGAAGTAAACGGGTAAGGAAGTGGACATAGAGAGTCAAAATAAATAGGGACAGAAGTTAGAGTAGATTTGGTTAATGTTGACATTAATTCTTGCCTACAGGTTTCGTCAACAGTAGATGGTCAGCAGGACGGACTACGGAAGGAACCAACCAGAGCAGTCTCTTCTCTCTTTTGTTATTTTATCCACTTTCCCCCTTCCCCCACAATAGCCTCATTAGAGACTTGTTAACACTAAGCTCTCAGTTGCTGTCTGGGTGGATTTGGGAGTAAGCATCTCTGTTCCTGTGTAGTAGTATTCAGTAATTTATAAGTCTGACAGAGTTGAAGCAGGAGGAGGAGACGGCGTTGACCTGTTTAGTCATGGAGAGGGTGGAGTCAAGGATGACCCCTAGGTTGCGTGCGTGGTTGGTGGGTGTTGGAGCGGTTCCCAGTGTGGTCAGCCACCAGGAGTCGTCCCAGGTCGAAGGCGTGGATCCGAGGATGAGGACCTCCGTCTTGTCCGAGTTGAGCCTCATCCATTCAGCGACGGCCTTCATTCCTTTGTGGAGGTTGGTTTTGGCGGTGTGGGGGTCCTTGGTGAGGGAGAGGATCAGCTGGGTGTCATCAGCGTAGGAGATGATGTTGAGGTTGTGCCGACGGGCGACGTGAGCGAGCGGATGTTACACAGCGTTGGGCTGAGGGATGAGCCCTGGGGTACGCCGCAGATAATCTCGTTGGCTTCTGAGCGGAAGGGGGGGTGGACGCTCTGTGTTCTGACGAAGAGGAAGGAGGTGGTCCAGTCCAGGGCCTTTTCTTGAATCCCGCCGTCATGGAGGCATGTTCGTAGTGTGTGGTGGCAGACCGTGTCGAAGGTGGCTGACAGGTCCAGGAGGATGAGGGCCGCTGTTTCTCCGTTGTCCATGAGGTAGCGGGTCAGTTGTTTGTTGACGGTCTTCTCGATGACCTTCACCGGGAACGGGAGCAGGGAGATGGGCCGGAAGTTCTTGAGGTCCGCCTTGGGTGTCTTGAGGAAGGCGTTGATCTCAGCATGCTTCCAGCTCTCTGGGAAGGTTGCTGTCTCGAAGGAGATATTGATGACTTTCCAGAGATGGGGTGCGATGGCTGTGCTGGCTTTGTTGAAGATGTGGTGTGGGCACGGGTCTGACGGAGATCCGGAGTGGATGGTGTTCATGATCTTGATGGTGTCATTGTCATTGATGTTGGTTCAGGAGAGCAGGCGGTTTGTGTGGATGGTGCTTGTGGGGGCGAGTGGTGGTTGTGGGGGCAGAGGTCGCAGCTGTTGTTGGGGCGGTCGTGGCATTGAAGCTGTTGTGGATGTCTGCGATCTTGCGGTGGAAGAAGGTGGCCAGTGAGTCGCACAGGTCTTGCAAACGTGGGACGTCGATAGTGTTGGAGCAGAGGTTGGAGAGTTCATCCACGATGTTGAAGAGCTCTTTGCTGTTGTGCGCATTGTTGTCTAGGCGGTCTTTGAAGGAGGCCCTTTGGGCAGATCTAATGAGGTGATGGTGCCTGCGGGTGGCGTTCTTGTGGGCTGCATAGCTGTTCAGTGTTCGTTCACGGAGCCAGATCTTCTCCAGCTTTCGGCAGGTTTGCTTGGAGGCCCAGAGGTCTTCAGTGTACAGCTGGATTTCTTGCTTGTGTGACTGTTGGAGGGTTTCTTGAACGGGACAAGGGTGTTGGAGCAGTCGTTGATCCACTGTCTGAGGTTGCGGGCGTCGGTGTCGTGGTAGGTGGGATCGGCGTGTGGGCTCTGGGCGAGGGTGATTGTTAGCTGGTCTTCGGTCACTTTGCTCCAGCAGCGGCGGGGCATCTGTTGGGTGCAGTGGTGCGTGGTGGGCTCTTGTAGGTGAAGTGGATGCAGCGATGGTCGGACCAGTGGAGTTCGGTGGTGTGATTGAAGGAGACGTGGGGGCTGGTGGAGAAGATTGGGTCAAGCGTGTGGCCGATGGAGTGGGTGGGTGTTGTGACGATTTGGCTGAGTCTGAGATTGACTAGGTTGTCGATCAGGGTTGTAGAGTTAGTGTCATTGTTGTTCTCGAGGTGAAGTTTAGGTCCCCGAGGAGGATGTAGTCCGTGGAGGCGAGTGCGTGTGTGCTGACGAAGTTGGCAATGGAGTCACTGAACTGTGGTCGGGGTTCGGGGGATCTGTAGATGAGGGTTCCTCTGAGGGTGGTATTGGGGTCGGTGTGGATCTGGAAGTGCAGGTGTTCAGTGGTGCTGAGGGTGTCGTCGGTGTTGGTCAAGACTCTGAGAGTGTTCCTGTGGACGATGGCGATTCCTCCTCCTACTCCGTTGGTATGGTCCCTGCGGGTGATCTTGTAGCCTTCCGGGATGGCTATGGCGATGTCGGGTGCTGAGGAGGGGTTCAGCCAGGTCTCCTTCAGGAAGGCAATATCTGGGGAGGTTGAGTTGAGTAGGTCCCAGAGTTCAATGGCATGTTTGCGGGTGGAGCGGGTGTTGAGGAGGATGCATCTGAGGTAGTTGGGTTCTATCCTGGTTGGCGGCATGGCGGGGTGGATGCTGGTGTAGTTGAAGTTACGGCAGGTGAAAGGTCCATGGGTGTGCTTTGGGGTGGCCTGGAAGCAGGTGTGTGATCAATCAGTGTTGAATGCGTGGAGGGTGTTGGCATCGTAGCGGTGTCAGGCGTCGTGGCGTTCGCAGGATCCATAGGTCCTGGCGATGGGCACGGGCCAGTCGTGGACGTGCGCAGCGGCCGCCATAAGAAGGGGTGGTGGGAGGGAGGAGCAGCTGGGGGGGGAGCGGATGAATGGGAGCGGGGGTGGGGTCGCAGGGGACGAAGCGGAGGGAAAGCGGGACCGGCGAGGAACAGAAGGCAAAACAAACGGGCACAACAGTCAGGGGGAATGAAAAGAGACACAAAAAATACACAGTACAGAGCAGGCAACAATGGTAAAACAGCAGTGAAAACAGACAAAAAGCAAACCTAAGGCCTACCACTGGCCACCAGAGATGAGGCGCAGGTGTTAGCCTGCGGGTAGAGGTAGGCCTCGAGCTCGCAGCAGTAGCCTGGCAAGAGACACGGGCGCAGTCAGGTGGAGCGGTGCGGCGTGGGGAGCTACCTGCCTGGAAGCAGGTTTAAGTGTCGCTCTTCACTGCGCAGCAGCCACCATAAGAAGGGGAGGTGGGAGGGAGAAGCAGATGGGAGGGGGGAGTGGATGAATGGGAGCAGGGGGCGGGGCCGCAGGGGACGAAGTGGCGGGAAAGCGGGACCGACCAGGAACAGAAGGCAAAAAAAAGGCCAAAATAGTTAGGGGGAATGAAAAGAGACACAAAAAATACACAGTACAAAGCAGGCAACAATGGTAAAACAGCAGTGAAAACAGACAAAAAGCAAACCTAAGGCCTACCACTGGCCACCAGAGATGAGGCGCAGGTGTTAGCCTCTGGGTGGAGGTGGGCCTCGAACTCGCAGCAGTAGCTGGTCAAGAGACACGGGTGAAGTCAGGTGGAGCGGCGCGGGGTGGGGAGCAACCTGCCTGGAAGCAGGGTCAAGTGTCGCTCTTCACTGCGCAGCGGCCGCCATAATAAGGGGAGGTGGGAGGGAGGAGCAGCTGGGAGGGGGGGAGCAGGCGAATGGGAGCGGCGGAGGGGCCGCAGGGGATGCAGGGGATGCAGCGGCGGGAAAGCAGGAGCGGCGAGGAACAGAAGGCAAAAAAACGGGCACAACAGTCAGGGGGAATAAAAGAGGCACAACAAATACACAGTACAGGGAAGGCAACAATGGTAAAACAGCAGTGAAAACAGACAAAAAGCAAACCTAAAGCCTACCGCTGGCCACCAGGAATGAGGGGCAGGTGTTAGCCTGCGGGTGGAGGTGGGCCTCGAACTCACAGCAGCACCTGGGCAAGAGACACGGGTGCAGACAGGTGGAGCTGCGCGGCGTGGGGAGCGACCTGCCTGAAAGCAGGGTCAGGGGTCGCTGATTTACCTGGTATGCCCTGATCAGAAGCCTTCATTCATCAGCAGCCAAGCAGGCGAATATGCCCAGATTCAGAAAGACCAGGCTCGGAGGCAGAGCATTTAACTCTGTAGCTGGCCGGCTGTGCAATTATCTTCCAATTGACCTTAGACAAACAGAAGATCTTCATCACTTCAGGAAAAAGCTTAAAAACGGTCTCTTCCCCAGGGTATAATGGAGCCTAGTTACCGCTTATTACAAACTCTGTCTGTTATGGTAGCTTATCTGTTAATTGGAATTTAAGGTAATCTCAGAACCAAGGTACCCGTGGGGTGATAGTGCACACTATAAATCCGTTTTACATTACATAACATCACACCAGTAGCCAATCTGGGATTTACTTACGTACTCACCATGTCAATTTAAGGGAGAAAGAACAGCGACTTGAGTCCTGATTAGCAGGATCCTAGTCAGAAGAGTCAGAAACCATCACAGCACCAGGCAAAAAGTGGGGGTAACCATGCAGATTGATCCTACATTCATGGGCGTAGGAAGTGTGGGGCACGCGGGGGATATATCCCACCCAGATTTTCTAGTGGGGGGACAAGGGTGGGGGGGGCGAGGGGATAAAATATTTTCCCCTCTCTGTTTGTTTAGTTGCAGGGCCATTGGCACATCAAATCACGAGTGCTTTGATGTGCCAATGGCCCTGCACTTGACCTGTGACCTTCCCTTTTTTAGTGCTGGAAAGTTCCAGCAATGATTTCACAACTCGTTCTCGCTGCCACCACAGTCTGCACTTCCAGGACAAAGGGAGAGAGGTTTGTTGATTGTTGCCTGCATCCTGCCCTACCCCAATCCCGATCAAGTCTGGGTAGGCACCTGAGCAGCTTTTCCAGAGGCAGTAGGGCCTCTGTTCTTATCTCCCTTTTACTACCCAGGCGGAGGTGTTGGGCCAGCCCATTAGCCCAGGCCTTCTGTTGATCCCAATCCAAACCTGCTGTGACCAGTTATAGAAAAGTGTGTGCAAAAGCATTGGGAACACTTGCTGTGCAGTGCGCGCTTTCAGTGGTGCTTATAGAAACAACATAGGGGTTTCCTGTATGGTGTGTCAACAGTTGAGTCTTTTTAAATTTTCGCAAAACCAGCCAGCCGACACGTGTTTTGTCGCATTTTGAATAGTCTTTCTGCGACTCCTCAGGGCTGTATTAGAACCGTATACAAGTGGGAAGTCGTTCCGCCGGTTATAATTCCAACCCGGCAGGGCCCGTGACTTTGATGATGGCTTCCAGGGTGATTATATGCGGATAAAAGTACACCTTGTTGTGAGCATCTAGAAATCATAGATAGCTCCTTTCACTTTAGGGGTTAACCTCGGTGATAAGAGGATCGAGATTCATAGGCATGTGGACGCGATTGTCGTCTTCTAATGGCAATATCAATCAATCAATCAATCAATCAAGGCATTTGTATAGCGCGCTACTCACCCGGAGGGTCTCAAGGCGCTTGGGGGGGGGGTCCGCTACTGCTCGAACAGCCAGGTCTTGAGTTGCTTCCTGAAGGAGAGGTGGTCTTGGGTCAGGCAGAGGTGGATGGGGAGGGAGTTCCACGTCTTGGCCGCCAGGGAGGAGAAGGCTCTTCCTCCCGTTTTGGCTCTTCGGATGCGGGGAATGGTGGCAAGGGCGTGGCTGGTCGATCGTAGCTGGCGGGTTGGAGTGTAGAAGGTCAGGCGGTCGTTGAGTTATCTGGGGCCTTGGTTGTGAAGAGATTTGTGTGCGTGGGTGAGGAGTCGGAATGTGATTCTCTTGCTGACGGGGAGCCAGTGCAGGTCTCTCAGGTGTCCGGGGATGTGGCGTGTTGGGGGATGTCCAGGATGAGTTGTGCTGAGGCGTTCTGAATGCGCTGGAGTCTTTTCTGAAGTTTGGCTGCGGTTTCGGCGTAGAGGGAGTTCCCGTAGTCCAGTCGGCTGGTGACGAGCGCCTGGGTGACCGTCTTCCTGATTTCGGTGGGGATCCACCGGAAGATCTTCCGTAGCATGCGTAGGATGTTGAAGCAAGACGAGGAGACGGCGTTGACTTGTCTGGTCATCGAGAGGGAGGAGTCCAGGATGAAGCCCAGGTTGCGTGCGTAGTCCGTTGGTTTGGGTGCGCTGCCCAGGGCAGGGGGCCACCAGGAGTCGTCCCAGGCGGAGGGTGATGATCCCAGGATGAGGACTTCCGTCTTATCTGAGTTCAGTTTCAGGCGGCTGTTCATCATCCACTCGGCTACGTCTTTCATCCCTTCGTGTAGGTTGGTTCTGGTGGTTGCTGAGTCGTTGGTGAGGGAGAGGATCAGCTGGGTGTCGTCGGCGTAGGAGATGATGTTGAGGTTGTGTTGGCGTGCTATGGCCGCGAGGGGGCTCATGTAGATGTTGAACAGCGTGGGGCTGAGCGATGATCCTTGTGGTACGCCGCAGATGACTTTGGTGGCCTCTGATCTGAACGGGGGGAGGCGGACTCTCTGGGTTCTTCCGGCGAGGAAGGAGATGATCCACTCCAGTGCCTTCTCCTGGATTCCGATGTTGCTGAGGCGTTGCACTAGGATGCGGTGGCAGACCGTGTCAAACGCCGCGGAGAGGTCCAGGAGGATGAGTGCCGCTGTTTCCCCGTTGTCGAGCAGGGCCCGGATGTCGTCTGTGGCTGCGATGAGGGCGGTCTCGGTGCTGTGGTTGGCTCTGAAACCGGACTGCGAGTGGTCGAGGCATCCATTCGTCTCGAGGAAGGTGGCCAGCTGTCTGTTGACGGTCTTCTCGATGACTTTGGCAGGAAACGGAAGGAGCGAGATGGGGCGGTAGTTTTTGAGGTCGGTGGGGTCCCCTGATGGTTTCTTCAGTAGGGCACTGAGTTCGGCGTGCTTCCAGCTCTCTGGGAAGGTGGCGGTGTCAAAGGAGGTGTTGATGATGTCCCAGAGATGGGGTGCGATGATGGAGTCGGCTTTGTTGAAGACCTGGTGAGGGCAGGGGTCGGTTGGTGATCTGGCGTGGATGGAGTTCATTGTGCGGATGGTGTCTTCGGTGTTGATCGGGGTCCAGGTGCGGAGGGTGGTGGTGGGGGGCATTGTTGTAGTCGTAGGGTGCGTCAGCTGTGTGCTGAAACTGTTGTGTATATCTGCTATCTTGCTGTGGAAGAACGAGGCGAATGAGTTGCAGAGGTCTTGCGATGGGGTGATGTCGTTGTTTCCGGCGCTAGGGTTTGAGAGCTCTTTGACGATGTTGAAGAGTTCCTTGCTGTTGTGGGCGTTGTTGTCTAGTCGTTCCTTGAATGCGGTTTTCTTGGTGGTGTGGATCAGCTGGTGGTGTTTTCGAGTGGCGAGCTTGAGGGTGGTCATGTTGTCTGGTGTTGGGTCTCTGCGCCAGTCTTTCTCGAGGGCTCCGCAGTTCTTCTTAGAGCTCTTGAGTTCGTCGGAGAACCATGATGCTTTCTTGTTGCCGGGTCTGATGGGGGGGGTCTTCAGTGGAGCGAGGTCGTCTGCGCAGTTGCTGATCCACCTTGTGAGGTTGATGGCGGCTTGGTTGGGGTTCGCTGAGCTGGCTGGAGGGTTCTGGCTTAGGGATGTGGCGAGCTGGTCGGCTGTGATCTTGTTCCAGCTTCTGCGGGGAACCTGTTGCGGGTGGTGGTGGAGCGTGGTCCTTCTGAAGCTGAAGTGGACGCAGCTGTGGTCTGTCTAGTGGAGTCCGGTGGCGTGGCTGAAGGAGATGTGCTTGCTGGAGGAGAAGACGGGGTCGAGCGTGTGGCCCTTAGGATTAATAGTGCAGCAATCGGGGAGCGGATAACTCCTCGTATGAATGCCACTTATGAGCAGCAACAAGTTTGGTGCTTCCTTCCCGCAGGTCGCCGTGCTCCAGTAGTGAAAACAGTGGAGCGCTTTGAAAATCATGCTTTAGTTTAAAGTGTCGTCAGCCTGGTTTACTCACCTCGTTAGCAAAACATAGGGGCCCATGTAGTTTTGTAAACACCAAGTGGAGAAAGTGCCTTTCAGTTACACTGTAGATCTCGATCTGCATTCGTGCCTGTGTGACTCCTGGGGGTCACACAGGCATGGGCGTAGGAAGTGTGGGGGATGTGGGGGATTTATCCCCTCAAATTTTGTAGTGGAGGGGACACGGGGCCCAAAAAATACTGCACACTTCCACTGTTTTCAGAACCATTGGGAGCGTTATAACGCCACTTATACCGGCCCTGCTTTTGACCTGCTAACCTGCGTTCTGTCAGGGTCGAATTTAGAAGGTGGGTTATTCGCTGGTGCCAGAGGCTAGATTCCTAAGGCCAGATGTAGGATGTTGTTTTCCAGGGATGGACCAGGTTCCCCACTTAGCACAAACTCTTGGCCGGCCATTGTCATTCTATTTAGAACTACAATGATCGGCTGAACAGGCACAGCATGTAGGGAGTCTCCTCCAATCCTGGGCTAAGGGCCCAGCTAGGAGGCCTCTGCCTCTGAAAAGAAGCGTTCACAACCCCCATGGCAAAGGCAAGTCCTGGGGGCTATAGAAGGAGCTCTTCTTCACCAGGTGATGCATCTTCCTTATGCCCCCCACCACAAATACAGAAATACACGGGAAAGCAAACCTCTTGCTTTCCTGTATATTGCAGAATTGCCACTTAATTTAATGGAAGTACATTGCCAACAGATGCCCTGAGCAACATGCTGTTCTGTACCTTAAGGCTCCTGCAGTCTAGCCTTTTAATTACCTTAGTGCAGCAAGAGGCTCCCAAGAATGCATTTCGAATATATAAAACAGATAAAATGTTTGATCATATACTCCTTTTTGGGAAAAAATGCTTTCAGAGAAAACAAATAAACTGAAGGTGTTTATACCCTGCAGCTTAATAGTTAAGAAAGAAATCACTCTCATTTAAGGTCTTTCTGCTGTGGTATGTTGGCAGGGTTGGACTGGCCAATAGGGCAATCTGCTGTTTGTGGGCCAGTTTATTGTTTTGATGACCTGTTCTTCTTTGTTGATTTCCCTGATATTACAAAAACATTGCTTGTAGCAAGCGCACATGTATGCAGTCTTCCGTACCCAGGGTCACTGGAATTATGTGAATTTTGAATGATTATGCATTTGAAACGTAATCCATCATCTGCTGCATAATCTGCAGATTTTAGTGGAAAAAGCTTGTAGCTCAAATGGTTCAAAAATAAAAACACAGCGGCACATTTGCAGCGCTGTAGAAGGCCCTCTGCAAAAGTTAACTGGTCACTTTTCTGTTGCATATTGCTGCATTTGGATATTAAACTGGTACTAATGAGGTGCAACCAATACTCATGCAGTGTTAAAAAGTGTAAGACTGACTAAATAATGGAATAATACTATTACAAAATGTGCCACATTACTCTGCATAATTTGCTTTTTCTTGACACATAATTTACTGAAATTTGCTACTTAATTTGGTCCTTCCCTGTCACATAATTCCAGTGGCCTGGCCATACCTTGCAAAACACCTATGAAAGTTTTTCTTTACATATGTAGTCCTGCCCCGATTTGCAAATGTTGGCCACGTTTTTAGCTACCTGATTCGCTATTGGCAACACTTATTTTGGTGCCCCGGTCTGTTTTCTGTCCCAGTCTTACCCTGCCTCCAGTACTCATGACGACCTTGTGGGCCACACAATGAGGCTGCTGTCATAAAGGTCCTCCCCAAAGAGACAGCCATGCAATGTTGTGCATATGAAAACTCTAAGAACGGTACCTGAGTATGATGTGGAGGCAGGGTCAGACAATTGACTACAAAGGGCTTGCCCTCCAGTTTCGGCAGAACCAGAATAAAACCAGACAGTTTCTACCCTAGACCTTCCCCTGGCCTCCCATTGCACTTCAGCAACCTCAGCAAGGCACATACACTTTCTATCTACACATTCCCAGGGATAGCCCCACTGCTCTTTAGCAACCTTTGAAAGGAACAAGCAGATGGGCCCAAACAACCTCACTTTTTCCCAACTTACACCACAGTGGCATGAAACAATGCTCCTCCTTTCCTGACTGCCCCACTCTATTTGTGAGCAACATGAGGTGCTGCCTTTGCGGATTGCCCCAGTCTGTGAGAAAAAAGACCATAGAAAAGAATTCCCTTCCCCCACAAATCAAAGCATGCCCAACGTTGCTCTCTTTCAGGAAGCTGCTAAAGACCTGGTTATTCACTCAATAAATGGCAATCTGCCTTAATACCTTTATCCAAGTCCTCAGCGCCGAGACACCCACGGGTATTTGTTGCGCTCTACAAATTGCTTAAATAAATAAAATAGAAGATTTATCTATTTCAAGGCTCCCACCTCCAGCTAAAAGCTCTCTACCTCGTCTCTGCTTCGAGACACATTTAGTGTGTTTTGTTCATTATCAAGTCTTTTTAACTAATTCAGAGCACATTCACATAATAGACGTGGATTATCAGCGTGCAGTCAGGCAAGTTTGGTGTCTTCTGACCATAAATCCAGTTAGTTAGGAGAGCTACCTGTTTTTCAAAATACATTTTGTTGTATTTTATTTCAGGGAGAGGATGTGACATTATGGCCAGAGATGCAGACTTTGGAATGGGGAAACAGGTTCAAGTCTTGGTATCGGCTCAGCAGCCTCTGATTCTGGACAAAGCACTTACAGCCTGATTCATGAAGCAAAATTGCACTCGCAAAGGGCAAGATTCTCAGAATCTTGCCTTTTGCGAGTGCAATTTTGGCATTTGGGATTCACAATCCCAAATGCAAAAATCGCTAATGAGGAATTAGCAAATATGCGAGGATTAGCATTTAAGGAATCTCTATTAGAGATTCCTTAAATGCTATTCATGACACTTGCAAAAATTGCGATTTAGCAAAATTGGGCCGTTATTTACCGAGAGGTCAGACCTCTCGGTAAATAGCAAAAACATAGAAAAATGCTTTTAAAAGCATTTTTCTAAGTTGCATGTTGCACACACACATGTCCTTTGGACATGTGTGTGCGCAACACCTGTTCAAATGTGCATTTTAGGGGTGCTACAGGGTGTCCTTTGGACACCCCTGGCACCCTTAAAATCGCTATCTGATTTGCGAGTAGCAAATTGCTACTCGCAAATAAGGGATACTCCCCATTCATTCCTATGGGCCTTTTGGCCCATAGGAATGAATGGGGAGTTATTCCTTTTTTTGCGAGTAGCAAATTGCTACTCGCAAATAGAGAACATGTAGGAATCGCTATTGATTTAGCAATTCCTACATGAATGCCGTTTTGCGTGTCCTCAATAGCGAGTCGCTATGATTCGCTATTAGGGCCACGCAAAACGGCCCGTACATGAATCAGGCTGTTAATCTTCCTGTGCCAAAAAAATAAATAAATGTGATCTTGTGTAATGTAACGGTGCTGTTGTATAGGTCTCGAATTCCTTTGGGTTGATTTCCTGCTATATAAAGCTGTAAAAATAATCGCTTCCAACCATGCTCTCACAGCCTCATAGAATAGAAAATTACAGGGGTTAAAATTATACATATCCAGTAGCACTCCTGATGTGAACCTTTGAAGGATGAAAAGCAGATCCTGCAGAGATTCAAACCATGACATCCAGGTTGCGTTTGGCCTTTGGCAGCAGATGTCTTGACTCCCTGACCAACCCTACATTAGGCTGGTTTTGATAAAACCACACCTGAACTTTGTATAGAATAGCTTATATTAATATCACTATTTAACTTCAAAACTCTGTGATTGTACAGGTTTATCAGAGCCAGCAGTGCGGAGATAGATCGCAGCCGATTTGATTCAGGTCACCGAGGCTAAGCATATCACCCCCAGAAATATAGTGTCTCCTACGCCCCTGCCTACATTCCTACTGTGCGCCAAAAGCAAGGTCCTACAACACTAATTCAGCCATGTAGCTATCGCTCTAAACTTCTAAACTTCTGACCCTGGCCTACCAACCCCTCCATAACCAAGGACCGTCCTACATGAACCACCTCCTGAACTTCCCCCTACCTCCAGGAGCCTCCGCTCTGCCCACCTCGCACTGATACCACGCATCCGCCACTGTCGCCCCAAAGGACGATCCTTCTCCCACCTTGTCGCTAAATGTTGGAACACTCTTCCCCACCACCTCCGTACTTCACCCTCGTTGACTCACTTCAGGACTGGACTCAAGACCTAGCTCCTCACTTGATGTCGGCAGCACCGCGCCTGGACATCCTCTTGGGTGATAAGCTGCTCTATATAAGTACCGCTTAATTGAGGGACCATTGTTGAAGCAGGTGCAGTGGCACCGGGGCCCATTGAACCTTGTCAATTCGAATTTTACTACCACCACAATGGTCAAATGCGCCATTTTCCTTGCTTTCACCAGGGCCCATGGCGTTATTGCTACACTACAGCTCCAATGGCGCTCATTTTATTTTATATCGGGAGTATATTCTGTAGTATTGTCCCCTGTCTCCTCCCTGGTCGAGCTCATCCGTGCATACATGCCTGGACGCAGGTAAAGCAGAGGACAGGTTCTCGAGGACGCGGCCTCTCAAGCTCCCCTCCAGCAGGCCCGGTTCTAGCGGGTGGGCCGGGTGGGCCAGGCCCACCCAAACATGAGCCTGGCCCACCCAAACAGGAGCCGTGCCCTCATAGTAGGGCTTGAAGGCAGACGCGCAATTGGTCAAAGGGCTGTTTGTGTGTGTGACAGCTTCCCGGGCGAATACACACACAGACAGTTTTTGAGATGATCACAGCCGCACCAGAGTACTTCACAAGTCTTTATCATTCATTGATATGTTAAGGAGGCTTTGTTTATTTTTCACCTCTTCATCTCCACATGGTGAAAGGGCGACAAATCCTTTCTTTGACAACGGTCACCTTTGCCTACTGCTCTGCTGTGTAGATATTTCATTTTCTAATTGGTGCAGGAGAAAAGAAGTTTGTTTATTTCTATTCACCTTTCCTGACCCCTGCAGTTGATCAGGCTGTGACACCCAGTTTGCTTTATGGAGTAGGTAAGAGAATGTGTTACTATTTGTTTTTCATTTTTAAATCTGCACAGGCCCAGCAGGACACATACTTCGTGGCACAGTAACTAAACTGTATTAGATGCCTTCATATTTTTCTCAGTGGTTATTTTTTTTAGCTGTTTGCTTTTATGTTTTTTACTGTAATGATTTTAATTAATTGTACAGTTAATGCATAAAGTCAAAGTGCGTGCTTCATTTGAATAGTTTTTATCATTATCATAACTGATGCAGGACGACAATAAGACAATATAAAATGCCCAGACAACCCTGGTGATTAACGATCCTGCTGGAGAGCAATCATTTGTCTGTTAGTAGTTTTTAAATGCAGATGAACTGTATTTTACGTGGAAGTTCAGTGGGTTACTGCCTTTTTCACAGAGATCCTTGTCTTACTTGCAGTTCAGAAGTTACAATCCTACCACAGGACATTGACCAATGAACCGTCACCAAAGAGCTGCATACAAACATAAATGGTAGAGTTAGAACTTCGCTTTTTTTGTTTTGTGATATAGTTAGAAGTTCCTCAGTCTCTCATTATTTTAATGTTGCTAAAATGAGTATTATTGGGCAGATATACATTTTTATCAGTACAGCTGACCCCCATGGAATACTCTTTAAATCCTACGGTTGTGTTTCCCCAGACCAAACCCTCTTGAAATATACTGCCCAACAGTATGGATGACATGTGATTCCTACACCTTGTAATCCTCAATGGCTTATGTGACATTCCCTGCAGACTGATTTACATACCTGCATGATTGGTTGTCTCTGTATAATTTGTGTGTGATGTAAAGTACTGTGACACCCTACACTGATATGAGTAGCGCTATACAACAAATGAAATGCATTTGAGGGAGGGGCTATGGAGAGATGAGTGGCGCTGGAAGAGGGTGTAGTGAAGGAGTCTGAGGAGGAGGCGATGAGGAGTAGGGGCTACGGAGAGATGAGGGGCGCTGGAGGAGGGTGGTAGTGAAGGAGTCTGGGGAGGAGGTCATGAGGGGGAGGGGCTAAGGAGAGATGAGGGGCGCTGATGGAGGGTGGCAGTGAGGTAATCCGAGGAGGAGGTAGTGGGAGGGGCTATCGGGCGATGATGGGCACTGTTGGAGGGTGACAGTTAGGGAATCCGAGGAAGAGGTCATGGGGTGGAGGGGAGCTAGGGAGAGATGAGGGGCACTGGTGGAGGGTGGCAGTGAGGGAATCCGAGGAGGAGGTCATAAGGGGCAGGGGCTATGGGGAGATGAGGGGCACTTGTGGCGTGTGTCAGTGAGGGAATCAGAGGAGGAGATTAATGGGGGGCCATGGAGGGATGAGAGCACTGTTGGAAGGTGGTAGTAAAGGTATTTACGGAGAAAGAGGTAATTAGTGTGGCGCCAAAAAAGACTTTCGCATCAGCGCTGAAGCCGGCCTTTCTGTTTTTGTTTATTTAATTAGCAGTCGGGTCATAAGGGCTACTGTGGAACATAATTTAAAGTGCTTGCTAATTATATTTACTGCTATATTCAATGTTTTAAGTTTGAAGGTGATTTTACTAGTGTTTCTACCTGGAAAAATGAAAGTGGAACCCAATGGTGCCTGATATGGGGCTGGGGTCCAAGGTTAGCTATAACAGCAGGTGCACTGGAGAGGAGTAGTGGATAATCAATCCTGTAAGGGAGTGCTTTGCAGAGTCCGGGGTCAGGTGGAGGTAGCAATGAAGAGGGATTCTCCCTGAAGGCTCGCGCAGAGGGAGCCCGAGAAGTGTCACTTGCCTGATACTCCCACCTCTGAAACCTCCTCTTCCAATCAAAGGAACATTACATGGAAAAAACACTTTTTGATAATATTTAGAAAGAGATTTGGAGAAGAGTGCGTTTTACTGGGCCTTGTAAGACTAAGAAGTGATAAAGGGGGGCCCTGAAGCAGGGATGTCTAGACATATATGTGACAAATAGAGCCCGCAGTGGCCCACCCAAATGCACCCTTGGCCCACCCAAATAAAAATTCCTGGAGCCGGGCCTGCCCTCCAGGCACGTCCTCTCTGTTTTAGGAAGCGCGTCCCTCCGGCAAGATTGTCCTCTGTGCGAAGCATCCGTCCCTGTTTAAATGGCCCCTATAGAGGGTGTGCCACAGAGCTGCATTGCAGCGGCTTGAAACCCTATTGAAAGTAAACCGGACACTCCCCAGCCTCAATATTGATATATATCATCATTTGACTTGGAATCGCCCACCTCCTCCGGTGGGGGCTGTCAGACGGTTTAGCAGTCAGTGTAAACCCCACAGCACCTGGCACGGCTCGCTGTTTGGTACTGCAGCTAATCTGGAGCTGACAGGACTCTGCAGGCTGAATCATGCAACAGACTGACGTGCGAACCATGTGTCTGCATTTATGCAAATGCGCTGCTCTCCGTGCCAATAATCTCTCTCCTACATGTCAGCCCGCCGAGGTTAGCCTGCCTCTGTCCAGAGACAAGGGACGGCTGCTGTTTAGGAAAGGGTACATGACGTCCACACGTGGACGCCGCCGACGCTCGGCGCACTGCAACCTACAGTAATAACACGTGCCTAGAAAATGACAGGAAGCCTCGGCATTCACCAGGCGCTTCTGACGTAATCGGCTCATTTAAATCAAATTGTTCTTAAATGCAAGACCCACTCGAGTTCATTCTGGGCAGTGACACGCTGGAAAATTGCTTCTTTTTCGTTCGCTAGGTCGTGAGTGTGCTCAGACTGCCCACTTGTACACCTGCACAATGAATCGACATTTCCATCCCCTCCTTCAATGGAATTTTTATGTATAGTCGATACCTAAGGAAACATTGGCATTCACAGACCACCCTGCACCTCCCCAGAGTTTCCTCTTTTGTATTTGGCCGCACGGAGGTAGAACACACCCTCCGCGCGCGCACGAGCCGCATACAACCTCCCTCACATACACAAACGCTGCATATAATCTTCAAGGACTCTGGAGCTCAATGTCATGAGGCATTTGTAAGGTGGAGAGCGGTGTGGGCTGGAGCAGGGCGATGGCGGCGCTCGGCCAGCAGAGGGCGGCAGCGGCAGACTCGGCTGCCACCAGCTGGAGCAGCCACCTGAGCGCAGCGGCGGCAGCAGGCAGAGCCGGGAGACTTTGGGCTCCAGTGCTGGCAGCAGCAGCGAGCGGCAGAGCTGAGCCGAGCTGCTGAAGGGCATCAGATGAGAGCAGCAGAGGAGCCGAAGGGAGAAGCCCGCCCCGCCGCTCCCCAGCATGGACAGCAAGCTCAACTCCTCGTCCAACAGCCGGGACGACGGCAATAATGTGCTCACGGGCAAAGCCGAGAAGGGCATGGCACCGGCGGCGGCCACAGGAGGCAAGGACCCGCACGGGAACTCCGTCTGCTTCAAGGGCGACGGCGCCGAGGAGCCGGTGGTGGGCTTCGAGGACGCCGAAGGGATCCAGAGAGGCCAGTATGGCTTTATGCAGCGCCAGTTCAGCTCCTTGCTCCAGCCCGGGGTCAACAAATTCTCCCTCCGCATGTTCGGCAGCCAGAAGGCAGTGGAGACGGAGCAGGAAAGGGTTAAAACTGCAGGGTTCTGGATCATCCACCCCTATAGTGATTTCAGGTAAGGAGAGCGGCCCTCCCCGTACCTGCCCGGCCGCGCGCCGCTGGCACACTGAGACAGGGTGTCTGCCGGGCTGGGACCTGTCGCCCGTTCCACCTGGCTGGGTCTCGAACAAAGCCCAGACCGGAGGGTGTAATTCAAGAGGAGAAACTTTGAAAAAATAAAGTGCAGCCAAGCGTAGGAAAGCTTGGCTTTCCCCCATGCCTGAGCGGTGCCTCTCGTCGCCCTCTCTTATTTCTTGACCTGTACATCTGGGTACTGGAAAGATATTGGATAACATGCTATACCTGTCGAAGAATGTGTCCAGGCATGAAATGAGACGTGGATGCCAGGGTAGTGAAATGCATTTGGGAACACGTGTGTGGTGGTTCGACTGTTCCCCTACTCTTTAAAATGAAATACCCAAGGCTTATCCAAAACACAGCTTCCTACCACAATGACCTTGGACGCCAGACTTTCATTAGCGCCCAGGAAGTCTCTCCCTCCCTTCATGCAGCAGCCTAATCTATCTTCAGCACTTCCCTCCTTTTTAACCACTTCCTCCCCTTCCCCGCCCGTCCCTGGAACATCAGTCAATCTTCCAACTTCACATTAGCCAGGAAACCTGCAGGCGCTGCCCCTCTCCCCCCACCCCTTCAACACAGGGACCAACCGATCACATTTTAGGGCCTGTGCAGAGGAGGAGCTGGTTCTGTGACTTCTAAGCACTAGCGAATGCTTTTGGAGAATACTACAGACTCCGACCAGTGGTTTTACCGGGATTGCCATCCGAAGTGTGGCATGGATGGCAATCAGAAATGTGTCCTCTCCCCTTTCTTTTAGGAATTTCGGCCCCACCTGTGGGCCTCTTGACCCCGCCACCATGTCTCTTGAACGCCCGACTCCCTCCTTGCCCCTTGGGGCAGCAGCTGGGCTAGGTTTAACAATCCATGGGACCCAGGCCCCCACTGACCCTGCACACACGGATAGATGAATCAATTATTGCTAATAAAAAAAGTAATTACAGTAACGTTAATTTATGAATATTAGAAGGCTCCCCAGAAGGCAATCTATAAAGGAGGTAAAAGTCATCTTTTCAATAAAATATTGAAACGTTAGTCACGCTGCACAGGTGGTTGCATCTCTCTGGCCATCATTTCATTCGCATCACACGTGCGCTAGAATCACGAGAGTGCGGCCCCTTGTCCCTGGCTGTGCAATTCCAAGCCACGGCCTGCTTTCGGCCACCAAATGTTTGCATTTCCACAAACTCTTCATTTCCGTGCCTTTGCCTGGTGTTAATGAAATGACTCTCCCTCACACACTCTCACTCGCTGTCTCTCCCTCTTCTCCTGTCTCTTTCCCGACCCTCACCCTCATACCCTTTGCACTCCTCTGCCCGTCCGTCTCGTTGCACCTGTTTCGGTCTCTGTGTCATTGCGTGCCCTCTTCAGTCGGTGCGTGTCTCTCTCCCTGTTTCTCTCCCCCCTCCCCTTCACGCTGTCTCATGTGGCTTTCTGCCTCTCCATTATTCACCCCCTCACCGATCACCACCCCTCTCTGTCTCACATCTCTGCGCTCCTCCTTCCAGCTCTCCCTAACGCCACCTGTGTCCGTTTCTGTCTGTCTCTCCATCCACACGGGTCTCGCTGCCCCTACACTCTCTTCCTTCACCGCTCCCTCAAGATGTGTTTTCGTCTCTCGGTTTCTGTCTCATTCTCTTTCCCCGTCTCTTGCTCTTCTCTCTCTTTCTGTCACTGTGCAGCTGCAACTGTCTGTTTCTGTCCCACTCTCTCCTCTTTCCCCCCACATTTTCTGCGTTCCTCGCTCCCCTCTTTATCCCTCTTTCTCCGCTCTCTCTTCTTCTTTTCTCTCTCTGCATCCCGCCTTCCTCTCTTTCTTTCTCTAGGTATCGGAAATTCTCGAAGAATGCCAAATTCTATCTTTGTAGCTGCCCCTCCTCTCTTATACTATCGCTCTCTCAGACAACCCCCTCCACCCTCGCTGCCGACTTCGGAGTATGGACCAGATTGGGCCTATGTTTGTGCATTGAGGCCCGGTCCTTACAGCCGTAAGGCAGGAGGAGGGCGGCCACCAGTAGTTGCATGTACATTAATTACACCATAGGAGGGGGGATACACACCGTCAGCTCCTGACACCTGAGGTGAGGGAAGGGACTGCTTTTGCAGAGCTGGACTTGCACAGTGCACAGCGCATAGACGGCGGGTGTGCTTAGGTACCTCCGGGTTTCTCGCCCGACGTAAGTGAATCCATGGTTGGTCCAGCAGCAGCCTTGAGGCTCTGTCCAAGGTGCTGAATGTCACCGCCTCACTGTCTGACACCACTGCTTCCCGTTTCCATGTGTGCAATGTCCAGCGCGAGGTGCGCATTCACTTATAGGTCAGGATGATGCGGAGTGAGCGGAGATATTCACTGTTCTTTTACACGCTGCGAGGCTTGGCTTCGTGACACACTGGAGGCCTTATTGTACACAGGCACTTCAAGCCATGTTCAAAGAGGGCCACCGAAGCGGAGCTTCTTTCACAAGGTCGTGTGCACCAGCTTGCAAGGGTGCTCCAAAGGCAATTTGGTAAGGGTGAAATGAAAGACATGTCGTTAAAGGGCCAGCAAGCAATTTACTTTTAATTTTTCTGTGTATTCTTTTGCACGTTGGATGTTATGGATTATTTATTTTAAAAAAAATTCTAAATCCCGTGCATTGTCGAACTGATATGCTTCGTTCCTGCGTATTAGGTAAAATAGAACTATTACACACGAATAATGTGGATTAAGGATTTATAAATGCCTAGTACTATTCATAATCATACTCAGATTATCTCAGCATCGCTACTTTTATAGTTTGCATATATAATGACAAAATCAGCTCACTGATTGGCTACTTTAGAGCTCATATTAAGTATCCAAAGGAAATTTGCAAGATAACTGGAAAATTCAGAATGTATTTTAAGACACCTTCTTTATGTACCAGCATGACATGCAATGAAATATCCTGTGTGCGACATACGGGCTTCTAAACATGCCACAAGCAAGAGTGCAGTTTAGGCCCCAACTTTGTTGGGGAGAGGCCCCCCCCCCACCCCCCATAAACACACGAAAAGCACTGTGGTGCACTTTTACTGCGTTTTTCACCATCGACTACCACTCCTTTTGCTAAACACATTGCACACATATTCAAGTGAAAACAACGAAAGTTGTCATCTTGTTCTTTGTGAGCAGTATTACTTTTTTGATGGGTTACTGGTGTTGTATCGATATTAAATGAATGCGCTACGTGCTGCATGAGTATCTTAAAATGACCCCACCCCCAGAAAAAAACTGTATAATGTTTGCAGTTACAACATCAACAAAACTCTTCAATTTTCATTTCAGGCCTGAAAAAACAGAGCGAATTAGCCCGTAGTGCTGTTCCCTTTTATGTTTGCCCTTTTCTAACTTTTCTAGGCGCTATTGACGAGCCTTCAGCAACCTCTGCCTGCCTGTATCTGCACAGGTTAATCTCCCATAGGGGACCGTCACAGACAGAACTGACTGCGAATATTATGACGCGGAGGTTACATCACTCATTACAATTTCATGAGGGGCATTCTGATTAATTGATGAGCCAGTAGGTATTATATTTATGGATATCATTGCATATCACCCAGCAAAATTCGCCGCCTAAAAATAGAAGCATAGAATGAGTCAAAGGAATGTCCTAGGTGGCTTACACGGCAGATTTTACCTAGTGCTAAAGGAAACGTGATTGAAAGACAAATGACGAAGAAAATCGTACTGCCATAGAACTGCAGCAGTAACTGCCACCATACATGCCTTTTTAAATTCGATGGTGTATCTTTAGAAACATGTTTTATTAATAGGCGTGGATCTCATCATTCTGGCGAATGAAGGATTTACAATTAGTGTGCAGCTCTGCATATTTTGTTATGCTCCAACCCTGTCTGTGTTCTGTTTATCCATGGGTTACATTGTCCTAGGGAGTCTTTGCATCGACCTACAGGGTGATCGAGATGCACGTTTTATCGCCAATGCAGTAATATCGTCTTTGGATAACACTTACATTAATGATCATTTCTCTCAGTTGCATTACTGTTCCCTTGAGATAGATATTTTAGGCTTGGAGCGTGTCTTTCAAAATAGAACACAAAGCTACGGCATGCGGCAGTGGACACATTTACTATAAGGGAGGCCTCACGCTAGGCCTGCCCTACACCCGCACAGTTCCGATTCATTTCTTCGATTTCAACGCTATGTTCATAATAACACACTTACAAATGGAAACTGAACAAAACCTACATGTTACATAGAGGCAACACTTAAGGGTACATATTTAAGGCGATATTGTATGACGTGCCAACACAAAGGCAACGTGACGCTGTGATTCGTGTGTGAGGCATGACACTGCAGTGAGTCGGCAAGTACCTCTTCTAAAGATTGTTTACCCCGAGGGCTTGGGTAAATATAAACCCTCAAATGACACATTCGGATAACCCATCTTCTGTCCATCTATGGAGGCAAGCATGTGTTGTATATGTCTGCCTATTTAGGTCTGTATAAATACAGCAAATATCACGGGTCACGACCCTAAGGTCAGAGATCACGTCCACTGATATGTAGTCAGGGTTGTAGGCGGGTTCGTCTATGTAAGCAGCACGTCTACAACTTCAAGGGAAGCACATTGTGCATTTCCCACCTCACTGGGAGGTGCAATGTTGTCATAGTCTTCCACCAGGGGAGACATCACCAATCACAAGGGCCAGAAACGTCTGCATTATTCTATGGTCATCATTTCCATGAGAGCTGAGGTTGTACAGGTCACGATGAACCTGATTGGCTACCGTGCAGGCATGCAGGTCTTTGCCAATGCTGCTTTTTATTCGGAGATAGAACCACACAGCTGTTTGGTTATCGAGGGAGCCTGCTTACTTCGCCAGGTGCTGATTGTTTGACTCCAACTTAAACTTTACTCTATCCGAACAAAAATGTCCCCCAACTATTCCAAACCCGCCTCTTATCCGTGCATGCCAGGATCACCATTAGATGTGCACATGACAACGGACATGTCTTTTATACTCAGTGATCTGATGGAAAAAGTAAGACATTCCACCTTAATGCTCAGAAGGTGATTCGGTTTGTTCGTCTAGTGCAGCAGGACAACCACATCAAGGCAGCCCACGGGCTGTCTGCAGTTTGGTGGTCAGTTATTGACGCACGGCAGTGCAGCTGCACGGGCGGGATGGTTCACTGAGATGACTTCACCTTGCCACACACGCTGATGGGACCAGCCGGATACACAGGTCACATCTCATAAACATCTCACGGCTCCCATGCGATGTTTTACTTTGTAATACGCTATTTTTCACAATTCACATACATGTATTGTAGCGTCCAGCAAAAGTTTCACATCATATATTTGCACACACTGAAGTATGAGATTAAGGAAGACAACCGGCATGCCCATTTCCCCTTCGCTGATATTCCCTAACCCTATACCTTTCTAATTAACGCATGGCATGCTTTACACATGCATAGGATAGGTAATAATATCGGATACAAAACGCACACAGCTGGACCACATTGCTTCAGGTATTTTTGCAATACGTACTAACTCTACGGACATGGTAAATATTAGACACAAAGGCTCACTGTAGCCCCATTTTTGCACGGCTTACACCAAGTCCATGCAGGTATCTACGGTGCACTGGGAATTCTGTGTTTGTGAAGTTCCCAGTCATTTAAATTAATGGGAGCCACCCTACTTGACCTTGTTTGTCATTGATTGCTCTCCTGACGCTCTACTTTCTTCCTATAGTGTACCCTTCATGACGCCACATCTTTATATGTACGCCTAATGTACAGGACTTTATGTTACGGTAAATTGTGCTTCAGTTATTTACGGTTGTCTGCTTAAGGCAATTGTTGATGGAGTACGTGATGTAAGTATGGTTCATCATTGTGCACAATTCTTAAACAATCTGGCACTATGCGTGTGTTAAACTGCAGAACGGAGTTTTCTGGCAATAAATCTATTCAGAAACAGAACAAAATGTGAATCACACAAATTAAGTTTCGCCCACATAGATTACTTTATTGCGACATCTTCATGTATTATGGCTTAAGCCCATTTCTGGTTTCAGTTGGTTTGAATGTGTTGGCTGGTATGATTTCATTCGTCCAGATCTCCCCTAGAAACATTTCGGGCCCCAGTCACAAAAAAATTAATGTTACTAACTCTTGTGGTACTCCTGAATTCTAGAGCTAGTCATGAGTAGGCCAGGAGTACCATATTATTCACACTTGCTCACACACCAGTATTTGTGAATAGAAAACCAAGTTAGTTAGTTCTGCTCAGTTAGTCCAAGAGTCCCTTGGAATTGGAATTTATTGATTGTAATGTAGTGTAATTAATAATTGTTAATGCTCTTCTCTTATGAAATTGTCCCAAAATCAGGTACTGGTCCTTTGTGAAGAAGGTGCTTACATCCAGGGATCTAGAGTAAAGAGAGAATGGTATTTTCATTAGCCAAATACCTATTTTTTTCTTGTAGCAGAACACAGTTGCCAGGAATTTGTAATTGCTTATCATTTGTGATTCTCAACTAGAAAAACACATGGAAAATGCAAAACTTGTCTTTTACAAGATAACAAAATTGTGAAATCTAATATTTATTATATAAAATGAATACCTGAAATTTGCCCAAAAAAATGGCATATAGACTACAAAGTAAAAAAAAACAACCTCCCAATAAATACTTCCAAAATGGTTCTTGAATTCTTCCAGTCTCTGAATGACAAGCATGCCTGAATTAAAATGAGCAATGAAAAAACACGATTGTACAGATTTGTGTTATGTTATGTTATGTTATGCACTTTTATTAGGCGCACAAATGCTCCAGCGAAGGAGCGTCCTGGCGCCGTGACAAGGTAGCAGCACAACACAACACGACAACACACAGAAAATAGAACTAAGGAAATAAATAAGTTTTCACTGCCCGGCGAAAGGACAACAGGTCACTAAGGGCTCGGACCGCCGGGGGAAGAGAGTTCCAAGACTTGGAAGGAACGTCCGCCAGCTCTGCTGCGCTTGAAGCGAGGAACAACGGCCAGTTCTAAATCGGCAGATCTTAATGCTCGCGCTGGAATGTAATGAGTCAGAAGTTTGGAGAGAATCATGGCCGGAGATCCCTTGAGAATTTTGTAGGCAACACAGAGGACCTTAAACTGAATCCGCTGTGCCACCGGGAGCCAATGCAGCGAGCGCAGGGTACTGGAAGTAGGGCAGGATCTAGGTAAGCCCACCACCGATCTCGCGGCAGCATTCTGGATCCGCTGCAGGCGTCCAATTTCTGCCTGATTCAGGCCGACCAGTAGGGAACTCGCATAATCCAGCCTAGAGATGACAGTGGCTTGGATCACGAGTTGCCTGGTGGCGGCATCAAAAAACTTAAGCACAGGACGGAGGCCCTGTAGAATGCCGAAGCAACAGGCCGCCGTACGTTTGGTATGACAGGCAAACGTAAGGGACGGATCCAAACATACCCCGAGGTTTTTAAGCTCAGAGACTGGAGTGGGTGTGGGATCCAGATCCCCTGGTCACCATCTCCCTCCCCAAAGTTCCGGTTGTCTGCCAAAAATCATGACCTCGGTCTTACTAGCGTTCAGCTGAAGACAGTTGGACGTCATCCAGCCAGCGACCGCCCGCAGTCCTTGTTGGAATCTGGGTGCATCCACATCGGCATCCCCGCTGATCGTGACCGCTAACTGGGTGTCATCGGCGTATGACACTAAGCATGGGCGGCAAATCCGTTACGTCCACGGATTTTTCGGATTTTTGGTGAATACGCAATCCGTGTATTTTACGTATTTTCCCAAAAATCCGACAAAATCCGCGGATGTAACGGATTCCCCCCACCCACTCATGTAATGGCGCCAGCAAGCTGCCAGCGCCGTTGTAAAATAGTTACAAAGTTAGCTTGCACAGAGCAGGTGCAGCTAACTTTGTAACTATTTTTCAACGGCGCTGGCAGCTTGCTGGCGCCGTTGGAAACAGTACACACATGGTCCCTGGAACTTGTTGAAACTCAAATGCAGTGACTCATTCATCAGCCCAGAAACAATCGAGAGCGCCGTCGAGGCTGGGCAATGTGCCTTCTTTACCCAATCTACCGTCGAAAGTCAGCTGTGATGCTGGATAGAGAGGCCTTTGCATCCTTGACTTTCACGAGCACAATCCCTGTGCTGTCCCTGTGAGCAGGAGTCTCTGTATCTTCATCTGCTGCTCCGATCGGCCTCTGACCTTTTATACACACAAGAGGCATGTGCAGCACAATCCCTGTGCTGTCCCTGTGACCAGGAGTCTCTGCATCTTCATCTGCTGCTCTGATCGGCCTCTGACCTTTTATACACACAAGAGGCATGCCCACTCGCATGGAAGCCCGTCCGTTTGGCCATGAGTAGCCACATTGTGTTCGCACGGGTTTCTGCACGTTCGCGAGCGTTTTGTACAATAAAACCCTCGCGAACTTGCAGAAACCCGTGCGAACACGCAAAAAAAAAAATACGCTGGGATCCGCGGATTTTGCGTATTGTCGCAATCCGCAAATACGCAAATACGCAGATCCGCGGATTGCCAATACGCAAAATCCGCCCATGCTTATATGACACCATTGTCATACCCCATTGCCGGACAACCTCAGCTTGCGGCCTTACGTATAGATTGAACAACTTAGGACTCAGCGAGGAGCCTTGGGGGACCCCCAGATCCAGCGGATGGTGTTTGGACTGATACGGTGGGACGGTCACGCTGAAGGTCCGATTGGCTAAAAAAGACCGGAACCATTGGAGAGCGATGCCGGTTACACCAGCCTCCTCTAAACGACGCAGAAGGATGGGGTGTGATACGGTGTCAAATGCGGCGCTCAGATCTAATAGCACCAGCGCCGCCGTTTGACCCGCATCAAGCACGGAGCGCAAATGCTCCACCATATACAGTAGAGCCGTCTCCGTGCTATGACCTGCCCGGAACCCATTCTGCGTCATGTCAAGGATAGCGGCTTTGTGTAGATGTTCCGAGAGGACCACGTTGACATGCGCCTCGGTCACCTTGGCAGGCCACGGCAGAAGTGAAATTGGCCGATAACTTTCGGGCTTACTACCATCCAGGCTGGGTTTCTTGAGAATAGGCCGGACCATGGCCTGTTTCCACTTCAGTGGAACTACGCCAGATGTAAGCGACGCATTGATCAAGGAACATAGCGGTGAGATGTCATACACCGCTAGGTCTTTGAACACAGCCGGACAGAGTGGATCCGCTGGGGACCCCGACCTCACTTGGCAAGCCAGTTTGCCAAGACTTTCAGATGTTAGATTCGGAACAGCATACAGCTCCTCAGATGTCAACGGTTTAAGAGGTGTGTCGGCAGATGGAACAGCCGACGGGAAAGCCCGGTAGATAGCATTGACCTTTTCTAAAAAGAAGTCCGCCAATATTTCGCAGTGCTCGACAGAGCTCTGGTGGGTCGTAATCACCTTCTTGGCGGTAAGGTCTTTCAACACCTTGAAAATGGTTTTAGAGGGGTTGGTACTTGTCCGAAATTGTAAGGCATAGAAGGCAGCGCGGGCTCTGCACAATGCACGATGATAAAGTTTCACAGTGGCCTGGTACAAGACCTTTTTCTGGTTGTTATAGGTCTTGCGCCATGCCCGCTCTGCACGCCTACACGTGGTCTTGAGTGCCCGTAAGGCGTCGTCATACCATGGGCTGGAATTCCTGGCCCCCGATTTACACCAGACTATGGGGATAAGGGAATCTAATGCTTGTTGCTTGTCTTGATCTGTGAACTATTTGCTACAGATCATGTCGGTTTAGTAAAAATGTGATGCAAAGACGTTTAAAAAATATTTCCTTTTTTTACCTGCATGTGTTTAGTCTTCACGGAGGTGCATTTATTGAGCATGTTCTCTGGCCACCGAACATGGCCTTAGGTGTGTCCAAATCCTCTGGAATAGCAGTATGCCGCAGGTTCTAGTGTAGATGTTTAGGTGGATGTGGGCAGCAATATCCAGTGTTGCAGTTTCTTTCTTAAAAGTTTGGAGGATTCCCCTCTGAATTCAGTTTTTTGAGTAAGGCAGGTTCATTTGGAAACAACTCAGCGTTGAAGCCATTACTGTGATCATCAGGTTTAGGAAATCGGATCTCAGTACCTCTTACCAGTCCCAGATATGACACTGTCAATTTGTACCAGTTGGATGAGTGATCTTCCGCATTTTAACAGGCCCAGGAAGAGGGAAGGGTCCATGCCAGTTCCATAATCTATCGCATCTTCTTCTCTACTGACGAAGTGGAGGATGAAGAAATTAGAGATAGCGGTTGCATATTTTGGGCATGTGTGTTCCATGTGTGCAAGAGAAGTGCTTGAGTTGATGGTATCTCTCAGGGTTTTGACCTTAGGAAATCAGACAGTGCACAGGATTGGCTGACAACATAGGGATATAAAGTCAAGTTTGGTCAGTATACGGATGGCAGTACATATTATTTTGGGACATCTTCTTTGTCAATTAATTACATTTTTTGAAAAACGAAGTTCCTGGAAGCACACTGCAATTCTCTATTAGATGGAAAGTAGAAAGGGCATAGCTTTTCTGTTTGATGAGCTGAGGCACGATGAGTTTCATTGGCTTAGGAAACAGGAATTGTGTTTCCTGAAAAAATAGAACATTGTTGCACTAAAATGTGGTTTAAATTATCACAGTTTTTGTGTAAGTGTGCACAGGAAAGTTGTGTTTGTATGTAGATGTGTGCTTGTATCTAATGATGTTTAGACATTCGCTTTACAGTGTGTGACTGCTGGGCACACTGCCCTCTGGAGTTCCCTATGGGGCAGCAGGCGTCCATTAAATAAGTAGGCATTTCATTTAACTATCCATAAAGGTGTATGCATTGAATCTCCTACATATTGCTAGTGTTTCCAGTGTTTTTACCTTGCTTTTATCGGATAGAAGACACTGACATATGCACCGCTTCTGTTTTAATGGTATGGCCTCATGGTACACTCAGCACCTTTCTGTTTTTTCCGCTTATATAGGTCATACCAGAACCATGTTTTGGATCATACTCATGGTCCCCTGCTGTAACTAAATGTGTTTCTTATCCTCAGATGGACCCTCTTCTAAAAAAGGGTATTACGATAGTGTATCATATACATGTGTGGCACGGTTTGAATGATTAAATAAATAACCTGTTACCCTTTCCCAAAGGGTATTAACAAGGACATAATGATTCTGACGAAAGTCACACGATTGGAGTATGTGACTAGTTGATTATACTTAAGGGCCAAGGAGTGAGAGCTACTCCACAGCTAGCTCATTTCCCTAGTTGTTAACCCTGTCAGACGGACCTGTGAATAAATTCATAGTTGGGCACCACTGAGGCATTTTTAAAGATGACTTCATATAGACCCCACACCTTTTTCCTTAAAATGAAGTGCTCCCTTGTAAGGAAAGAAGTCACAGCATGCCCCAGCCCTCAGAGGGTTGGGATAAACTTGACAATGAAGCATTTCACTGGATAACTTTCAGTGACTGAGAGTTCCTTTAATAAAAAGGTATTTACCCTATATCCAGTGGGCCCATGCTTGACGAATCCAAGTTGACTCTCTCTTGATTGTAACACTGTATGTATGAGGAGGGTGAGTCACAACCTCCATTTCCCTCTTCCTTCCCTCTCTTGATTTTTACCTTATGGCGGTTGGCAATACATAATATTCTGGGAAATCTTCTTTGCCTATTAGTTCCATGTTTGATGACTTTCATCGACATAGGAGACATTGAATGTGTTACCAGGAAATATTGAGCAGTGTCACATTAAAATGTGTTGTAAATGATCACAATTTTATTGTGCAAGGGTGCACAGACAATGTGTGCTTGTATGTAGATATGTGCTTATATGTCATGATATTTATCAAATCTGCACATATTTTGTTTGGCTGGTCGCTTTTCCTTAACCACAAGCGCTCCCATATCACAATCACTGCACACTAAAATGACATGAAATTACAGAGATTCTACAATTAACCTCCATGGCTTATTTTTGGGGAGAACTTTTAACATAAGATGTACCATTCAAATAATTTTTTAAGTCAAGCAGCATTTCAGGCAGATTTTTTACCCAATTGGATTGTTCGGGTAATTTTTTAGCACAAAACTTCAAACCTGAGTATGAACAGCAGTGTTTTGAACACAAGCGGCTATTACTTTAACATTTCTTTAGTGCAAAACTTCAAACTCGAATGTGAGCAACTGGAAATCATCTCAAAATTACATTTCAAGCAGACTTTTTAACCTGAATGGATCATTCAGGTAACTTTTTCAGTGAAAAGTGCATCTTGCATAACTACATATCATTTTGAGTAATTTTCCAGTAATCAACCATAGTTGCACTTCCCGAAATTACATGAGTTACACACACCGCTAGTCATAAATGGAGAATTTCATTTTTTTTGTTTAAAATGTTTCAACAAACTATAAAACCGCTTTGTCCTTTGCTTTTTTCCTGTGAATTTCAGAGATTTTTTTTTACATAAATTATAAAATGGTGGAATTTCAAATAAGACACACCTATGGGTTTGTCAAATGGTTATATCACCAAAATATAAAAGGCAGGCCTAATGGCTATATCGGGGGTAAGCACATTAATAAAATATATATATATAGAGAGAGTGAGCAAGGACACAGCCTTGTGTCCGAAACGCGTCTGAGGCATGCACCATTCCATTAATATATCATAAAATAACTAAAATCTGACACCGGCATATTTTGAGTCCGTGTTCCTGTTTTGGGCGACGAGGCACTTGGGAAGTGTGGAGTCGATATATATATATATAAACGTATTGCCTTTGTCAAAAAGTCACCACAATAATCTAGCAATAACTTCATACCAAAGATTTAATTAACACACACATAGAGATGCTTATTATAGTGTTATAGCCTGCAGCAGCAGACAATACCGGCTATTAAAGGACAGCTCCAGCGTTAAAGGCCTGAGCCAAAAGCGAGGAACTTTAACAAGGGAGCAGGCCTATAATAGCCGATAAAGCCCTGCTACTAAGGGCTATAAGGTTATTTGAACATTCTGACACTAGAGGTCAGAATGTTCTAACAAAATTAACAAAGGCTTTAGGGAGCACAAGGGGATTGAAATTCCCTCAGGTTCCCTGAAGCCTTTGTTCACAGCCACAGCTGTGAACAAAGAAGCATTGGAATGTTGGAGCTCTGGGCTTATACCAGCCATTATAAGCCCAGAGCTACTCAATTGTTTTCAATGGAGCTTCCTACATTCCAATTTTCTAATAATAGTTACAAAATATTTCAAATAAAGCATTTCTATTCAAAACATCTATACATGTGTGTTTGAGTCTTTCTTTAATAGTCTTGAAGCCCCAAAATGCAGCCAAAGGACCAACCAAAAAGGGTTTCCGTAGTACATCTGATGAGCATATATCTCCAATTTGGAGTGTTTTGAAAATTGTTGGCAAGCTCTCTGTGGGTCATGTATTTAATGACCCAGGAAACGTACTGACAGTTTTTTTTAAATGTCCCTAGTGGTAGGGCTACTGCACTCCCTAAAGCCCCCAACAACTTTAGGAAAATGGTTGGTGTTGCACCTTCTCTTTCTTGTAGCACCACAAGGAACACAAACTACAAATAGAAAGCCTTCATAGGGAATTATGGTGTGCACTACTACAGGAGCAGAGAATATAAACTGAGCAGCCACTCCACTCAGCTTAATTTCATGTCATATTTTTTATATCTTTTTTTGTTTTGTTTGGGTGACCTGGTCCAACCCAAGGCATCAAACACCTATGTTAAGTATTGGGGGATATGGAGAGAGTTCTGTGGCCCTGCTCAGCCCCAGTAGCTACACGCTTGTTACCTATGCTGGCCCACGAGGGTGTCAAACATACTTTTTGCTTTGTTTGGGTGACCTGATCCCACTTTTAGAAGCCTTGGTGATAGCAGAGGAGGCTCATGACTTCAATGATCCTGTCAACTATCCTGACAATATCGGCGAGAGTCAGCTGCATTGGTTTGCTCCTGGCCCATGAGAGCACCTTTTGCTTCTGCTCTCGCCGGATGAAAGCAATCCCATGTTCACTACCCAAAAGAGTGCAGCCAGGGAGTTACCTTTCTGTTCCCTGCCACACTCTCCCTGGCAGTGAACAACACAGTGTCCCAGGGATGGGGTCCCAGGGACACTCCCTGGAAGTGGGTCATGGGGATGGGGGCCGCACGGCCATTTTATGACTCAGGAATGGGAGTCCCACACACCTCTCCGAATAAATATTATATTGGATCCAAGGGTAAGGATACCAGGGGCCATTAAATGGTTTGAGGAGGTGGAGCATATAGTTCCCACCCCCCAAAAAAATAATTACCGAGACCCCAGGGATTGAGTTCCTGGGGCCATTAAATTGCTCAGTAAGCTGGAGCACACAGCCTCCTCCCCTTATATAAATATTGCAGTACTTTCACACCCACCTGAGGTAATTCAAATTGAAAAGGGCTGGGCAGCTAAAAATGGTTGACAAACATCTTTGTTGATATGAAGCAGCCCATCATATCTTATCTTTTGATCTGATAGTTCCGCTGTAATCCTCTGTCTGTAGATATCTATAAATTTTGAACATTAATTTTTCAAAAACTACTGAACTGACTCACACTGAATTTCAAAAAGTACCTTTTCTGGGTAAAGATCTAGCTTACTGCCAAATTTGGAGTCATTCCATTTAGCTGTTCTGACTGTAGCTGTGTCTAATGTTCCTGTTGGAAATTGCAATGGGGAATACAAAGTAGAGTGGTGAGTTATAGTTAGTATTGTCTGGTCGGTGAGCTGAAAAGAGTGTAACGGGGTAAACTGCTTCTATTAATTTGAAGGTAGTGGACAAATTGCAAATAAATGCTATAACTGTAACTTTAGAATTTTTTAAGTTTGTGTAGTTTAAACTTTGTAGAGGAAAAATACGTTTTCCTAATTATAACTAAGCTTTAACCTTTAAAAAAATTAATACATTTTTTATAATGCATTTTTTTTTTCAAATTGTAGAGTGCAGTGGCGCAAGCGGAGAGTTGTTATGTGGAATGTCATACAGTGTAGTGGAGGAGTGTTGTAAAGTCTATTGTCATAGACTGGAGTATTGTAGATTGGAATAAAATGGAGTAGAGTAGAGAGTAGTAGTATATTTTACAGTGTAGTAAAGTGTTATATAGTGTAGTGGCATGGTGTCTCATATGTACTGTAGACTGGAGCAGCAAGTTGTACAAAAGAATGGCATGTTGAACAGGAGAATATGGTGTCATAGACTGTCATAGAATGGAGTAGTGTGTTTTAGAGTTGAGTAGGGTGAAGTAGATTGTCATAGAGTGAAGTACCGTCAAGTGGAGTGTCGTGGAGTACAGTGGCGGAGAGTGTTGTAGAGCAGAGTGTCGTATCATTTAGTGGAGTGGCGTATCATGGGGAGAAGTTGAGTGGGGTGGCGTTGAGTGTCATACAGTCTAGTACAGTGGTGTAGAGTGCATGGACATAGTGTGGAGTAGATTTTCAGAGAGTGACATAAGGAGCAATACAGAGTTGTAAAGTGGGGTTAGGTTCAGTGGCGTAAAGTGAGATAAAGTGTAGAGTGGGGTATAGCGGAGTCAAGTACACTGGAGTGGGGTAGTGTAGAGTGAAGTAAAGTGTCATAGAGAGGAGTGGCGTGTCATAGACTACAGTGGCGTGGGGTACAGTAGAGTGAAGTCACATAGCATACAGTCAGGTAAAGTGTCAGAAATTGGAGTATCGTGTTGTACAGTAAAGTGTAGTGGTGTGCTGTACAGTTTTGGAAAGTGATGTAGAGTACAGTAGATTAGAGTGACATAGATTCTAGCCGATTTTTGTAGAGTGGTGTACAGTACAGAACAGTGTTGTAGAGTGGATTGGCATACTGTGAGACTAGGGAACAATGACATTGAGTGGCGTACAGTGGAGTGGTGTACAGAGGAGTATCAATCCATCAAACAGCCATTTATAGCATGGTTAATCACCTATGAGGGTATCCCGGTGCTGAGGATCTTGCTGCAGAAGCTCAGTCGAAGAGACATGTCTGGTGTCCTTTCCTGAATTGAAGCAAAGAGTGTGAGGTATAGAGGTGAGAGGGGAGGTCATTCCAGGACCCGGCCGCAAGGTAGGAGAAGGAACGACATCCACTCTAGCTTTGACGTATGTGAGGGGTGTGAGCCGAAGGAAGGTGGAGTGCAGGTGTCTAGAGGGTTGGTGGAAGTTGAGGCAGTGGTTGATGTATGTTGGTCCTTGGTTGTGCAGGGCCTTGTATGTGTGGATCAGCATCTTGAAGTGACATCTCTTCTGCATGGGGATCAAGTGGAGTTTTCTGAGGTGGGGGGATTTGGGTCCCCTTGGGAGGTCGAGGATGAGTTTGGGCACATAATTCTGTATGATTTGTAGTCTCTTCAGGAAGTACATGGTGATTCTTGTGTAGAGTGTGTTGCCATAGTCCAGCCTGCTGGTGACTAGGGCTTGGGTGATGGTTCGTCTGGTGTTGACAGGGATCCATTTGATGATCTTGCAGAGCATGCGAAAAGTGAAGAAGCAGATTGAGGAGACATTGCTGATCTGGTCTTTCATGGTGAGCTTGTTGTCCAGGATAATGCTGCGGTTGTGGGCATGGTCTGTCAGTGAGGGTCTTAGTTCAGAAGGCCACCAATAGTAATTCCATGGGGAGGTGACAATGTTTGCAAGGGGGTCATGTAGGTGTTGAAGAGGGTGTGGCTGAGGGATAAGCCTTGAGGGATGCCGCAGATAATGCTCTTGTGCTCAGAGGTGAAGGGAGGAAGGCGGACTCTCATTTCTTCTGGTGAGGAAAGAGGTGATCCCAGGTTGAAAATGTGGTTGGGACAGTGGGCCATAAATGCTCTTGAATGGATGGAGTTCATGATGCAAGGGGAGTTTTTTAGTGGTGAGCTGGTCCCCCATGGTTAGCAGGTGGTCAGGGTTGGCATCTGTGGTAGTGATGAGGCTGAGGCTGTCTGTGGCAATGGTTTGTGGCTCAAAGTTTTTGTAGATGTCGGAGATCATATTATGGAAGAAGTCTGCCATGGTGTCACAGAGGTCCTGGGAGGGGGTGATGAGGTTTTCAGAGGCTGAAGGGTTGGAGAACTCTCTGATGATGTTTAATAGTTCATTACTGCCATTAGAACTGGCCTCAATGCAGATGGCAAGGCAGTTCCTTTTTGTCTTTTTCAGAAGTTGGTGGTATTGTCTGAGCAATATTTTGAAGGCGGTTCTGTCTGTGGAGTCCTTGCTGGTGCACCATCTTCTTTCAAGTTGCTTGCAGTTATGTTTTGCAGCTCTTAGTTCCAAGATGTACTAGCTGGCCTGTTTGGAGGCTTTCTTAGGTTCTGTGGACTTTATGGGGCAACTCTGTTGGCACTTTTGGTGATCCAGGTGGAGAAGTTCTTGACAGCTGTTCTAGGTTGGTTGAGGTATTCAGGTGGGAGGAGCTGAGGGCGTCGGTCCATTGGCTCTCTGATACTTTGCTCCAGCTTTGGTGAGGGGTTGTGGGTGGTCTGGCTGTGGTGTCAGGGAGATGTGTGATGGTGAAGTGGACAATGGTGTGGTTTGTCTGGATGAGTTTGGGGATGTGGCCGTACTTAACCCTGTCGCTGGTCATGAAGATGGGGTTAAGTGTGTGACCTGCGATGTGCATAAGGTTGGTGACTAGTTGTGTGAGGCCGAGAGTGTTCATGCTTTTGAAGAGGTTGCCGGTGTTGGTCTCATCAGGGTCATCGAAATGGAGGTTGAGGTCTCCAAGGAAAATGTAGTGATTGGAGTCAATGACGAGTGTATAGTGGAGTAGTGTCCAATGGAGTGGTGGACATTGGAGTGACATAGACTGGATTGGCGTACAGTACCATGGCATACTGTGTAATAGTAGAGTGGCATATAGTGAAGTCTTTTACAGCAGAGAGGCATAGAGTGGAGTGGCATAAAGTGGAATAGCATATAGCGGAGTGGCTACTGGCATCGCATAGGGATGTGTGTGAAATTTAGCAGCAACGTAGATTATGATGTGCAGAGTAATGCAAAATAGCGAATTGTGCTGCCTAGCATTTCTCAAGATTTACCAATCAGTGCAGGGCCACACATGGTGGCCTTGCGTTCCTGTGTAAATCTGATTTAAGTATTGCATTGCCCATGCAACACCATGAGTGATGCAAGGGTACAGCAGTCCAATAATACAGGTAGGCCTCAGTTAACACCTTGGCTGTGGCGGGAATTTCATTTCATTTCATTGCTAGACATTCCAAACACGGGCGTGGCTCAGACTGCCCCCAGCCGTCATGCGCACACGCCTACCGTGACTCATGACGGCCGGGGGCCATCATGAGCACGGAAGGGATTAAACACCTTTTATTGGTGCACCCCCTTGACGATTCACCACAAAAATTCACATAATCTCAATATGTAGAAAATGCTATAGGTCTGGAAAGTTTGTGGTGATTTGTCAGATGGGTGGAAAGTTATCAGGGATGTAATATCCAAGGAGAGGTGGAAATGAGATGCCGCTCACTTAGAGGAGTCTTCTTGTCTAAACCCTGTCCGTGCTACTGGAGTAGCTATTCATCCGTTCCTGACTGTGCTTTCTGCCGGTGAGAGGAGCTTTCAGCAGCGAGGCCGCAGAGGAGGCGAGAGGCGCGGCCCCGGGACTGCGAGGACCAGCCCACAACATCCTCAGCTGTGTCCTCTTCCCGGGTGAGCCGCGCCCCCTCCCAGTGCCACGCCCCCTCTCCACCCAGGAGTTTATCAGCAAGCTCGGCAAGGTGCACCGCGGGACGCGCGCGGGCCGTAGCCCGGGGCGAAGCCCGGGCCAAGGGCGGGCCCGTTGTTGCCCGTTAGTGACCGGTAGAGACCGGGCCCGGGCCACTCCCCTTGGCTCTGGTTTTCAACAGCTCGTAACTTATCTCACTCCAGAGCCCAGTATTTTCTAGCATACTTCCATCATGCTTACCAGAACCAGAAGAAACGCCAAAACCAAATCCAAAAACGCCCAAGCCGTAGCCAAAATAACTGGACCAATTGACTTATTTATTTCACGGACTAACGAGGCCATTGACCAGAGCATTTCTCTTCTTGAAAAAAGAGTGTCACTGGACCTTATGAATGCGAAACGCTCGTCACTGGGCACTATAGCAACTGCAGCTTCTCCCATTCACCAAATTCTCCCAAACTCTTCTCTCCCCGTGACTGTGCTTGCTCATGACACCAATATAATTCTGTCTACAGTAGATCTATCTGTTACTCAATTTGAGTCAGACCTATCATCATCGTCAGATAATTTAGAGGCGACTCCTGATTTAGCAGCTTGTCAAACGCTTGATGGTTCTGACACTAACATAGATATTTACCTTCGAGGGGTAAGAGAAGGAGCCATCCCTAAACAAGGTAGTACAAACCCCATCGATAATGTTGCACCCATGGCTTCTTTCCCCGGCAACGCGATGGAACTGGGGTGGGAATCACTAAATCAAACCACAAAATCTGTCCAACTTATCGCAACAACCCCATTACAAAGTAACCTTTTGCTTCCTACTACCGATAACGAGGCTACTGACAAACCTTGTGGAACTTGTAAAACTACTTCTTACATACTAACTGCACTAAAAGAACTCCTGCTACAGCACTTGAAACCTATACAATTAAGTGTTAGGAATCTTGAAGCTCAAATGGCAATTCTTTCCACTACTTTTCATACTACGAGTGTACATTCCGCAATAAAAGAGCCCCGTAATGTGACTCAGCATCCAAAATCATCTCATCAACAACAACCACCGAAAGTAACAAAACACTCAACTCTGACCATCCCCTTTCCTCCAAACCCAAAATACAACGTCTCAAAGCAAAATTTGCAAAAAGTAACGTCTCAAGCACAACAGGCTAAAACAACTGTGGTAACGAATCAACACACACCTAATACTGGCCCGGCAACCCCAGGTACAACAGGGGCCATATTAGGAAATTTGATTCCAACTCAAAACACCAAAAAAAACACCTTTACCATCTAAACCAACAATCCGTCCCCAGTTATCACCAAAAAAGATTCTAAAAAAAACACCAAGAGTTAGACGTCCAGTTCATCTGCCCCCAGAGGCCACGCCATATACATTCATACTCACTGGTGTACCCCAATTAACAGAAGACACCTCAGAAACTGCCTGGTCACTCAAAAATAAGGTCATGCAATGGCTAAGCATTAACAGGCCACTAGAATCTCATCACTCTGGAGGGATCTCTACAGTCCGTAGGGTGGCTTGGGTAGGTAAAGTACCAAAGTTGACCCACGGAGATTGCATCATCGTATCCTGCAGAGATCCTTCCACCGTGGACCATATTTGTTCTTGGCCCTCGTTGGAAAAAAAGGGAGGAATTGATGCTCGTCATCTTTCTTTCTTTTATCCTCCAACTAAGCAACATCACTATACCCCAACCTGGAACTGGCATCAGCCCCAAAATGAACAGTGGAAGCAGGTGGGGCATACTTATGACCACGGAAATAGAAACATACTTAGAGATTGGCCAAGGCAGCACTGGCAGGATAGACCCTATCAACCTTATGAAGGTTGGCAGGGCTTTCCTACACAAAATCGCTTTGACTGCTTAGAGATGGTGGATTGACCGTTTTGGTCTGAATCTAAGAGTAAGAACACTAACATCACCTACCCACCAGCACATCTAACTCAAGAGCGACCTTCACCTAAATCTGTTTCGAAAGTAAAACAACTTTCCCCTTTCAGCATAAACCACAAGTCAGAGACAACCATAGATGTCTCTCTCAGTTTCACAAATGTTACGCTCGCTACATCCACTGATCCTCTGGGGACTGGCCCCGATTCACACTTCCTTCAACCAAAAGCTTCAAGAGATCCTACCAACTTTCCCCAGACTCCGACAGGGCATCCGACAGACACCCCGACAGTGAGTCCCTCGAGGGAATTACCTCCTTCTCACATATATTGCAGGTCTGTCCTCCAAGATAACATCAGAGCCTTGGCTTGATACAGCCAGGGAACATCAGATCCTCTGCCTGCAAGAAACATGGTGCACAACACCGATGCATCTAACGGGATACAAAACCTTCTTCACCCCAGCAGTGCAGGGAAACATGGGCAGGCCAAAGGGGGGGCTCACGATCTATGTTGCTAATACTCTTCCCTTTAAATCTGCAAGACTCCTAAAAGAATCTCCAACATATCAAATTATGCAGATAATTCCCACAACTGGTAACATCTATATTCTTATCAATTACTATAACAACTCGGGTCCATCGGATTGTTGGTCAAACTTAACAGAGATTGCTACTTCTCTAGCAACTTTCCAAAACGAAAACGACAAAAACACAACACATAGTATGTGGGGTGGTGACTTTAACTTGCCTCTATGCCCAAACCATAAAAGAGGAATCTGTGGGCTGGAAAACGAACTTGCAAGTCCCATACCCCATTTTGTCCATTCGACTTGTGGAAGTAAGCTGAATGACATTATATTCTCCCTAGACCTGGATTTTGTGAACGAACTAGTAGACCCGCAGCAGGACTTTCTACCAACCTTCCACGGAAGAGGCTTCCTAACAACTATAGATTATATAATAGCCTCCCACTCACTTAAAGGGCAACTAGTACACTTTGAAACTGGGACTAACCCAACGAGTGACCATTATCCACTCAGTATAAGGATTACCATCGAACTGGCAAACGACCACCCTGCAAAGCCGAGTCTTTTTAACCAGCATTCACTTATCATGAATAAATTAAATGGCTATACGGTCAAATGGGCCAAGATCGACCCGGAAGAGATATCCCAGAGGGTTCTCGGAAAATCCGAGCATTGGATATCTGAATGTATGTCCCTGGAGTCATCACCTCAAACAATTGTCAGCACTTTCCAAAGTATCCAAGAACCGATAAGGGATGAACTATTTATCAAGCTAAAAAAGAATAACAACCCACCTACCTCGAGATTGTTTGATACTGCTTGTCGTAAGGCACTCTCAACTCTAAAAGAAGCTCTACATAGACCTACGAGGGACCTCCCAGAAATCTCCAATTTAAGAAAAGCATACAACTTCGCCAGAAGGGATCGTAAAAAACAAATCAAACAAGAACTTTGGTCACAACTGCACGACAGCTCCCAAAGAAAGGACAGCACCCTATTCTGGCAAGTCATAAGGTCCCCATTCCTGACAAATAGTACAGAAACCAATCACTTAGACGTGGCAATAACGGAAGAGGATTGGGTCACCCACTTCTTAAAAATCTTCGGCCCGCCTGCGGGCCCTGCAACAGGAAATGGTACAGGAACAAGCGAGGACCATCTACAGGAAAACAACATCTACCCGCTAAACATCCAATTCCATCTCACCGAAGTCATAAAAGCAATCAGGGCATCAAAATCTGGCAAGGCCTCTGGCCCGGATGGAGTTCCAATGGACATCTTTCTTCACAATGTAGAGTTCTGGTCCCAGCTAATCACTCGGGTCATGTCAGCTGTAACCTCGGTCGGGCTTTTCCAGTCGTGGTCGACGTCAGTCCTTTTACCTATCTTCAAAAAAGGCGACCGCAACGACCCAGCCTGCTACAGACCAATCTTTCTTCTGGACTCCATGGGCAAGATCGCGGGTCAAGTGCTCCTGGACCGTTTACAATCATGGGCCCGGGAGAATAACATCATAACCGACCTACAATATGGTTTCCAGAAGGGGCTTGGGACTGTGGAGCAGGCTCTTAACCTTGCCCTTCTGGCGGGGAAATACGCTGGCGCCAAAGGAGGTAACATCTACCTCGTCTATGTCGACTTAAGCGCGGCATTTGACTGCGTCCAACACCCAAAACTCTGGCAAATACTCAGCGACCTTGGAGTGGACCCTCCATTAATAGCTTTTTTACGTGAACTATATTCCAACGCCTCAGGGCGTGTAAGATTTGGCATTAGTGGTGAACTGTCCCGTTCATTCGAAATAACAAAGGGAGTAAGACAGGGATGTATACTGGCTCCCTTCCTGTTCAACCTCTACACAAATGGGCTTGAGCAGGCTGTGTTGGAAGGGAGCCAGGACTTACCGCAGATAAAACAGCGTCCGATACCAACACTTTTATATGCTGATGACTCAGTAATTTTGGCACGGACTCTGAATCAACTCCAGATACAAATCAACAAATATGCCACATTCATGGACTCACTCGGCCTCAAAATAAATATAAAGAAAACTTTCACAATGCATATTGGTCCCAGGGTCAAACACCCTAAACCGATAATGGTCGATAAAATGAAGCTGGAAAAAACGTCAGTCTACCCCTACCTGGGAATTTTAGTGGATGATGCGGTAAACTGGCGCCAGGCAATTGACGCCAGAAACCTTCACTTTCGGAGGGCAACATCGGCCTTGATGTCTTTCTCGAGGAAATTGGGGAAACCAGCGCCACCTGAACTTTTAACCATATATTACGCAAAGTGCCACAGTGTGGCTACCTACGGAGCTGGTGTTTGGGGTTATGGACGTATAGATCAATTACAAATAACAGAGAATGGCTTTATTAAATATGTCCTAGGCCTACCCCAAAGTTCCCCGATACTAGCTTCGCATCGTGAGCTAGGCATGGAGTACATTGTAGACACCATCCGCTCCCAACCAATTTTATTGTGGCACCGAATATCGACCAACCCTGAATGCCATCTAACCCGTTCCCTCATCACAGACTGCTTAGCCCTGGCAAACTGGCGGAAAATTCCTTGGCTGACTTACATCTGGAACTTTTTTAATGATCTAGGCCACAAATCTTACTTTGATGATCCCGTTACAATTGAAGACATCTCCAGGAAAAAATTAAAATTAATGTGTTTGGGCCACCTGCGAGAATTGCGGAACCAAACTGAGATTATAAAACCCTCTAACGAAAAAATCTGTGCACAACAGTCCTGCAAAGGCATACAATCATACCTGACGTACTTTTTATCAAATTATGAGACATTTTTATTAACAAGATTTCGTTTTAACATCTTTTTTCGCCTAGTTACATTTCCTGAAACTCAAAATTGGTCCCACAACCTGATAAAATGCCCATGTGATGGAATTTCCCCACAGTCAACGATCCACGTTATTTTATTTTGTAAATACTATAAACTTCCACGGAAAACATGGATCATTCAATTTCTTCGATCCAGTGGCTATAGACAATGCAATACTGCGCTCTTCTTTATGCAGTCTTTGAACACGCCCCACGTAGAAAAACTTATAGTGACCTTCCTTAAAGCAGTTATTACAACACGTCAAAACATTTTAAACTAATTAGAAGTATTTAAAAATGTAAAATCTTATTCCTAGTACGTGTTTTACTCTTTTGCTGTATTTTTTAAACTCATTTAAGTGTTGGAAATGTCTCTTTCTATGTACTTTTTATGATTATACAATTGATAATCGAATAAAAGTTTATGAAACGAAACGATATAATCAAATCAAATCAAACCAAGAAGTATTCTTAGAGCATGGCTACTTTCCCACAAGGGTATCCATTTGCTATGATATCACGGGGCTAGTGGCAAAACCAGGTCTTGAGTCCCTTCCTGAATTCTACGAGACAAAGTGATGTTCAAAGGTGAAGGGGAAGGTCCTTCCATGACTTGGCAGTGAGAAGAAGGAACAACCTCTACTGTAGCTTTGACCAATGTGGGGAGTGCATAATAGGGAGAGGGAGGTGAAGCGCGGGTGTCTGTAAGGTTGTTGAAAGTTCAGGCGGTAGTTGATGTATGCTGGTCCCTAGTCATGGAGGACCTTGTAGGTGTGTGTCAGTATCTTGAATTGGCATATCTTCTGACGGGAAGCCAGTGGAGGTTCCTGAGGTGGGGTTGATGTGGGTCCATTTGGGGTGGTTGAGGATGAGTCTGGCAGCTGAGTTCTGTATCGTCTGGAGTCTCTTCAGGAGTTGGGTGGCATTTCCGGTGTAGGGTGCATTTCCATAGTCCAGCCGGCTGGTGACAAGGGCTTAAATTACGTTTTTTCTGGTGCTGATGGGGATCCATCTGAAGATCTTTTGAAGCATGAACAGGTTGTGGAAGCAGGCGGAAAAGACTTCATTGATCCGGCGTTTAATGGTGAGTTTGCTGTCCAGGATGATAGAGAGGTTGCTGGTGTGTGTGTGTTGTTACAATTTTGGCGGGTCAACAGGTGTCAACCCACAGGGAGGTATTGTTCCCAAAAAATCAGCACTTCCATCTTGTCCTTGATAAGCTTCAGGCAGTTTGATTCAGGATGTAATTTGATTTCTTTCTTTTTATCTATTGGATTTGTTATGCATTTGTTTATTGGTTTACATGCTCATGTGACCATAAATGTGTCTTTTATTTTTTCATGTAGTATTTTTAAAACATTACATATGCAGTCTAGTTTATGTTTTGTCCTTCTTTGCTACTTTTAGTAGGATTGTGCTACATAGGAAGTTCAAAGTGAATGAAAGCCAATCAATGTTGTTATAAAATTAAGGTTATTATTTATTTTCTGAATGGCCAGTTATCATGTCCTCCATAGAGCAGTTTGTGTAGCTCACTGCTAGGTCACTTTTCTATTTTTGTTGCACCAGAGTACAGTACATAAGGATGCTGGCTTATGTTTAGCTTGTTCCCACAGTTTTATTTGTATCAACCAGAGAGCATGCACAGAAAACATATGTAATTTCATAATTACTATAAACAATCATTTATCTGAAATGCAAATCTACAATAGACAAGTAGTGTTTGGAGACTTCATCACTAATGGTTAATCCAATATGTAACCCATGCTACGTTTTACATCACCTCAAGGAAGCTCTCTGGTAGGCATAGATTGTACCACTTGATTCTCATAACAACATGATACCATGTATTCACCCGGCTTCCAATTAAACCCTCCAGTGGGTTTTGAGTTATGATCAGGTCAAATTTTTAAGTGCCAACCAATCGATATGTCTAAAAATTCCAGTAATACATTATTTCATTATCCTTACTTGCTCTCCAATTTCTATATACTTTGCAATTCTTTCTTATTGAAAAGTATATATAAATTGGAGAGCAAGTAAGGATAATGAAATAATGTATTACTGGGAGATTTGCATTTGAGATAAATGATTGTTTATAGTAGTTATGTAATAGTTGCACTACATGTCCCACAATGCTCTATGTCAGTAATTATGAAATAGTTGCACTACATGTCCCACAATGCTCTGTCAGGAACAGGAAGTGATGTCATTGTTTACACTTCAACTTTCTTTATTAACTCACTTGTAAAATACATTGTGGTTCTTTAACAGTCCCGTGAGCAAGGTCTCCATAGAGACCGAAACGCCTAGGGTTGTGCTACTGGCTTGGCTGTTATTAAAAAGTACTGAACTACATCGACTGTGTGGACAACGCTTATTCGCACTGGGAGTGCACGAGGAACTGCCCTGCGGGGAAAAGGAAAGGTAATCGGTTTACAGCTGGGCTCTGTCGTACCTTTGACACACGGCCATAGAGCGGCCGGGAGCCTGAAAGTGAACCACGCTGGAAAGGAGATATATATATATATATATATATATATATATATATATATATATATATATCACTGTGACGGCGAAAGTTCATCCAGTTTGGCTCCATCATGAAAAGCTTCTTGCTGAGTCTAGGGAAAGGGAGGTGCCCAAAATTTGATTTTCCACTTTAATTGCCATATAAAAGTTTGCTCTATGTTACAGAATAACCAGCTGAATGGAATTACATCAAATTTGGCAGAAAGTTAGAACTTTACTTGGAAAGCATGCTGTTCATTGTTTGGTGTAAATCTGTTCAGTAATTTTTCAGACATTGGCATTCAAAAGGTGACCAGGTGGACATACAGGGGTTAACCATCAGAAAACGTTATTGATATCTGGTACGTTGGTATCTATTATGCTCTGATTGACCATTTCAAAGGGGATTGGCCAATCCTGATTGGCACACTATGAACAGTATGTTGTGACATTCCTTACAGGACTCAGGGACATGATCCCTGGGTCCTGAAAATTAATTAAAAGACAAAGAAACATAAAAGTCACAACCTGACCCCCGAGGCCATTGGCGGGAAACACTTTGGTCAACATGTTGTGGCAGGACTCGGGGACATGGTCTCCCTTGAAATTTGTTGTAATGGACGTCTGTTTTTGTGGGTCATAAAAAGGAAAACATATGAAGAGCGATAACTGATTTTATTCACAATATAAATCATATGTTGGTGGGACCATACTAATTATATGAATTGTGGTGTATTCTTAAACTGGTTTTACACTGTGAAAAATGCTGATCCTCTGCCGAAATTTGATGAACAATGTTTGAGAGAAAACAGTTTTCTCTCAGGAATTTTCATAGAGGTTATGGAAGGTGCTTCAGAAGCTTAAATGAGAACACATTTTCCATAGGTTTAGTCATTTGAGAACAAAGCCTGATATGAATGAAGCCTGTACTCTCAACAGCAGCAGCAGCTTGCTAGTTGTCTCCCTTGTGACCAATTCCAGCTTCACCTCAGAGTTCTAATGCACAATGGGAGAGCAAATTTTTTTTATTCAAGACAAAAACTGAGGCACTTCTGAGCCCCATGTTGTTAGAATAGGAGCTGTTAAATATAAAGCCCTTTCCCAGGAGCAGAATTAAATAAATGAAACCAGAAGGCTAAAATGTGAGATTAATTATGGATTTTTAGAAATCTGCGGCATAATTGGTTTTAAATTGGCTAAAACTAGTTAAAGACGAGACATCTTTAAGTACAACATCCACTTTCCACATCTGCTTACTCACCCTACCCTTCTTCACTGAACCTGCACCAATTTGACCACAGAGCCTGGCAACCCTTGCTATGCTCTTTGTGCCCAGTAGTGTTGGGGCACCTTATTCACTCATTGCAAGTTAAATGCCATGATTATTAGATTTTCCCAAAAATATTGTTCAAACTACTAATGAATACAGTGGATCTCAAGGTGATGTAAGTTTATAAGTCGTGCATGAAGGGAGTGCAAGTTATAGTAAACTGACTAACCGATAATTGACATATTTTATTGGCTTTTGTTTTCTTCATGTGAGTTCTTGTCTCATTTCAACACCTAACTATAGCGTTCCTTTTTCCCAGTGAATTGGCACATATACAAATACATGTGCCTGCGCACACACATGCACACACATACACACACATACACGCACGCTCACACAATGTTCTTTTAAAACAATAACGTTTTTTCTATATACTGTATCTTTTTATATCTTATAAGCATTGCTCCAGTTGATTCTGAAGGAGGGAATGATTAAGGATTAAAAGAGAAGGGAGACGTATCAAATACATCAGAGACTTAAAGCAACCACATCAAAATAAGATATACATTTGACATGAACTCACTGAGATACTGTGTCTAAAACCACAAAAGTAGTGTTTCAAACTTTGTCAGTGTTGTAATTAAAGTTCGCTGCAAAGATTTCCTGTGGCATTCCATTTTGCATTAAGCCAAACATACATCATTATCCACATACAGTTCGAGTCTTGACAAGAAGTACAGCCAGGGACTATGAATACAATTGTGTGCTCTTATACTGATTTTTCTGGTGATTATCTTTTTCTCAAGGGAGTTTTCTACATGTTAGGCCATCTCTGGAAGAAGAACGTCTGTTTCAGAGACACAGGAAAGACAATGGAGAAGTGGCCAGTAAGCACAGCTAGAGCAGGGGTGCAGAAATATTGTACTCCAACTCATTATCAGAGGACACACTCAAGTCAGAACCTGGAGTCGTACATGACCCATCTGTGTAACACTTTAGCAGCTAATGGTGCATTCAGTAAAAATATTGCGGAAGGCCTCCCTTCGTTAAAGTTTCGTCTTGTTTTTCTGTTTCACTGTGCATAAAAGGGCTTAGTCTAACACAACTTCAGTATTTGTGTAAAAAAAAAAAGATAACTCATTGATTTCGCCTTCATGTTTTCGAAGGGCTCTTACATTATCAAGGCGCTGTTTTAAACAAGTGTGTGATTTGAATTGGGTGTTCTTTGTTTGAATGATCTCTAAGGTTAAATTCTTTAGCTCTCCGATACCTAAATCTGCTTTCAGAATCCACTTGATTGGTTGTTGAAAGGTGGGCATTTTCCTTTCAAGTCATTGTTTTTACTTGTGGTAACCCAGTTGTTTCAATGCCCAGAATGCATTAAGTTGGCCACTGAAAGACTAAAAGACTGCAAATTCAAACATGGTGGCATGCAGGCATGGAACTAATTGGCAACCTTGTTTCCTACATTCCAAATGTAAGAATTGGAAATTCTGTGTTGTAGTGTGTATGTGCACTCTTCTGTGATAGTGGATCGTGCCTTCATGAGCATTGCAGATTGCATAGATTCGTGGCAGAATGATCGTTAAAAGGCAAAAGTTACCGAACATCTAGCAGTTGCTGTGCCCAGCAAGCCTTCAAATAACTAAAGTTTTGTTAAGGGTCAACACCCCAGCTTTTTGTCCATGAGCTAAATATTTGTCTGCCATGCTTGGCAATGTTATCCCACGGTGGAGAGACACTATCCATTACTTTTGTCTGTGTTTGGTTGAGTTTTGAGGCCTATTGTGATGTTACGACTTTGATAGTCATTCAGATCTAATTTGTTTCCTAGATGAAGAATATTTACATGACACGATAAATGAAGTAAAATGAAAACAAGAGATAAAATCCACATTCAGTTCTTCAGTGATCTCTCGACTGGACATTTCAGCAATACTGTTTTTTCTCATGTATTTTTACCTCAAAGCCCACGCTATTATCAATTCTATGCGTACTCTGCTTAATGTATCCCTAGATAAAGGAACAGCCCTAACTATCTTCAAAGATGCTGCTGTCCACCCTTCTGTCTTAACACATTTTCACCCCATCTCATTCTGTCCTTTTGTAGCTAAGGTTATTGAAGGATATGCGGCTAAGTTCCCCTGTAAGCCTCTTCAAACCTGTAATCATTTTAATGAGATGGAAGCTATATTCACACTGCTCACAGCATGGAAATGGTTATGTTCTCTGTCCTGGATGACATGAAAATAGAACTTGATGCAAGGTAAATTAGTGGGGGTCAACCTGGATCACGTAGAGGAAGTAAACAATGAGTGCTTTGCTCTTCTGTGGTGCAGGTCCTTCAAGCTATGCAGAAAGTTTTGGGACCTCCTCTACAAGGATTACTTTTTGGAGGTCAGAGAGAAGAGGGGAAAATAACAGCAAGCACCACAGAAAAACTCCCTCGTGACCTATATATTGTTTCTTACGATTCAAATATGAATTCAAAACATGGACTCTCTAAAGAATTCAATTCCATATACAACTTATTTTTTTAACTTTCTTTTATTTTACTCTAGTATTATTCTTTTATCATCATCATTTTCAACTTTATCAAAATTACATATTTCTATTATTCACAACAGTCTATAATACAAAATTATTTTCCACATTACAATGTGTTTGCACCCAGGTAGAGAACTAACGCAAACATACCACTCACTCATACATACACATCCCTCATACTACAGTACATACATATCCCATTCACAACTCTGTATATCTATCCAAGTTAACACGTTTAGTTGGTTTCAGTCTCTATGACCCTATACAGGGCTACTGCAGTATAGTAGGATTTTATAAGGACTTGGTCAAAGCATTTCGGTGACATACAGAAACAGTAGGAGCCACCTTCAACAGGACCCGCCAGATATCACACCACTGGTTCTCTATATGCTGGGATTTCCTAGAAAAATATTTAAAATAATCAATGAGTTACTAGCCCATGGTTGATCAATTCAAAGACACCGTTTGGACCAATTTACCAACATTTTTAAACATACTAAACATGTGTTTTAATACAAAAGGGCCACCTTATCCCATTGAAAAATGTAAACATCAGTGTTTATGACATTTCTGTGGTTATCCTGCCCCTACTTACTAAGGACGAAAATAAGACAGACTAACATCATAAACAATAATTACAACTTTTAAGACACCATCGGCATATTTATGTACACTATACACATACTAATTCCTCCACGATTGCACTATGCAGGATATCACTTCTCTGGTATTTCAGGTCTATATCACATAATTAGGTAATTTTATCCTATCCCACGAGAATTAAAAAAATAGATACTTACTGAACAGAAGTATGCACTACTGAGGAAAAGTATTTCCCAATAAGTTGTGGGAAAACACACAAAACAGTACCATGTACAGAAGATAGCCTGTTTCCTACCAAGGTAAGAGGGAGGAGGCCATAAGATATCATTGAATGCAAATAGCTTCACAATCCTCTATCAACCCCTGCCCTTTCCTACGCCCCAAACGTCTTACCAAAGGGCACAGTCTTCTTTCCTGCTGATTAGTATGAAGACAAATCACTACAAACCCGCTAATAGTCACCAACACCTGCATATAATTTAAATTGGATATTAACCCCTCGATCCAATCCCAAAAACATCCTTATTCTCTCAAAAGAATAGAACAAAGTACCTTGGCTGTATATTTTTTTGGTATTCACAGTATCATCTTTCTCTCTCAAGTACAGGTGGCCATCATCATTTCTTGACTAATAGATTTCAAGCAGTTAAGATAGCATTATATACATCCCAAAGGGCCACTGGTAAATATCTAGTCAATTCAATTCAAATTCCTTTATTCGGTTTTCATGCAAATACAAAAACCATAAAAGTACAATCTTTAAATATACATTAAAAATGATTAAAATGTCATCCTCTGGTTATAATAAATACATTTAAAAATAGAAAAATAACTTTCAGATACAATCAATGACATTAAATACCAACAATATAAAGTGCCAGGATATCAGCTCAATATTAGAGCACCTCAAATGCATCATTAAAGTGCAAAGGGTAAAACAACTGTATTATTACACAGTGTATGCCGTACCAATCCTATTTTAAGTTCAGCCTGTCTCTAATACAGAGCTTCAGAAAGTGGGCTATGTTTTTTGCAAGGCACTCTGCTTCCAAAAATCGCATCGCGAGGTAAGCTGGGTGACATTGTCGTAGGCCCAAAATTTTTAATATGGGTGTTACCCATTGTTTCCTCTGTTCCTTATAGAATTTGCAATATCTAGTCTTAGATGGCTCCTCTTTGTAACCCCATCTCTTCAGTATTTCTGTTGAACTGTTAGTGAATGCTCTGATGGAGGTTGGGTTAAGAGCATATATATTTATGTTTATATTTATGGGTCTTGTAAAGCACTCATATACCAACGGTCTCATGACACTAAAAGGAGAGGAGAGCTATCTTTCAGGCTCTAACAGTAAGCTTGGGTGAATAACCATGTCTTACGTTTTTTTCCTAAAGCTGGGATATTCTGAGGTTAGTCTGATTTCAATTGGAAGGGAGTTCCACAATTTGGGGCCTAATAACGAGAAGCGCGAGCCACCCATTCTCTTTCGTTTGAATCTTGGAATAATCAACATGTTCATTGTCTCTGATCTAATATTCCATGTAGGCAAGTATCTTGAGATCTTGGTGGATATGAACTTTGGTCCTGATTCATGAAGTGCATTAAAAATCATACAACCGGTCTTAAACATGGACCTCTGTATCACAGGAAGCCAATGAAGCTGCTTCATTAATGGTTAAGTGTGGCAATGTCTCGGTTGCTGAAAGACCAGCCTAGCTGCTTGATTTTGAATGAGCTGTAACCTATGAATTTGGCTGGCAGCGAGTCCTAAATATATGGAATTGGCATTATCCAACTGGGACATTATTAGTGCGAGCAAAATCGCTATACTTGCCTCCTTGGACAAAAAATTCCTGATTTTTTTGAATGTCCTCAATTGATACATGGAAGTTGATGAGACCAGGCTAATCTGTTCCTGCATAGAATGATTGGCATTTATCTTAATTCCCAGGCTTTTCACTGAGTTGTTGGGTATAGGGGGTGTGCCCAATGCAGCTTGCCAGTGTGCTGGTGTCCACTGTTCCATTCTGTTGTTTGAAATAATTATCTCTGTTTTATCAGAATCTAACTTGAGGTTATTATGAGTCATCCACTTCTTGATGAAAAGCATAGTATGTTGAAATGAGCCCTTAGAGTCATTTGTATCATCAAGCAGGAAGATCAGCTGCAAATCATCTGCATAATTATATACCTTCACTCCCCTTTCTTGAAGAACATAAATCAGGGGACAGATGTATACATTAAAGAGATGAGGTGAGAGGACCCTTGAGGTACCCCACATGTGGTATTCACCCAGGAGGAATTAAAAGGTGCCAGTCTGACAGACTGGGAACGCTCCTTAAAGAATAAAAGCATCCAATTTAGGGCAGTGCCTCTCGGACCTGCTGCTGCCAATCTGTCCGCAAGGATAGAACGGTCCACGGTATCAAAGGCAGAGGACAGGGCTAATAACACCAAGGCCTGAGTGCACTCCCTGTCTGCACCTTCCTCAGGTCATCCATGACACTTAGAATAACTGATTATGTAGAGTGCAATGGTCTGAAACCTGCCTGATGGGAAACCAAGAATATGTATGTATACTGATGACACTCAGATTTTACTCTAGATTTCTACTGATCTCAACCCTTTTTGGAAAATATGCAATACATCTGGCAATTGGATGAGCAGTAACAAGCCAAAGCTGAATGTTTAAAAGACAGTCACTGCAACCATTTTCAGGGTGTACCACAAAGTCACCAAATCAACCTGTGCTTAACACACTGGTAGCTTGGCACAAAAACAGTCAGACTTAACTTCAAGGCAATTTATAAAGTATTTAATGCGCACACAAACATTAATAAAATTAAAACACAACACAAGAAAAAAACCAAACCGATTTAGAAAAATAGAGTAAATTTTAATAGATGAAATGACACCAAAAATAATACAAATCCATTTGGTAAATATTGATTTTTAATGTTTTTTGTGAAAATAGTGTCAGGAAGCCGAAAGTATACATCATGAAAAAAGGGAACCCCATAATTTTCGAGAACCCGGGGTTATAAATTGTAAGATAAACAACAGTGGGTCCCTTGAGCCAAATAGGCTTGTAAGTGTTAACGACACCTATGGTTTTAAGCAAATTTGAAGACCAATCATTACATATTACACCAAGGCAATTTATAAAAGAAGGCCACTACACAGCATTGTTACGCAATTAATTTATTAATTGTAAATTATTGAGACTTTTTAAAAGAAATATATCAAGATTCAGTGCTCACAGATAACTGACAGAGAAGTGGAGTGCTAAGTGAAATTGTAAAAACATGCATTAATTCAAAACAACAAGATGCTAGACTCCTTTTCGCATTTGTTTAAATACTAAAAAAGGAGTCAAGTTTATCTCTGGTCGACGGCTTTTCGATCTCTATTGGGTTGAGCTCATAATTAGGATAAGGGGCCTCATTTCTGCTGTTCTGCCCGGCAGCAAAAGAATAGGGCAGAAATGCGCTGTATCTATGAGATACAGAGTATTCCTGTCTTCTTTCCCTGTGCCAGCGCACAATAGGCTGTCGTGCGCCAATGTAGGCACCTTTGCACCATGGTGCAAGGGTGCCTGCGTTGAGGGGATGATTGTTTTTGTGCAGGTAGGGAAACCTTCCTGCACAAAAACAATCACAGGAGGCTTTTCTCTTTTTCTCTGTGTGCTGCACAATGCAGCACATGTATAAAAAAGAAAAAACAAAAACCGAGGAGAAATAAAGATATTTCTCCTCCTTTTGCCTCCCTTGAGAGGCGTACGTTTTTTATACTGCTTCAGATTTATGATATCTAGTACACCTGGGGCAGTGTCAAAATGCGACCTTACATCCCTCGTAAAGAAGGTTTATAAACTAGCACTTAGCTCCAGGTAGACATCTACACAATTGATGAGGCCTCTATCTACATTTTCGTATGGCTCTAAGGTTTCTACAAACGTCTGGTAGATCTTGCATACCATGGACTAATTTCTTATTGTGGTCCCCCACTTAATATTCTTACCAATTATTTTTACTGAAAAGGGGGTTTGCATGGGAACTAAAATCCTTACGGGAATAAGCACAGAGTGCCTCAGAAAATTGAGCGCCAAGTGCATTGTATTTGCTGTCCATTCTCGACATCACTTCCATGTCCACCATGAAGGGTCATAGCTTGAGAATGAGAAAAATATAAGCGATGTTACTCGAATATGAGTCTCAATTAAATGTAGGTTTCAGATTTCTATCAGTCCTTGAACGTCCATTGACTGCCCTTAACTAACCCTGGGCGAAGGACTTCGCTTTGGGCGTAGTGTTGCCTACTTCGCCCTTTGCAAAGTAGGCGAAGCAGGCAACACTACGCCCACTCCTTGGGCGTAGTGAAGTTGCCCGCCACCCGCCTCCCTCCCTCCCTCCCTCCCGAACATACCTAATTTTTAAGAAATGGGCACATAAAAATAAATAAAAGATACTTACAGTGTCCGCGGCGTTCCGGGGCTCCCTCTGCTCGTTCACGCCGCCGTCTGCTAACCAATGCGCATGCGCGGCCGCCCGCGCATGCGCATTGGTTAGCAGACGGCGGCGTGAACGGCGTGAACGAGCAGAGGGAGCCCCGGGATGCCGCGGACAAGGTAAGTGTATTTTATTTATTTTTATGTGCCCATTTCTTAGAAATTAGGTATGTTCGGGAGGCGGGCATGCAGCGCGTAGTGGGGCTACGCGAAGTGCGCAGGTGGGCGTAGTTTCTCGCCCACTTTGCGTAGCTTCGCGTAGCCCCACTACGCTCACTACGCCCAGGGTTACCCTTAACCCATAAGACAAAATTATATTAAAGATTTGTTTAGGTTCATTTGTTGTATTACAATCCCCTGCTTTAATTTTTAGCCAGCTGGGATCGAGTGACCCCAAGATGTCAGTTAAACGGCGGTAAGGGGGACGGTGGCAGCTTCCTCCCGACTCCGTTTGGCGCCATATTCGAGCTTAGCTGCTCTTCATTGTTTTACTCGTTAAAAACGGCTCTCTGAGCATTTTTCGTACTTTTCATGCTAATAGTTGCTTTTTAAAATTCATTTTTAAACTACCTGAATAATACTGGTTTGAATTTATTAGAAGCACGCTGTCAATAATATCCACTTACTTACACGCATTGAGGGACCTGCATTTTCCATCAGCTTGACCTGTGCCTGCCCATCCGACCCTCCAACCAATCACGGGTGCGGAAGGCGGGGCAGAGCAAGGCACAGTCAGGGAGGCGAGCGGTTAGCGCTCTAGCTCTGCCCTACTCGAGGGATATAAAGGTAGCGAGGAGGCACCGGAATTTGCGGTAAGGGGGACGGTGGCAGCGTCCTCCCGACTCCGTTTGGCGCCATATTCGAGCTTAGCTGCTCTTCATTGTTTTACTCGTTAAAAACGGCTCTCTGAGCATTTTTCGTACTTTTCATGCTAATAGTTGCATTTTAAAATTCATTTTTAAACTACCTGAATAATACTGGTTTGAATTTATTAGAAGCATGCTGTCAATAATATCCACTTACTTACACGCATTGAGGGACCTGCATTTTCCATCAGCTTGACCTGTGCCTGCCCATCCGACCCTCCAACCAATCACGGGTGCGGAAGGCGGGGCAGAGCAAGGCACAGTCAGGAAGGCGAGCGGTTAGCGCTCTAGCTCTCCCCTACTCGAGGGATATAAAGCAACTCGTCGGCCTCAACGCGCAGTGTTGACGCGCAGTGTGGCGCCTATTCCCGCGCCTAAGACGAGCCAAAGACTAGCCCGTCTGCGCCCGTCCGCGACAGGACGGGACTAGGGGCAGGGGGCTATGGAGGATTGCATCTCTCGCCAGGAGAAGCCTACCAGTAGCAGTCTAATATACACCAGGCAGGCATTACTGGACATCGATAGGTATGCACCTATATTATGTGCTCACAAGGCGGGAACCGATCTAGAGGGGCCCTTCTCCTGTTTGGGGTGTCATGAGCAATTTTCCACCTGTATTGAAACTATAACTTGCTTGTCAGGACCACGGCTTCCGGTCCCTATTTGTCATCATGTAGGGCCGCTCGACACTCCTCGTAAGGATCTATCCTTAAATTGCAGGAATGTAGTGTGTAACATACGCTCCCTGGCTAAACACGCTATCCAGGTATGGGACCTAATAACATCGAAGAGCCCATATCTATGCTTCCTTACTGAGACATGGTTGAAACCACATACTACCCCGGCTATTACATTGGGGGTACCATTAGGATATAAAATGGTGAGGTTGGACCGCCCAATTAAAACAGGTGGAGGGATAGCCATTGTGTTTAAACAGGAACTAGATGTTAGTATTATCGAGACAGTGTGTACTCCTCAGATGGAGCTCCTAATTTTCAGAGTCAATTCCAGCTCAAAAGAAACTAGGAAGGGAGCTTTGGTCTATATTTGGCTTAATAAGATGAATCAGGGATCCACACACCGGGCAGGTCACACACTGGACCTAGTGCTGTCCAATTCAAATGCTATAGAATGCATGCCCCCTATCCAGGTGGAATGGACAGACCACTGTATTATTGAATTTTACACCCACATAAACTACAAACCTCAAGCCACACAGAGGCTGATGGCAGACACCAGGAGACCTTGGCATAAATTAACATCAGACGCTTTTAGAGGGAAATATATTGAACCCAGTTGTGATGAATGTATGGGCAATGTCACCACTGCACTATGTAAGCTTGAGGAAGCAGTGACAGTGGCCATAAAGGAGTTTATACCTTTGAGAACTTTCAAACTTCGAGCTGCTTCTAAACAAGAAGTATGGTTCACAGAGAACTTGAGATTGCTAAAACTAACCACACGAAAGTTAGAAAAACTCTGGAGGACAACTCACAAGGCAGAGGATGGGGAGAAGTATAAGATCTCTCAAAACACCTATCACAAAGCCATGCGGGCTGCACGTAAACAACATATAGCAGCCCAACTATCAGCAGCAGGAAATAATGCAAGGGTCTTATATCAAGTTCTTCAAACCTTCACCAAACCTGCTGCCTGTGAGACCGTGGAGATAGCATCCCAGGAACTCTGTGATAACATCTCTCAGTTTTTCACCAGAAAGATCGAGGGTATATATGATAAAATACTAGCCTCCAAGGATAACAGTAACAATATGACTACAATGGACAATATGGCTCACTTATCCACTGGAGCACAAACGAACTGCCCGAAAAAGTTGGTAGAATTCCCTCCCATAACAACGGAGGAGGTAATCACTTTAATTAGTCAGACAAAGAGTGGGTGCCCCTCAGACATCATCCCGGCACGCATTATGCCATTATTGGCTAATGATCTGGGTCCAGGAATTCAACATGTAATCAATATGTCCCTGAGCACAGGGGAAGTTCCCTCAGACTGGAAGCGTGCACTGGTGAGACCACTGAGGAAAAATAACACCATCCCATGGACTGAATTGACAAACCTTAGACCAATCTCACTCCTCCCTTTCTTGGGGAAGTTGACGGAGAAGTTTGTCAATCGGCACTTGTCAGGTTTTATCGAAAGTGCAGGAGGGCTGGATCCCTCCCAGTCTGGGTTTAGGCCAAGGCACAGCACCGAGACCGCCTTGTTGTCCGTCGCTGACGATCTGCATATGCTACAGGATAAGGGTTTTTCCGTTATCCTGGTGCTTTTAGATTTGTCAGCGGCGTTCGACACGGTGTCACATGACATCATGACCTCCAGATTATTAGACATCGGGCTGGAGGGTAAGGTGCTGGCCTGGCTAAGGGGTTTTCTCACAAAATGTACCCAAAGTGTCATCTTGGGTAGGTTTCGGTCGGAGGAGGTGGAAATCTCTAAGGGGGTGCCACAGGGCTCTTGTTTGAGCCCTACGTTATTTAACATCTATGTGGCCCCCCTGGCTAACATCATGAGATCCCACGGTTTCGTCCCAGTATCGTACGCGGACGATACCCAATTCCTCTTCCCGTTCAAAACTTTGACATCTGAAGTGCGAAACTCCTTTGCCTGGGGCATGAAAGAAGTGGCCCAGTGGATGGCCTCAAACTTCTTACAGTGCAACGTCTCCAAAACGGAGGTGATGCTCTTCGGGGAAGCTAAACGCCTGTGGACTCCCGACTGGTGGCCGCAAGATCTGGGCCCTGTCCCTGAGCCCAAACAGTGCGTGAAAAATCTCGGAGTAAAACTGGACCAGGAGCTTTCCTTGAAACAACATGGAAACCAAGTGGTTGGCTCCTGTTTCCATGTTATTGGGCTTCTCCGAAGAGTGTTCCCCCTGCTCCCTGATACCACCAGAAGAACTTTGGTACAGGCGCTCGTATTGAGCAGACTAGACTACTGCAACGGATTGTTGCTAGCTGCCAACGAGGTGGTCATTTCCAGGTTGCAGGTTGTGCAAAACACCGCGGCACGCCTTGTCCTTAATGCCCCTGCACGCACTCCATCTAAACCCCTGTTGGCCAAACTTCATTGGCTTCCAGTGAAACAGAGGGTAATGTTCAAGACGTGCTGTATTATCCATAAGTGCCTTATAGGGAAAGGCCCTGACTACCTGACTAAAAAATTTGGTGTATATGTTCCCTCTCGATCGCTTAGATCATGAGATCAAGAACTCCTATGTGTCCCAAGGATTAAGAAGACAAGGCAAGGGGGCAGGGCCCTATCTGTTGCCGGCCCTAAGCTATGGAATAATCTCCCCAGAGAAATCAGACAATGCAGGGAACACCTTCCGTTTAGGAAGAAACTAAAAACTTTTCTCTTCCAATATTAGGTTATCTATATTAGGAAATAGGACACATGAAAGAACCTGCTTTGCTTAAAATGATGCCAAGGGCGCGGAGATACTCCTTCGGGAGTCGATTCCCAGCGCGATATAAGATTGCAAATAAATAAATAAACATAGTCAAGTCTTTGAGCTCTTGTTGTCCAGTGCTGATTGTATATAAATGTTCATAATAATAGCCAAGTATTCATATGTTGTAGGACTATTGAGGGTTAAAATGCTTCCTAATATGTCTTTGGATTCTGTGTCTATTATTTTGGCTTTATTAAAAATGTCCATTTTCAACCATATAAGGAAACCACCCGAGGATCTTCCTGATACATAATATATAGCACTATTATAGAATGAAAGGTTCCCCACCATAAACACTGGATCAGTAAAGCAGGTCTTCTGAAGCTAAACTATGTTTTGCTTATCTGTACAACTGCCACACTGCGGGTCACTTAGTTTAGATTTTAACCTGACAACATTCCAAGATAACAGGTTGATAGTACAGTTGACACTGTTGCTTGCACCTATGATCACTCAACATCTTTAGGGAACTCTAGAGCTGCTTCCCCCTTATTCCAAAATTAAGCCTTGGCTGAAATCATAACACCCTTTTCACCCTGAGCGTATCACTGGACCCGAGTCAAATTAGTGGTGGCTACAGGAGTGACTAGTACTCCGGGTTCTAGCCAAGCGTCAATATCTACCCCAGAATTATTAGACAAGAGTATTTTAAAATTAAATTCAGAATATACCAAAAGTACTTTTCTACCCACTCCAAATCTAAAATTAGCACTTAATAAATGTAATAGGGTAGCCCAGTGTTAGTGCATGGGTCAAGCAGGCATTATGACAGTGAAAAACAACTTTAGAAGTTTTTCATTTCTAGGACATTCAAAACATAAACCCAGATGTCCTACATTTTAAATGCTATGCGCCCTGCCCATAGAGCTTTAAGAGGCAACCTCAGTGGTAACTTATAAGTATTAAAAATAAAGGTTTAGGTCTGGCAAAGGTTTTGTTTTTCCAGGTCGAAATGGCAGTTTAGAACTGCACTACAGTCTGCAGTGGCAGACCGGAGATGTTTTACAGTGCTACTTTAGTGGGTGGCACAATGAGAACCCCACTCCCCCTAGTAACATTTATTTTACATGCTCAGGTTACATGGAGACCCATTTCCTATGGACTTGCATGGAAACTGAATGTGCCACTTAGGTGTAGGCCAGCTTTACCATATTTTAGGGAGAGAACACACATACTTTAGCACTGATAAGCAGTGGTAAAGTGCACAGAGTCCTAAAGTCAACAAAACGAATTAAGCAAAGGAAGGCAAAACATCTTGGGGTACCCAGCAGAGAGAGCCAGGTCCAACACCTGCTTAATTGGTTAAAAATGAAGACATACTCGCAGCATGCTGTGTACCCACAATTATTGGCCACAGTCCCGTCATCCATCTATGAAATCAGAAAATTAAGGTAAGTTTTATCTAATCTTTCCTTTAAGAACAATCATTTGTGGTGGCTGCGTTGATAGGCTTACACTTCTATTTTGGAGCCACCCTTCATCCTGCTCAACAAACTTCAGTTCGTCCAGAACACTGCAGCAATGTTAGTAATTGGATCTTTGCAGAATGCTCACTCCAGGCCCATCCAGCACAGATTAAACTGAACAGCCTTGGAAGAAAAAATAATCTTTAAGTTTCTCTACCTTCTGCACAAAGTGCTTCCAGGAATGCGTCTGGTTTAAGTAAGAAGCACCATCAGAGATACTGCCCTCTGAGAGACCTCTGCTCAGCCTCTAGAAATGGTTCCCAGGCACCATAAGTGTAGACCAGGGGGGGCATAGTTTTCCAATCTGCGAACGGAAGTTATGGAACTCTGTGCCTCTTCAGTTATGCTCAGAGGGGTCAGTAACTACATTTAGACAATCTACTAAAATGTGGCTTTTGCACAAGCGTTTAATAGGAATATCTTGCTAGAAGCACCTAGAGACCCATGGTGACCATGAACTCTACCAGTGCAATATACTATGACAAGCCACAAAAACTATGTATTCTTCTGTTTACATTTTTGCAGAAAGTCTGATTATGTTGCGTTGTGAAGAGTTTACCAGCGCGTAATATATTTTGCCTTTTTAAAGATATATTTCCATGGCACTGCCCATTGCTTTATGAGGGGTAGGTTAGCTCGTTAATGACATCCTACGCTTCTTTCCACAATTCAACACAGTATTTTAAATGGCACCCTGTACTAAGTCTCTGAAAGTTGCCTCGAGTCTTAGGGGCATATTCTCAAGGAGTTATCAGCACTTTATCACAGTCAAAGTTGCGATAAAATTATCACCTCATTCACAAGCTGGTGCTCACAGCCCATAGCACCAGTTTACCTGCAATAACAGCAGCAAAAAACCTCACCACAGATGACCCCGCACCTATCGCTAATGAGATGCAGAGTAGGCGTTCCCATGCAAAAAGCCGCACAATGCCACTCCGCAACATTCTCAATGACCAGCCAGATTGGCGAATAGACCACAAAACATGCAATAAGGTGCGTTAACAGCAGGAAACTAACACCTGCCCAGACCTGGTGCAAAGTCGGATGTCAGCCTGCACCACAAAAGGGAGCCCAGCCCAGAGCCACACCTGAAGAACAACAGATGCCATGGAGCCACTGAACATGCGGGCCAGACACCCAAGAGGGCCACACCACCCACCGCCACTACACCCAGGACCACCCACCCGGGCCCCACCCTGGGCACACCCCACCTCCCCTGGACCAAGACACTGCACATCAACGGCTCAAAAACATGAACAAAAGAACCCACCTGATATCACACAATTGCAACAATCAACATACATGTGAGTACTGAAATCCTGATTCATTCATTCACCATTGAAAGACCAAACACAATGTCACATTCTAATTTGTCTCCAAACAACTATTGTGAAGAGTCATAGCTGGATATGCCTGGACAATCTGTGACTCACAGTCTGCAAGACAATATTCAACATAAGATGGTGAGTCAGGCACCCATCAAAGGACAGGGAGATAGAGAAAGAGAGAGAGAGAGAGAAAGAGAAAGAAAGAGAGAGAAAGATAGAGACGGAACGAACAAGGAGTGCAAGGCCAATCGGGCCCTTGGCTCATACAAACATGCCAACAGCTGCGAGTGTCTCGAAATTTGTGCACCCCAAATTGCAGACCTGGCATCAAAGTCAGCACGAAGGCCACATCACATTTCATAAATGCAAGCAGTAGTCAGACTAAAGTTAAGTATGAAATCTCCTTTGTCTCAACACACAAGGCGGAAGGCCAACCGAACCCACAACCGTGATCCTGAATGCAGCTGGCACACCCTGCGTGAGATACCATACCAGCCTCCTACGACGCCCTCACCACAAACTGCGCTAATGAAAAAACAACGTGCCCACACCCCACACACACTTGTTCCTCCATGACCTACACCTGCAAGGGATGCACTTGACACATTAGTTAAAAACTGCCCATATGTCCAAACGTTGCACACACATAAGACTCATTGCCCAGAGCTGTGGCATATCGTCCACAGATCTGCCGCTGGTCTGAGGAGTGCCGGTGTTACGAGACCAACAAACGCAATGGCCGGTATTCCCAGGCACATGCACGACCCCTGTCACGTGGAACTGTACCGTGCATGAATGCTGCATCTGTTGGGATCCCTGCCAATCAGTTTCCATCTGAGTTTCCATCTTGCCTACGTCACCTGCGTCCAGCCCTGGTTCCACTGTCGATCATGCACATTCGAGTGGCCCATGGAGGTCTGCCTATCCAACGCAACGGTAGCTGAATTGGATTATGACCTGACAGTGCGCACCCTGATGGCCCACAAACAGGAGTGTCAACGGGATAGTTGTGCATGGGATGCACTGATCTTTGGCGTATGTGCTGGTAGTTGTGCATGGGAGATTGCACAACTCCTCTTGTGCAGCGACCACATTGAGGAGCTCCCCTATTGGGCTATGTTGCGGATTGGGGAATCAGCGTGGACTGAGCACATCTGCTCAGACCAGTGAATGGATTGGCTCACCCTGGTGTTCCTTGAACCCAACAATGACATACTATTGGAACACATTGTCCATGAAGCTGCGCTGGCATTCATAGACGAGTAACTAAGTTCCTGCAGCCACAACGGATTGTCACCCACAGCACAGGTCCCAACACCTTGTCGCATCGTGGGGATGCTCACATATCCCACCACAACAGTTGACATGTCTGCCTTTGTCTGGACTCTGAATGCATGTACGTGGAACTACGCGTGTGTACACACACCTGTGCTAGGTGATGCAGTTCCATAGTCGGAGCAGCACAGCGTTGTTTGGCAACGTTACCAATTTGAACATATTGCTGGGAGAGAGTACACACATGGCAATGTAGCACGACATGTGACCTTCTCGGACCCTTTCACCTTGTCACTGTCAGCAGAGCAGACAGTCGGCGCAGTCTGGCGGCAGAGCACTATGCAGACCCCATGGTCTGTAAGTCGTGTCCCCTCACACGGAGCAATGGGCAGATGCCAAACATCACATGACTCATCCAGGAAGGCAAGATGGGCTGAGACAGTTGCCATCCGTAATAATTTTGTGTACATTTTTGCCTCCCCATGTCTTGCACCTCGACATGTTCCCATACTCCGTGTAAGTGTCTTAAGCATGTCCCTGCATGTAGTGGCCGTTGCCTTGTCGGTACTGACACGCACATGCCAATAAAGTCTACGCATCCTCACTACTGCCCATCTGTGGTGAGTGTTGATTAGATTGTCAAATCGTGTGCCACAATGAGCATAGTCCCTACACAGGGAGGGACTGACTGACACATGTACAATGGGGGTGGGTCCCTTTTGACAGCTCCACCTCTGTGAACAAAACATTGTGTTTGAGATAGTTGCTGGCAGGCCTGTGCACTTACGTGTCTTCAGCAATGTGAGTATGGTGTCCAACCTCTGACCATGAGGAGCAATGTTATAAATCAAAACAGAATGTGTCCACACAGATGTGTGTGAGTAGGTATGCAAAGTGAAGTACTGTTATCACATGTGATGTAGGACACCACTTCTGGCCTGCTACCGATTTGGTCATTCCTACACACAACCCTATTCAATACATGGAAGCGTGCCTACATTGGGGGGTTGCGAGATTGTTGTTAATGCGCAATGAGGCCACAGCTAGTGTAGTGTAGTTCCTATTATCCCAATAGGCTCTGCGCATTGGAATAATACCTTCAATAGTATAGGCCTAGACAGACGTTAACTAGGTCTACTACTGTCGATATTAGACTTAAAGTTTTGGGTTTGCCAGCTAGCTCAGAGTTCACTAGAAACTTTCTCGAATGTTCAGGAAGGATTTAACTTCCCTGATTAGACAAGAAGGGATTTAGTTTCTGACAACCATAGAACATGACAACTTTGCTCTCCCCTAATCAAGAGTGTATCTCGAGAGTCGTGTGAACAAAAGGCAATTTATTTTACTTAGTCAGTACGTGCATTCTTAGTCTCATCAGAATGTAGAGAAAAGGAAGAGACGGGCGTGTTCAATAAAAAGGTGTTATTTATTGATCAGTCTCTTTTCTCGTACAAGAGAAATGGATCGATATTATTGCAATACTTATGGTTAAGTAAAGTGCATACATTAGAAGCAGAAGTATAAAATAATACTGTAAAAACATTGATATGGTTTCTAAGCCATATGAAGGTTTAAAATGAATAAAATATATTACATACACATATAGATTTGACTAAACGTACTCAACTGGTGTTTCTAAATAAGCCTACCCCGTGTACCTGACCTAAGTCTAATACGTGGGCGGGAATAGAAAGTTACAGTTTAAGTTAAGTTTGTTTTTGCCAAGTGACTGACTAAAGAATTCTCTGTGAGGGGTTATTCAGTTCTGTACCTGGAAGTTAGGATGAATGAGGGATGGTATCTCTCTTCTCTGCTCTCGATATTCCAGGCTGCCTGCGAGGGCTACCCGGAAACGCCGGTGCTGGATTTCTCGGCAGGAGAAAGCAGCGCGTCTCGTTCTCAGCGCGTCAGGAAGGCGGGGCTGCGCCAGCGGGGTCTGCTCTGCTCTGGGCTTCGGCAAGCATGGCTGCTCCGTCTCGTCACCACCGCGTGTGTTTGCATAGGGCAATATCGGTAATATTTATACCTTTAAGGTGCCGAGATTGACGTAAGGATGGACATAGATACGTCAATAAGGATGTCATACGACCAGGTCGTTAGCACATTCTTTTGCTGAAGTTCTCGGTGAAATCAAAACAATGGCCGCAGGGTTTTTCCCAGGTTGTCATAGGTTTGATTTGTTATGAGAACTCCGTATGCCTTATCAGGGGCTGGAGGAATATCGCTTGTCTAATTAGATCGCAAGCGTTATGACCTAATCAGATAACACGTTCCTGTGCCGTAGTGTGGCTTCGTCAGATAACGGTATCTGCATCATGGGGGTTTGCTGCCTCATGGGCCGACTGCTAGTTAACTTGTTGGTTTGTTAACCAGAATAGGGTCAGGAATAGGGGGATCGATTCAGAACCTATAGGAATACATCACACTAGTACTCACCTTCACAGTCATCCAACTGTCCATGTGGCTCAGGGTTAAACATGAGCATTGATGTCATATACAAGGCTGTGCCTTCTTGTGCAATCATTTTTTCATACTTGAGTGAACATAGTCATGACACATCTGTGTGATTTCAAATGTTTTATTCACTTTCTAGTGAATGCCGGAGCTGGAGCTGTACATGGCCATGCCAAGCCCATATTACATGCAAGCCCAGTGGCGGGCCAACCAGAGTCCTTTGGGGATTGGAAAGTAATTTGGAAGGGGGAGAGTGCAGTCCGCAGCAGGATTGCTGTGTAATTGTCAACCAGTGAAGATATGACAGTCCATGTTGGGGTCCAGGTGAATGTCGCAGAGTGTTACGGGGATCAGTGGAAGGTATTGTCCCATGGCATGATGCGAGAGCAGAACCAGGCAGGGACAGGCCATATGGCAGTGATGGATGCTACTACCTCCTTCCTCACACAGTAATTACCATCCACATCTTAATACTCTGATACTTCTCCCGGGTCCGGTGTGTCCGGTGTGTGTGGCAGGGTAATGGCTGCATCACTGTGTGCAGGTGACACATCAGGATGCGAAGGTGATAGGGCTGCATCACTGTGTGCTACTGACACAACATGGGTTGGAGATTTGTTTTTGTCGAAGTTCCCGCTGCAGTTATCTGGGACAGGCTCAGTGGCAGCAATAGCAAGATGATGAAGTGCAAGGCATGGAAGATCCCAGCTACATCTCACTGGTGTTCAGCCGTGGCAGGAATGCTTCCAGCCTGCATCTGCTCTATGGTCTCAATTGTCCGGCGCATCTGCGCCAACTCTGTGCTGTCATCGCTGGTGCCGGCCTCACTAGACAGTTCTTGTATCCGAGTAATGGCCCCAGCGATGTCAGCCAAGGATTTTCGGGGAGCATGGTATGGACAGTGGGTGTCCGTTAGGGACTGTAAGTGGTCCCAGATGGGAGTCAGACACCCATGTATGGCTTTGTATTTGGCTGCCATAGGCTTGAAACCCACCCGCAGCTGATCAGCCAACTACACCTGGCAACTCAACACACAATGTTGAAATTCCATGTGTTGTTCGTGGGGGTCCTGGAAGACAGCTGTGGTGGTGTGTGTTTCCTGCTGTGTGGTCTGTGCAGGTGGTGGGGTGACCTTGAGGCAGCTGGGCTGCCCTGCTCCTGGGGGTGTGGTGCAGAGTATGTCCATTATCCGTTGGAGGGTGTTTGAACATATGTGCTGGTTGTCCTTTTCATCATCACTGATGGGATTTGTGGTCTGCTCTGCAGTAAGTGTTGTTTGTCCCTCTGCAATGTTAAGGGGAGATGCAGGCTAACAGTTTCCCATGTATGTTGCCGCTTTGCAGATGTTTACATACAGACTGCATAACAATGCACATTGTATCTGTTTTGATGGAGCTGACTATTTGATGGCAGACATTGGGATTTTCGACCTCATGATAGATGTGTGGTAGTACCCGTACATTGCCATCACACAGTGTCAGGCAATGCCAGATGTGAGTGGCCAGTTACTATGCACAAGCGGAACCTGTTGGGTCCTCTGTACTGTGGTGTAGGTGTTGCACTGTGCACCACAATGCCGTCATTGCTGATGTTATGTGTTTGCTATGTGTGTGTGCTACATTATTGGGGAGTCACCACTGCATCTCTGATTTCATGGACCCTTTGTTGCCTTTGAGGCGGTGTGCCTTTGAATTGTGTGCTTTTTGGGGGCTGAAATGTTTGCGACTTGAGTCATTTGTGCTCTTGGACAGATTTTTTGGCCTTGTGCATTGTTTGTCTCATGCGTGTATTGGACGGCATGGGTTGTGGGTGCACGTAGATATGTCAGGGTGTGACCTGCTCCTTTACAGATGTGATCCACACTGGGCCACCTCAATGTTGAATCGTGCACCATGTCATGTATTTTGGCTACTGCCATGCTATAGGTCATGCAGTGTCACTTGCATAGTCAGTGTGGCTCACACAGCCACTGCTTTTTTGGATTTATCACATGTGCATGGATAGGTTGTGTCGTTGGTGATTTGGAGGGGACCCATATGTGCACATGGTGGACGGGGGCCTACTTGGTGTTTGTATGTGTGCTGCAGTGTGCCAAGGGTATCATGGACATGTTCCACTATCATTGTGCATGTGAAGTGTGCTACACATATTTGTGCATGTATGCCATTGTGCCTATCTCCCCCTCCCCCCAGTCCCTGGTCGTTACTCACCCTGTTGCTGTTGGGTCAGGTCATATTGAGCTGTGTCCAGACCCCCAACTCCTGCCACCGTCTTCACACTGCTGACTGTGCCCACCATTTCCTCCAGCTCCTCCTTTGGCGCAGGACTCCCACCTTCAGTCGCCATTGCTGCCTTCCTGTTGGCTGCTATTTTCTGTTTGGTCTGGCTTTGCACATCATGCCAGCACCTCTTCACCTCCTCCATTCACCTCCTTGACACTCAGACTGCATTGACGTTGGTGACGATGGTCTGCCATATTTCCGTTTGGGTTGCCAGTGCCGCAGTGGAGGTATCAAACAGTTGTTGATAGTGTTCCATCACCTCTGTGACGATGATCCGGTCTTCCAGCAGACTGAAACCCATCTTCCTCTTCCTCTTCTCCTTGCTCTTTCCCGGACACGGGGTTCCATGCTGGTCCTCCGTGGGGCTTGTAGGGTTCGGCTTGTCCTCTGCACTCGGTCCGGGTGCATCCATGGTGCTTCGCAGTTTGAATTGGTTTTGATGTTTGGGCGCGTGGGAATTGGAGGCCTGTCTCTGGTTTTCGCTGATTTTGGTATCGCGCTTTGGGGCATTGCATTTTTTTGGGCATTTGTGTTTGGCTTTTTTTGTTTATCACGTTGATTTTTACACGGTCATTTGGTGCGTTATCATGCTACTATCGCATGGTGCCGCGTGTTGGGAATTGGACGTTAAGGCGGTGTTCTTCTCTCGTGATAGACTGAATTATGCAAAGTTGTGTTAAGCTAAATTTGCGATGGTTAATACACGTGCTTGAGAATATGCCCCCTAGAGTTTTGAAACGATTTGTAGCATATAAAATATATAATAATAATTCTATTACAACTCTGCATCATTTGCTACTACAAATATGTTGACGAATTTCGAGGACATTTTTATTACTGGTCATAATTCGTCATTATGGAAATTAGGACACACACCTCTGAAAATAAATTGTTCATATATGTCTGCACTTTTCAGTGAGCACACATCGAAATTCATAATGCATTTCACTTTTGTATCTGTTTTTAAATAGCACATGTGTTTCTTAAATGTAACATTTGAAATCACTTAATTGGTGAGTCACTTCCTCTTTTCCTGGCAGGCAGTTTTGTATCAGTTATTGTTTGTTTTGCTGCAAAGCCTCTTATGCAGCCGCTTTTCACATTAGCATTACATCTTCGTTTCAGTGGGTGGTGAGCAAACCATTTTCCATGTGAAAGGGCTTCACAGCCAATGCTGATTGGCAGCAGACGGCTGCATAGAAACACTTGGCTTGACCTTCTTTCCTCTAAGCATCTATCGCCCTTTTGCAACAAGGCATACAGTTCTTATTCTCCTGTTCTGACAGGTCATTCACATTCCTGTGATCAGTTTATGTCCCATAAAATATCTGTTAGTCATTGCAGCCTAATTTCTTAGGAGCGAGTGAGCATTTTGCAAATGTCTGCATCACAATTGATATTCTTTGGCAGTGAACCCTGGCGGTATTGGCATGCAATCTAAACTACAGCTGGTGCAGGTTTATTCTTTTAAAAATAATGAGGGGCTGTAGGTACTCACCAGCTCCAGGGGAATCCATGCAAGTATGTCATGGCTATATCAAAGTGCAACATGCAAGCCTACATGCCATGGTGTGGCCGGACCAGAGACACATGTTCTATGATTTCTCCACAGTCTATAAGGAGTTAACATTGATGGTTGTCAGTAGCATTTCGACATTCGGAGAAAACAGAAGAATGTTGTTGAATATAGCCCATTTAATTTCATACACCCATGCTCTGAAATGACAAATGTTTGTCTCGAGGCCGTGCTCATAAATGAATGATTCATAGAGATGCACTTAGCCATGCTGTCTGATCCACAGTGGTGAACCTCCCACTGCAAATTTGGCTTGAGGTCGAGCCTGCTTGTAAATATCCCAAACATCTTGGGGCAGATTTACAAGCCCCTTGCACCACTTTTGCGTCATTTTTAACATGGGAAAAGTGACGCAAAAGTGGCGCAAAGGCCTTGTAAATAAGCCCCCTTGAATTTTTCAAACGCATGAATTGGAACTCCGATGAGGTTTCAGACCTGCCCTAATGCCAAACCCCGTTTGCTTCTTGTCACTGAATTCCCAGACTCCTTTCGGTTTGAAAAACCTAAACTCCAATTCAGTTGTCAGTGACCCTCAGCACACCTTGAGGTCAATGGAGCTGTCAATATAAATAGCACAGCAAGTTGAAAGGGCGTTGGCAGGATTTCTTTTTTAGGCTTCACCCTTATGTAGGGTGTACTGTGAGTGTGCAGAGCCAAGCCAAAGCACAGCAGCACCCTCTGGTTATCTGGCAGCCCAGTTGTGGAACTCGCTCCCTCAGGCACTCGGCTAGAGTGTTATGAATCTATCTACCGGAAAGGTCTATAGACGCATCTATTTCCTGTTTCCTAATTATTGTTTTGTTTAGTTGGTTGCTGCTGTTTTCTCTCCTGTTACGTAACGCGGGGACACACTGGCCTCAGTGTAACCAGGCGCTTTACAAATGTAACTATTATTATTATTATTTTTATTATCCCGTTTCCCACTGGACCGAGAATTTGTACTTTGTAAACTCTTTTGCAATATTGAGGCTAATGTTAATTTACTGGGAAAACTAATGAATGTACTAAAAATCACAACAAGCCATGCAAACTAAAGAGGATCCCTTGCAAAATAAGCAGCATCGCCAGCTATTAGGACAGCAACAGCATGCCTGAGCGTGACACATGCGATTCATAGTTACTGAGAGTGATGCTAACTTTTCCTTGTTAGCGGTAGTGGAGGCTAATTTAGCGAGCCAGGGGCTGTGTCTGACAACGGTCAGGTCAGCATTCACAAAAGGCTCCAGGCGGTGTGTTCCATTAGATACATGCCACTGTGCTCCTTGTGATAGACTGGCTTGGTATCTGCATGTCTATATACATACAAATAGCTGATAAGTACAAGAAACAGTCAAACACATGTCTGACTGATGTCCCTGAAACACTGAGGGGGCTGGGTTAAAGTCAATGTCGTCCTAGCTTAAGGAGAAGCTAATAAAGCTGGAGACTAATCAGTGACAAGTTAAGCTGGTGTTGGTGACAGGCCAATAGGGATGGGGTAAAGGACATCTGAAAGGTCATTAGGAAATATATTGTTGAGGTCAGATTGTGTAATCTCTCCGACCAGTTCGCAGAGAAATTAGTATATGTACACGTGGAACTTTGTGACTTCACGTGGGTGTTGATTTACTCATTTTGAAATTCATAACTTTCTCCAAATTATACTTGCATGCCGAATTCTGCACCGTTTGGACTATTTTGGAACTTTTTCAGCAGGGGAATTTTTTTTCTCTGTGAAGTTCAACGAGAAAAACAATCCCCCTGCTGTAAAAAGCTGTGTGAAGAAACCCTTTTCTCTACCCCCCTCGCTAATTTTTACGCTTCATTTCCTGTTTAAGGGGAATTACTATTGCCATTTTCAGGAGTAAATCTGCAATCATCTCTAAGGGGCAGGTTGGGGAACCTTTGAGAATACCACGAACTCTAGTTTGAGATGCACCCAATTTCTTTATTTTATGGTTGCTTCCAAACTTTCTAGGGAAAGTCTGCCTTGCATGCCCATGGGCCAACGCCTCCTTTGGATTTCTTTTGTACAGTATTACACAATCATAAATTCATATTGTGCATTTGTAAAATAATGTATTATTTCACAATCACATTTTGACACATTCTTGCACGTATGAACTGATTCATTTCTTTATGTAAATTTGAGCAAATGACTTTGTGAAAAGGGTCATCTGCATCTTAGTAGAAGACAAGTTGGTGTGAGGTCAGACATGAGGACTGTGTTGGGTCCAATTGCTTATTTCAGTGAATACACCTCACTCTTTCATTGTAATTTACTCAAACAAACAAGAACCATAGTTTTTGAAACATAGTTCCATTCTTCCTATCTATTTATTCATGCCAAATTAGACTACTTTTACAAGTAGCACGGTACTTGGCGAGGTCATATCGAACACAGATAATGCAGACACCACAGTGTGTGGTATTCCTCTCCATTATGAGTTCTGCAAGTCGGAACTGGAGAAAGCATAGTAATGGTGCACATTATCACCAGGTGTATTCTTCAAAATTCAGGGGCAAATTTACTAGAAAACGGTCGGAGTGTGGCATCGAGACAAGAAGGCTAGCGCCGTGCTCTGACAGTTTCCAAATGCATAGAAGTGCTGTATTCACAAGAATACAGTGCACCCCTGCCTTCCCTTAGCGCTGTCTCTAAATCTAGCTGCCTAGCGCTAACACAGGCACTCTTGCACCATTGTGCAAGGGTGCCTGCATTGCAGGGAAATATTGTTTATGTGCAGGAAGATGTCCCTTCCTCCACATAAATAATCAGTAATGGCGTTTTTTAACTTCTATGTGTGCTGCACAATGCAGCATACATACCAGTTGCAACTAAGCATTTTTTAATGGTTGTTTATGTGCAGGAAGAGACCCCTTCTTGCTCATATACAATCAATGGTGTTTTGCTGTTTCTATGTATGCTGCACAGTGCAGCACACATAAACACAGCAAAAACGAGGAGAAAATGAAGCATTTCACCTCGTTTCGCCATGTTAAGACTAGGTCTTCCAAGTCTTTGAAGGCGATGTTGTCTCTAAACGGACGCCCCTCTGTTGTGGTGTGCCCCAGGGCTCTGCCCTGAGCCCCACACTATTTAATATTTACATGAGTCCCTTAGCCGGGATTGTTCTCCCATTTGGCATAAAAATCATCACCTACGCTGATGACACTCAGCTTGTGGTGGCATTAAACCACCCCGAAAAAACACCTAGTAATCTTGAAAGCTTTCTCAAGGAGGTGGCCAAATGGATAGAACTCTCTTGACTAAAACTAAATGGGAACAAAACCGAGTTTATGTTTCTTGAAAACTCCCCCTCTTTTAGTTCGGAGCAACTTTGGCCAAAATGCCTTGGCCCTGCTCCAGTGCCCAAAGACCAGATCAAAAGCCTTGGCATATGGCTGGATCGCTCCCTCAGCTTTAACCACCAAGCGACAAAACTCTCTGCCGCCTGCTATGGACTGCTGAGGATGCTACGTAAGATCTTCTCCCTCCTCCCATTCCAAGCAAAGAAAATCATGGTGCAGACTCTCATCCTCTGCCGTTTGGATTATGGGAATGTCTTGTATCTAGGGGCCCGCAAGCCACCATAGGCAAACTTCAAATCACCTAAAATTATGCAGCCCGCACGCTCCTCCAGATCCCCCGGTGACAGTCCGCAGCCCCAGGGCTAAGGAGCCTTCACTGGTTACCGGTCAAGGAGAGAATCCAATTTAAGGCCATGTGCATTGCGCACAAGGCTTTTTAGAAGACCGGCTCTCTAATCAGCCAGCCCTTGATAATCCCCTACCAGTCCAACAGACACCTCCGCTCAGCATCCTCTTCCCTTGCACGGGGCCAGAATAAAGAGAGCCAGATGCGGTGGCCGCTCCTTTTCCCACAACTCTGCCAAGCTTTGGAATGCTCTCCCCCTCCCCTTGTGAATGCAGCCCAATCTCCTACCCTTCCGCAAACTTCTAAATACATTACTTTTTAACGAATACCTCGAAACGCTGATCCCTCCTTCTGTCTCCGTCCGTCTACAGCGCTGGGATGCCTCAGGGTGTATAAATGTTTTTTTCATTTAATTTAATTTAATTTCTTCCCTTGTCTTAATTTTGGCACTGCACCATATTTATGACACCCTTGTAAATATGGGGCAGCGTTGAAATCAATGGGGGTTGCGGCAGAACACCCACCACAACACCCATTACCCACCCCTTTCACGCTAGGTGGAGCGTGAAAGTGGTCTTTATTCAGAAGGTGGCGTTAAGCCACATTAAGTGGCTTAACACCACCTTGTGAATAAGGCGAAGCCCCAATCGACATAGGAACGTTGTAAAACGTGACTTTCCTGTGGCAATAGGGGCTTGTAAATATGCCCCTTAGTGTCTTCTAAATTTTCCTCCTATACAAATTCTTCCAGGTATTATCAGGAGGCATTAGGTTGGGGAATTCACATGATGCGAAATATATCCACATCGTGTTGTTTCAATTTGGACACAAACATCTGTTTGTGCCCAAATCGATATTGTTGGGCCTCTTTAAATGAGGTCAGATATGAGGAATGTGTTCGATCCAATTGCTTATATTAGTGAATATAGCTCGCTCTTTCATTGTAATTTACTCAACACAAACACAAAACAATCACCATGGTATTTGAAACAGTTACTTTCTTCCTATCTTTTTGTACATGCTAAATTAGGCTACTTTTACAAGTAGCACAGTACTTGGAGAGGTCATATTGTACACAGATAATACAGACACCGCAGTGTGTGGTATTACCTCCATTAAGAGTTCTGCAAGTCGGAATTGGAGAAAACATAGTAATGTTGCACATTATCACCAGCTCTATTCTTCAAACCTCAGGGGCAAATTTACTAGGAAACTGTCACAGCTCAGCATTGAGCCAAGAAGGCTAATGCCATGCTCCAACAGTTTCCAAGTGCAAGGATGCACCCCTGCTTTTCCCCTAGCGCTGATGCTAAATGTAGCAGCCTAGAGCCAATGCAGGCACTCTTGCACCATTGTGCATGGGTGCCTGCATTGCAGGGAAAGATTGTTTATGTGCAGGAAGGGGCCATTCCGGCACATAAACAATCACTAATGGCATTTTGTAACTTCTATGTGTGCTGTAGAATGGAGCACACATAGAAGTTGCAACTCTAAATTTTTTGAAATAATTGTTGGTGTGCAGGAAGTGACACTTTCCTGCACATAAACAATCAATGGTGTTTTGCTGTTTCTATGTGTACTGCACAAGCAGCACACATAGAAACAGAAAAAAACGAGAAGAAATAAAGCATTTCTCCTCATTTCGCCATGTTAAGACCAAGTTTTCCCTGATCTTACTTTTGGCGCTGCCCCATATTTAGGCCACCCTTCTAAATATGAGGCAGCGTCAAAATCCATGGGTGTTGTGGCAGAACGCACATGGCAACACCCATTGCCCACCCATTTCACGCTAAGTGTAGTGTGAAAGGGGTCTTTATTCACAAGGTGGCGGTGAATGATTTCTCTCCAGAGGAGTAAAAGCTGGCCAAACCAACACACAGTTAGCTCTCCTCCACCTGACCTCTGAAGATACCTGTCCTAAGCCTGCCATCTGGCTGGGGCACAGGATGTGGGGGTTGGTACACCTGGCATTCCTTAATGATCTGCTCTCTCTTTGAGGTCAATTTGATTTACCCAGAAACCTCTGCAGGACCCATCCTTCTCAGCTTCAGAGCTCTCTCCATCAGATAACATTTGCTCCTGCCAAGCTACTTATCACCTAATCAAAGTAGCCTGGCTTAGCCTGTTAAGGCTGACCAATCAGCAGAGACCACTAGAAGGCTGGATATTGACATACAGAAGAGAAAGTTCTATAACTTAGCTTCTGTACTAGTTATGTAAATTCAACATTGGTAACTTATTGAATTTATCAATCCCAATCTTTTACATCCTTTAATGATGTTTTGACTCCTTTCCTAGCAATACTTAAAAAAATGGGGAGAGGATGTAACCTTACAGCTAGAGCGGTCGACCTCAAAGCTGGGGAACTGGGTTCAAGTCTCGGCAACGATGCTCAACATCCTGTGATTCTTGTTAAATCACTTAATCTCCCCGTGCCTAACAAAAATTAATGTGTCCTTGTGTAACAAAACTGAAGCTATGTAGAGCACTCTGATACCTGATATCTTCAGGACTAGTTTGCGCCACACAAAATAAAAAAAATAAAAAATATTGCAATGTCAGACTATGGAGCTACAATGGGAAAAAATTAAACAGGACGTTACCCCCTCACCAGTGCATATCAAACATCTTTTTTAAGATCCCTGCTTATAGTTACATGGCCCTCATTTCTGGGACTCCTAGGGGAGACATTGGGGGTGCCTAATATGTAAAAATAAGGCAGATTATCACTTTTAAAGTACACAAACCACCAAAGTCGAATTTGCACACAATTTACTTTAAAGACAATCTACAAAGTCAGACTGCCTTTAAAATGACAGCAGCCACTCAGCAGTGCACACATGTAAGTGCACACAATCTGCTGGGCCTCTATTATATATAAGGGACTTAGGTAGCATGAACCCCCTAGCCCTATTAACTTCTAGGGACTTATAGGATTTGTTCCTGCCAATTGTCAGTGTACCCTATTAAATTTACCTTTTTAAACATAGCACTGGCCCTGGTCCTGGCTTGCAGAACCCAGTGTTCTGTAACAGTCAGTTACCACCAGTATCATTCAGCAAACAAATGGGGGTGAACAGGGCAAAATTATAACTTCCTAACATGGCCCCCACCAAACAAAAAGGGATGGGTAACTAACCTGCACCCTTGTAGTTCTCATCATCTAAGTGGAAAAATCTGGAAAGTCCCTCCGCATTGGTATGTACATCCCAAGGTCTGTGTTTCACTGTGAAGTCCATCCCCTGTAGGGAAATTGACCCCCTCAATAGCTTGGGATTCTCCCCCTCATTTGCATGAGTCTCCTGAGACATCTGTGGTCAGTTTGAACACAAAAGTGAGTACAAAACAGGTATTGTTAGATCTGGGGGTCTCTAGTTGGCAGAGGTAGGTACCACTGTCCTAATAGGGACCCTTGCTTCTAGTCAGGGCAAGGAGATAACCCTCTGAGATAACCCCTGCTCACCCTCTAGGTAGCTTGGCACGAGCAGTCTAGGCTAACCAGAGGCAATGCGTAAAGTATTTGTACCAACACTCACAGTAACACAGTGAAAACACCACAAACTGACTCCACAACAGTTTAGAAAAATAATGGTATTTTTAATCTAAACTACACAAGACCAAAACGACAAAAATCCAACATACACAGTTCAAGAATATGGTTTCAAAAAGAGTTCTTAAGGTTGCGTTAGAATTCTCTACGTTGCGATAGAATTCTCTACTGATGCGTGAAAAGTTCACAGTTGCGTCACGTTTACTCACAGTACCTTTTAGTTGCAACAAAGTTCCAAAAGCAGAAGCTGGTGCGGTGGAAAACAAGCGATGCGTTGCTCCAGGAGACCCTGGGGAGGCGATGCGACAGCCCCGCTGCAGCAGCGGGCGTGTTGCAACGAATCTGGTCTGTATGGGGAGGAAGGCCACTTGTATGGATTCCGGTGCGTAGGTTCCTTAGGAAGTCTGTTCTCGCAAAGGCACAATGCGACGATCTCGTAGGGGCTGCGACGATCTCCGGGGCAACGATGCGCGGTCCAGCGGGGATCCTCTCTCTCGCAGCTCCTCGATGCGTTGATTCTGCGATGATGTTCGCAGCGACGTGATGCGGTCCGCAAGCAAGCGGTGCGGCGTTCTGACCCAGTGACGACAGGCTCTGCGACGATACTCGCAGCGATGTTAGATTCTCCCGCACCGGTCTGGTGCGTCCCGCAAACGGAGGATGCGGCGTCTCTGGCAGCGGCGTCAGGCGCTGCGACGATCTCGACCTCCGTAGCGGCGGGAAACTTCTCGCACTGTCGGGGATGCGCTCCGCAAGTGAGCGATGCGACACTTTTCAAGTTCAAAAGTCACTCAAGCTTAGTTTCAAGCTTCCCAGCACAGGTACAACTTCCAGAGGCCCCACAACTGGATCAAGCACTCTAGGAAGGACAGAACTCTCTCAGCAGAGTTCAGGGAAGCTGGGGGTGAAGTCCTTTTGTTCCTGGGACTTCAAAACAGGGAGCCAGCTCTTCTCAGGCCCTTGGAGATTCCTTCAAGACAGGGGACACAGCTCAGCAGCACAGTCCTTCCCCTCTCCTTGGCAGCAAAGCAACAGGTCAGTCCAGCAGAGCAACAGCAGGACAATCTTCCTTCTTCAGTTTCAGCTTTCTCCTTGGCAGAGGTTCCTTCTTGATTTCCAGGATGATCTAATTTTCTGTTGTCAGGGGTCCTGTACTTATACCCCTAAAGTCTTTGTTCTCTTGGTGCATGTGGGCCCTGAGCCCGGTCTAAACCAGTTCTGGGTGGATCCTGAGCACTTTGTTTTGCTGTCTGCATCTTTCCTTTCAGAGTGAGGGGCAGGGTCCTCAGCCGCCCAGCAGGGGGGTGGAGCCAGCATTGTGGAAGGCAGGCACAGCCCTATTCAGCCCAGGTGCTAACTCCTCCCACCACTCCAGTTGCAATGGCAGTCATTCAGCCTAGTGCTGACTCATCCAGCCTCCTGGGGAATCCCCCAGCCCCTGTCACTCTCAAACCAGACAGTCAATACATAAACAGGCCCAGGCACACAGAAGGGTCAGACAAGAGAACAGCAACTTTCTAAAAGTGCTGTTCTCAAACACAGGATTTAAAAACAACCTTTCCTAAAAGATGTGTTATTAAATTCTGAGTTCAGGGATACTAGATACTTATGTCCTATCTTGTTCCTATGGGAAGAAATGCAGTTAACCACTGTAGCCAGCATCCCCCATGTTAACCTATGGAGCAAGATAGCCTTACAGTAGTGAAAAACGAAAATGGCTGCCATTCACTACCAGAGCATGTCACCGGCACTAATACATGCTCTACCTTTTACATACACTGCACCCTGCCCAGGGGGGTACCTTGGGCCTTCCATAGGGGTGACTGATGTGCACACAAAGGGATGGGTTAGGCCTGGTCAGTGGGGACACTGACCAGGAGGACATGGCAGTTCTAAACTGCCCATAGGCACTGCAGTGGCAGGCCTGAGACACCATTTTAGAGCTACTCCTGTAGGTGGCACAATCAGTGCTGCAGGCCCACCAGTAGCATTTGTCATCACCAGCCCTGGCACACCCAGTGCACTTTACTAGGGACTTCATGGTGATACAAATATGCCAAACATGTATATTCAATCAGAATAACAATTTACACAGAGAGCATATGCACTTTAGCACTGATCAGCAGTGGTAAAGTGCGCAGAGTCCTATTGCCAACAGCCACGGGTCAGGAAAAATAAGGGAGGAAGAAGCAAAAAGTTTGAGGATGACCCTGCAAGAAGGGCCAGTTCCAACAGGTATGGTATCAGCTTTTTCAGGGTCCAAACCACAGCAAAGATCCCCCTCTCAATGGCACTCCATATTTGTTATCTGAGGAGAGGTCACCTGCTAATAAAGGCAACTGGCTGATCTAGGCCTTTCTCACTTACGTATGCCAACATTGCACCCAAACCCTTGTTTTGAAGCATTTGCCTGAACCACAAATTCTTTGTGTAGTTAGAGATCAGTAACATGGGTGCTGAACACATAGCTTCTTTCAGAGTGTTCAATGCCCTTTGACACTCTGGGGTCCACATCACTTTCTTTGGCATCTTCTTAGAAGAAAGTTCTATAATGGGAGCCACAATGGCCCCATAGTTCTGAACCAATCTTCTATAGTACCCAGTCAGACCAAGGAAATGCGATGACCTGTGTCTGGGTAGTAGGACCAGTCCAATAAAAAATGGTCTGGATTTTCACCTGGAGAGGCTGTACATGGCCTCCACTTACCAGGTGGCTCAGGTACACCACAGAACTCTGCCCTATTTGGTGCTTGCAGGCCTTAATAGTCAGACCTCTCTGCTGCATGGGCTGAAGCTCTTTCATCAGGTGGATTAACTGATTCTCCCCTGGTGGAACTATACACAGCTATATCATCCAGATATGCTGCACTGATTTGCTCCAACCCAGACAGGATCATGTTCAACAACCTGTGGAAGATGGCAGGGGCATTCTTTAAGCCAAAGGGTGATACTTTGAATTGGTAATCTTCCCCTGGTGTGGAGAATGCTGACCTCTCCTTTGCTCCTTCAGTAAAGGCAATCTGTGCTAACCTATCAATGAGTTCATCGGCTCTAGGTATAGGGTGAGCATCAGTCTTAGTGACTGCATTCAGTCCTCTGTAGTCCACACAGAACCATAACTCCTTCTTTACCACCTGGGGATTAGGTTTGGGCACCAGCACCACTGGGCTAGCCCATGAACTGTCAGAGGGCTCAAGCTCAATTACCCCAAACTGCAGCATCTTAGCCTTCTCAGTCTTGATACTGGCTCTGACCTGATCAGACAACTGTACAGTTTATTTTTGACAGGTGGACTGTCACATGTGTCAATGTGGTGCACACACCAATCAGTTATACCTGGGGTCAAAGAGAACAGATCAGCAAACTGCCACAGCACCTGCTTGCTCCCTCAGTGAAGCGGGCCTGTCAATTTGGGGGAGAGTACAGCTCCTTCTACTGACCAATCTTGCTCATTGTTGGAGAGGAGATCAGGCACTGGTTTAGTCTCTTCCTCATCTGTGACCAAGAACTTAGGCATGTCCGCCCAGTTATTGGAGGGTGTCAATCTATTGACATGCAGCACTTTCGGAGGGTTCCTGGGGGTGTTAAGGTCAACCAGGTAGGTAACCTCACCCTTCTTCTCAATGATTGCATAGGGCCCAATCAATTTGTCATAGAGGGCTCTAGGAGCTACAGGCTCCAACACTCGCACCAATTGTCCTGGCATTGCAGCCTCTGATCATACCAGTACTTCATTAGCTGCTGACTGGCCTCCAGTTTCCTGCTTACCTTGTACGCTGCCATACAAGTTCTCAGGCCTAGCATATAGTCAAGCACATTCTCCTTTGCTTTAGTAGAGAGGCGTTTCCAAAGACTCTCTCAGCAGGCACAACGGCCCCTCACATTTTGGCAAAAAACAACTCAAAGTGATTACAACTAACTTCTTTTTGTAGGGCCTACCTGTAGACAAACAGTAGGCATGGGAGGAGAACAGCCCATCTCTTATTGAGTTTGTCAGACAAACTATTGATAATGCCCTTCAGGATTTTATTGAACCTTCCCACCTGACCATTAGCCTGGGGGTGACATGGGGTGGTGAACTTGTAGGTAAAACCACATTCATCACACATCAGTTTCAGGTAGGTGGACATGAAGTTCATGCCTCTATCTGAAAGGACCTCCTTTGGAAACACCACTCTGGTGAAAACACCAAGTAGGGCCCTCACCACTGAAGATGAAGGGACTGTTCTGAGGGGGTATTGCTTCAGGATTTCTTGTGGCATGATCCACTACCACCAAGCTGTACATATTCCCTGATGCAGGTGCAGGTTCTAGGGGACCAACAATGCCCACCCCATCCTCTCAAAGGGAGTCATAACCACTGGCAGTAGAATCAAGGGAGACTTTGACTTGCTCCCTGTCTTACCATTGGCCTGACAGGTGACACAATAGCTACAGAACTCCTCTACCTTCTCAGACATATGGGGCCAGTAGAAATAGTTCACCAACCGGTTCCAAGTCTTGTTCTCCCCCAAAGGACGTGACAAGGAAGTCAGGATGAACTCTCTGTACTTCTGGGGCACCACCACTCCCCTGGTGGTGCCCCAGAAGGTTTTCTGGCCTCAGTATAGAGCAGACCATCTTTCCAGTAGATTCAGTGGAACCAACTTTAATCCCCTTCCTTTTGTTTTAAGGCAATCCACCTTAAGCCTTCAAGGGTGGGACAGTCTTTCTGCCTCTGACAAAACTTCTCTCTGGATGGACTGGCTCCTTTCAGCAGTGCACACATGTGAGTGTATGAAATCTGCCGGGCCTCTAAACTTCCACGCCCTGTTATATACTATCGACTTATAGGTAGTTTGAACACCCTAGCCCTATTATCTACTAGGGACTTTTGGGGTCTGTTATTGCCAATTGTCAGTGTACCCTATTACAGGTACCTTTTTAAACATAGCCACTGGCCCTGGCCCTGGTTATCAGAGCCCAGGGTACAATCAGATTCAGTTACCGCCAGTATCAATCAGCAAAAAAATGGGGGTGAACAGGGAAAAGGGATGACTTTCTAAACGAAATGCAAATGTGATTTAGCACTCATAACATTTTATATTTCTTTATGGGGAAATATTCTTTCCTGTATAGTAATCAATTCTGCTGTGTCTTCCTTAAATATGGGAGTGTATCCTCCCTATTCACAACCTGGGGAAAACCTGGGAAAAACCTTACTCTTACCTTTGATAGGAGCATTTCTTTCATTGACGAAACCTACTTACAAACGGTTTGGATGTAAATAAGATTAAATGTTTGTAGGTGTTAATCTACTTTTGCATGTATGACCTGCATGAAGTGACTACAGATTGAACACATGCTCAAAATGTGTGAATACTGAAATTTCACCATTCCTGTGTGTTAAATCCTGAGCTTTGCACAAACTATAGGGCACAACTCGATTGGATCAATATAAAAACCCTCCCATTGATCTAAAGAGAAAAGAATCAATTTACTTTTTTTTAAAAACCCTCACCCACCAGGGGTACCCTTTGGTGGCATGCTCCATCATAGAGTTCCTTCCTGTTTCATTGCGGAATGGTGGTATATTACAACCCATGAGATGCATGGGAGAACATTGTTGGAAAAAAAATAGGGTAGTGAGTAGGGAAAGGGTTACTCTTTAAAAATACTTTCCTGCTAGTCCTAAATGTTTTAATCTGGAGCAAGCCAGTATGATTAAAAACAGGAACGCTTAGTTGCCCCTACTTCTTATTAGGGTCAACACTTTTCTGACACTTATGTTCCCAAAATGCTTGTGGCTTTCATCAAGACTGATTATAATACCACAATCCACACCTATTCCATAATGCTGATGTACCTGGTGAATTTACCATACATATGTCAAGCACACCTAAACCATCCACTTGGTGTTTATAAATGTCCATAAATTAAGGTATTTAAGAGTGTTCCACAGGGACAAGGAAGAGCGGCATGACTGTTGTCACTCCAAGGTCCCTGCTTGGTCTGCTTGCCTAAAATACCTCTGTTCGCGCCTACAGGGCTGCAGGATGGTGCATTTCACCGGCTACCTCAACATTATGGAATAGGTGTAGATTGTGGTAGAAAATCGGTCCTGTCAAAAGCCACAAGCATTAGAGAATATAAGTGCCAGAAACATGTTGGCCCTAAGAGGAAGTAGGGGTATCTAGAGCTTCAGCACTTCTTAACTTTTACCATTTTTAATCATACCGGCTGGCGCCAGATTCAAATGTTTTGGCTACCAGGCAGGTATTTTTAAAGACTAACCCTACCTCTATTCTACTGCTTTCCTAACAAAGTACTCTCATGCATTTCATGGGCTGTAGCACACCCTGTTCCGCAATGGAACGGGAAGGAACACTATGAAGAAGCATGTCACCAAGGTGTACCACTTGTGGGTAATAGTTCTTTAACTCAAAATAATTATTTTCTTTTTAGGTCAACGTAAGGGTTCTTGTATTGATCCAATCAAGTTGGGCTCTATAGTTTGTGTACAGTTCTGTGTCAGAGGAGGGTTAGCCCAACCTCTACAGCACCTCTTCCCTCTGCTTAATTTGTTTATGTTACATCCTGAAAACTTCGGTTCCTACTTCTTCAACTTAGTGGAAGCCATATGTGAAATTTCCACTTTAATGCCAACATGCCTGAATGACCCTGAATACAGCCCCTTCCAAATAGTGAAATTGTACTGGACCTGGACATTCCACATAACATAGGGATAAAAAAAATGCAATTATTAACTATAATTTGACAGACCTGAAGAGGAACGTGTGCACCGATAAAAATGACCTCATATTTGGAATGGTAGACTACATGGAACCCTACTCACCAGAGTGCATTAGGTAGTGGAAGAGGTATCATTCACCCTTTGACCCCTGATATCATCAGAGAGTTGACTGCTTGTCCCTCCTTGAACCCCCTTAAACAGCCTCTTTAAAATGTCTGTGGTACTGAGAGAAGGACAGGGGCCGCAAATACAGACCATCAATAGGGCTTATAGATTCATGTTTAAATTCCCTTCCTTGCTCTGCCGTCTTTATGTGTGACATCAAAAGTAGCAAGACGAGTGTCACGTGTACCAAAGTACAGTCCAGGGATTTCAGCTGCTGCAGCTGGCTTTCCCTAATTAATGGTCCTGGTAGATTAGCTGTCGGGAAAATCAAGTTGTTTGCAAGGCACAGTTTCTTTTTCATGGGTAATAGTGCGGTTTACAAACATACTTAACATGGCGGATGTATTTTGTTACATCAACGTCAATGTGAATAGCAATGGGTTTTCTAAGTCTTGGGAACCTACTCTGCAGGTTAATATTTCTATTGGTTATTTCTTTATAGAAAATGCCTTTTGGCCAATCTGTTGCTGTAATTTGATTTTCTTTGTAGATTCAAAAGTACCTCACTGAAAGTGTAGCCTAACTCGTTTTCTGCTCCATAGTTTGTATAAAGAATTCCTAAGCAACGTGACTTTGCTGTCCTACAATAATACTGATGGCCCCAAAGAAGGATCTGGTGATAGGTATGTGCCCCGACCTCAGAGACAGGAAAGCCTAGTGGGAGCTACACCGAGGAGACAAATCCATTGCTTTTACAGAGCACGTTGGGCTGAGGAAGTTATGAAAGCCTACAGCAAATATACAAGTATCTACATTTACAAAGGAAAAGTATGGATTTCCACTAAAGCAGTTGCACCTAATTCTATTTTTCTATTTGCATTAACATTTTCAGACATGAGTAATTTCTCTGGGTGGTCTCTAACTTTGTCAAAATGTTCATGGTTTGTACAACTCTGGCAGCTTCTAAATCTTCTTAAACATAAATGCTAGATGCAATAGTTTAGACTAGTTTAGACTAGTTTTCCATAATGTGTTTATAACGTGGAATTCTCCTCTAAATATAAGGCGCATTTCCATTTAAAGATTTACTTTATTTCACTCTGTAAATCCATATCATGAGACAAATGAATCCTTTTGTTCTTTGTAGCACACTCCATCATAATGGTGAGAGCATAATTATCTTGTGAAGATCTGGGTGTACTATATATACCTGTTGGGCCTTATGGTAGAGTCTTGGGTCCAGTCAGTCTCATTTACTTAACCTTAGCTCAACCGTGATTAGCTGTGAATGTGAGCAGGACGGTTTGGCATAGGAACTTAAGGAAATATGTACAAGGAAATGGCGGAGCAAGGGGCTGTGCCAAATTTGGCAGCGCTGCGCTCCGCCATATTCAAAATGCAGGGATACACATATTTACATACAGTATGGTGCACCTCTGTGTTTTTCCTAGAGCTGGCGCCAAGAATAGCTGCCTAGGGCCAACACAGGCACCCTTGCACCCTAGTGCAGGGTATCTGCATTGCAGGGAATGCTTGTTTAGGTGCAGAAAGGTGTCCCTTTCTGCACATACAGAATCAATAATTGCGATTTGTTACTTCTATGTGCACTGTATTCTGAAGCAAATATAGAAGCAGCGAATCGTCATTATTTAATGATTGTTTGTGTGCAGAAATTGACACCTTCATGAACCTAAAGAATATTAATGGCATTTTGCTCTCTCTATGTGCTGCAGAATGCAGTACACATAGAAAAAGCAAAAACTAGGGAAATTAAAGTATTTCACCATGTTGCGCCATTTGAAATCCTGCTATTGCACGGCATTACGTTTTGGTGCTGCCTCAGTTTTACATAATCTTGTAAATCTGTGCCAGCGTCAAAATGCAATGTTTGTTGCGGTGCAACGCCCACAGCAACATCCGTTTCACACAAATGATGCATGTAAAGGAAAGTGACGTTCTGATGGCTCTACCCCCTTGTAAACCTACCCCATAGTGTAAAGCATTTAACAGCACCAAACAGAGAAATAAGAACATCTCACAAGAAAGAGACACAAGAACAATTTTAAAAATAGAGCATATTTTTAGAGATCTTCATCATTAAAATCCACTGGAGAGTTTTGGACATACAGATGTTAGATGTTTTTTTCATCACTTTTAAATGCAACTGCAAACAAGCATTGGTAAACAAAAAGTTTGTAAACTTTCCAAAAGTTTGAAATAGTTAATGCGGGTACTCCGGCCTGAGATAAGTGACCAAATCCATCTAGGAGTTCAGAAAGGATACTTTGGACAATTACCTGGCAATCAGAGTGTTTTTTAAGATAGGTTCAAAACTTTACAGGATGACCACCATAGACATAAATGGAGTGCTCCTGATGCTGAGGATACAAACAAAAGATGCACAAAGGAGGCTTCCGTTGAGGTGTTGTCAATGGGGGTGACTTTGTGGCTATCCCTTGGTCCATAGGTGGTGTGGGGTGACCTTGGCCACAGAGCTCATAATCCCTCGAAGTCCTTTACGTTGCATTAGCAGGCCAACCAATATCGGGATACTGGTCTCCTTGCACTATGGTGGGGGTGAAATCCTAATGTGGGGGCTAGTGTCCCTTGAGTAGAATGAGTCTGGATTATGATAGCACTCTTGGGTCTGGCAGACATGGGTGCAAACGTTGACTGTCTTAGATTTGTCCTCTTGGGTGCCCAAGACTGGTAGAGGCAAAATACCTGCGGTGGCTACCAACTTGTTAGTTTGGGCTTCTTCAGCTCTTCTGTTCCTATCCTTGGAGTTACAGTTTTAGAGCCGCAGCCACAATTCAAATTTTGTTATCCCACAGTGCAGCAGGTGCAGTCTTTCCAATTGTGCAGCCACTATTTGTGCTGTTTTAAAGGTAGCAGGGTAGTTCTCCTTCGATTTTTCTCTCTGATTCCAGTGTGGTCTAAGGAGCAGGGTGCCAAGGTCACCATATGTATTCCAGGAAAGAGTCCCAAGTGGACCACATGGTATCTAGCCAATGGGCTACTGGGTCCCCTCCTCTCTAATGATGTGTTTCCTACAACGTGTGGCATCTGGCTATCCCATAGTGTCCCAGTCTTGCCCCTTTCAATATAATATTACCCTTCTTTGGTTATCAGGAGCACAGTAGCCCACCCTAGAAGAGTGGCTCCATGTGTGCTACACACCCACGGGAAAACTTGTTTGGGGACGAGATTTCCCTCTCTAGCTCTGTCTCCTAATTGTCTGCATGAACAAAATGCATCCTGCTTAGGGGTGTTGTTGCAGTTGGCCCTTCAAAGGCAGCTTCCCCTTTGAAGCACCCTTTTTGGGCTACCACCGACTGTCCTTCCTGGGAGAGGACATCACACCTTGCTCTGTGGCAAATGCCTTCTGTCATGAGCAGGGTATTCGTTCACACATCTTTCCAGGTGACTTTCTATTACACTTCAACTTCCCTCAAAGCCTGTGTGAGGCATTCTGCATTGCCAACTTAATTTGACCTAATTGTGTATACTTATACTTTCAGGCTGTTACTGCTGCCACAAACCTCAATTCAGGTTTAGTAATTTTTTATATTTGTGCCATATTTTAAATCTTAGAGAACGCTTAATTAAATACGACCACACTAGCTGCTATTTTGAGGGCGTGCCTAAGTTGACTTTATGGGTAGGCCAGCGGCAATGTACGCGGCCTGCTTGGTATTACACTTCTCGACTTCCCTGAATGCAGGTGGTTCATGCAAGGCACTCTGCATTGCCACCTTAATTTTGCCTAATTGTGTAGGAGTATACTTTCAGGCTGTTACTACTGCTACAAATATCAGCTGAGTTTTAGTTTATTTTTCAATTGTTCACCGTATTTTTAATTTCGGAGAATGCTTAAATGATTAACACTCACTAGTTGCTATTTTGGGGGCAGGGCCTAAACTGACTTTATTGCAGGCCTATAACACGGCCAGCTTACTATTACACTTCTCGACTTCCCTCAACGTCCCTGAAGCTTAATTGCTTACCATCGCACTAGTTGCTATTTTGTGGGAGGGCTTAAGCTGCCTTTGTGTGCAGGTCCGCAGGACAGACATGACCTTCTTACTATTACGCTTCTCAACTTCCCTGAATGTATGTGCTCCGTGCGAGGCACTCTGCATTGCCACCTAATTTTACATAATTGTGTAGGCATTCAGGCTGTTCCTGCTGCTTCAAACCTCAGTTTATGTTCAGTTTATTTCAATATTTGCCCCATATTTTAAATCTTGGGAATGCTTAATTGATTGCCACCACACTAGTTGCTACCTTGGGGGCGGGGCCTAAGCTGCATTTATGTGCTGGCCTTTGGTACTGAAGCGCCACTGGCACACTAAAGGCAAGCCTGACTGCACTCTTCTGCGTCAATTCCGCGGTCAGCACTAGCCACCAAGCCATTATTACCTTAGGTGAAGTCTCATCCTCTGATTTTCTAAAGGGCATTAAGCTCAGTTCAAATTCTAACTGCCATACCTGGGACCCAAACTGTTTATGGGGCCCAGTTGCTTGTTATGGGTGTAGAATAGAGTTTGATGTCTCTACTGAGTGGCCCATTCCCCGGCCATTTAAATATACCTCATGCTGCTGCTCTTTACAGGGTGGTTTAATTAATGTTTACTCCTTAAGTAAGCATGCAGAGGAAGTGGATGCTTTCATCATTGACATTCAACTCAAAATTTTATTGATTACTGAAACTTGCTGAAAGCCCTGGGCTAATCCTGATATCACCACTGCTCTCCTCCCGAGGTTTACGATGATCAGACGTGATAGTAACGAAGACCATAACGGTGAATAGCATTATTATTTGGGACTCATGGCAATGTGACTCCTTTGATCTTGTCCTCTTTAAAAGAGCTGTGAACTTATGCTTTTGCCTTAAAATCAGCCCTTCTCAGTCTAGTGCAGGTTGCCTGCGCTATCGTCTCCCTGGTTCCGTAATGTCATTTCTGTCCACGTTAGGGGAGCATTTGCCTCTTCCCTAGTTCATTACACCAACTTTATTGCCCTAGGGAATTTTAAATGTAATTTCTGTGACTCATCCAACCCTGAAGTCAACAACTTGTTGAATACCTTTAGGATAATCGGGTTCTCCAAAAGGGTAACTGGTCTCACCTATTTGCTACACCACACTCTTGACAGGATCTGCTCAAATCACCCTGGGCTATCTATTAAATACCCTCTTTCTCAACTCTGGTCAGATCACAGCTTTTATTAAAACTCACACCAGACATACCTCACACAAGCATCAAAATGGCAGAAACCTTAGGATCCGCAAGTGGGTAGAGAAGAAATCTAACTCTAATGTAATCCCTAGTCTTACTAACACTACCCCACTCTGACTGGAAAACTTGGCATGACCTTGCCTCATTCATTTAACAACTGGATCCTTAACTCTGTCTCGAAATTAGCTCCGGTCAATCAGTTCAATATTTGTCACTCAAAAGCTTTGGCCCCTTGTTCTTCTCCAGCTCTAGATGAGTTAAAGCTCCACTGCAAATCACTAAAGCGAAGATGGCACCAAGCTTATAAACAAGGTGATTTTGATTAAGTTAGGGCTGCCCAAAAGCAAAACGCTCAACGCCGTCATGAGCACACGCCAACCGTGACTCATGAAGGCGTGGAGCCGTCATGAGCACCCAAGGTGTTAATAAGCTGCACTGGCTTCCAATTCATAAAAGGATCCTTTTTAAAACAATTCTGCTTATTTATAAATCTTTTAAATGTACCAGACCTAAATACCTTAATGACCGGCTATTTACCTACCTGCGTAGTGTGTGTGAGATGAGAAGCCCCACGTCCTTTCATTACTTGGTATACTTAGGGTAAAATTCCTCGAAAGCAATATGTATCAAACTGGTTTATTGTATCCTTTATTCCCATAACAGCACTCTCTCCTCAATGAAAGACATCCCCTTATTGCCCTAAAAAACAAACCTAGGGCCTCAATATGATATCGGTTGAACAGACCTTCCAACTGCTGTCTTCACAAGCCCTTTCCGACCGTGGAGCACTTATCCCGGAATGTTATTGCAAATGTGTACAAAATTCACAGAAAACATGTGATATGTACACACATGCATAACATATGTGGAGATATGTCTTGGCACCATGTACCCCTTTGCTGGAGTGTGGCAGAATGTGCACAGTTCAATCAAAGGAGACACATACCGCAGAAGGACTTACCTAGATTCCTGCACCCAGAGGATCGTTGTCATTGGGGTTCAGCTTCCAAGTGTATGGGGCCCTGGAGGAAAGGATCCATGGTGGAGGCTGCTAGAGAAAAGCGGATTGGGGTAAGTATGCACCGCAAATCTTTTGTTTCCGATGACTCAATGCACTCGATCAGACCGCCATTGTCGGGTGTTCTGAAACCCACATCGTATTTCAAATGGCGGTCGGAGTTCCCTGTACAGCTCTATAAAAGCAGTTTGTTTCCAACCGCCATCTCTGTGATTGGCGAAAAGCTGTCGGAGTTGGCAGTCTTTCAGCGATCGGTCAGAGTACACAATGCATGCATCGTAATCCAGCGGTTGAACCGACCTCTTCCGAAGAGACCTTCAATGGTCTGACCAGCATCATAATAAGCCCACTAATTAGGTTTTGACAAGTCAAAACTAGAGCATCTCTTATGATTATTCCTAAAAAAAATTGTAACATTTACTTACACTTAAATCCCAATTTTTTTCATAGTTATAGGGTAAAACAGCATGGACTGCAGTCTTGAAGATCTCTATATTACTGCATCCATTGTATAGAATGGCAATCCTAACTTCCTATGTCTGATTAAAAGCATGGTGGCAAGCCGCTCCCGCACAACTACTGGAGAACTGTGTCACATCCGGTGAAACTATTAAAACATGTAGTGCTCGCTCTGTTGGTATTTGTTTGGAAACCTCTTTTTTCAACCATAATACACAGGAATTTTACATTCAGTGAAATGCAGGTTTGAATACATCTTTGTGTAAATGAAGGCTGCTTTTCATCATCATCCAGACTTGATATCCCCACAAATATATTTACTCTATCAGAAGAAACGTTTTACCTATCGTGGGCATTAGTTATATTGTGGACAAATAGAATAGAATATATAACTTAACTTTTCAAAACTTTACGAAACACCAAAGGATGTTTCTCTTCCTCCTGAATGACACTTGATCATTCATCTGGATCACTGTCTTGCATCAGCTTCTCAACTTATCTAATTAAACACATTCCTGCACATAAACAATCAGTGGCAATTTATTTTCTGATTCTATGTGTGGTGCACAACACAGCATACAGGGAAAACAGCAAAAGCGAGGAGAAATAAAGCATTTCCCCTCATTTCACCTCTTTAAGACCAGGTTTGCCCTGGTTTTATTTTGGCACTGCCTCCTATTTACCCCAACCTTGTAACTAGAGGGCAGCGTCAAAATCAATGGGTGTTGAGGTGGAACACCCACCGAAACACCCATTGCCCTCCCCTTTCACGCTAAGTACAGTCTGAAAGGGTGCCTTATTTGCAAGGCAGTGTTAAGCATGCATTTGCAAAGCAGTGTTAAGCCACATTAAGTACTTCACCCCATGCGTTTTGCAGAGAGGAAAAGCCTCTGAGTAGAGTCAAGTTACTTATGTGTCTGATAAAGCTACGCATTTTTCAGAAGCATACAATGCAGCCTTTCAAACAAATAAAATCTGAAAAAATTTCTTTTTTCCAGAAAATTTGGAAACTCTTGCTGAAGTTCACATTTCCAAATAATGACCGTTTCAAAGCAGTTATTGGTCATTTAGTTTGCTCAGTTGGTCAACTGGTTCCATAGAGCCAAGTCCACTAAGCAGATGAAGTAGTTTGCACTCCACAGCTGACCGATATAATTTTAGTCCCTTCACTACTCCACCAGCTGTGCTGTCAGTTGACATCAGACTATAACACTTTAAATCATTCATGATGTTGCTTGGGGCTTATCCTTGGAAAGAGAGATTTAGAATAGTGTTTAAGATAACCTCCCTGCTTTGCTTTACAAGCGTTTGAGAATTTTCCTTCTCAACATATGGAAGAGAATCTTCATTTTTTTTTCTAGGTTAGTTCTAATTTCAAATGAACTTTTTAGGGTTCTTATAGGACTGGCAATATTTTCACAATAGTAGGTATGGCGAAACAAATGCCTAACCAGAAATTGACCTACATTCTATTTGTAATCAGTATGATGTAATTGTTGTCTGGTGAGAATGGACTTTTCTCAAAGTGACCGTGTAAAGATTGTCTATGTCTGTTTTGGCATATAAGAGTTCTCCTTCGTTAGCACTAAGAACTCCTTCCCATATACACCCTTACTAATGTCTAACAACTGAAGTCACTCAGAAGGGCCTTGGACGCAATAGACACAGTGAAGGACTTTCTTAGAATAACAAAGATGTTCCAGACTTTAAAACCTTGCATAGCTCTCTGAGCTATCACCTGGTATAACAAATGTCCCCCAGCACCTTTTAGTCACCCCGCAGGCTGTTGTTTGCACAAGAAAAGGAGTCCAGAGATGTTGGGAGGAAAGCACAGCATAACAGATAAAGTTGATTGAGTTTGTTAAGTCTTTCTGGCTACAGGCATGTTGTTCCAGGAAGTTGATTCCCCTTTAAGGCATATAATTCTCTAGGGAGACATTGATGCATACTACAGCAGACTGTGACAGGGATGACTACATATAGTCTTTAAGATGCCTTCAAAATACCCTAAGGAATAATTAGGAAAGACCACCTAGGCCTGCTGCTTGGTTTTTAAATATCTTTCTTAAATGGCTAAAGCAATCTCCTGCAATGCAATTGCCACTTCCAAACTTGGATTCGGACTCTTTGTAACTGATAATGCCCTTACATTTATAGATAGCTTTCAATAACTTCTTATTTGAGCTTTTGTTTCTGAAATTTGACTTTAGATTAATAGGGTTGGAGGTTTTCTAAATTCCCTTATTTCTGATTTTAGGCTGTCTATTTGTATGAATTATAGTGTGTTTAAACTGAGTTCCACTTGTTTGTCCTCTTAGGCATAGTATAAATAGTACGATACCAAAGGGGATGATGGACGGAGAGTTTGAGCAAATCAAACACTCACCCCCAGTCAACTGATCTGGGTTTAATCCGTCATCATTCTTTAGCTCACTCCACCACCCCACCACCCCAGTTCAGACATGGCCATATGCAAATCAGTCTGACCCTGTGCCTCATCGGAACAGTCCAGCCCGAACTGCCAAGTCATGTCTTTCCTGGACCGGAAACAAGCATCCTGGGAATGTATGAAATAAACATTTGAAATTTTTAGCAATTTTATATTTGGAAAGATTAGAAATTAGACAGTTGAATAAAGTGTAACCAAAGTTTTGCTAAGTTATTGTGAGAAACTGGGTTGTTGGTTGAGGGGGACCTGAGCTCTTCTCAAGCAACATCCACAATCCTGGTCAGGGTGAACCAATAGTCACTAAATTGTACTTTAATTAACCCTCTGGTAGCTTAGCACGAAAGCAGTCAGGCTTAGCTTAGAGGCAATGTGTAAAATATGTACGCAGCTCACAAATAGTAATAAAGTGAAAACACAACACAAGGAAACTTGTGCACCATAAAAGAGTAAAATGTATACATTATTTGATACCCAAACAACAACAATCCAATCAGTAAAACTGGAAATGTGCAATTTCAAAGATGCATGTTAAGTACTGTGCCTAAAAGTGCAAAGTGTAACTCACGGTCATTTGGCTGTGCAAAACCGGGTGAAAGTTACAAGTTCAGGTTAACCATGATGGAGCTCAGGCCAGATACAGGGTCCAGGTTAGTCCCACTGAAAAGTGTACATTTCTAAGTCTAGCATAAAGAGTTTAGTTCATGGTGGAGGGAGCCACAAGGAGCATGGAGAACATTGCAGATGGCCATCATTGTAGCATGAAGAGCAGGCTAGGTATCACGTTCATCGTTGTAGCACAAAGATCCTTTTGGGCATTGCGGACTGTCATCACTGGAGCTTTACGCAGGTGGCCACTAAGAGCTGTCAATGCTGCTGCGCAAAGTGTAGATCTGACACTGCCCGTGGTCACTGTAGCATGAACAGTCAGGTTCACTGGAGCTTCACATTGACAGACGATGCGAGCAACAAGATCTTGTACTATCAGCAAGACAATAATTCTTCTGTAGTATCCACAGGTCCAGGAATGTACTGATGAGTCAGTCTGATGGTCCTCCTTTTATACCTGTTGCCCAATGTGAGCAGAAGAAACTTCTGGTGTTTTTCCTTACAGATGTGTCTGGAATTACCTGCTTCAGCCCTGGTTCGAGTCTGCCTGCAGGCACCGTAGGCTAGTGTGAAGTCCTTTGTGGGAGTGGTGTTGCATGGTGGCCAGGGCAGCTGACGCTGGAGCTTGGAGCTCATAGTTCGATTCCTGGGTCTGGCGGCAGCTCAGCCCAGCAACCTGCGACTCTGGGCAATAACATGCTTAATCTTCCCGATGGGGTAAATAGTTTGCGCTTTACAAAAACTGGGTATTATTATATTATATTATTTTATATTATAGTTAGGTGTGTGCTGAGGCAGTGTCGCTGTGTCACTGTGTCTCTGAAGTGCAAGTACAACAGGTGGGAGCTCTGCCCTTTCATCAAGATCGGGGTGGCCCATCCGCCAATTTCCAGACCCCTCTACTGTGTGGCTGTCTGGCAGGAATACACAAAGACCAACTGCCAACTACACTTATTCATGTGACCCAGTAAATGACTGCAGGCACGAGTGGTTAGGCTTCCAAAATGCCAACTTTCTAAAAGTGGCATTTTCAGAATTGTGACATTAAAAAAAGAAGGATTTAAATTATAGTTCTTCAGACACCAAACATGATATTCCTACCTGCTCCCAACCAAAAGGTATCACTTATTAAAGGTAATAAGGCAACCTAATGTTATACTAGTGGAGAGGTAGACCTTGCAGTAGTGGAAAACAAATCTGGGGGTTGTACACTACCAGGTCATGTTAAACTTAAATTGTTAAATACAACACACCCTACTATATAGGTTGTTTAGAGGCCACACTAGGTTGACTAATATGTATTAAAAATAAATGTTTAGGCCTGGCAAAGGTTTTTTTTGCCAGGTCCAAATGGCAGTGTAAAACTGCAAACAGTTTGCAATGGCAGGCATGATGCATGTTTTGCAGGGTTACTTAAGTTGGTGACACAATAAGTTCTGCAGGCCCACCAGCAACATTTAATTGAAGGCCCTGGGTCCAAGAAGTACTGCTCTAATAGGGACTTACGAGTTAAATAAATGTGTCAATTGGGTGTAGGCCAATTTTTCCATGTTTAAAGGAGTACAAGCACTTTAGCACTGGTTAGCAGTGGAAAAGTGTGACAACAAGCAGTGTTATGGCAAAAAGTTTGGGACTGACCCTTCAGAGACAGCCAGGTCCAACAGCTAGGAACATTAGGATGAGGATGTCTGGCTATGGAGTGAGCTCACCTTATGGAGAACTTGTGTGCAGCATCAATGCTATGCTACTGATGTTCAAGCACTAGATAGAGGACTCTGATACCATCATCTATTATTATAGGTTTAACATCCATTCCATACTCAAAATGATGAATAATATAGCTGGCGTAATTCTCAGATAGTATATTGCAGTGATTTATCAGCAACTCATAATGCAGAACTAAACAGCCCATCAGAGAGAATAAGGCCCTCATATGCATTACTGTTACTGGGAGTCCCAGTGATCCTGTGAGTGGGGAAGCAATAAGGATTACACAATTTGGGGAAAAATACATGTAGGAAAAGGTGTTTCTCCTACAAACGTTTTTCCCAAAAAGTTTTTCTCGGATATTTTAAACAAATATTTCAGTTTCTATCACCAACTGATATCTCTGTATGAGAACTCCAGTATTTATCTTTTTGACGGGCCCAGTAACTTCTGTTGCCATTTCTATTGGAATGAATGGGCCACTCATAGGAGGACCTGAATGTGAATAGAAACCTAAAAGTGTTGGCACATTCAGCATTGTCTTGAAACAGAAGCCTGACTTTAATTTACCTGTTATTGCAAAGAAATCCCTTTTTATTTGTTTACTCCCAGTTTTTCAGTTTGGGATGAATCTGCTAGTAATCTAGCAACAGGACACTGCTATCCAGTCCACAATGTATGTTCTGTTTTCCCTGAACCAAACAAAAATGGCTTAAAACCTAAATGGTACATTTAACTTTTCTATAGAGCAAGAGATTAATATGCAGAATTACACCCATGTCATAGGGAAGTTGAATTTAGGGATCTGCAAATTTCACAACATTTTCTTTTGCATAAATGCATCATATGTTATATTTTCCTCAAAATATGTCCTTGCATCAACTTTTTGTAAAGAGACTTTTAAGCAAAAAGGACTGTGAAGAACAGCCACTCTCAATCTTTGCACGTTTGTAGTATATGTTTATTGTGAGTGGTGTGTAATTCTCTGAAAAAGCATAATTGCATTATTTTGGGAATTTCACATAACATGTGTAATGCACAACTACCAAATTACATAAATTGTGTCAGTGTAATTTACATTTCACCAGGTCCAGTTGAATGCCATTTGTGAACTGCCTGACCTATTGTGTCAATCACTAGAGAGGCATTGAAAACATGGTCGTAGGCCTGCCCTATATAACCTGACTGCTGCAATGTAAAACCAATTTTTGACAGGTAAAGACTTCCCTTTTAAATATTAGTATATCAACCCTATGTAGGTTTTATAACCAACCATGAAGGGTGTATCGCATTTAAAAGTGGGGCATGTAGAAAATTAATGTTACCATGTCCCTATAATAGGACCCCACACACTGTTTCTACTATGGCAAGTCAATGCAGACAATAGTACAGATTAAAATAGCAATACTGCTATCTCTGAAACTGAACTAGCAATAACAATTACTAGACCACTATTTAAAGGTGAAGATGGACTTTTTTTATTTATTTATTTTTATTTGTCCTCATATGACCTCCATAGATTTAACAACCTCTCAAACTGTACCACCCTTGTTGTTTATATCTAAGGGGTATAGACTCAGCTGATGGTGTTTATGTAGGACCCAGCCACACCACACCACTCATCGAGAGCTGACCAAGAGGTCTAATCATTGGATAGTACAAAGTTATTAAACCCCAACAGTGCAATCTAACAGATTCCAAAACAACCCCACATCTGCCCTACCCCTATTCTGATTGACCTTTCCATCCAAGTCTCTAAAATATCGTACCGCATTCCACCAGGCTCTCCAGGTTGGGGGAAAGGCCTGGCGCCAAAGCTTACAGATCTCCCTTCTTGCCAAAAGAATAAGATAAAATACCAATTTACTCTTGGGCCCCGAGACCCCAACAACCCATCAGGCTTCAATATAATACCAAAAATAATAAGAGAGGGGCTTATCTCAACCTCCGTGCCCAACACATCAGACAGGGTCTTACCCACACTGCCCCAGAACTCTTGAATCAGGGGGCAAGCCACAAAAATGTGAACATCATTCAAGTTCGGGACTCCACATCTCGTGCAGTTAGGCTCTCCACCTCCCCTTATTTTGGCAAGCTACAAGGGCGACCAGTATATCCTGTGCAGTGTGATAAAATGTTTTTTCCAGAGGGCAGTAGATTTAATTAGTGGATATAAGATTTCAAAAGATACTTGCCATAAATTTTCCAGGTCTTCACTCGGCAAGCACTTCTCCCAGACCAAGTATGGGCGCTCCGTTTTCTTATCTGCTGCCACAAGAAGATACTGGTACCACCGGCCTACTTCATTTTTTTTAGCTGTTGGGTCTTGCAACTCATCTTCCATAGAGGTATCCTTGGGGATTAATCTAGTTAAGCTATTACACCATGAAGAGATTTGGTAAAATTTAAATCTAGAGAGAGCTCCACTAGTAAGGTTACACCAAACTTCCCAAGGATGACAGATGTTTCCATCCATTATATCCTTCCAGTGTAGGACTCCAGCCTCTTTTAATGGCTTAGATAGAGTGTCTTTGAGGCATTCTGGAGTTCCTGGAGAATCCCACATTGGAGCCCAGTCACTATAATACAGCAATCGTAAACCAGGTCGGCACTCAGTCCAAAGCTTAGCCGCCATATATGGAGTCTTAAGACTGATCTTTTTAAAATATTTGGGAGCTCCAAATTTATACACGAAACCTACCTCATCCTTATCTGAAAGCATGACTTTAAACTTACTACCAATCAAGGAACTATCTGGTTTCAAAAGTAGCATCCTGCAATTTTTCAATTGATATGCCCAACAATACAACTGAAGGTCCGGCAAACCCAAACCTCCCTTAGCCAGCTTTCGCTTGAGCTTCTTCCAAGACAGCTTAATCCCTTTACTTGCCCAAATAAATGAGGAGATCTTACCCTGTATTTTCCAAAGAGCAGTTTTGTCAAATTCCAGAGGAATATTATTAAAAGGGTAGGCATACTTGGGAAGAACACACATTTTAATCAAATTAGCTCTCCGGTAATGGGATAACAGTAGAATCTGCCATCTCTTCAGTAAAAGCTCCACCTCCCTCGAGACTAAGTTTGTTTTGGGGATCTCTCCTATATCCTGAGTTACTATCACTCCCAAGTACTTTATTTCTTTAGAAAGCCTTACCCCCTGTGCTGAGTTATTCCATGCCATGATCTCAGTCTTATCACTGTTAACTTGATAACCTGACACTCAGTAGCTCAGACAACGTAAGATGAACATTGGAGGAAAATAGGATAAGATAATCCACATATAGTGCAATCTTTCTAGTAAACCCAATAATTTTGTAAGGGGGGATATTGTCATTCTGCCTTAAACTCTGCGCCAAAGGCTCGATGTACAGATCAAAGAGGATGGGTGATAATGGGCTCCCCTGCCTTGTACCACATGTATCCTGACCGCCTCAGTGAGGTTACCATTAACCAAGATCTGTGCCCAGGGAGAATTATATATTTTTAAGAACTTCCCTAAAGTTGACTCCAAAACCAAAATCCTTTAGAGTGTTATTAAGGTAATGCCAATTAACTTGGTCAAAGGCTTTTGCAGCGTCAACCGTAATAATAGAATATGACTTTTAAAAGTTACTTTTTTCCTGCCTGAGTGTTCAGGAGGCTAATTAGCATTAACCTCTGACAGCTGGTTGAACGTGCCCTGAATGAGGTGTGACTGAGGTGTGAACTTCCTGCCAGGAGCCACACAGTGTGTCAGTTTGAAAGACAGGTCAATCTGAATGGACATGTTTGATTCTAGTGATCTCTGATGAACCTTCAGTGTAAGGGCTGTTGTCATTCTTTTGACACAACTGTGTCAGATCCTATATCACAGGTCTGTCTGAGGCACATGTAAAACATATGTGCACTTGATTGGATTAAACAGGACCTGATAACAATAATTGTGTATCTCCTCTCTGGTCACTGAGACACGCTGTTTTTTTTAAGAGAGTTCTGTCCCCTGTTTGGAATAGGTCAACAGCCTGCCTGCAACTTGAGTTTAGTGTCATATGTGGTAAGACACTGCTAATTATCCTATGACACTTCCATACACACCCCGAACCCTCAGAGCTCAAGTTCAGTGTAGCTGAGACTTTAGCCATCTTGATATTGCCCTGGCAAATGGCATTTTGTGTCTGTTTGCAGTAAGGCAGACAGGAACTATTGGAAAAGTGAGTAGGGATACCCCCAGCAACTATTACCCCATTGGTTAGGGAGCATTCTGGTGTCTTCCCCATCAGCTACCTAGTGCCAACCATAAATGTGGCACGAAAAGAAACTATCCTCAGAACACTTTCTGGGCCTGCAGAAGAACAGAAAAGGATTGGACCTGAGAGGAGCCCTCAAGGACAGGACCTGCTCCCCCTTGGCTACAGGGACACACCAAACTTCAAGAAACCTTTTCCTGGAAATGTCCAGCAGCAGCTGGTCTTGAACTAGACTTAGCTTTTGGCCTCTGCCTGACACCCTGGGAATCTCTTAAGTGCCAATCACAGAGAAATGAGCTCCTGTGCTTGTTTGAGCACCAGAGGTAAGTTTGGAAACTTTTACAACTTTCCCTGCAGGGGCTCAGCAGGACCCACTGGAATAAGTATCTGACAGGCTATTCAAAAGCATTGGATTGGATTTCAGTATTGTCCTTCTGAAGGATCCCCACACCTCCCCCAAAAAAATGACTATGTCCCATTCTGCTTTGGGACTTCATCACTTTGCAGCCAGAAATCTCCAACAGAACAAACCTGTTTCAGGTATTCACCCTTCAGCTCCATGGTAGCGGCTACAATTTCAAAGGCAGCCCAACTGGGGAGGATTACTAACAATAATCAACGTTCTGACAACTGTGAACAGGAACTATATATATATTTTTTTAAATTAAGAAAAAATCTTTAAGAACGATTTTATGTTTTTTCAGTTAGTGGGTCTTCATTGCACCTGAAATTGGCTATTTTGCATTCTGTTTTTACCTTATTGACTTTTGAATATTGCATTTGTTTTCATTGGAGGCATGTCATGCTTACAATGTATGAGTATGACTACATTGAGATATATTTAGGTACCCATAAATGTACATGTATATGTTATTGGGATAGTGCAAGCCTAACCAAATGCAGCTGCACGCAATGAATCAATGGTAATGATACAGTCAACAAGTGATTTCCGAGGTAGCTAATTTGTGGACTGTTACTTTGTTATTATAAAAGGCCAAAATACGATTCTGGCGGTCTTTGACTATCATGGTCATGGTGGCACTGTGGTGACGGTCCTGCTGGCCTTGTTCTATGAGGCAGCTAATTGGACCTCCACCACTGCACCCGCTGCACCAGGGAATTGCCGCTGCCTGGCGGTAGGGCAGTAGACAGGGGTATACAATAGGCAAGGCAGGACTACCGTGGTTTGCCAAGCATATTAAAAGTTTACCCACCGCCAGCCTTTTCATGGAGGTGAGCCTGCAATAAAAAGTCTGGTGGAGGGAAAATAAAGGGGGTCCTAAATGCATCCCCATGCTCCGGCAGCCATGGGGATGCATTCAGAGGGGCACAAAATGTGCCTCCCTGTTTGCTTGCACCCTAAGTTACAGCACAGCATGGACTTCACAGTCCATGCTGTGCTGGTACTGCATTTGCTTTCGCATTGTGGTGCCCGTTTTCAGGGCACTGCCATGAGAACAGCAAGAGAAAATCCTACAAGACACAAGTTGAACTCGCAATCTGGTGGGCAGACCATGCACAGCTTTTGCGATGCTGTGCCAGCGCAAAACTGGCGCAGCACCGCCAACATCATAATAATGCCCATAATGTTTCTTAAACAAGGTACATCTTCAACTCTTTCTCAGATTGCAACAGGGTTAAGGCTGTCCTGGTAGATATGGGATGTACTTCTGGAACCTGAGTGCATAAATGTAAGAGGCCTATTGCCTTGTTTTTCTATTTTTTACATTTTTATGTCACTAGTCTGAAGGTGTCTTTGTTAAAACTGTATTGTGAGACAAATTTTTTTTTGGGTGGGCGGGGGGCTGGTTCAGACTAATTAACACTTGATAAATAGGTTACCTGAATTTAAAGGTTACATGTAGTATGCCCTTAAGGAGGTCCAGTTCAGAGACTAAGAGGCAATGGAGCAGGGTGTTATACCTTCCATGTGCAAGAGAACAAGGGCTTGAAAAGCAGCTCTGAAGTCAGTTTATGGTAGAAAAGGTTTCATATTCTGTAGTCGATACAGCTGGTGCCAGGGTGCTTTTATTCTGTTAGCAATGTGTTCCGTGAAGTGTAATGTGAAAATAAGGCTGGTATACAGGGTGAATCAGTGTAACTTGTCATTAGTTGAAAATTGGTGTTCAAATATATCACTGTCCATGTCATTAGGCAAGTTTGATACTATTTCTTGCTTGTTTATCTTAGCAGATAACAGGAAGTCTTGGTGATGTTGAGCTTTAGGTAGGTCCTGGACCTTCATATCTGGATGAGGCACAGGAAGTGTTTGATGTGCTGGCTATCTGGAGTGGAGGAGACATTCACGCAGAGTTGTATATCTGTGGCATATTTGTAAATGTTTATGCCCCAAGTTGAGATTCCATGTAGAAACTGAAGATGATGAGCAACAATATGGAACTCCGGTTGACTATGCAAGTGATAATGATCTTCTGGAATCTGGAGATGCCCATCTGAAGAACCATATTGACATTTAAAATACCTTGTCAGTGTTTTTTATTGTCATATCGCAGTGTCCCTGTTGCGCTATCCACTATTTGTATCAGATTGCTAAAATAACACAGGCTTATTGCAGCCCTTTGACTAAAACTATTTCTAATGTTATCTGTGTGAAATACTATTATTCTGATAAAATAAATATATTTTTTTATCCCACTGTAGTTTTCTAGGCAAACCTATTAACTCACTAATAAGATCACACCATACCTATGCCAAAAAAGAGAAAATAAACGAAATAATCCAGACAAATGGTTTACCACAAACTAACTTAAAACAATTTCAGTGGTGATTGCTTATAGTTGTGTGACAACAAATTAATTTCGGATTTGTGCATTTGTTTTCTACATGTCCATCTCACTCACAAGCTGATTTCAGTCTCTGTACTGCAATGCCTTTCCGAGCCATGGTAAATTTAAGAACTTAAAATAGCAATATTGCCTAATGAAATGTATTATCTATATATATATAAACAAATGTATGTCTGTCTGTCTGTCTGTCTGTCTGTTTGTCTTTTATGCATTACTACACCATTCATCCGATCGCCATGAAACTTTGGGAAGTTGTTGAGTACACTCCCGCAAAGGTTTCTGGCATAATTTGTTTTTAAATATCGGCCCCCCAGGGCCCTCATAATCTTTCAAATACTGATGTACGACCAAACGTAAAAACAAAAAATCGTGTATCCACAAGCACTCGAATTAATAAATAGAATTAAAACGACACTTTGACATTTTTACATATTAAAATGAATATGTTTCAATAAAAATGACACAATGTAAATTGAATTTTATCATAACGAGTTTCCTGGTATTTCCTTTCTTCGGAGAACGTGCGACGGGTAAGCTAGTACTAAAATAAAAAGTAGATCCAAAGAAAAACAGACAACTGGTTTCCCATTAAAACAGAAATGCATGCATTCTAACATTCCCTGGCCTTCAGGACCGCAGGAAGCTATTACTCTTTACCTGAATATTCACTTTTTAAAAGGAATGCTGATTTTTGTATAATCCATTTTAGAGGCTGGTCTAAGCAGATTCTTAATTTGAGTGCTTCCTCGAATGAATTTGCAAGCAATCAAAAGACATTGTTTGCAACAAAATTGGGCTTGTTGTCAGGCTTCTACATGCCTTAACACAGAAATATATTTAAGTGTGATATGATGTAAATAACTGTGTAATGGTTCTGCTGATTCGAAAGATAACATTGTACTTTTCTTCTGAGTATTAAAATCATGATTGTCCAAAATGTACAAAACATAAATGGACTACTTTGGTGTTTTCCTGAAACTGCTGCCATTGTGGCATAATTACTGTGGTCTTTATATTGTGCGCACTTCACCACATGGCTAATGAGAAGTTTCACATAAAAACAGAATGCCCATGGACATCATTTTGGAGTTTCCAAGGGTCACAGTTGCAACCCCTAGCTTCCCCTTTGCTGCCACTGGGCCTGTGTTTGAGGGCCCTGCCTTCAGAGGTGGCAAAATCAGTGCAAAGAACACAGGGGTGTCTAGCATATTCAGAGTCAGGCTCTAATCTTGTTTTCTGCTCATTTTTATTACACTAATAGTGAATACTATTTTATAATTCACTATTAGTGTAATAAAAAGTGACACCTAGGCAAAATTCTGGTCCTAGCAATGGAGATAATTTTTGACATAGGGGGGCAAACGTAGGACATTTAAAAATATATTTTGGTGAACTTATAGGGACAGTCTGAATTCAGTAGCTTGGCACACCATGAAAGGACTTGAATATGTAGTTAGTGTATTTTTTAGAACCTATGGCTGTTTAGCAAATTTATGTGAAAAGTGTGCATTAAAATACACTAATAAAGGCCTTTTTTTTCTAAATTTGCTCAGGGAAGAGAAGCCCCCACCCTCTGTTCTCCCCTAGAAAATATATAATAGTAATTCTACAACAATGGCAGTAGCTAGACTGTGGAACAAACTCCCCTGGGAGATCAGGCAAATCAGGGAATTTCTCCCTTTTAGGAGACGGGTTAAAACCTGGCTGTTCCCTAAGAACTAGATGGCTGCCTCTGCCTGACTCACTTCTCCTCTTTGAGCTGCTTAGCGCCAGGATGCCTGCAAGGTAGTGCGCTCTATAAGTTGAATAAATAAATAAAAATAAATAAATAATGGACTTCAACAATGTTAATTATTGCAATGTCATCAGGATTAAGGTTATGTGAAATCACTTCTTAGGATAGAGCATGGGGTCAAAGGTAAGATGATGTTACTTCCTGTGACATTATTAATGTCAAAGGGTATATGATGTCCCTTCCGCCACCTCTGTCATTTGGGCGAACCGGTGTCCATGTGAATGCCCAGAACTAGATAATAATACAGAGAGATTCCAACTGAATATTTATAAGGGCATAATTGCAAAACTATGAGGAGCCAATAGGAAGTAACTGCTACAACAGTATCATGGGATGTGTCCATTCATTATATGGTTTCAGGTAGCGTCTGAGTAAGTGAGAAAGGTAGAAAGTTAGAATTTCTTCCGAATGGTTCTGGGATACTTTTTCAAGTTGTAGGCAGGAGAGTCTTGTGGATATTTTTTGATTGTTTTGTCATGGGGATTTCAAGTAGTAGAGTCAATTTGCCTGTGGCATTTTACCATCTTCCTGTGGTGTAGAGTTTTCCTAAGAAAGGAGGACAGACCTAGGGGAATCACCTTGTATATGAGGTAGGCAATATTAAAGTCAACTCTAGCCGTAAGAGGCAACCAGTGGAGCTCTTTTAAATTTGTTGAAATTCTATCTGATTTTATGCTTCTGTGAGTAGGTCTGCATCAGAGTGTAAGTTGGCACTGAGAGGCGCTGCAGAGGTGTTAGGGAGGTCATTTAGCAGGGTGTTGCTACTATCGAGGAGAGGTAGAACTACAGATCTACACACATTTCTGAAACATGATATTTGGATAGTGGTATTTAGCTTCCTAAGGAGGTATATTGGGTAAGTGGCAGTTTTACGCAGCTTAGATGTATAGAGTTGCATAATTAATTTCTGGTTAGTGATAAATCTGAGAGATTTAGCGAGATGATCAATGTTGATGAGATGCCTAGAGCCGAGGATTTAGGCAACCAAGACTGCATTGTGGGAGAGAGGAGAAACTCTGTTTAAGTCAGGTTTAGTTTAAAGGGGAACGTGTGCATCCATGTTCATCTTGTCTGCTCTATTTATTAGGAGGAACTAATTAAACTAAGACTAATAAGAATTGTTACTCCGCTCATTATGCAATTTTTGCAACAGTATAGAAGTATAAATCATCAATCATAGTCTTAGATTAGCTTGTTTAAACTTATCAACAGCTGAAATTTAAGTAAGGTGTTGCTCCACCCTCTCCAGAAGAGATGAGTCTTTTTCTTATGTCTGAGGAGAATGTGGCTGAAGAAGTACAGATTAGGGCACGTTGTTGGAAAGTGAAATTGATGGAATGTAGTGATTTGTTTAATGACCATCCTGTAGTTCACATTGGGCTTGTGTTAAGCTGTTTATTGCTAGTGCAGCCATGAAACATATTAAAATATTTGATTCTGGTAAATCCACCTGGGCAAATTTCAACCGATTAGATATTGCCCTGGGGCCTCTTTCCGCTTGGGGGAAGAGGGATACCCCCAAAGTCTATGTTTAAAATTGTTTCCGGTATCTTGCTGACCCCAAACCTACCTCTCTGTGCCAAATGATGTTCCTTTATCCCTTTCTGGGAAGCAAGATGTACAGAAAATGAAAGTTATATCAACTGTGGTGGAAGGATATTGGAGGCAACACTTAATTGTTCAGCTTGTGGAGAGTGGTGGTCAGAGTAATACATATATTTCACCTTTAAGACATTAACGCGAGATGAAGCCCAGTACCCTCTCAATATCTATGTCAGGAATTGTAGTAAAGCAGGCAGGGAGAGTGGTTGCCCTTCGGTTTCCCTTCTGACAGCATAACATGCCTTCTCTATCCCTTTAATTTCTGATGTTATTAAACTGTAAAATGTATTGCCTAATGGCATACTTTTGAACATCCCTAGGCAATGATCGCATGCATAGAATGAACCTTTCATTCTTCCCTAAATATATTCTATTCAATCCTGTTTTATTTTCACTTATTTTTTAACTGTGTGGGTCATTAGAGTTGGATGATAGGAGCTTAGATTACTGTGCTATACGTGCTTCTATTCGGGCACTGATTGTGAATGATTTGCTTAGATTACTATTTTTTGTAATAATTTATAAAAATCTGAGAGATTATTCAGGATTGCTCATGGAAATCTGAGCACGTCACATATTTCCATGAGTACTCCTCTGTGAAAACTTACTCCTGAAAACTTTCAGACAATCCAAAAATGGTTCAAAACTGTTCATTAGAACACAAAAACATGTTGTTCTTCTCATAAGAACCATTTTCCTGTGGCTAAACTCCTTCCCTACATCCATATAAAAACAGGGTGACCACCTTCCCACCAAATTATTACTGACACTGCAGTTTGTAGCAAATTTGATTGTTTTATAGAATGGAAATAGGGTCATGCTAGGGCTGTAAATCCCCACAATATTACCACTTTATAAGTATTCTTTTTATTTTGCAGGGCTTCCTCTACTGATATACATCTTTTTTTTTTGTTTTTTTGTTGACATCTCCTTTTAACTCAGTGCTTAGTAATGCTAATAAATTTGCTGCAGTACTAAATCCCATCTGACACAATTTAGTAAATTCTACATGTTTTCAACTCCTGTTTCTGTTAATTTAGAAGTTGAACTTGTTGAGGGGCGTGGCCAAGATGATAGTAGGGTGAGAGGTTTTCTGCGCTCATCACCTGGAAGGCCTCACAAGGCCAAGATAGGATGCAATTGTCATGGCAGCAGGCTTTAAGATCGCCAAAGGGCCAGTGTCCTGACCCCGAGACAATGCCCAAGAAGAAATGGGGTTTTGGACATTCTCACTGGGAAGGCAGACCACCAGGACACAGGATGACCCTGACATCTTCTGTTGACACCCCAGATCTCGGATGAGGACTAAAGGCTAAGGGAAATGAGGTTGCCCACTATCAAGACCACTGAGGTTATATATTCTTCATTAAGTCACTGTCAAGGATCAATAGTTGTCTACTCTGTCTCTGACCTAATTTCTTGGATCTTAATGAAGAATATACAATCCTAGTATGAGAAGTTTGGGGGGACAAAGCAGTGGGGAAATGTTTTGGATAGCATAGGGGGGGTGATGATCTGGTCACAATCTGGGCATGGCCTATTGCATACAACTCTGTATTAACCATGTTAAATTAACCTTATGACTGCTTTACTGTTCAAGTTTTGTTTTGGGGTTACACTCACACTGCCATAGCAGAATTGACTCCACCCTACAATGTTGTGCTTGTGTGTTCTTCATCAAGCCACTGTCAAGGATCAATAGTTGTCTATACTGCCACTGACCTCATTTCTTGGATCCCAGCTGTGATTTTATAGACACATTGTATCCTACCACTGATGTTAAAATATTTTGTCTCAAAGTGCAAGGCTTAAATAATACTGTTAAGGAAGTGGCACTATTGTCATTTTTAGAGCAGAGTGGCAGAGTCATTTACATCCTCAAGGAGACACAGGTTATTGTGCAAGACTGGCATAAGCAGGGTGGCTGTGCTTGTCTCCTGGAATTTCTGAGGAGAACTGTCCAGAAAGATTTTTGAAATCAGAGGGAGGGTACTGGCTTGCCATGTGCAGCTTGGAGGACAATCTTTCACAATTACAACTGCTTCTGGAACAGTTTCTATGGTGCGCTACTCCTGTGAGCTTCCAGTCTCCAGACCCTGTGGTCTTGATTGGGAGCAACCTCATTTTGGTACTAAATAACAGCCTTGACAGATCCGCCTGCACTGGCCAGGAAGGGGGCCTCTCCCATAGGGTCTTAGCATAGCTATGGAGGGCTGGTCTGGAGTACCTGTTGAGACTTGTCCACTCAGACCCTAGAGATCACACATACTTCTTGCCATCCACAAAGCATATGCATGCATAGATTACTTCTTAGGTACTGTAGTGCTGCAAGCACTGGTCGGGAAATGCGTATAGAGCCCATGCCGTTGTCAAACCCTGCACCACTGACATCATAATTTAACAGCCAGATAATGTGACGGCGATCACTAAAGCCATCCAAAATTACATGGCTGTGAGAAACTCATCCTTTTTGCCCTAATCACCCCCATTTTCTGATTGATACTGGAGGTAACTGACTCTGAGTGTGCCCTGACCCAGGGTCATTGATGTGTGTAAAAGGTATATGGTAATTAAGTGTAATTGCAATTGGTATGCCAACCTACCTGTAAGCCCTAGTTTATGGTAGGGCATGTAGGTTTAGATACCCTGCAGATTTAATGCACCAAAGTGTGCACTGCTCTGTTGCCTGCTGTCATTTTAAAGGCAGACCTGCTTTGCAGACTACTTTGACAAGTAAATTATATGCAAATTCAACTTTGAATTTAAAGGTACTTCCAAAGTTTTAAACTACCTTATTTTTACATATTCCACCCGTAAGATCACTCCTAGATGCCCCGGGGGTAGGGTACCTTCAAACTATAAGCAGGGACATTATAAAAGATGCTATATATGCCCTGGTGAAAAACTGCCAATTCTATTGTTCCCCATTGTAGCACAATGGCTCCAAAGGCTAACATGAGAATACTTTATTAAAGTATAAATATTGACAGGAGCCGCTAGAAATATAATTCAAAGACTTAAAATAGTAATTAGAATCAATTCAACAACTTACCACGGCTAGATTCATTATAACGATTACAGAAAATAAGTTATAGAACTTTCTTTTCTGGTGAGACAAAATCCAGCCTTCCAACAGCCCCTCCTGATTGGCCACCCTTTGACAAGTGGAGCCAACTGCTCTGATGAGGTGTGAAGTGGCCTGTATAGAGACATAGGACATCTGATGGGAAGAGATCTGCTGCTGCAGAGCAAAAGGCAAGAAGGGGGCTGGGTAGCCAAACTGGTCTTCAAAGGGGGAATGACAGTTAGGACAGGACACAGGCTCACCTCACTTCCTGCACCCCCGGCTAGACAGGAGCCCAGTATTTGAATTAGCAGAGAGGCCTGTAGGAGTGTGTTAGTGAACCTAGCCTCAGTAGTGGGTTAACTTAGCCAGAGCTTAAGTTCCAGGGGAAAGTTTCTCCCTTTTGGATTTTAAAGACATAATCCTTTCTGGGACAAGAATATGCCACACTTTGGAGGAAGTGCTCATAGCTGAGGGTGGCACCCTGCACCCCATTGATCAGGGGTTGGTGCACCCCTGATTGTCACCCAAGAACACTGGAAGAATATGGGAGAGCTGCCCATCAACTCAGATCCCTGTTTTAAACTACAAGAAGAAGAACTGCCCTGCTGGAACTCTGGCCTACGCCAAGAGGACTGCACTCTGAATGACTGCACCTGCTGCATACGTTGGGAACTACAGCCATAAGGACTGTGCCTTGCTTTAAAAAGCAAAGGAGTAGACTCACTGAAATGAACAGGTTAGAAGAGTTCCACCTGCATGATCTCCAGACAGAAGAAACCAGCAAACCAAGTATTTGGGCAGGTGCACTGTGGAAGACATAGTTCAACTTCCCAAGGAGCAACACAGAGCTTCTGGAACCTTGGATTGGTATTGTGGACACTTTGGGACCCCAAATTGTCCTTCTGGAAGAAGGTCTAGAAGTTTGGAGAATTTTTGTGAATAAACTCCATTAGGTGGCTGACTTGTGGATGAGAGTCAAGTTGCCAATGTCGAACTGTTGTCCGACCTGGATGTCAGGTTAGTCCTGCTGAAAGGTCCAGAGCTCACCGAGACTTCGCATTGAACCAAGCCATCGTCATCAACTCAAAACTGGGCCTGATTAAGAGCTCACTCGACATTGAGAGAAAAAGCTCCACAAAAGTCACAGGGTCAGAAAGTTAAAACTTGACATAGCCCTACTGCTAAGTGTATTCAACCCACGCTCCATTGCGGTTGGCCTGAAACTTTACTTTGTCCCGTTAAAGCGCGACTAAATGTCCCAAAATTACACCTTTGGCTTTTGGCACTAGAACGTGTTTATTCTTTAGAAATTCAAATCCCTGGTTCCCCACATTGATTTTTTGTCTTTTTGGTGCCATTTTAATCATAAAATATTTCCTATTTTTATAAATCGGTTTTGGATCTTTATTGTGTGTTGTGTCTAACTTATTTAATGTATTGTTGTCTTTGAATGCTTTAAACCTGTCTCCTACGTTCAGCCTGCCTGCTCAAAGCCAGTTACCAAGGGTTGAGTAAGGGAATATTATATATAGAGACCTTGACTTGACCATATATTGTAATTGTGGCCTTATGACTAGTGATAGGTCCCTACCGATACCTACTAAGAAAACACATTGCAACAAAGGAGGATAATGACACTGGGGAAGTCCTAATAGACACATTATGGAAAGCACTGAAGACAGTGATCAGGGGAGATATAATAGATATAGCCACCAAAGACCAATGGAAGAAAAGGGAGGAGCCGTGCAAGGCTTAGGAAGTATTTTTAAATGCCAGTAAACTGCACACACAGGCGTTCCAATGTCCTGAGAAATGTTTGAAAGACTACTTGTGTCTGTGGCACAGCCATTGCTTCAAGCCCACTAGTAGCATTTAGGTTACAGGCCCTGGGTATATGGTATACCACATTACAAGGAACTAATAAGTAAACTAAATATGCCAATGAGGTATATACCAATGTCACCATGATTTAGAGGAGAAGCACATGCACTTTAGCACTCGTTAGCAGTGGTAAAGTACTCAGAGTCCTAAGGCCTACAAAAAGATACAGCAAAAAGTGGAGGTAAGCAGGTGAAAAGTTGAAGGAATACCACCCTAAGGATGACAGACTCGGCATGGAGGTACAAGTAAAAGAAGTTGAGGCCATCCAAAAATGATAAAAGGGCACAAAGAGCCTGGTGTAAACTAGATGCAAAACCAACTCCAGTGATTAGACCTGATTTGGGGGTATATGCATTGCTACATCTACAACACAAATGTTATTGAGGGGTGACAAATGCAGTAATTGCTGGCGCACAAGTTGAGCTCTAAACAAAACAATAATAGAATTTGCCTCATCCTAAATGTAGGGGGGCAGAAGTCACTGGAGATGAGCACATATGTGCTACGAGAGTCACAGATTTTTGCAAAGCTCTCTATGTACCCCAAAACATGCATGACAATGATATTAATGCATATCTTTAGGGTGCCAAATAAGAAACTTACTCCATTGCAGGTATTGAACCTTCAGAAAAGTATTAGAATTGGGAAGGTCATTTCAGCCACAGCTAGGGTAAAACGTCTTATGTCCCTTGGCCCAGATGACTTTACCCAATTGGACTATAAAAGCCTTTGTCAGTCCCTGGCACTCCTCACTAGACTTTTTAACTCCTTTACGGACAAAGGGACTTTAGCACACACTCAAACTCTATGCTAGAGTTGCCATGATGGTAAATCCCAAGCCAGGAAAGCATAATGAATTATGTAGTTCACATGGACCTATTTTATTAATCAAAACAGATGCAAAGCTTTTTACAAGTATAGTTCCCGCCAGAGTGAACCGTCCTTTGCCCTCATTGGTAGACCCATACCGGCAGGGTTTATCCACAGGGACAATACTAAAGAGATATTACATATCCATGACCAAGTTAAAAGGTCTGTGTTGCTTGCTATCAACATAAAAAAAATAGAGTTCATTGCCACCCTGAAACACTTTGGCTTTGGAGAGATGTTTTGGCAGTGGAATTTATGTGGCTACTGCTCTTCCAAGGGTGGTGGTGTGGATGAATGGAGTTGCCTCAGGAGCCTTTCCAATAAAAAGATGCCTGTAACACAGGTGTCCCTTCTACACTCTACTGTTCACTTCCTATCTAGAGTCCCTTGGCCCAGCATGTATGAGATGACCAGCTGATTTCAGGAGTTTGGGTGGAACCTCACATCATCACCCTCTATGCAAATGGCGTGATTGTGGCACTCGGAGGTCCTTTTAGCTCCATACCTGCCGGCGTTATTGCTTTGGCGATATTTTGGACATTAGAGTTAACCTATCTAAATCACAGACTCTTAGTCACATCATGCCCCTGGCCCGTCAATCCCAGCTTGGTGCCCAGTACCAATTACATGAGCTGCCATGTCTATTTTATACTTAGGTATACAGATTTTCTAAACCGCTATGGAAACAGTGCTGATCAAGTATCCTCTCCTTCTCCAACATGTGAGGCCCAATGTAACTCTATGGTATAAGTATCTACTCATGTGGTGTGGTCATATTGCAGTCATAAAAATTACCATCTTGCCTAAGGCATTATTACAATTCCAGGCTCTTTCATTGACACCTCCATCCAACACCCTGAAAACATTACAGGCTGAAATTAATTGCTTTATATGTGGTGGGAAGGAGCCATGTATGCATTATGAACATCTCTATAGACCCGTCACTGAGGGGAGGCTTAGTTTGCCCAATCAATTTTAGTCAATAATAACAGGTGGGACAACTGCACTATGTGGTGGAGTGGGTCTACACGGTATCCAAGAAGTACTGGTGCTTAAGGGACCAGGCAATAATGAATACACATATACAAAAAGTCCCACAGTTTCACCCAAAAAACAGGGCCTGGGGTCTTTAATCCTCTGGTATCACTCAGGCCACATTGCTGTCTGGGACAGAGTAGGTTTGTATGTGTGTGTGGGGGGGGTGTCCCATCCATCCTCAATAACACCAGGCCGGCTGCAGAAGAGTTGAACAGCTGTTCGATGTGGAACAAATTATCCCATTTGATATACTGAAAACTGAATATGCACTCCCAGACTCTGAGTGCACATACTATCTCCAGATTCAGCATTTGGTTACCTATCCCTCTATCAGACCAAATGCACAAAGGATGAGAAATGGACCTTCCAAAAAAACTGGGACAGACACATAATGACCAAAATATATATATATAACTTACGCACTGGCCAGTCGGTAGTTATAGTTATGACCTAGTTTCCATAGGAAAAGTGTTTTTTGTTTTGCTAACACCTCAACTCTATTTGACAAATTTTCATGAAATGTTCAAAACTAATTTGCCACTCAATTCAATTACTGCCTGTAAGGTTTTGGGACGATTCATCAAGCGGGCACTGAGAAAAAGAAGGAGTCACAAAAACAAATTTTCCTCATGAAATTCCCATAAGTATTTTAGACACAACTACAGCCTGAACTGCTAAATGGAATTGCACCATATGTTGCAGGAAGCTAAATCGTGGTCCAGAAATACCTCTTGTTGTGATTTGGTGTAAATCTGTCCAGTAGTTATTGTAGAAAAAAGACGTATGTTTATCTTGAGACACAGAGGGTACACAAATTCGGAGATCTCAAAATGAGATGTGATTGGCTGCCACCACTTCAACCAGGAATTGTTGGCAGCCATCTTTGGACTCAGACTCAGCCAAGTCCCAAACAAAAAGGTAAAAGTAAAGGCCCAACATTTTTTTTTGCAATTTTGAAGCCCGGAACAAGGATCTTGGCAAAATTGAAAAAAAGAATGGCACACGGTTTCCCCCGCTTATTTTTCTTATGCCCCCCTCAAGTGGCCCGTCCCAGGAGGGTAGGAAATGCATATATCTGGGGGGATGGGTAGCACATGGACTGCCTCTCCAGGCTGATTACGAACCTGTGGGCCCCATTCCTGGGGCCCTGCTGATTCGGAAAACAGGGAGAAGGCCCCTATCATGGGATGATTCCGAACCCAGAAACCGCATTCCCCAGTGCCTGGCCTTACCAAAAAAGAGGAAGGGGGCCACGCGGTCCCCCGTCCAGGGCTGTGTTCAGCATTGGGGTCCCCATCCCCAATTCTGCAGAATTTACATCTTGGACCCCTTTTGGAGTTAATGTGAGAAGATTTTCCTACTTGGATATGACTGCAAGGTCGACTGACTCGTTCCGCTTTAGCAGTTCTTCACATTCCCCTGCCCATTCTTTATCAACATCACGGTGATAGCACTTTGGGGGATGAAGACCAGCCTGCCTTAGAATATTTTTCCTACTCAGCTTCATAATAATTCTAGCTGTTGATGTTTCAAATCCTGTTATTGTTCCAACCCAATTTTCAGGTTTGCTATTAAAGGATCATGGTAATTCTCCATCTGTCTTACTATGCTCATATCAATGATTACAAGTAAGGACTCCAAGTCCAACATATAGCTAATCAGGCTGGTACATTTACCAACTCTATATGTGCATTGTTCTGGACAAGCTGAGGTAGTCCAACAATTAAGAGACCATAGTTCCAATCTGAGCAATAGTTCGCTTAGGGAGCCACCACGTTTGGTGTTCTTAATTTAGGAACATCAAGTTGGGAAAAGCCCAGACAATCTCTTGCCTTCACATGTCAGGACCCAACATTATCTTGTCAGTTCTAGCATTAAAGTCTTTTCAGACAATTGTTATATGACACCTGCTTTTCTTGCATAGTGCATTCCATAATCCACAGGGTTCATTTTGTGCATTGAAAAGACATTTCTCAAGAATATGAAAATGTGCGAAATAATTTTTCAAGTAACCTGGTGTGAGAGAGATGTTGAAAAGATTTATAGTCCTATTGTCATTAATAATTCTTATGTGCTGAATATTGCCATAAATTTTGTAAGTTGTCATTTTAGAACCTTTTAGATTTTGCCCTGACCACTATGTAGTCATCTTTAATGTGAGCTGACCTGAACTAATGCCTAAGGGGGTGGACTTGGGTCTGTCTAAGCCTAAGAAAGTCCTTGGTAGGAACTGGAGTAGAATCACCTCAAAATGCCTTGAACGGGCGTTAATCTTGACTCATAGCCTTGTAGGCACCCTACCTGTTCTTTTGGCTGAGGGATCTCAAAACTGAACAAGAACCGCCATTGACAAGTAGGTGTTGCACCAGAACCAGATTCATAAAATGAGTTACAGAGTTCATATACATCAATTATAAAAGAGCTACACACTTTGATAAATCCACCTTCTCTACAGATAAAATCAGAATAGCAGGAAACTCTTGTAAGGAACTCTTAGAGTTATCAAAGAACTGTCTCAGCTTTCCACCTCCGGCCTAACTGACCCTTCACAAATATTTTTACAATGCAGTTGTCATCTACTTCAGAGACAAAATCCTTAAAATCTACTCTGAATTTCCCCCACTGGTTGAACTCAGTTTTTCCAATGGAATCTCTGGCTGTCTCTACTGAGTCCTCTAAGTTTTCTGTTTTCCCTCCTATTTCTGAGCAGAAAACCAAGGAGCTTCTCTTGATCCTTAAATCAGGGTCTCATATGGACCTCTGTTCACCTAAAATGTTGCTGCTGGCACCTGACTGTATTGCTAAAACTCAACAGGATGTACTCAATCATTCCATTGAATCAGGTATTTTCCCTCAACCTTGGAAGGAAGCTAGTGTAATTACTCTTCAAAAAAAGCCTGACGCTGACCCTGATGATATGAACAACTTTCCTCCTATCTCACTTCTACCCTCTCCTGACAAAATCTTGGAGAAATACCCTCATCAGGAATTAGTGAAGCTCATCAATATATGTGACATTCTTGACCCCTCACAGAACGGCTTCAGAAGTGGCCATAGTACAGAAATAGCACTTGTGACTGCCACAGATAGTATCAGGCAGCAGATGCATCAGGGTGTGGCAGCTATCCTGGAGCTGTTGGATCTTTTAGCAGCCTTTGACACCGTTTTACAAATTGCGCCTAGTGCAGCGTCTTCATCAGGCAGATAACAGTGGGAAAGCCCTTAATCTCGCCCATTCCTTCCTCACCAACCAAGGCTTTTATTCCTACTTATGGGGTACCTCAGGGGTCCTCATTTAGCCCTACTCTTGCAATCTGTATGTCGCCCCTCTTGTTGAACTGATATGCTCCTGCAGTTTTCAAGCACTTTCATACAGTGATCATACTCAGATTATCATATCCATCACTGACAACTTGTCCTCAATGCTAACAAGTTTAACTCTTGCATGACCAAGATTAACATGTGGATGAAAAACACGTTTCTTAAACTGAGTATGGAAAATAACCGAGGTGCTGGTGTTTAGTGCACAAGAATGCCAGAGAATGATGGTGTAAGTGAAGGTCAGGGGTACTAGGGAGATGATTTAAATAGGGGAGTGTCCGATGGGAAAGTGAACATCTGAAAAATTGGGTTATAGACAGATTAAGTTAGTGAGGGGTAAAAAGACAAAAGGAAAAACAGAATAACCACACAAAATGCAGCAGTCGTCATTTTATGATAAGAGTCATATTTATCACAAAGGGTTTGAGCATAGTTTGAGCATATAGAATAAAATATTAAATTGAGAAACAAAAATTGAAGGAAGAGAAGAATACTGTCATATTATTTTTTTTTTAATTAGGTTCTAATACTTTCATGGCATATGGACATTAAATACTGTTGTAAAATGTGTCAAAGAGAAAGAAAGATGTTTTAAGCTAAAATGAATGGAGAAGGGTCATAAAGAAGTTACAAGAGAAGGAATTGAAGTGATAGATTTTAGAAGTTGTGGCACACATGTGATACACATAAGTCTAGCTCAGCATGACATATAACCATCCAAATCAGTAAAGAGTTTGGTATTCTGTGGGAAATAGCTTACCCCAACAAAGGGAGCCAATGCGTTACTGTGTATGTATGTATGTAGGTACGTATGTATGCATGGATCTATAGATTCACATTTTTTTAAAGTGTGAACCTAGCCATAGAGATGTGAGCAGTGGATTATACACTATGGGGTTGCATGGTTCTCTAAATGCAGATGATGTCTACGTCTCGGGTATGTTATGATCAGAAATAGTAACTTGTAACAGCCTGTGTTATTGGCTAAAGATTTTCTAACTTTAGTTAATATAAATATTATTCAATGTAAGGCAAACCACTCTTCGAATGCTAAAAATGTATTGCAGAATTTACTAATGAGGTTATATAATCCTGAATATGGTTGGAGATAACTCCATACAAATTCAAGAAAATGTTCTGTTTTATTCTCATTCAAGTATTTTTAATTTCTCCCTCAATATGCGATTGTTCACGATTTCTGTACATTTAGCATTTAACTAGTTGACTATCTGATCATGCCACATCTGGTATTTGTGTGCTACGGAAAAATCCAGAGCAAAATCGATGAACTCTAGAAAAACATTCCATAGATAAACTAGAGCAGTGCTAGTTGCTTTATTTCACAACAGCTGTTTTGTTAACAGTGAGTGACTGGCAGGCTGAACAGAAAATTAGCAAACCACTTCTCACAGTTAATACAGTTAAGATACATTTAAAGGGAAGCAGCAATTAAAAGGAGAAATAGGCCACTTGAAGGTAGCATCATCTGTATTGAAATATTTCTAGCTTTAAGGGATGCACAGTAATCTTCTTTATAAAGGTGACCTTGACTTTAGGTGATCTAGATATTGACTTCTCTAGACTTTATGAAAAACCCTGTCCCCCTGATATGCTTTTTAGGAGCAACATAACCAGCAAGAGACCTCCCATTGCAGCCCAGTATGCTCCAGTCACAACAGCACATTTTGCTCAATAATTTCCACCACTTAAGGAGTTGTGAACAAAAATGACCATAATCATAGGATTTACTCCTACAAAAGGTAACATATTTATTGAGCATCGTTATTAAGAAATGTTTGCTTAGTAATCCGAGAACCAAAATTCAGTAGTCAATACACAAGGATTATTGATGAAGTAACCCATGCTGTTTCTTTGCTCATAGTCACAACTAGAGGCTGAACTGGAAAACATTCATGGCTGGAACATGTCCTTGGTGTTAAGCAAGGCAGTGCTTGCTGCAAACGCGTGTTACCGCCATATTATTAAAGCATTGTTTCTGAAGTTGTGTATTACGCAAACGTTTGTCCTCTTTGTTTGAGTGCTTATTGTTGCTATGTGTTCTGGTAATTTCTGTGCCGTTGTGCTTTGTGCTACTGTGGTTGTTGTGCAGTGTTATTGAGCTATGTCCTGGTGCTCCCCTAAAGATGTCAAAAAGGCTGGTAAATTGGCAGCCAAATGCAGCACTTTCCTTTAAAGTTCTCCTAACAAGCAACTACCTATCACTGACTGAGGAGGTAAAATAGCACTGCAACAATTTAATGCACGAATCAGGCCAAAACAATAGCAGTAACCTTCTTTAGAAGGCACTTGTCGTGAGTGCTAACTGTATGCGATAGGGCACTACGAGTGACTAGACTTGTAATGGACGATGTTTTATTGAGTAGATAGATTGTTGTGAGAACGCCTCGAATTCACATCCCACTCAGCTTTCCATGTGAGTAAGAACACAGTTGCTGTTAGTTAAAATTGAAATGTCCGCTTTGGATTAAAAAGAAGATGTTAAAAAAATGGATGTCGGCCTTTGTTTAGAAACTCTTACTGTTTCTAAACAAAATGGTATTCGCTGAATTAAAGCTGGAATAACATCTCTCATTCCTTATCTGCTTTTCTAAAACGATTCCGGCAAAGCGAAATGCAGGAGTAGAACCTTGCTATCAAATGTTCCCGAAGGTCTGCCGAAGACAGGAAATGCCTACAAGTCAACACTCAAAATAGCTTCCACAATTTAGGGAGATGTCCTAAAGAATCCAATTAGGCACTTGGATATTCTTTCAGCTTGCTTCCATTCTGTGCTATTGCTTTTTAGTGGAAGGTTGTGCTTCTGTCAGCTTTTGGGACTACTGTGCTGTTTGTCTAATTAATGCTAGATGAGGATGGCGCGTTGCTTGTGACTAATTGGTCTTTTGTGCTCCGCTTTATTATTCTTTTGAATTGCTGTTGGCTTGGTTTCAGGACCGCTCTAGAGGTGTGAGAATGACTGGTCCTTGCACTTAGATGCGATGCTTTGACTTCGCATGCATTCCTTCCCCAAGCAGAGGTCAGCGACATCTGATCTGAGCGAACACATGAATTATGTATACTGCGTACTTTTGTGGCTCGTAGTTCAAGATGAGTGTTTCCAAACACTGACAGGTGAGAGTTTAAGACGACATCAAATCTGATAAGCTTCCCGGAAATGGCAGGCTTTAAGATGGAGGAAGACGTATATGAAGCTGTTCTTGCTGAGGCGCAAGAGCCAGCTAAACCAATTACCTGGTATTTGCTGAACTTCTCGTCTGCTCAGGATAGGTACACTGTTCACTGGCACTAAATCTACGTTTTTGAGTTTACTGGCTGTAGTGGGCACCCGATGTTTCCCCGGTGGGCCGGAAGGGTGGGGCCCGGTTTTAGACCCGTGGGGGCTATTTTTTTGTATATGGGGCCAGCTTTGCAGCAGTGCTGCAAAATCAGCCCCTTGTAACAGCGCAGCTGCAGTGTTCCTGCCAGCCCCCATCATCCCCTCAACCCCCGCCCCGCCGGGTCCAGTCGGATGTAATTGCCAGGGCTGGTTTGTGATCCAAGTTTGGCCCTGGTGTTACCTAAAAATAGCTGCAGATGTGTGTCAGAGACTTCATTCTACGAATGTAGTTCAACGTGCATATAGTGCAGAGAGAGGGATATTCATCAGCCTTCTTTAGACTTTTTTGGTGAATTTACCAAAATATATATTACATACTGGTGAGTTATAGTTAGGACCATGTTGCCGTAGATAAAGCATTTTTGAGTTGGCTATAACTTTGGCATTGTTTGACCAATCTTCATAAAATTTTCCCAAAATGTGTAGTGGGGACTGAGAATTTGGGGCGTGAAATAAGGTTGTGTTTGTAATGTTAATTCCAGTAGGAACATTTAGCCCCACCTACAGAGAGAACCGCTGAACGGACTTACACCAAATTTAGCTGGGAGGTAGATGTTGGTTCATGGTAGTGCCTTTTGCTTATTTGGTGTAAATCCATTCAGTAGTTTTTGAGAAATTGTAGTTTAAAATTATAGTGATATCTCTGGTTGCGAAGTCTTTACTAAAAAAGAGAGCTGGTGCAGGGACATGCACTGCTCTGATTGGCTGCCATCACTTTAACCAGGAAATGTTGGCAGCCATCTTGGGATTCAGCTTCAAGCCGAATCCCTCCCTAAAAAAGTGAAAATAAAGAAAAGGGGGCAGGATAGGCATACATCACCAGACCAAAAAAGCTTTTTTTTAAAATATAGTTTTTCCCCGAATTTGCGTCAATATCTTTTTTAAAAATGCAAGTAAGGGCTCCAGTGCTTGCTTTAAAATAATCTCCGGGTGGGCAAAGCCCCGTGGCATATGATTAATATAGGAGAGAGGTGCACGGGCCCCCTCTTAGGTCTTAACAAAGTCCCGGGGACCACCACTTCCCAGGGCAATTTACAATTATTCATGCGGATGGGCCCACTGCCCGCAGCCCCGGGGACCACCACCTCCCCAGTAGTATAGGGGGGCCATGTGGGCCCTCTCCTGGAGCCCTACATGGCCCTGGGGACCATCACCCCCCAGGACTGGCCCCAGAATTGTCCTGCAGTGCCCACCCCCAGGACATTGTAGCTTGCTATGGTGTGGCGGGAGCACTGCTCCCGCCATCCCATAATAAACAGTGTGGTCCGCTTTGAGCAAGACAGAGCATTATGCTGTCGCTTGCTAAAACGTGGAGCACACTTTGGTTAGAAATTAACTGGCATCACCAAAAGTTACAGGGACGTTATAGTTATGGTCAGATTTCACTCGTACACAATCATTGAAATTCAGCAGTTATAGTTACCTGAGCTAACTATAACTTATGCCCCTACAATGCACTGCTTATGACCTCACATATTACATCATTTGTGACATGGTCAGTGACATCACCGATGACATCTCAAATGACATTCACTATTTTGACTTTCTATGAACAGTTGTGCACAGATTGAATATTGTACCTAATGAGAGTTTCCCATATATCTGTGCTGGATTGTTCATGTGAATTATCAGACATGTAAAACATAACAATGTATACAGCAATGTGCAGGAAAAAGAAGCGTGGATGATATCATCAGTGATGTCATTAGTGATGTAATCAATGTTGTCGTTTGATATGTCATCAGTGATATCATAAATGTAACTCACAAATACACAAATATTTCTAGCATAGTTTACATAGTCTTGGTACGTATCTTTACATAAACTTCATATCTGTATATTTCAAAAAGACACTGATTAATTTTTCCAACACTGTAAAATATGTGTTTTCAAAATGTACATACATTCTTAAGGTGCGTGATCACTCTTGCGATCGTAGAGTTATACATTTTGTTCTAATCTATTGTACATAAATCTTATTCATGTGGTCAGTTAATATTGAGTGCTAATCTTTAATAATAAAGTCAGTACACTATGTACATTGTAATAATTATTTCATTTACAAAATGACAACTATCGCAAGACGATCACGGGAGTAGAACACACAGTCTTCCTGCGTTGACTAAGATAGGGCTGCACTTCCTGTTTGGCTCTCACAATCCAGCAGTGAGAGCATACATTTGGAATTAAGTTTTACCAGTGTATTTTTGTCATTGTGCAGAAAGTAAGAAATGGGAAATGTTGTTTAAAGTAGAAAAACAGTTGCATTTGAGATATTAAGAAAGTTCTCTGTTTTTTTTCTATTTTGCGGGTCTCTCATAATGTCTTTGTTTAGCATAAAAAGGTTCCATACTTGTTGCTTGTTTTGGCAATTAGGGTTTGCTGTGGTTAGACCTTATTGGCTAGCTCTGGCATTGCTGACATTGCTGATTTTCTGTCACCAGAATGTCATCCTCAGATTAATAGGAGAACCCTACTGCTGTTTCTGCAACTCAGCCACTTCAACCACCCAAGGAGTCCGTGGTGTGAAAATATTTTTAAATGAATCCCATGGGGAAAAAAGTATCTGAGGAATATGTCCTCTATAAAATATGATAAACAGAGCTTAGCAGTGGCAGCAGGAAGAAGCAATACAGCATGAGTACCACCGGGATGTGGCTACTTTGGGGGCTGTGCACCTTAAATGCCATGTTTGAGATGAGTTAGACAGTACCGCAGAGCTTGATACCTAATCGAGGTATACACATCTTTTCAACCTGGTGACATTGTGCCTGCCCACATACTCACAGTTCAACCAGATAATAACCCTGCCTTTCGGAAGTCTTTTTTTGCTGCTTATGCAAGCAGATTATTTTTTCTTCTGAGAGACAAGCAGGGCTGCACAGGAGAGGCTTGTTCAGAATCATAAATGTCCACCTAGGCAGCAGGCTTTTAAAAAAAGTATAATCCTTGTTTTTTCCCTTCTTTGTTTTTGAAGCAGATTTTCTTTATTTACTCCCAATTTGTAGTTTTCATAGTACCCTTTTTTGAAAAAAACACTCAAAAAGTAATTTTTTTTTAAAAAACACCAACAATACAGTTGTTAAAAAAATGTTAATTGAAAAACCCCTCTACTTTGATTATGTGTGCTTTTTGTATTGTTACCCTCTTTTATCTTCTTGATGACTCTCGTACAACACTTGCAAGAGCCACAATGCTCTCATACATGACATTGTTGCCTCTCACAAGCCTCTTGGGAGAGCCAGGCACACAGTCCTCCATGTCTACTGTGAAAGGGCAACGTTTGCTGCTTTACACTCACGAGCATCTCGCAAGAGCGTAGTTTCAGAATGGTATTTACATTGTAACTGAACAGATCCCCAGGATATAATATGTATAATTTATGTGCACCAGACTTTCTGCTTTACCTCTTTCTTTAATATGATCCTGCAAGATTGTAAAATTACTTTAGGGAGAGAATTTATATTTTCCTTCCTTGCAATACTTATCCCTTCTAGTCCCCACTACTAGACTATGGGAAGACACTGGCCTCTCCACTGACACTTTGCATGAAAAAAACCAGTGTGTAGAGTAGAGTTTAAAGAGACACTGCCTTTCCAATCACACCTTTCCCCAGGTTCAGTAGTATGCATTGTAGGGTGGGGAAGGTACTCACCTCACATGTAAGTCCTCATAGTTCCATAGTAAGTATAATAAGTACTAGCCTTCCTACTGAGACCTCTGCCCAGGGAAATAACCATACATATTATCATGTGGGAATACATTTCCCTATCTTTTCAAAGCTCTCCCCAATATGACAGCCATGCACAGTAGTGTGTAGGGAAATATTGCGCTCGCCACTATCACCTATCTGCAGGACATAAATGACCAGTACGGTGTGGGCAAGCAGTGGCCTCTCTGCTGATACCTCTCCCCTAGAGCAGTAGGGAGACACAGTGGTGTCTGAAAAGGGAGGGACCTGTCCGCTAATACATCTGACCAGCATGGGAGGTGTCTGTAAGCGGCTTTCAGAAAAATGTATCTCTCTGCTCATACCTCTACCCATGCTGAAAGGGAAACATAGTAGACTGCGGGGAGGAACTACCGTGTTTGCTGACACACCAATCTTGCATGATAAGTCTGCATACTACTGTGTGGGAAGAGACTTGCAACTCTCCTTTGACCTGTCTATTGGATGATGGGTATGCAAATTAGACTGTGAAAAGGGGCTTACCTCTCTGGTCATACCGCTCCCTAGGATGACAGATGACAAGTACAATTGCAGAGATGAGATTACCTCTATGCTGAGAAGTCTCTGTTGCATAACAACTATACAGATTATGGTATAGAAACACACTGCTCTGTCAGCTGAGATATCTCCTCAGAGTAAAATATGTGCAAAGTAGACTTTTGGTAGATACAGTTCTCTCTGTGCACATCTCTCTCCATAGTGATGAATGTCCATATTAGAGTATAATATAGAGTTTCCTCTCTGTTGAAAACTGCATCTTGCATAACTGATGTCCATATTTGATTGTGGAGACATACTCATGTGTGTTTTAGACATCTCCCAATGGTAACAGTCATACATAATACTGTGTGCACAGCAGCTGACAGGAGTGCATATTAGAGCATGAAGATGCACTACCCTCTGTGCCAAGACCTGTCTCTTGTATCAGATGTGCCTATACTACAGCATGGACAAGGACTGATCTCTCAACTGACACCTCACTGTTGTATGACAAGTCACCATAGTTGCATAACAAAATAATTGCCTTCTCCATCACCAAGTGTCTCTAGAATAAAAGATGTGCATACTACCATAGAGATGCTTGTGTATACAGCTGCATATTTACAATTCCTGAAGATGGAACTGACAGTTTTGGTGAATATTGCAATACTATAATAAAATGGAAATTTTATATTAAGTATTAAGCAAAGAATTCAAAAGTAACTTTAAACTTTTGTGTTACAACAAAAGAATTTAACAACAATAAACAACTACAACAACTATATTAACAAACTATACGAACAAACAAAAACAAACAACTACATTTTGTTACACTCATCAGCAGGTACCAATGTCTCCCCAGTGTTTGCTTTATGTGCCTACTGGATTTGATTCATTTTGCACTTCTTGTCCAGTCTTTTAGCCACCTTAGCCTGCCAATGAATGTTTGGTTTATGGGGCATATCAGCAGGCTCGGTGGCAAAGTTTCAGCAAAGCACCATATCAATAAATTACAGTTCACAAAGCCTAGCTTGTGCAGAGTTAGCGTGTGCTGCTGAACTGCACAACTGTTCAGTCACTGCCACATCCTTCCAACTTGAAAACACTTTTCTTCAAGAGTTAGTTATTGATGAACATCACAATAATCCTGCTTTTGTTAACAAGGCGTTTCTTTGCTGCATATGTAAGCAGATCATTATTTCCTCGAGACAAGTTTCCATTTTCCTCCTAAAAAAAGACAAATTAACCAAAAATGTAAAGTGACATACTTTTCAATCATTGATAACAGTGATCCATCACTATATTGTCTAAGGTTTACTAAATTTGACACCACAACACATATTTCTATCTAGTGCACCAGAAACATGTTATTCCTTTCTCCTGAAAATGTCTACACCTTCAGCCAGTATAGTTTCATATTTTTACAATTAAATTAGAGCTTACCACAAACTCTGCTTCCATAACAGTTTCTAAAGTAACACACTGCTCTTCACAGACCTTTGCAAATACTTACCACAGTCCTTCACTCTAGAAATCAACTGTTGCATGGATAAACACTTATAATGTCCCAAAGGAGAGACCTATTGGCTATGCCAATGCTTGTTATAAATTGGAGTGGGATGTTTACTGTAATGCGGCTTTGACCTTTAACAGTTGTGGTACTTAGTGCTTTACACATTTTCCCTATGTTAAGCCTGTCTGCTTTGTACCACAGCTGCCAACGGGTGACCATGAATTTAAAATACTGAGACCTTTGACTGGATCTAAAAACAACTTTATTACATGTGGTGGGGACCAATCCACCCCATACTATGAAACCACTTTCTCACAATCGGCATACAGTAATTGACAAGACATATATCTGCTGCATGTCAAATTGCCACTTCTCAAAGTACCTTAGATGTTAGTTTTCCCTGGCTTCTCCTATTTGATAAACTATGGTGGGGACTTGGACAGTGTTAAAGTTAGTGCAAATCGAGGGGCAAATCAGCATGGGCCGGCAATAATTATCACTCAGCGCGCTTAGCGCAATGATAAGTATTGCCGGCTAACACTGAATTTTATCGCTGAGATAGCGTGCTATCAGCAATGCTTATCTCAACAGCGATAAAATTCCAGGTGCAAGCTGCCAAATGTGCGAATATCGCTGGAAATCCAGCGATAATCGCACAATGTTTGGCAATAGCTTGTTGATAGGGCAGGGCAGACTCAGCCATGATATTCACCTTCCATTGGATATCATGGCTAAGTCAGATGAAAAGCAGGCGTCAGGAAAGTAGCGATAACCGCAGTTAGTGCTATTTTCCTTATCGGTTTGCAGGTTAGCGTGAGGCTAGATAATAGGAGAAATGTTGGTTAGCGACATTTCTCACGTTCTTTTGGGAAGGAACGCCCACTTTGCATCTCATTAGAGATGCAAAGCTGGCCATTAAGGATAAGGGTGCTAAGACAAGGATTCACGCAATAGCCTGACCTTGCTGATAAAGCGATAAAATTATCGCCGCTTTTCGACCTTAAACAGATGCAAAAGCGGCGATAATTTTATTGCGCCGCATTGATGATATGCCCCAGAGATCTTAGAACATCAACTAGAGCCCTGCATAGAGTGCATGTTGGTGCAGAGTTCTCACTGACTAAATTATGCATTATGCAGCATTAGGAATCTGTGTTCTGGTGTCAGAGACCTGTGGGTAGGGTGGAAATACTACTGGAAGGTCCTGGTTGATGCTCAACAAATTATTTCATTCAGTTTCTAATGAGATTTTTGCCTGCAGTGTTTTTTCTAACTATTTTGTAATGACCATTTAATAGGCAGCTGTGGATCAAAATAGCCTGAGCAAAGATTTGAGTGAGAGTTTGCTGCTTGCAAGCATTGCCTTCACATAACTTACATAGCTAGTTTATGTTACAGAAAAAGGTACAATGCTTGCTCTCCAGATATAGTGTTCCAGGCAGAGAACTCTCTAGTGTCTTTTCTCTGTGAAAAAATACCGCCCTCCCACTCGCAGTCTCCAAAAGTTGGAAAATTTGCCTAGTAGTATTACATTTGAAAGAGACAAAGCAATCCAAAAGCCAAAAGCAAATCTGGAAAAGTGACACGAAAAGTAGGCTCTGCTGATTGCCCTTAAAATACAAACACACGAGGTTCTTCTTACAATCATGATGGAATTTCCCTTGGATGATCACAGGTCCAATTAGAAAGGCAGAGGACAGAGTATTACTTACACCAGTGGTTCCTAACCTGTGGTCTGAGGACCCCTGGTGGTCCTCAAGACCTACTCAGGGGGTTTGTGACTGTGTTACCAAATTAAATAATGTTAAAAAGAATACTTTAAAATTAATGAATAAAGTATATACACACAAAAACATTGGAAATGTGAAAACTTTTTCCATATTTTCGATATTAAATAGGAAATTAAATAGATTTATTTATTTATTTATTTATTTTTAACATTTGTTAAGCGCGAACAATTGCCCGCAGGCGTCTCGGCGCTATACATTTGTTGCTTTCCTGTGTTACTCTGTTAAATTTTTAGAGATTGAACAACCAAGTTTTCAGCTTCTTCCTGAACGAGATAAGAGTTGGGCAGGATCTTATGGATTGCGGGAGAGTGTTCCACAGCTTAGGGGCAGTGACCAATAGACAATTTCAATATATGAGCATTTGTTTGGTGTATACTTGTTTTTGGATTTGTGTGTGTTGTTTTGAAGTTAAAATCATAGAAATTGCTTAGGCAGGGGAGCAGAGGCTTTCAATATTGACTCAGTGTGGGTTCCCGGATTCCAGTAAAGATTCAGTGGGGTTCCACAGAAGTCTAAATGTTAAGAACCGCTGCAGTATACATAGCTATACAAGGCAAAAGGCATGAATAAAATGCCACAGATAGCCCACTACCCCATCTGTGAATCTTGGTACCCGATCCCTTTTACTTCCAAAACAAAGTATCAACATTGTTGCTTTTGCTTTATTGTGGAATGTCAGAACTGCAGTATTTCAATATTGACTCAGTGTGGGTTCCCGGATTCCAGTAAAGATTCAGTGGGGTTCCACAGAAGTCTAAATGTTAAGAACCGCTGCAGTATACATAGCTATACAAGGCAAAAGGCATGAATAAAATGCCACAGATAGCCCACTGCCCCATCTGTGAATCTTGGTACCCGATCCCTTTTACTTCCAAAACAAAGTATCAACATTGTTGCTTTTGCTTTATTGTGGAATGTCAGAACTGCAGTATTTCAATATTGACTCAGTGTGGGTTCCCGGATTCCAGTAAAGATTCAGTGGGGTTCCACAGAAGTCTAAATGTTAAGAACCGCTGCAGTATACATAGCTATACAAGGCAAAAGGCATGAATAAAATGCCACAGATAGCCCACTACCCCATCTGTGAATCTTGGTACCCGATCCCTTTAACGTCCAAAACAAAGTATCAACATTTTTGCTTTTGCTTTATTGTGGAATGTCTGAACTGCAGTAGTATTTGTTTTCACTCTAGCAGTTTGTTACGTCATGCAATCTTGCAAGTGAAAATTACAGCTTGTTTATAAATGGTAGAAATTATTATATAATTTTACAAATATAGCACTGCCAGTCCAGGAATCCTACAGAAAGTGTGGAAACATTCCTGAAACATGAAAATAGTTCTAAAGCACAAATCAATCACGAAGCAGCATCCTTAATTTTAGAATCTTCCTATCAGTGGTTTTACTTTAATCATATTTTGAACAGCGACCCATATTATAGAAAGGAATAAAGTTAAATGCCACTCTCCTTCCCTTTACTGTAAAATATTCATGACGTGAAGCTCATGTCCATTTAATTGCCTCATTAACACTTGAGTAAGTAATGTGAGAAGTGAAAATTACACTGTAGGTAATTCCTTTTAGCATTGTCATTTTAGGAAAAGCACAATCTCATGATAAAACTATTTACTGGTCAATCCTTTTTTCCTCACAAAAACTGCAAATGAAATTGCACATATTGGCTTACTAACAAGCTCAATTTCAAGCTCTCAGTCTGCTATACAGAAGGCTCTGTGCCAGAGTCACCATTTTCTCTCAGGATTGACAAGACTCTAATCTTTGTTTCTTAGTTTGTTCAGAAATCATAACTACACTTTGCCCCTCTTTATATAGATGCAGGTCGGACAAGCATCCGAACGACATCGTAGTGGGAATGTGACCGCTCCCGACAACGAGTCGGAGGTCCCACCCACCGAATTACAATGCAACTGCCAGCATGGCAGTCGGAAACATACCCTTTGCTATTGCCGCTTGGGCTGCCATCCGGAAAAGGGACACAGCACAAGCTGCAACAGTAATGAGTATGTTTTCAACCATCTATGTGCTGTGTGCCAGGGACTCGCAAAGTCTCATTTTGGCTTCCATTACATGGCTGTTGGACCCACGATGTAAAAGGGCATCATAATCCTCATGACGGTGCCTCTACATGCACCACTCCATTGTATGTATCACACTCCGACCAATTCTCAGAGGGGCTCCTTGAGCATGTCAGAGCCGCCAGTCCATCCCTCCACCCGCTGCCTCCAACGGACTGCATGATAAGGGTCAGAGGACAGCCCCAGATGTTGAACGGATCACCACCGACGGCCTGTTGGTGGTGGTCCGTCCGACATCATAATCTGGCACTTTCTATCTTTATTCACAAAATGTTTTCTAATGTCCTGCTCATGTTTGGACATATAGACGTATCTTTATTTTCTAGGTGATACACATAAATGCATATTTTAGAAATTACTTTTTTCTGACTAACTTTCTTTTGAAATTTCAGAAATTAATTACATTCACCGAGGTGAGTAATTCAGCCTAGTAATGACCTCATATATCATCTATCCAGTTGCTTCTATCACCATTTTCAATCATACCTTTCTCAGCATCTTATTGTCTACAAGAACACTCCTTCCCTTGTTCCCTCTTGATATCACCCTCAGATTTTTTCCGTTTCCTTGGTGATGTTCCCCCACAATGCCCACTTTTTTTATTTTGCACCTGCACATCGCTTGAGCTGTGTTCATGAAATCTATTGTATTTAATATAAATCTTAAAACGGGCTTACATCCAGCCCTTACTTTTCATTCGTTTATATGCTTGCCACTTACTTTTCCCCAATTTCTATTGGTTGTACCATACCCTTTCTAGTTGTTCTTTGTTTATTCTTATCAGTCTCCATTGGCCAAAGTACTCCTTTTCATCCTCTTTGAACTTCTTTGTTACCTAAATTTTGAGCAAGCACACCATCTGCACTCTCACCCTCCTCCCACTCTCTGCTCTGTGACATTTCCTTCTCTCTCAGAATGGTTCCTCTAATAGCAATCATCATTTATTTTTCTGAAAGTATCTGAGCTGCCACTATTGCCCTGCCCACTCCACCAGTAGCACACGTGCAGTGCAAGATGAGATGAATTTGATATTCCTCTGCATCGGACTTCCATCCCGTGACAGCACCGTTTCTCAGTGTGCTTAATTTTTCGCCCAAGAGGCACTAGGTTTCCTCGGATAGACACAGACTGTATGTATTTCAGGCAGCTGATCATGTACACGTTGCCATTTTAGTGGTGTTACCACTTGCATAACAACAACCCTCAGACCCCCCCCTTTCCTCTCCCTCTCCCCTTCCTCCTCTGCCAGACCAGCACCACCGCTCATCTAAAGTTTCCATTGCAGTCAGAATCAAGGTATAATTAGACCTTAGCTATGGGTATTATGTTGGTGACTTAGAAAGATTCAGTTTTAACTTCAGGAACTGCAAACAGGCAGTTGACATAATGTCATAACCTTATGGCAGTATCTCCTTCACATTCTTTAACAGTATTCTCAGGTCCAGTTCCCCTTCCTCGATGTGTCCGACCTTAAAATGGCAACCCAGGCACTGGTCATTTCCAGACTAGAATATGGATGCTCTATTCTCGCAGGGCTACCCAAGAACTTGCTGGACCCATTGAAAGCCTGCCTCAACACCGCCGCCAGACTCCTGACTGGATCAAAGAAAATCAACCACATCTCTCCCCACCTTAAAGTTCTGAACTGGCTTCCCCTAGAGGCCAGAATCCAATTTAAACTGGCCTGCATTACTCACAAAGCTCTTTTCTCCAATTCCCCTGCATTTCTCGCACAAAAACTCGTGGTATCCAGAGGAGCAAGAAACTCCAGATCTGCCAAAGACCTGTTGCTGCAACCAGCACGCTTTCGGAAGAAAAAACCTACAATTGGGCCTTCTCTTGGGCCGCGCCAAGAATTTGGAACTCTCTCGCACCCGCCATCAGAAGACTTCCGTCCATGGCACACTTTAAGAAGGAGACCAAAACCTTCTTAATGGGAAAATACCTTGTCTAATGAATACTATACAATTGCCTATATAGTGTGTAGAGGATGCACAGCAATTGGTTGAACTTGTTCAATAGTGAGGTTAACTTTGGAGCGGGTGCACTCCTTGGTTGCGTTTCCGTCAAATAAACGCAAATGGTATATGAAAAAGTTGTGTGCGCATGCCATGCGGCTACATCCCAAGGGGGCACTCCTGGGTGGTTCACAAAAGACTGTGATTCCAATGTTCGTTAGAAGGTGTTTATTAGTTCAAAATAGTTTTAATTATTGATATTGATATTCATATCAACGGTTAGACATGTGTCTGATAGACATATGATTATTCAAGCACGTAGCTCCGATGCATTTCGGGCTTTAAAACGCCCTTTATCAAGGAGCGTTCGTGCTGAAGGAAAACATGCGTCCGGTTATCGGCGTGCTCAGTGAAGTTTGGAGTGGCCACTCCAAACTTCACTGTTTGCATGTTTTCCTTCAGCACGAGCGCTCCTTGATAAAGGGCGTTTTAAAGCCCGAAATTAATGCATCGGAGCTACGTGCTTGAATAATCATATGTCTATCAGACACATGTCTAACCGTTGATATGAATATCAATATCAATAATTAAAACTATTTTGAACTAATAAATACCTTCTAACGAACATTGGAATCACAGTCTTTTGTGAACCACCCAGGAGTGCCCCCTTGGGATGTAGCCGCATGGCATGCGCACACAACTTTTTCATATACTATACAATTGCCTCATCAACATGTTCCACCATCCACCTCGGCACTATCCACGCCCTCTACGGATAATACCTATTCTGCACTCTTGGGCACCCCCCCAAGAGCTGAGATTGCCTGCTTTCTTGTATAATATATCTACCTGTTTTAATTTTTGTCCCACATGTAGCTTGGACTTTAGACTGCGTGCTTTTCCTGTATTATGTATCCCCTATCTATGCCAATTTGATCCCTCCTGTCCTTACACTTTGCATACCACCCCTTAATCCTGTAAAGTGCTTTGATACCCTCACGGGTCTGGTTCGCACTTTATAAAACTATAAATTAAATATGACAGATATTTTGAGATGTGGGCTCCATACTGTACGTGCCGCAAGACTACAGATAATTGATAAAACTAAATTGTCAATATTGTTTGTGCTCCACTCCAGTTGGCACAAATGTTTATGTTCGAGCATGACCAAGTCTCATTTGCAAACAGCTAGTCCTTACTTGGAATTCTTCAATGTCCAAAAAACTATGGACTGAAACACGGCCCAATAAATTGGCAGTTAGTTAGACTTTTTAGGCATCGCACCTGCCACTAATTAGTGTTTCTATAGGCACAAGTGCTACGTACATGCCTAGATTTGGATCCTGTTGTTGATGTGCCACAGGACGCAAGCTGCACTTCCCTGATAGGGCCTCAAAAGCTTGAAAATGGTCTGGAGCTACTTGTGTTCCAATCCAGAGGAGACCTGGCCTAGGGGTTCGTGCTGGAACGTCCCTAAAGGAGCAGGGTCAAGTATGAATTGCATATGGACTAAAATGCAGCCCGAGCTATTGCTGGTGGCCGGGACATTTAGAAGCATTGCAACGTTATCTTTTTATGTTTCATTGGCGGATGAACCAATATTGCTTCATCGCTCTTGCATAGCACAAAAATATTTCACATGTATATCTATTAAAACCCATAAACATTTAAATTATAATAACATACATACTAGCATTTGGAAACAGGAAAGATTTTGAAAAAATAATTGGAAGGGATTTATTGTCCCCATTGAATTGCAATGAAGTGCTGGAATTTAGGTCGGAGAAAGAAAAATTATAGTTGCTTTTGGCATTAAATATCAGGAGCATCCTGCCTGAATCAGTTTTTTTTGGCATATCTGTATTTGTCTACTATGGATTTTTCAGATGAAATGACACAACTGTCTTAAAAACAAAAAATAAATTAGGAAAAGTTGCCAATCATTTAAATCCCATAGAGGGCTACAATGCTGGATTTGGCAGATACTCATTTACTATGCCTCTTTCTCTAGTCATCATTTGACACTGATTAATAAGGAGGTCCAGTGCTTCCTTAGTGCAATGTGTGGAAACATAACGTGCATTTGTAAAGGGCGCAGTCACCCAGGAGTATCTTGGTGTAGAATAATGGATGTTTATTGTTACCCAACCCAATGGTACTCATTTTATCGACCTCAGAAGGATGCAAGGCTGAGTGGACCCACCAGGATTTAAACCTGTGACCAAGAGGTCTTACACAGGCCCCTACAGTGGTTGTATTAGTCCACCAAGACACCAGGCCCGGTGTCATCATTTGACACTGATTAATAAGGAGGTCCAGTGCTTCCTTAGTGCAATGTGTGGAAACATAACGTGCATTTGTAAAGGGCGCAGTCACCTAGGAGTATCTTGCTGTAGAATAATGGATGTTTATTGTTACCCAACCCAATGGTACTCATTTTATCGACCTCAGAAGGATGCAAGGCTGAGTGGACCCACCAGGATTTAAACCTGTGACCAAGAGGTCTTACACAGGCCCCTACAGTGGATGTATTAGTCCACCAAGACACCAGACCCGGTGTCTGAAATGGAATTAGGATGACACTCAGAGCCCTCAGAACGAGTGGCCCAGGAAATGTCCTGGATTGTCCCCACCCTTGGAGTTACTGAAACCTGTGGTCTCAATAACTCATGGAGTGGGTAAAATCAGGGCCATTACAAATGGAACCCTGAGGGTCCCGTTCGAAATCAGGCTTTACCGGGCAATCGGTCATTCTGGGTCCAGTTCACTGTAATTCCTCATTTTCGCCCAGATTTTCACACAGAGATTTTGGCTATTTTCACCAATTGAAATCTCCAAGTTAAAATAAACAGATCCTCGGAAACAAAGGGGATGTCACAGTTCTATTGGGCTGGCAACTGCTGTTTCCATCCCCATCAAAATTAAAAGGACACACGTAATGAGGGAGTTAGCAATGGCACCAAAATACAAATAAAAGGCTTGAAATTACTCTTTTCAATGTATGGGGAATATTTGTATTGGCAAAATTCCGCTTTGCTTAAAGCTATAAAAATGCTCACGCTTTTCTTAAATAACTTTAATTTTAAGTATAAATCTTAGTAAAATCGGTTTCAGTAAAGGTCCACCAACTATAGATCTTTGTTGAAATTAATGGATCATTATAAAAACACCCATTACCTTGGTTTGAAAGAAAAGATTATGGGCCTTATTTATGAAAGCCTTGCGCCGCCGGTGCGCCACTTTTAAAATGGGAAAAAGAGACGCACCGGCGGCGCAAGGCCTTCATAAATAAGGCCCTATGATTTTTATTAACTTAAATCATGCGAGGTTTTTAGCAAAAGCTGTTAAAACACATAGTAGTTAATAATTCTCCAGTTATGCTGTATTGTGATAAGACCATTAATAGAAGCTATTTAGCAGCAGTGTTGCACAAGCAAGGAAAAAGGATCCCATGCTAAATGGTTGGATAGTAAAATATAGCCACAATTTGGGTGCAGAGAGCCCCCGAAGCCGCTGGGTCCCAGTGTCACTGCACCTTCTGCGCTATTGATGGCAATGTCCTTTGTCTGGAGATCTGTCCAAGATTTTTCCTAAAGCCAAGAAGAAGCTTCAGCTATAGGCTGCAGGAGAAATTATGAATACAGAGTTCTAGAATGATTAACTTTTTGTAAATAGCGACCAGGGGAGTAGACTTAGGGGCAGATTTATGATGGGAATGCGCCACGTTTGCGTCACGCAACTGCGGCGCAAACGTGGCGCATCCCTACGACCCATTTACAACGTGACGCATCTAGGCAGATGCGTCACGTTGTAAAGCCCTGCGTCACTTGTGGGCGTTCCGGCGCAGGGTGGGCGTTCCGGGGCAGGTGCGCCTCGCAAAAGTGGCTGAGTGAAATCTATAAGATTTCACTCAGTCACTTTCAGGCCAATGCTGCGTCAAAACCCTGCGCCTGCTTGAAGCAGGCGTAGGTCTTGATGCAGCATTGGTCAGATAGGGCACCCCCGAGCCTTGCTGGAGCTGCGTCGCGCTTGCGACGCAACTCCAGCAATGCGCCGCTTTTACGGCACAGATGCGTCACGCATCTGTGCCGTTTTTGCCGTTTTTGCCCCATGGTGCGCCGCATTGTAAATGCGGCGCACCATGGGTGGCGGAGCAGCGGCGCTAAATAACTGGCGCATCCCTGGGGATGCGCCAGTCATCATAAATCTGCCCCTTAATTTATGATTTTATCTATAGGTATAGTCAGACAATTAGCCAGAGGCGGCTCCTCCGCAATGATAGAGGACCATAGCCCCACTACCTCAGATCCAAGAGCCGCACAAATAAATTATATTTTATTATCGGTTTATTTTATTTGCTGCTGGCTGAGCCAAGCATGTGCAGGGAGGGGCGGGTCTGGACCATGGGAGGGTGGAGGAGTGGCGTGCACTTATAAGTGAGTATGTCAGTTTGGCTGTCCGTCTTAGGCCAGCAAAACAGACATGCTCAGTTATGTTTCTCCAACTGAGCCGTGTTCCACAGCAGGGTGGGAAACGGCACAGACTCCGTGTGCCTGAGTGAGCAATAAAGCAGCCCGCTCGGGTCAATCCCAGCACTGCTCTCATGCAGGATTTGATAGGGAGTCTCTGGTGGTGTCCCAGGAGCTGGTGGGAGCAGGAAGCAGAGGAGCACCGTGGAGAGAGGTGGTCAGCAGCATCAGGTGTGTTTTTTGTATGATCAATTCCCCCACCCTCCCTTGCTGCTACGCCGCCCGCCAATTTCTATTGCCAGCAGCCGAGACTGCAATTAGCTAAGACAAATAAGCTCCATTCATCAAAAAAGGCTCTGTATTCTTCTCTGCGCTGTTACATGGGGCATTTCTGGAAAAAAACAGGAAGACTAATTATTTTTAGATCGCTTTTTTCATTTAATAACAGAATCGAATCAATTTAAAAATAACCACACTCCGAGGCCTGATTTAATTGTGAAAGGATTTGGTATATGTCTGAGATTTATTAAGGCTTTATTCTAAAAAAATTAAAGAAAAATTGTGCATCCACTTGAACAAATATTGCTTCAAGGACATTGGCATTCACCTCCTATAAAAACTGTGGGTCGATAAAAGGATAGTGCTTGGCATCTAAAAATCATTCAAGCAAGAGGGAAACTGAAAAGCTTGTGTGTCTAACCATCTTAATGGCACAGAGCACCCTTTGGATCTGGCTGCTGCTAGGATGGGGAAAAATAAGGACTATTTAGAATGGATTGTTTGTATTTCCTTTGGCGTATAAATATTTTAACCATTTTCATGTGTACAGTCTAAAACAGTTTGACTCCTATATATTTTAAGCAATATTGATTAATCAAGGAGAAAAGTGACGACAATTCAATTGTTATGTCTGATAAAGCCTTGCTTTCTCAAAACTAAAACATACATATTTATACACCTAGACTATCTGCACGCTGTTAATGCACATCCTTCGAGAAAATGTACACATATCGAAATCAATGAGCAATATTGACATCTTCAGTGCTTTCTGCAAGCTGCTTAATCGATTCTAGTGGGGAAGGGGACTAGGAAAGATACAAGATTTGCAATCACATGTATATAATTTGGAAATTGGAAGGGGAGTGCCCCCTAAATATCTGACCCTTATTTCCACTGGACACAATATCGAGCACAGAATTTCAAAAATAAAATATCTGCAGGTAAGTATGTTTAGATGTTCTATACCTAACTCCACATATACGTCGATACGCAATACATATATCTTCAAGGTATGTAGATTTGGAATAAATCTATGCCATCCTATATGCACGTCCCTGTCAAAATCTTGGCCCTTGGTAGTCTGCTCTCAATATTCTTGTCCTACCATATTGATGGTGTTGATACTGAGCATACAGTTGTTGGGCATAGCAACAGCTACCCTTCTCTCACACATCGGTGCTCTGGCACTGTCTTTGTGACCACAGGCTTCTGGTCGTCACAAAGATATTATCAGGAATTGAAGGTAAGCTGGGTTTTGAGAGTCATATATACCTGTTGCACATCCCACTTTGAGCCTCATTGTGAGATGGATTTATTTATTAGTAGGGGAGATCCCTAGTCTGGAGTTAACGAATCTGGTCAGTATCTATGTCCCAATTACTGGCCATTGTGAGAATAGACAGTCCCATACATAGGACGTCTGCAGCATATCATCATACAGATGCATGTTTTTATGACATTATCTGAAGAATGTAATGTTTACAGGAAAATAGTCCTAATGTGTCATATTAGAACATGACAGTGAAACTACTTCACCAACATTGCAGCATTGCTCAAACTGTTTTCAAATACCCCAGTCTCCAGCCATCACTCATTGTCTGTCAGCCTAGTTTATTTCAAACCACCTCTCTCCTGTTTGCAGTAGTTAGAGAGGTGCAGGAGTAACATTAGGAGTAAAGAGATATGCATGTCGCTTAAGAACTGTAAGGCAACCCAAGCATCCACTATATGACTGCTAGACTGAATTTCCAGTTCTTGCATTACTTTTGAGTAGACAAATACCTAACCAAACAAATAATGTTCTAAAGAAATATTTTCAGAAATGGGGATCTCTAATTAGCTGTGGTATGCACCCTGTTCAAGTAGGGACCCTTCCTTCTAGTCAGGGTAAGGGAGTTACACACCCAACATAACCCCTGCTCACCCCCTTTGTAGCATGGCACAAGCAGTCAGGCCTATCTCAGAGGAAATGTGTTAAGTATTTGTACGTAAAACACAGCAACACATTGAAAACAGTACAAATGGATACCAAACCAGTTTAGAAAAATAACCAATCTAAACAAAGCAAGACCAAAACTACAAAAATCCAAAATTCACAACTCCAAATAACACTTTTTAAAGGTTTAAGCAATTCATCCATCGAACACTGTGGATACGTTGATTTTAGTACAAAGTACCTTTAATCTATCAAAATCCAAGATGAAAAACAGCAACAAAGGAGTGAAGAGTTACAAAACACAGTGATGCATCAATTGCTGAGTCCCAGGGGAATGGAGGATTCAGTTCTGCTGAACGCAAAAGAAGTGTTTGCGTCAATTACTTACTGCGTCGAATTTTAGAAAGCGACTCCTTCCCAATGGGGTGATGCGATGGAAACTCAGTGCAGAGGTGCAATGAGCGGGAAATCCAGGTGTGCTGGGTCGATGTGGCGGCAAAACAGGTGTTGCATCGATTCTTCCGGCCGTGGGCAGGTGGTGCGCTGATTCCTTCAGTTGCACAGCAGGGCCTGTGTCAAAGTTGGAGCCGGGGCCTTTGGTATTGTAGACAAGGTGCTCTGGACACTCGAGCTGTGGTGGATTTTCCAGCCGCAAACAGGAACTGTGGTGACACTTTGCCATTTCAACCGTACAGCAAGCTTGAGGTGCAAAAATAAGTGCTGAAGGGCGATGCGTGGATTTTCAGCTCTTGAAGCAGCAAAACCACCTCCAAGGGCCCAGAACTGGAGTTGGCACCACTTGGCAGGTCAGAACTCCCCGCAGAGGAGTTCAGAGAACTCCTCTGGCCCTGAGACTTCCAACAGGAGGCAAGCAAGCACACATAAGTCCTTGGAGGACTTTGGAAAGTAGGATTCCAGAAAGCAAAGATGACTTCCTCACTGCTCATAGACAGAAGCAGAATCTGCAGGCCAACCCAGCAAAGCAACACAGCAAAGTGGCAGTACTCCTCTTGACAGCTCTTCAGCTTTTCTTATTGGCAGAGTCTTCATTCCAGAAGGGTTCTAAAAATGTGAGGTTAAAGTTCCAATACTTATACCTCATTTTGCATTTGAAGTAGGTATACTTCAAAGGATAGTATTTGTAGTTCACAGATCCTGGCCTGGATCAAGACACACTATAGGGGGTAAAGACAGCTTTGTGAGAGGACAGGCACATCCCTATTTAGATGTCTGTGACATCCCCTTCACCACTCTAGCTCAGGAATGCTCCTCAGCCTGATGATGGGCGATCAAGATATGCAGGGCACACCTCAGCTCCCTTTGTGTGTCTGTCTAGAGTGAATGCACAAACAGCTCAACTGCAAGTCTAAACCAGAAGTGGATTCGACAGGCAAGCAGAGGCACAGTGTGGAAAAAATAATAATTCTCAATTTCTAAAAGTGCCATTTTCAAACACACAATTTAAAAACCAACTTCACAGAAATATGTGTTTATAAATTCTGATTTCGGGGAATCCAAACTCCAAATCTCTATCTCTGCCTAATTGGAGCTACACTTGTAAAATGTTACAAGGTAGCTTCAATGATAACCTATGGAAGAGATAGCCCTTGCAATAGTGAAAAACTAATTTAGCAGTATTTTACTATCAGGACACTTAAAACACACCAGTATATGTTATACTTTTCACATACAAAGCACACAGCACCTGGGGCTACCTTGGGCCTACCTTATGTGTGCCTACCATGTAATAAAAGGGAAGGTTTAGGCCCTTTTGCAAATGCATTACCACCTTTTTTGAAGTGTCAGTAACATATCAGTTGTTTTAAATCGAATTTTGAGTAGAAAAATTGATACATATTCTGAAAGCTAAAATGGGATCAGTACTTAAGAAAAAACTATTTAACAATCCAAAACGCCGAACTGGAGCATTTGCGAACGTTAAAATTCTCAGTACATCTGGCCCCAAATGATTTAAAGGTTTCAAAGTCCTTCATGCTGTACTTAAAGTACATTTTGTTGCCTGAATGATTTCTCATTGATACATATCAGATAATTTAAAACATTCTCATGAGAATTCTAAGGAGGCAGTTCTAGTGGAATGAGCTCTCACTTGTCTAATTTTAGCCCATCTTGCTGATGGTGCTGTCCTTTGCACCCTGAATATACCAGAATACCTCCAGGGTGTCCTTAAACTGGTCCATTGTAACTTTCTACATAGACAATATCCAGGAGTTGGATTGATTTCTTTAGTGTTGGATGGGCCTTGAAAGGCTCTTGAGCCATATAAGATACTATTGTTCAGTTACCGGACAGACACTGATCTTGGTGTTGTGCTAGTTACATGGGACCTGATTCACAAAGTTAAGCTTACACTTTTGTGTAAGGTTACAATTAATTGCTATTCACAAAGGGATTTACGAATAGGATATTTACGAGTACATAGTCTCCGCACATTAAAAATATAGGTATTTTTATGTGCAGAGACTCAACATTCGTAAAGATACTACTCGCGCGTCCATTGGTGAATACCAAACAATTGTAAACTTACACAGAAGTGTAAGTTGACATTTGTGAATCAGGCCCTGAGTGATTTCACACACATTACTCTTCCAAATGAATCTGTCTAGCTCCACACATACATGTAATGGTGCATCCTTAGCCAATGAAGGGGAGTGTACTATTCTGAACACACCTTTTCTAGCAGTCTGCTTTACCTGTCTTTACTGCTGTCTTGTCATTAGGCAGAATTAACAGCTACAGATGCTGAGCTCAGCTCAGAACGGTTATGCCCTTTGAAGTGATAGACTGTGATTCCTCTTTGATTTTAGCACCGAGAGGTTGTTTTGTTAACCTGCCTTCAAGATCCCACAAATGAAAAGGGACATGTCCCCTTTAAGGCCGAGCAGGGTTACCTGGTCGATCCGCTTGTCTTCCGAACCTGATCAGCACGTGCCCGGTGACAATCGTATCTGGTAAAAGCGTCTGTTTCAAAGTATATCTTCCACTGAAGTAGGCAGCATATGTTTCCGCTGAAGTGACAGTGCAACGTAGGCTGAACAGCACCGTGTATAAATAATTTACATCATAAGATCATTAAAGAGAGCCCTGTTGAAATATTCCGCTTTCTTTCAAAAACAGCACCTAACTTCAAAGTGAACAATGGATGTCTGGCAGACAGGTTTGGAAAATGCACTGCTTATACGTTGTTTACCTGCAGGGGTTCAGACTGGAGAAGCTGCTGCCTACCTATTTCCATCGATACATGACCACATTACTTTAGAACAAGGAGAGATATATGACATCTAATAGATGTTACTTTCCAAAATAGATGACATGTCTGCTACTTCCTAAAAGGTTGTTTTTTCTGTTTAAGAACTGGGTATAGCTTTGTGCAAAGGCAGGGAAGACAATTTGGGGTTAAAACTAGGCCATACCAGTTTTTGTTGTTGTCAGGAATGGTAATCCTTTATTGGCCTACATGGATGCGCATGTAAGACAAGTGATTGTTGTGTATGGGAGGCAGTGTGTACGCAGATGTGTACAAATACAAAGGAGTAACACTAAGGGGGTTGTGCTTAGGGGAGGTGAAGAGAGTACATGATTTTGTAGATGAGGAAGTAAATGAGGGGGTGGAGGATACCTTTTGGAAATGGTTGGCAAAGTAAATAATGAAGATGAGGAGCAGATAAGCTGAAAGAAAGGGTAGAGGACGTAGAAGAGAAGGAGGAGGATGGAGAATCTACCATATAGTGACCCCCCCCCTTAAATCTTTGGAAACCGAATTCTGTGTCCAAAGATTTGGGTGGGTGTATACTAGAATACCACAACCAAAATATAGGCAGAAATATTGTGTCCTAAATGTGTCCTGTATGTCACTTCCAAGATAGCAGCTTTATTATTGAGATACTCAGAGGACTGCAAGTGAATATAAGCAAAACATTTAGTATGAAGTGTGGGAAAAGAACTGCAAAGAAATGTGATATCTTCATTAATGGTAAAAAAGACAAAGTGTGTGCAAAATTTTGCTTACTTAGGGATAAAGTTTGATCAGAAGGGAACTTGGCCAGCTGCAAAACAAGCACGGAAAATTATGTTTTTAAGAGCTACTGGGGCGCTTATTAGTATGTCAAGAAAATTGGGTTGTCGACCTGTCCCAGAATTGCTTGCAATTTATAAATCGAAATGTGTTTCAACTGCCACATATGGCGCAGGTATATGGGGGTTTACCAACGCACAGTGTGTGCAGAATTGTGAAAACATTTTCTTGCGTTACTTATTAGCAATACCGAGCTCAACTGCCACATATATTTGCCATTCTGAAGTGGGCTTGAAGTATATTGCTGATATTATAAAGACTGGCCCCTTATTAGTTTGGCATAAGATATGGAATACCCCTGAAGCAGTTTTTAACCAGGATGTGATTACGGACTGTGTAAAACTGGATAATGCGCTTCACATCCCATGACTACGACACATTAAGGAGTTGGCAGATGATATTGGCCACCCAGAATTCTTTACAAACCCAGATTGCATGACAACTATCCCCAGAAAGGTCCTTAAAAAGGATTATCTGTCCCATCTGGAGGAAAAGCGTTGGTTAAAGGAGAAAGAAAAATTATCGGTTATGGATAACCATATTATGTTGACATGCATAGTGATAAGACCTTTTGATCGGATGGTATTGATACGCTTTTGCCTAGGTATTGTGCACAGGCTCACCACGTTCCCTAAGATGAATGACTGGTCACACACCCTAGTACCTTGTCCTTGTGACGGTATTTCGGTACAATCAACATTACATGTAACTCTTTTCTGTAGGTTCTACACGCTGCCGAGGAGTTTTTATCTACTACCGATTTTAAGGCAGCATGGGTTAAGACAATGTAGCGCCGCACTCTACAATGTATTGACAATGAATTGACAGTGGGGCATGTAGTAAGTTATTTAAAATGTGTGATTAGACTAAGAAAGACAATTAGGATGTAAACTAAGTAAGATTGTAGCTTTCTCCTTTGTGATTCAAATGTAATTAAATTGTATTTTTTTTATTTATTTCCAGGAAATGTAATTTTATCTGTGCTTTTATGTTTTTCAAAAATTAAATACGAATAAATTATTTTTTTATTTTTTATTGAGATACTCTAGACAGCAAGACTTACTTTCTCAATTTTTATTGAGTTCTCTGGTCTACCTTTACTGTTTGAGTGAGCAGAGGGACTGACTATCCTGCGACAAATTAAGAGCTATTTTATTGAATTTGCGCCCTGGTTCTTGGAATATTTCTGGGCATGTCCTGGCCCAGGGACCTAGATATAACGACACGCGTTGTGCGTCGTTTTTAGGTAACAAGAGCAAAAGACTGATGCTTGTAATTACCACAATAGGACTATATTTTCTCTTGTATTGGGTAATTTTGGGGGTAGAGGATTCTTTTTAGCTAGATAGTGATTTGGGGACATAGAGGCTAGTTTTAAATCTGATTTTTAGAAAGAACTTTGTTTGTTGTATTTTTTTTAACTCTCTGGTCTGCTGTCTCTCTATGACTTAGCAGAAGGAGCGGCTATGCTGTGACACATCAGGAAACATTTTGAGAGGTGGGTGCTGTAGTTCTTAACCACTTCCATGCTAATGACAAGGTCAGCTCGTCATGCAGTTTACTGGAGCTGTGCTTATGACGAGCTGCCCTTGTCATGAACAATGGGAAAACAACAATATCAGCACCCAGTGGGAAAAGCCTTAGCATCCAAGGTGTTAAAAAGCTTCTAGGCATATACAGGCCCATGGACTCGGATATCATAAATTTGTGCAAACGGCCCATGGACCCCGATATAGCAAAGGTCTGTAAAAGGCCTATGGACCCGGATATAATGAAGATGTGCAAAAGGCAATCCCACCAGCTCCATCTTGCTAAGTCCGTGAGGTCGATGCAGATGCTGCTTGGTGTCCTACATCCTCCATTAGTGGTAAGTTAAAATACCCTAGGAGTTTACTGCTAATCGTGGACAACATATTACATGAATTCTGAGCACATACTGCCTAAGTTATTGGGAAACAGGGCCAGAAGGTAGATGTATCTGATTTTAACAGCATGCTCCGCTTCCCACAAGCTCCTCTGTTGCCAAAAGGATTCTCGAAGGAGGATGAACCTGCTCCAGTTAAAGGAGGCTTGCTTTATGCTTGACTTGATGTATTTGCATGCAGCTGAAATATATGATTTAGCAAAGGAGAAGTGAGATTTTGGCAACCTGGTTATCAGACACATTGGGTCCTGAGTAAATCTATTCAATACGTGAACAATATAAAATCGCTCAAGCAAATAAAGCAGGACGGGGGGAGAGGGCTGGCTAGTGTTAACTTAGATGACTGGAACTATGTCATCACTGATGCACTAGCCCATGGTAATTTTGAAGCATTTGAAGCATGATTTGACTGAATACTCAGCAGCAAGTAGACAAACATGATTGTTTGAGGGATTTTCAATTGCATATTAAGGATGCAAATGATGTAAAAAAAAATAAAACTACAATCTATGGAAACAATGGAGGCCTCTGGCTGGTTCAGCATGTCCTTAAAGCTACATACGTAAGGAACATTCCCTTAGCCATACTTGGGGCACGGAGGGTCTAATTAAAATTGAATCATATGTTTCTCTCCTATAGACCAGCCATCATCTAATCATTTTTCTGTACTATGGGACACTAAGTAAGTACACCGCCGGGCACGTTCAATGAGATGGATGCTGGCATGGACAAAGGTTAATATAGCGAAAGTTTGAATGAGTGTAGCCTTTATGTTAAAGGATGATCTGAGTTACCACTCTTTCACAGAAAAATGGGAGATATTTAATGGAGAACTTTTAAAGATATGAGACAAGGAAGCACCTTTGAAACATAAGACGTTTATTGTAACATGATAACAAATACGTGGTAGACAGACTCTAAAACTGGAGAGATTATTAGTAAGAATAGATGACATAAAATGGTGATCTAGCTGTAATGAAAATGAGCTAGCAATCATAAACAACAGTTAAAGATTTGTAAGAGAGGATACAGGCAGCAAAATCAGACTAACTGAGTAAGTTTATCCTGAATTCCCCAAATATTACCAGGGATTTTTTAACACGATAAAATGTTTTGGGAAATATATTTGTACATCCAGTACAATAGGTTCCTCCAAAGAATTCTGCAGTGAGCTGGTCATGTACTTTTCAGCCAAAATTAGGAAGATCTATGAAAAGATCATAACCTACAGGGAAATTTCCTCTAATAATGAGATCCCAGTCATGATGGAGGGTTCACCGCTAAACTGGGCAACTTTCCTAGCGATGAATGGAGGGCAAGTCAGGCTGCTTTCTTTAAAAGTCTGAGCTGGTTGGCTAATACACTGGAAAATGCCTTTGAGAGTAAGTCACACTCTACAAATATTCTTTCTACTGCCTCTAAATATCATTTACAAAACAATTGCCTCATTGGAGTTAATAATTGACAATCTACACCTAAAAGGACATTGTTTTTATAAACAATATTTAAGGTAAGATAGTTCTGTCAGACAGCATTCTTGCTAACAATATTATGACATACGTCCATCAGGTATTGAGAGCATTTGTTTCAAAGTAAGGAAAAGTAGATAACTTCCTGTTCAATCACTGTCCAGCGTTTTCTTCAGGTCTTCATCCTTATCTGCATCACTTCCTTTTCACTCCTCTGCAAGTGACTTACTGCATGTAAATTACCTTTCAACGGTCGTCAACCTATTGATATTCTCTCCTGCCATGCCACTGTGCCCATTCCCATTTCATAGAAAATCATGATTACAGTGTAGGGGGAATGCGTTCTCCTGTGCTTGTTTGCAATGTCAAGTGTACTGATACCTAACATATTGATGCATTGGTGCTAAATTAAGGCACATAAACACATAAATTAATAGTGAGGAGGTGGTCAGGGTCAGTCTCTAGAAAGTCAAAATGCAAAGAAGATGTATGAAAGGCATAGTCTACCTGAGAAGAAAAGTGAGAAGACAGTACTTGCAGTGGACAGAGGAGAGAGGCAATACACACGTGCCAGGAAGTGAGAGTTTTCCATGAGTTACACATTGATTAGATGCAATTATGATTCAAAGCATTAATGTTTCTACATGTACCAGCACAACTACTTTCAAAGTGCATGTAGTATTTACAGTGCTCACAGTGTGATAGCAAGAAGAAGAGGGTATATAGGTAAAGGGGGTGCATTGGTGAGTGAGGGACAGTAAAGGTATGGTGACATGGACACAATAACTATCATATACGATAAAACCTATCCAGCCTGATGTAGGTCTACACGTCCCATATATACATAACTCATAGGCATATATACATTATTTGATTCAGACTCTATGAGTTTGTTGATGTATAACAGATGGTCTACGTTTTGACCCCTTGTGGAAGGAGGGTGACTTGCTCCTCACTGTGGGTCTTCATCAGGACAGGGTTGTGTGAGGAGCACTTGTAGTAGGAAAGACGGTTAATAGACAATCCTTGTAGGGCATTTAATGGCTCCTTGGAATTTTGATGACAACACTAATAGCTTCAAGTGTTACGGACTCAGAGAGAGACCCTGTCCATAATTTATTCTTACCTGCATCGGGAGATTCACAACCCCGACTACGAGTGTTGTCATCAAAATTCCAAGGAGCCATTGAATGCCCTACAATATAATAGTTATTGTGTCCATACATTTTGAATCCAAACTTTGGGGTTCATTATGATCGCGGACGGACTTGAGTCCGTCCGCGACCATAGAGGAGGAGGGAACCTCTGCATGGCCTGCGGAGTTCCCTCCTGTCCAATTAGGATGTGACCGCCACCCTGGCGGTCACATCCTCTATTTTTACCATTGCGGCAGGTGCGGCTTCAAGCTGCACCCGCCGCAAAGGTAAAAATGCATACTTTGCATTTGTATGCAGAAAGCGGCAGGCACCGTGCGGTGCCTGCCGATTTCTGCATACAAATGCAGGGGGGTACCATAGGTACCCCCCATGTGCACCCCCCATCCCTCCTTAACCCAGGGGGCCCATCCTAATATGGCTGGCGGTGTCTGAGAGACACCGCCACCATATTAGAGCTTTTCCGGCGCGGTTGTAAGCCAACCGCGCCGGAAAAGCTGCGGACGGAAACCAGGACCCACCAGCCATCCTAATGTGGCGGTGGGTCTTTGGTGGGTCCGCTGCGGTTTTTCCGCATCCTCCGGGCCGGCGGTGGCTTCCGCCGGCCCGGAGGATGCGGAAAAACCGCAATCGTAATAGGCCCTCTAGTGTGGTGTACTGTTTGTCCCTTTTTTGTGTAAAACTTATAGTAGTAAGGAACTGCCACAACTATTTCTCGAACGTACTGTACCATTGACCCAGGCCGGGTAGTTTTTGAGTATACCCTGTTAAAGCTTAACACAAGGTAAATATGGGCATCCTGCCTGCATTTTCTGTGGCAAGTGGGCGTACAATGGGTGGTGCTGTGGGTGTACCCATGCAACACCCATTGCATTATGACACTGCCAAAGATTTACCAGGATCTGTAAATCTGAGGCAGCACCAAAACTAGCGTCTTTGAAAAGGAGGTGCTAAAGTGGCGCTATGAGTAGAAATATTTGTATTTCTCCTCATTGTTGCAAAGTCATCCTGTGTGCCTTGTTCACCCCTGTTTTATTTTTGCTGACTGTTACTGGTGGTAACTGACTCTGACTGTCCCTGGGCTCTGTCTACCCAGGCACAGGGTCAGTGCTATGTTGAAAGTGCAGTGAAAACACACACATACATAAGGGCACACTATATATTAGGGTTACACTTACCATTGGCATGACATAACCTATATGTCCCTAGTGTATAATAGGGCAGGGGGTTAAAACTACAGTTAGGTTCTTAGTATATAATAGGGCATGGCAGTGCTGAGGCCAGCAGCCTTTGTTGTACTTGCATGTGTCCACTGCTGAGAGCTTGATATAATTTTAAATGCAGCCCTGTGTTGCAGCATGGCACGTAAAAAATGATAAACAACAATACTTTGGATGATTGTACCCCCTGGATCTCCCCTAGGTGTCCCAGGGGTGGGGGGTCATGTCATTATAAGGAGAGCCCTTATAAAATATGTTTTATATGCTCGCAGACAAGCTACCACCGGTTGAGCATGGGAATAATTTACTGAGACCTACTCTGAGCCCTAGACTGTGTAAGTCACCTTATTGCCAGTGGTAGATGCCTATTTACCACTACTAATAACCCTTTTCCCAACAATTGTTTTTTGCTCTTTCTATGTTTGCTATAGAATGGAGCACCCATAGAAGGAGCAACATGACACTAATGATTGTTTTTGTGCAGGAAGGTGCCCCTTTCTGCACAAACACAATCATCCCAGCAACACAGGCACCCTTGCACCATGGTGCATGGGTGCCTGCGCTTGTGCTAGGCAGCTTCTGTACTCCTGGTGCAACGGAAACACAGGGGTGCATCTTATTCTTGTCAATACACCGCATCCCTGTGTTTTTTAAATGACGCAGCATGGCACTGCTAACTTGCTTGCTGTGCTGCACTGCGCCATTTAGTTGTAAATATGCACCTGGTAGCTTTCATCAACCAGCATTAGCTAGAACCATTGATAATGCACCTCAAACTTTTCAACAGCCAACATGACTTGGGCACTTCTTTCAGTAACCAACACTAACTGACTTTATTGCTAGTGTACTTCAAACATTCGCCAGGCAGCATGAGCTGGGTCCATTGACAGCGTACCTTGAAACTTCCATCACCCAAGGCCAGTGATAGTGTACCTCAGAACTATCATCAGCAATCCTCAGCTTGGAGCAATGATGGTGTACCATTAATCTACCACCAGCCAGCATGAACCGGGTCTATTGATAGAGTACCTTGAACCTTTCATCACGCAGCATAAGCTGGGCCCAGTAACAGTGTACCTAGAACCAATGATCAGCCAACATGACGCGGGGACAACAATAGTGGTTCTCAAATCTATCATCAGCCAGCATGAGCTGGGAACATTTTGTAAACTCAAAATTACATAGTTTTGGTTCGATAATATTTATAAAACGTGGTATCAATTAAAGATAAAAGCACATTTCACAAATGGCATGAAGTTGGTTTGCTGAGGTAAATAATTCACGGTCAGCAATAGTAACCATTACAGAAATTCACTAAAAAGGATGATGGTGGGGAGCCATTGGGTACTTTAGGATGCTATGGCTGGTCTATCGGCGAGTACGTTGGTGAACAAGAAGCCACGGTCTGAGAGCTCTTGATGAAAGTAAATGCTAGCCTTGGATCAGTAGGAACAACAAGACATAATGCTGCAGCTGACTAAACATCTTGTAATGGGAAGCCTACCCATATATCATGACCATGTAAGCAGAGCTTTTCAATCTATTAGTCTTTTAAAATCAATTTCCTGATGTACCGTGTGCTACTTAGTGGCGCATTTAAAAAAGGCAGCTCTATTGGGGCAACGTGAATCAATCATTCTTTACCCTTAATCGATAAACACAAAACTGAACTATTTATTCACTGGGATCAATAGCAGTTTACATTAAGATGCATGTAAAGAAAATCCTGCATCTTGATTTTTCATACTTAATTTAGCAGATTAGGAAATTATCAATAGTCTTGCAGGTTGCAACAACAAAGCATTGTTTTACTCTAAGCTACACAAATCAAATTTCAATGCTAATTCCTTGGTGATTAAACATTAAAAAGTAGTACTCTACTGGGTGCTTCAGTTTTCTCACACCAATTGGAGGTTTAGCAAGTTAAACATTCTGCTTGTGTGGTCTTTTATGGCGGTATGTGGTATGTGTGGCCACTGGATCCGCGTTGAGAGCTAAAATCATGATGGCTGATGGTGTATGTAAGACCCTCTCAATCTGTTTCCTGCCTCATTTTACACTTCTGATAATTATTTACAACGATATTTTTATTATTGATATTATTCCTAAAAGCGTTTTTCTTATTATTAATGTTAGTACTTGTATTAGTATTGTCCTAATTATGATAATAATAATAATAGTTCTACTACATCTGATGGTGGTAGTAGTAGCTATAGTAGTAGCTGTGCTACTACCACAACTACTACGACTGCTACAATGAATCCTAATAATACTCAGTCTGCCTCTTTTGTTCCAGTTGGTTTTTCTTTTTGGACTCTTTGGATGCTTGTGCCTGCTGTGGTATTAGGCCTTCTGACAGGCCTCTCACACTATCTAAGAGAGGTCGATTTAGGATTTTTCCTTCCTGGTAACCATAGGCACTACTTAAGGCAATTTTGCCAATTTCTACAGATTTTATGCGCTCCTGCCTTGTATTAGAAATGCTGGAATGGAAGCGGAATGCGCCGTTGCACACGTATTGCTCATCTCATACAATTAGGAATTTGTTGAACAACGAGTACTTGTGCAGGTTCCAGCACTATCAGGGGTCGTGCAGTGTAAAACATCAATAGTAAATGTACTGAGCTAATTACGCTTTCCAGCCCCTTGGAGTGCATGAAAGCAAGGTCCACAGGAGAGGAGCTTGCGTGTGGCACATGCCTTCTAGAGTGTGAGGAGGACCTTGCAGGATGGTGTTGCATACAGGCTTACCTACTAGTGGAGTTACTTTCAAGAGCACTGCCAGGGTTCTAGCCATGTATATACCCGAATGCAATTATAATTTTGGTAATTATGTTGTACAGTCTCTCACAGTGGCCCTAAAACAACTGTGTTGACTTTGGGCTCAGTTTTGTTTTGCCCCTTAAGCAACCCTAATTGTGCTCTGCAGGCAAGAACATAAATGTCACCCAACTATAGTGTTGCTTTCACTCTTAATGCAGCTCCTGTTAAAGTGGAGCTGACATGACATTGAGTGAGATCACAATGGGGACACTGCCACTTGTCGAATGCAAAACTATTGAAATGGAACCAACCTGATATTGTATTAGTATACTATTATGACAATCGGACTTATGAAATAGTCATAATTCTGTTAATAGGCTTTATCTTCAGTGCAAGGGAGCACTTCCATCTTTTCACTTTTATGTCTTAATTATGTGGGTGTGGTTTAGGTATATGTTTCCTCTCGAGCCATATATTTGTGTCTAACAAGAACCTGACAAGCCCTTCCTTAAGCAATTCTCCCCAATTGCATTTTTTTCTTAAATCTAAAAAGCTGGCTTGTTGTGACTACAAATATTAATCGATTCTGTAGTTTTGTTCAAAACTAATCTAATTACTTTCTGAATATATGAGAGGTTTTATATTTGGTATCTGTTCCAATGTGATTAAATACAAATTACAACAACCCGTGGAGAGAAATAAATCTAATTAAGAAATGCAATTGGACTTGTCAGACTCTTCTACCCTTTCTAAGCCAGACAATTTTCTTGGACAGCATCGGGAAATCAGGGGGTGGAGCTGTTCTGGCCAGGGCTTGGGTCTCGAGGCAGCTGTATCCTTTAACACCTACTTTTGATATTCTTTGTTGAGCATAAGGCTGGATTGGTGGCGCGGGCAGCGAATTAGTGCTCCCACAATGCTCTGACTCTAAAAGAGAAACCATCACCGTTTGGGATTCTCCAAAGGCTTTGGTGACAGTGCACTAAAGCAAACAGACCTGGGGCAAATAAGGGACAGCTTGAGCCTTGCTTGGAAATATTTATCCGACGCATGTTATCATATCTGAAATATTTGTCTTGAATCATTGTTCCTGTGCTCAAGCATGCAAATAAGAAACTTAGAAAGACGAATCATCAACGTTTGGAATCATTGCAGATTTTGGATCTTTAGAAGTATGTTTCAGAGCACACGGGGAAAAGGAATCATTACTTTCTTTCATATTGCAAGACATGTACATTGCCGATGATAGTGGCAGTGCCATAGCCCAGGTATTGCTTATTTACCATTAGCCTTTAAAGCCATGGAAATTGGAATTGGAAGCACAATGCTTGCCTGGCTTAGCTTATTTATCTGATGTAGAACCCAATCAGGGTCTCTGTCTTGCTTTACATCTGACTGTAGAATGATCGACTATTCCATGCAAAGGGCTTTACTGCCTCGTCCTGATTGCTCAATGTATATGTCTCAACCACTGCCAATGCTTATCCAGTCCTATGTCTTTATGTTGTGTTATGCTAATGACTCCTTTATCCTTCTGGTTTTGACCTGGATTCATCAGCTGCACTATTTCAGCGTCACATGGTGATTCTCATAGCCGTGATGGTACCGAAGATAAACAGTGGGGCAGTGTGTCTGCTCTCAGTACATTGTGTTCTGTCCCTCTACAGTGTCTCAAGTGAACATCTCACTAATGGCACAGACTACAAAATGTCTGTAAAATGGTTTTATCATTGTAATAAAGCGGGTTATTGGTTTAGAAGGATGAAAACCCCAAAGACAACAACCACCAGGTCAGGGTGAACCATAAGTCGCTAAATTAACCTGTGCTTAACCCTCTAGTACCTTGGCACAAAATTGTCAGTCTTAACTTTAAAAGCAATGTGTACGTTATTTATGCAGCACACAAACAGTAATACAGTGACATCACAACACATGAAAAACCCAAATGTAATGTATTAAAACAGAGTTAATGAGGATTAAACCAGATCAAAAAGCCAATTCTTCAACTTTTTATTAAATGTTGATTCAGACATTACAGGCGCAGCGCAAGAGTTTTTGTTTTCCAGGCAGTGAGCACCAGAAAAGAGAAAGACAGACCACTGTTTCTTGAGTGCTTAATCCCTGGCACCACAACCATAAATGTAATATTTTTTTTAAATCTAAAAAAATGCTAGTATGGGAGAATTTTCTGTGTGATGAAATCTGCTCACACAAGGTGGTTTGGGGTACCAGACTTTAACATTAGGGGCATATTAGGAGACCACACGTTCATGCCTGGGGAATATTGTAGCCAGTGCTTAGTTTGTAAAAAAAAGTAGATGCCAGGGCCCTTCTAAGGAGGCCATTACTGTTTGAACCACTTACTACCCTTGCCAGCCCTGCCAATGACAGAACCACCACAACTATTATATATATCATATCAAAAGACTTTATTCGATTTTAAGAAAAAAACCATAAAAGTTCTACAACACCATTGAAAATATAAAAACATGCATTTCATAACAATAAAAATATAATAAACACTCCAATAAAATACACAAAAAGATATAAATGTCAGGGTCAGTAATAAAATAAGGGGGAGAATAGCGGACTGCCAGTAATCGGGCGTACTATTACATAGCTGGTGGTTGATGGGCTGCCTACTGATATTGGGGGTTTATTAGTTTTCCATGAAATTTCTAGATCTCAGTGAGGATTTCGAAAAGCCTGCTACGAATGGAATGCATTCTGGTTTTAACATTTATAGATACAAGAGAGCTGGACGGACCTGTATAAAATTTAGCTTTTTTAAAAGGGGAGTTAAAAAAAACCTGCGAGGTGCTTAATAAAATCTACAGAAAAACATGAAGTGCAGCAGGTCCTGTGGAGATACACCGTCGCAGCCACAGGAGGCTGGCACTTGGCCTCTACAACCTCCTTTTGGAACAACAAGTAAAAGGTGAAAGTAATCAAAGCGTAACCTGGTTAATAAAAACCGCTCGTAGGACGACATAGGCCACAGAAGATATGGTTCAATAGATGGTGTTGTTTTTAGCATCACAAATCTACGGACGCTCGGTTTACACAATTCTACCCTATCTCTATTGAGCCTTTTAATAGAAATGAAAGACTTCTTTACAAATTCCACATCCGCAACGGTAACAAGATCAGGCTTAAAAAAAGGTCTGGACGCCCTAGCTCTTCAAAACATCCCTTTAAATATTTTAACCATGGAATGCGTAGCATATATTCGAGGCTCAGAACTTCTCTCAAGATCTGGTGATTAAGAACTAGGGGGGAGATTTATGTCGGACTTGCGCCACGTTTACGCCGCCGTTGCGTCACGCAACGGTGCGGAAACATGGCGCATCCCTGCGACCTATTTACAACGTGACGCATCTAGGCAGATGTGTCACGTTGTAAAGCCCTGCGCCACATGAAACCTGCGTCAGGTTTCATGTGGGCGTTCTGTCGCAGGGTGGGCGTTCCCTCGTAGGAAAGCCCCGTAAAACTGACGCAGTGAAATCTACAAGATTTCACTGAGTCAGTTTTACGACGCTGCTGGGTCAAATCCTTACGCCTGCTTGAAGCAGGCGTAAGTAGTGACGCACCACGTTATGTATGGGTGGACTCTGTACATTGCAGAAGTTGCGTCGCACTTGCGACGCTACTCCAGCAATGCGCCGCTCGTACACCACAAGATGCGTCACGCATCTGCCCTTCCTTGCACCATGGTGCGCCGCATTGTAAATGCGGCGCATCTATGGTGCCGCAAGGAGGGAATTGCGTGACGCATCAGTTCTGGCGCATCCCTGCTGATTTGCAGAGATGCGCCAGAACTCATAAATCTGCCCCTAGGTCTTTGTTTAGCCAAGTTTAAGCCAAAACAACAAGGGGCGCAAGGCCAAGATATCACAAATAAATGGTAACCCTGTTTCTTCGTAAACCACCAAATTTGAGGATCCTCAAGGCACCCCAAGAAGTTGTTTTAAAACATTATTCTCCACCACCTGGAGAGCATCAATTGCAGCATAGCCCCATAGTTCGCTCCCATAACTGGCAATAGCAACACTTTTAGCCTGGTATAATTTCAACAAGGCCGCAATTGGGCGCTTACCCATTTTTGTGGCAAAGTTGAAAATAGCTGCATTTGCCCTTATGACCTCCCGCTTTTTCCTCTGGATAAGGGTCCCCCAGTTCAAGTGGTCATCTAGTAAAACACCCAGATATGAGAATGTCGGGTCAAGGGCACTTTCTTGTCAGCCACTTTAAAGGGGTACTGTTTCTTGGGTCATATCCCGACCTGCATGATGTAGGATTTAGAGTTATTAATGGCTAAGTCACAATCGACCATGAAGCTCCTAAAGGTGTCAAGTAGCGTCTGGAGACCCCTTGCCGTCCTTGCAATGAGTACCACATCGTCCGCATATAGCAGGACGGGCAGTCCTCGCCGCCCAACATATGGAAAGTCAGTCCCTGTTTCTACCAAAGCCTTTTCCATGTCATTAATGTATAGATTAAAAATAAATGGGGGCCAGGATACATCCCTGCCGTACTCCCCTTTCAATTTTAAAATCCTTGGAAACCCGAAGATCATGGGCAAATCTGATATTGGCCTTGGTGTCCCTGTGCAGGTCCCCCAGGAAGAATACCAGGCCAGCCTCCATCCCCATGGCCCTCATGGATTGCCACAGTTTCCCCCGGTTGACACAGTCAAACACGGAGGAAAGATCCATGAAGGCCATGTAGATTGTACCTTGGCAGGCAACCGTGTACTTCCCCAAGATCATGCATAAGTTGAGGCATTGGGCTAGGGTAGAATGCCCCGGGTGAAACCCATATTGTATGTCTGCGATAATCTTGTTCTCTTTCACCCAGGAGGCTAGTCTATTCAATATAACCCCACCCACAACCTTTACAACAGAATTAATGAGAGAGATCGGTCTATAGCACAAAGTACTATTAGGATCGCCCTCGCCCTTCTTGAAAACCGGTGCAATGATTGAGGTACCCCAAGCCTCTGGACATCTGGCCATAACCGCTGCGTTTACCACAGCAACCAGAACTGGGGCCCAAAATAAAGGGTTAGATTTAAAAAGATCCGGCGGAATGCTATCCGGGCCAGGGGCCTTGTTACATGACAGCCCTAAGATGCCTTTCTCCATCTCTTTCTGTATGAATGTTACAGGGGTATTGGTAAAGATTCTTGGTTGTGCTTGTTTGAGATCTGTAGCACTTTTGAAAATAGATTTGAAATGAGACACCCATTCATCTTCTGTTATATTGGTGCCTAGTTCTTCAGCCCCGTCCTTCTCAAATAGCGGTTGATTAATAATGCCCCATAACTTAGAGCTACTGCCTAAAGTAACTGGCTCCAGTAATTCATGCCATGTTGCTTCCTTTAGTTCCCCCTTGCGAGTGGCCAGTGCCCGTTTTTATTTAATACGATGGGCACGAATCAGAGTTTGGTCTCTCGGGGTGGCTTTTAAGGCTTCCTTTAAATCTCTCGCGGCCATGGAACAACAGGAATCAAACCATCTAGGATCATGAGACATAATCCTGTGGGTGGGGGCACTTAACATGATGATACCATCAAAGGCCTTAAGAACACCGCCCGGGAGGGAGCAAGGAGACACACAGCATGCAATTTCAGATCCACAACCCACTTGTACCTTGCCATAAAATAAATCTGGTGATACCCGGGACAACTTTAAGCGGCGCCTTTCATCCGTAAGTCTCAGCATGCCAGGCGCTATCCCCCTGGCTTGACTTGACAGCAGTCCACCTCCGAAATTCACACAGATGGGGTTGTGATCGCTGAATACACTATCCACTATCCTAAACCCCCGAAGGTTGGACTGAAGCTCAGCCGAGATCAAGATATGGTCTGTAAAGGAGCTGTCCCCTCGTCCTTTAAATGAAGGGATGGACTGTTTACTAAGGGGGGCAGAAAAGGACATAGATGGTATCATGTCAAACTCACCATCACACTCCTACAAGTGTGACAATTCAGTCTATTCCAGGGCACCAACATCTATGGAGTGGGTAGCAGGAATTATTCATTTTTAATACATATTCAATTATTAAACTTCTGCTGTGTTCTTCTTAAAATTCGACATGCCATCGTGTTGTGGAATGTGATAACTGCCAGTGTGAGATTCAAGTGCTGATACTGAGCACCCGAAACCACTGGCTCAAATTAAGCACTATTTGTAGTGCTATTGACAAATAACAGTTGTTTAATTTATTGCTACCTTCTGCAATGGTATTCATGATCTCAATCTATTTTTTTATGAGTTTTATATAGTGTAAACTTGACCCGAAGGTATCAGGTATCAGAGCACTTTATATGAGCACCAGCTGCGTAAGTAACACATTCATTTTGGTTAGGCATGGGTAAATTAAATGATTTGCCCAGAATCACAGGATGTTGAGCGCCGTCGATGCTGAGACTCGAACCCAGTTCCCCAGATTTGAGGTTGACCGCCCTAGCCCTTAGGCCACATCCTCTCCCCAAATCATTGAAGTATGAAAGGCTGAGTGGACCCACTGGGATTAGAACCTGCAACCAGACTTGCGATTTATGTTCTGCTTCATTTAGTGCTATTTCACACATAATGCATTCTGACGTCCATTTCGAGCTCCAGTTTGAGCTAAGAGAACAGCGCTAGATGCCAGGAGTAAATTGGAGGAACATTCTACCCCAACAGCACATTTAGTGAGTGCGAGCAGCTGCTTATGCTTGCTATTCATTTTCTGTTACATTTAGCACTACTTTCTAGTGCAAAATTCATTCTGGTGCCCATTTTGTTGGTGAGGGGGCATTTTTGTGATTAGAAATACTGCTAAATACAGAATTACTCTTCTTTCATAATTATGCATAATCTTGCAGAATTTTTAGGCAATTCTGCTAATTATGCTACACTGTATTACACGTGTTAGGGCCACCTCTACTAGCAAGCGTAGAATAAGTTAATATCCAGGAATTCCAGGGGATGGATCTCATCCAAAAATAGTGACTGTGGAAGAAAAGGGGATTTCCATGAAAAACATATTTTTTCCACAAAGACGCAAACAAAAAAATAATGTGCAAATCCTTTTGTTTTGCTTCTGTTACGAAGATAGAACATGGCCTTGTTACATTTCTGTATGAATATTTGTATATGTATGTGAATAACACTGTGAGTCTGCAGAGCTCGCTGGTTCCCAGGACTACATCTGAAGTCCTTTGTGTAGTAACTCCATACACAAGATTATGTGGTTTCCAGTCTCTTAATTTCAGGTACATCATCACCATACAGTAACCTCCAGCAGAATGCCTACAACTGTAGGTTGAGATCAGCAGCTGGATGCGGGTGAATAAACTCCAACTGAATGCGGGCAAGACTGAAATCATTTTGTTCGGAAAAGCAGAGAGATGCTGGACGCAAGAGTGGTGGCCGGCTGAATTGGGAGCTTGCCCGGCCCCAAAGCTGGTAGTCCGCAACCTTGGAATTATAATGGACAGTGCCCTGTCTATGAAAAATCATGTAGCCAAGGTGACGGGCACCTGCTACGGTATAATGCGCGGCCTCAGAAACATCTTCAAATGGCTTCCGCTGGAAGCCAGGAAGCCGTTGGTTCAGGGCGTGATCATCAGCCATCTTGATTATGGTAATGCCATAATCAAGATGGCTGATACCACAGCCTGAATGAGGATCTGTTGGCAAAACTACAAACTTTACAGAATACTGCGGCCAGATTAGTGCTGGACCTGCCGCCTAGAACGGCTTCTGCACCATGTTTGAAAAAACTACACTGGCTCCCCATACGGCAAAGAAGTCAATTTAAGATCTTATGCCTGACCCACAACTCATTGTACAACAAGGGGCCCCGGTATCTTAAAAAAAACCTCAACTGGTATGTCCCCAAGAGGTCCTTAAGATCTAGCCACAAGTCCTTACTAACGCAACCCCGCGTGCGAACCTCTAGGTATGGGCAGCGCTCCTTTTCATATCTTGATCCGGCACTTTGGAATAAGCTGCCTCCTCACCTTCTCTCTATTAATGAGCATCAGCAATTTCGTAAAGCCTTGAAAACATGGCTTTTTCCTTAGCAGGGTTCCCCTGTCCTTTGCTTCGATGCTCGCTCTGTTTTTGTCTTTTCTTAGTCGGTTCTTATGCTGCAAGTGCCTTGAGACCTTGCGGTGACAAGCTGCGCTCTATAAAAACCTTTGACATTGACATTGACATTGACAACTGCCTCTTCCTAGAACGCAGCTAGGCTTTTCATTCTAATTACATCTTCAATGTCCTGAAAGCATTCTATTACAAAGAACATCACCACACTTTGCAAATTCCAAGACAGTAGCAAATGTATGTGAACCATAGGCACATGCCTACAAGTGTACGTGTCTGCTGGCAGGCATCTGGCGTGGACTATTCTCTGTTAATAAAATTCCACGTGTCGATCAGGTAGTTAGACTCACTTGATCGCACTAGTCTTTAATTTGTAGCTTATAAACCTAAGATGTTTTCTGGTGTTCCCATGAGTCAAGTGTCTCTTAGAGAACATAATCTCTCTTTTAGCATTACCTCCATTCGGTTGAAAATAGGCTTCTGCTGCAAGACTGCAGTTCTAACACTCTTTTGTTTGTGTCTGCATGTCTAAGTGATATGTGGGTGATGGCTCCACAACAAATTTAATTCCTAAACTTGTTTTTATAGTAATCACCTCTCTCCCTCAGCCAAAAGACAAATAGCTATATTTAAAAGTGAACAAGTGAGGACTGTAATCAAACAGTACGTCCTGATAGGCATGTCTAGAACTTGCAGATTAAAACACGTGTTAAGCCCAGGGCAAATGTGATTTTAAGAATGTATAGCATCTCCAGAAATAATTATAAAACTTATGTCCATGTCCACCAATGCTCAAGAAGATATTCATCGAAATACTCACCCGGCAGCTTAAACCAAAGCAGAGTGTTTGGCACCAGAGAAAATTGTCACAGTGGTTCCAGGAAAACAATCATGCCATCTTGTGAAACTTCTCAATACCAAGAGGCAGAGTTCATGTCTGACGCCACGGCTGGAAGTCATATGAACCAGCAGTCCCCAAAAGAGGCAACCTGTAAGGCTGGCAGCCACTATGTTACATTGGTGCTGGCTATTATGGCCAACGTCTAGTGACATCCGGGAGAAGCGGCAACAACATCATCCTATTTGTACACGGCATTGGTCAGCGGCGCCCAATGTCAGCGGCAGGGATACCGTTGAACAAAGAAGGCATTGATTGGGCTCACATACTGGATTTGAGAAGAGCGCAGATCCAGACCAAAGCTTCTGGGTCCCGCGTGGTAGTTGGGCTCCTCATACTGTCATATGAGTATTGTGAGCTCATGCCCAGCACAATTTTTATCTTTATGTTATGCATGTAACATTTCCCAAAGTTTCCATGTGTTTCTCGGGATATGGAATGCGGGAGTCCTCTATCTCCTTGTCCGTCAATCCATATCGTGGGCAAATCTCCAGCTTGGATCTTTATGACATGTTACTGCACAAACCACCAGAATCCCCTCAGTAGCCTGCTCACTGCCATGAAACCTGCCTCGCCTTATTCCAAGCGAGATGTTTGAGCCAGGCTTTTTAGCAGGTGATTTCTGTCAAGTGTCCGTGTTATTGAAGAAATCGTGCATTGGCCCTGGGACATTTATCATTCTAGCCTCTCTCTTTCTACCGAAGCGTCTTTATTCCAGGTAGCATTTTTTAATGCTGGTAGATATGTTACACATTTTCCAGGTGTGTACATTAAAACCTTCTTATTTTTTAGCTTAGCCTTTCTGATTTGTCATTATTCTATCACGTCATTATGGCTGCTTTACTGTAGTCCATTAAATCGTTTTGCGTCGTTTTAGTGAAAGTGAGTTACCAATTGCAGTGAAAGTATCAAGAGATCAATTAATGAAGGAGAACCATAGTGCAGAAAATTCACTAGCTTCAAAATGTCTAGATGAGTTATTAAATGTTATATATAATTGGTCAGTGAACCTTTAAAGGTGAAACTAGCACACTAGCAAGCCTTGTGGAATACTATATGTATTAAATAATTTTAATTAGGCACCTGGTGGATTTAAAAGTTAGGTCGGAAAAATACAACACAATTATCCAGTTGACCACACTTACAATCAAATCTATATTTTCAAAGTATTACAATAAAATACACTAGCCTGGGCGACTACTCATGCTGGATTTTGGAGTAAAATATGAATAAATAGTTGCAAATGCAGACAAGGATTTCTCCAAAATATAAATAAGGTGTGGAAAAATGTTATCGAACTGTTGGAGATGCAGTTGTGGAATTGCATATTCCATGTCCCAATGCATATCTTGCTGCTGTATCTGTACATGTTGATTAGTACTGGTCCAATGCTAAAAGAAGTATGACATTTGTTCCTATCTACTTATGCCTACGTGTGAATTACATGTCCGTTTGTTCTAATTCACAAAGAATACAAGAACCATTGTTAGGTATAGGTAAGTCAGCATTTTAGCAGACGTTAGTTTTTGGCGAAAACTGAGGTTTAGATCAAAAACTAACATCTGCTAAAATGCGCTGGCCTCTTTGTAAATATCGCGATGAACATCTAGCGATATTTTACAAGGCAGTCTGCCAGGGGTACGCCCAGTGACGCCCACTTTGCATCTCATTAGAGATGCAAAGCGAGGTGTCGGAAAAACGGGTGCTAACATGCGCTAATGCATGTTGGCACCAGCTTGTAAATAGGGCGATGAAAATATTGCCGTCTTATCTGCAAAAAGTTCAGCTAAAGCGGCGATACTGCCCTTGTTCATATGCCCCCTCATGTTTCTGCCTTACACGTTGAACCCTTTCTATACTACATTCCGTAATATAAGAGCCCAGAACAGAAATATTCATGTGAAGGAAGGAAAAAAAGCCTTCGGAGAATTTGGATAGCATATTTTTCAGTCCACGTTGCCTTGAGGCGATGACTTCAGGATTACATCACAACACACCCTTTAAGAACATTATGCATTGCTTTGTCACAACCACTGAAATTCAGGAACAATTTGCATCTTTTGGTAGTTGTTTGTTTATTTGCCAGCAGGGCCCTTTAATACATTAATAATGATCACTTTTTTTATCGGGAGTTGTTTTGAACAGGTATGGGAATGCATATTATAGTCATAAAATCCAATACTTTAAATGCATTACAGGTACTCAGCCCATGAATAACAAAGTGGACATTCACATCTTTGTTTTTTTATGAAATCCATGCCTTTCCTATATGTTACTGGGCTGTGAACAAATGCTAACATGGAAGCACGGGCGTATTGTATTTCAGGTTTACAACCAGTAGCTATTACAAAGGCAAATACCCTGTCTATGGCAGCCCAGTTGATTAAGCTGAATGGCAGAGGGAGACTGCTTTTGATTGGATTAGCCCAGTAACAAGCTCCAGCACAGTAGATCACAATGTTCTTCCCAGTCATTTGTATGTGCAGATAATAATTCAGGATACTTTATTTCCTTGACATTAAACTGGATATCTTTGGCACGGTACTACCCCAGACTTTTTGCCTTCACTACCCTGTTTTTGCTGAAGCTGTTTTTGTGAGAATTAGAACTCTGTTCACGTAATCCCTCCTAACCTGTGTGAAAGTGCTCTCTCCCATTAAACTTGGTAAAAGTGGTACACACCTAATTTGCAAATTTTATTTACTTATAAATACCTACTAAATGGTACTACATGTGCAATGTAAATTAAATGCTACTAGCTGGCTGATGCAATCCCACACATTAAAGTAGTGCTGTAAAGCATTTCTCAGGCCTGCCACTGCACCCTGTACTACAGTTTTAAATTGCCAGTTTGACCTAGCAAAATAACCAGTTTGCCAGTCCTAATCTGTCGTATTAAATATGTATATGTGACCCCTAAGCTGGGCTCTAAACGCTCATAAGGCAGGGGGCACAGTATTTAAAACATAGGACACGTGTATTTAAGTAAAAATCTTTTAAAGTTGGTTTTCACTATAGCAAGGTTATCTCTCTCATAGACCAACGCAAGGTTACCTTATTTCACGTGATAAGTAATAACCAGTTTGGGAGCAGAGAGAGAATGACTTGAAGTGTCATTTAAAATCGCCTTTAATGGTACAGTCATATTTTAATTTACTAATCTGAAATTGACACTTTTATAAAGTTTGCTTTCCAACCTGAACAAAAAGTGCCTTTTTGCCAGTGTTCAGGTTCACATGACTGTAAAGGCTCTTCTGTGGTATGATGTGTACTCCTTCCAGACAGGGAATGAAAGAATTTTGGGTATGGTCAAGAGTGTACCTCTCCTGGGCAGTATGGCCTGGGGGTTGCACTTAGCCTTACTGGGCTTCAAAGGTTGCCCTGAGGGCTGTTCCTACCCCTTCAGGACTTCTGAAATTGCCTGCAAATGCAGCTGACACCTGGGGCTACTTGCCCTTAGTCACCCTAGCCAGTATGGAGTCAAATTCTGGGGAAGGGGCAGACGTGACCAGATCTAGTTTAGGGGCAAAAAAGAGGGAGACCCCACACACAGGCTGGCATTGAGCATAAAAGTGGCCACCCAGAACCTCTCATCAGAACACTCCTGTACCTGTGGAAGCATCAGAAGAAGGACTGTCCTGCTGTCTGAATAAGGAAGAATGGACATGCTAGCCTTGAACCCAGGATCCCCAAATGTGATTCAAATGGTCAGTTGGCTGACCTACTGTTCGAGCCACTGGGACTTAATAATCCTACCTGAGCCCTGCTGCTGACTTCTGCTGGAGTGAGTCCTGATACCCTAGAGGTGCCCCACCTGGTACTGAACCCTTGGTTAGCATCAGATTGTACTCCCCTTACCTTCAAAATGCAAAGTCTGAACTAAAGGTTAAAATCCAGATGTTTTGAGCTCTTCGGAACCACAAGTAGATGCTTCTCTTCATTATTGACCACCTGCGTCACCTGCCTGGGTGAACCTCCAACAGAGACCCCCTCTTCTTGACAGTGACAATCTATGTCTCCCACCAACTTGAAGCTCCATATTTGACCTTCTTTTTGCACGGACAACCATCTCCTCATGACTCACGCAAGGTTCTGGCTGAGGCTCTGTGAGAAAGTCAACTTTAAACTGGGACAAAAATGGTCCCTATAACCGCCCCACGCTTCATTGTGGTGGCCCTGAACTTTTAGCTGTGACCCACTCCAGCAGGACCATTCACCCACAAGTGGAGCTTGCTTCTTTTTTGGTGCTATTTTCACCTGAAACTTTAAAATACGTAACTCTGGTCCAGGTTGCTGGATTTTTTTCATTTTGGGGTCATTTTATTTTTTAAATGTTCTGTAAATTGGTTTGGAATTTATATTTTGGTGTCTTTCCACATAAATATTGTTTGAGGGCTGCATAAATACTTTACACATTGCCTCTAAGTTAAGCCTGACTGTTTTTGTTACAAGGTCCCCGAGGGATAAGAGCAGGTTTATTTAGTGACTTTTGGGGTTTTTCCCTTACAACCGACAAGCACGCCACATCACAGATCTGCATCGGAACCACCGCTGTGTGAGGCAACCTGGATGCAGGATCTCAGAGCTCCTCTGCACCAATACTATGCAGTTCATCGTTGATGCAGGACCTGTCATTGCAGTCCCACAGCTCTTTGGTACTGCTGCTCTACAACGTTTCCTTGACACAGGACTTCGCATTGCAGCCCCATGGAACAGCCACTGCAAGAATCATCCTTGTCATAAGACCTTGCAGCCACAGCTGCTCGACACATCCTCGGCGTGGGAACTCACAATGCTCCGCAACCAGGATTTAAAGTACTGTGTTCAACAGGCCTAACTTTGTCCTTCTATCTGGCCTGTGCTCCATCATAGTTGGCCTGAACGTTGTCTTGGTCCAGCACGACCAGATAACCACAGTTTCATCTTTGTACTTTTGAGTGCTATTTTTATATAAATCATATCGCTGGTTTTATTGATTGGATGTTTGGAAACTCTGCTCTTAAACATTTGAGTTTAGTTACTCGTAAGTCTTTTATTCATGTGTGCTTGATCAGTGGAATGAAACATCTACAGCACACAGGGTTTGAATCCTCTATGTTCACCAAATCTCCCAATTAATACTTGCTGGAAAATTCAGTAATTATGCCATTTCTATGGGTCGTTCAGTCTTTTGACAATAATAATAGGGAATAACTAGTGTCAATAAAGTTCCCTACACTATATACAGCACCTTCATGCTGCTCCGCCACATCGTAAAATGATTATCTCTCCTTTCCTAGGGATAAATTGTATTACTTATTTTGAAATAACGGTTGTTTAGAACCCCAAGTAAATAATGAATTTATCACACATTCTCATGCTAAATATTATCCATTTGTAACACTCAACATAATTGTGATTTACTTCCAGAACATTCGTGGGTGATAGTCACCACTATTTAGATTTACTATTGCTAAGCAATTGCATATGTTACTGCAGTTAAATAGAAAAGGATCTGATAGCATGAAAGTAACCATTCTGAATGCATAAGTATGGTGTGGTGTGGTGTACCTATTTTGTGACCATTCCGTGGGTCACTGTCCCTCTCTTTCTGTCTCTGTCTCTTTTTCTTATGCATTGTTTTCTTTTTCACACATGTTGGTGACATAAAAAGTGTAGGATTAAGTATTGTAATTGTTCTCTTGCATCATTTAGGAATAGTCCTAGGAGCATGAGCTATTTATTGAAAATGCAATTGTCTCCCCTCTTACAAGCAGCCAGCTTATTTCCTCTCCATGCTGCAAGGTCCCTCTTCTAACACTTGTCCATTGGAAAGTGTTTAAGAGATGTCGCCTTTCTTGGCTTTCCCCATTTTTAGGTCTCGCCTAGCGCGAAAGCGCAAAAGAGCTGCCATCGCTTTGTGAGGCATGCAGTATACACTATAGTGGAGGAAGCTCTGTTTAAACTCCGCCCACTCTCCACCCATCTTTAGGATCGGCTTAGATCTTATATGCTGCCTTCTGATTGGTTTTTAGCTTGCTAGTCCCTCCTCCTGACGGCCATGTTCTGAATTGTATCCTTCCAGGGCTATCAGCCCTTTACTTTACAAACAATTTGGTTGCCATGGCTCACCCCCTTCCCTTCTGCAGTCCATGACTTCTAGGTCCACCCCCACCCACCCCTGCGCTCCCATTCAATGCAATAGAATTCGCGTAAATGCGGGTTCTATTGCATTGCAAATGCTTGTTTTTAATGTAGTTCCTCCAAATGTCAGCAGCAGTTGCCTGTTTGTGGGCGGCAGCGTTCATCACTTCCGCTTCGCTAGAGCTTCCCTGGAGCCCACACCTTCCTTTAAATATACATTTTAAAGCAGCTGCCCGGCAGACATGAAAGCGAAAGCGCACACAGCATGCTCACTATAAACACAGCACTTCCTGTTTGTCCAGAGCAGCAGTTGCCTGTTTTTGGGCGGCATCGCGCGTCACTTCCTCCTCGCTAGAGCTTCCTTTGAGCCCACAACTACCTTTAAATATACATGTTACAGCAGCTGCGTGGTAGTATCGAAAGCGAAAACACGCACAGCGCGCTCAACATAAACACAGCACTTCCTGTTTGTCCAGACGTTTGATGCATATGCCTTCTATGTACGGCATTGCGCTAATGGTGAACATACATGTGACATACTTCCACACAAGGAAACAGCCTCAGATTTTACTTTTGGACGCCGGTTGTGTTTTGTCATGTGTCTTGTGCGTTTTTTTAAATGTGAAGTTTATTGCTTCTAGGCACGTAGAACCATTGCATGCTTGCAATTTGTATGGATTTGTGGTGGGTATGAGTTTGATTTTTAATTCAGCTTACTGATTGGAAGAAGGTAAGGCATGTGCTCTTGTTTGAATTCATTAAAACCTGGTGCCCACAGCTTAGGGTGTGTCACGTAAAGATAGATCGCAGTTATCCTTCAGTTTCCATTCACTTTAAGCTTTGTTGCCACTATCATTGGCTTTGATTTATATTTCTTTTTCATGTGTAGGACAGTACCTTATACACTCTCGGTGCTTCCGCTCTCTATCTCTTTGTGCTCACCGACGTGTTGTTACTAAGCCCTCTTGTTTCTCTCTCCATTCCGCAGCATGTACCCATCCCTCCTTTCATTCCCTGATGTTCTCATTATGCCTTTGTCACGTCACCCCTTTCACCCTATCATTGCCTTTTCTAACCCTTCCCTTACGTTTCTTCCCCACTGTTCTACCTTTAGCTCCGGCTTCTGCGTCAGCTCTTGCATTCTCTTTCCAACCACTCCCTGCGTTTCTCTTCACCTGCAGCTTCACCCTCTGACATTGCGTCTCTTTCACTGCTAGTTTATCTCGTCCTACACAGTTGCTCTCCTCCGCTATTACCCCACTGCATCAGTCACTCTTGTTTTTCTCTCTGTCGTTTTCGTTGCTCTCCCCTCATGTGTTTCTACCCTTCCCCATTTGCCTCTCCTTTTGCTCCCTCACTGCTGTTTCTCTGTCTTTCCCTCTAGTCCGCAACGGTATTTTTTTTGCCAGTTTTATATAGCGCAAAGTCAACCCGAGGGTATTGGAGCGCTTTACATGAGCACCAGTTCCAAAAGCCTCTGTGCCACTTCGCCACATCTTCGCTCACCTTCTCTCTACTTTTTTCCTGCCAACTCTCCGTCTGCTGTTTCCCTATCCTCTGAAAATTCTGTGACCTTGTCTTCCCTGCTGTTCCTATGTCTTCCCTATTACTGTACTTTCCTCCCATCCCTGGTGCCGACTATCTCTGCTGTTTCTTGCACCCTCCCTGTGCTGCTTCTTAACCCATCCTCTGTTAATTCGCCCCCTGTCCTGTTGCTCTTCCTTTGGCGCCCGTCATCTGCTCTCGGTCTCCTCTGCTGGTACCCTTTGCGTGTCCTCCTAAGTGTGCCATTTGATTAGTAGGAAAAGGCTTCAGGGACATATCAGGTGGCGTATTGTGTTTTCTTTACCTTGGTGTAAGCGTTTAGTTAAGGAGGAGTGGCAAGGGAAGTGCTACTGGTTGTGTGTGTACTCGGGCTAGTAGTTGAGCTACTGTGTTGTTGTCTATCTTGTGCTCACTGCTCACTCCTATGTCAGAAGAGATCCTACCAGATATACGAGATGACAGTAAGAGGGCTCTTCAACGTGAAAAAAGATGGGGTGATGTCCAACTTCCATATGTTGATTACGAGTCTTTCCTGGGACCCTCCTCAGTTTTTACATTCCTGTAGGTGAAAGGTGAACTACATGACGCCATATAGTGCTTGTGCAGGGGAGGGCCGCGGCACCTTCTTTTATATCTGGTAGTCCCCCACAAAGGCTGAAATATTCTGGAGGAAGTTGGATTGGGGTTTTTTTTTAGAATAGAATGACCTTTCCTGGCAGAAGTGATCTTTTTGTGATATAGATTTAATACATTCCCTGATGTCATTTTATGGTAATAATGGGGAAATCCTTAATAGCTGTTGGTTTCTTTTTAAAGTATTCATTGATGAGCACAACCTTTTCTTTTAGGGCTCATTTACGTATGTCTCTTTTTATCCCTGGCAGAATTCTGTAGCAGTCTTCGAGACATATAGGATGAGTAATACTTATATCCATGGAGTAAGCTTTGGCTCAACCCCAGGGGACTATATCTCTCACTGCAGCTACTTGCTTTTTGAATGTATCCTCCCACCATCAATTGCAGCCATTGCATGTCCATCCTTTGTCCTACTAGCATTGCATACTGAAACAATCCTTTCTATAGATAAATAGGACTGTAAAAAAGGCTGCCTTGCCACCACACCTTCAGCAGGTCTGCTACCCAGGACTATAATGGAGACCACGGAGCCCTAATTATAGTCTTGCTTTTTGGGTCAGCTGCCCAATCTGCGAATCAGGTAAAATGTGGCAAATCTCAGTTATACATGAATAACTTTTGGGGATTGCGACCCTTACAATTGATAGTACAAATAGGGATTCTGAAATTGTGGAAGTTTAAAACAATGGTAAAATGGAACACAGTTATAAATAGGATTATATTGAGATACGTAGTGATCGACATCAATGAGGCCATTAAAACAGTATAGAACTCCATAGTAATTTCTAGGGAGTGCTCACAGTTTAGTGACATAGAGTCAAATAACCTTTAATTTATAATTCACAAAAGTGCACTTTTTGGTTGTAGCTGCTGCTTTTCATTTTATGCGGCTCTAGCAATAGTATTCAAAGAGCAGAATGATAACATAATAAAAGCCTTTCCCAAAGAAATGAAATCTATCTTCTGCGCCTTGGGACCAAGAACTGAGTGATTCACAGCGTTTTCAGCACTGCTGTGTAATAATGAAAAATAAAGTACTCCCTGCAGAAAACCTCGCCTCGCATTTAAATATCAACGCAGGCATATGCTCCGAGTCTCAATCTATCCAGAAACCAGATATATATTTCAACCCACTGTGATTGCTGCACACCTGCTACTCATCGTAGCTCTCAATTTAGTGGCAAAAATGACAATCCTTCAGCAACGACACCACTACAGAAAAAAGAAAATTGCTAGAAAATATATGAAACAGCCAAAAAAAAGTAGTAGAATGTCACTGTAGCTGGGATGAGATCATGCACAGCCTTGTCGTGGATGGATCTTCGGCCATTGCTCCAAAACACTGGTGTCTCCTTAGCAGCCTTCTGGTGACCAAGGTCTACTGTCGGTGGTGGGCTCAGACACTGACACTATCCACATGTCGCGAGTTACAGGGGTTTGATGGAAGGTCCTTACATTCAGAAGGTGCCTTCTTGAAGCAGGTTGTCAGCAGCATTGATGCCCACCCCTTGTAGAGCGTTGTACAGGAACGATATGCAGAATACATTAAAAGGAATAACATTTGGCGTACAAAGAATGCTATATGCAGTGTTCTCATTTAGCACCAATAAAACGACTTGAGGTTGAATATTACTGAAATGCTCCATTAACGATCCTTGTATGGCCCCGTCTGTAATACTGTTAGTACATGTAACACCAGTGCCATCTATCTTGAGAGGCCAACAGACCCCTAGGAGGCACACCAACAGTGTGCCAATAAAAGGTGGCACACTGTTGGTGCATCCCCTTGGAGTAGTCTTCAGGAAGCAGCGAAAGCGGTCCGATGCCCCCTCCCCTGAGAATCACCCTGCATGCGGGTGCTGTCGACACTGCCCCCATCTGTAGTGGGAGCCTGTCCCCTCTTTGAGGTACATGTGGCTGCCTCCTGCCCGCAGTATGGAGCTGCTCTGTATTTTACTGAATAGGCTGCCCCCAGAACATCCAAGATTTCACGGCTGCCCTGGGGACAGCACATTAATTGTAATAAAGTGCACCATCACTGTTTGCAACCGACGCACCTGATTAGAGGTAAGCTGTGGCACAAACAGGGACAGTACACCCCTTACATAATACGGGACCTGGCTCATGGAGTTCAAAGCATCTTGACTCACAGATACCAGTACTGTAATTATTGGGTTGATGGGGTGGAAGGAACAGCTCAGGTGCTGCTCACATTTAGCTTCCGCTTCACTACAGCACACACCATGGAGCAAAAGGTCAGCCCACTTTATCCGTTTGCTCCTTTCATTTTGTGTGACAGCACAAAGCCTGTGTACATAATTCACATTCACTTAAAAATCGTTCCTCTCTCATCAGTGACAGAGCTCTTTCAAAGTGTACTTTTAAAAAAATGTTATTGTTACATATTGTCATTAAGAATGGCTGTTGACTTTGCCTGAATTTGTGGTGCTCAATTAAATGGTAATTTACATTCTGTCTCTTTTTGAAAGTCCTAAACTGACATTGTGACAGTGTAGATGCCTGCAATATGCCTGCTGACTTTGATGCACCTGAATTCACCAAAATGCCTGGGCTAGCTTAGGTGACATCACCTGCCGTTTGACCTTCAATTTCACTCAGACACGCTTACACACGCACACACATTGACACTTACACACACTCTCTCACACAAACACACTCTCACGTGCAAGCACATACACAACATACATTTAAAAGCATATTTTACTTACCTCAACTGCCATGGAAGGTGATATTCCAGTTAATTGTACTGCATTTGTTATCACGCTTATGGTGAATAATATATTAGTATAATAAAAACGAATCGACAGAAAACAAAGAGGGGCGCCCTAACTGATTTTCATAAGGACGAGCTGCCACTGTGTTGCTGGCACTGATTTCGCCACCTCTGAGGCCAGCGGCCGCAGAGGCAGTGGCATGGATTACTAGGGGCAAGTCAGGCGTTACAACTGCATCCCCTGTCGACCCCTAAATGAGGTCCATGATTGTTTGGGTGAAAATGTAATCTTGTCGCCTAATAGTAAAATGGCTGCCACACTTGAAATGCGTTTTCTTTTTAAAATAACTTGCAACACATCCACCTCAGTAAATGTTTTTGAGATTGGAATTTTTTTGTGGCAAGCATGTGGTGGCCACATTTAGGTTACAACATTAAATATGTGGTATCCCTTGTCACTCCTTAGAGAATGGTGAAATATAAAGAAAACAGTACACATAATTTTTCTTGAGGATAAATGTTTCCCTCCTTGGATAACAATAGTAGCAGCTAATTAATGACTGCTAACCATCAACCGAATTGATTTGTAAATGAAATCAGTTCTTATTTTCCACATTTCACTACAGCTCAAGCATAACATGTTCAGTGCATGCATGGGGCCACATTAAAATATAAGTGTATTTATGATTGTAAGAGTCAGTTGATCAGCTTACACAAATATATAAACAAATATATATTGTTTGCTCCAAAGACAAAGCCCAGGCTCGTATATTAGGGCTTTCAATTCTCACCATTATAATCTATGCACCAGCCATAAGGTAATCAGTAATTGCTGTATGGTCACTTCCAAACAGAGGAATTCCCTGCTAGCTCCCCACTGTATGCACATTAGTTGCTACAGTTACTGGTAAATGAAACAAGCATTGGCAAAGCCAATAGAGTAAACGTTTGCAGACCTATTGGCTTTGCCAATTGTAGGTTTGCCTATGCCATTTAGCATATGCAAAAAAAGTTATTGCTGATGCTGAATTGCATCAGTTAAAAAATGTTTTTAAAAAGTGCAATGATACATGTGTCATTTGGCATGTGCATGAATGCATTATGATGCTTTAAGATGGAGCCCTGGTTGATTACAACAAGTGGATTGGTCCACCTGACAGGTTTGAAGTCCAAAAGATTGAAAACTTTTTTAAGTACCACTCCATATTTTTAACACCGTTGGCATATAACAAAATATATGTCCAAATACCTTGATTACACACTCAAAGCATTTCTTCCTGCATAGCAGTTCCCATGTAAAAACGTATGGTTTTCATATAATGCATGTAGCTAACTCTGTTGTCGCCTAGCTACGCCTAGCCTAGCCTTGCCACAGCCCGAACAATCGAGCGCAGAGCCAGAGCACAGAGAGTCAGACGCCGGTCACCAGCCGCAGGGAAACTAACGGCGTGAGAGACACCGTGCGCCCTACGGAGGGGTAAAAAGCTTGGAGAGACATTTCTATTGTGCGCTTGTGAAACCCCCTCGAGACACCCCCCAGCCACCCCTCAGCCCCCCAGCCTCACGGAAGGAAAATAGCGGGGGAATTTGCAAGGGCACCGACTGGAGCCTTCGGCGTTGCCTGGATCCAGCAGAGGCACGCCAGTCAGCGGTGCTGCAGCGGGGGGGGGGGGTTAGGTATTGTTAGGTACTGTTCGGACATATGGTTTGGACATATGGTTATCGGGTCAGCAATTAAGAAAGCACCTGAGGCACGTGGGAAGTAAGGAGCCAAGGAACGAAGGTGCAATTCCAGTATCTAGGCTACGAGAACCCGGGTATATAATCTGGGTAGCAAAAAGGGGAGCAATTATCCCGAGCACAGGGAAAAGCAGGAGAGACACCCTGTGAGAGGACAACAAGTGCGGCAAGGCAGGCTGGCAGATACAAGGCACAACAGAGGTAAGTGAAAGAACTTGCGTATCCTTACAAGTCAATTTTTAACAAAATTGTGAAATTATTTATAGCAGCTCTGCAGATAAAGGCACTATAAACCTAAGAGATGGCCCCGAAAAGAGGGCAAAAATTGCGCAAAGACGAAAGCCTAGGGAAGAGTAAGGTAATGGAGGGCTCAATATCACCGGAAGTGAGCCAGGAAAGCCAGGCCTCTGGTATGGACAACATCAAGGGGCGATGCAAGAAAAGAAAAGTCAAAAGGGCAACTAAAAACGTCCCGCAAGCAAAAAGGGATTGTACTTCAACAACTGCAAAACAGAAAGATAACACAGCATTCTCCAAATATATAAAGGATTTTGTAGGGAAACACTACAAATCTATAGAGACAGTAATAAACTAGTAACACGAGGAAGACGAGGAAGAAAATGGCGCGGAGGTCAGAGAAAAGACGGGGGTAGAAGTGGTGAATCAGATAAGGGAAGAAATGGGAGAACACCCCGAAGAAGAACCCTCTGACACAGAGGAAGGAAGGGAGGACCCCATATTGATAAACCTTACCCTTCTGAGCCAAAATCTTCAAATAGCAGCGCCTCGTCTTTCATCATCTCCAAAAATGTTCTCGTTGCAAACCTTGGAAGATGAAGGGCAAAGGGGAAATGAAAGTCAGAGTCCGAGCTATGTCTGGGGAGGCGTTCCAGATCAACCCCTGCAACATCAAATTGCCCAAAAAAAACTAGCACAGCAAGACATTATAAAAACGGGAAATCTTGCAAATCCAGAAAGAAACAACCCACAGGACTCGGATCTCTCTGTAACACCCACATCATCTTTGATGGAACTAATACTGTTGTTACAGAAGACATTACAAGGAATTCTAGAAGTAACACTATCAAATAATGGAGTGTTGAAAGCTCAGAAAGTGTACTTAAAAAAGATTGAAGAGGAACTGGTGGGGATTAAGAGTCAAATGCCAATTATGTTAAGACCAGTAGTTACCCCCCAGCCTATTGAAGAAAGTGTAGAGAATGAACCTGCAGAGGCAGACGTGGAAAATCTAGTAGTTACACCCCAACCCGTAGAACAAAGTATAGTAAATGAATCTGTAGAGGTATCAGATAATGTATATATTTCCAGACGCCCAATGTTGATAAAAAGGCGTGGTGTGTATGCAGTGGCCCCCATTAGGAATAGGGTTGGTAAGAAGCGGGCCCTGAACTTAACCACAAAGAGAAAAGGGAAGAAACCAGAGGGGGAGGCACAATCAGGCCTAAATGCCTCCGCACCGATTTACGTACCGATCAGACCCCCGCAATTAGAGATTAAAACAACAAAGACCCCGATAGTACCAAGGAAAAATTGGAGGAGTAAGGAGTTGAAGGAGAAACCCACAACATCTCACACTGTAAAGCAGAAAGTAAGGATATCCTTAGGACAACCCAAAAATTACCTTAGAGTCGATAGCTCCCAATCACGAGTACTAGCAGGAGTGGAAAGCAAAGGGTTGCCACCTGGGAGAACACAGGGTAGACAGTCAAAATACGAAACTCCCAAAACATTATTAGAGGTGGATAAAAACAAATGTATATACTTGGAGCAGTTACAGGCTGTGAAAATGGGAAAGTTGATTAGAAAAACGAACCCCTTAAATAGGGCACAGATTCTGACCGCATTCGCCAAATGCAGTAGCCTGAGCGGGATCAGCACAAACGATCTAAGGCAAATCGGATTTGTAGAAAAGAAAAATGGTAAGGAGATAACTAAAGTGTCACTTCACTCAGACCTGGTAAAAATGGCAATTCTAAAAGCTACTAGTGAGATAAATCAACTGGGAATAAGGGTAATCCCAGAGAGGGAAGTAAAAATCCCCACAGGTAGCACCTTTCTAAAAAACCACGCAGATCTAGGGAGGAGACAAGTGAAGTGATATACTGATAAAGAAGAAAACCGTAGCTGCATGAACATAGTAATAAATAATACAGGAAATGATGCCTCATGGGATAACTGGTCTCTATGTAGTAGCTATGTGGGATACCCCAACGAGAGTTATACGGAGGAAGGGGCAGAAGAGGGTGGCTTAAGTGAGGTAGAATAGGATGGGGGGGAGCCGCACTGTCTAGGTCTCTTAACATGGAATGTAAATGGTCTAGGCAATGAGCTAAAGCGAGAATATATAAAGGAAATAGTAAATAAAGTGGAAATTGCCTGCCTACAAGAGACCTGGACATGCGACGAAACCCCACTCATCGAGGGATATCTACAATTGAGTCACCCGGCCACGAGAAAAAGGTTTGGCCGCCCTTCGGGGTGATTAATGACACTGGTATCAACAAAAGTTCTGAGAGAAGTAACATCTTTAAAAATGAAATGTAAATGGGCACAGGCTTGTAGACTAGAATTGATGACCTTGGAAATGAAATACAAAATGTTGACTGTGATGAATGTATACATGCAGTGGGATAATGGAGCAGAGTATGAGAGTGAGATGGGATATTTTAAAGAGGATGTCGACCTTCTACTAGAAAAATATGCATTGGATGTATTGATAATTATGGGGGATTTTAATCATAAACTAAACCCAAAGAAGGCCGACCTTTGGAATAGAGAACTGGTAGAGGTGTATGGAATAAACCACGCTAGCTTCCCAGTAGGTGAGACCTCGAAACAGGAAGCGGAATTAGTACATTTCCTAGGGGGTAGGGGTCTCCAATGTCTGAATGGTAGAATGAAGACAGATTGCCCAGCAGGGAAGACCTTTAAAATAGGCTTACAGAATTGCCCAATCGACTACATATTTATGCCAGCCTGGAATTTCCCTCAAGTACGGGACTTCAAGATAGAACAAAATGAAGTGAGCGACCATAATCCATTGTATTTAACGATATTTGGGGGAAGAAAGATGCCTAGAGAAAAAGTGATCCCACAGGATGTTGAGTACCCTAAACGTGTAACGACACGACTTACAGAGGAATACCAGGAAAAACTGAAGGCTATGCAAATTAAAGTTGAACCAGAAAAGTTAGAGAATAAAAACCTGGAATAGTTCATAGAGAAGATAGCCCAAGTGGTTCAGTGTCTAAGAAAAGAATTAAAAAAGGATAAAAAGAATAGCTCAAAACCCCCGTCCAGACGAGTAAAATGGTTCTCTGTCGAGTGCCAATCTAAAAAAAGGGAGATACGGGTAGCACAAAGAAGGCAAAAAAAAGAACTTCACCCAAGAGAGACAGGAACGTATAAACAAGTTGAAAAGAGAATTTAAAAAATGGTAAATGATGCAAAAAGGTCATATAAAGAGAATTGCTGGTTAAACCTGCTAGAAGCAATTGAAGGAAAACATTTACGACAATTCTGGAAAATGGTAAAGGCAGCAGTTGGCCCAACAGATGGAGAAATGAAATGTGTTGTCAGTGAGGCAGCCTGGGAGGAGAATATACGGGAATTGTATGGGGTACGAGCTCCTCGAGACCAGGTAGAGATCCAAAAATGGCAGGAAATATCAGAAGACCTTAAATCTGAGTTTAACGAAAAACAAATAGAGTATATAATAAGAGAACTGAAGTTAACTCGTGCGGCAGGATCTGACAACATTCCCGCAATAATATTGAAGTCAGAAGTAAAGTGGTGGGCAAGATTCTTCACCCAGATGTTCCATATAATACTAACAGAAGGCATAATGCCACCAAACTGGAAGGGCGCAATAATCAGGCCAATCCATAAGAAAGGGAGCATGGATGCACCACAGAACTACAGACTGATTAACCTCCTAGATATAGGAGAGAAGGTTTTCTCAAAAATTTTGCTGAATCAACTTAACACATGGGTTAAGGAGTTTCAAATCATACCCACAGAACAGGGAGGATTTAGGGAGGGGCACTCCACGATAGATCACGGCTTCGCATTGTGGGCAATGGCAAAGAAGTCAACGGAACAAAATGGCAAGTTATGCTGTTGTTTCGTTGACTTCCGAGCAGCCTTCAATTCAGTAGACCGAGACTGCCTATGGGAAACATTAATGAAGGTAAAAATTCCCAAAGATCTACTGACTATAATAAAGGAATTACACAGAGGAAACTGGGCCCAAGTCATCAGGGACACTGTGGGGTCACTGACGCAAAAAATATCCATTGCCAACGGCTTAAGGCAGGGTTGCGTTCTGGCCCCACAGCTATTCTCCATTTTCCTGTCAGATCTTCCTGCCTATCTAGAGGTTGAAGGTAGTGCAAGTCCCAGATTGGACGGAAAAAAGGTGCCCTGTCTACTTTATGCAGACGATCTGGTAATAGTAGACCAGACTGAGATAGGCCTCCAAAGAAAGTTGAAAACTTTTAATGAATACTGTGCTAGCACATTTTTAACAGTAAACCTAGATAAAACAAAAATGTTATGCTTTGGTAAAAAGGCAAGTAGGTTTGATTGGTATCTAGGTAATCTTAAATTGGAGACGGTCAAAGAATATCGCTACCTTGGGATTTGGTTCGATAAGACACTAAACTGGCGTACTCATCTGGAAACACAAAAAGCAAAAGCGCATACTTCAATCTGTGGACTAAAAATGTTTAATCGGGACTATGGTGATATGTCGCACCGACCACTATTAAAAGCTTTTAACGCAATGATACCCCCACAAGTCCTTTACGGAGCAGAAATCCTTTATTTGAGCAGTAAGGGAGTCTGGGACTTGGTGGAAGGGAATTGCCTAAAAAGCCTTCTATCTCTCCCTCAATCATCTATGGTCCAAGCTATAAGAACAGAAATAGGTACAAACTTCTGGGACGTACAAGTACAAATGGCAATAATCAGATTTTGGAACGATTGGAAGATACAGATGAGCAACAAGTGGCACAATGGTGCAGGAAAGAAATCCAAAATAGTGACCTAAAATGGGCAAAAGCTTGTAGGCAAAGATTGTTGCAGGTTTGTAATAGGCTGAAGGTAGAGGTGAATCAGGAAACGTATCAATTAGCCTGTACTGAGAGTGAACTGAAATTTAATGGGAAGGAAGTAGCCAGAAAGACTGATATGGGATATCTAGAAAATAAAAAATCAGTAGAATTTATGATGAACTCTTGGTCAAACGATAACTGGTTTCCCTATTTAGACATCCTATCTAATCGCGGCTATAGGCAGGAGATATTAAGGTTGCGGATTGGGATCAATCCATGGTTAACAAATAAATACCGTAAATCAAAAATGTTAGATTAGAAAGGGTGTTGCAGGCGTAATTTGGGCTCCAAAGGAGACATGGTACATATCCTCCTTGATTGTCTGACATTACTAGAACTGCGGAAACTGTGGTTGCGTCCTGTATTCTTAAAACACAATATAAGAACAAGAGCGCAGGCGGCCAACCTCCTAACTGAAATGCCTACTATTGACATTGCAATCGCCCTAGGAAAATACATAAAGGTGGTACAGAGCTTACTAAGAAGCCAGGAGGAACCTATAGGATTTTATGAATCTTAATCCAATGAAATATATACTTAAACTAAAGCAAATGAAAGTGTTTTAATGGGATAATAAGTTTTATTATAAGTGTAATTTTATTGCCGTTGTTGTGAAACGTTTAAGGGTGTGTAAGAGTTTTAACCGATATTGGATTATTTTGGACAATGTTTTTATTATCTTTCATATGAAGATTTTAAACTTCTGGTACTGTTCCTTGCACTTGTTTAAAGATTACGATCATAATAAACATATCTTTGACTTGACTTGAAAAATATAATGCGCTCTAGTACCAAGCTTGCCCCAAAAAAAACAGTTAACAGCATAATTTGACCGTGGCATATGTACTTCTGTGCAATAACAGCATTTAAGTATCAACGTTGCATTGAATGCATAAGAATAGAAGTGCAGGAACGATGGAAGCCTTCCCTCGTAGAAGACAATGAATGTTAATGTCATTTATAGGTAATGCAGTAATAAATCAATCAATCAATCAGTACATTTTTAGAGCATGCTACTCACCTGTGAGGGTCTCAAGACGCTAAGGAGGAGGGTGAAGCAGCTACTGGTCAAACAGCCAGGTCTTGAGGAGTTTCCTGAAGGTCAGCAGGTCCTGTGTCTGCCGCAGGTGTGAGGGGAGGGTGTTCCACGTCTTGGCGGCGAGCTGAGAGAACAATCTGCCACCAGTGGTCGTTCGGCGGATGCGTGGGACAGCGGCAAGGGCGAGGTCGGTGGAGCGAAGCTGGCGGTTCGGGGTGTAGAAGTACAGTCGTTCATTGAGGTATGCTGGTCCGGCGGTGTGGAGTGCTTTGTGCACGTGGGTGAGGAGCTTGAAGGTGATCCTCTTGTTGACCGGTAGCCAGTGTAGGTCGCTAAGGTGGGCGGTGATATGGCTGTGGCGAGGGAGTCCGATGATGAGGCGTGTGGAGGCATTTTGTTTGCGTTGGAGTCTCTTCTGAAGTGTGGCCGTGGTTCCTGCGTAGAGTGCGTTGCCGTAATCCAGCTTGCTGCTGACGAGTGCTTGGGTTACCGTCCTTCTGGTTTCGGTGGGGATCCATCTGAAAATCTTTCGGAGCATGCGGAAGGTGTTGAAGCAGGAGGAGGAAACAGAGTTGACTTGTCGGCTCATAGAGAGCGTGGAGTCCAGGATGAAACCCAGGTTGCGTGGTGGGTTTCGGGCGGCTCCCAGCGAGGCCAACCACCAGGAGCCGTCCCATGCTGAGGGGGTGAATCCGAGGATGAGGACCTCTGTCTTGTCCGAGTTCAGCTTCAACTGGCTAGTCTTCATCCAGTTTGCGATGGCCTTCATTCCCTTGTGGAGGTTGGATTTGGTGGTGGCCGGGTTCTTGGTGAGGGAGAGGATCAGCTGGGTGTTGTCAGCGTAGGAGATGATGTTGAGGCGGTGTGCTCGGACGATGTTGGCGAGCAGTGCCATGTAGATGTTGAAAAGGGTCTGGCTGAGGGATGAGCCTTGGGGCACGCCGCAGATGATCGTGGTGGCTTAAGAGCGGAAAGGGGGGAGGTGGACTCTCTCTGTTCTACCAGTGAGGAAGGAGGTGATCCAGTCCAGAGTTTTGTCTCAGATCCCTGCATCGCAGAGGCTTGTGCGCAGGGTGTGGTGGCAGATGGTGTTGAAGGCAGACGGTCCAGGAGGATGAGGGCCACGGTTTTGCCGTTGTCCAGTATGGTTCTGATGTCGTCAGTGGCGGCAATGAGGGCGGTTTCTGTGCTGTGGTTGCTACGGAATCCGTATTGGGAGTGATCCAGGGTGTTGTTCTCCTCCAGGAAGTGGGTCAGTTGTCTGTTGGCAGTCTTCTCAATGACTTTCGCCGGGAACGGGAGCAGGGAGATGGGTCGGAAGTTCTTGAGGTCCTTTGGGTCCGCCTTGGGTTTCTTGAGTACGGTGTTGATTTTGGCGTGTTTCCAGCTTTCTTGGAAGGTGGTGGTCTCGAAGGATCTGTTGATGATTTTACAGAGTTGGTGTGTGATGATGGAGCTTGCTTTGTTGAAGATGTGGTGGGGGCAGGGGTCGAAAGGTGAGCCGGAGTGGATGGTGTTCATGATCTTGATGGTGTCTTTGAGGTTGACTTGGTTCAAGCAGAGCAGGGGGTTGTACTCCGGATTATATTAGAAAGTGCCTTGCTGTCCTGCACAGTTTGCTGCACTGTTAAAAGAACCATACCTCCCTGCATTATTTCTTCAAACAGTGGATCAGAACATACATTCCAGCGAACACAGGAGTCACACAAAACGGAGGTTTCTGCCCCAAGGATGCGTGCAATAATGGAGAGCCCGCTAGGGACACATCTCAGCACCTGTTTTTTTAGAACTGCCAGTTCAGAGATTCGGCAGGACCTAGCTCACTTAAAGCTCTGGCTATCATTTTGATTGTTTTACACATGCAAAGCTTTAGGTGTTGAATAGTATGTCTCCAGTTTCTCATAGTTCTCAGTCTCAGGTGAAAGAAACTGGGGAGTTGGGACCAACTAAAATTTGCTATGAAAGTTCTCACCTGTTTCTGAGTGGATGCAAGAATTGCATTCAGAGTCTCTGCATATACAAATTCTACTGGGATAAAGTAGCATGCTATCTGTCCATACCTGCACCTACTTATGAAACAAACGGGATCATAAACTCAACAGTGGCACTTCTGATCACTAAAGGGGTCTTCAAGTGGATGAATCCTGAAGGCTCCAAGCTTTAGAATTTTGTACAATCAAGCATGAGGGAAGAGCCTCACTCTACAGATGTTGGTATAATCAGGCCTGGATGTGAAATTCCGCTATGCTCATGGAGTTTGTAGAGTATTTCTCAGACCACGCAGCATGTGAAGTTCAGAAAAACTCAGTGGAGCGGAGTGTTTTCCTTGCTCACGCTCGCCAATGTTAAGTTGGTGAGCATGAGCGAGGAACATCTTACTCCAGACCACCTCCCCGCAAGATTTCTCAATGCAGGCGCTCGCAGACAGCCATTACCACTCATGTTGAGAAACCTTCAGTCGGTGTTGAGGAATCTGCTGCTCAAGTAGAAAATGTATTCGATCGGCTGAAAGAAGCAGCCCACTCTTGTGCTGCACATGGTGCCATTCGTGCTGATATTCCAGCTTGGAACAAACACCCAGGGCTAAATGTCAACACCAGCGCGTGATCTAACGCACACCACTGCCTGTGGAACTCCATGTAGCACGGCCGCGGAACTCCGCAAACTCCAACCAGGTGGCATATATATAGAGGCTTAGTGTCATTCTTGCACCACGCAACATGGTAAATGCATGATGCAAGCCTTTCACTCATATTTATGAAGCCACGCAAAGCCAGTTTGCGTGGCTTGGAATTTTTTTCACAAAAATGGAGTAATGCAATGCAGCTCAAATTGCTGCATTGCCTTACTCTGCACAAGGTAGGGCGTTCCATGGACGTTGCAGTGGGCGTTCCCTCGCAACGCCTTGGTTTTTGATGCATTCCCAGATTGACAAGGGTTTGTAAACCTGGGAATGCATCCAAAGCTTTCACCTCCCCACGTGAGGCGTAACTAGGAGAAAAATCCTCCATGTAACGCTTGCACCCTTGCCCTATAGTAGTGATATTGCATTTTCTTGATAATGCACGACACAGTAACATTTTAATCGTTTCATCAGCCACGGAAAATTTAGACAGATGACGAAGAAAGAAAAATAAATAAATAAATAATTAATTTTCCCTTGTCGTCTGTTGAAATTGAAGCAGCAGCACTAAGGGGTAGATTTATGAGTTCTGGCGCATCTCTGCAAATCAGCAGGGATGCGCCAGAACTGATGCGTCACGCAATTCCCTCCTTGCGGCGCACCATGGTGCAAGGAAGGGCAGATGCGTGACGCATCTTGTGGTGTACGGGCGGCGCATTGCTGGAGTAGCGTCGCAAGTGTGACGCAACTCCCTCAATGTACAGAGGCCACCCATACATAACGTGGTGCGTCACTCCTTACGCCTGCTTCAAGCAGGCGTAAGGATTTGACGCAGCAGCATCGTAAAACTGACTCAGTGAAATCTTGTAGATTTCACTGCGTCAGTTTTACGGGGCTTTCCTACGAGGGAACGCCCACCCTGCGACAGAACGCCCACATGAAACCTGACGCAGGTTTCATGTGGCGCAGGGCTTTACAACGTGACGCATCTGCCTAGATGCGTCACGTTGTAAATAGGTCGCAGGGATGCGCCACGTTTCCGCGCTGTTGCGTCACGCAACGGCGGCGTAAACGTGGCGCAACCCCTACATAAATCTGCCCCTAAGCTCTTACCTGCACGGGCTGCGGCTGGGTTTCCTCTAAAAGAGCTGAACTCTTCTCATCGGGCACATTTGCATCCCCCTGCAAGTGTCTGCCCTGTAGGTCCCAGTGACTCTATTGGGTTAACCCTTCTTTTGTACTGTCTTTCCCTCTGTCTGTCTACCTTTTGTGCCCCTCTCCTCGTTTCACATGTAATAATTCACCACAATTTAATATTGCTTTATAGACAGGCTTTGGCACTTATGCTGGTGCCACTTAATGTTCTGTTCATGACACTTCTTCATAGTGTTCCCTTGGTAACTCTCGATTGCATTGTGGAAGGGGCACTAACTAGCAGTAGCATACATTTACTTCAATGTAAAATCTCACAGTTTCCCCAGACACCCTCTCGTGAACACTCGGCATGAGTATACACCGCAGACAAGCACAGAACACTGTTAACATCCCACACCGACGAGTTTAATTAAAAGGCTTTTCCACGTGCTTTGGTATTCTTTATAACTTTTAGCAGCCAACAACTATTACAGTTATTTGAAATAATATACCACTTGCAATAACATAGAGAACAATACAACAAGACACGAACGAATTCAAAAATGCATCTGTAATACTTTTACCAATATATTTGTCTGCAACCAACTCTGGCATTCTGCAAACATTGTCTGCACTGCAATTGCATCTGCACTCAGATGTAAAAAGGTCACACAAGAGGGAGCAAAGGCATGCTAACTTAATGAAGCATTCTCAAAGGCAAAATTAAAAAAAACATTGGCAAAGCCAGTGGGTATGGCTTTAATGTCTTTATGTGGTCCCATGGACATCATTTAGGGGTGGCCAGGCATTGCAGCTGCGACCCTTGGCTTGCCCTTTGAGACCCCTGGTACTGCATTTACGATCCAGGGCCTCAGATGTAGCAGTAGAGGTGATAAATTCCTCTGTCACCTGCCTTTGAAATGCACCTCGTCCCCTCCTGAGCAAAAAGCCGGCGGGCCGCCTCACACGTTTGTGTGCCCCCTGCGGACCCTGCAGGCCATTTGAAAGCATAAGTCTGCAGCATTTTTGTGGCAGGCACATATTTTGTCTACCACAAAAATATAGCGAATTTCAAGGTTGTGAGCCACATATTTTGCTTATTTGGCCATGAAATGTGCAACCCAAAGCCGCAAAATCCTGGAGGTCTGTCTAATCTCCTTGTTTTTTGTAATTTGTATTATTAATCTAATAAAAAATATATAACCATTTAATATTCCCCATCAGAGTAATATAAACATTACATATCCACCAACAAAGTTAGCCTAATGAGGGGATGCCACAAAACAGCAGGTTTAGACCCTAAGGGGCAGATTTATGACGGCCTTGCGCCGCCGGTGCGTCACTTTATTTGACGCAATGGCGGCGCAAACAATGCGCCCTATTTACAACGTGACGCATCGAGGAGATGCGTCACGTTGTAAAGCCCTGCGCCATAGGAGGCGTTCCTGCGCAGGGGGGGCGTTCCTGCGCAGGAACGCCTCCTAAAAGTGGCTGAGTGAAATCTATAAGATTTCACTCAGTCACTTTCAGGACAATGCTGCGCCAAAACCCTGCGCCTGCTTGAAGCAGGCGTAGGCCTTGACGCAGAATTGTGGAGATGGGGCACCCCCGAGCCTTGCTGGAGCTGCGTCGCGCTTGCAACGCAGCTCCAGCAATGCGCATCTGTGCCGTTTTTGCCCCATGGTGCGCCGCATTGTAAATGCGGCGCACCATGGGTGGCGGAGCAGCGGCGCAGGATGACTGGCGCATCCCTGGGGATGCGCCAGTCATCATAAATCTGCCCCTAAATTTGCAGAACCACAGTTTGCCAGAGCAACAGATGCACCTCCAACAAGTCAGAAGCCCAACATGTTTCGAGCACTCCTGTGCTCTTGGTCACGGGCAATGTGCAAGCAAATAACGCAGCAGTCAAAGGGAGCCCTTGATAAGTGTTCCAAGTCCCGCCCGATTGGGCGTATGCCATAAGGCATACTGGTACTTGATGTTCCCTTTGCAAACGATTAACACCAAGTGGATGCCGTCTTCTCTCAAAATTAAATGCTAAGTGTTACTCCAGTGGCTTTGGTGAAAACTGCACCTCTCGCCTAGCTGCATGTAGTATTTCATTCAAACTGGCCCATCTGTTTCACGGTGTTGGTAACGTCACAACACCCGATCCGCAACGTTCGCAGTAGGGCGTCTCCGAAACCTATGCCAGGCCGCTTAAACATCCACCAACAAAGTTAGCCTAATGAGGGGACGCCACAAAACAGCAGGTTTACGCCTTTAATTTGAAGAACCACAGTTTGGCAGAGCAACAGATGCACCTCCAACAAGTCAGAAGCCCAACGCATTTCGAGCACTCCTGTGCTCTTGGTCACGGGCAATGTGCAAGCAAACAACGCGGCAGTCAGAGGGAGCCCTTGATAAGTGTTCCAAGTCCCGCTCTAGTGGGTGTATGCCATAAGGCATGCTGGTACTTGATGTTCCCTTTGCAAACGATTAACACCAAGTGGATGCCATCTTGTCTCAAGACGGCATCCAATAGGGGTAGTTGTAATCCCCCTGCCCTATTATGTACATGGGGCTTACAGAGGAGGCCATGGTAATCACAGGGGTACCCGACGCATAGTGTTCCCTAGTGTATGTAGATGTTTTTAAATGTATTCTAAGCACTGGCTCTAGGACTGGTTAGTCAGAGTCGGTTACCACCAGTACTCATCAGAAAAAGTTGAGGGTACAGGATGATTTTGCAACAAGGCGTCTTTCTGCCCCTCTGTTTGTTCTTTCAGCACGTCTTCCTGCTCCCTGCACTTTTCTTCATCTGTGCGGACTTCTGTTGCCTCTTTCTGCATTTCTTTTGCTTCTTTCTGTGTGTTTTTCTTCTTTCTTCACATGTCGTACCTTTGTAGGCATTGGTAGAAACTAGCATTTAAAAAACCTTCGAAATTCTCTGAAAAAAACATAGGTTTCAGGCACGTTATATTGACAAATTAGCATTTAAAAAACCTTTGAAATTCACTGAAAAAATCATAGGTTTCAGGCACGATATAGTTAGGAATTGGAAAACCTTAGAAATTCACTGAATAAACTATAGGTGTTAGGGGCGTTATAGTTAGTTTGACATTTCACACGTACAAAACCATTGAAAATCCCCCGTTATAGTTACTTCAGCTAACTATAAGTCACACGCCCGAAATGCACTGCTGATAATGTCACATATTACATCACTCATGACATGGTCAGTGACATCACTCATGACATCACTGATGACATCTCAAATGACATAATTGATGACATCACTGATGACATCATCCTTGTGACAGAGTGGCAGACCTCCTCTCACCCTAATATAACCTTTGATACACACACTCAAAAATAGAAACTAATATTTTTAAAACAATGGACACACCAATACCACTTACAACACACCTATTTAGTAATTCCCCAAGATCTACACACACATCCACTCATTCACCAACAGTTCTGTACAGTCACTCATACATGTACTCACTCATCATATGTACTCATACACATATACATCCTGTTACACAATGACACTCATCCATAGAGTTACTCACACACATAGTCACACATGCAAACAAAGTATCAAACAACCATTAAATTGCATATACAGTTATACATACACCACCACACTTACTGCTACAGAAACTTACACATACTTGCTCTCTTTAGCAATCATTTATAGAAACACAGACTAATTTATACAGGAACTCTTCCAATCTCTCACTCTCACATATACTCACTTATATACACCAAAACACACGGGGAATAGCCTTTACGACGCGGCTGTTACACCGCGTGCCGTTACAACGCGGTTTCTTCAACGCAAGTCGTTACCACGACTTGCGCTGGAGGGCGCTGCAGGACAAGGAATTTTTTAATTTACTATCCAACACCTTCCCTACTGTATGTAGGCTGGTGTTAGAATAGTAAATTAAAACATTCCTAAGTCCGCACCCCTCCAACGCAAGTCGTGGTAACGACTTGCATTGAAAAAACCGCGTTGTTACGGCACGTGGTGTAAAAGCACGCGTTGTAAAGCCGTACAACCAAAACGCACATATACTAGTTTAAAACATATTTAGTTACTGATAAAGACACTATTGAGACAGTCATTCAGTCACTAACACACAACTATCCACCCATACAGTCCTGCACACATGCTGCCTTCAACACATACAAACAGTGAGTCACTCATTCATGCATCTATGCACCACGTAATATCCCCACCGAACCATACAGACACTCAGAGACTCATAATGATACTCAAAAAAACAACTAATAACCTATATAGAAACTCATGTAGCTACTTACCAACCCATGCAGCCACTTATACACAAAGTGAGAGACTGATACAGATATTTATATATTTAAACATTACTCACTAACCCATGTATTCACTAAGATACACTTAATCAGTCAGTTATACAATCGATTTTTCCCCCAAAAAATCATCCATTTAGACACTTATATTCCCATTTATTCTTCCATCGACCTTGAGATATACATATATAAAACATATTTAATTTTCTGAAAAACACACATTCACTAGATGATGTCATCAGTGATGTCATCAGTGATGTCTTTTGAAATGTCTTCAGTGATGTCATGAGTTATGTCACTGACAATGTAATGAGTGATGTAATATGTGACGTCATCAGTAGTGCATTGTGGGCACGTGAGTTATAGTTAGCTGAACTAACTATAATGGGGGAATTTCAATGATGTCATCAGTGATGTCATTTGAGATGTCATCAGTGATGTCATTTGAGATATCATCAGTGATGTCATCAGTGATGTCACTGACCATGTCATGAATGATGTAATATGTGACATGATCAGCAGTGGATTGCGGGTGCGCGATATATAGTTAGTGCAACTAACTATATATGCGAATTTCAATGGTTTTGTGTGAGTAAAATAAGGTTTTGTAAATGCTAATTCCTAACTATATATGGTGTATAACCTATGGTTTTTTCAGTGAATTTTCAAGGTTTTGTAAATGCTAATTCCTAACTAAGGGGCCGATTAGGATGGCGGACGGACTTGCGTCCGTCCGCCACCCCTGAGTTGGAGGGACCGTCCGCATGGGCAGCGGCGGTCCCTCCATAGCAATTAGGATGTGACCGCCACCCTGGCGGTCACATCCTGTATGTTTTACATTGCGGCGGATGCTGCTTGAAGCAGCATCCGCCGCAATGCAAAAAACGAAAGGTGTGCATTTGCATGCACAAAGCGGCAGGCACCGCGCGGTGCCTGCCGCTTCATGCACCCATGTGCACCCCCAACGCAACCTTCACCCAGGGGGCCCGCAACGGGCCCCCAAAGTGACTGTCCGTATGCTTTTCCACGGCGGAAAAGCCGCCGCGGAAAAGCATGACTCACCCTGCATCCTAATATGGCTGGCGGTGTCTGATAGACACCGCCAGCCATGTTATTGCTTTTCCGCCGTGGTCGCCTTCCGACCGCGGCGGAAAAGCGGCGGACGGATTGGGAGACCCACCAGCCATCCTGATTTGGCGGTGGGTCTTTCAGGCCTCCTCGGCGGATTTCCCGCATACTCCGGGCCGGCAGTGGCTTCCGCCGGCCCGGAGTATGCGGGAAATCCGCCATCCTAATGACCCCCTATATATGGTCTATAACCTATGGTTTTTTCAGTGAATTTCAATGTTTTTTTAATAGCAAATATCAAAAGCTTTAAAATGTATTCTTCTTTAAATCGAAAAATATATTTTGTATGTTTTTAATAAAAAAAATTTATGTATATATTTTTTTTAATTTTATTTTTGTTTCGCTACCGGTCCGCGCACCGGGTAGCTTCCCGTTAGCTCAATTTGGTGAGCCTCCTCAGCCACCCTTAGAAAACCTAGGGGGTCAGGATACGTCTCCCGTGCCCCCTTATACCCATTTCCCACATTGTTTTTCCTCCATCTTGTGATTAAATTCGACCGAAACACAAGATGGCGGACTCCCGTTACGCTACCGGTTAGCTACCCGGTTCGCGTACCGGGTAGCGCCTCTACCGCGAAAAAACAGTTTTTGTTTTTTTTAATTTTTTGCCCCGCGGGACCCTTTAATAGCCCCCTCATCAATCCTAGGGGGTCAGGAAGGGTCTACCTTGCCCCCTTTCATTAATTTCCCCCTTCGTTTTTCATCACCTCTTGTCTCTCGATCCTACCGAGAGACAAGATGGCGGCCGCTCCGGACTGTTTAGAATGTTGACAGACACCGGAGAGCCAATCAGCTTCACTTCGCGAAGTTCCGTTACGCGTCAGGTACGCGAACCGGGGCGCTAACCGGAGTGCTGTTACAGATATATATATTTTTTTTAACATTAATTTATCAAAATCCACTGGAGCACATATATTGAGACCTAGCAAAGGCACATCGGGCAAACAATATCTACAATTTTGCCAAGTTTCGTGGAGATCCATTCAGCCGTTCGAGCTAAAAGTGAGTCCAACCGCCCTATGGAAAATTGCATGGGAAAAGCGTGTTTTGGGACCCCCCTTTTTTCTCGGCCCCCCCTTGATGGAACCCCCCCAAATTTTTAGTGGCTGCTCAGAAACAAAATGTTCCATTTTCCTGAAAATTTCAGCCAATTCCGTCCTCAAACGCCAAAGTTATTCGACATAGAATTTTCAAAAATCCCATAGGAAAAAAATCCTACCTATATATACCTACCGCCAGTAGGTAATATATATATATATATATATATATATATATATATATATATATATATATATTTTAAAATACTTATATAATATGTACAACAGAGCTTGTGTCAAAATGAATTAATCTTTTTTTAACATTACTTCCTATGGGGTTCTATTTTAAGTCCTTACCTCCATTATTTTCTATGGCAGGGTATTGCAGAACTAGTGGTTGGCCGTGTGTGTTGCAGTACTTACTCCAGGTTTGAGCTAGAGTACATTTACAACTGTTTTGGCTGTAGTAGCTATAGAAGTTCAGGGTGGATTCATATCCCTTCCTAATCCCCTCCTTTACCTTCCCTAAAGCCCTCTTTACTCCTCCCTTTACCGCTCCCATTTTGTAGTAAGTATTACCCATTTTCAGGTCACTGCCGCGTCATTCTCACAATTGCTACTAAAACCATGGCATACATGTGTCAAGATCTCTTCAATCGGGAAAGAGATCTCTTCACAGAAAATAAAGGACAGGTGAAGAACCTCCACACATATGATGCTGAACAGGTATAAAATGATAATCAAGCTGCTTTCCCTTGTAACTAGAGATGTTATGCTTGTGTATTATTTGGATCAAAATGTGGTATTGCGAGAGTGTAACTAGTTTGACTACTCCCATTCACTATTTCTACATCTCTGGGAACGGTATACATCAACAAACAAACAAAGTATTATAAACTGTGATTTTGTCCTAATTCAGGGATACCTACGCATGTATACAGGTTTAATTACTGAGTTTATACTTCGATCTGGCTTGCCAAAACCAAGGTTTACACTTTTCAGGTTTTAAAGAGAAAACCAGCAAACATCTTCAAAGGATCTTTGGAGGTGCAGTAAAACTAATTTCCACTAATATTTTGCAAATCCATGCAAGTCAGCCACTTGAATACTTAGAAAACCAAAGCATTGCATGTAAAGGGACTGTGTAATTCAGACTACTTCTCAAATACACTGTTTTACATATATAAAAAAATGGATGTTTTGAATCTACTGAAACGTTTGCTAGGGTACATTACATCTATTTCTATGGATAAGAAATACTGTGATTTGATAACATTGGAAAAATTGGGATCATCAATCGTTTTTTATTACTAGGGCAAAGAAAGACAAAAGTAATATTTCTTAAAACTGTGATCTCACCATTCGGTCCTGCTTATACGTATCTCCTATTCTTACTTGGGATTGCTGCAATATTTTTAGTAATGAAGCCTCTTTAAAACATACAGGGCTAGTCACAAAGGTATGTTACAGTTAGAAATATTTTACATATGTAACTATACTATTACAATTTTGAGTAACTTTGCTATTACACTTTTAAGTAACTTTACTACTTTTGGCTATTCACAAAATTCAAGTGTTGAGCTATTCAATAGTACAATATTGCATGTCTCCACCCCCTACAAAAAGGAGGTGGGGCCACATTTATGAGTGTTAGTTACAACTGAAAAAAACTGTAGTAAGTCCAGCAGCACACACGGCCAACCACTGGCACTACAACACCCTCCCAAGGAAGTCAATGGACGCTTGGACTTAAACCCCATTGGAAATAATGTCATTTAAAATAAATAATAGTAAATATTTACAAATACAAATAAATGTATTTAATGTTTAAAAAGTATATCAAAATAATACATGTTATAATTTAATTTTAATATCTTCTAATACATGTATTTTAGTTGAAAATGAATGTACCAATACATTTTCTTAAAATATAATTAAATGGTACATCACTTTATGTACTTATATAATATTTATAATGATCTTAAATCATTCATTTTAATTTAACATTATTTCCTATTGACCTTTATTTTTAGTACCTACCTTCTACCAGCAGCAGGCAATGTTTGGTGGGACTTACTTCAGCTCTGGACTGGAGAAATTTACTACTGTGTTTAGTCCCACTTTGACTTTAGTAACTTTACAATTGTAGTTTGTGAATGGCAATGGGCTCTCTGTTTTATGTAGTAGGTAGATATCCTTTCCTAAAACTTCCCTGACTCTTCTTAAACCCATCCTTACTCCACCCTACACCCCTCCCTTTTTTTAGTAAGTATTGGCATTTCCAGCCACTCTGCCCTGTCCCTTTCACATTTAATACTAAAAGTATACTTACATGTGCAGAGACACCGCATTTAAGGGAGATCTCCGCACAAAAAAGATAAGAGAGGTAGAGGCATAAACTCAGCACATAGCTTTGTGAATAGCATTTTGGGTGCAGAAGAGGTACAGTTTGAGAATAGGCTGTTTTTACTTTCACAATCTGGTTGCCCAAATGTTAGTAGGAGGAAAACCCACCAGCTTATGAACTGCTTCGATTCAAATACTTCCCCCTTATCTTTTCTGAGTATGCCCACTTGGCCATGTTTAATGTACATTCATGATTGATTAACTGTGAGTAAGCATTGGCTAAACACTTTTTAAGGCAAGGAAACACTCACTCTTTACTCTTCATGTCTCTCAATTGTCAAGTTCCTTTACCTCTCCTGATGAATCTTCTTTAGTGCAAAGAAAGAATGTCAGACTAGTACCACTACATTTAGGCTTAACATCTTGACTGTCACATTGTCTACGGATGTCAGTGAGAGTTTGTTAGTCCTGACATCCTTGGCTTGCTATTCCCCCAAACTCTTTGCCCTCACCACTCCTGTTTTGCCGGACATGTTTTTGTTGACTATAGCGCTCTGTGCACTTTACCACAGTTAACCACTGCTGAAGTGCTTGTGCACTATCTAAAACGAGGTAACATTGACTTACATCTGATTGGCACATTTAATTCACCTGGAAGTTCCTAGAATATGGTACTGCAGGTGCCCAGGGCCTGTAAATTAAATGCTGCTAGTAGACCTGCAGGACTCACTGGCCCACCCACTAGAGCAGCACTTTAAAATGTGTGAGGAGTGCCATTGTAGTGCAGTTTCGAACTGACATTTCAACCTGGCACAACACATCCTTTTCCAGACCTAAACTTTTCTTTTTAATTCTTATAAATCATTACTGAACTAGACCATAATAGCCCATAGGGAACGGTGCATGGGATTAAAAAAGAATGACATGTGTAATCAAATATTGCATGTCTTGGTAAAAATAACTCCTAATGTCGTGTTTCACTACAGTAAGGCCTAGCTCGCCTATTGAATAACACTGAGTTACCTTAATACAATTAACTTTGGATTGGACAACAACAACAAGGTGATAAATGAATGGCTTGGAGAAATCTGAAGAGCTGGTAATCGCTCAAGCCACATCTCAATCCATCGTTCTACACCCACTAGGCCACCTCATTTTGGACCCAACGATATGCAAATCAGTCTTGACCCTGCTGCAGTAAGAAAAGTCCAGGCTAACTGCCATGCTAAGTCCTCCCTGAGCCAGAATACATGCAGCCTAGGAAAGATTTCAGCCTGATAAGGACCCACGTCTGGGCATACCTGTTTCCTTTACAGCATCAACTGCAACAACATCACGGTGATGGATGGATGGAATCCTTGAATTAATCTCAGCCAATGGCAAATTACTCAGGGCTGCATCCCAAATCCATTGCTTTTTGCTGATCATGCCACCTCAGTTTGTACCTAGACATATGCAAATCATGACTCTGCTGTAATGGGAGCAGTCCAGCCCAAACTGACATGCCAGGTCTTTCCTTAACTGAATCACAAGCAACATAGGACCAGGTTCGCCCTGATAAAGGCTCATCAGCTGGTTGTATCATAGAACAACACCTGCCTCAACAACGCAGGTCAAAACAATGTAGTCTCAACCATGACTGCATCCTTACCATGCATGTCTTTACCACGCATGCCTTTACAATGATTTTCGTTGTAAAGGCATGATTGGTAAAGGCATGAGTGGTAAATATCATACCCCAGCCACCCTACCCTGAGCCCTAAAAACCAGCCTCTAGCAATACTATCTCTCCCGTCCCAGCCCTAAACATTATGTACCCTCACCCGGAGCCCTAAAAACTGTCCCCAGCCCGCGAATGCACCTTGCCCCAGACCAAAAAACTATCCCAACCCCGCCCCCTGCCCTGAGCCCTTAAACAATCTCCAGCCCAAAAAACTACCGAGAACCCTTCCCTCCACCCTGAGACCTAAAATGGCCCCATTCCTGAAAATGGCCCTTCCCCTCCCACCCTGAGCCCTAAAAAACCCCTCCCTTAAAACTGCCCCCAAAATTACCCCCCTCCCTCCCAAGCCCTACTTACCAAGCAGCGTTCTGGCCCTTCCTATCTCAACCCTTCCTGTTCCTCCCATCTGCAACTAGAATGCTGACTGCTGACTACCATAACCACACATATGCGTGGTTACAGCATATGCGTGGCTAAGGCAAGCTGTGTTCCGCTTGCATGAAAATGGCACACGTGGTTTAGCCCACAGTTTGTTTCCAGTGGCACAGTGAGCATGCACCCACATTTGTGCATGCACATCACACTTAGGGTGTCAGCTACAACAACACCAAAGTAATGGATGGGATGCTTGAATTAATCTCAGCCAGGGTTAATCACTTGGGCCGCATCCTAAACTAATATTTTATTGTCCACAATGCTACCTCAGTTTGGACCCAACTTTGGATTAGAAGCAGATAGTGAAATGCTAACTCAAATGAATTGTAATTTAAAATCATCTCGAATGGTAAAGTCTGATTTTAAATCACATTTGCACAAATGCCACTTTTTGAAAGTAATCCTTTTCTTGTCCTAACCATTTGTACCTTCTGCCAGTGTCCTGGGTCACATGACTATATATGAGACTACTACGGGGATTTGTTTAATACTCCCACACAGTAACACAGAGGGGACTAGGGGTTGGCAGGAAAGGCCATGCTGCCCATGCTGCCAGGATGGCTGGGGTAGAGTTGTGCCCTGCACCACTTGTACTTCAAGGGGCTTGCCTCCAGCAAACATAAAGGGACCTAACACCAGTCTGTAGTCACCCCGGAAATCTTAGAGCCTTGACAGGTAAAGGAAATGATGTTCCAAAACCAGATGTGGGGTAGGATAGGGTGTACCCCCATGCACAAAGGATGGCACCAGGTATAGATATTGGACTCTCAGACCAGTTCATCAGAACACTCGTGCACCTGTGGACATTACTGAAGAAGGACTGCCCTGCTGCTTGATGACTGCCTTGCTGCCTCAGAAGGAAGATTGGGCCTTCTTGTCTTGATCCTAGGCTACCCAGAGTGACTTCAAGGGTCAGTTGGTTGGCCTCCTGTTTAAGCCAGAGAGACATAACGAGCTGTTAAGGCTTTCCTGCAAATGGGCAGCTGAGGAGCACTAACTCAACCTTCCTGGACCTGCCTGAGCGAGGCTGACGGCCTGTGCTGGAATCAATCCTGATTCCCAAGAGTTGCCCCCAGGTCCTGGAACCCTGTCTGGCATCAGTGGAAGCTCCTCCTGAAGTAAAAGGTGAACATCCGGAAGTTAGGGCTCTTTTCGACTGCAAACTGGCCCATTCTTGCCAAAATTCAGCCACCTGCGACAAATGCCAATGTAACGCTCCTGCGACAGCTGCTCTTCATGACGACACAAGACCTACACTTTGCACCGACAGCATACGTTCACACTGATCAATGCCTGCAAATCTCCAGTTACAATAGCCTCCTCTTTGTGGCCTCCTCCAACACGAACAAGACTCTTCACTCTGGACTTAAGAAGGTAACTTTTCAGCGGATCTAACCTGGTCCCTGTGTTCGACCTGTGTTCCATCGCTTGTGACTTGTGACTTTCCTGGAGTCTAGTATGACCAGAAAACTGTGAGTAGTATTTTCAGCTTATAGGAGCTGTTTTTACTAAAACCTTTAAAGTTCAATTTCTCTCGTTCTACTGATTGGGTTTTTACCATTCTGTTATTATTTTAATAATTAAAATATACCCAACTTTTCTAACTTAGTTTTGGGATTGTTCTTGTGTTTTCTTTCCACTTTATTAATGTTTGTGTGCTGCATAAATACGTTACTGGCTCTAAGGTAAGCCTGACTGCTTTGAGACAAGCTACCAGAGAGTTAAACACATTTTAATTTAGTGGCTTTTGTGGTTCCCTAACACAAATTGTGGTTGTTTAGTGAGTGGGACCTCCATACCTATCAACTAATGACCCAATTTCTTACAATTGCAAACCACAGTGGAATTGCAACTAGTGAGAAGGGGGAATGATATGGCTATTGGCCATAGTCTGCCAGCTACAGATTGTATTGTTTCTTTTCACTTTTAGAAAATATTATTTTAATATTACTGTTCAACTGGCCAGCTCCCTATGTAAGACAGATGAAGGCATTAACCTCGGAAAACCTACCTGAAACGGTCAAAGTGGGGGATTTAAAGGGACATTGAAGCACAGGATATGTACAGAGTAGCCATATCACACTTTTTCTAGGAAAGCAAACTTTATAGAAGCTAGTGGACGTTCCAACCTTTGTTGTCTGAAATGGGTAGAGGAAGATCAAGGAACAGATGACCTGTTTCTGATGGCAAGCAAGTAATATCATGGCATATTTTATCTCCTACGAAGAAAAGTGGACTTAAGTGATTAAACAGTTTAATTAGCAGCCAAGCTGATATTGTGATTGACTGAATGAGGAAAGTTGTCAAGGCCTAGTGAATGAGCCCACAGTGCTTTTCATTCTCATTATAATCAACCCAATGGTAGTACAGGGTTTTCAAATTCTAGAGGGCATATTGGATTGTAAAGCACATGTACACAGTTTGCCCCAAGGAAGGAATAATGTATAATGCTTTGCCATTGTACCTACGTCAGTGTTAGAAATGAGGTTTCTGGTTGGTTAGGACATACGTCTAAGCCATGCAGAACCCACTACTCTAGTCAGGGCAAGGGAGTTACATACTGAAGATAACCCCTGCTCACCACCTTGGTAGCTTGGCATTGCATTCATATCCCAGAGGCAATGTGTAAAGCTTTTGCGCAACACGCTCACACAGCAGTGACACACTAGGCACACCACAAAAGATACTCCACACAAGGTTATTTAAAAATATCCTTAGTATTATCCATAAAAACAGATTAGAACACAATAACATATATTATACTGTACTGTCAGGCACTCATCATGACTTCACAGGGATTACATAAATCACTATGCCAATCAGGCCACTGTCACAACCATTGCAGTTAGGGTGACCATTAACTACTGGTAAGATTGCATTAGTACAAAGCATTAGGCATAAATCACATTAGCAGTGTCCTATAACACTTACAGAGTGCTCACATCACCTAATTACATTTTGCCCACCTTAGGCATGATACCATGACTGCACTTATAGGCCACTTCCTGACATAATAAACAGTATCCTGTTTCTGTAAGGCAAGACAACACATATTGTAATCTCAGTGCACAAGGTGCAACAGAATGTACAGTCAACCACCCAATGAGCGGCACCTGCTATCCTAAAATATGTTACGTGGTGTCCTTCCCGTAGGCTACTGTGCCACTCACCCACCTACAACGGATGATATGGGAATCAATGGGAGCAGCCCCAACACAGGGTACAGCAGTTACTCTGCTCCGTTTACCATTTATGTCTGCAGCACGGGGGCCTTCCAGTTGGCTCCCTTGATTCTGTGCTCCACTCAGTAGGCGGAATAAATCAACAGGGGGGCACACAAGCCTTGCCACCACCGACGGGAAGACCTTGCTAGGTCCCCCGTAAGCAGACCTCACACAAGGGGGGCTGCCCGTGACCATGCGGTGCAGCTTCCGACACTCAGTGCACCTCTCAGACTCTCAAGCGGCCTCTCCTGCACCCCACTTAGACCAGACATGGCTGCAGCTCCGTCAAGCCAGCCTATGCAAAGGTGTGTGGCTGCGGCGTACAGTCATCCTTTTTGTTTTGTTTTCTGGCCTGCCGACCCCTACTGAGGGAGGTTCCGGTTGTGTGGCCGGCACTTCAGTTTGCGGCTCCTGCTTTCTGTCACTGTTGGACCTCAGGCAGAATTCTCTGGCGCCGAGGCGCCGGTACACACACGGCTGGGTAGAAGACAGAAAGGGACCAAGTGAGAGCACATGAAGGTTTAGTGCCTCGAAGGCCTCAAGGCAAGGCACACAGGAAACATCCCCCTAGAGACCAGAATGCACAGTCGTTTCTATAGTACTGCAGCACAGGAAGGCTCTCAGCGGCCAAAGATGAAGTGCTATCCCCATAAGCTGAAGCTTGCTAGGAAAAGGGGCTTAACAGCACCCCTGGGAGAGCACTGGGGCCCACCAGCACAGTGCTGGCAGGCAGGCCAGCCTAAGGGTCCTGGGTGCAAGGTGGCAGTCCTTATTCCATCCAACAGGCAGCAGGTCAGCCCCCAGAATAACCAAGTCTGAAGGCGGTTCCTCCTGGCAGTGCAACAGTCTTCCGCTCACAAGTCCCCTCAGTGTCTTCTCTCATACATGGAGTCAAAGCCCCTCTACTTATAGTTCAAGTGTCTTTGATCTGGGGCACTTAAAATACAATTGTAGGTGCACAACACCCTCCATTCACAGTGTAGCCTTGGCTCCAGACACTCCACAGGGGTCGGAGGCAGCAGTGTGGAATGCAGGCACAGCCCTATTCAGGTGCAGGTGCTACTCCTCCCACCATTCAAAGTGCAGACCAGGCCTGTTCAGGTGCAAGGGAAAACTCCCCACACTAGTCTAAATTCAGCCAAGGCCTATTCAGCCTAGCGCTTAGTCACCCAGTAAGGGCCGGACAACCCTCAAACCCCCCCCCCCAGGGACTGGCTGGAGTGAATTTACATCCCCTCTCCCCCTGTCAGTCAGAACCAGATGGTAAATATACATCCAGGCTTGCACAAAGACACATAGCACACAGAAATACCCGCTCCTAAAAGTGGCATTTCTAAAAGAGTAGCAATACGTCTGCTTTCTCCAATAATCAGGATTTATCACTTCTATTTCAAACATACCACACATGGTTTTCCTACACCTCTCATGTCAGGAATTACCATTGAAGCACATATCAGGGAATCCCCAATGCATTCCTATGAGAGGGCGGCCTCCAGCAGTGCGAAACCATATAGGCTGTTTGTCACTACCAGGATATGCCACACAGTTCAGGCACATGTCCTTCCTTTTACTTACACAGCACCCTGCCCATAGGACTAGGTAGGGCCTCCCTTAGGGGTTACTGATATGTATTAAAAGGGGAGTTGCAGATGTGGCAACCACTTTATATGCCACGTCACACCGGCAATAAACTGCGCATGCAGGCCTTGCAGTGGCAGAGGCCTGAGACAGATTTGAATGGCTACTTCTGTGGGTAGTGCAAGCAGCGCTGCAAGCCCACCAGTAGCATTTAATTTAGTGGCCCTGAGTATATGGGATACCACTGTACAAGGGACTGAAACGTAAATTAAATATGACAAAAAAGTGTAAATCAATCTTACCAAGTTTACCATAGAGAGCACATGCACTTTAGCACTGATCAGCAGTGATAAAGTGCCCAGAGTCCTAAAACCACCAACAACAGGTCAGAAAAAATACAGGAGGAAGGCAAAAAGTTCTGTGATGAAGTTGCAAAAAGGTCTAAGTCCAACAATCATGATCTGTCACCATCAGGAACAGAGGACTTTTTGGGGTCAATGTATCTGCTCTTGTCCTGAGCTAGAGTCGAACAGCTCCACTGAGGTTCCCAGAGAGAATTGATGACATTTACTTATGCAGCGCTTGCCAGTCCTAACAATCATCATTGCATTACATTAAATAAGTAAGACACAACACACAATAAAAAATCAATACCAAATTATAAAAATAGAAAATATGTTCATGATTAAAATGACACCACAACGACAAATATCCAATGTAGGGAACTGGAGACATGAATTTTTACAGATTAAACACCTTCTAGTGCCTAAAAGCCCAAAGTGTCACTTTGGGACATCTGGTAGCAGTTGGCTGGGACAAAATCAAAGTTTCAGGCCACCCTTAATGGAGCGCGAGTCTATACACTTAGCGGTAGGGCCCAGTCAAGTTTCTACCTTCTGACTTAGTCACACTTTTGGAGCATTTTGGCTGGACGTCGAGTGAAGTTCCTTTTCAGGCTGGCTTTGGGTCCAACGACAGCAGCTTGGCTCAGCACGATTCCTCAGTCATCTCCTGGAAGTGTTGTCCTGGATGAAAAGCTCCGGGGCTTCAGCGGGGCAAACCTGTATCTCAGGCCGAATCGTGGTTCGATGTTGCCATCTATACTCTGGTCGATGGGTTGGTTACCTTATGAAATGTTTTATCAAAAATTCTCCATACTTCACCAAATTTCACAATCTTCTTCCAGAAGGTCCTTTTGGAGTTCCATCGTGTCCACAACACCATTCCAAGGTTCCATAAGCTCTGAATTGCTCCTTGGGATGTTGGGACTATGTTTCCCACAATGCACCTGGCCAAATCCTTTAAATTCCAGCTGGAGGTGGTCCGATGGTTTCTTCTCACTGGAGATGCTGCAGGTGAAGCTCTTTTAACCTGTTGCATCAGGGAGTCCACTCCTTCAACTTACTAGGCAAGGCAAAGTCCTTTTTGGGCAGCAGGTGCGGATCTTATGAGCGCAGTCCTTTCTTGTGCAGTCCAAGCGTCCAGCAGTGCAGTCCCTATTCTTCTTGTAGTTTCAAGACAGAGATCTGAGTTGCTGCACAGATCTCCCATATTTATCCAGTGTTCATGGGCGAAAAGCAGGAGACATCCCTGACCAATGGGGTACGGGGTGCCGCCCGGAAGTATGACAGCTTCCCCCAAAGTGTGCCTATATTCTTGTACCAGAAGGCACTGTACGTTATTATCCAAAATGGAGAATCCCCCCCCTGGAGTTTAAAGTCTGACTAAGCCAATCCACTGGTATGGGTAACTTTTCCTAACACTCCCTTTCAAGCTCCTCTTCTAATTCAATTACTAGGGCCCCTGTCAGGCTTGGGGTGCAGGACGTGGTGGTGAGCCTGTGGCCTGTCCTAACTGCCATTCGCTCTTTCAAGACCAGTTTTGCTACTCCACCCCCATTCTCTCTGTTGCTCTGCAGTTGCAGATCTCCTTCCACCAGATGCCCCTTGTCTCTATGCAGGCCAATTCACACGGAGGCCGCTGGAAGGCTGGATTTTGTCACATCAGAAAAACAAGTTCAAGAACTTATTGTCTGTAATATTTATATTAAATCTAACATTAGCAAGCTGTTGGATTTATCATAACTATTCTTTTAAGTCTTCGAATTATATTTTTGGCTCACTCCTGTCAATAGTCAAACTTTATTAAAGTATTCCCAAGTTAGCCTATGGAGCCAATGTGCTACAATGGAGAAAATGAAATTGGAGGTTTTACCATCATCAGGGCATATAAAACATATAGTAAAATGTCTCTGCTTATATTCAGAAGGCACTCTACCCCATGGACATTTAAAGCAGGGCTACCTTGAAAATACCAGAAGGCAACACTGCAGCGTACACTTAAGTGCATTAAATCTACTGGGCCTCAAAACCTACATACCCTACCATATACTAGGGACTTACAGGTAGGTTGTCAGTACCAATTAGAATTACACCTAATTACCATGTAATTTTAATCAGAGCACAGGCCCTGAGTCTGGTAGAAGAGCACAGGGCAGAATGAGAGACAGAAAACCAGCATCTAGTCACAATAAAGGGGCAATAAAGTGGGGGAACACTGCAAAACGTCCTAGTTTCTCACAGTTGTATCCTGATTCAGCCTTTAGGCCCTGCTACCAGCAATATTGCAATTTCTTCTCGTCTCCTAATGAAAGTCTGTGTGGTAAAAAGTATTTATTACTGACATGCAAAATCCTAAATAGGATTTATCAATTCAAAGATTTGTAAAAAAAAAAAAAGGATTTATGAGGGAAGTATTTTGGATGCATAATTGTAGCACCCATACATAAAGGCAGTAAAAGGCTGTACTAATGTGGTCAGTCACACTCATACACATACATTATGAGACATATATTTGAATCAGCATTTGTATATCTGACTTAATATTTGATTGCAGATAGTATGCATTCTCTATTCTTCTGGGCTCTTCCTGTACTAACATATAGTTTAATGTACTGACAGCACCATAAAAGTGTATAAAAACAGTATAGGATGAAATAACTATCGGGGCAATACTCAGAAACACATTGGGCCTCATTTATGAGGCCATGCGTCACCTTTATGCTGCCGGTGCTTCACTTTTTGTGACACACCAGCAACGTAAAAAATGTGCCTTGTTGCGCCTAATCTACAAAGTGACACATCTAGGTAGATGCGTCACTTTGTAAACCCCTGCGCTACATTATTCTTACGCCAGGTATAATGTATGCAGGGGGGGGGTTCTGATGCAAGACAGGGTCATAGAAGTGACGCAGTGAAATCTATAAGATTTTACTGCGCCGCTTCTAGGACACAAATGCGTCAAATTCTCTGACGCAGGCCCTTTGGACACATTGCTGGAGGTGTGTCACTTTTGTGACACACTCCAGCAATGCGTCACTTTTGCGCCATACAGATACGTCAGAAACACTGACGTATCTGTAACTCCTTGCGCCATGATGCGTCATACTGTAAATATGACGCATCATTAGTCTCGCAAGGAGGGCGCAGTGAAAAGTGACGCATTGCTGTTTTCACGCAGCGATGCGTCACTTTTCATAAATGAGGCCCATTGTTTCTATGATGAAAAAAGGGGACCATGCCTTAAGATTCATTAAGAGGGACTGAGTGTCACAAAGTCTTTGTTCTCATTTGTCCCTCAGCTATTAAGGCCTTAGAAACTCAGCATGAATTCCCAGTACCTCATAATTTATTAACGACTGCTGAAATTACATTAACTATAATAGCTTGGCACCCATAAACTTATTTTGTTGGTAAGAATGTCTTGCTGTAGAGTTATTTATTTATGTGTTTGTTACTGTCTGAGTGCTTGTGCTTTTCTAGTGGAGGAAATGTTTTTTTATAAAAGGAAGATTTTCTTCAAAACAAATGGTGAATATGCACACTCTGGATGAAGCCAGGATGAGTGATTTAACCTATTTGGTTATTCAGTTTCCTTCAAGTAAACATGGTGCACTTATAAATTCCATTAGGACTGAAATATTCTCTAATATTTGATTATTTCTAACAAACAGTGTCATATGGCAAGGCTGTCTCCATTGCAGGTAGGATTATTTTTGGCATGGAAAGAGTAAATACAAATTCTCCTTGGTATGCCTGTTCAAGGAGGTGTAAGGTTTTGGCACTGCCCCAGGTTTACTTGAGTTAGTGATTCTGGGGCAGCTTCAAAATCCATGGGTGCTGTGTGGGAGAACCCATCGCAACACCCATGGAAAGTCTCCTTAATGCAGAGTAACGAAAGGCAGAAACTTGTGCTGCTGTGTCTTACTCCATATATTTGAGGCCATGCAATGAATATTACATTTTATTACTGTTTGGCCAACCTTGATAGATACCTAGCACAAGTGAACAGTTTCCCACCGAGGCTACCAACAGATACAATAAGTCACCTGCAATATGCTGATGAGATAGTCATACTAAGTCAGACTCCCATCGTGCTACAGAGGTCAATCAATGCATTGGTTGAGTACATTGAGCAGCAAGGTCTTGGGTTGAACCTAGGAAAAACAAAGGTGATTCATCTGGTTAATCCAAAGAGATTTTCTCCCAACTGGTTCATGCATGGTAGTCGCATTGACATTGTAACTTCCTAAACATATCTTGGGGTTGTGAGAGAGAGCCATCTGACCTTCAAGCAGCACTTTGCCTTGATGCATGCCCAAGCATGCACCTAACGTTTGCATTCAGACAGCTGTATAAGAAGCTAAGCTGCCCATCATGTCAACATCTGTTTACAGTAATGGTAGCACAGTTTCTATGGGAGGTTTCATATGGCCTGGAAATCACCCATGGAAAAGAGGCGGGTTTATTAAATCTTCTTCAAGCAAATGTGTACAAATATATCTTCCACCTGACAACGGCAATCTCCAAAGCCCAAGTTCGGCTGCAATTTGGCCTAAAGAGCCAGGAATTGCAAAGAATAAAAGCTTTCATAAAGTTATGCTGGAACCTTTGTACCGAAAAAGGCTCATTGAACAACTTGTGCTGCCGGGAAATAGAGTCTCAGATAAGTAAAAACCCAAATAAATCATGGGGACCATAATTGTTGACATCAAGAATTGCTCTGGGATTAAGGGATGCCTAGACCCTCCCTATGAGAAGAGCATTGTTCAATAGGCTAAGTAACATCTCAGCCAAACCTCTGTCACAGCTGCAAGAAAAGAACAAGTTAGCAGCCAAATGCCATGCATGGGCAGTCATCTCCTCACATCAGCACTTAAAATCACAAGTTTACTTAGCAACCTATTTTGTTACCCATATTAAAGCACCAGTTTATGTTGTTTCATTCTGGACAGTTCGAAACAAAAGATCTCATCCCATCCTGGAAGAATCGGTCAACAGTTTTAAGCTGTTGCCTATGCGGGTACAAGCAAAAGTCAGTAATTGACATATTATGTGCATGCCTAGTGCTCTTAGAACAAAGAGGAAAACTCCTTAAGCTAGTATTCCTACCACAGCAGTGATCTCCTTTAGGCAAAACGTCATCTTTTGGCTCAGCGGAGATTCCATGGCCCTGGTAAGTCGGGGAACAATTTACCTGTGCCTGTTGCAAAAACTGCCCAGTGACCCGCTGCACCAAGAGCAGTAAGAAAATGCTATCTTACAGGCCAGATGCCCTAGAATGACTGAGATTCAAAATCTAATAGTGAAGACCGCTGAGACAGACTCAACATGATGGGCATAGCCAATATCACTTGCATTTGCATAAGCACTGTTTTGCACATTCATATATTTATAACGTTATCAGGAATCTTATCATGCAGGTTTTCTATGCCTAAATGGCACAAAATATAAGCCCAAGTCAATTCCAAAATTGGTATTTCTTTTTTTTAGGTCAATCAATCAATCACAGACATTTATATAGCGCACTACTTACCCGGCGGGTCTCAAGGCGCTTGGGGGGGGGGTGTGCTGCTACTGCTCGAATAGCCAGGTCTTGAGCTTCTTCCTGAAGGAGAGGTGGTCTTGGGTCAGGCGCAGGTCGGGAGGGAGGGAGTTCCAGGTCTTGGCGGCCAGGTAGGAGAAGGACCTTCCTCCTGTTGTCGTTCTCCGGATGAGGGGGACGGCGGCGAGGGCGTGGCTGGCTGATCGGAGATGACGTTTGGGAGCGTAGAAGTTGATGCGGTTGTTGAGGTAGCCCGGGCCTTGGTCGTGTAGGGCTTTGTGTGCGTGGGTGAGGAGACGGAAGGTGATTCTTTTGTTGACGGGGAGCCAATGCAGGTCTCTCAGATGTCCGGAGATGTGGCTGTGTCGTGGGACGTCGAGGATGAGTCTGGCTGAGGCGTTCTGGATCCGCTGGAGTCTCTTCTCTTCTGGAGCTTGGCGGTGGTTCCGGCGTAGAGGGCGTTGCCGTAGTCCAGTCAGCTGGTGTCGAGGGCTTGGGTGACTGTTTTCCTGGTCTTCCGTAGCATGCGCAGGATGTTGAAGCATGACGAGGATACGGCGTTGACTTGTCTGGTCATGGTGAGGGAGGAGTCCAGGATGAAGCCCAGGTTGCGTGCGTGGTCTGTCGGTTTGGGTGCGGTGCCCAGGGCGGGGGGCCACCAGGAGTCGTCCCAGGCGGAGGGCGAGGAACCCAGGATGAGGACTTCCGTCTTGTCTGAGTTCAGTTTTAGGCGGCTGGTCGTCATCCAGTTGGCTACGTGTTTCATCCCTTCGTGAAGGTTGGCTCTGGCGGCGGCGGGGTCGTTGGTCAGGGAGAGGATCAGCTGGGTGTCGTCAGCGTAGGAGATGATGTTGAGGCTGTGTTGGCGTGCGATGGCCGCGAGGGGGCTCATGTAGACGTTGAAGAGGGTGGGGCTCAGCGAGGATCCTTGAGGGACGCCGCAGATGACTTCGGTGGCCTCTGACTTGTATGGTGGTAGACGGACTCTTTGTGTTCTTCCGTCGAGGAAGGAGATGATCCATTCCAGTGCCTTCTCCTGGATTCCGACGTTGCTGAGACGTGGCAGACAGTGTCGAATGCCGCGGAGAGGTCTAGGAGGATGAGGGCCGCTGTTTCTCCGTTGTCCATCAGGGCTCGGATGTCATCGGTGGCAGCGATGAGGGTAGGTAATCTTCAAGTGATTGGATCTTAGCTTTAATAAAGTTCATTTAAATTGCACAATTACTTCTAACTCTCACGTCTCATTGTTGTTTTTTATATATTGTAATGATTTCAATTAATCGTCAATAAAGTATTTACTACTACTACTGTTTGAGCCCTGAATAAATGCTTTACACATTGCCTCTAAATTAAGCCCTTGGGTAGCTTGGCACACTGCTTGTCTTCCAAGCTACAAGAGGGTTACGCACAGATTAATTTAATTACTTTTGTGGTTCACCCTGACTAGGATTATGACTATTACTTGGGATGGGTTCTCAAACCCTTAAACGAATTCTCCAATTTCTTACACTTATTAATATCCATTGATTAGCTAAATAGCTCAAATTGCAGGGCTTTTGTTCTCACTGCTGATTACTTGCCACATGCTCTGACAAAAGACATATCCTATAAAACAAAACAGTAGAGGAATTGTGATACTACATTAGAACAGTATGTAGAGCAGATTAGCTAAGGGAAATAAGTATTGTCATGGTTGCTGGACCAATTGGACTCCAATAGGAATACAGCTTTCCATATAAAATGTAAATATAAACGTTATAGCAGTTATAGATCAAACTTCCTGACTTCCAGACCTAGAGCAGGCAAGTACTGTTTTCCTTTTGTTTTTTCTTCGAGTAAACTACACCTGCCTACCACACCTGCTAGCCAACTTCATGATACAGTTAAACAAAAGAAAGGATGTTATCCAGTTGTTTGCTCTATGACTAGGGCAAGGGAGCCGGAGGGTTTGTTTTCTGTTCATCCAAGAATACAAGAGTTGGAGATGTGCTGCCATAATCATTTTCCCAGTAGCATGTAAGGAGGGTCAATAAGACACTGGCACATATTATGATGTGCTATGATAAAACCTCATAGTCCCAGGTGATTAGCTGTCATTTAAGTGTCCAAACCTTTCTGGGACTATTATTTATCTTCCACAGATTTGGAGCGTTTAAACCTTGCCTTTTCTGTTTTGCAATTTGTGAGCCTAACGAAGTTCAATTCTTAGCTTTATTCGATTTTGTTTAAAATCATAAAAGCGTACAATTAAAAACAGTCATAAACAAAAAACTTACATACAGAATCACAAGATATCTAAGAGATAAAAACATTGGTCCAAGCTGCAGGGGTAAGTTCCTTGGTTCCATATGAGAATTCATGGTTTTCCATACTTATGGCCAATGTGCATTGTTACTGGGTGGTTGAAGGCAGAAAACCACAGCCACTCAATGCACATGTGCTTCTACCCCTCGGGTATGTTGTCTCTGCCTTTGGTCTTGGTCGAGGGTTGTGTGCCAAGCTTGGATAAAAGTCGTGTAGGTCCCAGATGGATATAGGGCCGTCACCTTCTTGGGGATGCAAAGTTTGCAGGTAGGGAACAATTACACTACTTCTAAATTTTATGAGAACTAGGTCACCGTCAATGTCTTTTTGTAGGGGACCTAACCAGCCCACCCTTCTAACAGACATGATTGTACCATCAAGATCTAGAGGCAGGGGCCTATTTTTAGTCAGCCAATACGTGACTTTATTTAGTAGGTCTTGTTCCCATTCGGTTTTTCCATGTTTGAGTGTAGGGACTCCCGCAAGGACACACACGAAGGGTGCAGCCTCCGGAGGTAACTGTATGTGAGTGGTATTATGAGGCTCTACTCTTGTAGCAAGATATTGTGAAGGACCAGGTTTGGAGTGGGCTTTAGGGGCAGTAGGGGATGGTAAATTAGAGACTAAAGGATGAGTTTGATTATTGCTGTATGTACCAGGTGGGTTGGAGCAGTTTGGTGTTACAGATTTTTCGGTGGGAGGTGAGTTGGCCATACTACTTTTCTCTATTCCCAACAGCCTATCCTCTAGAATAGTAATTTTGTCAATTAGTGGAGAAATGAGTGATCTAACCATTTGTTCGATCTGAGGCAAAAAATTCAAATTGAAGTAAGTTACCAGTTGGTCTAATTTTACTTCAGAATTTAAAGGGGGATTAGTTACAGTCAATGGGGGGGCTAGAGCACAGTTTTTGTAATTTGGGTATATTCCCTGTGGGATTGACCCCATCCCACTTCCTTTTACTGGATAAAAGCTGGGGAAGTACTATGTTTTGCGCGTTTGCGTTTTTGGGTAATGAGGGGTGTTCCAGTGGGCTGACAATTGGAGTTGATATACTGGTTCTTTTGGCGGGGCGAGATGGGGGACTTTTGACTTCATTTCTAACTTCCACAGTGAGATACCTAGTTTTTCAAAGGGAATTTAACTCGTCCAACAGTGAGAGATTTTGCGCTGTACCATTTGTTAGATCGGGAGATTGGTTGGTCGATATGCTATCTGTGATCTTGCAGGATTCATTCGTATTAGCGGTGGGCGGAGATGACCTACCACAATCTTGTGACCCAGGACGTGGGCCTCTCTGGCTGGTAGGTTTCTTGGTAGCCCCCTTTTGAGTCATGATGGAATGTGCTAATATTAGAGTGTAGCAAGGCCACAAGACAATCTGGGGATATTTAGAAATTTTTAACTAGTATCCAATAGGGAAATCCCTTGCCAGTGTGTCGGGAGGGGTCAAAAAGTCGTTACCTCAGCGATGTGATAAGGTCAAGGGGGGTGGCCCGTCCTGTCCTCCTCCGGCCTCTAAGGGCCTCAGATGGCCCGCCCTCTGCCCGGGCTCAGCCCGGCGATGCTCGCGCGCGTCCCGCGACGCGGGAGGAAGGGCTGAGTAAAGTACGCCTCCGGGCGGAAGCCCCAACTGTCAGACGGCGTCCCCGCGAAGCAGGGGAAGCTGGGAGTTGTGGTCTTTGCTGCCGTGCCCCTCTCGGCAGCCGCGGTTGGTCGGCGGCGGCGGGGGCAAGCAGTGGTGACTGGAGACCTTAAGATACACCAAACAGGTAACGGGATCCCCAGGGCCGGTGAAGAAGTTCCCTGCTCCACCGGAGGAAGGGCTGAGTAAAGTACGTCTCCGGGCGGAAGCCCCAGCTGTCAGACGGCGTCCTAACGAAGTTAATTCTGTCCTTGTTTTGGTAATCTTTTTTATGTTGTGTGATTGCTGGCAAGTGGGCTATTTCATAGTGTGAGTGGGTTCATTCATTCTATTCACTGAAATTTCTTTTGAGTTTTAGACAGTATTTCATTTGTACAAGAGGTGTAGGTAGTTAGCACCAGCACCCATTTTTTAGATACCAAAACTTAATTTTCGTAATCAGACTTTGACTGAGAGTAAGCGAAAAGATGGTAGAAAAGAGAAAGGGGAGAAAAGATAGGGGAACATGTGTTGGACTAGAAACATGAGGTTACATATAAGTCAACTCTGGCATTTGGCAGCATCGGCAGTGGGCTCTTAAGAAAACAATCTGATGTGGTACAATTTTTATACAAATTAAGCTGAGGTCTGAGATATGGAAATAATCAGGAATACGACTTGTCATCTCCTGCAGCTGTTCATCTCCTTCCTGTTCATTCACACTTGAAATTATTTTCACCTGCTCACAACATGAAACAGCTGTTCCGCCCATCAATCACAACCTCCATGTAAATACCCCAGTGGGGTGGGCAAAACCATGCTCTAATTTGCCTCTTTTACAAGGCTTTACCCTCAATGGGTTCTACCATCTTATAACCTGTAAAACCTCTTTTTGACCAGTTTTGGTTATATTTAATTTAATTTGAACCACACTGTGAGACGGCGTGTCAGTGTATGCTGCTCACTGATGTAAGTATAGCACCCTGCACTATCCCGGGCGACCCTTATGTTGATTTTAGTGGTTTACATAACCGTAGAAAGCACTCTAAGTGGTACCTGTGGAGAGCAGCCTACAGACCTAAATATAGGAGGAGTGCAAAGCAGCATGGTTTACCAGTATCTAATCCTTTAGTATAGGCTAAATGAAAAAGAACCACACAGTGTACTTATAAAAAGAGAAATTTCTTACACAATCACTCACTAACACTTTACAATATCTCCTACCAGGAGATATTCACAATGCACGCAATACTTTGGACATAGAACAGCAAGTAGCACCAATACACAGTGGACCCCAGACGGGAGACCAGACCATATATCAAAATAGTGGGATATGAACCACGACATAAGTCGAGACTAGACCCAAGAGAAGAAGAAGAGTCGGGGACCCATGCCACACCAGATGAGAGTCTAGGATCCCCACAACGGTCATGTGAGAAGAGTATAACCCGACCACATACTCAATACTGATCAGTGGGTACATCGCGGTTTCAGTTTTACCACAGAAGGATGAAAGCGTCGGGTGGAACCCAGAAGTGAGTTTGAGCCGAAGAGTACCTCAAAGCATAGAGGACAGAGTGTATGCCACACAGGAGTGTCCAGGAGGCACAGAAGACAAAGGCCTCTCCAGTTAAAGGATGCAGGAAAACACAAATGATGAGGAGCTTCAAGTACTGCTGCACTCAGTCAGTAGCTCTGCCCGAGATACCATGACATTGAAGACGACAGAATCTGTCAGTTCCAATCAACTGTGTCGGAGCGGGATATACTCGTTGACAGAACCTTTTGATGCATCCGACTGCGTTGGCATTGGACCCCGATGAGGGATACTGGCCTCAAACTTTGATGAGGAGACAGTTAATTCCTGGAGGGAGTGCTGGACCACCACCAGTGTTGCTAAGCTTTTTGGAGTCCGTGGGACCCAGGATCGGCACACCAGTCAGCTGTGTTGTGGTGCCTGCGGATGCAGGGGAGTGACTCCTTCACTCCAAGAGAAATTCCTTCCTTATGTCTTTGATGTCCACAGGTCTTGCGAGGACCTCTATTGAGCACGGGCACAGACTTTGCAGCAAGCTTGCAGGACAAGGAGGCCAGGTGCAGCAGGGTTCTTCCCAGTTGCCGTCTCTATGCCTAGAGTGAAGTTTATCAGAGTCCAGAGTACCCAGGTGGTTGGAGTAGAAGTGGAGTTGGATCTGAATTGAATCCAATGATGAATCTAGGGACCCACCCATAGGTAAGCCCTTAATTACCCTACAGAGACGGTTGGGAATCGACGAATCAGGGGTCCCTCCCAGAGGAGGGGTCAGACAGTGGTGAGGATACTCCCATGTCCCTTTGTTCAGTTTCATGCCAGAGCCAGGAGCCAATGGCTCCCTGATCTGGTTTGAACTTGAGTTTGCAAGGATGGCACCAAATGTGCCCTTCCAGCAGCAGACTATGTGACGCTCGCCAGCGACCCTACCCCGGCCAAATATACTAAATTCTGTCTGGGAGGTCGTCACACCTCCCTGTGACAGGAAACCTTTTGTCCTACCTTCCACTGCTTGAGTTTGGCCCAACAGCAGGAGGGCAGGCATACTACTGTCGGGGGTCGGCAGCAGCCCTAGGTTGCTGACTGGCTCTGTAAGATTGGCCCCGGGAGCATGGAGAGCTCCTTTGAGGGGCCTTAACGTTGATGGAATCACACCTTCAACACTGGATACAGAGTTAGGGTATGATTCCAACATGTTTGATACCAAACATGCCCAGGTTCGGTCCAACCAGTTTAAACATGATCATGGCATAATGACGCCTGGCCTCTCTATATTGTAAAGGCTGATTTACCTACAAAGCTCAGAGAATGGACTCCTGGGTTTGTAGGGGTGGTCGGCTCATGCAGGGCCATCCTCACACTTGTAACCGAGCACCCTGCCTTTGGGACTGAAAGCCCTGCTAGAGGGGTGATTGATAAGTTCCAAGGGCAGTGACGTTAGATATAAGGAAACATATCTTTCATGAGAGGAGCATGCACCAACTCACATAGGCTGCAATGGCAGGCCTGTAGTCATAGTTTGGAGGGTCCCTCGTGGGTTGCATAATACATGCTGCAGTCCACAGCGGACCCCTGAGGCATACAGGCCCTAAGTACTTCGGTACCATATACTAGGGACTTACAAGTGTGCCCCCCCCCAGTAGCCAAAAAGGAATGTACAAGAGACACACCATAGCCAATTTAGGGAGGAGGCACAGTGACTGGGGTCCTGCTTAGCAGGATGCCAGTCAGACTAGCCAGAAAACAGTTATGACACCAGCAAAAAGTGTGGATAACCACGAAAGCAGATCCTACTTTCCTACACACACCATTCATTAGGAACACATTTTCACCCTCGTCTTACATGAACACATTTCTCACTCTGCACTCACATGGCACAGATCTAACTCTGCACTAATTTAAACCTGAAGCCCCTGCTGCACATGCATGGTCAACCAAGTGGGTGGGAGGAGGTCTTGGTTTCAAACTTTATAGCACATTATCAGGTAGATTCTGCAAGTTCACCAACCAATATTTGCCAATATACAGAATTTTCTATGTGTTACTATCAGAAAGACTTCAATAGCTGTGTCTACCTTTTAAACACAACACAGGTAATTCTGGATTTTTGCCTAATGGGATGAGGATGGTCTCCATGGTTCATTAGGTGATTAAGGAGACCAGATTACATGTCTCAGATTTTATGAAAAGTAGCTTCTGCATTTCTGAATGGTATGTAGTTGATTGAAAGGGTATCTCCTCTCACACTTATTGCACACCCCATCATGCAGACCATAGTGGTGAAATAGCCATTAGTAGTCAACTTGCTTCATGCTGTACATGTTGTTGCTCGGATATGAATTTACCTTAAAAAAACGAAAAGACGAGATGTGTTTGGTAAAACAGGAACACATTTAATTAAAAGGAGCTGCTGGGAGAGCCGCAACAGATGTGTGTCTGAAGACTGGCATGATGTACAGAGGTTTTGACCATCATTTTCTACAGTTCAACCATATGATAAGGGGGTGCAGGAGGCTCTCGACTTTGTGGAGACCCAATGTGGGCAAGTGTGAGTGTGAGTGTGTCCAGATGTCCGGCACGGGGAGCATGTGATCACTATGTGTAGTATACATGTTGTGTTCTGATTGACTGAGCATTCCTAATTACATGTGGCATCTGACTTTGTATTATTTTGGGAAAGCCCACCACTTTGGCCAAATGTGTTTTATTGGGGCCAATCTCCTTTGACCTGAGAATAGGAAATAACAAAATTGGCATGTGCATGCTTATTGTCTTGCAAAAATGTGTAATTCACGAAAGAATTCCAACAGTTATTGAGGGAGAACACCAAGCAGATGTAGCATTCCAGAAATAAGTGTGGAACCTTGCAAAATCTAAAAGGTCAAACATGTACTCCAAGCTTAGAAAGAACCCCACAGGACTCAATGTCAGTTTTTTTTGTTAATCTGACACTTTGATTTTGAAAAATATATTTGACATATGCAGTGCAATTTTATCTGGCCCTTCAAAATAGCAATGTGTTGTAATGTCTCGAGCCAAGAATGTGCAGAATACATCCTGCATTCTATGTGGAGTGGTGTGGGCAGGTGGCATTCTGGCCGGCTTCTCCCTCTTTTTATGCCCACATCTTGATTCAAATACTGAAGCTGTTTTACCTATAATCCAGCCATCATTCTTCCACTGGCGATGAGGATGGCTGATGTATAGGAGAGTCCCTACTATAGTCGCCAGCAGCTGAGGAGCAACAGAACGGTGCTGTTGTTGAGAAGAGCAGCACCGAAGGACTACTGCTGCAATTCTGTAAAGTTGTGGTGCCGTCATGGCATTGAGGAGAGTGGCGTATAATTCCACGGTATCTAGGCAAAATGCATTATAGGTACTTGGGAGGAGAAGGCACAGAGCGCGCACAATGCTAGACATAAAATATTGCACATTTTGCACAACGTGTCACATAAGCAGCGGCTTCCATAAGCCCTGTTTACATGTTGCTTGATAACATCATACAGGTACGTGTCATAGTCTTCCCTTTGTATCGAACTTCTGTGAGCAATTGCAACCTTCTGTTTCTGAGCAACTGTGTTCACTGTCTCGTGGATCCTGCAAGCAGTTGTTTTGCCATGCTATCTATGAAGCTCTGTGTGAAAGCTATAGATATAGCAAAAAGGGCAGAGAATACTGAAGAAGGACTTAAAGAAATAGAATCAAGCAATTTGGGAAAAGTGGATGTGGTACAAACAAACTCATATAGTACCTTTATGAACAAAAGAAAAGCCGTGGCTCCCTTACAAAAAAAATGGTTGGGTAGTGAGAAAAGCTTGTCATATTACAAATGTGGGTTGAAGGGGCATGTGACTACTGATCCTAATTGTCCTGCCTTTGGTTAGGTGTGCAGGAGGGGCAAGATTAAAGAACATTTTGCTAGAGTCTGTAAAGGTATGGGAGGTAATCTTTCTATGTCAATGCCATCAGTTCATATGGTTGGTGGGGAAGGTTCATAGAGTTAGGTGGAAGAATTTATATGAGAAGCCAGTGTAGTATAGATTGCTGCTGATAAGGTGCATCCTTATTGTACCATCCAGTTTGAAGCGTTGGAGGTGTGAGCAATGGCTGATTCAGGTGCCCATTACACTTTGTTTGGTGAGGAGTATCTGGCTAGATTTCCAGGTCATGAGTAGTTTAAACCAAACATCACGTTTTTGGCTTACAGAAACAAACCTAATGAGTTGTTAGGGTACCTTGAGGACACATTTGAATTCAAGGGCAAAATGACGCATTCCAAGGTATACACTGCTAAAGATGGGTCATGATGTTTCCTGGGGGAGAACAACAAAGAGATTTACTCATAAGTGTAGTCCCCAATCACCCTTATCAGGTGCTGGGAGAATTGGCTGATGTGAATGTGGTGTGCAATAAGAAGTGGCAAGACATTTTCCCAAATTGTTCAGAAGTGAATTTGGATTGCTCAAAGGTTTTTCTCACAAGATTGTATTGAAAGATGGTGTTTGTCTGAAAGTGCACACGCCTTGCAGGTTGCCTTTAATAATGAGGGCACCTTTATAGAAGGAATCACAACAGCTGTATAAAACAGACATTATTGAAGAAATTGAGGTTTCAAAATTGTTGGCCCCAGTAGCTTTGGCTAAAAAATCTAATGTAGTGTTGAGGATGTGCGTAGATCTATGCGCCCCTAATTAGGCTATTTGGGTAGACAGACATCCTCTACCTAATAAACATGACAACATTTTGTTCAAGGTGTTGGAGATTTTACATCAAAGAATGTTAACTATAAAGTTAGAAAACTGTAAAATTGGAGTCAGAGGTGATGAATATCTTGGCACTGTTTAGACGAAAAAGCCCAGTAGTTGAAGCTTGAAAAGGCCATTGAAGGTACTCCATCATCAAGAGACAATGATCAGTTGAGATCCTTCTTGGGACTTGCTGAATATTATTCATCCATATGTTTGTGGACAAAACTGAGTGCTTACATAAATTAATGTAAAGAATGCCAGATTTGACTGGTGCATCAAGTGTAAGTGAGAGTTTGAGCAACTGAAGAAGGCAATTTCATCTGCTGCGGTGCTCATACCTTTTGATATGCATGGTAAGGGCATTGCGTGTATGGATGCTTGTGTCAAAGGTTTGGGTGCTGTGCTCTTGCAGGTGAGACAACGGAAGTAGGTCACCATTGCTTATGCTTCGAGACCTTTGAGGGATACAGAGCAGACATATTGTACCATTAAAAGAGAAGCTCTGGAATATTGGTAGGGGTGAATTATTTTAAAAAAATTGGTGTGGGGAACAGATTTCCTGGTATGGCCAGATCAGCGCCGCTTGGTTGATCTATTTACCAATAAATTAACTTGTCAAGCGTTATCCAGAATTATATGTTGGGCTCTGAAGATGTTGGAATTCTCATTTGCGATGGAGTATATGCCTGAAAAAAAGAATGCAGTGGCGGACTGTTTGTAGAGGTTGCCAGTGAATGGCTATAATAATACTGATGATAATGAAAATCAAGAGTTAGTTGCTAACGTATGCATTTCTACAGAAGGTCGCATATCTCAGTGCTTGCGGGCTGTTAAAGATGATTGCAGGGGCTTGTGAGATATATGACTTTTGGGTGCCCAGCTAGAGGGAAGCCTTCAGATAAGGTGAGTCATTCCAGAATAAAAGGATTGTCTGGGGAAGGTGGAATCTTGTTGAGAGGTGAGTTATTGGTGGTGCCGGATGGATAATAGGGCACATTTTATTATTGGCTCATGATGGCCACAGTAGCATGAGTGCAGCCAAGCGTAGAGTGAGAGCGGAATACTAGTAGCCAGGTTTAGACAGTGATGCGGAGAGAATGGTGAGAGAGTGCTTATCATGCGCATGGAGCAACAAATCACAGAGAACAGTGAATATCTGAATGTAAATGTCGGGAAATGGAGGCTCTGTGGAAGAAATTTGCTCTAGACATTTCTGGGCCATATAATGTGTTGGGTTCTCACCCCAAGTATGCTATGGTGAATATAGATTACCTTTCGAGATGGCTAGAAGTTAAGTTTATGGCTCAAGTAATGACACAAAATGTAATCAAGTTTTTGGAAGAGATATGGGAAAAAGAGGGCATTCTGTAAACCATCGTAATGTATAATGGGGTGCAATTTGTATCTCAGGCCAGGAAGGACTTTTCAAGGTTGAATGGGGTACAGCTTATTAGGTCATCAGCATATTACTCCCAGATTAACGGCCTTTGGAAAGGTGAATTATAACTCTGAAAGAATGCATATAGTTGACTTTGTGTCAGGCTGGACAGCATAGAGATTCTGTGAGAAAAGTGGTGTGGGCGTATCTCACCATGCCTGATAGAGCCACTGGCAAGGTACCATTTGATGTCATGAGGGGGATAAAAGCCAGAGCGATACTTGGGAAAGATGTGAAAAGGAAAAGGTTGAGTGACTGTGAGTCTGGAGGATCAAAGTGTGATGTCACAGTACAATTTTTAGTGGGTGATTTGGTGCATGTAAAAAAAGGGTTGAAAAGAATGTAAGGGACTATCACAGTTTTATAAACCTCTTGACGTCAGGAAGATTAATCGTTATACCAATATTGTTTTAAGAATAGCAATATTTTTACTCTTTAAAAGAGAATCACTCCAAAATAATAGCATATCGATTAACAAAATACAAGTCAAATATTACGAACCAATTTCCTTCCTACTACAAAATCAACAATCCATTATAAAATTATTGAACCTTTTTGGAGTATGGCAAAACCTTCTTCAACTTACTCCTACCTGCTTCTGGTGTTCATGAAACTCTGTGCCATCCTTGCTTTCATCTTCCAAAAAACAATATGCCATCTTCACCATTTTCTTGTGTTCCACACGTTCCTATCCACAACAACACGGTATAACAATTTACCTTCCTGACTTGAGAGGTTTAGAAAACTTTGATAGCCCCTTACTTTTCTTTCATCCCTTTTTACACGTACCCAATCACCCACTAAAATATTAAACAGAGGTCATATATGCAATTGGATAAATATTTTGGAAGATCATAGATAAGAAAAGAAAAACATTTAAGGGTTGGATCAGCAAATCAAGATGAATCGAAAGCCCTTAAACTATATTCCCATTAGTACTCTTGGCAGTCGATATGAGAGTCCTTTCCGAATGAGGGGCATAACAGCTATTTTAAGTGTATTTCAGCCGTGATTGGCCGTGCCGCTCGAAGTTGGGAACTTGTGCCAGTCAAAACCCTTGCTTTCTCCCCCTCCAGGACCTACCTATTTTGGCTGCTGGGAGTAACGCGGAACTGGGAGCATTTCTGCATCGCGGGACTGCTATGACCAATGTGCTTTGCGGCTGAGTAACCTGCCGCACCTGTGGTGTCTCCCCGCCCTCCTCCTATAAAGGCACTCTGCCATCCGTGCACGTGGAACGGGCGCGGCCGGGCACCGGGCGAAGCCCAGGCCAAGGGCGGGCCCGTTCTAGCCCGTTACAGACCGAGCAGGACCGGACCGGGCCTCCCCTTTTGGCTCGTGGCCCTGGACCATCTCAGCTAGCGCCTTCCAAATATCCATTCCTCCCCGTAGCTGACTAACCATTTGGCCACAGAACTATGACATCCAGAGAAACCAGAAGTAAAGCTACGGCATCGACCGCCATGGTTGCAGCTACACTGGACAATTTTCTCTTGAGAGCAAACTCTATTTTGAATAAAGAAATCTTGACTGTAGAAGGGCGGCTCCCACTGGGAATCAAAAGTCTCAGAAGATCTTCACTGGGCTTAATAGCCAATGCCAGAACCCCGGCTAAGGACGGGGCCCTTCCTACCGCCATTTTTGATAGCATTGATGAAACAATAGACAATGTGCTTCAGGATCTTAGGTCAACCCCTGAAATGCACAGAGAGACTTTATCGGTTACTGCTGAGGTTAATCCTGTGCCAGTAAATGTGATTTCTGTGTCTCAGGAATTTGGGGAAGATACCGTCTCCCCCCAATACACGAGGAACCAGGGAAGGTGCTGTCCCCAAGAGGAAAAGAGTGACGCAGCAAAGGGGTGGTAAACGTGCGAAAATAACTAAGAGGCCCACCGCCTCCGAACCTGAACCTATAGGTCCAGTGGCAAGTAGGGTGGCCCCTCCTGCTGTCAGCGAACCCCCCCAATCCCATCCTCTGGTGCAGAATACGGCATGCATAGCTGGGGATCTAGCGAATACTGCGGACAATCATCTCATTCACTCTTTGGAAAAAACATGAAAACTCGGATTGTCCCGCTAGTTGCTAGACTAGACTGCATTGACCGTAGGCTGCACAAAATAGAAACGGCCACTGGGGGTTTGGAAGAGCACCTTAAATCTACGGGAAATACACAGAAGGTTGCAGAAACTAGGGGAGTTGCCGCTCCATCTAAATCTCCTACCTTAGTGAGAACTCCCGCTCAGACAATCCCTTCCTTCCCAGTACAGAGCACCGAGAATGGTGCAACGGCTACTATCACTGGGTTGGTCACAATGGCTGGGGCGAATCCTGGGCGCACTATTGCTGAGGGTAACAGAATGAAGATCCAAAAGGTAGTCAATTTACCCCCCCGAGGCAGCTCCCTACGTAGTTGTCTTAGCTGGAGTGCCCGCGCTCAATGATTCTGCAGTAGAATCTTTCTCCTCCCTGAAAAACAAGGCAGCAAATTGGCTGAATACCCATAGACCGTTGCCCCCCCACATCACTAGTGAAATTATAATGGTAAGAAGAGTTCCTTGGGTGGGACACACCTCCAAAAAAATCAAGGGGGATTGTATTCTGGTAAATTTGAGGAATACTGGGATCGTCTCGCATATCTGTAGCTGGTCAGGTAGAGTTGCAGGCGCCTTAATCCAGGCACTCCCATTAGCCTTTTTTTATCCACCCATTAACAGCCAAAATGACCCAGACTTTGAAGAGGGCTGGACAAGGGTGGGTCATAGGGAACCCAACAGGGATTACAGGAGTAATTTGTATGACTACTCTGTGTTTAAAGACTATTGCCATATGAACAGATATAGCTGCCTGGATCAGGTGGACTGACTACTTCACGAAGCCGGTCCAGGGGCTCAAGTGGAGGGAGTTGATGCTTAACCTCGGTGCAGTGCCCAGGAAGTAACCAGTAAGGAGACTACCTACACAGAGTTACTGTTTATTGCTCCTTTAGGCCACACTATCAAAAGCCAAGGCGCGGGCCATGAATCATTGAATACTGTGCCCAAGCCCCCTTTTGATGTGGAACTTATTCCGCAAATCGAAGGTTCACAATCAGATAGTTCAGCACTAAAAATTCTTTCTTGGAATGTGGCTGGTCTTTGTAACAAACTGGCCTGCCCAGAATGGGGCTCTTTTATAGATATGAATGATATATGCCTCTTTCAGGAAACCTGGGCAAGGGAAGAACAATTTCGACCGAGTTTTGCTTCCTATTCAGTCCCTGCAAAGTGGGGGGGGGAAGGGCAGACCTTCAGGGGGGCTAACAATTTGGGTGGCCGCCCACCTGGGTTGTAGAGCTAGGGTCATGCATACAGCATCAGAGGATGTGCAATGCGTGATCTTAGAATGGCTGAATGGCTCTAAACTCGCTGTGGTTAATATCTACTCCAGACCCGTGAGTATCACTTCTGAGTTGAGAGCTATTGAAGACCTTTCCGCCTCCCTAAACGAGTTCCCAGAGGGAGTTACTTATGTGATAGGTGGAGATTTTAACTCCCATTTTGAGCAACTCGTGAATCTAATGGATGGAATACTCCAGGAAGAGGATGAACACTGGAATATTCCCCAGGTGGTTGGTCCCCCTGCCAGGTCATGGGCTCCATTACCAGTACAAATTATGACCTTGACATTGAGATATTCAATAAGGGCCTGTAATGGACGTATAAAATCGGATATGCCCTCAAGGTGTACTTTTAATAAACCTGGGCAGGAATCACGTTTGGATTATATTTTTGTAGAAACACGCGCATGGCATAAGATCCTTGATTTTAAGGTTGTATCCAGAGGAGAAAGTGATCATAACGCATTGATCCTGGACTTTCAATCCCCTAGCACCCCCATAACCTCCTGTCCCACAGAGTTTGGTTTAGATAATAGGGTGCTCTTATCAAGCAACAGACGGAGGCTTAGATGGGACAAATTGGTCACGCATCCAAACTTAGTGGCAGAGCTATATGCTTTGGTAATTCCGGTATTGGAAGCGACTGGCGCCTTAAATCTTCAGCACCCTTCGCCTGAAGTATATTCTAGGCTGGGTGAACTTAACATGGATCTAGCCAATACATTAGCGGTGGTCCTAAACCCTCCAGGTTTAAAAGGGAGAAGCACTGGTAATAAACCCACCTGGTATAACAGGGCCTATAGAGTCGCGAAATCGCAGCTTACCGGCAGTTAATACATCACGCCAAGGTGGAATGGGGGAACGAGATTTGGGAAAAGTTAACTTCCGCACTGGCAATTAGCGATGCTCGGAAGTTTTGGCATGTTGTGAGAACGGGCTCGGCTGACGCCGTTCCTGGTATAGCCCCCAACATCGCTGCGGAGGTCTGGGAAGCTCATTTTCATACCTTGTATTTGGTGGAAAACTCGGCGGAGGATGCAGCTCTTCCAGGATTAGCATCTGGTTCCATGGCCGAAACAACCTCCCTTGACTTCTCGGAGGGTGAAGTAAGGGCAGCTATTTCCAAGCTTTCCTCCGGTAAAGCCCCGGGGCTGGACAGGGTGCCCGGTGACCTTTTTAAACACGAACCAAGGGTGTGGGCGCCTTATCTAAAGCTTATTTTCAATGCAATCCTGGGGGGTATGGCGATACCTAGTACTTGGCTGCTCCCAGCCAACTACAGGCCAATTAACCTCATTGACGTCTCACAAAAGCTCTTCTCGAGGCTAATACTAGACCGCCTTCTAGATTGGATGGAGGAATTTGATATCTTAAGCCCTTACCAAGCCGGGTTTAGAAAGAGGGTATCTACCACAGACCAGATTTTTCGATTAAACATGCTCTTCTGGAAAACTGTGGAGATTGAGGGCGGCTCACTATACACTGTTTTTGTCGATCTGCGAGCCGCCTTCGACCTAGTCCCCCGTCGGAAACTGTGGAGCGTCCTCTCAGGAATCGGTATTCCACCTCCCCTTCTGGGTATAATAGTTTGTCTTCACACTGGAAACTTTGCGCAGGTCAGGTGCGGAAGGAAGGTTCCCTATCAGCTAGATTCCCCGTTGGCAGGGGGGTAAGACAGGGTTGTGTCCTGGCGCCCACCCTGTTTTGCCTCTATGTCAACGGGGTAATCATGCACCTAAATGCGGTCTCCAATACTGACGCTCCAAAGCTCCCTGGGTCGAGGTTCTCTGCGATTATGTTCGAAGATGACACTCTATTACTTTCTAAGACCCCTATGGGCATCCAGCGAGTTCTGGACGGTTTTGTGTCTTTTTGCCAGGACAGGGGGTTGGAAATAAATACTTTGAAAACTAAATTTATGATTTTCAACCCCCCAACAAAAACACGTCCAAGTCCAGTGATAGACGGAGTTCGACCTGAAAGAGTCCAGACATTTGATTACTTGGGTCTCACCTTGAACGAAAATATGGCCTGGGTCCAACATCAAAGAAAATGTCAAGTTATGCTAGCCCAAAAAGCGGGAGGCATTCTAAAGCTATATAACAAATCTCTGGGGGAACCAATTGGTCCACCGCTGGAAATTTACAAACTGCAGGCTCGTGGGGCGGTAATATATGGGGGCGAATTGTGGGGCCACAAGCGTGTACCCGCGATTTCTGTTGCAGAGAACACATTTTTAAGACAACTGGTATCTCTCCCTCCTACAACACCACTGTTGCCACTAAGGATGGACCTGGGTCTTTGACCCATTAAGGAGTAATTAGGTGTTAAACCATTGACTTTCTGGAGGCGCCTGTGGGTAACCCCCAAACTCATGCATTATAGGCAAGAGCTGACAGAGGTGTTAAGTCTCCCTAATGCGCGGAAAATCACTTGGCTGAAATATGTTAGAGAGGAACTCAAGAGATTAGGCCTCCCTTCAATGTGGTCTGACCCGGAACGCGCGTGTAGCTCTTTTGCGCGCAAGTACATTGTTAATTTATATCATAAAAATATTCTCAGTACCACTCTATCGAATGTTAATGTGGGTCCACTTTCTGGCTTGTTTTTTATGACCAAAGATTTTTATAAATTTGAAATCGTATTCGACAATGTTAGTCCAGATGTTTTAAGAAAACTTTATCTCCAATGGAGACATGGCTCTTTACCGATCAGAGCACTTACGAGTAAATGGTGTGTATCCACCTTGAAAAATTGCCCTGCTTGTACATCTGAGCTCGAAAATGAATTACATATAGTGTTTTTTTGCCCTGCTTATCAGTTGGCCCGAAAGAAGTGGAATACTCCTATTTATAGGAACTTGAAGATCAGGCGCTGTTTTGAAGCATTTAGAATACTCAAACCTGATCTTTCTCCTCTAATTGTTTTTGCTTTATCCAAATTTTTAGCAGCCATGTGGAACATTAGAAGGAAAGCTGAGGATGCCACTGGAAATAGGATTTAGTGATAAATGGGTCGAGCATTTGGGTATAATGATTCATAGCCCCTGAGGTTCAGGGATTTCAAACGACTATATGTTTAACTATGTACACGGTTATGATTTTTACTCTGATGATTTAACTTCATAAGATGAAATTATTGACTTTTTAATGGTTTTCTGTCTATTGTCTTGAACTGTATTTATTGATTAATTGTGAACTCTTTTATGACAACACTGTTGAAATAAAGATGACAATGAATGAATGAAATTCATCTCCTAGTTAGTTTGGATAACTAATGACCAATGCTGAAAAATAGGGGCTGCCTACGTTTTTTCATACGGAGCATGCACAGATTTTTGATTCAAAGACACACGTAATGGGAAGCTGTCCAGTGATGTTAGTTTCACATAAATATCATGAAAGAGTAGAATTGCATGCTGCCATAAACCAAAAGGTGACTAGACACCAAACTGTTCAGCTTTGATGATGGCTACTCAGACCTTAGTATATGTCTTTTATTACGCTGCATTAAAAAAATCATTTGTTAATGCGGCTTTATAAAGTGATTGTAATGCTTGAGGTAATCAGAGCACTTTACACAGTTATGCAGCGTTACAGGCATATTGTGCAAACATAAAGTGATAAAACATCATAGGACTAAGAATTAGTGGCACAGTAACTGCAGAGAGATATCTGTGTGCTCAGAATTACCTGTACTGTAAAGTAGCTCCTCACCATTGCTGCGCCATTATGAAATAATGACCCACTAAAGGGGAATAACAAGTAGGCGCGGACTTATGATGACTTTTCCTTTAGCCAGGGCATTTTCTGGGCTTGATGAAGTGCAGATCTAATAAAAGTAACTCCAACACAATTTCAAGTATTTTATCGGTTGTGGCCTTGGCATTAATACAGAGCGCATCTTCCCAGCGGCACACCGCTCCCTCCACTTCCAGGAAGAGATAAGAGGACTACGTTCTGATTCAGGAATGGATGACGAACCTGTCGGATGAGGAAGAATAAATGACCAGGCAAGCATTGTAAGCAATGCATACCAATAGGCAAGAACCACTAAACTACTCAACCCCCAGTTCAATACTACTGCACCTTACAAGAAACAACGGGACACAAAATTGAATGTCACAGGAGATAAGACAATGCTTGACTCTTGAAAGGACTTCAATATTTGGAATGAGAGGTAATAGGCGACAGCAAAAACAAAACAGTATTATGTGAGGATACAGATAATAAGCAGTGAAAACAGCTATACACAGTGAGGTAGAGGAATAATTAACTAAACTCGTAAGGCAATAGAGTAGTAACTGATGAGGTGTATAACAAAATTTACAGAGCGGTACAGCCAAAAACAGCAATTTCAATGATCAAATCGTGACTTGGAAAACAATGTGTTATTTTCAATACAGATTTCTTAATGCCTGCATTTTGTCTCTTTCAGATTTTACTGGGATCTGATAATGCTCATCATGATGGTCGGCAACCTAGTCATCATTCCAGTGGGGATCACATTCTTCACAGAGCAGACGACCACCCCGTGGATTATTTTCAATGTAGCATCAGACACCGTTTTTCTGTTTGATTTAATCATGAACTTTAGAACTGGGATTGTGAATGAGGACAGTTCTGAAATCATTCTGGACCCACAGGTCATCAAGCTGAACTATCTGAAGAGTTGGTTTGTGGTGGACTTCATCTCTTCGATACCTGTGGATTATATCTTCTTGATTGTCGAGAAAGGGATGGACTCCGAAGTGTACAAGACGGCGAGAGCCCTACGCATCGTCAGATTTACAAAAATTCTCAGTTTATTGCGCTTATTGCGACTGTCAAGGTTGATACGCTACATCCACCAGTGGGAAGAGGTAAGACAAAGCTACTCCCTAACTGCTATTTCATTGAATGATATCTTATTATTCCACAGCAGCTCCCTGAAGCCGCTCTTCCAAACATTGTGTTCAAATCAAAGACCGAAATCTAAATCTCCCTCGTATTTTATTATCATTTCCTTAGCATTCTTTGTAGGATGGAATACAAGCTGTTTGCATTCTTGTGGCTATTGAAGCGTTTTTGCAGTTATTTATTTTCCATACCCTATTATTCATACACATTCATTTCAATACATTTAAAAATAGTTAATGTTGGTCATTTAATGCACCCGACACTACACTATATATATATATATATATATATATATATATATATATATATATATATATATATATATATATATATATATATATATATATATATATATATATATATATTACCTACTGGCGGTCGCCAGTAGGTATATATAGTTAGGATTTTTTCTCTATGGGTTTTTTGAAAATTCTATGTCTAATAACTTTGGCGTTTGTGGACGGAATTGGCTGAAATTTTCAGGAAAATGGCACATTTTGTTTCTGAGCAGCCCTTGAAAATTTGGGGGGGGTTCGTCCAGTGGGGGCCGAGAAAAAAGGGGGGTCCCAAAACGTGTTTTTAACATTGAGTTTTCCATAGGGCGGTTGGCCTCACTTTTAGCCCGAACGGCTGAATGGATTTGCACGAAACTTGGCAAAATTGTAGGGACTGGTAGCCCGATGTGCCTTTTGTAGGTCTCAATATATGTGCTCCAGTGGATTTTGAGAAATTAACGTTTAAAAAAAGATATATATCTGTAACAGCGGACCGGTTAGCGCTCTGGTTCGCGGACTTTTCGCGCAACGGAGCTTTGTGAAGCGAAGCTGATTGGTTCTCCGGCGTCTGTCAACATTCCAAACAGTCCGTAGCGGCCGCCATCTTGTCTCTCGGTAGGATCGAGAGACAAGAGGAGGCCAAAGCGAAGGGGCAAATGACCATAAGGGGGCATAGTAGATCCTCGCTGACCCCCTAGGTTTGATGTGGAGGTTTTAAAAGGGCCCCGCGGGGCAAAAAAAAATAATAAAAATAATAATTGAACGGCTGAATGGATTTGCACGAAACTTGGCAAAATATTAGGGACTGGTAGCCCGATGTGCCTTTGCTAGGTCTCAATATATGTGCTCCAGTGGATTTTGAGAAATTAACGTTCAAAAAAAGATATATATCTGTAACAGCGCTCCGCTTCGCGTAACGGAGGTTTGCGAAGCTGATTGGTCATTCTGTCACTGGGCTATACTTGGGCTACATCTGGCTGATATTTGGGCTACATTTGTTTTTTTGTGTGTCTGGCGGCCATCTTTGGGCTACATTGGGCTACATTGGGCTTCATTGGGCTACATTCGGCTAATTAGCAAATAGCTCATCGCAAACTAGGAATGGTAAAGAATCGCTATTTATTCCTTAAAGTTCGCTATTTAGGAAATGCAAATAACTTTGATGATACATATGGCGGTTCATCTCTAACAAGATAAGAAGCATAGGGATAGATTTATGATGACTGGCGCATCACCAGGGATGTGTTAGTCATTCTGTGCCGCTGTTCCGTCACCTATGGTGTGCTGCATTTACAATGCGGCGCATCATGGGGCAAAAACAGCACAGATGCGTGATGTATCTGTGCCGTAAAGGTGGCGCATTGCTGGAGTTGTATCGCAAGTGTGATGAAGCTCCAGCAAGGGTCGGGGGTGCCCCTGTCGCAGGGTTTCTGTTCTCACACAGAACTGTGGACAGAGGATTGGAACCTCGGCGAATTAGGGTGTCCCAAAACTCACGTTAGTAATCAAAAACTATTTAGCAAGCTAGGTACAGTGTCACATTGGATATAACAAACTCTCAATGTTTAGACAATCCAGAATATGAACTTATAGTACCTCAGGATACGTGGAACTCATGAACAGTCGGTCGTTATATATTTCTTAGAAACCAGAACATGGAGTTAAGAAGAACACATGTGTATTTGAAATGTTTATTTACTAATGCCGTCTTCTCAGGCGTAGTACCTTAGATAATAAAAGTACACATATTATCAGTAGCAAAATTACCAGCATAGTTACTAGTACATAAAAAGTGAATGGTGATAGTATGTTAACATGCTGTAAATGAATAAGAGTTAGCAACACTTATAAGCAGCCGCGGGCCGTGGAGGGAGTTACGGTGAGGCAGGGAGGCGGGGAGGGGGAGAAGCAGGGTGGAGAATACAAGTACACATATTATCAGTAGCAAAATTACCAGCATAGTTACTAGTACATAAAAAGCGAATGGTGACAGTATGTTAACATGCTGTAAATGAATAAGAGTTAGCAACACTTATAAGCAGCCGCGGGCCGTGGAGGGAGTTACGGTGGGGCAGGGAGGCGGGGAGGGGGAGGGGCAAGGTAGAGAGGGCTCCACCCTGCTTCTCCCCCTCCCCGCCTCCCTGCCCCATCGTAACTCCCTCCACGGCCCGCGGCTGCTTATATCTCACCCTCCCTAATACACATATTATATTATTTGCTAAGAAGGTCTCTTTGTGTTGGTTTAGGGTGTGTCCATACTTTAGTGTCTTAGATTTGAAGGAATCACATCAGCATACACCAGCTCTCTCTTCATGTGAACCGCATCAACTGTTGTGTATGTGTGTTCGGCAAAGCAATATAAAACCCGCCTCATGCCCAGAATTGGCAGAAGTTGCACTTATGTTATGAGTATGAAGTCGTGGAGATCAGACCTCATAACAATTCTGTATCGTGTTGTTCTTGAAACTTTAGCACTCGCTGTACAGATATAGTTTAACAAGTAAAGCAGATAGTAGACCAATAACATATTATTCTCATGTAAACCACGATGAACTACTAGGTGGAAAGCTAAAGCAACAACTAAGTGTCGTGTGCAGAAGTTGCAAAAAAGGAAAAATGGCGTTTAAACCGGTAATGAGCCCATGCTAACTTAACACGGTGTAAAGATATCCAGGACCTAGATGACACCTCCTCATGATCCGGAAACGAACTGAATAAGATAATAGAAGTGCCATCTCATGAGAGCAGATTGCAAGTTTATATGTGGACGGTCCGCAAGGTAAAGCATTAAAAACTAGGAAAATTCAATGCTAAAGAAAAATAAAACAGCCAAGTACTTTATCGAGTCTTAAGCCAATAGGCAAGGTAAATAATAAAAACTTGACAAATAAGTCAATGAATTGTCAATGAAATGCTAGTACTCAGCATATCAAACATGAAAAAGGTCTATGACATAACTGTGTATGCAAAATAAGCTGCAACAGCCTCCAATAGGAAGTCACCGTCTTCATCCGAAAACAGTTCAGCCATCCAATTTAAAAGCGGAAAAGAACATACGTGCTCTCCCAGCACCGGATCCTCTATCACCATCAGAGGACAGCTCGGTGGGTTTTCAAGAAAGCTCTGTTCCAAGAAAGACTGTGCTGCCGCCAGTAAATTCCAGGGACCAAGTAGTCCATGCATCAATGCCACAGCCATAATCCTTTCGCCAGGACAAATCAACTCGTGAGTAATGATAGGAGTCATCAGCTGATTAAAGTCGACGTCAGGAGAAACCGGTCCGCAGAGACACAAATCAATGGCCCAATCGAAATCACAGGTCAGGCAGTGAAATACAGGCTGGACACAGGTGAAGTAGGAGAACCGAAAAGATAATCCATATGCCGTGCTTAATATCGCCAACGGCATTGTGCCATAATATTCTAGCATGCGATTGCGGAACAGTGTCAGCAGCTGCAGGGTCGGAGGTTGCATAGGAGGGACATCCATATTTAATGATGTAAAAAAGCACAAGAGCGTCCGCTGGTAATGCAAGTAAAAATGCAATCCACGAACCAGAGTGGAGAAAATGGAATGAAAGGGAGCAGGGATGACTCCAAAGATTTTCTCAAATGAAGTCACGAGACCACTGGTAACAACTTTAAAAAAGTGTGCCAGGGATTTTGTGGAGGATGCGTTAAAGATAGTCGGAAACATGTTGCTGAAATTGAAAGGCAAACCTGTGTACGGGTGTTCGCTATGTGAAGTACGAAAGTTTCACGGGCCGAACTCAAGGCCACCTCTCTCTGAGACAAAAGAGCTCTTATTCTTGTCATGCCGTTGAAACGTGTCCCAAGGTTGGTATTTGTGGCCAGATTGAAAACTCCCTATGTTCATGTGTGGGAGGAAATAGAACATTTCTGCAGCAAATAACCCGTTCACTTACTGTTACGATAAAAGGAATACTTTTAATTAACTCAGAACAATCTTCATTATTGAGCATCAAATAACTACCATTTTCCAACAACTTGAACGTGGGGATGATAGCAGGAACTGGCGTGCCTTGCAACACACAAGCCATATTTGGTCGGTGTTTGTTGCATGAATCGTGTAACTGTATGTGCCTACACATTAGTGAATGATCTGGCGTCTCAGTGCATTCCTCTCCATTCAGATAAACTTCTTGATCATCTTTGAAACATCTGTATGTGTATGGAAGCGACCAGACCTCATGAACAAAAGCACTACCTGAAGGTTCATAAAGACCTATTGGTATATATTTCATACAATTTGAAAACTTATATAAAGCAAAAGGCAGCGTTATTAAACCGTGGATAAGGCATGTTGCCAAAAAACCCGCAATCCTCTGCTGATGATGTCACTGAGCATGTCATGAATGATGTAATATGTGACATCATCAGTAGTGGATTATGGGTAATAGTATCTCTAGTTTACTCCCCTATAGCTGTCTTTCTTTTAACATAAGTGTGTGTTTCCTTCCCTTATACTTACTGTTTTTGGTTCGCTTCCAGTTCGCGTACCAGCGAGCGAACTAGGAAGCGAACTAAGAGAAATAGAGGTTGGCACAGTTCCAAATATTGTACCAATTTTTTAATAACGGGGAGGTAGTTCTGAAAAGAACTTTTTTTTTTATTTTTCTGAACATTTTTTTACTGTTTTTGAATTTTTCGGAACAGTTTTATATTTTTTTGGGTTTTTCTTGGAGGGGGCAATGAAAACGATTCATTGTAAAGGGCTCAACAGGAGCAACAAAACAAAAAAAAGAAGTATTTATTATTTTGGGCGTTTCGGACAAACTTGCATATGATAGTCAATAGCTCTGTTGATCAGAGTGATGCTTCTTTCTCCGTAGGAAATGAATCCATCGCAAAATACGCAGGTGTGTTTTACTTCACCAAATCTCATTTGTATATTTGGCACCATCTCCCTGCCCTCTGGTCCCGTTACTTCCGGTACAACAGATCTTCTGGCCATAATAGGGAGATTATCTAGGTCGTTCCGAAACTGTGCAGCACTGTAGTTGTTAGGATGCCACCTAGTCATATGGCGATGCATTGTGTAGTTTCCGAAACTGTATTTTTTGTCGGTCCCTCTGGACAGTCTATCTTGACATATAAGGCAAGTTACGTATCTTGCATTTACTTTTTTCTGACCTTTGGGAATTTAAAAAAATTGCCAAATGAAGTTTTCTTTCCGGTGAGACGTCTTGGGCTGCTCAGGCAAAAACTGCCTCTCTTCGTGCTCGTCCTCCTGTTCCTCTTCTTCTTCTTCTTGTTGAATTACAACTTGAGCAGGTGGTCCACTCTTCCATGGATGTGGTGGAGGTGGTGGGGAAGCACCAGCTGAAGCTACTAAAGAAGCCATTGCTCAGTGATCACAAAGGGTCTTTCTCTCACAATGATGAAAGTCAGAGTGAGGAAAGAAGGAGGGATTTTCATCATTTGGGAAAAACAAGAGTTCTCAACCAATCAAAAGTGTTCATTTTAGATTATATGACCTAGTCTTACATCATCCTAGTCTTACATCATTAGGAAACCAAAAGTGAAATGAACCAATGAAAAGTGTTATTACCAAGTCACATGACTTGCAGTGTTTATGTTAAGCGCTTTGCAGGGCCTCCCGGTTTGCTTCCAGAAACCTGCGCTTTGGCACTCGCTTCGCGTACCAGTTCGCTAACGTAGCACGTCATATGACGTATCACGCGACAACGTGGAACGTCATGCGGACGGGAGGCGTCACGATGTTGTTTTCTAACGCGGCACTTGCGGTAAAGAAACGTTTACCGGCTCGCGGTCTATTTCGCGGCATCAAGGTCAGCTAACGGGAAGCTTCCCGATTCGCGAAGCGGGAATGAAGAAAAAAAAATATTTTAAAAAAAAATTATTCATAAACATATAAAATATATTTTTGGATTTAAAGAAGAATACATTTTACAGCTACAGATATTAGCTGTTAAAAAACCAATGAAATTCACAGAAAAAACCATAGGTTATAGACCATATATAGTTAGGAATTAGCATTTACAAAACCTTGAAAATTCACTGAAAAAACCATAGGTTATAGACCATATATAGTTAGGAATTAGCATTTAGAAAACCTTATTTTACTCACACAAAACCATTGAAATTCCATATATAGTTAGTTGCACTAACTATATATCGCGCACCTGCAATCCACTGCTGATGATGTCACATATTACATCATTCATGACATGGTCAGTGACATCACTGATGACATCACTGATGACATCTCAAATGACATCACTGATGACATCACTGATGACATCTCATTTGACATTACTGATCACATCACTGATGACATCATTCATGTGATGATACAATGAACCTCTTCAGACTCTAATATAACCTTAGATACACTCAGTGTAAACAGACACTCACAGACTGTCACTCATCCATGGAGTTACTCACACACCGAGTCAGTCTTGCAAAGAATCAATCACACCTCGATTTCCTCAACTATATAGTTATACACACCTTACTTATTGGAACATATAATAACACATATTTACTCTGTTATACAATCCCTGATACAAGTTCACAATAATCCATACAGCCACTCACACATTCACTGGCTCTTATGCACAGTTATTTATATATGTCAACTATCACATGTACTGTGTTTTACATATGTACTTACTTTGACATGTAGCACTGAGATATCCATTCACTCACCAATACACTCATGCACACAGTCAACCGCCCATACAGATGTTTCCACATGCACTTTTGAACCCATACATCTAGTGAATCAACTGCTCACACATCTATGCACAGAGTCATACACCTCCCAGACACCCACACACACACTCAGTCTCCCATACAAATACTTGGGCAACTAATCAATAACCCATATAGTTAGTCATATAGCTAATGATCAACACATGCATCAGATTACAAAACAACAGACACAATGATGCACAATTTAAAACAGTTTAGTCACTAACCCATGCACTCAGTGAGACACATTTAATCACTCACTTATACAGTCAGTCATGCACCTACTAAATCCTTCATCCAGACACTTATACATCCACTCATTCTTCAATATGTAAGACATATTTTAACTTTACAGAAGCATACAGTCACTGGATGTTGTCATCAGTGATGTCATCAGTGATGTCATTTGAGATGTCATCAGTGATGTCATCAGTGATGTCACTGACCATGTCATGAATGATGTAATATGTGACATCATCAGCAGTGGATTGCAGGTGCGCGATATATAGTTAGTGCAACTAACTATATATGGAATTTCAATGGTTTTGTGTGAGTAAAATAAGGTTTTCTAAATGCTAATTCCTAACTATATATGGTCTATAACCTATGGTTTTTTCAGTGAATTTTCAAGGTTTTGTAAATGCTAATTCCTAACTATATATGGTCTATAACCTATGGTTTTTTCTGTGAATATATATATATATATATACATATATATATATATATATATACATATATATATATGTACATATATATATATATATATATGTATATATATATATTCACTGAAAAAACCATAGGTTATAGACCATATATAGTTAGGAATTAGCATTTAAAAAACCTTATTTTACTCACACAAAACCATTGAAATTACATATATAGTTAGTTGCACTAACTATATATCGCGCACCTGCAATCCACTGCTGATGATGTCACATATTACATCATTCATGACATGGTCAGTGACATCACTGATGACATCACTGATGACATCTCAAATGACATCACTGATGACATCACTGATGACATCTCATTTGACATCAATGACCACATCACTGATGATATCATTCATATGACAATACAATGCATCTCCTCACATTTTAATATAACCTCTGTTTCACCCAGTGTTAAATACAGAATATAATTTTTGAAACCATTGACACACCAATACTAGTTACTACATACGCACTCACTGATTCCTACGTCTACACACACCTTCACTCATTCACCCATACTATCATTCATACATACAATCACTCATCTTTACAACACTATCATATGCACTCATACACCTATACAGACACTCACAGTCTGCCACTCATCCATGGAGTTACTCACACACCTAGTCAGTCCTGTAAAGAATCAATGACACTTCCATTTTCTTGTCTATACAGTTAAACATAGAGCACCTTACATTTTCAAACATATACTAACACATACTTACCTTGTTATACAATCATTGATACAAGTACACATTGATCTGCACAGAGTCACACACCTCCCAGCCAGCCACACACACACTCAGTCTCCCATACAAATACTTGGACAATCAATCAGTAACCCACATAGTTAATTATATAGCTACTGATCAAAACATGCAGCAGTTTACAGAACAACAGACATAATGATGCACAAATTAAGACACTTTAGTCACTAACCCATGCACTCAGTGAGACACATTTAATCACTCACTCATGCATTCAGTCATGCACCTACTAAATCCTTTGTCCAGACACTTATACTTCCACTCATTCTTCAATATGTAAGACACATTTTAACTTTACAGAAACATACAGTCACTGGATGTTGTCATCAGTGATGTCATCAGTGATGTCATTTGAGATGTCATCAGTGATGTCATCAGTGATGTCACTGACCATGTCATGAATGATGTAATATGTGACATCATCAGCAGTGGATTGCAGGTGCGCGATATATAGTTAGTGCAACTAACTATATATGTAATTTCAATGGTTTTGTGTGAGTAAAATAAGGTTTTTTAAATGCTAATTCCTAACTATATATGGTCTATAACCTATGGTTTTTTCAGTGAATTTTCAAGGTTTTGTAAATGCTAATTCCTAACTATATATGGTCTATAACCTATGGTTTTTTCAGTGAATTTCAATGGTTTTTTAATAGCAAATATCATAAGCTGTCGAATGTCAAGTACGTGGTAAGTGAAAACATTTTCGTGTTTATGCACACTGATCTGCTTTGAATGGTGCCCCCCCCCCCTCATTTCTATTAGGAGTACTCTCTCTTTGCAGATAGTGAAAGGTAGTTAACGCAGGCCTTTGCCCCCGTTGTAATCCGTCGTGCCTGCTTCTCTCTCCATTTGATTGATTGTTATCCAAGTATTTACTGTTTTAGAATTAGTTCTCTTTGGTTCATTCTCTATTTACAAACAAACACAGAGTCGCAATACTCTGTTTAGTCTTTGCAGATAACGAAAAATCGTGTAAAAAAAAAGAAAAGGAATCGAGCAAAATCAGTAGGCCACTAATGGGATCTCTTTTTGACCTCGCTAAAATAGAAACATTAGGAACAACCCCTCATGACAAATACAAAACTAGTGAGATGAACTGAACTCCACACAATGATGGCTGCAAAACAGCTCGGCTCCGCCACCCACCCCGCCCAAAATAACGATAAAGAGCGGCTGCCATGATTGGTTGCGGAATGGCCACGACGGAGCTACGAAATGATGCTGCTCTCATGCTAACCCCAGCTTCAGTCTGAAACATCCAGAAACACTGTAGACTACCAATTCGATCAGTTCCGGTAGCGCCCCAATGTAACCCGGTAGAGAAGAACTAGCCCTCCCCTCTTTCACTGATGGTTCTTGTTGCCTGTCCCTTCTGTTCTCATTTAACAGAACTATTTAGCCTGCTGAAAGGGGTTGTGTTCCGACCGCTGGTTGGTGGAGACATTTTGACTATATTCTGGACCTGCGTTGTCGCGTAATGCGTCATATGACGCGCCGCGTTAGCGCATCCGGAAGTCATCCGGGGCGCGCAGCGCGTAACGTAAGCATAACAAGTCATGTGACTTGTTAATAAAACTTTTCATTGGTTCATTTTACTTTTCTTATTGTAATGATGAAAGGCTTGCTCATATGACCTAAAAATTACGCTTTTCATTACTTCCGAACATTATTTTTTCTTAAATATATGTTATAATGTTCCAGGCTAATGTACTTTCCCGGAAATTTTACAACTGTCCTGCAAGTAAAATATATTCTTTTTTCGAGAAAAAGAGCGTTTCTTCGTCCCATGATGGAGCCGTTGAGCAAAAGAGGGTCGACCTGCTGTCTTAGTCGCCGATACGCCTGAATATGAGATTCTTATCGATCACTTTATGTTGCAGGAATAGAAAACACAACAGCCCTTGACCATTTATCTTTACTGCGTTCCTTCGTATTATACCTTTTACCCTTCATGTAATTGGTCTGCTTTATTTCACTTGCCTTTTAATGATTCTAAAACAGTGACTATTATTACAAACTTTACCAATGTATATACTACTACCATGTTTTCTTTTAAAAACCTTTATTGTGAAAATTTCATTATACAAATACGAGCCTATAACCACGTGGGCCGGCCACGGAGCAAACTGTAATCGTATGTGATGAGTAGACATTTACACTGTAGAGGAACGTAACGGGCGGGCCATTAGGTTGCAAGAACTAAGGTGTCTAACAGTTATGGAATCGGTGGACGTACATTTTATAATTAAAATACGACAGGGCCAGTTACAATAAAATTATCTAGATATACATTTGCGGGCAAGTACCATGGGTGACGTTAATTCGAACTTTCAACAGTACAGTAATCAATAACACATCAGAACTTAATATCAATAGGGATGTCGAAATATTCAATCAATTCTCGTCCCCGCCCGCCATGTGCTTCAAAACTGCATACGTATCTCGTGATTTCAAGGTTCTGCAACCAGTACACAACAAGGAGTTACGAGTCCCATTTATTCCGGCGCCATTTTGGGCGAGGACGGGCAGGTCCAGGATATAGTCAAAATGTCTCTACCAACCATCGACTATGATGATGTTCATATGCTGTATTTATTAGAGTAACACTCATCTGCCCACATGAAATTAATTTAACACAATCTAAACATGTCATTTTAATCTTTCCAAAGTTCTTCTAAATATTTGGGACCGTTTCCCTTGCCTCTGAAGCTCTCAGTGCCACTTCTTTGATGAATGTACTAGCAGGTCAGGGGTTCTCCTCCAAATCTCTCTTTTATGCAGCACTATAATTAATTGGTGCCACCTCTCCATATGACGATGCATGGTATAGTTACCACAACTATATATTTTTTCGTTTCCTCTGGAGAGTTCATCGTGGCAGATGAAGCGTGTAACATACCGGGCATTTACCTTTTTTTGCATGTACAGGAAAGGAAAAAAAAATCGAGCGTTCGAGTTCTTAGGTGTCCCAGGGCCATTTTAGTGGACCAGGCCCAAATCCAAAGAACAGCTATCTCACAGGCTAATGGGGCGACCCACGCCGAGTTTCAGCATTGTAGGATGACCAGACAAGTACAGCAACTTGCTAGACATCACCTCGGTGCCATCCGGATCTCGGCGCCCCACTGCAGATGAAGTGCCTCTCAACTATGAAACCACCAGAAAACGCTTGAGTCAGCTTTGTGTGAAGCCGCCATTTTGATTCAATCAATAGCGTCCCCCTGCACACATTCAGGGACCTGGTCGTGTCTTCAGGTCAAACGAATTTGGGACAAGATGCAGAAAGGAAAAGGAAAAAAGTTCCGCCGGACCCCGGGAGGTGGCCGCCTATGTCATGGGCGATCTTAGGCCACACCAGGGCAATAGTGAAGCTGCAGCAGGTGCAAATAAGCTTCAGACAGTGTTACAAGCGCTGCTCAGAACTCTCAACTATGACACCACCTCGGTGCCATCCGGATCTTGGCGCCTTGTGCTGGTTCCGGCCTATTCACACATCGGTCCGCTACTGACGCCACCTCACAGGCCAACGGGGCACCCCACGCCGACTTTCGGCGCAGCATTGTAGGATGGCCACACCAGTGCGGCAAATTGCTGGACACCACCTCGGTGCCATCCAGATCTCGGCGCGTTGTGCTGCCTTCGGCCTATTCGCCACAAGTGCGCACGCAACTCAGCTGCATAGCGAGTGAAACACCAAGGGGCGCCCCACTGCAGCCGAGGAACCTCCATCTTGGGGGCGACGCACAGCATCACATTGCTTTCCAATGCAGTCAGATCCTCAAACAGCCCCCACTGACTGACGCGAACTCACAGGCCAACGGGGCGCCCCACGCCGACTTTCGGCGCAGCATTGTAGGATGGCCACACCAGTGCGGCAAGTTGCTGGACACCACCTCGGTGCCATCCGGATCTTGGCGCGTTGTGCTGCCTTCGGCCTATTCGCACATCAGTCCGCTACTGACGCCATCTCACAGGCTAATGGGGCGCCCCACGCCGACTTTCAGCATTGTAGGATGACCACACCAGTACAGCAACTTGCTAGACATCACCTCGGTGCCATCCGGATCTCGGCGCCCCACTGCAGATGAAGTGCCTCTCAACTATGAAACCACCACTGTGACATCCGGATCTTGGCGCGTTGTGCTGCCTTCGGCCTATTCGCACATCGGTCCGCTACTGACGCCATCTCACAGGCTAATGGGGCGACCCACGCCGAGTTTCAGCATTGTAGGATGACCACACCAACTTGCTAGACATCACCTCGGTGCCATCCGAATCTTGGCATCTCAACGCCTAGTGGTATCTTCCATACAGAAAATATTGTTACGCTACCTTTGGCCCCATTCGCACATCAGTCCGCAACTTAGACATCACCTCGGTGCCATCCGGATCTTGGCATCTCAGCGCCTTGTGGTGTCTTCTCGTCAGAAAATATTGTTGCGCTGCCTTTGGCCCCATTCGCACATCAGTCCGCTACTGACACCATCTCACAGGCCAACAGGGCGCCCCACGCCGACTTTCAGCATTGTAGGATGGCCACACCAGTGCGGCAACTTACTAGACACCACCTCGGTGCCATCCGGATCTTGGCGCGTTGTGCTGCCTTCGGCCTATTCGCACATCGGTCCGCTACTGACGCAAACTCACAGGCCAACGGGGCGCCCCACGCCGACTTTCAACATTGTAGGATGGCCACACCAGTGCTGCAACTTGCTGGACACCACCTCGGTGCCATCCGGATCTTGGCGCGTTGTGCTGCCTTCGGCCTATTCGCACATCGGTCCGCTACTGACGCCGCCTCACGTGCCAACGTATTTTCTCCGCATTTTATACCCTATGCCGCATAACAGGTCATGTGACTTGTTTATAAAACTTTTCATTGGTTCATTTTACTTTTGGTTTCCTAATGATGGAAGGCTTGATCATATGACCTAAAAACAACACTTTTCATTGGATGAAAACTTTTTTTTTTTCCAAACGATGAAAGCCCCACCTTGTTTCTGGATGTTTCAGACTGAAGCTGGCGTCAGCATGAGAGCACCACCATCTCGTAGCTCCGTCGTAGTCATTCCGCTAGCAATCATGGCAGCCGCTCCCCACCAGAAGCCTGCAGGAGTCGGGGCCCCCAAAACTTTTGATGAATTCTCAAGGCGGAGGGGACGCTTTCGAGAATGGGGTCCAAGACCTAGCAGACAAGCGTCCGATTTCCAAGGTGTCCCAGGGCCATTTCAGTGGACCAGGCCCAAAAAGGAAAGAGCCTGCCGCCATTTTGAGAGTCCTGTGACAGCCGCCTATCGCTGCACCGCAAGAGTGGGCGCAACTCAGCTGAATTGCGGCTTTTGACACAGTGGACCAAAAACGGACGGAATGGCAACTGAAACGGTAAAGGGGCGCCCCACTACAACAGACGAGACTCCACCTGGAGAGGCCCGTTCACGCCGCCTCCCCCGGGGCGCCCCACGCCGTTATTCGGAGCAGCATTGTAGGATACCAAAACCAGTGCGGCAACTTACTGGACATCACCTTGGTGCCATCGTTCTGCTGCCTTGGAACTATTCGCACAACAGTTTGCTACTGAAGACCCACCCCCCGCGACGCCCCACGCCGTTATTTGCTGGGTGGCAACTTACTAGACATCACTTTCGTGTCATCTAGATTTCAGCGCGTTCTGCTGCCTTGGAACTATTCGCACAACAGTTTGCTACTGATGACCCGCCCCACGCCGGAAATCTGGACGTTGTACTGCGTTGGGACTATTCGCACAGCCGACCGCTACTTCGTTGTTTTTCCCTAAAAATGTTTATATGTTATTACTATTTTTGTTTTCTTGTATATATTTATAAATTATTAAAGTTTTATAATCTTACTACTTTGTCGGAGTGCTATATATTTTTAATGTGACACATAATTGTAAAAACTTTGATGTACAAAGAGTCATCCCTGGAATCTTCCGCTTCACGCTCGGTCCCCTCCCCAATCACAATACAGGATGGTTTTCAGATAATAGCAACGCTTCTGCTGTGACGGATCTCATCGAGTGTGGGCCTTGATCTACTATAACTCCTTTGAAGAGGGGTGAATCTTTACAGCTGTGGCCATAAACTACATCTGCAGGGCTAGCTGATACCCTAGGACCAGCCTGGACAATCGGACACAGAGGAAAAGGAGTGTCAGAGGGTGCAGTAGTGAATAGGGCGAAAGGGAGGTGTCGGGCGGGCACAGGGTGTGATTCTCAGGAAAGAGCAGCGCAGATGGGGGGAGGTTTATTACCCATGCATAAGACAGAGAGCGGGGGTGACCACTGCCTGGGGGAGATGCTTGCGAGGGTGGGGAGCCATGCTAAGGATCGACAGCGTGCACAGAGTGGGTCTGGTCAAGGCATCTAAAATGGCTGCCGTGCACGACAAAAGTGTGGCATTTGAAAAAAGACAAGATGGCGCAGACAATGTTTTTCAACACTTCCTGATTTCCTTCGAATCGAACGTTAACAGACGTTGGGGCATATTACCAAAGTTAAGCGATATTTATCCCTAACGATGCATTGCAAAGATTTTTTTACCGTCAGAAATTATCGCAGATAAACCTTGCTATTATCAAAGTTTATCGCAAATACGATAAAAACCGACCGCAATGCATTAATATCGCTGAAAACTCAGCGATATTCATGCATTACCGAGCTAATCCTCTTAGCCATGTTATCCACCTCCCATAGGATAACATGGCTAAGAACTGCTCAGGGCAGCTGTTACTTTTTGGAGATATTCGCGCTTATCTCGAATATTTCCAAAAGTTGATAATAGGAGATAGCGATGTTAGCGACTGTTTCCAGTCGCTAACATCTTGGCATGCCCACTTTGCATGTCATTAGTGATAAATATCACTCACATGCAAAGTGGGGCCCAAGATGGTCGCTATCTCCTACTAGCCGTCGCTAACTGGTGTTAGCAACAGCTAGGTAATACAGATATAATTTTATCTCCGCGAAGCGGAGCGCTGTTACAGATATATATCTTGTTTTTGAACGTTAATTTCTCAAAATGCACTGAAGCACATATATTGAGACCTAGCAAAGGCACATCGGGCTACCAGTCCCTAATATTTTACCAAGTTTCGTGCAAATCCATTCAGCCGTTCGATTATTATTATTATTTATTTTTTTTGCCCCGCGGGGCCCTTTTAAAACCTCCACATCAAACCTAGGGGATCAGCGAGGATCTACTATGCCCCCTTATGGTCATTTGCCCCTTCGCTTTGGCCTCCTCTTGTCTCTCGATCCTACCGAGAGACAAGATGGCGGCCGCTACGGACTGTTTGGAATGTTTACAGACACCGGAGAGCCAATCAGCTTCGCTTCGCAAAGCTCCGTAACGCGAAAAGTACGCGAAGCGGTGCGCTGTTACAGATATATATCTTTTTTTGAACGTTAATTTCTCAAAATCCACTGAAGCACATATATTGAGACCTAGCAAAGGCACATCGGGCTACCAGTCCCTACAATTTTGCCAAGTTTCGTGCAAATCCATTCAGCCGTAAGATTATTATTATAATTTTTTTTTTTTGCCCCGCGGGGCCCTTTTAAAACCTCCACATCAAACCTAGGGGGTCAGCGAGGATCTACTATTCCCCCTTATGGTCATTTACCCCTTCGCTTTGGCCTCCTCTTGTCTCTCGATCCTACCGAGAGACAAGATGGCGGCCACTACGGACTGTTTGCGGCCACTACGGACTGTTTGGAATGTTGACAGACGCCGGAGAACCAATCAGCTTCGCTTCACAAAGCTCCGTTGCGCGAAAAGTACGCGTCCTAGGCCGCTGCCCGGTCCGCGCTTACAGATATATATCTTTTTTTAAACGTTAATTTCTCAAAATCCACTGGAGCACATATATTGAGACCTACAAAAGGCACATCGGGCTACCAGTCCCTACAATTTTGCCAAGTTTCGTGCAAATCCATTCAGCCGTTCGGTCTAAAAGTGAGGCCAACCGCCCTATGGAAATTAACATGGGAAAAACGCGTTTTGGGACCCCCCTTTTTTCTCGGCCCCCCCTTGACGAACCCCCCCCAAATTTTCAAAGGCTGCTCAGAAACAAAATGTGCCATTTTCCTGAAAATTTCAGCCAATTCCGTCCACAGACGGCAAAGTTATTAGACATAGAATTTTCAAAAATCCCATAGAGAAAAAATCCTAACTATATATACCTACTGGCGACCGCCAGTAGGTAATATATATATATATAACGCTCCAATTCCTCTTCGTTTCAAAAGAAGACAACAGCACTCGAGGGGTACTTTCCAACGTGCAGGTTTATTTCACACAGGCACTCTCCACAGACGCGTTTCGGCGCGTTGCCTTCGTCAGTGTGGTAACAGTGATTAACACTTTTAGGTGGATTAAATACAACATTTTCACTTCCTTACTCTAGATACCATAGATATAGAAAGAGGACAACCCCACTCTAGTCGCTCTAGGCGCCATCTTGGAATATCAGTATGTACAACCTAGGAATTATCACAGATTGTGCAATAGAGCCCATAGATGGGCGAATCCATACAGGTAGTGGGTATAAACAATAGATTTTATGTTTCTGGTGTAAACAACAAAGATAAAGCCGTGGATCGGCTAGGGTCCTCTATCTAATAAATCACATAATGGTCCACCAATGTCTGCAGACATTCAACATCTCTTGTTACCATATAAGTCGCAAAGCAGTACAACTCACATTATTAAATATCAATTCATCAATAATATTATATCAATGAGAGTTCCAAAATCCTTAGAGCACGACGTTATTAAATACTATGCCATACTAGGCAAAGGAGGAAGCTCTAGAGGAATGATCAAAGTCCATTCAACATAATGTTGGGCCTTGATCTAGTGAGTGTTCTGTAAATTAGGCGACAATAGTAAACAGAAGGTAAATGCTCGATTAACCGTTATGAATACCTTCACAAAACAAGCAAACAGCTACTTCAGTGAACATCGGATTCTACATCACATTGCAGCTATATAAGAAGTCATCTATAGGCTATCTTGTCACCCAAAGTTCTTACTACTGTGCTTCCCTGTTGATTCTTGCAGATAGGGAAGTAACTTGGACGCTACATGGCCTTGACGGTACTATGTAGTCCTATTCTATTTGCCCAGGTGAAAAGCCATCTCCTCCCCCGCGTTCAAGCCCCTGGGATACTTCGTAGAAAGATCTATAATGAACCTTGATTCAAGTCTACGGAGTCGTCTGAGGCGATCTCTTCCCCTCACGTTGGGTGGTATGGTGTCAAGACCGAAATATTGTAACAGTTTCCGGTCTCGTCCATGGACCTCCGCGAAGTGGCGGGCCACTGGGTAGCTGGGGTCTGCTTTGTCGATGGCTCTCAAGTGCTCCATAACCCTAAGCTTCAGTTCTTTAATGGTGCTGCCTATGTAGCGGAGGCCACACGGGCAGTGCAAACAGTAAACAGCGTATTGTGTACTGCAGGTGATGAACTTTCTAATTGGTATGCTCATTCCTGTATCTGGTATAGTGTACGAGAGAACTCTCTTGCTACTCGCACAAGCTTTGCATCTCCCACAGGGAAAAACCCCTCTTTGATCTTTTAAGGTGTTCACCCTAGGGGGAGGTTTTTCCAGGTGGCTGCTAACAAGCATATCACCCACAGACCCACAGACCTTGCTTTACTGAATGTAACTAATGGATTAGGGGGAAGATCATCCTTTAATATAATGTCCGTTTGCAGAATATGCCAGTTCTTTTTAAGCATTCTTTTCAGGTCATTAGCTCCAGTGGAATATATATATATGTTCAAAAATAAGATTCTCCTTTTTCACAGGAAATGATCGTCCAACACTCCAGCAGGGTTAGGTCACTCGGATCTTTATTTAAATGACAAACCTATATATATGTATGTATGTATGTATGTATATATATATATATATATATATATATATATATATATACATATTTCCAAATGCTTGCGAGCAGCCGCCGCAGCTCCTAAACAGTGGGCACATCATCAAGCAGACCTCTCAAGCTCAGTACGTAACATTAAAAACACACTCCTCAGCAAATAAGGAATGACGACGCAGTGTCTTGACAATCCGAATTAGATTTTAATCATCGGCAGTGTCGGACGCGTTTCGCCTGAACAAACAGGCTTGTTCACCAACATTGTTTTGTCAAAAACCACCATTTTTATGCTGGGCATGTGATTTAGTCATGTGTGAAACTACAACTACAATGAACTGGACAACAGACTTGTAGTTGGTGCATTCAATCCGATTACGAACTGACATACAATATAATACAAATAAATGTTGGGGCAATGACACAAGCAATTAATGTAATGCAAACAGGTACAAATCTCATACCCAAATATAACAAATGTGCTGATCATTATCTGAGCAATAATAAGACTCATATCTCATTTAACTCCCAAAACCACCATATTGCCCCAGTGGGTGTATATTGCACCATATGCTACAACCCTACTAATTCAGCCCCAGTGGGCATATAAAACACATGTCTGTTGCCCATTATCGCAGATATAGCTTTTCACATCAAAGTGCAAATGAACTACAAGTGACACACCTACAATAAAAACAAACTAACAAAACAATAAAATATTAAAACATAGATTAAAGAGAGCTTAATTGATTGTTGCATTACATTCTCCGATTATGATTACTGTTACAAAGCCATATCTAAATATCTTACAAATGTATATACAGGTCCTCTTCCATATTAAGGCCCATCGGGGCTCTGGTATTAAGTTCCAAAATATAGCGTAATTCTAATTTTCTCAGACTTTTCTCTCTATCGTCCCCTCTTACATTAGGAGCAATCGCATCAATGACAAAGTATGTAAGGCCGGACACATTGCTCTCATGGCATTTCGCAAAGTGGCGGGCCACAGGATATGTTCTATCTACATGTTTTATGGCTCTAAGATGTTGTAGAACCCTTCTATGGACCGGAAGAATTGTACTGCCCATGTACTGAAGATTACACGGACAACTCAATACGTATACAGCAAATTCTGTTTTGCAGTTGAATTGCACCCTTATATTCTTCTCAATTTTAGAACAACCTGTCAAAAACTTTCTTGTGTTTTTGCCATGCTGGCATGCTTTGCACTTCATGCATTTAATAAAACTATTTTTACGTTGCAGCCATGTCAAATTTGTTTGATTGACTATGGGTTTAGTTGCCATATTACTCACAAGCATCTGCTTGAAAGATCTTGCTCTTCTGAAAGTTAACAACCGTCTAACTGATACAATGTTGCTTAGCACAGGGTCATTCCGAATTAAATGCCAAGTTTTTGATACAATGTTTTGCTCTTGACCATGTTGTTTATTATACGTCGTTATCATTCTGCATATACATGTACTCTGATATCATTAATCCATTATTGGGTGTTGTACCCCGTTTAAACTTATGTTTCACATGATATACAACAGTGAAAGATTGATTTCAGTTCTTAAAGACTGTCTCTTACTATTCCAAATGAACATAAAGTTCCTCATCATTGTTAATACCTCCAGGGTATTTTGTTCTGAATTTTATAATCAAACACAATTCCACTTGACGCAGCTTTTTAACACGATCTCCACCTCGATCATCTTGCGATATCATTTTTATCCCATAGAAGCACATCGCTCGCCAGTCTCCTTTTTGACACACACTGATATGTTTTGCTGTTGCATATGCCATATTGGCATTCTTCACTGCCCATATGTGATCAAAAATTCACTTTTTAACATGCTGTGCTTCCAACATACTTCATACCACACTTGCACTCTATCATGTATATGACAAATTTTTATGTATACGTTATATTTTCATCAATCGTCATTACTTTACCATTTGGTTCTGTAATATTTGTCATGCTACGGCCTATTTTACAGGCTTTACGCGATTTACATGGTTTGAAGCCTTTACGTTGATTTGTGACCCACTCTGTTTTTTGTTTAGTCTGAAAATGTTTTTTTACCAAAAGATCTTCGTGGGAGACATTTTCCCTGTACGTTAGTCAGTTTATTGCCTACTAGTTCACCTATGTCGGGATTCCCCGAAATTAGGTGCCAGTACTTCTTCATTTTATTCACAATGCTTCCACTTTTCTTACTATATGTCGTTATGAATCGAGGTGGATCTTTATTCGATGAAACTTTAGGTTTTTCAATCAAGGTTTCTGCTCCGGTTTTCTGGTCAATTCTTTTTTTGCATTTATTAAATGTGCGTTCGTTGTAACCTCTTAATTTGAACCTCTTCTTGCTTTCTTGGATTTTATCTTCCGCATCTGCTTCCTTGGAACAGTTTTCACTGCGCCCTCCTTGTGCGACACCAATGATGCGTCATATTTACAGTATGACGCATCATGGCGCAAGAAGTTACAGATACGTCAGTATTTCTGAAGTATCTGTATGGGGCAAAAGTGACGCATTGCTGGAATGTGTCACAAAAGTGACGCAACTCCAGCAATGTGTCCTTTCACATGGGGCAAGCCCCATGTGAAAGGGCCTGCTTCAGTCTTACTGTGAGGCAGGCTTAAGAAATTGACGCATTTGTGTCCTAGAAGTGGCGCAGTGAAATCATATAGATTTCACTGCATCACTTCTATGACCCTTTCTTGCGTCAGAACGCCCACCCCTGCATACGTTATACCTGGCGTAGGTATAATGTAGCGCAGGGGTTTACAAACTGACGCACCTACCTAAATGCTTCACTTTGTAAATATGGTGCAATAGGGCGCATTTTTTACGCCGCTGGTGCATCACAAAAAGTGTCGCACCGCCGGCGTAAAAATGACGCACGCCCTCATAAATGAGGCCCCCTAATATTTTAGCAAACATCTAAAAAAAAAGATCTCAGTTTCAAGAAACAAAAAATCTCATTTAAGTGTGTACTTTACCAGAATAGGTGCATTTGTTTTACTTGGCCTTGTCCTATGTTGTTGGCAGATAAGTGTGCAATGCCAGGCAGCTACTGACTCCATATGTACAGGCATTGAACACAGGGACATGCACCTGCATGAATTTAGAGAAATCAAAACGCAAACACATCAAAACCTGTAAGTGTCAGAAAGCACTTTAAAGGCTCACATTCTGTGAACTCCAGATTCAGCTCTCCCATTTTATGAACAGGTGGAGCTAGCTGTTAAATTCTTTCTGACAGGACGTGGCCTTCTCTGGTAGCATGCATTGAATTTGCGTTGTTTATATGGTCTTCTTTTCTCTTCTGAGACCCAGCACTGGAAAAACAGCTTGCCAGGGATTAGTTGGTGTTCTTAATTGCAGAGCATGGAATTAACACGTGGGTACATCTGCTTGGATTAATGTCTGGTCTGGTTGATAAATAAATTAATGTTTTTGTTTCGGAGGCTGTTCCCCCCATCAAGATGACAGTGCAATTGGAGCTTGTGTTCGGTAATCGCTGAAAGATTCCTTATGCATTACAGAGATTTGCTCGGCACTTAAAAACCTTAAAAACACAAATCTGTTGGGAAACTTTAAACTGCTTTAGAAACTGTCGCTCCTAACACTTAAGCAAAAAAGAATTACACTAAATCACTCGCTGCGTTGCGTGTTGAAGCAAAGTAGTATTAACGTTTCAAAAGTATATTCTAAAATGTTATCTATAAAGTTTGAATTTGTATCTTGAGACAGCGATATATGAGTATTCCCCCAAGTGACATATTTGCAAGCTTCAAATTTTATAATGATAGAAAAAATTACTTCTAGCCATATTTTTGTTGGACTTCCTGAAGTATTTTATTGCCACTCTACAATAACAAGTTATGGAACAATATTTATTATGTAAAAACTGACACTAAGGGACTCATTTATGAGGAGTTAGCAGTGGGGAGTTCTGCAAGACTTCTTGCTATGCCGCCCTACACATATGTTTTCACATTGGTGTAGGGCAGTCGTATTTATGAAATACGTTGCATTCCTGTCCTTTCCCTCTGCGTTGCCGCACAATTTGCAGCCTAGTGATATCACAGACACCCTTGCACCATGGTGCAAGGGTGTCTCTGTTGCAGGCAGGATTGTTTTTGTTCAGGAACGGTCACCTTCATGCACAAAAGCAATCCCGTGAGGCGTTTTCCTCTGGAAAGACGAAAAACGTTAAGAAACAAAATATTTCTCCCCATTACACCTGTTCTGGGGAGGCGTAAGGTTTTGGCGCTGCCCCAGGTTTATGTGATGAGGTAAATCTGGAACATCATCAAAATCTATGGGTGCTGCATGTAAAAACCCAACGCCGGGGTCATGGAGCACCTCTTTGGCGCAAAGTAAGGTAAGGCAGTGACTTGTACTGCTTTGGTTTACTCCATAAATATGAGGCCATGCAAAGCGTGCAGAGTTGCTTTGCGTCGCCTCATAGATATGATTGAGAGGCTTGCTCCACCAAAGTGTCAAAAAAAGAGACTCTCTGGTGGGGCAAGCTTCTCATAAATAAGCCTCTTGGCATGCAATGAAACGTAATTATGTATTAATGGGGTTATTTATGAGCGTAGTTTCTTCACTCTTTTACCACAAATGTTTTGCAAGAGCGGCACATGGTCAAAATGTGTTTTATGAAGCCATGCAAGGCCTCCTTGTGTGCACCTGAGTGGCTACATAAATCAGGAGTAACGCATTGCAAGTTGCTGCATTGTGTTACTCTGCCCTGGAAAGGCATTCCATGGGCGTTGTGTGGGGGTTCCCAAGCGACTCCCACTCATTTTGAAGCATTACCACAAAGGAATGAAGTCCGTCGCCGACTGGATGAAGGCCAGTCATCTGAAGCTGAACTTGGACAAGATGGAGGTCCTCATCCTCGGCTCCAACCCTTCAGCCTGGGACGACTCCTGGTGGCTGACGGCACTGGGGGCAGCCCCGACACTCACAGACCACGCATGCAACCTGGGAATCATCCTCGACTCAACGCTCTCAATGACCAAGCAAGTAAGTCAATGCCATCTCCTCCTCCTGCTTCAACACCTCCGCATGCTCCGCAAGATCTACAGATGGATCCCGACCGATACAAGAAAGACAGAAAGACAGTCACCCAGACCCTTGTCAGCAGCAGACTACGGAAATATCCTCTACGCGGGAGCCCCGACCAAGCTCATCAAACGGCTACAACGCATCCAAAATGCCATGGCACGACTGATCCTCGACGAAACACGCCACGGCCACATTACCCCCCACCTGAGAAACCTGCACTGGCTCCCCGTCTACAAAAGGATATCCTTCAAGCTCCTCACCCACGCACACTAGGCACTCCACAAGACCGGCCCAGCCTAGCTCAACAGACGGCTCTCCTTCTACATCCCCAACCACCAGCTACGCTCTGCCGACCTCTCACTCACCACCGTCCCGCGCATCTGAAGAACAACCACCAGCACCTCGCCGCCAAGACATGGAACACCCTCCCACTGAGCCTACGACATACCCAAGACCTGCTGACCTTCAGGAGGATACTCAAGACCAGGTTGTTCGATCAGTAGTGCCCCCGACCCCCCAGCACCTTGAGACCCCTGTGAATATGTAGTACAGTTTACAAATGATTGATTGATTGATTGGTTGATTGATTGATTACCAGATTTACCAAAAGTGATAGACCTGGGAATGTGCCAAAAAGATACGTCTTGTCAAGGTAGGTATAATGAGGTGAAATATCTATTATTTCTCAGCGTTACTTCCTCTGTCCATGAGTGATGAATTCTGCAGCACACATAGAAAGATGAATATAATATGCTTCAGGGTATTGCTTTTGTGCAGAAAAGTGCCCATTTACACATACAAACAATTCTGCTTGCAGCAGTGCAAGTGTGCCTGCATTGCCGCTAGCGCAGGGAGAAAGTTTGGAAAGCTCACTATTTGTGTAAATAAGGTACATTTCTGCCCATTTCGATGTCAATCAGCACAGCAAGAACACTTACTGCAATGCGCTGCATGACTTTCTAATAAATATCCCCCTAAGTACCATGAAACATAGACATCTGGTAGTGAGTAACATGTCTGTAATAATTTAAAATTACCAATGTAGTAATGGTTTTATGGCTCTTATATGCCATCTCCTCTAAAACATATAAATTGATCAAGTACTCAGGATACATGTTTTAATCCATATGTTGTGGGAGGGGGAGGGGAGGGGAAATCGAACACTGAGTTGGGTTGAAGACTATAACCGCCATTTTAGGCAGTTAGCGGTCTAGTCAACAACCTGGGTTATTTAATGAGGGACGCTGCGTGACCGCGGTTGGCCCTGAGAAAGTGAAGTCAGTTGCATGCATGTCACCTTAGCAAATAGTTGTACTGTGTGGCAACGTTTTACTCATTTTTTAAAATTACTAGCATCGAAAGCTATTGTGAAATTCTTTAAACAATTTTAATCATTTTTAACTTAACATTGCACTGATTGAATTTGGCACTGTGTTGAATTTAAACGGCGATGGGAGGGGAATCGAAACCTGAGTTTGGCAGTTAGTGGTCTAGTCAACAACCCTGGGTTATTTAATGAGGGACGCTGCAGTGGATGCGCGCAGTGGGTGTACCGCTGATGCGCTGAAGGCAAGCCCGTCTGTGCCCATCAGCGTCCCAGAGGCGGCCGTGGCCAGAAATGCTCCTGGTTTCCTACATTCCTCTCATGGCCCTGTATATTACAGTCAGGTGGAGTTGTTGGGTATCGGAAAGTTGGTGAGTTGCTGCCTTCCACAGGCTCTGAATCCTGTGGCGAAGCCACTTTCTTATAATATGTGTAAATGGGAGGCTGACCTGTCTAGTAGGGAGCCTAATGGGGAAAGTACGGCAACATGGCCCGCTGGTCCCCTCCAAGATACATGTTCCCGGGTAGGCGGTCATATTACGGCCTGTCCATTGAACACCCGGTCCATTAAAAAAACGAGCTACAATTGTGCGACCTTTTACTCAATACTAACCCTGACCTAATCTTTGTCACTGAGACCTGACTTAATGAGGGTTCCAATCCCCCTATTGCAAACGCTATTCCACCACGCTATCTGATCATAAAAAAGGATTGGTGGGTAGGCAAAGGGGGAGGAATTTCGATAATTTTTAAAAAACATTTCTCATGCTCCATTCTTCTCATTGAGGAGGGGGATGAAGCTGAGAGCCTCAGCTTCCTCTTTACCACATCTGCGCATCAGGCCTTGGCAGGTGTCCTTATTTTTTGACCTCTTGGTTCTGCCGGCAGGTTTTCAGAGTCACCTAGCCAAGTTGTCTCTCCTGTTGTCACCAAATATAAGCATTGTGTAGTATTAGGAGATTTCAATGTCCATGTGGATAATCCGTCAGAATCTGAAGCCATGAAATTGAGGAAACCCTTCGAAATTTTTAGTCTGGTCCCCTACATTGACCTTCCTACCCATGAGAACGGTCATATTTTAGATCAGATGTAATCTAATATCAGAATTGAGACTTACACCTCACTTACAGTGGTGTGGTCCAACCATTTTCTCTTATGCTTTAGAGTTCAAGGAATTATACCACTCTCAATCTCACGGCATGCTTCACCCTTATAATTTTAGACCTTTCTGCCAGATGACGTCTGAGGCCATGAAGGCAACCTTAATTCACCATCCGATTCCTTTCTGTGGTGATTTCGAGATCGATGTTCTCAGCCTGGGAAACTAGTTAGAGGGGCATGCTCTTGATTTAGCCCCCTAGCCACCCGAGTGGCCAAATCTACCCATGCCTCTACCCCGTGGTTTACCGAAACTCTTAGGAACAGCAGAAGTGCATGTAAGTGATTGGCGAGAGAGTGGAGGATTAAGTTTGACCCTGAGGATGAAGCCAGATACAAACAGGCCCTGAAAGACAAAAGAATTTGTGAGGAGAAGAAACACTTTTTTCCCTCTAAAATTGAGGTAGCAAGCAATAAGATTAAGGAAATCTTTAATATTGTTAAAGATTTCACTTCACCGAGTGCGGTGGGAACTCCGTTTACCCCCTTTTTTGCTTGGGTAAATCATATCACCGACTACTTCCACAATAAAATCTGTACCATTTAAAAGTCTGGCCAGTCCTGGCAGTAGATCCTCTTTCACTGAATTGCTGCCTATTTCTTTAGAGAAATCTCTCGAGATAATGAACTCCTTGAAGTCGGGTTCCCTTTCAGACCCCTGTCCAGCAAAAATACTGCCCGTCATTGCAGAGACCTTAAATCCATCTGTCAACTTTGTTATGAAGTCTTCATTACAAAAGGGGCTGGTCCCTAGCCAATGGCCAAAATTATTCCCCTACTCAAGAAACCCTCTGCAGATCCGACAGTAGCCTCCAATTATATGCCTGTATCACTGTTGCTCTTTTTTACAAAGCTCTAGAAAAGTACTTTAATGTCCACCTGATGGAATACGTGGAGGCCAATCATGTACTCCATGATAGTCAGTCTGGTTTCAGAGCCCATCTGAGCACTGAAACTGCCCTACCGGAAGTCTCTGAAACCATAAAAGAGCAACTAGATAGAGGGGGAAGAGCAGTTCTGATACTATTAGATCTGTCCGCTGCTTTTGATACCGTGCCCTCCTACCGGTTCTTGCAAAGCCTGTCAGAATGTGGTATCGGGGGCACAGTACTTAAGTGGTTTACCTCCTTTTTGAACGACCGTCGACAGGAAATGTATGTATCCACCCTTCTCGGCCCCCATCCCACCTCTGAAGGTGGGGATTCCGCAGGGGTCTATCCTGAGCCTGTCATTGTTTAATATTTATATGGCTCCTCTCACACTTCTAGCTATGTCCCACAGTGCTAGGATAGTGTCATATTACAATGACACTCCACTGTTGTTCACGTGTGACAAAGACTCTGGTTTTAGAGGCGAGGAGATCAACACCTGACTTACAGAGGTTTTTCGTGGTTGCGGCTTAATCAACTAAAGTGCAACCCGGAAAAATCAGAGATTATCTTTTTGGTTGTCTGCCTTGCGAATCATGGCAGCAATGGTGGCCTCTGGATATGTCCCCTACCACTGCTCCTGTCTGCACCGTGAAGAACTTAGGAGTTAATCTGGATACTACCCTAACAATGAAAGCCCAAATCCAGACCGTGGTTGACACGTGCTTTGGCATGCTGAAATTGTTAAAAAATGTTCTTCCTTTGCTACCGGTCGCGTACCAGAAGACAGTAGTCCAAGCCTTGATTACATCCAGGCTGGATTATGTTAACATATTATACCTGAGCCTTCCTGAGTATTTACTGAATCATTTGCATTTGGCTCAAAATGCAGCGGCCAGAACCATTCTCATGGTTGTTCCAAAGCAACAAGACAATCCACCTGAGGGATTTACATTGGCTTCCGGTACGTAGCGCTGGTTCTAGCATTTCCGGCCTTTCATGGCACAGGGTCTGTATATCCAAATGGAATGCATGCTCTCCTGGTAAAGAGCAGAGGAGCAGTTCATCCCTTCACCCAATGGCAAGCCCCTCAAAGTGCCTGCCATGGGGTGCAGGGATCAACAGGGGGGGCACCATAGGTGCCCACTAGACTGCCATTCGGCAGCCTTCCACCCATGGTTCCTAATGCCTTTCTGTGTCAGAAAGGCCGGCACAGAAAGGCAGTGAGAAGCTGCCATCGTAATCCCTCAGCCGAAAAGAGCAAGCCAAGGGATTACTGAAGGCCTTCCAAATGGTAGACGGGCTCTCCGAGTCCATTGTAAACCATTTGGAACTCCTGTTTGGAATAATTTCCGACCGACTCCATCAAAATGGGTTGGTCGGGAATGATTCCAAATAGGCAATTATGATGTGGTAAGAAGAGCACTGACCGACAGTCGGAGCCATTTCTGACTGTATCATAATTGGGCCCTAAGCCTATTATCTGGGAATACTGAGCTTTAGGCAACACATGACCCATGGAGGGGGGAGTTCAGGATTGCTTCAAAGATTATACTCTGGATCTTTGGTGCTAATGGCACTGAGCAGGGCATTGTGCCTTGAACACAGCCACAATTGGAGTGTGATGGGGTTCTGAGGATCCATAATGCAACATACTAAGTATAGTTTGTTCAGGGACCTACCCCTGTGATCAGACAAGCCTAGCATCATTACGTTGGTGACTGGTGTGAACTCTATGCACTGATTCTGCCCTGTTGTAGAACACCAATTTGCTGCAACATCCAGGTGGATGATGTGTTATGTGCCTGCTGGACTGACCTTTGTCACACTTCTGCTGTGATTTGGTGGGAGCAACACTTGGCAGGATGGTTAGACTTATATCACAGCTCACAGGACTTCCTGTTGCACACAGACCTCTTCCACAAGGCAAACCAGTGTCTATGGTATCCAACTCGGAAGAATGCCGTGCATCCGCCCTTCCACAAAAGAGATTGGATGCCATCTTTAATGCTATCAAGGACTCCTAAAAAGCCCTTGAAATTAAAATAGATACTGTAGCTACTGACCTATCCCTTCTACATACCATTCAATATAAACTGAATATTGGACCTGGCGCTATTTTTCAGGGTTACCCCCAAGCTTTTTGCCTTCTTCCTCCTATTTTTCTGACCATCTTTTTTTGGCTTTAGGACTTTGGGCACTTTAACACTGCTAATCAGTGCCAACGTGTATGTGCTCTCTCCTTTAAATATGGTATGATTAGTTTACACATGTTTGATGTATGCAGTTTACATGTAAGACCCTTGTACAGAGGTATCCCATATACCCGGGACTGTAAATGAAATGCTACTAGTGGGCCTGCAGCGCTGCTTGCGCCTTCCACAAAGTAGCCTTTCAAACTTGACTGAGGAATGCCACTGCAAGGCCTGCGCACACAGTTTACTGTCTCTTTAGCTTGCCATTTAAAACTACTTGCCAAGTCTTAAGTGCCCCTTTTACTATATATAGCATCAACCACAAAAATATATATGTTAAAAAAATCGAGGTAAAAATATAGAATGCAAAAATATTGACTTCATTAAACAGGTAAGTACAAAAATATTGACACAAAAATATAGTTTACAATAATATAGTTGCATTGAATATCGAATTTAAAATATATACAGTTCAAAATAGTAAAATGAACATAATTTAAATACTAACTTTATTTTATAAAAAAATATAATTAAATGTATATTTGAACAAATATAACAAATAAACTTCTTTTAATTAATGTAAACACACACACATATATATATATATATATTTATATATAATTATACATATTAAAAAATATGAATTAATATTTTAAATAACTATCATTTAAAAAAATCATAAACAGCATAATGTTATCAAAAAGATATGTAAACATATTTAAATATATAACAAATATTAAATATTAAAAAAGAGAAATAAATGTAATTTAAAATAAATATTAAACAACATACATATTTTACAACTTATTTAAAAATTATTTGCACAAAATCCAAGTATTTTATCTAGGAGATATACACAGAACATTTAAGACTCAGAGTATAAACAAAGTAATATTGTAGCCAATACAAGCAAATAAATAAAATGTGCTAAACGTCAGACGCATTTTTAGAGCTATCACAAAACAATCATATGCAGTGTACTGGAGAAGGGTGATTTTAATCTGGTTACAGGAAAACATTTGCTGGATGATATTTGTGCAACATCAGCAGAAGTGTAGAAACACTTTTAAGTCTGAAAACACTTTTGGAGTCTAACTCGTTTCCCCTTTTATGTTAGTGGTTTGAAATTAAAAATAAGTATTGGCAACGTCTATATATGTGAATTGGCTCAGGTGTACAAGTTCTTTGGTGCAATGAGCGTGATGGGTAGATATATGGATATTGTTGCCAAGCTATAATAATGCAAGTGTAGGTAGATAGATGAATGGAAGGTGGATGATGGACGCTTAGATATGCAAATGGATTCATAGGAGAGTAGATGCGCACAGAGGTTTGGATGAATGCAGATGGAAGAATAGATAGATGAATACTTGTCTGTTTTATGTGATTAGTAGGGTGGATGGACAGATGACTGTGTGTAGATTGCTGGATACATAGGCAAGGGTAGAAGGATGGATGAATGCTATTGCATTGAATAAGTACCTATTGCCTCATTGCAGTAAATAACAAAAAAAAAATATTATTCAAGAAATACAAATGTGTTCTACTCTGGGCTTAAAAACCATGGGCCTCATTTATGAGGCTTTGCGTCACTTTTACGCCGCCGGTGTGTCACTTTTTGTGACGCACCAGTGGCGTAAAAAATGCACCTTGTTCCGCCATATTTACAAAGTGATGCATCTAGGTAGATGTGTCACTTTGTAAACTCCTGCGCCACATCATACCTGCACCAGGTATAATGTATGCAAGGGGGGCGTATTGACGCAAGCAAGGGTCGTAGAAGTGACGCAGTGAAATCTATGAGATTTCATTGCGTCACTTTTAGGACGCCGTTGCGTCAAAATCTTGCGCCTGCCTCACAGCAGGCGTAAGACTGAAGCAGGCCTTTCACATGGGGCTTGCCCCATGTGAAAGGACGCATTGCTGGAGTTGCGTCACTTTTGTGACACACTCCAAAAATGCGTCACTTTTGCGCTTACAGATTCGTCAGAAATACTGACGTATCTGTAACTCCTTGCGACATGATGCGTCATACATTAAATATGACGCATCAGCTTTCACGCAGCGATGCGTCACTTTTCATAAATGAGGCCCCATGAGCTTTCCACACAAATTCCTTAGCCCTGATTGGAAAATATTCCAAACCGTTTGCCTAGGAACTGACTGCTCAGACTTTTCAGCAATGCCCTATGGATTGCCGCAAACTCTAGTAACATATCAAAAATAATAGAAGCAGACTGGTGGTTAAAATGGCTCCACGCATAGATTTACAAAAGATGTTTGGTGTGGATTGATTCTCTTCAGGTATCTTATGACCAGTTGCAACAGTAACATATATATTTTCAAGGCCTTCTGCTGAAAATGGACTCAGACAGCTCCAGAATGTGGTGCCCTAAATTGTCCTGAGCATGGCCTGATGCTCTAGCAAGTGTGCCCCAATTCTGTAACGAAAGCATCTGACAAGCTTTGGTAGAAGTGAGTCTTAGCAAAATTTTAAAGACGCTAACCAAGCTTTTGACACTGCAGAATTCCCATTACATGAAAGTAAGGAAATTCTCAAAGTCTCACATTACATGATTTTGTATATCTTTGTCGGTTTGAGGCTTGGGTATAAAATGTCTCACTGAGAGACATTTTCTGCTAGAACCAGTCTCTTGACAGTATTTCAATAACTCTTTTTTAAGCGAAGTATGCAGTCACATGAAAGAAGTAGCATGGGAAGCGGGTGAACCATTTATTGCACCTATAACGAACATGATGAAATATGATCTCAGAATGCAAGCACATTATGAGCTAATGAATGTGCTTTTAGGTAAGCCATCAGCCTGGAAAGCTAACAGCAGACCATTCCATTTCCATCGCAAAAGACTGCACTCACTGAGCAAGTAGAGAATAGATACAAAGCTCTATAACATCAAGCAGTGGGACGGTTGCACAGCATGTCGTACAAACTGATTTAAACTCATTAAAGCTGATGGACTTATTGATCCTTGATTGCGCTTAAAATGTCTAGGTCTTTAGGCTGTGAGAATAGGATGTGTTGTGAAATCTAAGATCATAGAATGTTTGGGTGTGTCGGATGCAACACAGGTAATGTATGTTGATCAATACTCACAGGCTGCAGCCTTTATGTGAGTGTGACTAAAGGCTTCACTCTCCCCCAGGGGAACCATGGGGCAATAACAAAATGATATAAATAAACAAAAGACAACGTTTGCCAGTTAGGTGGTATAAGTACATACATGTTTCAGTTATATGCAATTAGTCTATTGATTTGTACCAGGGAACTATCATTATTGTACATAATTGTTTCCCTATGGTTCTGTTGAAAAGCCAATAGGGGTACGGCTTGAAACATGTTTGACCTTTTAGGAAACTGTGTACATGACACCCCAATTTCCTAAAACATCTCCCCTCCCATTTTTAATCATACAGGCTAGAGGTCTGAATAAATAGGTTAAAACTACTAGGCGGGTATTTTTAGGACTCCAACACACAAACAAAACCCCCACTCATGTTTTTTACACCATCTCCTTTATCATTGTATAGTCTTGAAAGTGCTCCCATGGATTCCATAGGTCGCAGTGGTAACCCTGCTGGATGAGGGTTTCACAAGAAAACTATGGGGCATATTATCTACAGTCTACGATAAATATTGCAAAGCGTGCCGGCTATCGCTGGATCACATCGCCGTTTTAGCGACGTATTTGCAACGCTTAGCTAACAGGCGATGTGAAATCCTGCAATAGACTGCGATAATGATCATTAGCGTGTGAAATCCTGTGATGATTTCACAGCGCTAATATCAAGCTTGGTAATAGGGGAGGGTGGACTTAACCTTACAATCCACCTCTCATAGGCATTAATGGTAAGTCAGGTTTTATTCAGGCAATAGAATATTGCGATGATGGGGGCTTAGCGCACCTTTTGTCATTGCTTCGTATTTGAAGGGCAGCATTGGTAATACCGCGGTGTAGGTTTTGCGGGCATGTCACTGTTTGTCCTAGGAGGGAACGCCTACTTAGCATCTCATTAGTGATGTATATCGCTAAGATGGGTAGTGTTAGTAAATCGGCTGCTAACATGCGCTGGTGCATGTTAGCGCTGCCTTGGTAATAGGGTGATAGGATTATCACTGCTTTAGCGGCTAAAAGTGCCGCTAAAAGTGCAGCTAAAGTGGCGATGCTGTCCCTTGATAATATGCCCCTATGTTTTCTCCAGTTAAGTGTTACTTTCCTCAGTACTGCTTGGTTTCTGTTATGGTTTTTTGACTCTGTTATTGAGGACGAACCCGGTATATCCTCTCTCTCCCCTTTATTTTATATAAAAGCACACATTTTAAGCACCAGTCACTTGTAGGTGCAAAAATCATATTACTGTACAAAATTACTCTGTGAAGCATCAGCAGGAGAGTAGAAACACTTTTAAAAACGTGTAGGCAAAAATATACATTTGGCTAAAAAAAAATCACACTTCAGTCAACAACATCAGGACAAAGGAGATACTTTTGGACAGAAAAATATATGAAGGAACAAAAGTTAAAATTAGGTGCACACAAACGTGTAAGTGGATAACAACTGTTGGTGCCAAGATTTACAGACATGTGGAATCACATTTATGTATAAAATCAGTCAATACAGAAAAATGTTGTAGTAATATGTTACAATAAAAGTGTGCATCACTCTGACATAATATGTGATTGACTGCAAATTAAGAGAAAAATCCTTTTTAGATATAAAAGTTCTATGATGATTAAAATAACCCTTGATAGAAAGTAATGTGATGTGATGTGATGTCATGTGTACAGAAAAAAAACACATTTAAGGGGCAAACTAAAAAATAGGTGTAAAAAATCACATTCTGAAAAAATGAGGCCTCAATGTATCCTCAGGGATGCAAGGAGACACGTTTAAGAGTCCAAAGCACATTTGGGAGCAGAAACAAAATTAGGTTCAAAATCATGTTTAGGTGATTCATCTCCCACCCTTGGTGAAACATCAACCTTCAAGTGCAGCTTCCTGTTTAGCTGCTAAACACACAATGAGCCTTTGTCTTCACAATTTGTGTTCTGATTAAACTTTGATGCATAATCCATGTAATACGCACACAAACATTCAGAGAGTAGGTTTTGGGTTGGCTGTCTTTGTTTGGGTTAGTACCCGGTGTCTTTCCTATATTTCGACATCCAACCGGAGTATTTTGCAAATATACATTTTCCCAATGGTGATTGGTAAATGAGTCTCTCTCCAGCATTGCATGTAGGATGTAAAGTGAAACTAGACAATAGTGGAACAGTTGGTATATAAATCTCGTAAAACAATTCAAAGAAAGGGTGACATCGATCCTAAAAGCTCCCCTACCCATGCATTTTGTCCTGTTCATTTCAATGTTTGCCATTTTTCATTTGTGAGGATACATACCATATGATGATAAGGAAATACCATGAGTGTACTAGTCAAGCCTACTCCACCCTGGGTCTGCAAGGGAACCCTGACATAGCTTTTTTATGACAGCTATATCTTCCTTGTTCCTTGGATTATGGCAGACAGCTACAGTTGACTGTAGCCAGACTTAATGAGTAAAAAAGTTGTAAAACAGTTACATAGATAATCATGATTTCAGATTTGCCATGATGGCTTGTATGGCAAAGTGCAGGTCCTTTTTGTTCACAGGGAGCTAGTTGAGGATCTAACTGTTGATGCCCACACTATTTCCAGTGCAAACACTGGCTTAAAGCTCAGATTCCGAGATCCGGTTGAATCCTCGGAGATGCAGTATGCTGGGGTTAAAAAGAGGGCAGAAGAAATGAGTAAAGGAACCAGCAGGGAGCATCCTTGACTCAAACTCAGGGCCCCTGGATGTACTCCTAAGGAGGAAGGAATTTATGAGGAGGGTATCTGCTCCCTGGCCAGGGGGAATTATCTAGGGGAAAATAGTGATTACCTCTGGGGCTGATGTCACGCTTAATGTCAGGTCCCCTTGATGTTAGAAGCGAGAGAACCATAAATATTCACCATATCCTCCAAGCTCCTGATGAAGTTAGAGCAATAAAAATGATGTGATGGAATGTAGCGGGAATATCCAAATTATTGTCAGAGGTTGAGTGGGGCCAGTTTATTGACATGTTTGATATATGCCTTTTTAAGGAGACATGGTGCTTTTTATAGGAATGGGTATACAACCTTTTTGCATGAATGCTTTTTAATCAGCCAAGGGTAGGCTTGCAGGAGGGTTGGGCATATGGGGCAAAACAGCATTGCAATGCAGAATCTCTCCAATGGCCATTGATGTTCCAAATATCTTAGATATTAGGATGGTGTTTTCTTCTGGTTTATCCCTAAAGATATATAATGTATATAATAGAGTGGGGGCTCGTCTTGAGGAGACAAATGCAATCAGCGTATTAGAGCAAGCGCTGCAGGAAAATGTGGGAATGGATTGGATCTTGGTGGCAGGAGATTTAAATTCTGCCTTTGAACCAATAGTTCCTACACCTCTTGACTTAACCCAGGAATTAAATGATCAGTAGGGTATACCAAGATTGATCTTTCAACAGTGAGGTGGTCACCAAAAGCTGGCCAACTACTTGCATTAACACTAAACTATGACTTGCGAGATACAAATGGTAGATATCCCTCAGACCTACAGGGTAAGATGAGATTTAATAGTCTGGACCACATTAGCAGTATTGATTATTTTTTCGCAGATGTGAAGCTCAGCTTGTCATCCTAGATATGGAAGTGCTAGAACAAATAGATAGAGACCATAATGTTCTCAGCCAAACTCTTTTTGATAAACCAGCTCCAGACAACAAGTTTCAGGGAAAAAGAGAAACAGGAGATCTGTCTCTGAAAATAACCTAAAATCCATTGGGTGTGATTGGGTGTCGAGGAACCCATTATCCCTAGATATAGTAAAAGAAAGTGCTAAGAGAGAGTATGAATACATGTGGCAATTAGCTCTCTAGAGTTGAAGAGCATGGATGTGGTCATGACCACCTGTTTGTTCAGATAAGAGAGGTATTAGGCACAGACAGAAGAAAAGGGAGGCTTGCGCCAAAACTCGTTGCCTGGTATAACGGTGACTGCAGGATGGCTAAAAGTGAGATATTATGGCCATCAAATGTAAATCTAAGGCAGAGATAGCTAAGTGCAGGTCTCAATATTGGTAAACGGCAGTAAACATGAAAAGGGAGTGGGAGAGTGCACTGTGGATGAATCTGCATGAAACCCTGTCCAGTAAGAACACCAAGGCTTTCTGGAGAACAGCTATGGTATGCATTAATGGCCAAAGCCCAGCATTGGATTATTTTAATCCAACCTCATGAGTGGGTAGCGCATTTTAGCCAACTTAATCCTCCCAAGTGCGACACTGCTATGTATGTCGACATGTTGCTTGCTAAATTAAACAATGTGTATTAATTCTTGTGCCTCAGGACATGTCCCAGGTCAAGCTAAGTTAGCAAATGATCTGTAGAAAGACAATCCGTAAATCTGGGGGGCGCTCATAAATTTACTTTCCAACACCATTTTAGCTGGTATGAATCTTGCTTCTTCTTCATGGAAACTAGCTGAAATTGTAAAAAAATTTACGAAGGGCAACCAGGCTAAACCAGGCTATTACAAGCCCTTTAGTTGGATCGACTCTTTCCAGAAATTGTTTTTTAAGCAGGTGTTGGGGCATTTAAAAGACTGGATCAGTGAAGAGATTGTGTTATCAGACTGGCAGGCGGGCTTTAGATCTAATGTGAGCACTATACACCAGGTTTTTCATTTTGTTTGTATCTACTGGATGAAGGTGATCATCAGCAAGGGCAAACTTTTTGTTGCCTTTGTTGATCTCCGATCAGCTTTTGAAATGGTCCCGCAAGATAAGCTATGGGGGGTGCTTGAGGAAATGCGTGTTCCTTCCTCTTTATTGGAGATCTTAGTGAGGCTACACACTGATACTTTTGCCCAGGTGAGATGGGGGAGGAAGGGGCTCTGACTGATCCCACTCATATTGATCGGGGAGTACAACAAGGGTGTGTTTTGGCACCAACACTGTTTACCTTATATATTTATGGTGTGGTTGAGTACCTGAACAAGGATGGGTGTGATGCACCCAAAATAGGAGGACTACTGCCCTCCTTTTTGCAGATGATACCTTGCTGATTTGAAAATCATCACAGGGACTTCAATGGCTTTTGAATACCATACAGCTCTTTTTTTGCTGATCTGGGTTTGGAGCTCAATAGCTCTTAGACCAAATATATGATTTTTTACTCAAAGAAGGCAACATTATGTAAGAAACAGATTCTGGTGGATGACACCCACTTAGATGCGTTGGCTGAAATTGACGATCAGGGCATAAAGGTTACAAAAATCTTATGCTGGGCTCCACAAATGGAAAGGCAACAGTTGCCCCTGGTTCAACACACTGCCAACATAGCAAACATTAATAGAAAAACTATATCCAAAAGGGTGGCCTTGCACTTGAGATGTATAATATTAAGGAATTAGGGGTTGTCCAATATGTTGTGGAACTATGGGGTAGTTCAAAAACACAGAGTCCGTCAATAGTGGGAAAAAAGTTTTTAGGATCTTTATTAAATCTTCCTGCGAGTACTCCATTGACCTCTCTCTACCTCGATTTGGCACAAAAGAAAATTACTCACAAGATTACTACAGTACTACAATCATGTCGGGTGGGACTTAAAGTTCTTATGTTCCGACAATGTGTATGTATGATCCCATGGCTTTGTACGGTTAGGGCATTAATCCAGAGGATCAGCCTTCATTCATATTGCGTCTCACCTGAGACTCTGTGTCCTATCTCAAAGGCTAGAATCAGAGCAACAAGCGACTCACTGCAATGCATGGCATCGTTATCTGCTGCCTTCATTGATTTTAAACCCAAGGCACTGTATGAGAATACTATCAATCAAATTGTCCCCCCACTAGCAAGGAAGCTATACCTTCACTTTAGGTATGGATCCTTAACCTTAAAAGATTTTACTAAGCATTGGCAAAAAAAACACCTGCCACAGCTGATGCCCGTCATTCAAACAAATTCAAAACAAAGTGGATTGTTCCCATCTATAGAAACCTTGGTACAAGGAAGTGGCTGGAGGTGTCTAGAATATTACAAACTAACACAAGTCAGATTATTATCTTTTGCCTGGCTACATTACTAATGGCAATTTGGAAAGCATGTATACACCTGCTTTATTTTTGCTTTGCTATGGATTTTACTTTTTCCTGATGCTGCTATTTTGTTGCACTATTGAGAGATTTTTTTGTAGTCACTTGTAAAATAGTTTTTTAATCACATATGATGCTATTTTAATTTTTGAAACAAAATGGGCCATTCAATGGGTGTTGATGTGGGTGGAACAAGACACATTTCCAGATTTATGAGGAATCGTAAATCTGGAAATGCATCTGACACAAGATTCGTCTTTCAATGTGTGCTGCATTCTACAGCACGCATTGAAAGAGGAAAATGCCTGTAGTGATTGTTTTTGTGCAGGAAGGTGCCCCTTGCTGCACAAAAACAATCTCCCCATGGCGCAGGATCCTTGCTCCATGGTGCAAGGGTGCCTGCGCCGGCGCATGGCTGAAAGGGCCGCAGGGAGAAGCACAGAGATGAGACATATTGATGTAAATATTTTGCATCCCTGTGCTTTGAAAGTGACTAAGTGCGGCGCAGCCAAAGGGCTTGCAGAATGCACTGAGTTACTTTCATTGTAAATCTGCCCCCATAAATTTTGGCGCGTCTGAATCTGCTGAAATTTACTGGGTGAAAAACCCCGGTAAATACTAGTACAAGCAGAGTTGGTACAGTAAGCAACAAATCTTCCTATTATTCTCCACTGCAGTGGGGAAACTCATAATTGCTGTCATTCAGCTGATAAATATTGCTAATTTATCGGGTGAGATAAATAACATCCAAATGCGGACCCAAGGCGCTTGTAATCGAAGCCTAGACATAATTCTCCTCGACCATATCAACAGTGAGGAGGAAAATCCTAGCATATTTAATGTTTCCTAAAGAAGTCCAAGGGGCAGATTTATGATGGGAATGCGCCATGTTTGCGTCCCGCAACTGCGGCGTAAATGTGGCGCATCCCTACGACCCATTTACAACGTGACGCATCTAGGCAGATGCGTCACGTTGTACAGCCCTGCGCCACTTGTGGGCGATCCGGTGCAGGGTGGGCGTTCCGGGGCAGGTGCGCCTCGCAAAAGTGGCTGAGTGTAATCTATAAGATTTCACTCAGTCACTTTCAGGCCAATGCTGCATCAAAACCCTGCGCCTGCTTGAAGCAGGCGTGGGTCTTGACGCAGCATTGTATAGATGAGGCACCCCCGAGCCTTGCTGGAGCTGCGTCGAGCTTGCGACGCAACTCCAGCAATGCGCCACCTTTACGGCACAGATGCGTCACGCATCTGTGCCGTTTTTGCCCCATGGTGCGCCGCATTGTAAATGCGACGCATCATGGGTGGCGGAGCAGCGGCGCAAAATAACTGGCGCATCCCTGGGGATGCGCCAGTTATCATAAATCTGCCCCCAAATGTTTTAACCAATGCAGGATTCAGCTTCCTATTATGAGTAAGGCAGAACAAAATAAACACTTTCATGCATTACTTTAGAGAAGTGATTATCCCTGGTTAGGTTTCTCCACTTCCGTTTTTTCACAGTGTGAAAGAACCTGACAATATAGACTGATTTTGTTCGCCTGGTAAACTGGCTGGACAAATCTCATGATAATTTGGCTTCCATTAGCATATAATGCTTCCTCCTGCTACAAAAATGTTTTCCCTCCCCAAAAGTGTTTTCACTCCCCCCATCTTCTTCTCTCATGCCCATCCTACACAGAGTTTAAACATCCATTTAGCACCTGCTCAGAGCAGGAGGTAAATGTAGGTGATCAGCCCCTCATGGTAATTCTCCGTGGCAACTGTAAATTAGAATGCAGATATATACTGTGGGGTAAATCCACCCAGTGCAACTGGTAATTGAGGTCTAATTCACAAAGCATTTTTTCTCTGCTTTTTCACAAAATGAAGCTACACAAAAAGTTTAAGTGTGTATAAAGTCTACATACAAATAGGTGATATGAAAACTGTGCACCATTCAGGATTTTCTAGATTGTAGCCGGGAAGAGCAAGTTAAACCCTAATATACAATGTGATGCATCACAGTTTGTGCTCTTTGGGAGCTCCCATCCCTTGCATGATGCTTGACCTGGAGCAAGGTCTTGCAAAATTCAGACAGGATTGAAATGTAATCCTGTGTGCCTTTTGGATGCTTTCTGGCATGAACGTTCATATAGATAATGCCATTCCTACATCTACCTTTTGATTATTGAATCGGAATGGCCTGGCTCCTTAGGGAGCATCTACAGAATGTGGTCTCTCACCCACATCAATGGTGAGGGTGCTAGCAACCTGAGCAGGGTCTTGTCCCTCACCCCAAGAGGCAGTCTTGTGGGTCGAATTATCATTAAAGAGAAACAGTTGGTTTAGGATTCAAGGGAGGCCAGGCAAAGCAAAAGCTGGGATGCCGTTTCAGGTGGTCCTTCTTCACGCAGGATCCCTTTGCGATTCAGATCCAAAATATAGAATCAGTGTGTGCCATGTGCAGAAGTGCAAACACATACACACAGACAGTTATATACAAACACACATAAACATATAGCTGCACTGCACTGAGTGACAGAGAAAGAGGAGGAATGCCCCGTCTGTAAGTCAATATCGTGCATTCCTGCCTTTTCATCTGTGCTGGCACCCTTTTGGTAGCCTAGCGCCATCACAGGCACACATGCGCCATGGTGCAAGGGTGTCTCCGTTGCATGCAGGATAGTGTTTGTGCAGGAAGGCTACCTTCCTGCACAAAAAACAATCCCAGGAAGCATATTCGTCTTTTTATGTGTTGCATAATGCAGCACACATAGAGGAAATAACATGGAGAAATAAAGATATTTTACCTTGTTATGCCTCCTCTGGGAAGGCGTATCTATTTTGCGCATTCTGAGGTTTTCCAAGTCTGGTAAATCTGGGAATGCATCAAAATCCCTGGGAGTTGTGTGGGAACACCCACACAACATGCATGGATGCCTTACAAGGGCACCGTAAGAAAATGCTGCTTCATTCCTTGCATGGCTTCATAAATCACACATAAAAACATGAAAACATGATGCAAATCAGGTCATTAGTATGGCCCATAATCTGTAAAGCTTAAATGCTCATGTTATTGTTCGGGAATGCGACCTTTCATGTGGTTTGACACCGAGTAAATAAAGAAGTGCACGCTTTATCAGAATAATAGTCCTAGTAATCGACACATTTTTCAACATTACTCTAGCAGAAATGTCAGTGGCAACTTTAAATTGGTTTTCCAATTTAAAACATATTTTTTATTTAAAAATATGGCACAATATAGTAAAGGGAGTGGAAGTCATATTCACTACTAATGTTTATTTTTTCTCTGAAATGAAGAAATCCAAATAAAAACAAATATTTATTCATGCATTCGTAAATGCGTACTGGTAAGATTTTTGTTGAACCTGGTAAGAATAAATATTAATAATACATCAGCCCTATAATTATTGGAATCGCAAACAAAAGGTGGTTCATGTATAATGTTAGAGATGTGATGTAACTTTGAGGCTAAAGTTTGCTACTGTTTAACAAGATTGGGGTCGTGGGATGCCTACTGATATTAATTATTATCTCTTGAAATGTGACATAAATTATGCACTACAGTCTGTTCTCTCTGCATTTTAGGTGTGTTTCATACACATTTTACCCAAGGTTTCTATTTGGGTTAATTCAGTTTTTTTCATAGTCAGATTCCACCTATGTTGCATGCAAACCATTTTCTGATAGGAAGCTAAACAGGAGCAGCTCATTGCACTGTTCCTCACCAATGGATATTAGGGACCTTTACAGAGACCATGGTGACTTGGTGGAAAGCCATCATCCTTCAGCATGCTGGTGAGGAGGAAGTAAGACAGAAAGGAAATTGAAGGGTGGAGGTAGTGGAGGGGGAACTAGAGTTCAAAAGATTTCATTGTACAACAACAGCAGGGAGGATTTAGTCCCTGTAAAGACTTTTGTAGAGCATCTACTTCTCTACCAGACACCAGCAAGGAAGAAATGCTCTTTGAAGTTTGTGTGGAAGGCTATTAGAACAAAGTTAAGGGAATATCGATCAGAAGGGTAATTTGAAAAAGGTGCTTTTACCCCAGAGAATGTCTCATTGGGAGCTTTTGAGTTTTGAGGGACTTGAAACCTCCTCAAGATCCGTAAGCAAGTTTAACAGGTTGGCTATTCTGAACCGTGAGCAGCTGAATGGTATTGGTAGTCAAACACTACAAAATGACTACAGGTGACAGTGACGTTTGAGAAAGGCATATAGCATGGCTCTTTCAAATTTTTTTTTTTAATATAAATTTTTTATCAAACAGAGCATTGAGAACAGAGCAATCACATATGAAATACAGTAACAGGAATCGTTCATGAGTTAACATTTGGATAAGATCAAATTCATTTCTGATATATTGATAAAAGCAGAAAAACCATCTTAGATGAAGCAATCATATTTAGCTGCCGATATATTTTAAGAGCTAAAGTGAAAACGTGCAGAAAGACAAAAAGATAACACCGTACTAAAGTGCTCGTGCTAAAGTGCTATAGTTAACCAGAAAACCCCTATAAACTATATTGTAGGTACCACAAATTTCACCCATCTAAAACATGGTCGAGAGCAAACATTCTATTTCAGTATAATACTCCTAGTCGGTCTAATATTACAAATTATTTAAGAACTTCTGGAAGCACCCACTCGCATTGCATAAGCTTCCTCGAAAGCCCTCGTCCGTTTTATTTTATTGAACCATTTGCTGTACATGGGAACTTCCCTCGACCTCTAATTCTGAAGAATTAAAGAGCGGGCTACTAAGGAGGCGATAGAAAGAAAGGTCTCTTCAGCCTTCCTCAAATTAGTCCTTCCTTTACTAATTCCGAACAGGGCCACCTCGGCCTCTAGCAATATCCTTTTCTTGATTGCCCTGTTTAAAGCTGAAAAAATCTTCCCCTAGAATGGCCCTATTCTAGGACTCGTAAAACAATATATATTGAGCCAGGCCTCTTCACCTTCTGCCTGGCAACAAAAGCATCTGTTTTCGACTTCCGGATATTTTTAATGTAGTGCTTTCGGTGTAAAGTAAGCCAGCCATCGAGATAGTAAGGCCATTCTTTTAAAATTGGCTGCTCTCGGAGCCTTACTCCCTCGCAAGCAAATGACCTCCCATTCTTGATTGGAGACTGTACATTGTGTTTCCTGCATCACCCTTTCAAGATGGCTCTTCACCAAAAGGGTTGACCCTGGTTACACAACATGCGACACCCATTCCTCACTCCTCTTAACTTAGCTCCAAAAAGGGCTATTACCAGTTCGGTCGGTGCTCCAAAAGAGAAATTCTGCCAATTCAAGAAATGAACAATCTGCAAATACCCGGCTTCCTGCACCATTTTATCTAAAAAATATTTATCTTTTAACCTGTTACAGTCCAATAAACAAGCTGATAAATCTAAGAAGGCGCATCATAGTTTGTACGTACATGTGGTAATGCCTGTCCACCCTGTTCAATGGTTAATTGTATTGACGAGAGCTTAACCCGTGATGCCTTTTTCCCCCAAACAAACTTTCTAAACATGGTTTCCAATTATTTAAAAAAGTTAATATTAATTTAATAGGTATATTAATAAAAAGAAAGACAAGTAACAGGAGTATGGACATCTTTATAAGAGATACTCGTCCTACCAAGGTTAAAGGAAGTTGTAGCCACCTATCCAACAGACTCTTTAATTTTACCCAGCATTTTTTTATACTTCAATTTATACAACTATTGGTATTGATCAGAAACATAGATCCCTAAATATAGTTTGGGGTCGGGCTTTGCTGCTTGTGATTTAACATTGTCTGGGATAAAATTTGTGTTGGTGTTCAACGTGAGAATTTCTATTTTACTTTGATTTATTTAATAGCCCCCAATTAACTTAAATTCACTAAATTCCCTCATAGCCAACTCCAGGTTCTGACTATTGGGTTTCAGGTATAAAATAATGTTGTCCGCAAATAGCTTCATCTTGGCCATACTGAGTGGGGCTTCAATTGCATCATTTTCTCGTATTCGGATGGCTAATGGTTCTATAAAAAACATGAACAGTAGAGGGGAAAGCGGACACCCTTTTCTTGTCCCCCTATTTATTTTTGCTGTACCCACCCGTTTTGCATTTATTACTAACTGAGCCTGAGCCACCTGATAAACATTTTTCAGCATTAGAATGATCTGGGGAGGGATGCCAAACCTACAGAGAGCAAAAAACAAAGTATTCCAATTTACCAGGTCGAAAGCTTTTTCAGCATCAACCATCATAATACAAGCCGGGGTTAAGTTGGTGTTTCATTAATCCAGCACCTGTATTAAAAATTTGGTGTTTGCAGCCATAGATATACCAGCTATAAACCCAGTCTGATTTGTATGGACTATTTCCTGTGTTGTGGTTGAGAAGCGCTGTGCCCAAACCTTCATTAAGATCTTATAGTCAGAGTTGAGGAGACTAATGGGTCTATCAGAATTTACATCTTTTGGGTTCTTGTCTTTTTTCACAAAGCTGACAAAGGTCGCCTCTTTAAAGTGCGAGGGCACCAGCCCGCCATTTTTGAAATAATTAGAAAGTTTCGTCAAGGGAGGATTCTATTGGGAGTCCATCCTCCCCACACGCTTTAGCTCCAGCTGTATATTTTAGGGCAGCCAAAATTTCCATGCCTTCTAGAGCTGATTTTAACTGATCCCCCAAAGAATTAGATAGCATTGGAAATTGACTTTATCAAAATATCCCTGTATGATATCTTCCCCAACCGATATTCCATTGTGTAGAGCTGCCAGTAATGCGCCATAAAAACCTGCGCAATCTCGTCACTATTTAATACCTCACCTTTCAGTCTTGGGATCTACCACCTTTGAGATTAAAGCTGCTTCTTGTCTAGTTTTTGTGGAGCTAGCTATTTTCCAACCATTTGGCTATTTTCGTAGACCTGTTATCAGTAGGTTCAGGAGCTACCGATCTCTTCTAGTAAAAAGAATTCCCTCAGCACCTGTTTTGCCACTCCAAACTAATGTGCACCTGACACGGTTCTCAAGACCTGTGTCTTTTCTACTGTCAGCTGAAGTTCAGCTATTTTAGCTCATCAAATTCTCAACCGGGAGGCCGAGAAAGAGATGATTTGTCCTCGCACCGCTGCCTTGAAGCCCCCCAAACTGCTCGTCTCCTTGTTGATCCTAAAATATTCAAGGATCCATAGTCTAATGCCCTCTACCCCTTGTTGATCCTGAAGGAGGAGCGATCCATCTGCCACCTGGATTGCTCTCTTCTCCACTCACCAATTTCTACTTCAAGCCTAATATAAGATTGATCAGAAAAGGAGTTAGTCCCGATGTCTACCTTTAAGATGTTAAATGATGTAGATGTCAAGAAAAAATTAATGCAGGATGCCGTTTGATAACGGCTCGAATGACATGTTTATGTTTATATCTGGGTCAGCTTTTAGCCATGGATGTTTTAGTTGGTAGTTATACTTGATAGCATCAAACACTCTTTTAGTGTTTGGCTTCCATTGTTGTTTTTTTTTATTTGAGGTATCCTTCTTTAGATCCTGTATATAATTGAAATCCCCCGATAATAATCTGACCAGGGACGCTCCTTAACAGCTCATTGATCTTTGCCAACCTCGAGGCATCATCCGTAATTGGACTATAGTAATTTACAAAATGTTAAATCCTCCCATTTAATCTTGCAGCTACCCAGAGCCATCTCCGCTGTTGATCCCTATGAACTTGTTCAAATTCCCAGGACGACTTTCTAGAAAAATAAATGGTTACCCCTCACATAGCTAACCCAGTAGAAGCAAAAAAAGCCTCAGAAAATGTCCTCAGTGGGTAAAGCTTAGGTGAATTGGACTTGGGATGTGTTACTTGAAGAAACAAAACTTGGGGCGTGAAGGAGGCCAGCCATCTGATGAGCCCACCATATTTCTGTTTATTGAGGATCCCATTTACATTGACTGACAGAATACTACAATTACTAGCAATTACTATTTCTTAAATAAGCTTGGTATTTGATCAAATACGACATCCTGATTTCTCCAGTCTTTATTCATTTTGCTACTGCTCTTTTCCCTACTGAAAATTCCCCCAACACACCCCACCACCCCCATGTAAAAATGTGAACCCCTCCCCTGAAATGTGAAAAACCCCACTAGACAGGCTAGCTACATTTGAGCCCTCCCTAACTCACCTATTGGGTGTCATGGAACTACACCCTGGTGTCCCTGCTACTCCCAGCAGTAAAGAAGTTTAAACATCCTATTGTACACACAGATCATGTTTAACTTCTAGAAGAAATTTCTTTCAATAAACCCTAGGCATCTTCTAAATTTAAGAAAAGATGAAATTTCCCTACAAGAACGCGGAGTTTTGACTATTGCGATATTGTGGCCTGAGCACCCTGAGCTTTATACAGGTATAGCATCTTCACAATTTCCTACCGCCTACGTGCTGCCCCAGCGGACATGTCAGAAAATATATGACATTTAAGAGATTCATTTATAAAAAAATGTCTTTGCTGTATTGCCTTCGCCAGTACTCTCTCCATAACATGAAAGTCAGCAAAATTCAGCATGATTGTTTGTGGTATCTTGGAATTTGGCAGAGGGTGAGAAGGAACTCAGTGTGCCCTTGTGATTGTTAGGTCCCCATCAAATTCTGGGAGAACCTTTTGTTTAATTAATGCATCGACCCATTTGAGCGTTTGAGCTCCCTCAATCCCTTCAAGGACCCCTCCTATTCGAAGATTTGACCTTCGGGAGTGATTTTCGAGTTCCTCTGGTTTTTTCTCCAGAAAAGTTTAAATTTTCAGTGCTTCATTCGCTTTCAGAAACATGTCCCTCATCTGGTCTTCTAGCTGCGTGATTCTTGTTTCAGCTTCCTGCAATTTGGCTGGGAAACAAACAACTGCAACTGACTCTTCGATTTTACCTAGGCGCTGATGAAGGGAGGCAATCATGAGCTCCTGTGATTTTTTAATCTCCTCCAAGATAATGTTCAGCATATCCCTAATGTGATACATCCTTCTGTCAAGGGATTACTGCTATCTTGGAATGTCTTTCCATCAGGCTTTTGATTCCCAAAATCTCAATCTCAAGTCTCAATCCCCAAACAGGTACTCCCGGCCGGCTGCCCCTGTAGCTGCCCCTGTGACAGAGGCTGCAATAAAGCCCTTGGTTGCAACTGTTTTTGAGTCTCTACTAATGACGTTGTAATAGGCTCCGGCAATGGTAAATTCAGCGCCATGCTTGCTTTAGGTGCTAGCAGTGCTTCTTGATCGATCAAGCAATTGTTCTGATTTTGTTCAGCCGGACCCACCTTTGAGGAAGAAGATAGAGTCTGTCCAAGCATCTGAGATCCTTAACCAACTCTCCCGCTACTTCTTGTGATTTCGTTGTGAGGTTAGGAGGAGCTGGCCGAGATGCTTTTTTTATGAAAAGAGGAAAATCCTTAGCACCTGTCAGATCCTTCTTATAAGCCCCCTGGTTGATGGAATATCTTGTTGTTCCCTTCCTAACGATGATATGGGATATGGCCTCCATGGTATTTTGTACCTCTGGTGTCTCTCCTTCTAGCTGTACTGGAGACAGGGGCTGCTCTTCTTCAGAGCTTTCAAAGCTTAAGTTTAAGCCAGGGAGATTTGTACTGTGCTCAATTCTGGCTAATCACGCTGTGGCTTTTGCCTGGGCTAAGCGGGTTTTAGCTTTTAGCCCGGACGCTGAATCAACCTTGGCCACCGCTCTCCTGTGTTTCAAGTGTTTTCCCATTTCAGCCTTGATTTCAGTCCCATTGTCAGAAAATGCCAAGTGTACCGATTTTCTCCCTAATCCCCTAGAGTTACTTCCTAGTTGCTCAGCCCCGTACACCTCTAGGGCTATTTTCATCCGTTTGGTATTGTTTCACAATGGTCAGATTTTAATGCGAAGCTCCTCCTACCTCCTTCCTCCTGCGTTCTGACCGAACCTCTGTAGCTCCTCAATCTCTTCAGCCCAAGACCTCTGTGGACATTCTGACAATGGTTCCTGCTATATCACCCCCTCACACAGAGCCAAGGAAAACCGGCTCAGTAAGGATAGAAAAATTTGCGGCACCGCACGTCTGCTGTGGGGAGGAACAAGGACTTCCGGCAAAAGCCCCGCTCTTCACTGTGCGCTCACTCCAGAACACCGAGACTCCATGGCTTAAGGCGGAACAGCATCACCTGCGGCTACACGGAGTCATGGTTCTACGCAGCCATCCATGGCTCTTTCAAAGTCAGTGCCCCATTCATCCATTTCATGGACGAATGACCCAGACCAGCTGAATGAAAATCTTACACAGATGTAAGTTTTAGTGCACGCAGGACGTATTTCCCAAATTCATCCTTGTGAAGGATCCTATTGTTTTGAAGTTCCCTGATGAATTTCAGAGATTTTGCCTAGAAAGCTAGGATAGAGTGAACCTCTGCAATATAAATATGACTTTTGGAAGGAAGATATTTATGCGAGGTAAAGATTTTGGCTATTCATATATTCGAGAAATACATATTGAAAAATATTTTTTTGCAGTCTGTTTGTACGTGAAACCTTTAAATCTATTGAACTACTATGAAGAGTGATGTCATGTATTTAGAAATTGTGACCCTTTTGAAATCATGAATTCCTCTACAGTGGGATCGACAATCATCTATGATCCCTGTTATATTCCCTGACCATTGCTGACAGAGCAATGGATGGCAAAGCTTGCCATCCAAGTGTTATCTGGCCTTCGCTCTAAACTAGTTTCTGCAAAAGGATCTTTTGTTAGTCGAGGGGGCGTGGCTTGCAGGCCATGAGCACGGATGCGCGCCGCTAGAGCTCTGGCGCTGATCGGGGCAGTATCCTGCTAAAATTGCCTCGGTGATGCCTGGGGTGATGAATTGAAGGATCGGAGGTGTAATCCCAGACCCTGCTGCCTTCGAAAACGGCGGGCGAGTGGAGAGGCGGCCCGCAACACCGAGTTACTAGAGGTGCGGCCCACTGCGGAGGTGCGACGCCGGAGGCCGGGACCCACAGTGAGGAGCGAGGCCGCCCGGCCTGCCGCCGAGGTCACCAGAAGTGCTCGGGGGCTCGGAGCCGTGATCACACGAGCGTCATCGGAGGACTCGGGGTGTGATTGGAGGTCACCGGAGGGCCCCTTGATGGAGGTGAGCGAGCGCTGAGGCCGAGAGAGGTGCGGGCGTTGAGGAACCGCCGCGCTGTGAGATACGTGGAAGAGGCCGGCCACTAAGGGGCACTGAAGACCGGCATACCAAGGAGCGGGAGGTGGCCGTTGCGTAGCACCACAGACTCAGCCCTAGAGTTTTTGAGTCTCTACTAATGACGTTGTAATAGGCTCCGGCAATGGTAAATTCAGCGCCATGCTTGCTTTAGGTGCTAGCAGTGCTTCTTGATCGATCAAGCAATTGTTCTGATTTTGTTCAGCCGGACCCACCTTTGAGGAAGAAGATAGAGTCTGTCCAAGCATCTGAGATCCTTAACCAACTCTCCCGCTACTTCTTGTGATTTCGTTGTGAGGTTAGGAGGAGCTGGCCGAGATGCTTTTTTTATGAAAAGAGGAAAATCCTTAGCACCTGTCAGATCCTTCTTATAAGCCCCCTGGTTGATGGAATATCTTGTTGTTCCCTTCCTAACGATGATATGGGATATGGCCTCCATGGTATTTTGTACCTCTGGTGTCTCTCCTTCTAGCTGTACTGGAGACAGGGGCTGCTCTTCTTCAGAGCTTTCAAAGCTTAAGTTTAAGCCAGGGAGATTTGTACTGTGCTCAATTCTGGCTAATCACGCTGTGGCTTTTGCCTGGGCTAAGCGGGTTTTAGCTTTTAGCCCGGACGCTGAATCAACCTTGGCCACCGCTCTCCTGTGTTTCAAGTGTTTTCCCATTTCAGCCTTGATTTCAGTCCCATTGTCAGAAAATGCCAAGTGTACCGATTTTCTCCCTAATCCCCTAGAGTTACTTCCTAGTTGCTCAGCCCCGTACACCTCTAGGGCTATTTTCATCCGTTTGGTATTGTTTCACAATGGTCAGATTTTAATGCGAAGCTCCTCCTACCTCCTTCCTCCTGCGTTCTGACCGAACCTCTGTAGCTCCTCAATCTCTTCAGCCCAAGACCTCTGTGGACATTCTGACAATGGTTCCTGCTATATCACCCCCTCACACAGAGCCAAGGAAAACCGGCTCAGTAAGGATAGAAAAATTTGCGGCACCGCACGTCTGCTGTGGGGAGGAACAAGGACTTCCGGCAAAAGCCCCGCTCTTCACTGTGCGCTCACTCCAGAACACCGAGACTCCATGGCTTAAGGCGGAACAGCATCACCTGCGGCTACACGGAGTCATGGTTCTACGCAGCCATCCATGGCTCTTTCAAAGTCAGTGCCCCATTCATCCATTTCATGGACGAATGACCCAGACCAGCTGAATGAAAATCTTACACAGATGTAAGTTTTAGTGCACGCAGGACGTATTTCCCAAATTCATCCTTGTGAAGGATCCTATTGTTTTGAAGTTCCCTGATGAATTTCAGAGATTTTGCCTAGAAAGCTAGGATAGAGTGAACCTCTGCAATATAAATATGACTTTTGGAAGGAAGATATTTATGCGAGGTAAAGATTTTGGCTATTCATATATTCGAGAAATACATATTGAAAAATATTTTTTTGCAGTCTGTTTGTACGTGAAACCTTTAAATCTATTGAACTACTATGAAGAGTGATGTCATGTATTTAGAAATTGTGACCCTTTTGAAATCATGAATTCCTCTACAGTGGGATCGACAATCATCTATGATCCCTGTTATATTCCCTGACCATTGCTGACAGAGCAATGGATGGCAAAGCTTGCCATCCAAGTGTTATCTGGCCTTCGCTCTAAACTAGTTTCTGCAAAAGGATCTTTTGTTAGTCGAGGGGGCGTGGCTTGCAGGCCATGAGCACGGATGCGCGCCGCTAGAGCTCTGGCGCTGATCGGGGCAGTATCCTGCTAAAATTGCCTCGGTGATGCCTGGGGTGATGAATTGAAGGATCGGAGGTGTAATCCCAGACCCTGCTGCCTTCGAAAACGGCGGGCGAGTGGAGAGGCGGCCCGCAACACCGAGTTACTAGAGGTGCGGCCCACTGCGGAGGTGCGACGCCGGAGGCCGGGACCCACAGTGAGGAGCGAGGCCGCCCGGCCTGCCGCCGAGGTCACCAGAAGTGCTCGGGGGCTCGGAGCCGTGATCACACGAGCGTCATCGGAGGACTCGGGGTGTGATTGGAGGTCACCGGAGGGCCCCTTGATGGAGGTGAGCGAGCGCTGAGGCCGAGAGAGGTGCGGGCGTTGAGGAACCGCCGCGCTGTGAGATACGTGGAAGAGGCCGGCCACTAAGGGGCACTGAAGACCGGCATACCAAGGAGCGGGAGGTGGCCGTTGCGTAGCACCACAGACTCAGCCCTAGATGTGAGGGGCCCCCTCTCCGCTTACCCCCCGACACTGGACTGCCCCCTTGTTTTTCCTGCACCAGGAGGCTGCCTGAGGCTCTCCCGTTCCGTGGCGTCCGTGCCTCCTCCCGGCAGTTGGCTGAGTACTGAGGCTGTACGAGGACACTGGGAGGTCTGGTTCCACCAGGGGAGTGCTGCAGCGCTGATGACGGACCACGCTACCCCCCGGGCGGGGACGACACAACTGTGGGGCCCAGACCTTCTCGTACATAGGCAGAGGGAGACGCCGGGAGAGCTCGCATATTCCTCCCTGCCCACATCTTGAAGGGGTGCGCAGGTCGCAGAGCGTTACGGCCACGCAGCCCCAAGGTAACCCACGGGGGTGAGGGTGTGTGAAGCCGGCAGACCTATTGTGGCGTCCCTTACCCTGCAGACGGTCAGACCCCGCTTCCCCACCTGGACTCAGTCTGGCGAGGAGCCGCCGGGAGGGAGCCTGCCCCGGGGGCCTGACACTAGGAGACCCAGTGGGCCACGTGCTGGGGACTGAAATCATCGCAACAATGGTCCGCAAGGGGGCGTAGCCGGCGGAAAGCTCCAGAGGACTGATGACAGTTGCCACAATGACGACAGCCATCGAGGACGGGGCATCGCAGCAGCTCATGACGGAGCACCAGGCGGAGGGGCCTCAGGTTGATAAGCTAGACATTATCCTGAAGGAAATCAGAGACTCCAGAGCGATCCTGGAGCAACATATGGGCACCCTGACAACTAACTTATCCCTGTTGAAGGTGGACCACGGTAAACTGGCGGACAGAGTGAAAGAACTGGGCCTGTCCATCAGCGAGATCACGCCAACTGTGGCAGAACATACGGTCTCCATTCAACAGCTCCAAACACAGGTGGCCTCTCTCATGGACCGGGTGGAGGATGCAGAGGGCTGTAATCGCCGGAATAACATTCGCGTTATAGGCCTTCCGGAACGATGTGAAGGGTCACAGGCTGCGGATTTTATGGAACAATGGTTTTGGGATCATGTAGCGGAAGAAGGCCTATCACCACACTTCTGCGTGGAGCGAGCGCATAGGATCCCGACGGACAGACCTAACCCTGGACGACCCCCGCGCCCACTGATAGTGAGAATTTTGAACTACCGGGATTAGAGATGTTCTGCTGCAAAAAGCAAGGGAGAAGTCCCTTATCCATTATGACAACCACAAAATCTCTCTCTACCCGGACTACACCAACATGGTTCAAAAGCAACGCTCCTCCTACCTGGAAGTGAAGAAGAAACTACCAAAGGCCAACCTCAAGTAGGCATTGCTGTTTCCGGCTCGCTTAAAAATCATACATGACAGGAAAACGCACTTGTTTGAGAGTCCTGCGGATGCCGAGGAATGGCTGGAGGTGATGGGCATAGATGGGAGCCAGGGGCCCTCACAAGAACCGGATGTCAAAGGATCGAGTAGGACTCGGGACAGGAGTGGGGCGGAGCCCCCCAAACCGCGACGAGGCGGAAGGCGACGTGGACCGTCAAGGACACAACAAAAAGTGAAGCAACTGGACGCTTTGGTGGTGGCTGGCACTTTCAGAGAGGACCCCAAGAAGATATTAACAGACTCTGAGGACAGTACGGTCCATTCTGATTCGGATCACAGTGTACTACTGTTTCCCAATGTCACGCCCCGCACTGCAGATGATGTGATGGACAACTGCGGGGGAGAAGACCTGACCGGAAGCAGCTGAATTGCCTGTGAACCGTATTGTATTTTCTATTCTTTGATTATATACTGGACTGTTACCGATGATATGATGACTCTGAGGAGGGAGGTAGGGGTAACGTGTGTGGGCACCACTGCCACCCAAGAATGTATCCTGTTGTTACGCTTGTTTGGGCACGGTCACATTTAAGATGTAAGTAAGGCACGGGCGACTTGTGATTTCTGTTTAAACATTGGTAACATTGCCCCTTGACAGTTTGCCTTAGAGCTGGCGGAGCCCGATGGGCTGAAGGTAGAGACTGCAATGGTGCTCGGCCACACCACAGATGGCAAATGCACTGGATATTTAGTCCTTTTGAGATTTGTTCAATTGTTGGGCTCAGCTTGGTTCTTAAGCTGCGCCGTTATGGTTCCTTTTTGTAATTGGGGTGGGGGAGGACAGTCTTCTGGTGGTGGTTACATAGGGTTCAAGCTGGTGGGCGACTGAAGTTACAAAGCAGGTTCACATATGAATATGGCTGACACAGTGGGGCGGTACAGACTCACGACCTGGAATGTGAAGGGGCTGGGGGCGGTTCAGAAGCGGCACAGAATACACGCCTTTCTGCTGCGCCACCACGCGCAGATTGCTTTTCTTCAAGAATCCCACCTCACTGCCTCAGAAGCTATCAAGATGAGGAAGAAATGGAGGGGTACAATTTTGTCCACGACATATTCCGCCTTCTCTAGAGGGGCGAAAATCTGGATTAGACATGGCACACCGTTCTTGGAGGTGGAAAGGAGGGTGGATGATCAAGGAAGGTACATATTAGTGAGGGGCACGCTAGATAGTACACCTGTAGTACTCGGATGTCTATATGCTCCGAATTCTGATCAAGACAAATTCTTGCAGAAACTAGGTTTGGCGCTAGTGGACTGGTCGGATACCCCCTGGATACTAGGGGGAGACTGGAACATGATAATGGATACCGACAGAGACAGATCACATCCCCCCCTACAAGTGTCAGGAGTCTCCAGGCTGACGGAACTGTTTTGCACGTGGGCGACTGGATGGGGCTTGAGAGATGCCTGGCGTGCCATACACCCGGAGAGCAAATAGTACTCTTATTACTCGCACATACACGCCCTTCACACAAGGATTGACAGGTTTTTTTGTTCCGAAGCCCTGATTGCCAAAATAGATGGCCCAGAATACCTAGCAAAAACCTTTTATGATCACAGACCCCTGACGCTTACCATTCCATGGGGCAGGGTCCCTACCCCGGTCCCCACTTGGCGCCTGAACCCGCTCCTGTTGGAGGATGGCCCTTTCAGGGCATCCTTGTCTGAGACACTAGACAAATACTTTGTAGAGAACTGGGACACTGCCTCCACGAATTTGGTGGTGTGGGACGCCATGAAGGTAGTGGTGCGTGGGGCAGCGATTGGACAATTAGTGGGTGCCCGACAGGAAACCCTTAGGAAACTACAGGATATAGAGGACAGATTGAAGAAATTGGAAAGTGAGGTGGGGGTCAACCCTACTAAAAGGGGGGAATTACAGCTGGAGAGCATAGAACATGCTGACACTCTTGAAACACTGCGCGTCATAGACCACAGGGAATACTTACGCCGACAGCGCGCCGAGGCGGACAGGTCGGGAGTGCTGCTGGCTCGTTTGGTTCGGGAGCACCCGGACATCTCGGTGATAACCAGGATACGGACGCAGGACAGGCGAATAGTGGGTACGCAAACTGAGATCAACCAAGCATTTCATGACCACCTGACTACTTTATATGCACGGCCCATAGAAGTCGACCCGGATCAAATTGCTGCCTTTCTGACTGACCTCCCATTCCCAGTCCTGACGGCTGACGCCCAAAGGGAACTCGAAGGTCCTATCACGCAACAGGAAATACGGGTAGCCATTAAATCTCTGAACCGCAAAAAGACGCCGGGCATGGACGGACTCCCAGTGGAGGTATATGCGACCTACTCGGACATCTTGGTACCTATGTTGGAGAAGGTATATCGAGTGGCACTAGAAGAGGGCCGTCTGCCCGATTTCATGATGCAAGCGTTGGCCGTCTCACTACCAAAACCCAGGAGGGACAGCCTAGACATGACGAATTATAGGCCGTTGTCGATGCTCTCTACGGAATATAAAATACTCAGCAAAGCGATAGCTCTGAGATTTCAATCGCACCTCCCAGCACTGATCCACAGAAACCAATGTGGGTTTCTCCCGGGTAGAAGCACCTCTGAACACGCGTTGGCTGCACCCGCTCATGGCATCCATTCCGCAGAACCTTCCTAGGGCGGGTTGCATAGCCTTAGATCTCCGGCAGGCTTTTGACTCCTTAACCTGGTCGTTTATGTTCCCGACCTTGGAGAGGTTTGGACTCCCAGCCTCCCTCCTGGCATGGATCAGATTGCTTTATACCGCTCCCACGGCAAGGGCACGCACAGGGCGACATATTTCAGATAAGTACGCAATCCACCATGGCACTAGACAAGGGTGCCCCTTGTCCCCATTGTTATTCGTGCTGGCCCTGGAACCTTTGGCCATAGCCCTAAGGACGGGGATGGGGCAAAGAGGAATACCAAGCGGCGGCATCTCCTGTCCATTTACGCGGACGATATTTTATTGTTCCTCCGTGATCTGGAGGCAGATCATGCCCCCATATATGAAATCTTTGAGAGTTTCTCCACAGTCTCGGGCCTAACTATAAACCCAGAGAAGTCAAATGGCTTTTATTTCCGAAACACCCCGGACCCAGGTGTAATATCGTTCGGCGCCCACATTATCCCGATAGCTCCTGATACATTTAAATATCTAGGGATCCAGGTTTATAGGCAGCAGGAAGATCAGGTAGAGGGGAACATTAAGAAAGCTATAACAAGACTTTGAGCCTCTGTGGGGTTTTGGACGACGCTGCCACTATCCGTCGTAGGCAGAATCGCGATCTCCAAAATGGTAATGCTCCTCCGACTGTTATATTTCTTTGTTAATGTTCCAGTATTCCTGCCGCAATCTATCTTTGACACTCTCAACTTTCTACTAACCACCTTGGTCTGGGGGTCGGGAGGCGACGAATAGGGCTTCGTAAGCTACAACTAAGGACCAGAGCGGGTGGGATGGGTGCCCCGGACTTTAGAGGCTACTACTATGCGGGCCAACTTCAGTGGCTCTCCTGCTGGACGGCGGGACGGAACCTTCACAAAATTGACTACACGACTGACAGACTGAGACGGGGAGAACTACATGCCCTGCTACTCCCAAGAAGCAGCATCCCTGCGGAGTGCCACCCGCTTCTTCGCACAGCTCTGAGGGTCTGGCGAAAGGCCCTAGCATACACGTCCTCGGCGGAGGCGTATGCGGCCAACATTCCTTTGCTGCCCATCCCGATGCCACAGGGCAGACTTACGGACAGAGTGCTGCGCCCATGGCAAGAGGCGGGCGTGGTAGGAGTAGGTGATTTTTTCGTAGACGATCCTCTCCTTACTCACGAAGCCTTCTTACAGGCCACGGGTGCCCCCCCCGAATGTACCTGCTGCATGCCACAGTCACACACTACATATAACACAGATGGGCGCCCCAGCACCTGCAACCTTCACAGCACCAATTTGTAAACTTACTGTATCTCATGGGCTCGGGAGGGCATCTGGTGCGATGGCTGTACACAGGAGTTAGGGCACACGCTGCAGTGTCTCTCACCACACTTCAGCAAATCTGGGCACAAGACGCAGAACAGGTCCTATCGGACAGGGACTGGTCCATCATATTAGAACATCCTAGGCGGGTATCACGCAATGTCCAGTTCAGATTCATACAGTGGATGGTCCTGCGTAGAGCATATCTGACCCCCAGTCGGCTACATAAAATGTTCCCGAACTCTCCCCATAATTGTCCGCGCTGTGGTGAGGATAAGGCCGGGCTCCTTCACATGTTGTGGTCATGCCCATGACTCCGAGGGTACTGGTCAGGGGTGTGCCAGACACTGAGAGCAGTCACAAACCTCCCGGTGCCGGCAGAAGCACTGTATTGCCTACTGGGGCTGCGCAGAAGGCCCAAAACACTGAAGGCTCAACTGAAATTGCTAGACCTGGCTCTGCTACTGGCAATCAGGACAATACGATGAGGTGGAAATCACATAGACCACCTGGGACACACCTCTGGCAGACGAAAGTGCTTAAGTGGGGAAGGGCGGAAGGGACGATACTTCGGAGGGAAGAAACACAAGGCCTCCGGAAATTCCTTATATCCCAGGGATGGGAGGCCATGCTCATTAAAATGGAGGGTGAGGACCAAACACAAACAGAGGACAATGGGCATGAGGATTAAAGAGAAGGGGTCACGCTCAGTATGACGTACAACATTATGCCCCAGCCTTACTCGCACCAACATTCCTTATACGTTATTACACCCCGTGAGGCAGCATGCATTAGCGCCTAAGATAACCGGAGGGACCCGATTCTCAATTTTTTCTTTTGTATTGTGTAACATTCTGCTGTAGTATTTAGATGTCACTGTTGTGAGATAAGGAGGTATGTACAGGGGTGAAAATATAAAACCCGGCTGTTGCATGGACAGTTTTATTGTAATGTTTACTTGCAGATAATACAGCTGAGAGTAAAGTTCTTTTAAAAAAATAAAACAAAAGGATCTTTTGTTAGTCGCTGAGTCAGAGAAATGCACTAATTGGCTTCTTGTGTGTCAAACAGAATCCTTCTGGGACTTATAATTGCCTTAGGTGAATGCTCTGAACTGGCAACACATAAGTCAAAGTCCACTTGAAGGCGCTAATAGGTGATGGTGTCGGATTTCAGAGGTCATGTCTCTGATAATTGGGCAGATTTTACCAGTGGTAAGCGAGTTAATGATGAAAATAAATATGTAAGTCAGTCTTAAAGTTAATTAAAAATTGAGAGGTATCCTGCTAGGACTTAAAAGAACCTCATTGAAAATATATCTGAAAAACAAGTTCAATTAGATTTGAATGTGAAAATCTGAACACAAGTGTTTGATGTGTTTCTGTTCATTAAGTGTTTCATACTCCGGATCAGGAGGATGTGCTGAGTATGTTCATAGTTAGTCCCCTGCCGTGGCACAAACTGGTCTCTGAATTACTTCTATCTGTGCCTTGTGAGCGTTATGTGAACTGCTTTCAGTAGTCACATTTAATCTTTATGAGGATGATCCTTTCCTAGCAGTTATTGTAGTTTACTAGTATTCCAATATGCTGCACTACTTTGCATAACCAAATAGTTTCTTCTTAGTCGTACCCATCAAATTAATGTAATACCTTACCATTCCTACGTCACATGCACCTGCCCCCGGAGCTACTTCCCTTCTTAGAAGGCAAAACAACCTTTATAAGACAATGCTTATGAAGTGTGCTAAACATTGTGCAGTTTAGGATTTTTGTAGCTTCTTTCTCTATATGTTCCTACGTTATTAATCGCACTCATACCTTTGGATAACATCTGTAAACGAGCTGTAATTCGAAATGGGATGTGGTAGTATTGAGGCAGGCAAAATGTTTTAACAGCCACAGATCATCAAGCTATAAAAACATGAAAAGTGGTACTGAAGAACAGGGGAGGAATTTATAGTTGGTTGTTAAATGCTTTGATTATTTTCGACCCACAGCACTTAGACCACATCCATGTGGCAGTAGGAACATTTGGTGGGTTCTAAATTGGGAGGCTGGCAGATTTTTTTCTATTGTTGCTGGTTTCTCCAAAAGGTCTGGTACTTTAGAGTTAAAAAATTGGAGCCGAACCTGACAGTGGGTGTCGAATATACATTGCTATTTTTTCTGATATCATTCGTTCACATGACATATTTGATATTTAATTTGATTGGCTGGCTGCTTAATTAATGTAACTAAAATGTATGCGTTGCAGTATTTTCAAATTATTTGCAATATATTTGTGTAATTACTCTGCAGTATATCTTGTTGGAAGTGGCATCCCATAAAATAGGTTCGTCACCACTTTTCATTTTAAAGTGCGCGTGTTTTGTTTTATGAATTGCTATAAACTATATTCAAGGGAAACTATTATCAGCGGATGCAATGTGGAAACTGTTAATCAATCAATCGTTCAATTCGGGTTATTATCCAATTAAACATAACATTACAATTAATACACATACGGTGTACATATAAAACACCAATCAGTATAAAAGCTATAGTTAGTCAATATATAAAATCATGAAAAGTGGATTTAAAGGACAAATGCATCCATCCTTTACTAAGACAACTATGTACAATCTCATACCCTCCCTCTCTAGTCCAGTATTTCCTGTTCTGCTTACTCTCTTGTTTTTTGTTCTTTTTTCTTTCCTAACCATGACTTGCTTGGAGAAAGTTGCTTGTTAAAAATGAATAATGACACAAATAAATAAATAGATATACCAGACGCTTTTTGAACTTATTTTGTGAATCTAGACTGCATATGTTTTCTGCCAGCTCTTCTCTCCGTACTCTTTTCTCGAGAAATGAAGGGTTGACATGCATGTTTAACTTTTGACTGGTAAAGGTGATCCAGATTTGGGTGTGAGTGGCAAAGATGGTGGCTGAGTAAATAACACACTCCCTATCTGCATCTGCTCTCTAACACCATAGTTCACCTGATGGCATCATGATACCCCCTAGGAGGCTTGTGATTTGTGTCATTTTCAGAGGGGGCTGAATGAGAACTTGTCAAAGCACAAACTGGTATGCAGCCTATCGGGCTCTTGGAAGCCATGCCCTGCGGTAGTGTGTTGGCCTCTGCGAGGCTCACCCATGGCACAGCGCAGGGCTGTGGAATTGAAGGCGTGAAGAGGCGGGTTGAAGCACCCTCTCAGATCTTGCATGGCAGCCGTGAAAGAATACAATGGCAGGGCCCTGGAAATAGATGCTCCACTGGCGTCAGCTGTCAGGTATTTCGATTTCGAGGGAAGAGCCCTCTCTTGAGAGTTATGCAACACTCATTTTGTTATGTTATGTTAACTGAGATTTGTAGAGCGCATAATCACCAGCAGGTCTCTTAGCGTTTCGAGAGAATGGCCAAAACCCACCAGCAGTCTCAGATACAACACTTGGAGGGGTTATAGGCTGTGTCCAGAGCCTCCCTAAACAGGAGAGTCTTGAGTCGTTTCCTGAAAGGGAGGAGTGCTGGTTCCTTGTGAAGATTCTCGGGCAGTCGATTTCAAAGTTGAGGAATTATAACAGAGAAGGCTCTGCCGCCTTTAGATGTGGTTTTGTATCGTGAATAGGCCAAAAGGCCTGCCTCAGACGTCCTAGCACATAGTTCCCTAGGCGCTCCTTGATATAAGCTGGGGCCTGGCCGTAAACAAAGTTATGGGCGATGCAGAAACCTTTGAACTTTGCTCTCTGTTTAATGCAGAGCCAGTGCAGCTGCTGCAAGAGGGGGTAGCATGGGCCAATCTGGGAAGCCTGAAGATCACCCTAGATGCATCATTCATGGTCACCTCTAGCTTACTGATAAGTTTCTCGGGGAGACCAATATATAAAGCATTCTCATAATCCAGTCTAGACACGAACATAGCCAACACAACCATCTGTAGTGTGGCAGATGAGAGGAGGGGGCCAGGTCTCCGCAGCTGTCTCATTAGGCCTGCACTAGTTCCGACCATGGCAGAGACTTAATTTGCCATGGAGAGATTGGCATCAATCTTGATGCCCACTCTTTTTACAACCGGACATGGCGTTGGGGTGGTGCCAAGCTCTTGTTGCTCGAAAAGGTCATTCCAGGGATTGTTTTTAGAGGAAATGACAAGGTCATCAGTTTTATCTGGGTTGATTTTTTGTGAATTAGCTGCCATCATCTTTTGCACACAGGCATAGGCTTGATAGAAGTTATCAATCTGGAGGATTAGTTGTGTGTCTTCCGTGTAGTTAAATACTTGGCAGTCCATGCAGACCGGATCGGCCACTAGTGGCTGGGGGTAGATGCTGAAAAGGAGAGGGGACAGTGCTGAGCCCTGGGGGACGCCACGTCAGAGCGCCAAATGTTCGACACCTGCTGGCCCAGTTGGACCCTTTGGGAATGCCCTGACAGGAAGGACTCAAGCCATTGGTGTGCCAATCCACGGATGCCCAAATTGGCGGTCCGAACCAAAAGCTGTGCATAATTGACTGTATTGAATGCCGCTGACAGATCTAACAGGACCAGGGCGCTCTCTATTTTGTTGTCGACCATTAGCCTAACTTCGTCCAGTACTGACAACATCACCAGTTCAGTGCTATGATGAGCCCTAAAACCAGCCTGTCACACTTGGAGTAGCTGTTGATCCTCAATAAACGATGAGAGTGCTTTGAGGACATGTTGTTCCACTACTTTCACCAGGAAAGGGAGCTGGGAGATGGGCCTATAATTCTTAAGATTAGTTGCATCTGCCCCTGGTTTTTTCAGTAGGGTGTGGTGGGCATACAACCTGTCTCCAAAGAGCGATTAAGTAGATCAAAGGATCTCCCTCTCTAACCCGGGAAGGGCCATTCGAAATATCCTTGGAGGATAGGGGTCCGCTGCAGAGCCTGATTTGACACAATTCATCAGGAATGACAGGGAGGCTAGGTCTAAACTAGGGAGTGGGAGTTACTTGCCAGGGACACGGAGGGCTAGATCCCGATCCAGGGGGCACTGGTTAGTTGGAGTGTTGTCAATATCGGCTAGAATGTCCCTGACTTTATGAAGAAAGAAGGGCTGACACTTAGTATAGCCTGCTGGCTCAGGTGTGGGTTTTTGCTCTGATTTCTGGCTTCTGAAAGTTTCTTTCTGCTTGCTTGTGGCGTGTGTAATTCTTGCCTCATAGTATTCAGCCTTTTTGGTCATGATGGCTTTTTTATACATGGCTAGCATGATTTTGTAGTTTGCAAGCGCGTCTGGGTCGTATGATTTGCGCCATTGCCTCTCAGGTTGGCAGAGTGTTTGCATTCTTTCTCTCAGGTCCTCATTGAACCAGTGGGCCCCTTGCCCTTGTTCCTGACTCTTTCCCTCTGGACAGGTGCCACCTGATCTATGGCTTCTCTCAAGATGTCGGTAAGGGTCTCATTCTCCTGGTCGAGATTGCCTTCATGTATATTTTAGGTGGGATACTAAGCAAGGAACCCACTAGTTTGCCTGCCTCGATTTTTATTCCAGCCTAGCACCACTCTCCACTCCAGGGGTGGTTGTGTCAGTTGGCTGGCCAGCGGAACCCAGCAACTGATTAGTGAACGGTTTGACCAGGTGCAAGGGCTAATGTCTATTAGGCTGGCCAGTGGCTGAGTGGTCCAAATGAGGTCAAGGGTGTGTCCCTTGACGTGGGTTGGGAAGTCAACCAGCTGATGGAGCCCCATCGAGCTCATGGATTACTCAAATTTGCTTGCAAGCAGCTCTCTCAGTGCTTTGTCCCAGTGGTAATTGAAGTCCCATACTACCAGGAGTCATTGGTACCGTGAGCAGAGGTTACTGACAATTTCTGTAAATAGCTCCTTGAACCTGGGGGTTGATCGCAGGGTGTGATACACCACCAGGAATGTCAAGCAGGAGGATTTGGATGAGATTTTTACCCCCAAAATGTCCGTGCTTTCAATGCTCTCTGCCGCTATCTTATCTATCACTAGCCGTTTGTTATAAAATAGAGCTACTCCCCCTTCTCTAGTCTTTTCTTGTCTGATTAAAATCCCCGGGAAGGGCTGCCACAACATCCGGGATTGAGGTGTACACAAGCCAAGGTGCTGAAATAGCCAGGATGTTTATATCTCCATCCTGGAGGAGCGAGAAGATTTCAAGGCTGTGCTTCTGCAGTGAGCGTGTATTTAGACCTGCCACCTTAAATCCTAGTGGTTTGCCAATCTCTGTGTTTTTTGGGGAGGTGGTTGAGGGATTGTGCACCTGCCACCTACTTTGTTTCCCAATATGTTCTCAGACCTCAGTATAACTTCTACCCTTTTGTCCATAGCCTGGTTCCCAGAGGCTAACGCTCGTAGGTCTCCTGCTGAGTAGGTCAACAAATGACCAGGGGTCCTGGCTGACGGGGGCAGACGGGCTTGCTTTTGGCGTGCCTTCGGCACACAATTGGTTCTGGTTGGACATTTCTACTTGTATTCTTTGTGTCTTGGGTGCCCCCCCTCGAGTTTGAGTCTGTGAAACTAAACGAGAATCATGGTGAAACTAAAAGGCTCCAGTAGTAACAATATTAGGATAGTGGGAAAGCCAGAATGGCTCAAGCGTCTGTAGATCGAGAACCTTAAGTTGCGGAATAGGAGTGATAGAGTGCGCGGGACAACTAACTCAAATTACCATACTCACCTGGGTCCATAAAACATTCACAACTTTGACCTAGTAGTCCTGCGTTTCTTCTAACTTACAGTCTATCAGTACTTTGCATCCTTTTAGGACTTATACCTGTAAACCATGACTTACCTATTCTTGTCACCTTTACTATAAGTCCTAGGGATTGAAAAGGAAGTTAGAATAAACAGGCAATATTTAAACAATTTACCTTTCCTGTAATAACCACAGACTCAGGAAAAGTTTTAAAAGCTTTATCTATGGAAGGTTTTCTGAGTCAAAAAGGCCAAAATACCGTGACCATAAACTTTACAAGCAAGAATATAATCAATCGGACATAAAGTTTGTAAGAAATCACAGTAACACCTTTAAACATCGGTACCTGGAAGGGTGAGAAAGGGAAATAGCACAAGGTCATACCACATGGATTATATTTACCTAGAATGGTGCAATGACCAATCCTGGTCACGGGCTGGGGCAAAAGACCAGGCTCCCGACTAATCAGGTGCCCACGGGACAAGACAGGTGTAAATCAGGACAGATGACCTCCGCTAAGTGCAACGCCAGCGTCACAACCCTCTCTCTCTGCAAGCCAATTAGAACCCCATGTGGGTAATCGATATTTTCCCCAACACCTTGATTCTTCTGACAGAGTGCTCTGCCAGCACCTCTGCTCTCGATCTCCTATAGCATGTGTCGGGTCAGTGACAGGTCAGCTACTCGGACAAGTCGGACAATTTCTCTATCTAAACCTACCTTAGTTATACCATTTCGAGGGCAATGTACCACACCTAAATGTTGCAGATCTATGTGTTCCCCTTCAGTGATTGGTCAGAAAGACGAGGAAAGGTCATCACACCATACTAAGATGAGGTAATTTCAATTGACTTGAATTGATCATTGTTATAACAATTTGCAAGGCTTCTTCCTTTCCCCAGGTCATGGGGTGAGGTTCTCAGGCGCATCACGGGTAAGACAATCCTTGGCGCGGTTTCAATGCCACAGCTCGAGGTCTCTTGTTTCTCCCGGCACATGCGCGGTATAATTTCAAAATGGTGTCTCAAGTCTATCTTCAGACCCAAATATGAGCTATTAACAAAGTCAAAGAGAAACATATTAGAATACAAAAATAAATGAATATACTGTATACCACTTATCTCTACTCCATTACTTTATTTTAACTTTTGCATTATTAGTTAAGCAGAATGAACAAACTTAGTACAAGCAGAGCATGCGCATAAGTATGAGTAAGAATGAAGCAGCCATCTTGGAACTAGTGCGCAGAAGCAAAGATTTTCCCACCAAGCAGAGGTACGTCATACCACGTAGATGTGGTGGACGCATGGGCAGAAAAGTTCCTGCGGCCATATAGAGACCCTCAGGTTACTGTTAGTAAAAGCACATAGGTAAGCTTCCCCTAGATACTAAAAATGTTGTGTAATGCAAATATTAGTAGACAAAACATGTTGATTAATATGTTACATGTTATTTCGAGGGGGTTGAATAAAAGCAAGTTTCTGTACGTGTTAAACCTTGCTCCATCAGGAGTTAGGAATTTTTGTTTATGGATAAAACAAGTAATTTAATGTATGTACTAGGTTTGTAGGAGCAGACAAGGGCTCAGAAGGGCAGTACAGGGGTACACTTACATGTTGAAGGCTATTCTTTAAGCATCATATGGGATATAGAATTGGTATGAACTTCAACAGACATAATATCCCGGTGCGGAATGGGGGAGTTATGACTATGCTCACAAAAAGCTTCATGATTTACCCATATCTGAAATGGTGCCACATACATTTTTCATGCCTGCAAGAGACACGCCTCACAAATTGAGCACTTCAAAGATTTCACAAGATATGGCAGGTTTGCTCTGGGTTTGCAGGGGGGGGTACATATTTGGATCAGCCGGGGGGGAACTCATTAATGTTACAATTTTCCACTACAGACTCTGAAAGCAGGTATGTGATGATAGAAGGGAATGTATATTGGAAGTTACTAGCACTGGTCACATTGTATGCTCTTAATGTAAATCATGCTGTATTTGTTACCTCATTAACACCATTCCTCATTAGTAATACGGTCTGCATCTGGTTTGGGGACTTTAATTGTGTGCCTGAGGTGGATCAGGATAGATCCACACCTCCCATTCCTGGAGTCCAGTCTATTATAGCCTCTTGCCTATGACAATGGGCAACCAATATTCAAGTATCAGACACATGGAGATTAATGCACCCAGACAACAAGGAATAATCTTTTTATTCTAAGCTGCATTCTCTGCACACCAGAATAAATCTAGTATAGTGCAATCATGAAGTTAATATGAGGCTAATTGGCACAGAGTATCTGGGTCGAATGCTATCTAATCTTAACCCAAAAAACTATCTTTTGTCTGGGAAAGACTAGCTGAAGATACCTACATGGAATCTCCAGCCAGAGGTGCTTCGGATTTTGTATTCCTGGAGAGTTTAGGGAAGAGTATACTTGACTGAAAACTTAGTCAATATTTTCACAATAGAATGGCACTTTTATTAAGCTGGACTGAGGAGTCTTTGCATGAAGACAGAATGTGAGATTAAGAAAACACTGATAATACTTTTGAGTACTAAAGAGAAGCAAATACAGGACTTGGAAAACAAAAAGTGTCACGGAGGATAACTCATTTAAAACACTAACCAAATTTAAAATAGAACACACAGAGCATTAGATGAAACTGTAATGTAACAAGTATATCATCCACCAATGTGCCGAAGGGGACAAAGCAGGGCTGCTTCTCACATCGCATGGCTGCTGAAATCCCAGGCCCCTGATAGGTGATGTCCATACCTCACAGGGTGAAGTAATCAATATTACAGGAAGCTTCATAAGGTATTTCCAAGCATGGAGGCTTACCTATTACACATCCTGATGCCACATATTATTGCATTACAATGCCAGGAATTGAAGGACTCAATAAGATTGAAGTAGATACAGTTAGCACTTAACCAAGTGGAATAAGCATGACTTTCCAATACAGATGGCTTCCCCCTCAAATGTTACCCTACTTACAGCTCACACCTGGCATCACACCATCTAGATGTATATAATGTGGCTAGAGAGAAGGGGATTCTGCCACCCCTATGCAAGAGTTACTACTGGCGGTCTTTCCAAAGCAAGGCAGGGACCCTATGGATGTTTGCTCTTATTTGTCCTTTGTCTCTTTTAAACCTTGATTGGAAGGTGTCAGGGAAGGCCTTCACGAAGCGTCTCATACCTTAAGTGCAGTCAGTGGTGCACTCAGACCAAAATGCATTTATCCCAAGCTGGAACACTTTTCTAAACCTACAAAGACTGTTCAGGGTAATGGATGGTGGAACCTCCCCAGACATAGGAAAGGTTTTATAACTCTGAGATGGCGTACCAGTTTGGTGTGCTCCGTATATGGGGTTTGGAACTGGAATTCCTGTACTATGTGTGCCTATTATATACTGCACCTGCATTCAGAGTTCGCACAGGGAGGATGATACCTGAATTAATGAATATGAAGAGAGACCAGACAGGGGTGCCCCTTGTCACTTATTAAATTCCCACTCACCATGGAGCCTCTGTCGTGCGTGCAGCATTCTAGGCCTGGACTAGTTGATAAATATGGAAGGCAGATGACATATTATACACATGTATGCTGATGATATGCTTGTCTACCTCATCTACCATTGCCCAACATCTGAAAGTACTGCTGAGCAAATTTGGGGAGATATCTGGATAGAAAGTCAACTGGGAGACGTCATTCTGGATAAACTATCTGAAAATTGTCTGGCAGTATTGCCCAACCATAGGCTACGGTGGGGACGAGATACTAATAAACATTTAGGAGTGAATATCACAGGACATGGTGGATGGATCTTGGGTAGATCATTGATGGCAGTGCAGCAATCTCTTCGCTTTTGGTGCACAATACCTCAGTCATCAATGTGTAGGACAGCCATTTGTAGGATGCTGGTGCCATCGAGATTTTGGGATTTTTTGCTGCTGTTCTGATGCTGATAACAAGGTCATTCTTAAAGGAAATCCAGTCATCCTCTACCTTCTTAATATACCTTCTTAATATAGGGCTCAGGCGGATGGACTTTAGCAATCACAAAATGATATGCCCCATGGTAGAAGGCATGCTTGGGACCTCTACTAAACGCTCTATTGCGCTGCAGCACAATTATAGTGGCCAATGTGCTGGTTAAGTGCTAAACCGATCCCAGCGCCTCGTGATGTACTTATAAAGCTAGAAGAGTACACAATACGGGAGTGGCTATTGAGGCCAAGGTTAGGCGCATCAAAGGATAACATACTCATGAAGGTGGCCCAGTGGTGTTGGAATAGATATTCAGGTAAAATCTAGACCACCTATATACGCACCTCAGTTCGTCTTATGGTCACTGCTGCACTTTACAAACCTTATTGACTCATGGACACACTAGGAAAGTGATCACCTGTTTATATGGCACTCTGTTGCAACAGGGGGACACAAATCTGGGTGACCTTAAGGAATGGTGGGAGTTCCGCATAGGGCAGGAGTTGCCTGATGAAAAATGGTGAAGTGTTTAGTCGCCACAGAATCGATCTCCAGAACACTATCTTGAAATACACCCAGTTCAAAGACCTGCACAACACATTTTTGACTCCTAGGATAATTGGCTGCATGTTTCCCGGATCCCAGAGTACGTCAGGTGCACGGAAGCCGTGGCAGACATTTACCACATGGTGTGGCTGTGTCCTGCGGTGACTCAGTCCTGGGAAAGTGTGTTGAGGTGCGTGATGGATGTGACAGGTAGGCTGGTACAGAGGGAACTAATTCAAAACCTTCTGACTTCGATGCCTCATACATAAAACACAATACATGTATGTAAATATGTACATTTGCGGACCCAGCCATGGTGTTGGTGAAGTGGCTATGCCATGGAAGTCTTCATCAGCCCCAGGTTGCGTATTGAATAAATGGGCAATGAGGATATAAATTTGCTTTCCGGAATACAATTGATGAGTGGCGGAGCACAGTTTATCAAACAGGGGATGAATATTTAGCAAAACTTGAAGGTAAAATTGACGCGAGAACTCCTTGAGGGCCACTTTGTAGGAATTACTGATATGAGGGTGGGTGACCTTCCATGCGATGCCATAGAAACTCTTTAGGTTTGCTCCTATGCTGACCTACAGCATGGTGTCTAGCGTGCAGGACTCAGAAAGAAACAGACACAGTACAAGAGTGATACTAGACAGCTGTTGCCCATCTGTAGTGTGTTATGTTGAATACACGTAGGTAGTAATTTTTAGTAGAACTGCTTTATTATCAGCATAACCCCAAATCATGGACGAGATGCGGACGCAGCCGCCAACCAGCACTTATCACCCGCACTAACTCCAACGCCACCACAGTTCAAACCATGATACATTGACAGGACGCACAAGCACAAGAACACAGCTGTGCTCGAGCCTAGAAGTATAATGAACAGGGCTCGAGACACAGACACAACACTTCTCCCCTCTTCACAACAACAACACAAAAACAATCACGAAACACACACACACAAAAACACAAACCTAACACTTCTCCCCCTTCACAAAACAAAATCAAACAAATTAAAATACCCACTAAAACTCTCCATACTATACTACTTAGTACTTTTTCCCTGTTCACCTTAAAAACGACCTTGTCCCAATTAAGTCCCAAACCTACACAATGTTAACACTCACTCCTAAGTTCTCGATGTCACAGTTGTTGTCAATATCATCACAAACATAAGAAACTACACCATTACTAAACTCTTGCTCCCCGCTGTCATCTTCCTCATCACACTGCTCCACAATGCACCCTACTTCTTTATATTTACACACTCTTGCAAAATGACCGGTCATCTTGCAATAAGCACACGTTTGTCCTAAGGCAGGGCATCTTCTGTCGTTGCCAAAATGCGAGGAGCTACCACAGCGAAAACATTCACCCTTATACTCAAAAGCTGTAGCATTGCCTTTAAAGTCCTTCTTACTTAAATGTTGCTCTCTCTTGTTTTGAACAGGAGTCCTAATTATCTTAATTATCTCATCACTGTTCTCACCCTTCGTTTTATTAACCACTGTTTTGGCACACCTAGTAGTCAACTCAGCTTTGCTAATTATCACTGAGATTTCCCTTAGACTAGCATCCCCATTCACCCATAACTTATCTTGCAATCCACTGTTATTACAATGCATCACTAGTTGATCGCGAATTAAATCCTCCTCAATAGTGTCAAAATTGCAAGATAACGCAAGCCTTCTCAATGAAGCAATATAATCTTCTATCTTTTCATTTGCTTCTTGTTTCCGATGATAAAAATTGAACCTATGTACAGCCTTACAAACCGTGGGGGCAAAATAAGCATTGAGATCGCCTATTGCTTGAGTAAAAACATCCCCCCCACCAGTATTTTTTTTTTCAATTCTATTATAAACCCTTAACCCCTTTGGTCCAAGACAATGTAAAAGTATCTTCTTTTTCCTTTCTGGGGTCAACTCCTTGCTCTCGAACGTTTCTAAATAATTTACTAGATAATCTCTCCATTCCTCCCATCTCCTGACTCAATACTTCCCCATCTCTAATTAAAATGCCTGTGGGGCTGGCAAATTCATCGTAGTAGTTGCCATACTTGTATCTATAATGAGTTTCCACTTAATATAAATACAAAAAAAATAAATCGAAATTCAGATAGAACAATAAATCGAAATTCAAATAGAACAATAAATAAGTCAGGGCGTAACCATTAAATATCTCAACAAAATTATGACACACAGCGTGACCATTAGTGTGCGTATCACAGATGAATTCTTAAAATGACACACAGTATGTGTATCTCTGATGAAGTGATACCGTTTTGAATAACTTCTTTAAATCTTTAATCACACTCAGGTAGTTCCGCTTTGAGCTCCGACGTGTCCTTTGGTTGTTGTTTATTCACCAACGTCGAGTCACAACCTTACGCGATGCGTGACCATGTGCTGCAACAGTTGCTTAGTAACACGTTAAACAACAAGACAAAATGGAGTCACGTATCTTGCACCGATGCGTGACTCTGACGCCGTTTTGCGTTCACCGAACACTCCTCTGTAAAATGTTCTGCGCGATGCCGAGAATAGTGTCCACCGAACACTCCTCAGCGGAACGTTCCTGCTTTTATAAAATGCAAATTCCAACGACAGGTACTGCTATTTTGTTTAACGTAATGATGCTTCCAATTAAATCCTCGCACAATGGATAACTTTTCCTTCCCGATATAGTTTCAATACACTGAAAGTTTTTAATCACACTTCGGCAATAAGTTCCTTCCTTGTGTCACATTCAATCCGATTCACGGCATCAGTTTAAATTCATTCCGATATGCAGTATCAACTTATTAGCAATAACTTTTCCTTAAATCAAATCCTTTCCGGCTTAAGGTATCAGTTCTTTATTAAACACTCTGTTTACATTCCAGTTTAAAATCCTCTAACGTAAGCTTCCCAGGTTGCAATCACCTTACGCCACTTTTTTTTTTTTTTACTCTGCGGCATCCGATCCTTAACGTAGTTCATTCCGTCACAGTTTTTTACTATTACGTTGATTTAACTCTCAAACGTAAAATAAAACTTACGTCGGATACGTTCAGGTGATAGCTGGTTTTGTTGTTTCTGTTGGATAGATTCATCTCCAAATTGTTTTCTTGACATCAAAATTCTTTTAAAATTTCGTGGGTTCTCGTGGACCTGAGAGACGAAGAGCAACTCACACTTATATGGTGAGTTGAAAGCAAGTGTTTACTAATGTTGTATAGACTTTTGCTAATGCTTCACTGTGAAGTGTGTCTCACAAACGTTTAAAATCTAGTAGAGAACTACTGAAAAAAGTGATCTAGTTTCGCAGCTTTCAGAATATGGTCTGAAAATAGATGACGTTTACCATGTAAGCTATAAGCAGTTTTGGAATAGGAAGTAATTGCTGTTTTAAAGTGTTTTTCTTTTAGTTTAAAGTCTACCCGATAGAATATTCAACAACAATGTAAAAGGTTTCAGGCATGAGTATAGAACAATAGCTTACTACTTTTAAAACTTCTTTGTCACTAATGATTTTGTCTAAGATGTAATGTTACCACCACTAAACAGCAGGATATCTAATTACCTCTCTGCCACGACCCAAATTTCCCTTTGGCTATAAAAGGATGTGTGTGCTCACCTACTTAATGGCAAGAGCATTTCAACCAAGCTTCCAATCCTTTGTATTGGTTCTGAAGCTGCAATGCTGTAATATAGTTGGGTGCAATTAATACATCACCTAAAGACACAGGTCTTTGAAAACTCGTTGTTGTGCCTAGAGTTTTTCTCTTGAAATGTATGAAAGTAGCACAGCTACTATACAACCTCTATAGACAGAGAGATAAGATTTTTATTTTTTCAAGGTATTAAAACAATCACAATATAAAAACCACAGTCAGGATAAAATAAATAGCGGTAGCATTCAATAAATAAAACAACATGCGACTCTGGTGGGAACGAAATTCCCTAAAGTGCAAGATGCAATAGTAGTGATAGAGCGCGCGAGGTCACCCAGCCAATGATTACGCCGTTTCCGGCTTCAGGGCCCATATACTTTCAATTCACACTATTCATTGACCAGGCGACTTCACGGGCTGCTACCAATTGTGTGTGTGTTCCCTACTGTTATGACTCAGTGTACCCGACTTACCATCCACCGACACGGGTACCTATGACTTCAATGGATCAGGGGCCTAGCTGTAAAAGGAAAGGCAGAAAATGCAATTTCAAATGACATTCAATATTGTCTAAATGACCACGGACAACTGGAAGTTTTAAAATGTTTATCTAAAGTTCGTTATCGTTGTGCATCAGATATACAAGAACAAGACATTCAATAACTAGGATGATGTAAATGATATAACTATAGAGAAATAAAGACAGAGTAATCATCGAAATACTGTTATGAAAATGCAAATGGAAAAATACTATATAATCTCAGAAATGTTTAAGCATGGATAGACTATGCATGGGTAACTATAGGAGAGCCTACAAAGAGTAACACGCTAAACTTAAAGTGAAGGGACCTTTAAACAGTCTAGGTAAGGAGGTTCTAGACCATATCAGAAAATGACAAACTGCAATGCAAAATATAATTTCTAAAAGGTAGGGTGACATGAGAACATATCAAAAAATTTATGCAAATGACTTTACGTTTTCAATAGTTTGCGGCAAAAGCATGGAAAAATCAACATGTGCAAGATGTCTTTTATTAAAGCAAAAGGCTGAAATATAGAAAGGTGCAAGTTTTAAGGAACTTAGAGCAGTATTTACCTAGACTGGTGTGGAAACCAAACCCTGGCCACGGGTCAGTTAAGGACAGGAAACCCTCAAGAAAGGATACCCCTCAAGGACAGCAGGTGCAGAATGGACACCCCGGACAGGACAGGATACCCTCAGATTAGGAATCAGGACAGGACCTCAGGACAGGACAGCAAACCCTCAGGACAGGACCGCTCAGGACAGGACCGCACCCGCAGTTTGGAAGCAACGCCTGCGTTCCACCCTCTCTGCAGCTATCGATCAAGACCACGATTGGGTCAGCGAACTCCCAGCAAAGTGCTTCGCCAGCACTTTAAGGTTCAGTAAAACCTTAGTCTATGGTCAATTTCGGACAGAGTGCTCCGCAGCTCTCTGTATCTTCAGTCACCTATTGAGTATGATGGGTCAGTGACAGGTCAGCTAAACCAGACAAGTCGGACAATTCCCTAGGAGCACCCAGGGTAGATATACTGTTTTGGGACAGGGTACCACCCCCCAAATGTTGCAAAGTGTCAGAATCCCCAATTTCGATTGGTCCTAAGGTAGGCTTTGGGTAACACACCAATCAGAATACAAGATTTGTATGCCTACTTTACATATTTAGGTACCGCCTAGCAAGATTGGGGTTCCCATGAGAAACTGTGCAGAAATACAGTGGCAAGTTAACAATGTAACACATGAGGAGCAACATTCGCCGTTCTCGTAGCGCAGAGGTGGCTTTCCCAGGCGCATCTTGACTGTGGCTGCCAGCTGGCTGAGTTCCACCGTCCAAAGTGGCCACCTTTCAATGCTCCATGGGCATGCGCAGAAGAGACCGTCAATATGGCTCCCAATCAGTTCGGACCCCCATTCCCCGCGGTACATGAAAAGTAAGCGAGAACAAATTAATACATAGAAATAACATTATGAAATCACATCACAGGGTTGTACTTTCAACTTATCATCATAAAAATATACTTATGCAGTCTAAATGTTAGCTACATAGAAACGGTTACAAAAGCAGTGGCACGAGCAGTACCACATGATGGGCACAGCTATGTATTACGCATGCGCATGATTTTCCCTCCAACTCTGCAGACGCGTCAGGACACGTGAGTGTGGCTGACGCATGCGCAGTAACTAAATACAAGCGGCGGCCATTTTACAGACACGGATTAAAATAGTTAGGAATACACATAGGCAAGCTTCTTATCCCTTACTCAAACTTAATATAAATGTTAGTAAGACATACACTTGTTACCTTGTTACACATAAACGAGGTTCATGAGTACAGCAAGTCCGCAAAAATATGCGAAGCTTTGCTTCATCAGTAGTCACATATAAAGAGATTTATCAAGAGTAAAAACCGAGTCTAAAATTATGAGACGTGGCCTGTCTATGGAGATTACTACTGTATTGGGATGTTTTACTGTGAATGTTCTTTCTGACTATTAATCTAGTTGCTTCAACAAGAAGACAAACTGTTCTTAATAACTCGGGTTTAGTCTTCATCCTTTCAACTGAAAAATGTACTCTATATCTGTAAGACTATCAATTAGGAGTTGGGAAATTCTTGCTCGCCAGAGTGCACAGATGTGTCTCGTTACTGAAGGTTATTCCTAGGGATGTCATGTTTTACTTGTTGTATCTTGTGAGGTGAGATAGAATGCTGTTTACTTGAGAGTGGGCAGCTGCATTTATATTTCTTTTATGAAGGCACAGTAGCAGCGGCAGAACAGTCATGCTGCATCTATTATTTTTACTACTTTGTATTGCATATAAGTGCCCTCTTACAGTGATGGGATGGAACATGTTAATGGTCCAAAAGTGTCCCTATGTATATCTTCAAAGAGAAGAAATCAATAATTTAATGTCATAAGTAATGATGCATTCATCTAGATGGTGGGCCTCATTACGAGTAGCCCCTGGGGGATGCAGTAATTATATCATATGATAAAAATCCAATATTGAAGTGTTCTGAATTTATTGGATGCAGGAATAATTGCCTAGTCTAACCTTTGGTCAATAACGTGTATTTTGGTGCTTACCACACCAAATAATGCATGGCACGGGAAACACAGGGCCTTTTTCCCTTTTTAAATGCTGGCAAGTTTGACCTGCCAAAATGTAATGATGAGTGCAGATTTTATTGCATCTGGTAGTTATAGGGTATGATAAGCATCCCACTACTTGTAACCGAGGAGCATGGTCTGAAAATAGGTGATGGAAGTTAGAATAAGTTGCTTGTACAGATATCGCAATGTAACAACCCAGTATCTCCTACTCCAGGATTCAAGTCTATTCTTCTTTAAATGTTGGTGATGGGAGTCATTTCATGTGAAGAAAGTGGTTTGGTGCATGTTCACCGATTATGAAATGTGCAATTCCTACTATTGATGTGGATGTGTGTTTTTTTTTATTGGGACTACCTTTAACAATACATTACCATTTCACAGTAAAGAGATATCCAGAACTCATCAACTTGGCTTAGGACATGCAAAATACCAGGTGTTGACATCAAATAATCAGAACTGCTCATGTATTTATTTTCTTTACCTGGGTTGCATAGTGCTTCTGGACTGGAATAGTATTTGTGCACTTCACTTAAGAAGAACAAGGTTCAGCCCTACACTACATATATTCCTATGGTGCAGGGTAGAGGGACAAATCCTGCATAGAATAGGCGACCAGTATGAGGATGGTCGGATGGTTTGCAATGCAGATTTTTTCTCCAGATGGGGGGGGGTTGCTGGTGGATGGGAAATAACGTTTACAACGCAACTATTACATCGCACTACCATTATGAGGCAGTCATTACATCGCAACATCCTTTACATCACATGCCGTTACAACGCAATCATTACGTCGCATGTCACTACAACTCATACCATTACAACGCATGTCATTACAACGCAGTCATTACAACGCATAACATTACAACACATACCATTACAACGCAAGGTACCCTTACACTATCCAACACTTACCCTATTGTTACACCCTCTGGAGTTAGAATAGTAAATGTTACCCCTAGACTATCCAACACTTACCCTAAAGGTGCACCCCCCGGAGATAAAATAGTAATTTTTACTCCTATACTATCCAATACTTCCCATAAATGCAATGTAATGGTATGCGTTGTAATGGTATGCGTTGTAAAGGTAGTATGTGATGTAATGAATGCGTTGTAAAGGTAGTTTCTTAAAATGCGATGTCGTGTCATGCGATGTAATGGAATGCATTGTAAAGGATGTTGCGATGTGAAAAATGCATTGTAAAGGCATGCATTGTAAAAGTGTGCATTTTAATGTCATACAACCCTGGTGGATGCTTCTTGGCGTATGCTGGTCTGGTGGTGGCTGTTTGCAAGGCCTGGGTGTGGTTCCCACAGGAGCCTACATCACACATCCTAGATGAAACACTCACATACATGGGTGAAGGGGGCACACTCATAACTAGGATATATGCATTGCAGCTGCCTCGCATGAATGCCTGCATTGTAACACTGAAATCTCAATGGGTAGGAGATCTAGGTGTGTAATTGAGAGACCACAACTGCAGGGCTTATTTACAAGCTCCTTGGGCCGCGGATGCTTTACTTTTAATATGGGAAAAAGTGACATACCGGCAGCGCAAGGAGCTTTTAAATAAGCACCTGGGTGTCATGCTGGGTAACTGCAGAAAAGTCACTCGCCTTCCTAAAACTGATACCCTATCATAGGGACTATGTTCGTCCACAGTGGCTGCATAGGCTAGACTGCTCCAAGTCAGGACATTGTCCTAATTACAGGACAGCAGTGGGGACTTATATTCACATGTGGTGGTCGTGGCCAGGTTTGGAAATCGTCTGGGGTGAGGTGGTTTGAACAAAGGCGGAGCTCACTGATTTACCACTACAACTGACGGTACAGATGTGCTTGTTTGGGCTCATGCCCCACACTAAACAAATGGAATATGTGGAGAAGGTATTAGAATTAGAATTGACTGTTGCCAAAAAATGCATAGCATTAAGATGGATGACAAAGCGACTTCCCACCCGGAGGAAGTGGTTGTGGAAACTGGTGAGATGGGTACGTGTTAAGAGTAGAGTGCAACATAGATTGGTATACAGTAGGATGGGTTAAGGGGGTAAAATGGAATAGGACTTAGTGGAAGTAGTGAAAGTCAGCTTACTGCAGAAATTGGCGGACTCTGTACTGGGGTGGAATGCAGAAACTTCAGATGATTAGTTGTAGACGTGCAAATGGTAGTGATTTGATGCACTGTGTCCCAATGGTACCCTATCTGGTATTCATACTACTTGGATGCCACATACAAACTAATGGTGAAATGTAATTGATGTGTACTGCTCCTCCCTTTTTTTCTTTTTTTCTGGGGTGGGAAAGTGGGATGTTGGGAATTGTGAGTTTTTCATTTTTTTAATTTTCTTTATTGATTTTCAAAATTAACAACTATGGCATTACATGTCATTCAAGGAGATGAACAAAGCATAGACATGATCACATCACCAATAAATTCAGCAGCAATGTGTTACACTCACAAATGCGTTTCCAGTACATACGCATTCCTAGGCTATAATAGTAGCGGTCTAGGAACATATGTGCACCTATCACCCAGGGCAGCAGTCAACACAGTGTTTCCGACTAGTACAGTCTCATTCAGTGGTGTTGTGCTCCAAGAGACAGTAAGTAGGCATGGAAGGGCACCCAAATATCTATGGGACGTGAGTTGGGGGTTGTAAGTGTGCCTAATCATCGCCCACTCTCTCACAGCAGCTCATACTCCCAATCCAGTCTCTCGCAGCCGGCAGTTATTTGCTCCCCCAATGTAGGGCTTAATTCCCATGCTTATCCAGTAATAAAGCCATAGAAACCAATCTGCGTTTGGTGAGGGTATAGCCTAACAATGCCATCAGGGGGTCTGGTGTGAGTTCAATTTCTATCATAGCTGAGATGTGTTCAAACACTGCCACCCAGTAGTCATGTACAGCTGGGCAGTTGTCTTGTGTGATCAAATTCTGAAATTGCAGCTGGTGACAGGTAGTCCTGGTACAGAAATTTGAAATCCAGGATTTTGTGTCGCTGACTGATTGATACGCATTCTATTTGTGCGCAGCAATAGGCCCACATTTTGTCTGTTATCGTCACCCCCGCTTTGCCACCCATGTCTCCAGCACCCACCCAGTTGTATCAGGCTTCAGCGCTATACAAGCACGATAAAGTCGTGAAGTCATATGTTCTCCTCCATTATCTGCCAAGGGTAATGTCAATGGAGAAAAATCTTTAGGAGATAGTGGATAGGAAGAGACCAGGTTCCTCAAAGTGTTGCGGAGGCATCTAAAAATTAGGTGGTCTATGTGCGGTATGTTCCCGCCCCATGATCATTCAATCAGGGGGTCTACATGTACATCTTGAAACAAATCTCCCATAGTGTGCATGTTATGTCTGTGTAAGTTCGCTGAACTATTTTCTCCCGGGTGAGTGGTAACAAAGGGGTGACATGTATCAGGATAGCAGCGGAGTACAGTGGTCCCCCCCAACAGTCATCGTAAACGTCGCTATGCCAAGCACATGGTGGATACTGTCTGTATATTGTTTGCATCTATCTGTAAGCACTTAGGTAAGATCTGAGAATATAAAATCCCCTCCAACACCGCTCCCTCTGGGCACACGTCGGGTATCAGTGCATCAGGGTGGTACCAACGGTGTGTGTAGTGACACAGGGCAGCCAGATAATAATATTGTAGATCCAGGACCCCCTGGCCACCAGGCTCATAGGGGAGTATGAGAGTATCCCACCTAATAAAGGGGCAGGCCCCAGCCCATATCAATCATATCAGTCCCTGTGAATGGTTCAGAAATAGTGTTGGGACAGGGGTACAGAGCTATATCGAAAAAAGGTACAGGAATCGAGGCCCGCCATGGATAGGGGGAGTCGGCTCCAGCAGTCGACCTGTACCTCGAGATCAGCCAACGCAAGGCCATAGTTTTGTTGCATGACTCATTCCTTGTCTATGTGGATATGTATGCCTAAATATTTAGTAAAGTCCACAGCCCATTTAAGTGGGTACTCCGCCGGTGGTGGGTGGGTCATGCCAGTCAATGGGAACAATTCAGACTTAGCCCAGTATATGTGCAGGCCATAGAGCTCCCCAAAGCATGCTAACTCCTGCATGAGCGGGGGTAGGTTGAGGTGAGGATTCAGTATGAATAATAGGATTTCATCTGTGTATAATGAATTCAGAAGAGGGCCATGCATAAGCTGTAAACCACAATGCAGATGTCGCTCCTGTAATGCCCTGACCAAGGGATGCATTGCTATAATGAATAGGAGGGGGGACAGCGGGCATCCCTGTCTAGTACCACGTAGGATAGGGAATGCATTTGATATGGCATTGTTCACTCGTAGCCAGACTACTGTTTTAGTGTACAGGAGCGTGACCAAAGCAAGTAACAGGGGAGGAATTCCGAGTTTACCCGGGACTGCCCGAAGAAAAGGCCACTCAAGAGAGTCATAGGCCTTTTCTGCATCCAACAAAGCTACTGCTGCAGGTACAGCAGGGGAGACCTTGTTTAGCACTGTAAAGACTGTTCATAGGTTGAGAGCCTTGGACCTGCTCGGAGCAAATCTGATTGAGCCGGCAAAATAAGCTATTCCATTAGCAGTGCCAATCAGGTCGCCAGTGCCTTTGCCAAGATGTTAATGATGATAGAGGGTGGTTAGAGGTGCAGTCTCGAGGGTCCTTGCCCACCTTCAACAGCAGTCAGTATCACCTGACGAAGCGCAGGTGGAAGGGCACCAGTCCTGGCAGCCTCATTGTGTAAAGCAAAAAGGTGTGGGGCAAGCTGTTGTTTAAAGGCTTTATAGAAGGCCCCAGTCAGGCCATTAAGGCCAGGGGGCTTAGTTCCGTCCAGGAAATCGATAGAATGTGTCACTTCCTGGGTAATGTGAGTTAACTGTGATGCTGACTAATTGCTTAAAACCAATAAAAGAAATCTGAAGAAAAAATAACAGAACTACGAAGTTCAATCAACTTGCAACATAAGATATTTAGCTAGAGAGGCGAGTGAATTGGAAAGAGATCATACCAAAGGGTTTGTGGGTATGTGAAAAAACAGCATGACCAGAATGGATAGTATGAACGATCAAAGATCAGCAACAGGGGACATGCTGCTTGCTAAAGGAGTAAGATCTTGGGTCGGATTCTCATTTCAATTAGGAGAGAGTTCCAGATGATTGTTGCTGATCAGTGACTTTTCTGTTCACCGTACTTGCCAGATTCCTTTATCAGGGGGTTAAGAGGCATGACGATTTGAACTTAGCGCATACAGATTTGAAGTGATGAAGTTAATAGAAGTCACTCTGAGTAAAGCAGCAGAAGTGATAAATTGTCAGGTGATAATGAGACAATCAATGAAATGTGTGAAGGCATTATCATTAAAAATGTTGGTCTTAAAGAAGTGATTGAGTCACAAAATGTGTGCTACATGTGCACAGAGCTCGTGTCTAGCATGTAGGTTAGGTAACACAATTAGGTGAAATGTGGTTAAAACATGTCTAACAGAAATGCATTTGTGATACATGTTCTGAAAAGAAGGCAATTTTTAAGCAACCAGAATGCAAATTACCTAGAATATGCAGTAGTATCTACATGACATGTATACCTTAATAATGCTACTGTCAACATAGAAAAGGTGCTGCACCATTCATATGCACCTCAAATTGATGCAAATTGTTAGTGAACAAGAAACCAATTGGACCATTTTTTTCCAATTTTTCTGATAATTCTTTTGTTGATGTTACTTCTTTATGATAGAATAGAAGAACGTCATATTCTAGGTCTTATTTTACTAATACTTTTTTCAGTGGTTATAGTGTTATGTTAGTTCCAAAAAGCACTGTTATTCGTAGAACATTTTTGTTTTAGTGCAACCATATTGATCACAAATTACCAAAAAGACAACACTATGGTTTGCGGGATTCAATTTATACTAGAATAAAAAAATGTTTTTAAAAAATGTGATGGAGAGGACAAGTGGAAACTGGTAATTGTGTATACACAAAACGGGGGAGTAAGACGATATAGGCTGGGGCCACCCTCCAAGGCCAGACTTATGTAGTGAAATAAGGGACCCAACCTTACTTTTACGGGAAGTTTATTGTTCCTTCGCTTGGGAAAACATTAAGTTTTCCGTAAAACCCTCACCGACCACGGTTACCCCTTGGTGGCATGCTTCATCATAGGGTCCTTCCCGTTCCGCTGCGGAATGGGGCGTGCTGCGACCAGACAAACTACACGGAGCACTGATTTTTTGACTATGAGCGCCAGATGATCTTGCAGGGAAGGAGTGAGGTAAAGGAAGGTGTGCTTTTAAAATTACCTGGCTAGTGAGTAATGCTACTTTATTCAGACCCCTAGTCGGCAATATTAAAAACAGGGGAAAAACTAGGATTATTTGAATTAATGTTCCCAAACCCTAATGGTCGATATGTTTCAGACCAACCCCTTTCGGCTATTCTTCAGGACCTAGTATAATAATTGTCAAAAAACGAGTTCCATTCCTAGTCAACCATTAGGGTTTGAGAACATTCTAATAATCCCTTAAAAGTAAGGTCAGGTCCTTTATTTCATTACATAACTGGTAATTGTGACCACACAAACTATCACAAGCTGAAATGTAAAAAAATATTACATTGCACATGTTTATAATTTGAAGCAATAGGAGGTGCCTAGACTCACACAGTTGTATGCTCAAGTGTTATAACTGCGTGGGAAACGAATTCTCAAGTTTCAACATCGGTACCAGACCATATTTTTTATAAATGGATCTGACATTTTTTTAAAAGTGTTTCTGATTTGGAAATGCAAATAGTGGGATAGAAGTCTGTACTTCCAGTCTCAGCACCTGCATCAGTAACCAATTACAGGATGTCACAAGCAGCAACTTACGTAATTAATATATTTGACAGGTGGGTATTTTTTAATGTGATTTATTAGTACATAATTCACATCGAAAAATGACAGGGAGGTTGCAAAACGTTGGTCTGAAATTTGCTCCACTAGATCTAGCTTACAATTATTTAAAATAAGGCAATTCTAAACAAAAACTATACCAACATCATATTCTATATTTGACAGCTGAAAGTAGGACTGATTTAAAAGACAATAAATATAAAGAACACAGTGTGACAATTGCTCCACTCTTTTGAAAGAAAATGACAATGTCTCATCACCAGGACAATAGGGATCAATGCTGAAATTAAATCTGATTGATTTCCAGGAAAACTGCTTTCTGCGAATCCTACATTTGACGCACAGTTGCAGAACACATCTGAACCTAGAAATGTTTAAAAATCCAGTTAACCTTCTTTCCACTGAATCTGCAGCTTAGAGTATGGCTCCACATACAGAGAGAACATAAGCACATGCAGGCGATAGCAGACTATTCTTTTTGTTGGATATTTGGGGCCCGATGTAGGTCACCAAATACCGGTCGGTAACGGCCGAATTCGGCCGTTACCGACCGGTATTTGGTGATTGAGATGCAGGGGCCAATATTTTGCACAATCGGTAAATTTACCGAATCGGTAAATTTACCGATTCTGTAAAATACCGAATCGGTAATTTTACCGATTCGGTAAATTCCAGATGTAGGTCGCACTGTTTACAGTGCTACAGTCCTTCAGAATTCTGTATTTTACCACCCAATCCAATTGGGTGGTGAAATACCGAATCCAGGTGTGCATGCACACCTATGCCATGTGACAGACAGACATGCCCTTAGGGCATGTCTATCAATCAATCAATCAATCAGGGACATTTATAGAGCGCACTACTTACCCGGAGGGTCTTAAGGTGCTTGGGGGGGGGGGTGCTGCTACTGCTCGAACAGCCAGGTCTTGAGCTTCTTCCTGAAGGAGAGGTGGTCTTGGGTCAGGCGCAGGTCGGGAGGGAGGGAGTTCCAGGTCTTGGCGGCCAGGTGGGAGAAGGACCTTCCTCCTGTTGTCGTTCTTCGGATGCGGGGGACGGCGGCGAGGGCGTGACTGGCTGATCGGAGGTGGCGTTTGGGAGCGTAGAAGTTGATGCGGTTGTTGAGGTAGCTCGGGCCTTGATCGTGTAGGGCTTTGTGTGCGTGGGTGAGGAGACGGAAGGTGATTCTCTTGTTGACGGGGAGCCAGTGCAGGTCTCTCAGGTGTCCGGAGATGTGGCTGCGTCGGGGGATGTCGAGGATGAGTCTGGCTGAGGCGTTCTGGATCCGCTGGAGTCTCTTCTGGAGCTTGGCGGTGGTTCCGGCGTAGAGGGCGTTGCCGTAGTCCAGTCGGCTGGTGACGAGGGCCTGGGTGACCGTCTTCCTGGTCTCGGTGGGGATCCACCGGAAGATCTTCCGTAGCATGCGCAGGATGTTGAAGCATGACGAGGAGACGGCGTTGACTTGTCTGGTCATGGAGAGGGAGGAGTCCAGGATGAAGCCCAGGTTGCGTGCGTGGTCTGTCGGTGTGGGTGCGGTGCCCAGGGCGGGGGGCCACCAGGAGTCGTCCCAGGCGGAGGGCGAAGAGCCCAGGATGAGGACTTCCGTCTTGTCTGAGTTCAGTTTCAGGCGGCTGGTCGTCATCCACTCGGCTACATCTTTCATCCCTTCGTGAAGGTTGGCTCTGGAAGCGGCGGGGTCGTTGGTCAGTGAGAGGATCAGCTGGGTGTCATCGGCGTAGGAGATGATGTTCAGGTTGGGTTGGCGTGCGATGGGCGCGAGGGGGCTCATGTAGACGTTGAAGAGGGTGGGGCTCAGCGAGGATCCTTGAGGGACGCCGCAGATGACTTCGGTAGCCTCTGACTTGTACGGTGGTAGACGGACTCTCTGGGTTCTTCCGTCGAGGAAGGAGACGATCCATTCCAGTGCCTTCTCCTGAATTCCGACGTTGCTGAGGCGCTGCACTAGGGTGCGGTGGCAGACAGTGTCGAATGCCGTGCCACATGGCACACATGCCTGTATTTGGGGTGCTAGAGGGTGTCAAAGTGACACCCCCTGCACCCTTGCTGCAATCGGTATTTACCGAATCGGTAAATACCGATTCGGTAATGCCCATTGATTCCTATGCGCTTCAATGCCCATAGGAATCAATGGGCATTACCGATTCGGTATTTACTGATTCTGAAATACCTACATCCCCCCCTCCATTTTTACCACTTCTTAAATACCGAATCGGTATGATTCGGTATTTAAGAAGTGGTAAAATTCAATTACCTATATCGGGCCCCTGATCTTTATGTTGGCACATGATAACTTCCAATTGTGCATTGACTGTGAGATTCAGAACCAATACCAACTACCAGCCTCGGCCGGTAGTGGGAGTACCGGCCGGGCAGTGACGTGGGGAGGGGGAGGGGCAGGGTGGGGGGTAGTAATGTATGGATTATGGACTTTAAAAGGTAAGTAAACATAAACATAAATAAAACGAATTTCGTTTCAGATACACTGCATCGCATTTGGTGATGCAGTGTGTGCAATGAAATTCGTTTTATTTATTTTTATGTTTACTTACCATTTTAAGTCCGTAATCCATTCATTATTACCTCCCACCCTGCCCCTCCCCCTCCCCACGTCATCGCCCGGCCGGTACTCCCACTACTGGCCGCGGCTGCCAACTACTCTAATCAAAACCAGCTTTTCGTTGTTTTAAATTTTCATTCGTCCACAGATTGGAATGAACTGGTGAAACTGATACTGCATCACAATATCGGGGTCAAAATATCAACCTACATATATATCAAGTCCATAATATCAAATCCCAAAGTATTGTGATGACAGAGTTCATAATAGTAAATCTACACTTATGCTGTATTTCAGGTGTCAATATAACAATATGCAGGTAGATTGATATATCAGAGTCAGCATTGTGACATGCAACCATAAAATCAATTCTAAAAACATCTAGTCTTGATTCACAAAACATCTACAGGCACATGCATCATTGTTGACTTTTGCGATTTCTTAATTGCGATTTTTAAGGAATCGCAATTAAGAAATCGCCGGAAAATGTGCGATTTCTAAACATTCCTTAATTGTGACTCGCAAATTGCGACTCGCAATTAAGGAATACCTAGGCCCATAGGAATGAATGGGAAGACATTCTCAATTTGCGATTAGCAATTAGCGAATCGCAAATTGAGAATGTGATTTCAAGGGTGCAGGGGTGTCCAAAGGACACCCTGTTGCACCTCTGAAATTAATCTGTGCACATAAGGGCATGTGTGTGCACACAAAAGTGAATTTTTCAAAGTTTTCGCAAATTACCATGAGGTTCAACTTCATGGTAATTTGCTCCCCCTAATTGCGAAATCGCTATTTTTAAAACTTTAATGCATTGTATTTAAAGAATCGCAAAATGCGATTCCTTAAATGCAACCGCAATTTGAGAACTCGCAAATATTTGCGAATTCTCAAATTGCGAGGGCCTTCACCCTTGATGCATCCCAAAAGCTGATTTTGCGATCTCAAACGGCCGAGTTTTGCGATTCGCACCGTTTGCTATCACAAAAAGCTTTGATGCATGTGCCTTCTAGTTATGATCTATATGAATACTTGACAATTTCGCAGAAATATGCCTAGTCTCTCTACTTGCACTGTATGCTAAGGGCAATGACCTACTTCACTCACATCACACTGACATCTTGTCTGGTGGTCTCTCTTAAATGCTAGAACATCCTTTGCAGACAGGGGGTATTTACTTCAGGGTACTCCTTTGTTAGAATTGGGGGTCTCTGGTTGGTGCAAGTATTCTCTTGTGACAAGCAGGGACCCTCTCCTCTAAGTCAGGGCGAAGGATGACCCCTTAGAATTACCCTTGCTCGCCCTCTAGGTGCGTGGCGTGAGCAGCCAAGGCTATTCTCCAGGCGTTTCTGAGTTAAGCATTTGTAATCACACACACAGTAAATATACCAATCCCCCCACAAATGGACACCAGGCTATAGATATATAAAAATGTGTTCTCTTTATGTAAAAATATATATATATATTCAGGTAAGACTCATCACGAGACCAATAATAACGTTTTAGTTGGGCCACAAGATTGTAAGTAGGCAAGCGTTTCTTCTCAGTTACAGTTCAAAAAGGTTCTTCTTAGTCTCTTTGACTCCTAAAACTGTTCTTAGCTCCTTGATACCTTTATGGGGTTTACTAGCTGCTTCGCAGCACTACTGTGCGCTTCTCCCGGTGAGATCGGGTGACACCCTACTGCGTCTCTTGCATCTAGCGTGAGCACGGGTACGACGCGTACCGCTCCTCGCTGATGAACCCAATGGTGCGAGCCGTACCCAGCTGGTGCGGCTTGTACGGCGGGGAGGGAAGGATCTCACAGCGCACTGGCGAACTCTGCAGCGCGCACAGCCCCCAGTTCTCGGTGCACTCTGCCAATATGGGGCGTACTTGTCAAGGCGCGCTGAAGGCGAAAGGTACAGTTCTCTGTCAGGCTACGAGGGGCACAGGTGATGTCAACTCGATCATGGGGAAATAAGAACGTTGCGGGCCCCGAGCCTGTTGGTGCTGCGACGTACCTTAGGATTTCAGTTCTCTTCTCAGGCCGAGTCGTGCCTGGGTAGGGCGACTCAGTTCTCGGCGATATTTCCCACGAAGGCAGATGCGAGGCGCACAGCGGCTCCCGGTCAGAGCGAGGCTGGCACCGAGGCGTCCGGGCTTCAGTGGGTCTGTTCTCTGGGTCTTTGGGGTCCGGTGTGGACGTCAGGCGGGAGCGTGGGGGGCACACCAGCGAGCCTCCGACGGCGAGGTGATGCAGCGATTTCCCTCAGCGGGGGGAGAGTGGCTCGATGGAGCGGGGCTCTCCCTCGGCGGGGACGGGGAAACACAGTTTGATCACGGCCTCGAGGAGGGGCTGGGGGGCACCAAAGGTCACAGCAGCGAGCCTCCCAAGGCGAGGTGACATGACGATTTCCCTCAGCGGGGGGAGAGCGGCTCGACGGAGCGCGGCTCTTCCTCGGCAGGGACGGGCAAACACAGTGGGTCACGGCTCGAGGAGGGGCTGGGGGGCACCAGGATCACGGCTCCGGCGGGGCAGAAGTCCTCGCAATTATCGGCAGATGAGCAGAGAGCAGGTTGAGCCAGATGGTCCTGTGGCTCAGGTCAGGGGGCAAGCTCAGTCAAGCCCTTGGAGAAAGTTTCTAGCACAAATCAGCAAAGTCTTTTCAGCATCTCTTTTCCTCTCCTTGTTGGCAGTACTTCGCCCTTCCTGGGCCAGGTGTCGGCTGAGTCATCAGTCGCTCCCCAGCGGGCGGAGCCAGCATTGTGGTGGCAGAGCACAGCCCTATTCAGAGTCCAGGGGCACTCCTAACTTTCTAAAAGTAGCATTTGCAAACACAGGATATTAAAATAAACTTTACTAAAAGAAGTATTTTATTATTCTGAGTTCAGGCATACTAAACTTTATTTTCTACCATGTTCCCTGAGCCTGCTGGGATTATAGAGTGTAATAATTCCAGCAGCCCATCTTGGCCTAAGAGAACAGGTAGCCTTACAATAGTGAAAAACGAATTTGGCTGTAATTCACTATTAGGACATGCCACACTCATCAGAGCATGTCCTACCTTACACTTACAATGCACCCTGCCCTTGGGCCTACCATAGGGGTGACTAATATGAAGTTAAGGGAAGGTTCAGGGGCTGGCAAGTGTGTGCACTTGCCCAGCCAGCATGACAGTACTAGACTGCACGCAGGTTCTGCAGTGGCAGACCCTAGACACATTTTAAAAGGCTGCTTCTGTGGGTGGCGCAACCAGCGCTGCAGGCCCACTAGCAGTATTGGCATTTACAAGCCCTGGCACTCCTGGTGCACTTTACTGGGGACTGACAGTAAATCCAATGAACCAATCAAGAACATCAATCATAGTTACACTTTACATAGGGAGCACTTGCACTGCGACACGGGTTGGCCGTGGCGCAGTGCCCTGAGCAGCGGACACCAACAAAAACATCTGAGGCACATCAGCAAAAAGTGGAAGGGAAACTCACGCCAAGGTGCCAGGTCTAACATCCTTGAATCTCTGAAAGTTGAGCATAGATCAGTAACTAAAAGCCTGGGATTCAAGATTGTGTTGTGCGGCAGGATTTGAGATTGGTTCTCCTGCAAAGAAAATTCCAACTGGCCATGTCCACTTCCCCAGGACACCATATCTTAAACAATATTCTTAGGATTTTATGTGGATTACTCTTTGGAAGACATTTATCAAACTTTTAATTGCTTTTATTTTTATCATCATAACACTTATTGGCATTAAATACCAGAATGCAGTTCTTTTCGGATCCCCATGCAAACTCATGTTTGTGCAGGATGCAAACTACAAGTGTTTAGGTTAGGTCATTGCCCCATCTCCTGCGATTTTCTGTTATAGCTCCACACGGAATGCATTGCTAAAACTCGTCATTCAAATTTGGGGTTGTAATTTACAAGCCAAGACTTATCCAAAATCATTTTGATCTACATGACAGCAGTTAAATCTTGCTGTATATATTCCATTAGTTTACCATTATAAGCAAAAGGATTGCACCATATAATAGGTAAGAGGTACCAAACTAATGATGATGTGATAAACTGCACTAACAATTTCAACCTTTTCTTCTCCACAGGATTCACCAAGGCTGCATATTTCACAACCAAATAACTGTCCATGGCATCCAAATCATTTGCATTATGGATTTAAACTGTTACACAGCAAATCATTTAGTAATAAATTCTTTATTTAGATATATAAAACATATCTTTAAAAGATTCCTCGAGCACATTAACACAATTTTATAGATTAAAAGAGATTAAGAAAAAAGTAAAAGTAAAATTTGGCCTTCTTTTCAGTGGTTACTGCAGCGTCTCAATTTAGAAATTAGCACTCCCGCACTATGCAGGTGTGGTTAAAGTACATGTTTTTCTAAGAGACTATACACTTGCTGAATGAATTTGGCCAATTTTATGTTTAACACAGTGTTCTCTGGGGACAGAGCGGCAATAGTGGCATGTCTACAAGTCCGAACTCCCAGCCTAATCCATTCTGGCCTGAGAAGGCGTCTACGTTGGAGAATAAAAAAAGGGCATGTACAAAGCACGTGCAAAAAAGTTTCATTTGCGGACCTACACGCTCTGCACGTTTGATCATCCCTTTTTCAACGCAATACAGGAAGGTTTTGAAGGAAGCGCCAGTCTCCCATTCTTAGGGCGATCAGACATCGCTTTGACAGATAAGAAAAAGTAGTCGAAAGGTAGTTAGCCGGGGATAATTGTTTGTAGGAGTTGACTACTGCCCATGCATGGCTACGTTTCACAAGGAGAGCTTTGTCAGTAATCAGAGATTTAAGTCTTGTAGCTTTTTTGATTGTGGTTTTGAAGGCCGTCTGACTTGGATTAAGGGCCCAGAGGTCCGCAGCAGACATTTGTTGGGTGTAATCATTTAGAAGGCGACCAAATGACCCCCCCGGATTGCTCACACTGATTTCGTTCCAAACAGAGAGTTCCAGGGTGCCTTCTTCAGCCTGTCTTAGTTTGTGAGTCAGGTTAAGATATGAGCCAGCGTTAGAGAATTCGTAGTTAATTAAGCCCAACTCTAATCTGACCTGGGCTGGCGAGGAGGAACTCGGCAGATGGAGCAGTTTCTTGTAGAGTTTCATTGTCAGTTTGTTTAAGGAATTGTTCATTTTACCCTTAAAGATCTCAATGCCATACGAAAGTGTGGGCCCGATCTTTGCTCTAAGCACATCCAGTAAAGGCAAGAGCGTGGGGCCTGAGAGTCTCCTCGATAGCTTAGCCAGGGATACCCTTAGCGCAGTGGCCTTGGCTGCAATCACAGTGCTCTGCTTGGTGAAGCTGCCCCTGGAATCCAAATGGACCCCTAAGTACTTGTACGACTGGGCAATTGTGATGCTTTCTTTCTTTCTTTGTTAATTGTCCGGCCTCCACCGCTGTAACGTTTTTTGCCGAACGGAACAACCATCGTTTTTTTCATGTTAATTTCTAACTGGTTGTTGACCGTGTAATGCATTAGGGCATCAAGGAGTCTCTAGTGAGACTGATCAGTGCCAGGTCATCGGCATACAAGAGATTGCTTAATGCCGTGCCTCCTACTTTTGGTGGATGGCTACTTACTTTCTCCAACGTGCTTGATAGATCAGCAATAAATAGATTGAAGAGAAGGGGGGCCAACACACATCCCTGTTTGACACCACGAAAGGTCCTGATTTTACGGGAGAGATGTGAGCCAGTCCCTAACTTCACTCGGATCCATGTGTTGGAGTACAGCATGATGATGGGATTCAGGATGTTGTCTGGGATTCCCCACTCCCTCAGTTTTTGCCACAGAGCAGTCCTAGGCACCCTGTCGAATGCTGCTTTGAAGTCGACAAAGCAGCAGAAAATCAACTTGGAATTTGTGAGGGCTTTGTCAATGATGGTAGAGATTGCCAATAAGTTTGTCATTGTTCCTGATTTGGCGGTGAACCCTGTCTGATTCAGGGGAATCAGATTTTTGTCCTTTACCCATTTTCTGAGATCCTCCAAAATGAGGCCTGCAAAGTGCTTTGCCTCTATGTCCAGCAAGGCAATTAATCTGTAGTTGTTCGGGTTGCCTCGTGATCCAGCTTTGTAAATGGGATGGATAATGGCACCTCTCCAAGAATCAGGAATGGTTTGAAAGTGCAGGGAGTAATTAAAGCGATTCGATAGGACCTTAGACCAAAAGGGGACGTCGGACTTGAATAGCTTTTGGGGCAGGCCATTAGGGCCTGGTGCTCCATCTTGTCTCCCTTTCGTCAGTGTTTTGACAACTCTATCTTCAGACATTTCCTCAAATGAGGTAAGCCCCTGCGCGTGATCGGGTGGGGGGTTCGATGTTTTACCCGCGCCAGTGTCAGAAGCCCATATTGGTTCAGTGCAGTCGTGGTATTCTTGTGCCTCGAAATGCTCTGTCAGATACGTAATCCAGTCTGCTTCCTGGATGTTCGCAGATCCAAAGGAAGTTGTGTTTCGGTCGATGTTGTTGACAAGAGACCAAAATATTCTGGAATTCTGTTGTTTACTTTCCCATACCAGTTTGACCCAGAATTGAGTTTCCTGGGCCTTTTTTTTTCATTTGATTTGCTATGAAGGTATTATATGCAACCTGCATCTAGTTAAGAGTGAAGTGTGAGTGTTGGACTTGGCCCTCTCTGCAGGGTCATCCCCAAACCTTTTGCTTTAACCATCCTGTTTTCTGAACCCATGTTGTTTTTTTAGAACTCTGAGCTCTACCACTGCTAATCAGTTCTAAAGCGTTTGTGCTCCAATAAACATGGTAAGATTGGCTTACACCCAAATGGTACATTTAGTTTACTTATAAGTCCCTAGTAAATTGGTATTCCATGACCCAAGGGACTGTAAATTAAATGTTTCCACTGGGCTTGAAGCACTTATTGAGCCACAGACTTAAGTAGCCCTGCAACCCTGTCTCAGGCCTGGCATTGCAGCCTGTGTGTGCAGTTTTAGACTGCCTTCTCCACCTGGCAAGCTGAACCTCTTCCCAGGCCCAACCCCCAAGGGTAGGCCTAAATAGCCCATAGTGCAGGATGCAGTGTATGTAAAAAGTTGGACAAGTATTTTTAAGTTTTACATGTTGTGGTGTGAAAACTTTGAAACTGAATTCTGCAAGGTCTTCATCTCTTACAGGATAACATTAGGGTAACTTATTATATTTAATAAGCAATACTTTTCAATGGGGAACATATAGAAAGTAATTTTTGGTGTCTGAGAAATTGAAATAAAAAATACTCTTAAATGGTAAATTCAGATTTTGAGGTAAAGTTATGAAAATGCCACATTTGGAAAGTTGGTATTTTACTGACCTATCTATCTGGCATCTGCAATCTGTTCCTGGGTCACGTGACTGGGTTTAGGTGAATGAATGAATGAATGAATGAATGAAATACAATTTATAACGCGCAACTAAGCCCGGTGGGCGTCAAGGCGCATAACCAAACAATACCAGCTATCAGAGGATACTCCTAATTACGGGTATGCCCTGACAAAACACCAGGTCTTGAGCGCTTTTTTAAAAGAAGACAGCGATGGTTGCATCTTAATCTCAAGAGGCAGCAAGTTCCATAATTTGGGAGCAACAATGGAAAATGCTCTGTTTCCCCAGCGTACCCTTTGGCACGTGGGACAACCAACAAGGCTACAAGGCTGGTAACGGGTCAGCAAGGCACCAAGGGGATCAGAGAGACCCTCAGCCAAAGCTCGATAGGCAAGGCATAGGATCTTAAACGAGATCCTAAGATGAATAGGGAGCCAGTGAAGGCTCTTTCTAGCCATTGTCGCAGATGAGGCATTGGGAAGTGCTAAGACAAAACGAGCAGCCGCATTTTGAACGACCTGTAATCGCTGAATGAGCCCCTTGTTGGAGTCTGCATAAAGCGCATTACAGTAGTCCAACCTTGAACTCACCAATGCCACTGCAACCTGCTTACGTGCTGAGGGGGAGAGATAGTGAAGGATCCTCTTAAGAATCTTTAACACCCCCCAGCAGGTGGCCACCGTGCGGTTGACCTGCAAAGTCATGGACAAGGAGGTGTCAAAGATTACTCCAAGATTTCTTGCAGACTGGGAAGGAGATGGACAAGTTCCCAGTGAGGCCGGCCATCACTCATCTGACCAGATATCCTGGTCTTTGCCAAAGACCAGGATCTCAGTTTTGTCGCCATTCAACTTCAGGGAATTCTGAAGCATCCAGTCTGAGACTGTCTGCATACAGATCCTGAAGTTGGTGGCAGATGTTGAAACTGAGTGGGTCAGTGACACCATAATTTGAGTGTCATCGGCGTATGACACCAATTCCATCCCCTGAGATTTTACTAGCCTTGCAAGGGGGGCGACATAAATGTTAAATAGGATAGGGCTGAGAGCCGACCCTTGTGGCACCCCACATTGCAAGGACATAACAGGGGAGAGGAATTCACCAAGCTTGACTCTTTGCTCCCTGCACTGTAAAAAGGAGCGCAGAAGGTTCAGGGCCATGCCAGAGATCCCTGCCTCCCTCAACCGAGATGTAAGAGTAGAGGGAGACAGGGTGTCAAACGCCGCCGTGAGGTCCAGTAGCACCAACACTGTAGTTTGGCCGGCGTCCACCTTCATACGTATGTTATTTGCCACCATAGTCAGAGCTGTCTCAGTACTATGTGCCCCTACGGAATCCATGCTGGGAGCTGTCAAGATACCCAGATGAGTCCAGAAAGGTAGTAAGATGGCAGTTGAGGTGTGACTCAAGAATCTTCGCAGGCGCGGGTAACAGTGAAATAGGTCTAAAATTTTTCAACTGTTCCGGATACAGCGTGGGTTTCTTAAGTAAGGGCTTCACTATCGCCCTTTTCCATAATAAGGGGAAGGTTCCTTGGGTTATAGCACCATTCATGACTTCCAAAAGCGGCGGAAGCAATATCGCTCTGCATTCCTTCAGTATCCTCAAAGGGCAAGGATCAAGAGGGGATGAAGATTTAGTCCTATCGAGCAAAAGCTCAAGTCCTTCTTGAGTAAGTAGCGGAAAGTCCGTGAGACTATCCGGATGATCTCTAGTCCAGGCTTCTAACTTGATCAAGGTTTGGAGAGAGGAGTCAGCTAAGGACTTTCTCTGGATTTCCAGCGCAAGATATATGTCCTCAATTTTCTTGTGGAAGAACTCTGATATGTTGTTACAGAGCTCCTGCGAGCCCACCACTGGATCAGGAACCTGTAGCGAGCAGAGGGAGTCAACAATCTTAAAAAGCTCCCTAGAGGAAGTAAGAGAGGTAGTGAGATTCGAGAAGTACTGCTGCTTTTCCCTGATAACACTAGATTTATAGTCGGCAAGCAGACCCTTATGTACTTCCCTTTCAATAGGATTCCATGCTTTCCTCCATTTTCTTTCCTGTCTTCTACAGCCTTGTCGAAGGAGTCTTAGTGAATCCGTATACCACGGAGCAGTGGGCTTACGGCGAGCCGAATATCTAAGGGATGGGGGAGCCAGCCCATCAACCGCCAAGGTGATAGAGTCAGAGAGCCGTACCGCTGCTTCCTCCACATCTCCTAGGGAAGAGTAGATACGCCTCTTTATATATGGCTCCAGAGTATCATTATTGATGTTCTTAAAGCTCCTTTTCGGACCTCTGGTAGTGGAGAATGAGTCGGATGCTACTTCCAGAGGGAGGGCCATCAAGAGAGGAATCGCCGAGTGATCCGACCAGACCAGAGGCACCGGAGTGTCAACAGACAGTCTGTCGTCATTAGTGAAGACTCCGTCTAGAATGTGGCCCGCCAGTTGGGTAGGTTTATTGACAAGCTGGATGCATTCACAAGCTGCTAGTGTGTCCACTAACCTGATGGTATCCGGGTCTCTTATATTATCCAAATGAAAGTTAAAATCCCCAAGAATGGACAGATGGGAGTTGCCAAAATAGGGTTCCAGGATTCTGAGAAGATCTTCAGTGAGCGTAACTCTGGAACCAGGGGGTCTATACATAAGGATTCCTGAGAAGGAGACCGAGGGAGCACACAGGATAGAAAAGTGCAGAGCCTCAAAAGAATCCGAGGCTACAGACAGGGATTTAATCGTGCAGGGCAAGGCGGCCTTGCAAACAATAGCAAGTCCGCCCCCTCTGCGTTTAACTCTGTCTTGTCGCAGCAGTTTATATCCCTCTGGGATGGCCATCAATAGGTCATGGCCAGAAGACTCAGAAGCCCATGTTTCTGTGACAAGCATCCATTCCGGTTGCCTGTCTACCACAAAATCATGGAAAGCAATATTATTTTTAATAAGGGACCTTGCATTGATCAGGAAGCCCTTCTTTGTCAATGTATTCCTAGAGGAATGAGAATCGTCTCGAGTAGCCACTTTAAAAGATGTGGGAGGTAGTATCACAGAATTACAGGTGTGGCAGTGGGAGGAATGCAGGATACCTTACGGAAAGAATCTATGGGTACAAGTTAGGCAGGGGGGTTTTAAGGCTGACAACTCAAGAGAGGAATAAAAGAAAAGTCCCAAAGATTGCGTAGGGGCGAGTCCAGCGACCAGCTCGTCCTCAGCGCGGACGGGCGCAGACGGGCTGGACTCTGGCTTGACTCCACCGTGAGGACGGCGTGCCCGCTGAGCGCGTCCGCTGCGCGGAGTCATAGCCGTCTATTTTTATAGTGCCTAGCCCTACCCAAAATGGCCGCCGCCGTATTCCGCCCGTGTCCCAGGCAAGACAGCCCGCCCTGAGTTGGCCGGTTGCTCTGGGGGGAGGCAGAGGAGTTGTCCGAACAGCGCGGAAATCGGGGGGTGCAGAAGGTAATTTTAAAAGAGGTATCAAATAAAAGCCTCCACCCTCGATCGGTGGAGACACGCGCTGCGATAAATCCGCGCGCTGAAGGAGGGAGGGGGTAGGACACAAAGGAAGTAAACTCACAAAAGATTTAAGAGCAAAAATAAAATCGACTGCCCGGCTCAAGCCTCAGGCATCAAGTAGTAAAGGTATCTCGCGAGCAGAGTCCTTCAACTATTTTTATAGTGCCTAGCCCTACCCAAAATGGCCGCCGCCGTATTCCGCCCGTGTCCCAGGCAAGACAGCCCTGAGTTGGCCGGTTGCTCTGGGGGGAGGCAGAGGAGTTGTCCGAACAGCGCGGAAATCGGGGGGTGCAGAAGGTAATTTTAAAAGAGGTATCAAATAAAAGCCTCCACCCTCGATCGGTGGAGACACGCGCTGCGATAAATCCGCGCGCTAAAGCAGGGAGGGGGTAGGACACAAAGGAAGTAAACTCACAAAAGATTTAAGAGCAAAAATAAAATCGACTGCCCGGCTCAAGCCTCAGGCATCAAGTAGTAAAGGTATCTCGCGAGCAGAGTCATTCAACTATTTTTATAGTGCCTAGCCCTACCCAAAATGGCCGCCGCCGTATTCCGCCCGTGTCCCAGGCAAGACAGCCCTGAGTTGGCCGGTTGCTCTGGGGGGAGGCAGAGGAGTTGTCCAAACAGCGCGGAAATCGGGGGGTGCAGAAGGTAATTTTAAAAGAGGTATCAAATAAAAGCCTCCACCCTCGATCGGTGGAGACACGCGCTGCGATAAATCCGCGCGCTGAAGCAGGGAGGGGGTAGGACACAAAGGAAGTAAACTCACAAAAGATTTAAGAGCAAAAATAAAATCGACTGCCCGGCTCAAGCCTCAGGCATCAAGTAGTAAAGGTATCTCGCGAGCAGAGTCCTTCAACTATTTTTATAGTGCCTAGCCCTACCCAAAATGGCCACCGCCGTTTTCCGCCCGTGTCCCAGGCAAGACAGCCCTGAGTTGGCCGGTTGCTCTGGGGGGAGGCAGAGGAGTTGTCCGAACAGCGCGGAAATCGGGGGGTGCAGAAGGTAATTTTAAAAGAGGTATCAAATAAAAGCCTCCACCCTCGATCGGTGGAGACACGCGCTGCGATAAATCCGCGCGCTGAAGCAGGGATGGGGTAGGACACAAAGGAAGTAAACTCACAAAAGATTTAAGAGCAAAAATAAAATCGACTGCCCGGCTCAAGCCTCAGGCATCAAGTAGTAAAGGTATCTCGCAAGCAGAGTCCTTCAACTATTTTTATAGTGCCTAGCCCTACCCAAAATGGCCGCCGCCGTATTCCGCCCGTGTCCCAGGCAAGACAGCCCTGAGTTGGCCGGTTGCTCTGGGGGGAGGCAGAGGAGTTGTCCGAACAGCGCGGAAATCGGTGGGTGCAGAAGGTAATTTTAAAAGAGGTATCAAATAAAAGCCTCCACCCTCGATCGGTGGAGACACGCGCTGCGATAAATCCGCGCGCTGAAGCAGGGAGGGGGTAGGACACAAAGGAAGTAAACTCACAAAAGATTTAAGAGCAAAAATAAAATCGACTGCCCGGCTCAAGCCTCAGGCATCAAGTAGTAAAGGTATCTCGCGAGCAGAGTCCTTCAACTATTTTTATAGTGCCTAGCCCTACCCAAAATGGCCGCCGCCGTATTCCGCCCGTGTCCCAGGCAAGACAGCCCTGAGTTGGCCGGTTGCTCTGGGGGGAGGCAGAGGAGTTGTCCGAACAGCGCGGAAATCGGGGGGTGCAGAAGGTAATTTTAAAAGAGGTATCAAATAAAAGCCTCCACCCTCGATCGGTGGAGACACGCGCTGCGATAAATCCGCGCGCTGAAGCAGGGAGGGGGTAGGACACAAAGGAAGTAAACTCACAAAAGATTTAAGAGCAAAAATAAAATCGACTGCCCGGCTCAAGCCTCAGGCATCAAGTAGTAAAGGTATCTGGCAGTTGGACTTTGTTTATTCCTCCCACACAACCACACCGTGGAGGGATTAGGTGCGCCTGGAATGGGCCATTGGCTAGCAGGATGGGGGCAGAGCTGGGCACAGCACCATTTGCAACTGAATATGCTGTATGCTGCCTTCACACAAAGAACTTGCCACTGCATTGTTCCTGTGAACAGCTTGAAGCCAGGACAGGAGAGGCAGGAAACTTCAAGGACTTCAAATGTAATCCTTCAGAACCTCCCTCTACCTCAAAGTGGGCATCAGATATAAATATTGAACCCTTGGATCCTACTCTTCAGTTCACCTCTGGATCTTGGTCTCAAGACCACCAACGTGTCTCCAAGAGGCTGGCCTCCTGACCACAGCGGAACCACCTGAGTGCGACGCATGCCAACACAAACCTTGCATTGCAGACGGTAATCTCCTCAGAACCACCGCTGCATGACACATCCTTAATGCAGGTCTTTACATCGTAAACTGCTTGTCAACAGCATCCTTGATGAGGACGCAGGACTCCACATAAAAGCCCATGAGTTACTTTGTAACCAATGGTTCATGATGCATCTTTAATGCAGGACTTCGTATTGCAAGCCCTTCGTTGACAGCATCCTTAACGAAGCCTCCGCATTGCAGCCTCACAGTTCCTCAAAACTGCTGCTACATGCCGAAACATCAATGCAAGTTATTAGCGGACCTAACTGGGTTCCTGTATCAGGCCTGTATTAGCCTGAATTTGTGAGTTTGCCCCAGTTCGACACAACAAGATAACCACTGTTGGCACTATGTGCTTTTCGGCACTGTTTTAATCTAAAACCTTTAATATTGCATATCTCCGGTTCTACTGATTAAAATTTGATTGGTTTGGTCTCATAAAATGTATTACATTTTATTCTATTTTCTAAATTGGTGTGGGGTTTTTCTTGTATTGTGTTTTTTTTACTTACTCAGTTTTTGAAGTGCTGCATAATGACTTTGCACATTGCCTCAAAGTTAAGCCTGACTTCTTTTGTGCCAAGCTACCAGAGGGTTAAGCACTAGCTAATTTGGGGTTTTCTTGTGTTTCATTCTGACAGAGTTTTTGTTTGCTCCTTCGGTAGGGTTTCAAAAGTCTTCCAATTTCCAACATTTGTACTTAGCATTAAACAAATATTTGAAATTCAAACATGGAAACAAAGATTTTACTAGTCTGCAATTCTGGAAAAGGGGAGTCTTAAAAGCAGTTTAAAACCTTTCGAAAGGACAAGCTGTAAGACTGAATCCAAATCTCAACCAGCATGGAATTTGATTAATGGCTTTTCAAGGAATCCCTGGTATATCAAAATAATCTAATTTTCAGGTGTGTGGTCAAATGGAGATGGTAGGTTAGTCCCGGTGAGGAAATTTCCTCTGGTATGGGTGACTGTGGTGGAGCAAAATCTTTTCCCACTAATCTGTGCTCAAAGGCCTCCTAAGGATGCATTTTAATATGAAATGTCCACTGCAACAAAGAAAACCAAGAAAAATAGAAAAAGCCTCATGCAGTGGAAAGTTTATCATGTAAACCATGTTCAATGCAAGTTCTCCATGTAGCTTCTCTAGTTGCAGCTTCTATGCAGACTTTTTTTTCTTACGCTATTCATGTTAAGAGGTCTAAGGTAATCACAAAAGTATTCGCTTTACAGTCGGGTAAAAAACAATCCAAGCAGTTTGTCTTTCCATCAGTATAGCCATTTTTGCTTTGGAGTTCACCAGTATTTGAGCATGAATGTCCCCAGTGGAGACAGAAATGTATTTGGAGTAAGAGTAAGAGTGGAAGCGGATCTCTACTGACCTTAAACACAGTGGGTGATATCACATGGGGGAGCCGCCCATATTAAAATCATAAATGCTGATGGTTTATGTCTGGTAGCACACTTCCACCACCCGCTCAGTAACACCATTCCAACATTTAGACAGAGGTGGAATGAGCAGGACTTCATTAGTGAAGATAAGGCTCCCATGAAATGATGGTACCACTGAACCATGAGCTCTAGACAGCAGAAAGTTTCCACAGGGTGGACTGCCCTGAAGGGGAGATTGCTCAGTCCATGCAGTAATCTCACCTACTGGCAGGCAGAAACTACTACAGTTTTGGAAATGTAGGTCCAGATGTCCTTACTTTTCGTTCAGATGCTCTTGGAATGTTGAGGGTGGTACATGGTACAAGTAGGCACAACATCGCTGATCAATTTTTATTCTATATCGATTTTTGGGCTGTAAACTCAAAGTAAAACTAGTTCTCAAACAGAATAAAATGGCAAGTATTCCCAGCCAATCTGTTCTGCTTGGGTATGACAAGGTGGGAAGTCCGACCTGCAGCACCCCCTCAACCCCCCCACCCCCCAGTGCCTTAAGAAATCATGGTTCAAGCCATTGTTTGATTGATTGATTGATTGATTGATTGCCCAGCACAAACATACTTAGGATTGTCGCGAAGCCCAATCAGCAAACAATGTAGTTAATAAAATCCTAGCGTCAGATAGAAACAGACCCAAACAGGTGGCAAGAGTTATCTCATATTGCATTTACCTACCACATGTTTGTAATTTCTGCATCAGTATACATGGTACATTGTTAATACCATGTCTAACATACATGATTTACACATAGGCAGTTCCTGCACCTGGAGATTTGTACTGAAGAGTGTGTGCTTTGAGTGCAAAACTCACACAAGACACTGCTTGCTTATCTCCGAGGGCACAATGCTAAATCATGCTTAGCATTGCACTAATAAGGCATGTTTAGACAGTGTGATTGATGACATCATCGCTGCACAATACACAGAAAATGTTGAGAAGCACAATATTTCGCAATTCACGTAATGTAATGCTGTACAATTCACATAATGTAATGCTGCACATTTCCTGATGAAATTGTGTTGCACAAATCATGTTAAAGCTGGGCCCAAATGTACTAGCAATTGTAGATAAGAAGGGATGCCCACAAGAGTAGATTGTGCCAAAACTGAAAGAATCACAGTACTGACAGCTATGAGAACCATATGGGTTCACCTGCGCAGGAACAGTGCAAACACCGATTCCGCACCGACCCAGCACAACTAACTCCACATAATGTAGCATTTCCTGGCCTTGAATTAAACACAGTGGTAAATATAAACAAGTGCAAAGATCCAGCAGAAATTAAATCATGTTTCCTTCTGTGCATAATGACTGTTGTTTTTCAGCCAGGCATATTTAGTTCAAGCATGATGATCGACATGGTCGACAAAGTGAAATTGTTTGCTATTTGCGCAGTGCAACGCTGCTGTTTCCTGCAACACTGCAAGTTTCCTCTGAGCGTTATGTTGTGCAAATCTCAGTAAATCTGTTGGTGAGATGTTAAGTTAACATCAATAAGCTTAACCCCTTGCCTGCGGGGCTAATTCCCCCGCTGTGCTGGGGGCGCGCACAGCTCCCCGGTGCTCATGATGAGCTCAGCTCGTCACGGCTACACCCGTTTTTGTAGAACGTTCAGCACAGCGGGGGAATTAGCACCGTGTGCGAGTGTTGCGGCCGTTATGACGAGCTCAGCTCGTCATGAGCACACTGCCATCGTGGCTCATGACGAGCTGGGCTCGTCATGAGCATGGGAGGGGTTAAAATGGTTTAGGTCTAACTCTTCATCTCACCCTGCTCTGCCCATAGGTGTAGATTGTTTCCTCTTAATATCAGAACATCAAACCACAGTGGGGTCTAAAAATCAGGATTCAGAAATACCTACCAAATAGATTCCTTACATTTATCTTACAAATGTACAGGTCTTAATCAACATAGAACTACAATATTATACGTTCTCCTTTCATTCTAATAAATTTAATGAATTATGACATGTGATCATGTTTTAAATGACAGCTTCCATTTAATACTTTAATGTTCACACGTCGTATGTGGCAAACATTGTGGCACTTGATCCGCATAACAGCTTTGAAAACAGGTGTCATGGAAAACAAAGAGGGAAGAGTCATTTTAATTCCAAAAGTGATTCCAAAAATGTGATGCATTACTTGAAAGGAGCCAATCCAAATGGATGAATTTTGGCTCTAAAATAGCCACACATTATTACAAATGTATAATCTGTGTTTGTTGTCAATAGACAAATACTGCATTGCGTTTCCAAACAGCGAGGTAGAGACAACTGTCATCTAGTAAGTTTATTTCATACAGAACAGGAAGCTATTTGGTTTGTCAAATTTGAGGCCTGCCCTTGGAAATCAAGAGATGACGCCTAAAGAATTTGGGACTACTTGTGTATTTTGTATTCAGTGTTAAGTAAGGAAGTTAATAGAATGACCTACTGTACTCATGTTGATCTTTTTTTAAGTTCTTGTAATTCAGAGGATCTTCTTCAATGTACAACTGGGTAGTGCTAGAGGACTGCTTGATTTAAGTACAGACTCTGCAAATTCAGGTGTAGGAAAGTACATCGCTTTTGGGAAGCCACTGAACATTTTGAAATCTTTCTGACTGTATGTATTTCTATCAATCCTCCCATGGATTTAGTGAGAAATTGGAAATGCAAGATAGATATTTTTCAATTGTATTAATTGAGCACCAGAGAGACTTGAGATAGCTGCACCTCGTACTGACACAAACAAGATGAGGTTAAGCACTTACAATGAACCGCATGCCCAATAAAAAACTTGATTGTTTGTAAAATCTATCTATGTCATTGTCCCTGCAAACAGATTTTGCACCATATTTCATCCCCATTCGTCGTCGGTCATCTTAGGGGTCAAAGGTCGCCTACCTTCCGGGGGCCATATCTCAGCCGCTGGGGGTACGATCTGCCCCATTTCCGCGTCTTCTTGCTCCTGGTGGCGCTCCCCAGCCAATGGGAGCACTCTCCTTCCTCCTCCGGGTCTCCAAGAGGGTGCATTCTGCAGGGAGCGGTCTTCACTGGCTCCCTGCGCCTCTCTTCTCCCTACGCAGAAGCCTCTTCTTCTGTGCACCCATCCTGGGCTCTTCTTCTGGTACTGTTAGGGGCCTGGGGGGCAGTCAGGGGTGTCCTCCTTCCAACTGCCAGGCTCCAGCACCTTTCGCCTCACCAGACCACACCCCAGAGAGAGCTTCTCTTCCTGTGCAAGTATTTTTTAAAAGTTGAGTAGAGGCCTGGCAGGAAGTCTCTGTGTGTCCTATCAAACACCGACACATCACTTCCCTGCCCCCGCTCCCTTCTTCTTGTCCAGCCCCTGGGTTTGTCCAGTGTCTCTGGCCACTTGGCCTCTGAAACTCAACTCCTTCCCCCCTTACAGCCTTGATTCATCTTGGTGCCTGGCACCCAGCGACAGCAGTTGATGGATTGGCTGATAGCTCCACCTATCTTTTCTCCTTGGAGGGAAGATCTTCGCTCTGGGAAGAATTGTCATTAATCTAACCTGCCAGGGCCAGACCCCAGCCAGGGACTCAGAGAAATATGACATTTCTCGATGACCCAAAAGCAGCACAAATATGACTTTGGACTCTGCAGAATACTTATTTTCACATCTGCTACACTAGTCTTAGTGCGTGTCTGGAATCTGTAGGCCTTGTGGAAGTAATTTAAGCCATGGGCCCCACATCCCCATAGGGGAATAATGAAGTGAAAACACAGTAACACACACTGACTTTCCCTGGCATGTTTCTTTCCAGTGCATAAAGCCTATTCCATGTCACCACCCAATTCTGCATAAGTCCTGCCACACCATTCACTCTGTAGCTGCTCCTGGACTGCGTACGCTAAGAATCTCCCATGCGCAGCCCCTACACGTGTGCACACACATGTACACCCATGTCTTCATGTAACCAGCACGGTGCCCCATACTCCAGCTGCAGCGCAGCGGCCTAGTGTCGAGCCAGGGGGACACTAGTAAAATCTCCATGCAGTCTCCTTCATTATGAGTTCACTGTGGGTGAGTCCCAGATTATGAGGCTCCCCCACAGTAAAAGCTCAACAATTAGGAGCTCAAAAAGCGAAAAATCCGGGCGGCCCCTAGTGTCAGAACCACCTTCTAACAGGCTTCGAGCAATTGCCCTTGCAAGAGGTTTTTAGAGGCCCATGGTGTCTATGTCTAGTGTATGTGTTAGTAGCCTCGAAGTGGACACTCATATGCACTTTATCTGGAATTGTCTCCCTGTCAATAGACTGGGACTTACGGTTCATTAGGAGTCAAGAGCCTAAAATGCAGGGAGTAATTTAAAATTACCAAACTAGGTATAAATCACTTTTCCAAAACATATGTTTTTCAAAATACATTTATTCCACTAACTGCTAGTTTGTAGTGATAGTTGTAGATTTAGCTTGTACCTCTTTCCAATTAGTGATTAAAGAAATAGAGTAACTATGTCAGTTTTTGCAATAACTGTTTGGCCCATTTAGAGCTCAAACAAACATGAGATGACTACACATTACCTTTAGTTATTTTGTTGGTCATCAAAAAAAAAAGATGGTTAATTTAAGCTGATAAATTGGCACTTTAAGGAATGCAATTTTATTACCATATTGTGACCTTTGGGTTGTGGTACTCTATCCGGGTAACAATGATGTTTTGAGATGTTCCATTCAGACCTGCAAATCTGTGCAGGTCTGATGTGGGCCCCTCTTTCTATTTTGAGTAACATATGGACATAACATATTGCATCTGAATGATTAAGCTGTAAAAAGTATACGTCATGTATTAGTCACTTATACTGAAATACCTTAGCATGTAGCTGGATACGAAGTTTACTAGTTCTCTAACCATCAGATTATTAATAGCGTTTTCTTTTATTGATGAAACCTAAAAAGAGGTTATAACTATATTAATGTAATTAATTAAATGTTATGTATATACTTTACTGATATGTACCATATAACTACATAGTTTCAAGCAAAAATAAACATTATTAAAAGTAACAAAAAGTAACTTTCTTCAGAAAAAAAAGCCACCAAGCCCTCCCATGTAGAAGGAAAAATCTATCATGGTATTATTTTGCAAAACAGTTTTGGAAGGGTATTTTCGCTCACAGTCAACATTTGGTGAGCCTGAAAAGCTCCACAGTCCTCACGAAGCTTAAAGTTTCTGAAGTCTGCAATACCTTTTGGGCAGAGTTTAAATTTCCCACACCTTTAAGTGCATGACTTGTCTAAGTAGCATGTTCAGGGCTGCAAATAGTCTGGAAGCTGAAGTTGTTGAAAGGGTTCCGTAGGTGCTGAAAATATACGTTCACATGCGCGTGTACTACGCGTGTCTTTAAATATCTCAAAGCTGAGAATTTCCTGGAAGGACTACTCCTGGAACTTCCGAACTGATGCTCCCTTTTAACTAGTGCATCCATCCACCTGCTGGGATGTGACTCAGCGTCTGCGGGCGTACTGCACCCTGCCCTCAACCTGCACGCGGCAGCTGTTACCCAGCAACCCTAGCTCGGCTTCAAGGAGGCGAGGGACTCCTTCGAGCCTGCTCCCGCCGCTTGGTAATTGGTTGGAGGGCTCCCGGTGCCTCCTCTCGATTGATTATGGAGGCTGAACGTCAAGCTTTGAGTTGTGCTGCACTTGCAAGACTTCAGAACGAATAAGGTTATCGTCAGACATGAACCACTCGGTCCTACTGCTTGCCTCATCCCTTATAATGATGTGAAGTACTTGAAAGTACAAAAGGACACCACACATGCCTGCTCCTACTGAAAGCGAAATTCCAACGGAGAGCTCCGAATAATGTGAACAGAGGTCCTCGGAATGTTCTTTAACTCCCATCTTGTCTGTCTTAAGAGTGAAGAAACACTGACAGAGCATGCTCTGATTTTAGATTTAATAAAAGAAGGCCAGAACGTTTTTAAGTAAAATGAAAGGTCATTCTTTCGAGCATAATCAGATTCCCTCCCGATACCTTTGTCCCTAATTTAGAGCAGCTTATTGTAAAATAACCTGTGCATTAAACTACTGATTTGTACTTGAACATCCCTCCATAAATCTAATTACGACACATTCGGTGGCCACTGAAAGCCTTGGTTCGCTGTGAGGTTATCTCCCAGCCGCCGCCTGCAGAGCCTCGCCACTCTGGTGGAAACATGAAGGAAGGCTCTGAAATAACATTACTGGAATGGGAGGCAACTCATCAGTGGCAGGGTTCCAAAGTCACTAGCACACGCACATCTTTAAACCACTAAAGCTATTTTTATGTGGTAAGTAAAGAGCTTTGTGTAATCGCCTCTATTTTTAAAGTGATATTGCCATGTGACATAGGGCATTATTGTTAGGGAACTAGATAAACACATTACGGCAATTAACCTTCTTGGGAAGGGAAGAAAAAGCTTTCCATAACATTCTAAAAGGAATTCTCTTTTGAAATGTAGTTGCCATTATGACGCAGATTGAAGCAATTTTTCCTGTTACTGTCTGTGTCACCTGTGGGCACATACTTTACCATCGCTTTAACATGCCATTCATATATAACATTTCAAATATACCACTGCACAGTCCACCCTGGCGTAGGCAATCACAAGATTGAAAGCTGTGGGGAGGGTAGCAACACACATAGGAGCATATTATCAAGGACCAGTGTTAAAATTATCGCCATTTTATCGGCAGGAAACTCCGGATATAACGGCGATAATGGGCTTGATAATACGCCCTTGTTAATTCCCATTGAAGCCCATGTTCTGATGTTAACATTGCCCATTATCGCCGTTTTATCCGCAGTTTCCTGCCGATAAAACTGCGATAATTTTAACACTGGTCCTTGATAATATGCCCCTTAGATTCTCCTGAAAGCTAGAGTCCAGCATAGAGCACTAGGTAGCACAATGGATCAAGTACAGACACAAAATAAATAATAAATGTTAAGTGAGCCTACAGGATCCTTCCTGCACAGACAATCATAAATCAAAGGAATACAGCATCCCTACAACAAGCGTCAGATAGTAGATCATGAGGCAGTCGTGCGCTGTCCTGATAGTCACACATCAAGGCTACGTCTGACCCGAACTTCAGTGGTCCTTCATTTAACACCGCCAGAGAGCCAGTAGACAGCTATCATCGAGGAAGCATTTGCGAGTGCGGAAATCATATAACCATTTCCACAAAATATGTAACCTTAAAACATACTTAGAGAACCTGGAAGTACTGCACCTTTTTCAGCTGATGAATCTTTGCCACGGTTTTAGAATAGAGCTTTACACAACAATGGAATTAATAATTGCCTTTAACGTTTAGTCAATGAAGAGTGAGTTCGTGAAGCTTTAAAAGTTTATTTCCTCATTTAATTAGACTAGTCAGTATGTTCGATATTATTCAAATTAGTAGCAAATCGATTAACAAAATAATAAGAAATAAGATTAGTTAGAACAAGTATGGAGTATTAAAACAATGTGTTCCTTTCAGAGTATAGTCCCTATTGTAAACTGAAGGACCTATCCTATCATAGCAAGATCTTTCTGGATAAGAGCGTGTAGGTTTCAGAGCTAAATCGAATACCAGAAGGAAGATTGAACTCCCCATAAAGGGTAGTTCTAGAGACTCAGCCGAGTTCTCTTGGCAATTGCAGTAGCAACTGTCTGTGCAGATGAGAAGAAGAGAATCACAGCTGTAGCTATGATCAGTACAAAACAGAAAATCTCCTCACAAAGTGTAAAGAAAAGAAAGAAATTACCTTGAGCAGTAGCTAATGGAAAGTCAGGCTATCACAGCAAAGTTCTGAGGGGCACGGCAAAGTAGGGATGCATAAAATGGAATGGAGTTCTCTAGCTAGGAACACGTACTGTATAGAAAGCAGCTAAACGTGGTAAAAACAGGTGAACGTCTCATCATCATCCAATGGTGAGAGGTCTTGGCATGATCCATCGTCTTTGTCCACAGTTCCCATGGTAAACTTCCACACCAGCATGAAGATGTTAGAAATGGCTCCAACGCATTACAAAATGTTACATCTACGAATTTTCTCATGAGAGCCTTTTGCAAGCCCACTCTGTTAGCTCTCTAGTGTCTCATTATATAACAATGAGCTACTCTATAGAATGAAACATTCACAGTAGATCACAAAATGTAAGCTTCAGCAAGCACTGTCTTTTCATTAATACACTTGTTCATTATGTATAAGCCTGGGCGTAGTTTGCGTAGTAGCGCTACGCGTAGCTACGCGAAGTGCACTTCGCACTACGCGAACTAAGCGCAGCACTACGCGAGTTGCGTAGTGCGTTGTTCGCACTGTGCGAGCTGTCTTTTACTGCCTCTCAAGTAGATTTTTACTCGAGCGGCACCTTTCTCAACGCGGACTGGTAGTTACTCATCGCGAGCGGTCGCGAGCATACGCGACCACTCGCAATGAGTAACCTAACTTGAGAAGTTTATTTTCCATGCTACCGATCGGCAACTTGATGTTGCTGATCACGAACAAGGAAAAAGTCTCACCGGGATGTCATTTTGCTTGCTCGCGGTCGCCAACTTGACGTTGAGGACTACAAGCAAGCAAAAAATGACTGCTGCACTATGCTACGTATGTTTGCATTGTGCTACGCAGTGGCGTCACTAGGCGGGTGCGGGGGGTGCGGACCGCACCGGGTGACACCCTCACATGGGGTGACATCAATCTGGCTACGCTGTGTAACACAGCTCTGCAGCCTTGCATCTGCTCTGCTTTATAGTCAGGAGGAACCCGACAGCTGCTGTTCAGTAAAAATTGACTTTACTGAATGTTCGTTCAGGTTCTTGCGTCGATGTTCCTGCATGCACACATGGTATAATCATAATAACTATGCTTTATATAAAGCATACACCGCACTCGGACTTCCAAGGGCTGCCAATAACATGTAATTACCAAAGCCATCTGTACTTTTATTGGCCCTCAGAAGGATGAAAGGCTGAGAGTCAGCCCTGCCAGGACTCCACACTGTGACTCGCAAATTACACAGTTGAGTCTCCTTACTGGTTCGGGGCGGGCTCTGGCGAGGTACTCTACCTGGCTGGGAAATCTTTCCGGAACCGGTATTGTCTCAGCAAGAAAAGCTGCGACACGTGCCCGCCCATCGAAAGTATAGTTTTTATCGACACACCCACTTCCTCGCTGAAGCGCGGAAGAGTGCTGAGGGAAGGCTGCCTCCTGCTGAGGGGAGGGCGGGCAGCGGGTTTCGAGGCCGGCTACTCCGGTGGGGTGATAGCACCTTTCGGGGTCCATATAGCCGGAGGAGCTCCCGGTAGGGCCCACAGATGTATGGGCGAGGAAGCAGAGGCCTAAGCGTGCGAGGAAGCAGAGGCCTAAGCGTGCGAGGAAGCAGTCTATCGGGGACACTGTACATTGAATGTTTAATGCGCTTCATACAGCGCTAGGGACCGTGCACGGGCGAGCCTCGTGTTTTGGTGCTCTCCCGTGCATAGAGGAGCATCGCAGCAAGGCAGATCCTGGAGTTTGCTGCCCCATGTCGGATACGATCCTCCCTAAGGGTCTCCTGAAGATGTCCCTCAGGCTGCCCGGGACTGGGGATTTCCACCTCAAGGCCGACGCCGCGAAGATGAGTAAGTTGTAACGTTTCGTGATCTGCTTGAGCTCGTTTGTAAATGGCATTCCTGGACTGGCAAATGGCCACAGACTACATCCTACGCAGGTCAGTTCACAAGTGGGTGATTTTGTAGCTCAGTGAGTGGCCCGGTGTGCCTGCTGCAAGGTTCTTTGTGAAAGCTCAGAGTTCAGTTGAAATCCCACCAGTGCTGGCTCAGCCTTTCATCAGGTTGGATAAAATGAGCCCACTGGGTCAAAGTAACAGACTACTATTTCCAATGGCACATTTTCGTTGTTTGCAAGGGTTTAGGGTTCTTCCCTCCAGCAGGTACAGAGAGGCCCTCTTGAAATTACTAATGCTTTAATTTTGCATCCATAAGTACTAGTGCCCTCAGCGTCAGTAAATCCATGTTGCGGAATAACCCTCGCGTCCCGTTCCAAGTTGTTCCTACATGATGAGTTAAAATAGGAAATCTATGTTAATGCACTGATATCCAAGCGTCATTTCTGAAACATGGTCTTTTTTGTGGGGGCTGTTCTGCCAAATGTCACCTGTTTTAAGTACATCCCAGGAGTCATCCACAGTAACAACGCATGCACTAATGCCAGATTCAACATTTCTGCATGTTAAATTAAACTAATTTTGTCGCATCTCCTCTTTCAACCAAAATCAGTATTATGAGGCCGCTTGTAGTGCAGACCAGAACGCACAAAAGGACAGAGGTTTCTTTCATGATATCTGCAAAGCCAGTCCGACCACCAGAAAATATCTTTCTGCAAGTCCTGCAGAAACGTTATTCTTCGCATTCTTGTTAAGTTTTAAAAGGAGGGCAGGGGCCATCTTTGTGCGACTTCAAAAAAGCAAACATTTGGTAATATTGAAGAGTGATGCATGTATAGGCTAGCAGATGTATTTGGTGTCTAGCTTTCAGGGCGACCAGGCTCGTTCTTGATACAACTCTTGCAGACTTGAAGCACATTTTATTACTATGTGAAACTAGAAAAGGGTTAATTAAGAGCAATATTTTTTCAAACACTTTGCAAACTGACATCGTCATCGTTTATGTTTCTTGGTAATCTATTTTCTACTTATTTAACTAATCTGTAAAGTGCTCTGATACCCTCTAGGGTCAAGTTCGCGCTATATAAAACTTTATAGATAAAATAAAAAATAAAGCCAAAGGAATAGGGCACCCATCCCCTGGCTTGGTATGATAAAATATTTAATTGGGGTGTAGTGAGCTCCCCAGTCCCCCGATCCCCGGTGTCACTACACCTGATGCACTATCAGTAGCTACTGACTGACAGTTTGGATTGCAATAGCCTAGTGATGTATTGTCCCAAAGAAGAAAGTGCACCCATCAGGATCTAGGCCATGTGACCCTTAGCCTCCATCCCTTGTGTGCGTCTTTCTGCCCCTAGTCAGGGGCGTAGCTTCCATTGGTGCAGCAGGTGCAGTGACACCGGAGCCCAGAGGCCTGAGGAGCCAACTGAACCCCGACTATCAATGTATTTCACAGTTCCGTCAGCGGCCAGAGGGCCAATCGTCTTCCTTGCCCTTGGGCCCAGGCCATACTGGCTTCCACTGTCCCTCGTCTGTGCTGCCCTATCTTGACAACATAGGTTCCCAAGGGTTTGTGTATGTAGTACGATATGATAAAGGATGCACTGTATTCAGACATAGTTTAGCTCAGAGAAAAACAATGCAACATGGCTTCATTTCCAATTCTAGGGAAGACCTTGAAGTCTGTATCAAAGGGTTTCCTACAGGCCTGTGTCCTAAAATGAGATAATATAGGTGCAACAGGAAAACTGGCATACACAGTCTCAGGTAGAAAGCTTAGGGCTACTGCTGTTGTTGCACTGGTCTACAAGAGTCAAAAGGAGAAAATAACCAGTCAACACTTTCACTAGTGCCTATAAGCAGGGCCACTGGAATTGTACAATTCCATGACGGCTGGGAGTTGCCTCACTTGCTGGCTAAATCACCATATATATTGCACAATTCCCCACCCCTCGCTCTCTCTTTGCCATCCGTGATGTGTGTGGTTTTTTCTGCACGCAAATACACTCAGACAGGGCACCCATTATCTTGCAGTTTTTGCAGCAGGTCGTTCGATTAGACTATTAGCAGTATGATTAGAAAATAAACAGTTTTAGATGGATATTGGTTTCCACAAACAGCGGTCGCCAAGTGTGAGTTCCGCCTGCAGGAAGGGCTGCGCTTTGAAACTCGGGACTTTTTTGCAATGGCTATTTACTGTTTTTTTTGTTGCTTTCCGTGGAGCACTATGGGCCCTAGTGCAAGCAGGAGGAAATGTTACCACCACCTCCGTGTGCGAGAGCAAAAATAGTGACAATTGACGTAAGATTGGGCACTTTACACCCCAGAGCCCCGGTGCCACTGCACCTGCTGTACTAAGAACAGCTACGTACCTATTTGCTTTGTCAGTCTCGAGGTACTGTATTATGAGCTTTCTCAACATTTTAACGTGGCAGTTAGTTTCGCCCAGAGTGTGCTGTGTTGTCAAGCCAGACTGTGTCATCATATTGTCAAGTGTGGGTTCGCTGCCGTGTTGTTCAGTGCAGTGTCTTTCAGTCTAGTCTCACGCCTGCCTTTGCAGTGTGGTGCTGTTTTTCTTGACTAGTGCCACATAACATGGGGTGCAGTCTAGTGTTATGGTTTTCTGAGGGTTCTTGAGGCCTACTGTGGGTCCGTATTACTTAGTTTTGTACCACACTGTTTAGTCTGGTGCCATATTGACCAGTGTTGCGCCATTGGGGTATCCAGAGTGGTGCCATTTTGTCTAGTGTGGTGTCATGTTGCTAAGCTGGTGTCATATCATCCATTACTGAGCCATTGCGTTTTGTGTGGTGACGTTTTGTCTATTGTGGTGTCCTTCTCTCTAGTGTGATGCTGTGCTGTTCATTGTGATGTCATGTTAACCAAAGTTGTGCCATGTTGTTTAATATGGTGCCATCACATTTTCCACTGTGGCTTCATACTTTCTAGTGTAATGTTCATGTTGTGTTGTGCGGTGTGGCTCCATGCTTTAAGTTGTCCAAAGCAATGCTATAATGTGGATCTCTGGTGTTGACCTTGGTGGTATGCTGCCATGTTGTCTAGTGCTGTGTGTTGTGTTGTCCTGTGGTCCCGTTATTTGCCAACTGTGTCCACTGGCGTACTCGGAGCGGAGGAGGTCCATGCGGTAATTCGTGAGGGGGTGACACCATGCGTTACCCGCACCGGGTGACACCAACCTTAGTGACGCCACTGCGTGCAATTCGCGTAGTGCGAAGTATCGCAAACTTCGCAAACTAAGCGAGCGTAGTGTAGTGCTTTGCCCAGGGTTAATTACGTATATATGACAAAGAATATAATCTAAATACAGTGAAGTCATTTGGAGTGAGAAAAGAAGGATTATATTTTTTTAGTAACAGCACATTTCACAAAAAGCAAGCCCTAGAGTTCAATTATAAATCACTATTTTATGAAAAGTATTTATTTCCTTAAAGGGATAGAGCAGAATAAGAATAGTGTGGCCTAGCAAGTGGAGGATAGAAATGTAAGCTTTCTGCAGAAAATAGACAGCATTTTTCACATTTACACTTTAGATGAAGGCACATTTTCTAATGTTTCATCTTAGTACACATTACATGTCTAATATTTAACGCGTTTCTATATTATTTTGTGATGATATTTGCACAAAAGTTTCATCTTCCTAACAGTCATGCACATGACTGTGCTGGGGTGTTATGAATCCCCGTTTGTCCAGTTTGAGCCAGAGTGGGAGTCAGTAAGTAATTCTGAATAGTATAAAACCTTTGCATTTTTGCTTACAGCTTCTTTTTACTTTGATGGGAGTGTGATGGTCTCTAAGCTGAGGCCCGTAAATACCACTGAAAGAGGCTAGTGTGAGGGTGGGGCAACAAGTGGAACAAGAGAGCATGAAAAGAAAGAAAGGTCAGTAGAGCTGAGAGAAGGCTCGAGTAATGGAAGGATGGAGAGTTGGAGGGAAGGATCGATGTCTGATGGATGGAAATAAGAGGGAATGGGTACAGAGAGGAATGAATGGACTAAGAGAAGGATGAATGGATGAAAGGAAAGCTAAGCGTATAGATTTAAAGAAAGAAGGAAGGAAAGGTGGGTGAATGAGAAACCAGATTGTAAGAAGGAAAGAATGACGGACTGATGTGGAGTAAGGAGAAAGGAAAGGAAGATTAAATAAGACAACAATAAGGAATGAGAGAAGGGAAAAACACAGAAAGAAGGATCGTGGGAAGAAAGGAAATTTCATGTGCATCCTATGTGAGGGCGAAGAGTAACCTGATGAATGACTACACAGCTCACTTGATCACCCAATGTCATTTGAGGTGTGGTTCAAAGTGGGGGGTAGTTCATTTTTCAGGCTACCCCCTTTTGCACATTGGATGAGGTTAATGGGAACTGCAGTTGTTCCTATGGCATTCCCACTCTGTGTAACATGTCATTCTACCTCAAGAGTTTACACTTGTTCTCTGCAAAATGCAGCAGAGCAGAACTCTCTATGATGGGAATTACAGTTCAAGAATGGCCTGCCATCCTACAGCTTGGCTCCCATGAGGACTCCACTTAGATAGTTAGATCAATTGATTGATCCTATCATGCGATATCGTACACAAGCTGATATTAATTTTAAATTCTGTAATCTCACGTTCTGTAGTCTCCAATTTCCCTACCATGTCTCTTCCTGCATCTTCGCACGTCTGTGGCCAATGTTTTTATGTCACCGTTTGTCATTCAACTTTCCTTCCCCGTTATATGCTTATTTAACCTTCTCTTAGTTATAAAATCTCTTTCAGTTTTGCCTTTTCCTTACTTCTTTAATTTCCTAACAAATATAACATAATATGTTTTTTAATATAACTACTTATTGTTGTTTTAGTCAAACCCATGGAATAAGGCAGGCTTCAGAAAGAATGAAGTGCCCAACAAAAGCGAAATGGTGAAGAGCAGAGGCAACGTGTGAAACAATGTAACAGACTCATCCACAACATAACCGGGTAGTTAGCCTGGTGATTAGGAATGGGTTGCAACTGAAAAATGCAGCTGCCGCAGGGGTCACAGATTACTAACAGGAAACATGAGGAAAGGACAGACTGGCTGGAGAAATAGAGACCAAGAAGATGTTGAGGGCAGGAGGAAGTCACATGACTCACCAGAAATTGGGACACACGTCCATCCTGACAGACTAGCAAGGAGAGCATTTTCAAATTTATACACAACACATAAAGTAGCCCAGTCAGTCTTAGAACATACCTGAGAGGCATAGAGGTCCTAGAATAAATTGATCTTTCTTCTCTAAGACAGTCAATCCATTTTAGTCTAACATACGTGCTTCTCAGCGTGATGGCATACAGCAAAGGCTCATGTGAGCCTCCAGATCAAATACCAAGCAATCATTCATTCAAAGGTACTAACTAAAGATTAAAGAATGCAGCACTAAAAAGGCACCACAACTATTCAGCAGATCCACCACAGCATCAAGATGTGAAAAACAAACACCATGTTCTTTGCAACAAACACCGGGATCTGGGAGTAATCCTTGGAGGAATGGCTTGCATTACAATACACTGTTGAGAAATAAGGATGTTCTGGGCCTGATGTGCTATGGTGTTCATACTCAGCAATAGTTAATATATCATTGTCTCTTCCAAGGTAGGAGGGACGGCCATGTAAAATCAGAATTACAGTTGTAAATTCACCGCCCAATCCCAATCAGACACCAACATAAGACCCAATGACAAGACTGAAGGAACAAAGCATAAAAATACAATTATCAGGAATAAGGTAACCTTCTAAAACACAACGGAGGAGGACACCTGATTAAAGGGCCCCTTTAAGGCATGCAGTGGAACTCCATTATGCATGCAGTCTACCAAAACAGTCACTAATCAGCACATGTATTTTAAATTCTATGCCACACTGAGAATTTCAAAGGACAAAAGCTTGCAGTGGCAAAAAGAATTCAACTGACTACTACAACCAGACAATGGAGATATTAATTAACATTCAGAAGCGTCAAGCATGTGTTAGTGCCAAAAGATAAGTCACCTAGAAAAAGAGATTTGAATAAAGAATGATCCTGACAAACAAGTGAACTTCAAAACGCACTACCCAGCCCTATGCCATTCATCCTTTGAGTCAAAACTCCAACACGATCTGTCAGATCGGCTAACTATATTCTGATTGGTTGTTGCCAACAAAGATCCACTAAACTCCCCTCCACTATGAAAAGGAAGCCTTTAAAATATGTATGACAGAAGGATCACTGAACTGATTCTGTTCTCTGCTAGTCCAAAGGGGTAATAATACTTTTAATTTAAGTATGGATCCTGTACATCTCATAATCTTGCATCTAATTACTGTAATTAAAATATGATTTCAGATTTTGAAGTTTTAAACAACAATCTATGAATTATCCAAAATTTCATATGAATTGCACCCACCAGCTAAGAATGTAACTTACTGTTGATTCATTTTTAGAAGTTTCAACCAGAGATTGATGCATCCTGAGGTCCAGGCATTCTTCATACACTGATGGTTAAGGGAAAACAATTACTTTGAAAAGGAAAACATTTCCCTCTCAGCAGGCACATGCCCTATGTGCATATGAAAGCAGAACCTGGTAGCTGTCTGCATTACAACAATCTTATTTTCTGCTGGTTAATAATATCTGACTCCTCCCTGTGTCACAATGTCATGCCAGTATCATGTCAGGAATAACCTTTTTCTAGAGAAACAATTATGGGGACTTAGGGCAGATTTAGAGTTCAGCAGATGGGTCACTCCCTCACAAATGTGACGGATATCCTGTCTGCCATATTACAAGTGCATTATATTTAATGGCCATTGTAATACAGTGGATAGGATATTTTGTGTTTATGACAGAGTAACCCATCTGCCGAACTCTAAATCACACCCTCGGCAGACCACAGAAGAGGCCTCACTACACAAAATTAAATCTAGGCAAACAACTTTGTCAGATTACATTTCTTATAGAGGTCTTAAATGATTCCCATACTAGAGCATTGCTAACTGATCCAGTATAATTACATGAACAAAAAACTAACATTCTTGATAGTGCTGTCCCTAAACTCTGTATTTGTCTAAAAGAGGCAATCTATCTTTCCCCTAGAAAGTCCTCATTTAACCATATTAAATATCTGTGGTTATTAAGCAATGACCAGAAAATTGCATTTTTTATCCATGCTTCCATATACTCGTTCAGCTGATACAGGAAACTATTGATTCTGGGGGGAGTAACATATCTCATATAGACCTATGTAAAACACATCGCTAATGGCTTCCACGTGTCACCAGGCAGCAAACAGTTTAAATGACTATTGAGTGCATCATCTCCAATTCAATCTTGGAAATCAGAGTCAAAATCAAAACTCTCTGACTATACACTTTGCAAAATGCAGTCAGCACCAAAGCTAAATCCCACATCGTGGTGGGATGCTCACCAAGATTGTAGTAGTACCTAGTTGCCATATTTTTAACATTCACATAAGGAAAGATAACCCTTGACTGTCCACTTAGCTATTTCAATATTTTGTAACCCTGATATTCCCGATGGGACAATTATCAGTGTGTTTCTAAGGGGGCTACTGGGGGTTTCAAGTCCCAGCCACCTCAATTAAATACAACACTGCAAATTCTACTGATAAAATCCTTATTAAAGTAAATTAGCTTTCTCTCAATCAATGGTGTGCTAATAATGTTAATTTTTGAATCAGCACTACATTTAATAATTCAAGTTTAAAAATGACATCAGCCATAACAAAAGTCAGAGGCCCCAATTCACAAAGGTAAACTTAATCATGATGTCTAAGTTTTTACCTGAAGTCTAACTTCATACCTGAAGTCTAAGGGCCCAATTCACAAAGTTAAATTTAGACCCAAAGTCTAAGTTTACATTTGTGAATCAAGCCCTAAGACTTCAGGTCTAAACTTAGACTTCAGGTATAGGTTTATCTTTGTGAATCAGGTCCTTACACTACAGGTATAAACTTAAACTTCAGATCTAATCTTAGACTTTTGTTCTAAGTTTTACCTATGTGAATCGGGTCCATAGTTCTTTTCTTCTCCTCTTAAATCTTTCCAGCTTCTTTTCTTCTGTCCAGGATTTTCTGCCTCCTACACTTTAGCACTCACAAAGTCCTCCACAGGTGCCAATCCATATGACAGACCTCATTAGAGAAACATCAGTGTCCACTGTCCTATCAAACTCTTTCTCACTTTGTTTATGAATGACTGTTTTTTTAAGAATGTAGCTGGGTAGACTTAGAAAAGTAGGAACCATCCAATTCTCTTGAAAACTAGTGACAAACTAATAGTATTTATAACCCTTCTCTGCACCTAAGTTTTTGAATTCAAATTATATACTTTTTTTAGTTCATTGGTGGCTAAAAATTATATGTAAATATGAGGATAATTGCACTCAGTTTCCAGTGACAGTATATGCTTATGAAGGAGCAGCTGCACCCTGACACTTCAGCCAACTTTGTTAATGGACTCTTGTAGTTAATGTTATGTTCAATTTAGACATTTAAGAAAATAAGGCAAACACACTAGCCATCTTGCATTCCAGAATCAACGGGCACATCTTGTGTTCCTCGCTAGCCTCCTCAAAATATACAGATGGGAAATTCTGGAATAAATTCCCTTGAGAGGTTTGAATGATGATACTCACAATCTTTATTAAGAGTGCACTCTTTAAACTACTGTTCAGTAGTATCAGAGCCCTACATACATGCAATCGCTAGCTCATTTCTCCAATAGGAATCTATCTCTTCTGACTTCTGTTTGCACACTATCTGACTGCATATTTGCTCTTCTAATTATTTTCTCTCAAATTGCATCCTTTACAAGCATGCATTTCAGCATTAGGTTTGTTTGATTTATTGTTACTAGGGAGGTACACCTCGGTTTCATTACTAAAACAGACACATTTGTCATCCATGAATCACCTTCCTTGCTCGTATTCTATGGACTGAGAGGATGATCATTTTATGCCCCCTTGGACTTGGCTAGCTCTTGAAGGCAGTCTCTAACAGACTAATAGACTATGGGTAACAGAAGCATCTTGGTAGCCTTTCTCAAAACTTATTTTGTCTTTGTCAAGTGACCCTTCCTTCTAAAAAGTTCAATCCTTTAGCTGCAATATCTAGATGACCTTTTATCCAATTATCCTCTCTGTGCTGGGAGCAGTGGTTCTATTTAGAAGCCAATACTGCATCTCCCTGATTTCAACATATCTACTTATTTTTTGAGCATCATATTGGCCTCTAAAAGTTAACTTTTGCCTTTTAATTAACTAATTTCCCCTTAGAGAATGGAGTCTTGTCTGTCTCACTTTCATGGTGTGATGCATCAACATACTACGCAGCATTTGAAATAAGTAGCATTGTTTTGTTTTGCAAATAAAAGTAATGAAATATGACAGTAAATCTTCTCCAGTTACCAAAACAATAATGTATATTTCAACCTGCATTCTATCATTAAAGGTATAATTTAAGATTGTTCTGATGGCATTTCGAAGGGAAAAAAAAGGAATCAGGATCTTCTGTGGGACCGCTCTCCCAGAAGATAGAATTTTGTTGAAACAGTTTATCCACATTCCCTGTGTGTTGAACGTTTGTACCGGGTATTCCACTTTTATACTAAATCCAGAAATCTGAAGTGTGGGGAGGCATCCCTAACACAGTTACGATTCCAGCATCTATGTCGGTATTCAAGAGGAGACTCACAATATAGGGTCAAGGAGGTATCATGACCCACAATTAGTGGTTCAATAGTTAGCCCAGCCCTCCCTTGCTTTTCCTCCTTCTCTTTGTTTCATGGGGGTAATTCAGGCCGCCGCATCCCCCGTTTTGCCGGGTACCTCACTCTCCAGGGCCTCCTCACTCTCAGCAGAGCCAGCAAGCCTAAATGGTACACACACGGCCTCCTCATTATTTAAATGATGCACGCATGGCACGCCACGGCATCTTCCTTATTAATTAAGGTGCACTGCGCACACCCATACCCCGGCCTCTTAATTAATCATTGGTGCTCAGGAACATGCCCGGGCCTCGCCTCCTTGGCCGGCATTGCCTCTGGTGTAATTGTAGCTGTTCCAATACGTCGGGAGACCATGTGTGGGTCGAGATGGCCGGAATCACCGGGTGGCCGGCTGCGGATGCACTGCAGCCACACCCTCCATGACCATTTCACTGGTGCATGTTTAACTCTTCAAGCTCAGCAACTTTCCCTCTTGCGTTATCAAATTTAATTCCATGCAACTCCAGGTGTAGAACATTTCCTCACATGATAATGCACACGCTACTTAGCTCTGGAAGGAGGCAGCAGTACGTCTTGGCTTGGAATTTGGATATATGTGGGGGAGTCAGACTCACTACCCGCCTAATGAAAGCTTACCTTCCATTGTCTGCTATCTTTCGAGTCGTTCTGGTAAGATTACAAGCTCAAGATGTAAATGGAGGTAAGGATAGTCCGCTCTATACACTGTTTTGAAGTCTTTTCTTACCCATGTTGCTATAAAGGACTAGACTAGGACTAGCTGGGTGAACCTCACTCACTTCGTCACCGCCCACGCCACTAATGGCCGTTGTGTGTCTGATGATCAGTCAAGTTACTGAAGGGGCCACAATGCAGATTTGATTTGTGATCTTAGTGTCAGTCCCCCTTTTTATTACTTATAATTTTTTTAACCATCGGACAACATTTTTTAATAACACATCCAACGTTTGGTTGGTTATTGCTTACTAGCCGAAAAATAATCGAGTATAACTCACATCTAACAGTCGGATAGCCTTTTGTCTCAGTCTATACCAGTTGTTAAAAGCCTTTGCCTTCGGCGTGAGTGTATTACATCTGTTCAGGGCTCTTAACAACCAGTGTTGCCCTCGGCTATAAAATGAGGGTGTTGGCTGCATATTTCCCACCATAATGACGATTTTGTGTGAGGCAGCTTATGTCTCTTAATAACGTTGCCTCACCCATACTGGAGATAGTGCTTGAATGATTTGCAGTTTTACGGCTCCCCTGATAGTTCAATTCGCCAGAGTATATCTGTTCATTCTTCCTGAACATGAATCTCAGTTCACCTGTACTTTTGGTGTCTTATCTTGGTAAATTGTAATTTAATTATGTTACATTATGTTGTTTTTCTATACTACTTCTGTCATTGTTTTTATGAGTCTTAAACTTCTTTACATAGAGCCCTCGTTATCCTGAGACATACATTCCTGCCAGCGCCCTCATCTTATAGCATCATAGCCTTCCGCCAAGGGCTATAATCAGGGCTACTATAATTTTGCAGCAGTGTTGAGTAAATTATGCAGCATAATGTGGCCCATTTTGTGATAGTATTACTGAAATTTTTGACTTTTGTAAACTTGTTAACACTGTCTGGGCATTGGTTGTACCTCATTAGTACTAGTAAAACACCCAAATATAGCAATTAGCAACAGAAAGGTGACCAGTCAACCTTTTGCAAAGGGCCTTGCACTGCGTTGCAACATGTATTAGGTTTTAGTAACTGTTGAACTGCACATTTTTGTTTGTTAAAATCTGCAGATTATGTGGCAGATGATGGATTATGTGGCAAATGCAACAAATGTATAAGTATGCAAAAATCACTTCGGCCACACAATCAGATAATTCCAGTGGCCTTGGCAACTGTTTATTAATGTCCCTGAACCCGAACTATATATCCGAGCTGTAGGCAGGGGCCTTTAACGACGGGTATAGCCAGATGCAGAAGGGTTATCAGACTATTGGAACATTCCATTGACTGAGGGGAGAATGTTTTAAGTGAAAAAGGGAGAAACAGAAAGACAAACTATGGAATGTTGAAGCAGAAGGCCTGTACCAGACATTATTGGCCCTAAGAGGCTCTAATGACTTCTGCTGCGCTCTCAACGTTCCAAAGTTTTAATATAGGTTACAGAACTGGTTATGTGATTCTGTCCTATGTGTGGCTACAAGAGGGTATTTATTTTTGTAGAACGTAAAATATAAATCACCCATCACAAACCTCAAGCACTATGAGGTTGAGGGCACTTTAGTCATTTAAAATCACTGTATTTTATATAGATTCCAATCCACTTTCAGACATTTTTCACAGAGTTCTATCATTTGCAGCAACCCAGCATGAATCCAAGGGGTATTTCAATCAAAAACCTAGAAGCGGATCCTAAAGATCTAAATAATTTTTAATCTTCATTTCCTTGGGAAAATACTGGAAAGGCACCTCAAGGCCTCACTAAAGGCTTTTTGGAACTGAAAATCTCTTGTGGGTTCTTCAGTCAAGATTTAAGACAGAATTCAAAAATAGGCAATAATGCACATTGCGTTATAGACAAAGGTCACTCCTGCCGTACAGAAATGAATCTTCAATGAACAGCCTACATAAAAATGGTAACTCTTCTAAAGGGCAAATATTTGACCAAACATGACTAAAACACAACACAGACACTGCAGAATGTAAATGTAGTTGAGCTTATATGGCCATCTATGTGGCCATCTTGCTGCTTGGAAATAATAAACGGCAAAGCACCCATCAAGAACAAAATCCTGACTGAAAACAACATGTAGCCATCCTGACACCACTCATCCTCAAATCAAAGTGCTCGCTCACCAATGCCACCTAAGCTCCATCATGCCTTCTAAATTTCCCTACCCTGAATCTCTCTCTCCCATCCTCAAATGTGACCCCATCTGCAATGGTATGGTAGCCACGCCCCCTCAGCCCCCATTAACTGTCAATCATGAAATCCCCACTGTGCATTGGAAGTGCCTTCCCTCTGCCTACTTTCCTGGCAGCCCTAACCGATCAGACTCAGGATAACTGCAGGGAAAGCGTCCTATACTCATTAAATGGGTAGTGTGCCGGCATGCTCAGAACTTTGGATGCACATAGAGGCAAAAAGCTACTGTCCAGGAAGGGAATGACTAGCTTGGCATGTGATGTGATTCATTTTTTTGTTTAAATCTGGTTTTATTGGTTTCATATTTCATTTTCACAAATGCAACCATTAACTGGTGTAAGAGACAACATTACAAAGTCAAATATGTTGCTTTTTGTTGGACATGCTCCCACTTTTCATGCATCCACTGAACCACTTACAAACCTTTCAAATAGTTTATACATTTAACTGCTTTAGTGGTGAGGAACAAGCAAGGGGTAGTGTATGGAAGATTGGCTGGTGTAGAGCTTGGTGGTGGACAGTGAGGAGAAGCCTCTTGTTGGTAAGTTGCCAAGGGCTGCCCATTAGATTAGTATTAACAGTAACTTGTCATTCCTAGTTAACCCTTTGCATACCTGGAGGCGGGAGGGTAAGGTAATGGGGCAAATTAATAATAACAGAAATAACATAGCCTAACTTTACTGGCACCTGTCCACCCAGTCCGAGGATGTAAATGTGTCATACCTCCTGCCCACTGGAAGCCCTTTGTATCCTTTGCCATGTGGAATGCATGAGGTCCGTACCTGGTTCTGGATGTAACCCAGCATGCATAAGTCATGCGGGGGGGGCTTTAGCGGGTCTCCTCATCTCCCCCGCTTCCAGTACCTCACCTCCCACAGCACCTAACTCTCATGGGAACTCACTCTGGAAGTCATGCATTATATTGTCCCAGTTAGCTGCAACAGGGATTTTGCAGAGGCAGAGAGTTTCCACTCTATGTAGGGTAATACTTTCAACCTTATCCCACACCAGTAGTGAGCCTCTCCTGGCTAGTGAGGGAGGTGGTACAGGAGACTTCCACTACCTTGTGTTTGAGCGTTTAGGCACCAGTAAACCCAAGTCCAGGAAACAGGGTTACCCTCAGTCACTTACCCCTAGGAAAAAGGTGTAATATGCTTTTCTCCCAGCTGTGGGTCATGGTGATATCAGTGCCAGTTGCGTAACAAAGGCACCCGCATCACCCGCGGTATGGGGGTCCACGAGCTCTTATTAATGGGATTATATATAATGGATTTGCCACATCTGAAGCAGTGTTAGCTGGTACAGCCTGTCTCCCAAAGTTTGTATTAGATGTTTGACGTCTTCACATTGAACATGGTAGGAGAAACATATACACTCATGAAATTCATTATACGATCTACAGCTTCTCTAAGATTCTGAGGCAAACTTATTTTTTATGTTTCCTTTTCCTCTATTTTACATTCAATTACTACTCGGATTTACATGTCAATGTCTTATATTATTATGAACCATAGAGACAGATCCCTTTTTTCTGAGGAATGGGTGCAGTGGCTGTTGGAACTGGTACTTTTTGGTTGACTGGGACAGCGCCCTAGGCAGGCAGAACCTACCACTTCCATCAGGGGTGGGTGGTTACTTTCACTATATAACCTGCACTCACTCTTGGTTTGCTTGGCACTGAGCAGTCAGGCTTATCACACAGGCAATATGTAAAGCATTGGCCCAACACTCTCACACAATAAACACACTGACCATCACAAAAGAGTCTTCACATGTGGTGCATAAATAAAACTTGGACTCAACACACAATAATTAACACATCAAGAACATCATGTATTTCTGGCATTAATCACATTTGAAGACATCACTAGCAGTACTAGGAACAACTGTGTTAGCATGACTTCAGTAGTATGCACACTTGGGAAAGGTCCTACTTTACCTCCAGCAAACTTATTGCGGTGCAAAACATTGCCAGAATTGGCCCACACTGGCAATCATAACAATTCAATACCACATATTTATAGGGTGCACCCCAGATCGCAATGATATCAGATATGTGTACACACAGACAGGCGTAGGTCTTCTGCAGTATGGAAGCTTAGCAGTATTCCTTCTCCCTCTGACAAGAAATCTATTTAGAATCCCAAGACAGCTGTGTTATTCAATATCTTCCATCCTGCCTGCCATTTTGAGGGGTTGGTGCCCCCTACAGTAGAGTGTTTGCTGGGGTCAGTGACAGTCGAGGTGCAAGCATTTTATGTTGCTGTATGTTCCATATGTTGGCCGGAATCTATGACATAATATCGACAGACAGAATATAGACATACAAAAATATCGACAAAAAAATATCGACATCAAAAATATCGGAGTTCTATCTACATAAAGGTAAGTACAAAAATATCGAAGAAAAAAAAAACCGTAGTACAAAAATATCGAAGTTAAAAATATCATTTTTTTAAATGTCTTAATAATAATGTAAAAATAGTTTAAAAATACATATAATTTAACAAATTATAAATATAAACATTGAAACATTTAAAAAATAATAACTAATAAATATACATTTAAAATAAATAAAAAAATCTACATATAAATTAATATATATACTTACTCCACATATTGCAACAGTAGGAAAAATGTTGGATAGCGTAGGGGTAAAAGTTACTATTCCCACTCCAGAGGGTGCAACAGTAGGGAAAGTGTTGGATAGCGTAGAGGTAAAAATTACTATTCCCACTCCAGAGAGTGCAACAGTAGGGAAAGCGTTCGATAGCGTCGGGGTAAAAATTACTATTCCCACTCCAAATGGTGCAACAGTAGGGAAAGCGTTGGATAGCGTAGTGGTAAAACTTACTATTCCCACTCCAGAGGGTGCAACAGTAGGGAAAGCGTTGGATAGCGTAGGGCTAAAAATTACTATTCCCACTCCAAAGGGTGCAACAGTAGGGAAAGCGTTGGATAGCGTAGGGGTAAAAATTACTATTCCCACTCAAGAGAGTGCAACAGTAGGGAAAGCGTTGGATAGCGTAGAAGTAAAACATACTATTCCGACTCCAAAGGGTGCAACAGTAGGGAAAGCGTTGGATAGCATGGGGGTAAAAATTACTTCCCACACTACTCCTCCTTTAACACACAACACACTACACATACAAAAAAACACAATTAATATAAATATCAATTAATCAATTAATAACAATTAATATTATTACATTGATGTAATTATAAATTAACTAATTAACATATATTAATTACCAATTATTTACCAATTAATTAATTAACAAGATATTTAAAAGAATAAACAATATTTATTATTACATTATTTATAATTAATATTATGAAATTATTAAAAAAACTAATTACCAATTAATTAATTAACAATTAATTTACAATAAATACCAATAAATAAATAAAATCTCTTTAATTATTTTAATTTAATTATGTCACACCCTATTCCCCTATAAACACACAACCCTCTACACATAAATAAATCACATAAAAAATGTAATTGTCATTTAATCACTTAATAATAATTAATTACCAATTAATTATTAATTAACAATAACAAAAAATAATAAATATTACTACATTACCTCTAATTAGTTTAATTAACTAATTAATAATAATTAATTACCAATTAATTATTAATTAATAGTTATTTATTAATCACACATATATTTTTTTAAATAATGAATTCATTATAATTAAATTACTTCCCACCCTATTCCCCTATAAACCCACAACCCGCTCTGATACTAAAACGCAAAATTTAAACAAAATTACTAATTTCTAAACATACATTAAAAAACATGTTTAACAAACATAAAAACAACATAATAAAATACAAAACACTAAACAAAATTTCGATATTAGTAACATACATACCTTAATATTGATATTCTGTCTATCGATATTATTGCACATCGATATTCTATACCATCGAAATTAAAACATCGATATTATTGTATATCGATATTTTAATTTCGATATTTTATCTCTCTACCGTTGGCCGATGTCCTTATGTCGATCAGCATGTTCACCATCGTAGTCATAATCTTGACTTCACACAGAGGTTATAGTCATCCTGCCCCACTACTTGGTTGTGTGAAGGAAACTGAAAGGGCGAGATTTTGATCGATACCTTATATCTATTGATCCAAACCTCGATCTGGTCGACTGAACCTTTGTTGCCTGTCTGTGAGGAAAGAAAGTGCACCTATTTCCAAGTTAGTTTACCCAATAAAGGACTCTGCTCCCAAAGATCACAGACAACTTCTAGCTTTCAAAAGTTTATTGCAAAGATATGATAAGCTGCAAATACAAGCATCTCAGAATGAGATTAACGAGATACACAGGTCCAATTACATACATGTGCTCTCGGAAAGCCCTCAGACGAGCAACAGAAATCACTAACACAAGTTCTAAGAATAATAAAGCTATCAGCATAGACGCATATCTCTCCTTCATTTAGGTTGGAGGAAAACGCAAAGGTTAGGCTGTCCCTACCCTGCTCTAGATGGTATCCCTACTTAACCAAATCCCAACCTAACAAAGGTGTCAGCAGTGAATGACCCCCAAGGGAAGTCACCCACTCTAAGTCTCTTGGTGAAAACCTATAGTTCTCCAGTCATGACCCCTCTCTGCCTACCCATCCGCTCTCTAAAGGGTCCTCAGGTATCTGCTCTAACTCCACCCAGGGGTGCTGTCCCTAATACAAAACAGTCAACAACATTTGAGACGCCCCTTGCGAGACGCCCCTCACGTGGTGTAGCTTCTGGCTTTTTCCATGATGCTTTGTATTGGGCCTCGTACGTTAGAGTTGACCTTGCTTCACAGTTTCTTCTCCGGCCCGCTGATACCCCTCAAACATTCCGGAACCCTCCTCCATGTCTAGGCCGCCCACTGAACAGACCTCTATTCATTCATTTATAATTGGATCCCCCCTTATCCTTTGCAGACAGATATCTGCAGCCAAGAACCCAACTCTCATAGACTTCTAAAAAGAAAAAAGCTTGCAACATTTCTCAGCCCAGACATGTACGTATAAATCAATGCTAAAACATTTCAGGCCTACAATATTTCTCATTATGACTATAGCATTCAACTTCTTCATTAATTAGCATGTTAATATCCTTATTCTATTATTCAGTAAACATTTCTATAAATCATGGCCCATTTAATGCGATGACCAAAACATTAATACAATCTATGTCGTGAAAAGAAACATCTTCCCTTTTAGCTCTGGCCCTAAGGCCTACCACATTCTGCGTTTAACCACATACCATCTTATGTTTTAACAGCTACACGACATGGATTCAAAATCAATCACATCTACTAAAATCATATAATGTCACACATTTCTGTATTAGTTCCACTTCTACTTAAATCTCTATATTAGCTATACATTTAGAATATAATTGCAGATACTATTAGCACTCATGGCATTTCTCCTCATGATTTGTGCTTACTACTGATAAGTGTGATGTACTCATACCTTTAAGTCAGTTTGCGCTCTCTCAGTTCCCCCCTTTGATGACCTCTCGGGGTCATCACTAACATTTAAACTGCAGTTATTGCTGGCATTCTCTGCGCTTCCAGAGCCCTCAGGCTCCTGTACTGATTATCTTGTATGGCAGCCAATCTCTGCAGCTGTTCTCTTTGGGCCCTTTCTGACCTTCTTGCTCTGTACCATTTGAATACTCTCACCAATCCCCACAATATTATCCCACAGATCAATATTATGATGATAGGTTTTAGAATGTACCAAACAAAGCTTTTGCCTAAGGTGGAAAACCACCCTCCAACTGTACTCATTCCGTGGCCCACCTTTTCCCAGACATTTTCTCTACTCAAGTCTTCGATCTCCTTGTGAATATTAGTTATGTTCTTAATAACTTTCTCAAGGGGCTTCGAATTGTCTGGAATGTAAGTGCAGCATTCCTGGACCTTCAAAGCCTTACAGACTCCGCCCTCCTTTGCTAGTAGGACATCTAATGCAAGACGGTTTTGAAGAACCATAGCCCTTATCGATTGCATCTCTCCTTCTACCAGCATTAAGGACTGAGCAGTGCTGGCAGACAACCTGTCGACAACTGTTGCCAGTCGTCTAATTTTAACATCATTAAGGATTACTCCCAAAAGAGGGAACATAGCTCCAAAGACATCTCCAACCATTTCTGCATCGCCTACATCTCTCCTTCCCCTCGAAGATGTCTTGCCCTCAATGATCACTAAGTCTTGTGCATGATATATTTTGGGGAAGACAATTGCTAAGTAACATGATCCATACCAGTTGTCAGGTAGTCTCACGTAAGCATTTCTTCCACATACAAAATACACATTTGGAATCACTTGCATTCCCTTCAGGAAATCCTTAGTGTAGTACTCTAAATTAAAAGCATGCTCACAGTCAACTTCACCCACGTATACATTTTCATAATACGTTTTGGCTCGGTGAAGACATAGCTTTCCTCTCTGCGTCTTATCTAAAGCTATTGGACCACTACTACCCTTTCTCTTGTGTGCCTTCTCTTCCTCGGTCCAATCTGTTTTCCATTGTCCTGATTTTTTCAAAATCTTTTGTCTCCTGTAACGATCATCCACCTGCCCTATGAACTTCTTCTCGACTTCTGACACCTTGCATGTCAGGTTATTTCTACGGGCATGTGAAGTATCTAAGGTAATCCAAGGAATGAAGAACTTGGCCAATCTGTCTTCACTCTTCCAGTAGTCCCATTTGTTCATCTGCTTATAATTTGGGACTTCTGGCAACACTGAATCATAATTGGAGAAATAGTATTCAAAACTATCTCTCTCATAAAATATACTAAGCAATAAGCTACATGTAATGCCATATGTCAGAGGGAGGTGATGGTATCTAATACCCTCATCTACAGATGCCGGCAATTGCATGCAGACATAACAATCCTTAACCTCCATGGCATCCACGTATTCATATAAAAGTTTAGCATAAGCATTTGACCTAAAGTCTCCTTGGGACTCGTCTACGTGTAACCTGCGGGCTTCTGCAGCTAATAACGCTTTCTCTTGAGTGTTTTCCCTTTTCTCACCAGCAACAGTAGGTGTAAGCGTCACTACAGAATTCACATCAGTTACCTTTACCTCTTCTTCATGTCCCTTTACATAAGAAATTGTTACCACTAAAGCTATTAATATTATCACTCCTACTATTAGTGTACCTATTATACATTTAGCTCTTCGGTTCTGGGTGCCGGCCTCCATTTCGTCAGACAATATGGCTCTCTCTTATCTTAGAAAAAAGTTCTTTTCCTCTCGTTCCTTTACAGTCTCTTTTAATCCTTTTGTCTTTCGAATCCACACAACTGGAGGCTGACAACCTTCTTCGCAAAAGTCCTTTAACAGTTCAACAAAGACAACCCTAGCCCTTCTCCATCAACTCAAGGGAAGTTCCCTAAAATTCTCTGCTTCCTGGGCGCTAGGTAATCTTCTTTTTCTGCTTGCTTTATTTACAAAGTTCTTTAACAGTCTACTATCAGGTTTGTGGTTGCAGCTTCAATAGCATAGTTCAATATTTCCAAACGAAGATTGTGCTCTTCATGTGCTGTTATCGTTGTACCAAAGTCGGGGAATTGTAATTCTGAAAGGAACATGTGTTTTAACTTGCTGAGGCGGGGAGGTCTGGGGAGCATGAATGTTAGTGACCCTTCTTGTTCGACACCGGGTACCAACAGTCGTATTTCCACGGTGATAATGGGCTCAGAACTGGACACCACCACCGCTCGGATCCTCCCTGTCTCCGGTTTCACAGACATTTGTCGCCAGATATGTCCACTCAGGTGTGGAGTATCTTCTGTTAGGCACACGCACTCTTCTTGACCTTCTTCGGTCCGGTGCTTCAGCGCCCTGAGCACCTTCTTCTGGGTCTGAGTCTTCTGATATCGGAGGAAGGGTTAACTCTGGAGTTGACCTCAGGCTAGAGCTCCTTCTTTGCGGCCAATTAGCTTCTCCACGTGCCCTTCTACTCCTTCTCCTTCTGGTCTGTTCTCGCTCTCTCTCAGACCTGTCAGGGTCAGACTCGTACTCCCAGCTGCTTTCTCCTTCTGTAGCGTCTTCTGTTTCGCTGTTGTACTGACCGTCCTCAGCTTGGTCAGACTCGTTCCCTGCTTCCGCTGGCACCTCTACAGCTTGGCTAGCCCCCTCTATGGCTTCTCGGTCCCCTGCTGGACGTCTATCCGAGAGAGGAGCTGTTTCTTCCCGAGGTGCTGGAACCCTTCGCGTATGTGACGCGTGGATCCAATTGGGCAGGCCTCCCACCTTCACAGCTGTGTTCGTGATCAGGATGACCTGGAAGGGCCCACGCCAACGAATATCCAAGCAGCTTCTTCTCACATGTTTTTTCACCAGGACCCAGTCCCCAGGATACAGGTCATGGCAAGGGCCCTGGCACGCTGGAACCTCGGCAGCCTGCACCTGAAGGGACACAGAACGCATGGCGTCAGACAGCCCCTTACAATAGTCCAGGATCATATCATCTGTGATATTTAACAGTGCAGTAGCTGGGACAGATGGCAGCCTCATTGCTCTCCCCATTAACACCTCATGTGGTGACAACCCTGTCCTTCTGTCTGGGGTACTACGAAGGCTCATGAGAACCAATGGCAGGGCATCAGGCCAACTCAGGGTCGTTGAGGAACAAACTTTTGCTATTCTGGCCTTGATAGTGCCATTGATCTGCTCCACAATTCCTGAGGCTTCTGGTCGGTAACTGCAATGCAACTTTTGGTCGATATTTAACGCTACACAGACCATCTTCACAAGCTCGCTGTTAAAATGTGTTCCCCTATCTGATTCCAAAAAGGCCGGCACCCCGAAGCGAGGAATGATTTCCCTGAGCAGTAACTTGGCCACTGTGAGGGTGTCGCACCTACGTGTAGGGTATGCCTCAACCCATCTGGAGAACACACAAACAATCACCAGGACATAGCGGAGGCGGTTGCACCTTGGCATTTCAATGAAATCTATCTGCATTCGATTGAATGGACCTCCAGACCTTCCTATGTGACTTAGTGCAACTGGTGTTCTTTTCCCTACGTTCAGCTGCTGGCAGGTCACACAACGCTGGCACACTGCTTCTGCGGCTATTCTAAACTTAGGATTGTACCAAGTTTGTCTAAACACTCTCAGCATAGCATCTCTCCCTAAGTGTACGGGACCATGTATGAGTCTAGCCATTGGACTCACCATCTCATTGGGCAACACTGCTCTGCCGTCTGCTGAGACCCAAAAATGGGTCTCACCCATTACACATCCTGCCTTCTCCCATGTTTCTTTTTCAGAATCAGGAGCATTTTCTTGCATGGTTGACAGTTCATCCCAAGTATCAACAGTTTCCAGTATCATGGCTAATTCAGTTCTTACATTTATTCCACCCACTTCCACCTCTGTGAAAGAGTAACCTTGTTCCGCGCAATACCGCGCAACTTCATCAGCATATCTATTGCCTTTCGAAACAAAGTCCTCATTTCTGGTATGTGCGGTGCACTTTACAACTGCGATACTTGCTGGGCATTGCAACGCCTCTAACAACAAGCGCACAAACTCTCCATTGCGAATGGGAGAGCCTGAAGAGGTCATGAAACCTCTTTGAGACCATAACTGCCCGTAATCATGAACTACCCCATACCCATATTGGCTGTCGGTGTATATGGTGACTCGAATTTGATTGCTTGCCAAGCAAGCACGTGTCAGGGCAATAATCTCGGCTACCTGAGCGGAGTGTACTCCTTCCAGGCACCCAGCTTCCACAACTCCAGTAATTGTACAAACAGCATAAGCTGCTCTCAACTGCCCAACTTCGTCTCTTACACATGAGCCATCGACAAAGAAAATTTCATCTGGGTCAGTCAGTGGCTCATCTACGATGTCGGGTCTGGGTTTGGTGCATAGTTCAGTCACATCAAGACAGTCATGGTCTGTATATTCATCATCATCCTCGATATCATTAGGAAGTGGCATCAAAGTAGCAGGGTTCAAAACAGAGCATCTCTTGAGGGTCACATTCTCTGCAGCAAGAATAACTTGCTCATAGCGCGTGAGCCTGCTGTTGGTCAGATGCTGTGTTTTGGTCCTGGTCATCAACAGTTCAACAGAATGTGGCACGCACACCTCTAACGGGTGCCCCATGACGATATTTTCACATCTCTCAATGCTGACACCCGTTGCAGCAACGGATTTGAGACATCCGGGCAACGCTGCGGCTACTGGGTCTAAAGTAGCCGAGAAATAAGCAACTGGTCTACGGGCATTCCCATGGATTTGGACCAACACAGACAACGCGCAACCTTCTCTCTCACAACAGTAAAGAAAAAATTGTTTATTGTAATCAGGCATTCCCAATGCCGGAGCACGACACAGGTCCTCTCGCAGCTGTAGGAACGCCATCAAACAGTCTTTGTCCCATGGTACCGGATCACTCACCTCCTTGTGCGTCAGTTTTTGCAAGGGCTTTGCTTTCAGTGAAAAGTTCACGATCCACTGTCGGCAATAACCCACCATCCCTAGGAACATCCTGACCTCTCTCTGTGTCTTAGGCGCATTCATTTTCATGATCGCCTCTATCCTGTCTGGTGACACTTTTCGTTTGCCTTTCTCTATTCTGTGTCCCAAATACTGCACTTCTGTCAGGCAGTACTGCAATTTTCCCGGGGACACCTTGTGCCCATTGGCAGCTAGGTGATTTAACAAAGCAATGGAGTCTTCCCTGCAAGCTTCTTCTGTTTCTGACGCCACAAGGAGGTCGTCTATGTACTGGACCAGAACTGACTTCTGGGGCAGCACTAGACTTTCAAGATTTTTCTTTAAAAGCTGGTTAAAGATCGATGGGCTCTCTGTATACCCCTGAGGGATACGACACCATGTTAGGACGCGATTTTCCAGCTTAAATGCGAAAAGAAAATGGCTTTCTTCGTCCAAAGGGATCGAAAAGAAGGCCTGACAAAGATCGATCACAGTGAACCACTCAGCTTGGAATGGAATCTGAAACAGTATCACGGATGGATTCGGTACCACTGGACAACACGAAACGACTATGTTATTAATCTTTCGAAGGTCCTGCACTATCCGAAATTTCCCATTTGGTTTCTGCAGACCCATAATCGGGGAGTTGCATGGACTACCCACGATTTCTTTCAGTATTCCCTGTTTAATCATGGACTCGATCACGGGTTTTATGCCTGCAATCGTTTCTGGAGTCAATTTATATTGGGGTGTTCTTGGGAACTCAGCATGCGGTTTCACTACAATTTTCACTGGGTCCACCCCTTTGACCAATCCAATCTCTTCCCCAGTGAAATCCCATACTTCTGGTGCCACTGTCTCTCTCAAGTCCCAGGGGAGCTCATCTACTGTTAAAGTAGGGTACAGCTCCACGCATATTCTTGAGTTTGCAACTTTGAAATCTGCATCATCATCATTGGTCAACACCTCCACTCCCTGAGGTGTACAGTATATAGTACAATTCAATTTACATAACAGGTCTCTGCCTAGCAGACACACAGGACTTGAATCGCAAACCACAAACTGGTGCTCATCGCTGTACTTCCCTATTTTCACCTGTACCGGTTCTGTCAATTGGCTGGTTATTCTCCTGTTTGCGACCCCTACCACCTGTATGGTCTCTCCAGACATGGGCAGGTCTGGAACTGCAGCTGATCTGATCGTGGATCTAGTGGCTCCTGTGTCCACCAGAAATGTCGTAGGGCACCCTGCTACTTCTGCTTCCACATAGGGTCCCCTTTGGTCTACCTCCAAAGCTGCCCCGAGGGTGCAGTCTTCTCTTTCCACTCTCTGTCCGGTTAATGGGTCCACATAATAGCACTCTTCCCCTTCCACAAACAGGGGCATTTGTCTATAGGTCTTACCCATACTCCCTACTCGAGGAGGTTGCGGGAACTGGGCTCGGGGAGGAGCCCCCCCCCCTTTGAGCACCTTTCCTTGGTATGGCGTTACCCCTCTTGTAGGCGCGCTCTGGACCTCTTCCTCCTCCATCTCTTGTTCTCCTATCTCTACATTGTAGGGGCACTCGCGTTTCCAATGCCCCACCTCGTTACACTGGTGGCACCTTGTCGTTTTCTTCAAGGCAGCTATATCTATTCTGGGTCTAAAGGTGGAACTCTCCTCATTGCCCTTGTTCTGGCTGTACTGCTTCTTTCCTCCTGTACCTGTCCCTTGCTGCTGTTGCTGTTGTCCCCCCTTTCCTGCTGCCTGCATCTGTACCACCATCAACTTTTCTTTTAGTTTCTTAGCCTTAGAGTCTATCTCATCACAGCAGTACCTAGCATATCTCAGTATTTCGTCTAGGGGTTTAGTTTGCCAACAAATCGAGTGTTGCTGAATCATTAAACTAATATCCGGTCTCAGTCCCAGGACGAACTTGGACACAAATTGCCCTATGTCTTTTGGATCCATTACATCCAAGCCGCTATACTGTTTAAACGCCTTCAGCAATCTCTCGTAATACTCGTGGACTGTCTCTTTGGGTTCCTGTCTTGTTCGGTCTATTCTGACCCAATCTATGTCTTGCATTGGCACTTTCTCTTTCAGCCAAGTCATCACTCTCTCGAATTTTGCCATCACAATCTCGGACGGCCCATTAGTCTTAGCATCTCTCTCTGGCTCCGTTATGGGCCACTCAGCGCTAACCTTGCATGCTGTCCACAGATCTCCTGGTACTACAATGTCAAACAGCGTGTTCAGGTCTATCCATAGGACCTTGGAGATTTTTACAAATCTCTCCACTTGCTTGTACCACTCCACTGGGTTTTCACGTAATTTGGGGAAAGAGGTGGTAAAAGCAGCTAAATCTCCCCTACTCCAAGGGACATGTACATAGTTCCCATTTGCCACTTCCCGCAAAGGGTAAGCTTCTATTCCCTGCTGTCCTGGTGTCATACCAATCATGCTTCTCCTGCCGGTCCCTTTCTTGGACCACCTCTCTTCCCACTTATCCAGTGCCCTCCATGTCCTTATTCCAGCAATCAGTTCCCTTATGTGTGTTTTCAGCCCAATCGTTCTCCTCTCATCTAGGTCTCGATCTGTATAATGTAGCCTGTGGTTACCCTGTAATGCTTTGGTTCTTGACAAGTCCACCATATATTTGCCTGCTAGTTCGACTAACTTCTCATGGACTGCTCTCGCTTTTCGAGTAATGTCCTTTGCCATATACAGTATTTCATCCTGTTCATACATTTCCATTCTTTCTAAAGGCAGGGTACCATCTACCATGTCATCCAGGTCTGACCTTAAACTGGAGACATCGAGTCTCTTGGCTTTTATCTCAGCTCGCAATATGTCTTTCGAAGGGGGCTCACTGGTCTCCCTACCATCCCAACTTCGAGCTCTACGTTTGGGCTCGGGAGAGTTAATGGGTGGTCTCCCTCGCTCCCATCTCTCCAGGTCCCATGCTCGGCCATCCGATCTAGGAAGATGATGGAACACGGGCCTGTTACCCCCACTCTTGCTCTGCCCACTCTCTTCTTCACTATTCTCGACCTCTCCCCCTGCTCTATTATACGGGGGTGGCCTGTCTGTCAATAATCTGTTTATCAGGCTATCCTCTGTTTCGCTCTCCTCATCTTCTTCTAAGGGGGTTTTATTTACTGGCGCCTCTAACACTGGGTACAGTTTATTTACTTCCAGGTTATGCACTCTCCATCTTTTAGCATCCGCATCCCACCTGGCATCCTGTACTGCCCTTACCGATCGTTTCACCCTTTCCTGTCGTCTGTTCATATTCTTCTCATGCGCTGCCCTAATCCATGCTTCAAGAGCTTCAAACTGGGTCGGTCTAGGCAAGGGTCTCGTTGAGGTCATGACTGATTTTAATCGATGTAACACCTCTAATCTGAACGTCCCGTACTTCGGGAACGTCAGTTCCTCATTTCCTTCAGTAATCTTACTCCACTCTGATATCCAAAGGATCGTATGCAGCCCAACATTCACTGCCATATAACGAGCTGGCGTACCCTCCGGCGGGGCTTCTTCCCCTTCATACGATCCCCGCTTCTCTCTTTTAAACACCGCTTTCAGCCATTTAAAACACTTCATAATTATGCGCAAAATATCCAGCCTCGCTACTCTGTTTACTTCCTGATGACAATCCACCAATCCTGTCGCGGCTTTTCTAGCTTGGCCTATCGCAGCGCGGTCTTTCTCCGGTCGGCCAATCACGTCGCGACCCTGTCTGACGTCTTCGCTAGCTGGCCTATCACAGCGCGGTCTTTCTCCGGTCGGCCAATCACTGCGCGACACCACCTGACGTCACTTTTCTCCGCTTCGCAGCAGCACCCCTCCTTTCTCAACTCGTCTCCCGGTTATGCATGCGTCCCATTCATACACCGAAAAATGACTACTTCCAAGCGGTCACTTCTCTCGACTGTACGTCCACAGTCTATCTGTAATTGTCAACACAACTGACGAGATGTCTATCGTCTCTCTGATAGGTTGCTTACACACACAGTAACTTCCGACCAGCGTCCGTTACTCACGCACTCACTCTTACGTTCCCCCTATCTCGGTCTCTCGGGTGATCAATGGTACCTCATGACCCCCTTCACACTAGTTGACAATTACTCTGGGTGTCCGATACACCCGAACCACTTAAGCTCTCCTTGAACTTAAGATTTCCACCGGTTGCGCGCGCTCACAACCTGTTCCACAGTCACTCTACAGACATTCAACTCCGCCAGACATTACAACATAGATACAATACAAAACACCGCAATCTAACACGCATAACCCTTTATACTCACTCTCGACCGATACTGCTGCTTTTCCTGTCTCACGTCATCCGGATCTTCTCCAGCGGCCTGTTCTTCCGATCATCGATCTCTAGGGGCCTTGGGGTAAGCTAACCTGGCCTAGGTCACCGTCCTCAAGAAGGCAACCATCCTCTATAGCTACCAACTGAAAGGGCGAGATTTTGATCGATACCTTATATCTATTGATCCAAACCTCGATCTGGTCGACTGAACCTTTGTTGCCTGTCTGTGAGGAAAGAAAGTGCACCTATTTCCAAGTTAGTTTACCCAATAAAGGACTCTGCTCCCAAAGATCACAGACAACTTCTAGCTTTCAAAAGTTTATTGCAAAGATATGATAAGCTGCAAATACAAGCATCTCAGAATGAGATTAACGAGATACACAGGTCCAATTACATACATGTGCTCTCGGAAAGCCCTCAGACGAGCAACAGAAATCACTAACACAAGTTCTAAGAATAATAAAGCTATCAGCATAGACGCATATCTCTCCTTCATTTAGGTTGGAGGAAAACGCAAAGGTTAGGCTGTCCCTACCCTGCTCTAGATGGTATCCCTACTTAACCAAATCCCAACCTAACAAAGGTGTCAGCAGTGAATGACCCCCAAGGGAAGTCACCCACTCTAAGTCTCTTGGTGAAAACCTATAGTTCTCCAGTCATGACCCCTCTCTGCCTACCCATCCGCTCTCTAAAGGGTCCTCAGGTATCTGCTCTAACTCCACCCAGGGGTGCTGTCCCTAATACAAAACAGTCAACAACATTTGAGACGCCCCTTGCGAGACGCCCCTCACGTGGTGTAGCTTCTGGCTTTTTCCATGATGCTTTGTATTGGGCCTCGTACGTTAGAGTTGACCTTGCTTCACAGTTTCTTCTCCGGCCCGCTGATACCCCTCAAACATTCCGGAACCCTCCTCCATGTCTAGGCCGCCCACTGAACAGACCTCTATTCATTCATTTATAATTGGATCCCCCCTTATCCTTTGCAGACAGATATCTGCAGCCAAGAACCCAACTCTCATAGACTTCTAAAAAGAAAAAAGCTTGCAACATTTCTCAGCCCAGACATGTACGTATAAATCAATGCTAAAACATTTCAGGCCTACAATATTTCTCATTATGACTATAGCATTCAACTTCTTCATTAATTAGCATGTTAATATCCTTATTCTATTATTCAGTAAACATTTCTATAAATCATGGCCCATTTAATGCGATGACCAAAACATTAATACAATCTATGTCGTGAAAAGAAACATCTTCCCTTTTAGCTCTGGCCCTAAGGCCTACCACATTCTGCGTTTAACCACATACCATCTTATGTTTTAACAGCTACACGACATGGATTCAAAATCAATCACATCTACTAAAATCATATAATGTCACACATTTCTGTATTAGTTCCACTTCTACTTAAATCTCTATATTAGCTATACATTTAGAATATAATTGCAGATACTATTAGCACTCATGGCATTTCTCCTCATGATTTGTGCTTACTACTGATAAGTGTGATGTACTCATACCTTTAAGTCAGTTTGCGCTCTCTCAAAACCAAAATAACATCCACTTCTGAGTTCTTGTATGGGTTATGCTGCTTATGTGCTCTGTTTCATGGGGATTATGGCTACTGGTCCTCTTTAATAGCAAAATTGTGCAACTTTGAGTTGGCACAGGAGCACCCAAGGGTTCTTCTTTCTCGCTTAGGCTTCCTCACTTTGAGCAGGTCTGCCCTCCAAGCAACAATTGCCACATGTTGGTGACATGTCGTTTAGTGCCTCTGTCATTTGTCTGGGTGGAAGTTTGCTTCTGATTGTGTTAATTGTTTCTCCCTTCACCGTCAGTGCACTCACATTGCTCGGGTTTGTTGAGGTTTTGGCAAGGGCCACTTCTCATCATTCCTACTATTAAAGAACTCAGGCGAACTAGCAAGTGTGAGGATGTCTTCGAGTTTTATCCCTGGCTGATGCAGAATCAGCCTCTGTAGTACAGATGTCTCGCACTCCTGTATTATTTGAGCACTGACTTCTTTGCAGTGGTCATCATCTGCAAATGTGCTAGCCATTTACTTCGGGCAGCCATATAATATATCGGCTCACCGTCCTTTTGTCAGGCCTGCCAAAATTAAATTCGCCCAAAGGATTGTTTATATGGTCAAAATGTGACCTGAGGATAGAAGCATGGTCAGCCCCTGTGCCTTGAAGGTTCTCCAATAGCCTGTAACCTCCTCCTCTGTTTTGTGCAATATTAGTGAACATGTCACTGTATCGTCCATTTCCCTTGTGGCTTGGAAACAATTAAGACCGCCCACCCAAGTCTTCCATAGGGGATCTGTGGTGGCTGGATCCACCAGCTCCCTGAATGGGGGTAATGTGACCAAGGATGCATGTACTTAGGCACCAACCTGCCCGGGGGGCGGGGACCAGTGAGGGGCGCAGACACTGCTGGCTGTATGTCCATAATGTGTACTAAATATTACTTTGTATCTGGTAAAAATAGCCACGTGCCGTTTACTCACAGTTCAATTGCTGGTTACAATTTTTTTGGGGTTCCTTTATCTCAATTCTCTTTTCATGTCTCCTGGTACCGTGCAGGGGCCTCTCATTGGTCAGAGGGAGATGAAGGGGTGTCTCGATGTAGATTACAGTTAGGTTTCTTCAAACTTGCATGGTCATTCATAGTCTTCCGAGACCGTAGAAGGTACTTCGTCTGTAACAACCATGTGGGGCTCTCTTCCTGCCTGACAGGTGGGCCTGTGCTGTCGAAATGGCCTCGAGCCACCATGGCTCACTGCTCCCATGGGCCTTGTGAATGGGGAGAGTCTGCACAGCAAGAAGAACAGTTTTTCAAAGTGTGTCCCAGGGCCCGGCGGGCCTAGTGCATCAGGAGGGCCGTCAGCCGTCAGCTGAGCACGGCTTGCGTTCCTCTCCTTGGAGGGACCAGTGGAGTCTGCACACCCTGAAGAGCAGGAACACCTCCATGGAGGCAGGGAAGTCCCAGTGACAGGCTGGATGGTCATCGACGATTGTAAAGAGTCACAGTAGCCCAACCAGTATTTTGGCAACTCAAACGGAGGGACCAAAATGAGGTACTGGACACCTAGTATGTGGTCTGAGAGAAGAACCACAAGCGATTATATTCTGCTTATTTATCCCCCCGGCTGTGCCCAGCCATAGGGGTTTGTGCATTCATGAGGGTCGTGTACATAGGGGCCCAGTGGCTATTTATTAGCTTGCTGAATGGAATGAGGTTACTGCTGTGTGTATTATTCTAGTTCCAGTTTGGCTTCCTTTCAAATTCTAATTTTGATAAAGGCTTCATTCCTTGGCATACAAATATATTTCTGCTACAGCTTTCCATCTTAGTTTATACTGCATTCTATTTAACATTTTTCAGCCTTTGAACAGTGTAATTTGTGTGTGTACTGCCACAACTTCATAGAACCCAGGTCACGTTTATCAGATGCTTGATAGGAACGTCGTCCATTTTGTAAATTAGAATTCTGTTAAAGTATTGAGTCACTACATACACACACGAAGGTCACCTTCTATGCAAGACACATGAACAAGATCTATATGTGTCCACAACACTTTCAGGAACATACTGAAGGTTAAAGTGACTTCAAGTTCGATTTTATCATTCAGGATTGTCTCTATCCTTGGACAGAAGCCCAGCTACTGTAAAGATTTACAAGCTGTATTGCACCGCTAATGTAAATCTTCATGAAGGTTAAGTGAGCCTCTGTTGAAGGCTACACTTTCAAATTCAGACTTCCAATACATCGTGCTTTGGTAGACAATCACTTGTACCATAACTTCCTAGAAACAATAATATTAGACTAAGAAACAAGAACTGGTGAAGAACAAAACGAATGAGGCTCTCACAATATGGAAACTGCAGCAAGTGCACTTAAACATTTATAATATAAAAATCATCCACAGTAATATAGGTTGGTTAGTAATTTCAACTCTGTGCTGGGGCAATTACAGAAAAACTGTAATGCACTGAAAATGCTATTTTAAGAAATGTCCAATCAATAACTGTTTAATGGGAGTGCAGGGAATGTATGTCTATGTCATGGCACTGTATCTGAAAGATTAACGTCTGTAATCCATAAATAATCTTAGGGCGAACGGGTTGCTCAATCGCACTCCGGTCCACCATAATAAAATTGCCATAGAATATAATGCATTTGTATAAGGTAGACCAAACATCCGCCATGCTCGTGAACAATTAATCCATCCGCCAAGCTCTAAATCAGGCCATAAATTACATTGTGTGGTAAGTGTGCAACCATTGTGTACAATATCAATTTTCCATCAGTTAGTTAACAAAGTCAATAGCAAAGGGCAAAATATAATACACAGACCGTAGTGATTTACACGTTCTCTCTTATGCACGGATCAAAGCTCAAAAACAGAACAGTCCTAATATCTAAAACTCAGGGCCATATTATCAAGAAAGGGCAATACATTATCGCCGCTTTTATCAGCAGGAAACTGCTGCTAAAGTGGCGATAATGGGCTTGATAATATGCCCATGTGAATTCCCATAGAAGCCCAGGTTCTAGTGTTAACCTGGGCTTCTATGGGAATTTACATGGGCATATTATCAAGCCCATTATAGCCGCTTTAGCGGCAGTTTCCTGCCGATAAAAGAGGCGATTATGTATCGCCCTTTCTTGATAATAGGGCCCTCAGTTATTTTTGGGATGAGGAAATATGTTAGAAGAGGCTCTTGATATAACACACTTCACATTTATAGCAGAGGCGCAGAAACAGTGAACATGTCTACTGGGCAGGAAAGGACATTTGATGGTAAAAAGTGTTGAGTGCCCTACTTTCATATCTTCAGAGAGATTTTCACATGTCGGTACAGGGAATAGCTGGGCTGGAAATGACGAGGCAGCAAGTGGTGACTGTGTCTGCTATGCAAGAGGGCTTCTGGTGCCCCTTCCCAGGGATGACCTACATCCGGCAACTTGCAACTACACAAGAGGAAGATTTACGCTAATCCCGGTAGGTTTATGCCCACTCCCTGTCGGGTATGTACCATGGCTTGGTCTAGCTGAAAACGTGGAAGATCTCTTTTGCTCTCTGATACTCTAATACAAATGAAAGACCCTAATGAATAATAATATGTTACTGGTAATGATCAATTTGTTTGTGTGGTAATCCCCCAGAGTTTTGCCTTTGTTAACTGAATCCGTGTTTGTTAGCCGTAGGACTCTACACGCGTTACTCCTGCTAACCAGTGATAAACTGTAAAATACAGAATTTCCCTTATGTCTATATGACTATAGAGACAATTGCGTAATGAAACATGTCTATTACGTCTGTTGTGGTAAACATAATAGAATATATGTATATTATGAAATACAGATGATACTATTTCTGTTGTATCAACAGCATTAACTACATTATGCGAATACTAGTGTTTTGTTAGAAATAGTACTTTTATTTCTTTAAGCCATTGTGTGCTGCCATCGGCCGTTGGCCGTCGCAAGCACTACCTTCGTAGTGCAGCGCACGTCCAATGGGCGACGCGGCCCCGCCCGCGCAAGGAAACGCCCGCACCACGGCGGAATTACCGCCACAGTTAACGGGTTAATGCTGGCTGCAAAAGCAGCAGTGGCTGAGAGTAATTTGTGAAAGGCAGAAGAATAAGGAGGAGGAGTATGGTGAGACAATACCAGGTCCTGTAGGCACCTTTCTCACTCCACAGTAAACTATACTGCTTTTTCGGTGCAGATGGCCTCCTGAACATATTTGAAGGTTACCACCTATTTTGTCAAGGCAAATGTTTGTAATGTGAGCACAGCCCCTTGCTAGGAGTCTAAGAACCCTAAATACTTGTCAGGTTTAATATTATGGAAGATGCAAAATAGGAATACATTTATGCTTTGATGCGACTCGGCTTTTCAAAAGAATGATTGTCGGTTAACGGTTTGAAAAGGGTCAAATCCAGTAATATTTTCAGGATAAACATAGGCGATAAATATGCACATAATTAATGTAAATAGAACGTATTTACATAATCAACAATCGGTTGTGCTAAAAATGTGGCCAGCATTTAGTCATACTGTACCTTTGCTGGACTCTCTTGTTAAACGATGGACCAATTTCCTGTACATTCATGTGAATATTTTCAGGCGGTCATTGCATATTTAAGTTTCAAAGTCATTATATGCAGAAAAGGGCTACAAGTTGAGATAATCATTCACAATACCAGGTAACACAACCTGTTACTATTGGTTGCTAGCTACAAACACATGGCCTTATTTATGAAGGCCTGCACCACTTTTGCGCCACATTTGCGTCACTTTTAGTGATGCAGCGGCGGTATAAATAATGTGCCATGTTGCGCCATATTTTCGAAGTGACGCATCTAGGCAGATGTGTCACTTCGTAACCCTCGTGCTACATTATACATGCATCAGGTATAATGTTTGCAGGGTGGGCGTTCCCCCAGAAAAAAGGGTCATTGGAGTTGCGCTGCGCCCCTTCTAGAACGCCAATGCGTCAAAATCTTATGCCTGCCTCATGGCAGGTGTAAGGTGATGCAGTCCCTTTCACATGGTGCTTGACCCATGTGAAAGCAACGTTGCTGGATTTGTGTCACACTTCCGACACAGCTCCAGCAATGCCCACTTTTGCGCCGAGAGATACGTCAGTAATCATGATGTATCTGTCATTCCTTGAGACATGATGCGTCATACTGTAAATATGACTCATCATTGGTGTCGCAAGGAGGGCGCACAGAGAAGTGTTGCATCGCTGCTTTCACGCAGCGATGCACCACTTCTCATAAATGAGACCCACAGTTGATACTTCGACTTACCTTTGTGCCTAAACAGTAGACTGCAAGTCTTATTACAGAAGATATAAAGGTTGGTATTGCGAAGAAAATGCAAATGTTTGTTGATATCTACTCTCAAGAGTTAAATTAGCATTGTTTCATTAGCATATGTTTAGATCACTAAATTAAATGCCAGAATGAGAAAAGGCAATGGTGTTCACTAGTTACATTACAATGACAAGATGTACTTACCATAGCACTAGTCATATTTGCTGATATAATTCCAGGGCTGTTTTAGTATACAATCTTGCTGGACAATCAGTTGCACAACATTTATGTTCTTTTATTAGATGTGGTGGCCTGAACAATCCTTTCAGCTAGACTTTAAATCTATGTGCAGGTGTTCCTTAAGGGGCTTTATAGTGACAACTCCCCCCAAACCTCCCCTGTTTTGATCTCAACCTCTATCTCTCCCTATCACCCAACCCCCTTTGTTTTTTTAAATTATCATTCTATTTTTTGGGGAGTAACCTTCCAACCCCCCGTTTATTTGTTTCTATAATGTGACTATAATATACGTTTGTATATTTAGAGATTTCTATACATTTTAATACATATATGCATAAATGGATCATAGAGAATTTCATATCTAGAACCGTGTAATCAACGGAGTCACATGCCCATCTACATGCAATGCAATGAATACTCTGTGAAAACTGAAAAGGGATTCATTTGTTTCATTTGTATTTACCTGTTTCCTTGGCATATGCCCGAACAAGTGGTGAACGAGCGATAAGGTTTCCTGCCAGGACTCCATGGGATATTTTCTTCCGTAGAATAATGAGCACAAAAGGGTATCTAAAGCAGAGGGGAGAAGATGGCTTACATAGAGGAAAATCTAAGGGAAGGCTGGAAGGTCATGCACTTGAGGGTATTTTGCATTAGTATTATACAGTGCTACAGGTAAGTCACTTTAAATGAATAAACAGAAAGGCAATAATAGTTTTGCAATCTTTGAAGTATTGCAATACACTAAAAAATCTCATTCTTTTTTTAATACAAAGTATGGTGATTAAATGACAGGGGCCGTGATACATAAACTTGCCAGATGGGGCTAATTTGTCCCATTTCTTTTTGCATTAATCAATCATTTGCAGCTCCAAAGATCAAACTTTGTTGCTGCAAATCCGTAGTTACCGTCCAAACAAAGATGGACCAAATTGATATCCTTACTGCATGTAATTTGGAATCAAATAGCACAACTGTGGATGTTAGTACCACCGGGCAGTTTATTATTCAAGAAGCTCTAAACCCTTTGTATTCACAGTACGGCCCGCGGACAACTTGCGGTCCGCCAGAACTTTCCATGCGGCCCCGTGTTGAAAACAGCAAACACAGACTGCAGCCATTATTCTGCCTGTTCGTTCTTTTGGGGTCACATTTACAGTGGAAAAACAGCATCAAAGGAGCATGCTCTAAAAATCAGTGTCTCTCCTGCTCACATGCGGGCCCCTCCCCATTTCTTGCTCAGTGATAGCATGAGCTTGCAGAGTGAAGGAGGGTTTTAAAATGGATGCAGGTCGCTGGCTTTCCTTTCCAGCCCTGCATTGACATCCCTCAGCCTTTCTTCGCTCCGTGCGTTTAGCTTGATTGCCAGCCTACCTCGCCTCTGGAATCATCCTCAGTTTGGAATGACCTCTCCTCAGCCCGTGGGATGCACAGAGTGGTCGAAGTGGGGGGAAAAAAGTGGAGGAACTGTGGGTGGAGACTTTGAGGTACGATTATGGAAACTTTAAATAACTAGAGGCTAACATCCCCAACCCTGGTAGCACTTTGAAAAATGATGTCTGTTGGAAAACGCCCATACATGCTTGGGGATGCTAAGGCACACCACAGTTACTTATGATTAAGAAAAGGCAATTCAGGGGCGTGGTTTGGACGCCGAGGAGAGATGGCGGCTCCGTAATGCTCTCTGCCCGTGCTTAGCTTTTACAACGGTCTAGGAGCAAGTGTTTTCACCCCAATACCGCCGCAAAACGAAGATTCGGCAACCGGAGTGACAGAGGAATAGAAAGAGAGCATGCCCGAGGAAATCTGAGCCAGGGAAGTGGAGTTTTGGCTGTTTAAAGATTCCGCCCGGCAGCTGAAGCGAATCGGGGCAGACGGAGGACCGCATGGTCACACAGGTCGTCGGCGGACGCTATGTAAATCCCGAACTCGGCACCCGGACAGATCACTGAGGGCTCCGGTGGAGGACCGGGTCTGGAATGGCTCCGCGAAGGGAAGCGTGAGTACTGCACCCGCTTTGGGGATAGAACTTGTGAAGTGAAGTAAGCGCTGCTAGCGCTTACACAAGATGGCGGCCTCATTCATTTGTGTGACGGCGCATCGCTCTTTACCGTAAGGAGACCGGCTCAGGCGCTATCGTCACCAGCGCGCATTAGGGAAGGAAGATAAGCAGACAACCGACCCATTGGACTGGCAGGGACTAAGGACTGTGGGTTTTTTGGCAAATTTTGGCGGATTCTGGAATTTAAAATCATGATGGGTCTGAAGGTGAGACAGGAATATGCCCTCAAATACCGATAGGACACTGTTGAAATAATTGTGACCGCAGGAGCCTGTACAATACAGGACAATACAGGACCCATGTGCTGGATGAATGTCTTGGAGATGAAGTATTGAAGTTTTTGGTCTGCGAAGGTGCCCTGTACTGTTTCATGTGTCTGCAAAGGGAAAGTCTGTGTATGCCTGAACCTAAGTTCTGGGGCTAACACCTGTCACGCAGTTAACCCTCCTAGGCCTCCTTTGAAGGTTTAAGCAGCATCTGATCTCCCAATTATCTCTACCAATACAAAAGTTATATGCACGTGGTGACTTCTGAAATGGCGTCGCAGCTTTCCAGACTCATCTGAAATGCGCGTACCACCACATGGTGTCTGAACAAGGGCAGGAAGCAAACGGATAGAACAACTGTCTTATCGGAACCTAGGTGGCCCCGGCTGGCTGCTGTGCGGCTACTGGTGCCAGGCTAGGAAAAGGTACTGAAACACCAGCACCTAAGCGAACTCCATAAGGACTTCCACACCGCTTAAGAAGTCTGCGCCATAACCAGCCATGGCAGAGAATAAAGAGCTAATGAAAAGCTTGAAGAGGCTCAAATATGACCAATCGAATCCGAATTCGTCCAAAAAAGGGGGGAAGAGCAACCCTGACCCGATCGACCTGATACTTAGTAGACTGGATGAAGTAAGGGATCTGGCGAAGGCTACCAAAGAAGAAGTGGCCGCAATCAGACAGGATAACCGCGACACCAATGCAAAACTGCTGGAGGCGGAGTCAAGAATCAGCAAACTCGAGGATATGGAGGTCAAGTCGTGTGATGCCATCAAGCGTCTGTGCATAGCTGCGGATCAAACGACTCGTAAACTCGCGGAATTGGAAGACAGGAACAGAAGGGGGAACCTACGTAAGGTTCGGAAGATCATCATGGGAACTGCGTGGCCTTCTTAGAGTCCTGGTTCACCCAAGCTACTAACTTGACCTTCCACCATCCGTTGGAATTCGACAGGGCGCACAGAGTGCCGGGCAGGATCAATAAGAATCAAAAAGGCCCTAGAGCTATCGTGTGCAAGCCGTTACGCTACCAACACGTTGAACAAATTCTTGATTTCATGCGAAAAAATAACCACATCCTGTGGAAGTCTGCTAAAATTTACATCTCGCAGGATTTTAGTAAAGAGACGGTAGATGTAAGAAAAGCGTTCTTGGCACTTCGTCCACTGTTGAAGAAAAGGGGCTTTCAGTATGGTTTTATGGGCCCTGCCAAGTACCGTGTGATTATCCAAGGCTCTCCACACATCTTTTCGGATCCCCTGAAATTGAAGCGAATGCTAGATGGCCCTGAAGACCTGGAGATGGAAACGAGCAAACCTGAAGATTCAGGAGAACAGGCTTCGGCCTCAGGCTATAAGTGACCGATCCATGCTGGCGCTTTCTCAGCAGCTTTTACATGTGTCCCCTTCCCTGGGTTGGAGGGGTTTTGATAGCATTGATCTCTGCTTCAAGCCCTCATGCATCTGAGTGGTTTTGCTTCAATGTCTGCAATCGTTAATATGTTATAGATAATGTATATGTCTTTATTATTGCCTACTAGCGTCACGAATGTTAGGTAGTGTACACCTGACTACAAGTTAGTATGCTTACCAGTTCTACTTGGAAGGGCTACGATAGTTAATGTTGTTATTGGTGTCTTCATAAATCTGCCCTGTGCTCAGCAGATACCCTGCTACTCTTGCTTCTTGTTCACTCCTTGCTCAGGGGGCTTCTATATGTCGGTTCCGCTAATGTGCTTTCCCAAGGTTGCCTTAGTTATCAGTAGACAACTGATCTAGTGTAAGAATTTACTTGTTCCAAACTTACCTGAAATGTATACGCACGGGGAGGTTACGCAGTAGTCTCTCTTCAGTCACCATGCCTACTACATACAGGTGGGGTGGGGTGGGTGGTGGGTTGAAGGGGTTAGGGGTTGGGATGTGTGTTCTGTATTTTTTGCTTTTTCTTCTTTGTGCTTGCATGTTCATCATTGCTTTGCTGCTTGGTGGTGAGGAAGGTTGGAGGCTCTACTGTCATGTCTCCGTACACACGGGGCTTTTCGCTCTTTTTGAAATATCGATACCATGTGAGATGTGTATTAGTACCATGAGGAGGGGACCTTTTGATGTCACTTAGCACAATTAATACTCCGTTGGGGGTATGTAATGTAGACAAAATGAAGATTTTATCCTTTAATGTTAAAGGGCTGAATCAACCTGTTAAGAGACAAAAGGTTTTAGATTATGTACGGAGGTTGAAAGGTGACATTGTTTTACTTCAGGAGACCAAACTGGAATCTAAACAATTCCACCACCTGAGAAATAAGTTCTTTAACGAGGTTGTGGGGGCAGAGGCTGTAAACAAAAAGAGTGGAGTCTTGATACTTGTGGCTAGGAAAGCTAAGGTGGAGATTCTGTCCTTTGAAGCAAGTGAAGATGGGAGATGGGTCACAGCCAAACTGAGTAAGGATAATACAGAATTCTATGTCACGAACGTATATGCACCTAATACTAGCGACCTTAAATTTTGGGAGACCCTGAATAAACATATTGAAAATATCCCGGATGATGCTGTCCACGTACTGGCCGGGGACTTCAACCTCCCAATGGATGTAATATTGGACAGAGATTCACACTGTCCCTTCAAAACAAACAAATCACACAAAGCTTTCCTTAATTTGTGTCAACGCTTTCACTTAGTAGATGCGTGGAGGCTTCAAAATCCCACAGGGAGAGATTACACTTTTCACTCTGCACCACATGATTCATACTCTAGAATAGATTACATCCTCATTACGCAAAACGGAGTTCCCAGAATTGAATCCACTACCATAGAGCCGCGAGTGATATCTGACCATTCGTGCATCTCCTTATCCATAGCTAATGCTAAAACCTCCTCTCGCCAAACGTCTTGGCGCCTAAATGATGAAGTTTTAAACAATGACCAACATAGGGCCACAATATAAGCTGCGATCTCCTCTTATCTGCAGGACAACAGGATGGGGGACACATCTGACCTCACTAGATGGGAGGCACTGAAAAGTACTATAAGAAGGGTGTGTATTAAGATCAGGTCAGCGATGAACAAAAATTATAATGAGGAACTGGAGTCCTTAGAGAGTGAAATTGCAAACCTAGAGAGTAAACATCTGAAGGATAGGGACGAGATGTCTTTTCATGCCTTGGCAAATAAAAAATACGAATACAATAAGCTGGTCAGCGAGAGGGCGGGAGTTTGGCTGGATAGAACAAAGAGATTTAAGATTTGTGAATCTAACAAAGCTGGCAAGAGTCTAGCCTCGTACTTGAAGTTTAAAGTCCAGAAGAATTCGATCAATGTCATTAAAGACACCTTAGGTTCCTTACACTCGGACCCTGACAAAATAACGGAGGTGTTTAAAGATTTTTATGAAGATCTTTATGCAAAGAACGAAATGGTAGAGGAGGACAAGATTAAGAGTTACTTAGATAACTGTGAACTTCCACGACTCTCTGCTGAAGACCAAGTAAGTCTTAATGGCCCGGTTAGTGCTCTAGAAATAGGCAATGCAATTAAAAATCTGAAAGTGGGGAAGGCACCAGGCCCGGATGGCTTCACGGCTAAATTTTATAAAACCTTCCCCTCCCTACTGGTAGAGCCCCTTCTACATCTATTCCATGAAATAAGTAGATCAGGTGAGGTCAGAGGCACACTGGCAGAAGCGATTATTGCTGTACTCCCCAAAGATGGGAAAGACCCGTCCCTCCCAAAAAATTATAGGCCAATTTCACTGATTAATATAGACTGTAAAATCCTGGCTATGATACTGTCCGCCCGCCTCCAGAAGGTCCTCCCCCAGCTAATCCATCCCTCTCAAGCAGGCTTCCTTAAAAATAGGTTGTCCAGTGACAACACGAGGATTCTGGCACACGTACTAGAAAAGGCAAAACTACTAGGCACACCCACAGCAGCGATAACACTTGATGCTGAGAAAGCCTTTGACAAGGTTGATTGGTCCTTCCTTAAAGCAGTCCTTCACAAGTTTAACTTAGGGGAAACTTTCTCAAAACTAGTAATGTCCCTATATTGCTGTCCCTCAGCGAGAGTTAGAGCTGGTGGCTCTTTCTCTTCTGCCTTCTGTCTGAAGCAGGGAACAAGACAAGGATGTCCCCTGTCTCCCTCACTTTTCTTATTGGCAATCGAACCATTTTTACATCATATAAGGGAGGATCCAAAAATTGCGGGCATTACATTTGGGGACTGTACCGTTAAATTAACTGCGTATGCAGATGATGTACTAGTTATGTCTGAGAGAGCTGAGGAGGCTATACCTGCGCTTATGGCTGACATTGAGGAGTTTTCCAGAGTGTCTGGGTACAAACTTAACAAGGACAAAACAGAGGTCAAGCTCCTGAACAATATTGGTGGTAAAGGAATTGTTGGGGACTCGGGTCTTACATGGCAGCCTAAGTGCTTTAAATATCTGGGCTTAGACTTCACTAAAGATTTGGTAACCACCCTGAAAATAAATGAGGACCTGATTCTTAAAAAGATTTCCACGCTACTCGAAGGTTGGTCACCAAAATTCCTCTCCTGGTGGGGCAGAGCGGAGACGCTCAAAATGATGTCTACCCCGTTGGTTAACTATCTGGCCAGTATGCTCCCAATGACATTCTCGAACAACTTTGTTACTAAGGTAGATCAATTGTTTGGTACTTTCCTATGGCGAGGTAAAAAAGCTAGAATTTCGTTAAAAAAGCTGCAATTAGCCAAAGATAGAGGAGGCCTGGGTCTGCCTTCATTCCGGAACTACCAGACAGCCTTTCTTTGCAAACAAGGAGCTCAATGGTTGACAAAATCACCACTCTACACACCAATTTGGATTAACATAGAGGAATCGCTACTGAACCATGCCCCTCTTGAAACCCTACTCACTATGGACCTATCGCACTTACCACATTCCAAATATATACTATTAAATACTAGGAGGGCTCTGCTTAGGCTTGATCAGTCACATAAAACTAAGTTGGTCTTCGCTAAGTCATCCTTTATGTCCCTTTGGAGAAATCCATATCTCAAACACAAGGGCAGTACACTCTCCTGGGACTCATGGTCCGAGAAGGGCATTAACTTGGTGGGAGATCTATACGAGGGGGGGACACCACTCCCGTTCTCGATCTTACAGCAGAAGCATGATCTTACTCCGATGGACTTTTATGATTTCCTGAAAATTAAAGCGATACTAACTGCACGTAATTTTTCTCCCTATACTCCATGGTTAATGACTCATATCCCGCGTCTCATATCTGCGGGCCATTTCGTGTCTAGGGTGTATAAACTTTTATTGCCCCTACCAAAGAAAACTCACAGAATGGTGGAGCTGAAGTGGGAAGCTGAACCGAACCTTACAGGCATAGAGTTTGACTGGGAATTGATTCATAAGACGGCTCTTACCCACAAAGTCTCACCCATTCTATTCCAAACAAAGTACATGCTAATAAATAGGGCATTTTGGACCCCGGATAGGCTCTTCAAGTGCAAGTTACGGGACTCACCTATATGCTGGAACTGCCACTCAGGGTTGGGGGACCTTGCACACATGCTATTCAACTGTCCTTCTTTAAGTATATACTGGGGGAATATATTTGAATGCATTCACTACGTATTCAAAATAAGACCTGTACAGGACTTTGCCTATGTTATTCTGGGGGCACTGGATCCGCAACTGCCAAATGACCAAGACCGCCTGCTTTTGGACTTAATGTTAACATTGGCATGCAAAGTAGTACTATGCAAGTGGAAAAGTGCGAAGGAGGTACACTTCAAAATTTGGCAGGAGTGGCTGTCATTCTTGAGAGGAGCCAATAATCCGGCGCTACAGGCAGCTACTTGGAAACCGTCCAACAGGAAGCTTTGGAGAGCGCTAGATGCATCCTCATTTCACTATGAGCCACCCTGAAGAGTAGTATGTAATTCTGTTAATTGTCCTGTGGTACTGAAGAGCATATCTTCTGTAATCTATTAGAGCCCATGCAGCCACCTTTACCTACTGAGTGTTATGTATGTACCTGTACCGCGAAGATGCAAGCTGAGTCGATTTACTCTATGTTATTGTCATTTTATTTTCCTTTCTGTGATCGTCTATCAACAACTGACTTGATAATGTCTGTAACGGAAGACTTATTGTAATGTCTTTTTTTTTCTTTGTTTATTACTTCAATAAAAATTACTTGAAAAAAAAAAAAAAAAAAAAAGAAAAGGCAATTCAGTAGAACACCTGAGTCTGCCAGGCCCTTTCTCTCTCCTACATTTCACACCATCCCCATTTGTTGGTAGTTTAGGCAGATCAGGGATCATTGATGAACACTGGCCTCGGGGTCTCGGATTATGGCTTTCATCTGCGTTCTGGTTTACATGTTTTAACAACAGTGAACAGCTGTCTCTATTGGCTGCACTTTGGGAAAAATTCCCAGTTTGAGTGCCCAGAGCGAATTGCATGAGGTGCATTACTAGCTGTGCATATGAGACTAGGCTGTTATCCCCATCCCATGTGGGAGGAGTAAACAGTATGAGAAAGAGTGAGAATAGGAGAGAGAGAGACAGACAGACAGCTACAAAGGGATACCATGCACAGGAGAGAGTGAAGGGCTGAGAATCTCATACTATCTGATGACTGGCTTAATCTGGTTTCCGTTAGGCCATCTAGACCCAAGCCAAGGAGCTCATCATTCATTTGTAAAAACTGTGCCAACATTTCATGACGGTATCTGCTGTGGCAGTACTGACACTGAACACACACAGCATGCAGGATTAGGTTACAAGAAGCAGCAATTTTCTAGTAGCTTCACTGGTCCATAGAATGGGGGGATGCAAAATGTGGTGCTCTTTAGAGATTTAAAGGGAAAGTTTGGATGTATCTGACAAGTACAGATTTTAGTTGTGCTGCATACATCCAAGTGCTTTACTCTGCGTGTTAGCAGAACACAGACTGCAATATTTACTGTTTCTTTGTACTTGAATATTGTCTGTTATTGGCACCCAACATGCATATTCTCAACCATATGAATTTGAAAGCCTCTGTGCATCTTGTCCATAACCTATGATCTGTACATGGGGAGATGAACTCCCTAGATGACTGCCAGACTTTTCACTCTGACTTGTGCACTGCCACAAGCCTACCTCACAAACACACAAAGCTCCCACACAACTCTGTGTGAATATAACAAAAGCAATTGCTATAAATCTACAACTGAATACAGCATGCCCTCTAAGAACTATGGGCCAGATGTAGGAAGGGTATTGCCGGTCGGTAACGGCCGAAATTAACGGTTTTGGCCGTTTCCCACCGGTAATAGGCTTTTCTGATGCAGGGGCCGAAATTAACGATACGGTAATTTACCGAATCGGTAAATTACCGATTTATTAAATACTGATTCAGTAAATTACCGAATTCCTAATGTAGGGAGCACTTAAATGAGTGCTTATCCCATATTAGGATTCGTTATTTACCACCAACTACAAGTTGGTGGTAAATAACAAAAACACCCCAAAAAGCAATTTTATGCAAATTGCTTCAGTGCCATGTTGCAGACATACATGCCCTTAGGGCATGTATGTCTGCAACATGTGCACCCATACACAATTGAGGGCGGCAACAGGGTGTCAAAGTGACACCCTGACACCCTTCAATGTTTTCCCCCTTTTACCGAATCGGTTTTTCCCCGGTCGGTAATTGACATTCCTTCCTATAGGCCTCCAGGCCAATTGGAATGAATGGCAATTACTGAATCGGTAAATATTGATTCGGTAAATACCGAATCTTAACGATTCAGTAATTTTTGCCGAATGATTTGCTACATATCATTTGACGATTTGAAAATACCGAATCGGTAAAATTCAGTATTTTCAAATCAGTAAATGCTATTTACCTACATCTGTCCCTATGCCTCTTGGGTTAGCACATCACATTTTAGTGCTGGTGTCCACATCAGTACACTAACATGCTATGTCACACAATATAAATCAAATAGTGAAGTGCAGCAGCTCAAAGCGTGGTTGCAGGTTTTTAGTTAGCAGCTTGCTAAACGTCTGAGTGTGTTAACTGGCCCCATGTTTAGATGTGAGTGGTTTGCTATGGTGATCTTAGTTTTAGCCTGGCTAAGCTGATTACTTCATTTTCTTTAAATTCAGTAACATACACCTGCCTATGGGTCCACGTCAGTCCACATCTCTTCACATGGTTACTTAGAAAATGTTTATTGCATGCTCAGTCCTCCTGTATCCAGTCCCCTGTGCTAATTGCGCAGTGAAGAAGTACTTTGTGAATGCCATGCATGGTTTTACTCCACATGGTTGAATTTGTCCACCAAACTCCCCACATGCAATTTCCAGCCTCAACTTAGTCCCACCCCTGATCCTGAATCACCCACCCCCACGCCTCTACGGTCATATGTGCAGCCCCACGTGATATCCCAGACTGTGCATTTTGGCCTCAGAGGAAATGTTTGTGAGTACCCCTGGTGTAAACAATAACTAAAAAAACAGTCATTTTAGATATCATTCAGTTTGCTGTCTAATTTTTTTTTTATCTCATGGCTACTGTGGTAGGAGATGCCAAGGTGCAGTCTACTATGCAAAGTGTTCTGAAACTGGAGGCAGGTCACCATGGGCCGTAATATTAAGTTCCACGGGGCTCAACGGGTGTTTGCGCCCACTTTGCGCGACGGGGGCATTTTGGTAATACAGAATGGACCACAGACTCTTGTGCATCCCCTTCTGTAATAACGATAGCGCTGGTGCACATAAAGTGCCAGCACTAACTTCAGATGTCATTCCCTCATTTGGATGGACCTTTTGTTTCTGCATCCATGCCGCATTATAAACGCAGGCATAGAGGCAAAGAAGATTCCAGGACGCGCACTGTCAGTGCGCCCCCTGATGGCATCCCTCTGGAGGGCATGAAGGGGTCCCATGGACCCCCCCCAGACATCCCCTTGCCATTCACTGCACCCGCCTGTTAGGGGATCTCTAATCCCTCTTAAAAGTGCAAGAGAGTTGCCGCCTGCACTGTGGAACATGGAGCTTCAAAGCAGATGCTCCGTTTTTTAATTGAATGCGCTGACAACCCGGGCAGCACGAGTACACGGCTGCTCTGGGGGCTGTGCATTCCTTGTAATAGGGCACACATTCCCTGTTTGTGCCCTGTGCACCTATTTTAAGGTGCGCCATACACAAACAGGGAAAGTGCGCCCTTTACATAATAGGGCCACAGGTGTGAGTTCTTGCAAAGCTTCGGTCCTTTCTTTTTCTTTAACAAATCATTGTTTTTAGGTGTCAATTCTTTTGGGTCAGCTAAGTGAACCGGGCCTTCAACTTCCAGAATGCAGTAGATTAATAAAGTACCACATCAATAGAGCACCGCATCCTTGGTGACATGGAGTCTTCGGCCAAGTTTTAAGCCTGAGCCCCCGACACTAACCCTGGTAACCCTGGGCAAAGCATTACGCGACGCTCGCGTAGTTTGCGAAGTTTGCACTATTTCGCACTACGCGAACTGCACGTAGCACAGTGCAAACACGCATAGCGTAGTGTAGTGCAGCGGTAATTTTTTGCTTGCTCGCAGTCCTCAATGTCAAGTTGGCGACTGGGGGCAAGCAAAATGACATCCCGGCAAGACTTTTTCCTCGTTCGCGATCAAGAACATCAAGTTGCCGATCGCGAGCGTGGAAAATAAACCTCTCAGCGGGGTCTCTACCAGTCCGCGTTGAGAAAGCTGCCGCTCGAGTAAAAATCTACTCGAGCGGCAGAAAACTACACCTCGCACTGTGCAAGATGCCGTATTCAATGATTGCACAGTGCCGGATGCTTGTCCGCTCTGTGCAATCATTGAAAATGGCATCTTGCACAGTGCGAACAGGGTACTACCCAGTTCGCGTAGTGCTACGCGAAGCTCGCGTAGGGCGAAGTGCACTTCGCGTAGTTACGCGTAGCGCTACTTAGCAAACTACGCCCAAGGTACCCGACACAGTGCGCCACAGCGGTCTTGTCGCCTCTGCAGGGGGCTTTCCCACTGACACTTGCCTGCCATGTTTGGCTTCCCTAAAATACCACAAGAGAGCATAAGAGTGTGTGGCACAGACCACCAAGGGAGCATGGAAGGACTAAAGTGAATCAACAAACAACACACGGATGCAATCAAACTTCACCTCCTTCAAGCTGCAAAATACAAATCAACTTTTCCAAAGTCGACACAATTCTAAAGAAAACTACAGCGGACTTGGTAAACGCTTTTAAATTACAAAGATCTGCTAAAAGTGCCACATGGTGGGTAACCTTGACTGCATTGAACACAAAAAACGGAATGTTATTAACACTTTTCTCTAATTATTTGTCTTATCAGTGAACAGTACAATGAACACTGCATCATTCAGATTAATTATATCACTGTATATCAGTACCACTGCCAATTGCATATGGCAAACAACGTTTTGTAAGTTATTACTCAGGGAAAGACAAAGACGGCATAAGCATGTTCTGCTAGGTGGGAAGGGAAATGAGGAGCACGAACATAAGGGGAAGGTGGAGAGAAGTGAACATTGTGCCGCGCACAACTCAAGTACAGATGAAAGGGCCCTAGCAGGTACATGATGAACTCTCTCGGTGACACCGGAGAACATCTTCTCTGAACTCATGCGGTCTGAGGTCATGGAATCCCTTAGTAACTTAATCGTCTTGTTTCTAGTTATAGCTTCAGTAAGCTCTTATGTGAACACAGTGACACTTTAAAATAAAAAATGTCAGAAAGAAAAACGACAGTATTATTGCTGTCCGCACAATTCACTCGGACTTACTTTTACTTATTAACATCCTGTGTGCTACCAACCTTCATTAAATAACATGGGAGAGAATGGAAACACAGAACAAAGAAAAATGCAAAAAGAGGCAAAGTGTGGCTAATTCGTCATGGCCAGGGTGAATAAGGCAGAGTTGCAACCTGCTCTCGTAGGCCTGCCGTCGAGGATTGTTATGGGCTGCACACTACTAAGTGTGCAAATAATGTGACAAAGAAGGAGCGACAGATGCTGGAAGTCAGGTCACTGCAAAGAGAGGAAGGAGGATTTAAAGGACAAAGAAAAAGGAACATCCTGACACAAACAGTGGTACCATTCAGTATTACCAACAAAAGGAGAAAATCAAATAAAAAAACAAGCATTGTATTCTGTAAAAAGCTGAGGGTGTTGTAGGTGGTTGGGTGCATGAATGTGTCGATGTGAGCAAGTGAATGCTTGAGTAGACAAATGGATGAGCGACTGGTGAACAGATGTGTGAGAGGGTGGCCGTAGACAATTCCACTAGTAAGAAGAATCTTGATTTAGTTGGATTTAGCTTTAAGATTCATAGAGATATCTACAGTTTAATTTCCATGAAATTCTTCAATTAAAATAGATGGTTATCTTTTAATATTACAGGTATTCATGTTAAACCAGTAGATTACAATGAAAATAATGGAAACAATTGCCCTCATTCGTTAAAAAAAGGAAGCAAGCAACCCATCATTACTTTGGAGTTGCTGAGCCCTCACAAATGAACAAATTAAAAATAAATATAAGTGGGGTTGGGGAGGAATGGGGAGGTGTTGTAAAAATATAGGATGTAGGGCCAAAGAAACAAGCAGAGAAACAGCAAGGAAAAACATGCACTCCTATAGAGTGCTAAATACAAAGAAATGAGCCCCATCAAGTCAACAGTGAGTGGATACAACTCATTGAATTCCAACACTGAGACCATAATGCTACTGGGTGGAAAAACAAGCCTTCCAATCATGAGCAAGATGCTGACCCAAAGCCCACTCTAGGTACATTTTATTTGTAACAATAGACTAATGTACACAGATAGTTAAAGATTTCCTAATAATTAAAGAGCCTAAAGCATATGATTAACATGTGGTGAAATGGTGTGATTCTCTTGATCTTACTGTGGTAACCTGAAGGAGACTGAAAAAACTCCCTGATCTCAAACATAGAGTAGTCATGTTTAGATGTTGCTAGACTAATCAGCCTTAGTGGTCTTACCCCCAAACATTTTGCCTTACTTGTGCATTTATGCCGATTTCGCTTTTGTTGGCCTTAGGACTCTGTGCACGTTACCACTGCTATCCAGTGTTAAAGTGCTTGTGCTCTCTCCTCTAAATATGGTGAAAATGTCTCACACCCATTTGGCACATTCAATTTACTTGTAGGTCCCTACTAAACTGATAGTGCATAATTCCAGGGGTTGTAAATTAAATGCTTCTAGTGGGCCTGCAGCACCCATTGTGCCACCCACTTGAGTAGCCCTTTAAATATGTCTCAGGCCTCCCGATGCAGTCTGTGTGAGCAATTTAACCTGCCCTTTCGACCTAGCAAAATGACAGGCACAAACCTTCCCTTTTTAATACATATATGTCACCCCTAGAGTAGGCCTTAAATAGCCCCTATTGCCTATTGCAGTGTATTTAAAAGTTGGATATGCACTCTTAACTTTTAAATGTCCTGGTGGTGAAAAAAACTTACATGTATTCTTCCCTACTGGAAGGCTTCCTTCTCCCATAGGATAACATTGTGTTGCCTTATTACATTTAATAAGTGCTAACCTTTGATTGAGAACAAGTGAACATTTCATGTTTGGTGTTAGCAAAATTGTAATTAAAAATCCTCTTTAATGGTAAAGTCTGATTTTACGTTGCAATTTTGAAAACGCCACTTTTAGAAAGTTGGCATTTTCCTACCTTACCCATTTGGTGCCTAGAGCCTGCTCATGGGTCACAGGTGTAGTTAACTGTTGAACTTTGTTTATTCCTCCCAGACAGCCACAAAATAGAGGGTTTTAGTGTGCCTGGGTGAGCCATCTGCTTGAACGATAGAAGGGACTGGGTTGGGTACAGCCCCACCTACAACTGAATATGCTGTGCCCTGCCTTCACAGATAGTACTTGGCACTACTGCATTGAATATGCAGACAGCCTGGAGTAAGGGGAGGGGCATAGGTGCTGTAAGTAGGGGTGGTGTGGTGCTGCAGCATCCCCAGAAATATTCATGCTGGAGTTCAGAAGGTGAATAAGCAGTAAAGGTGCCTTCAAGTTCTCTGATTACCTTGTCCCATTTGCCGCACATTCGCAGATAAAGCTCAAATATTAGGCTCTGTCTTCTGAAAAACTACTGCTTATTCAGAAACTGGAGTGTACATTTATTTCTCTTATTGCTAAGTGAGAAGATTATGTAAAAATGATCTAGATGACAATCCTTCTGGGTTGCAGGAAACAAAAGGAAAAACTGTAGCGTGTTGTTTTTATTTTTTATTTTTATAAAACAGAACAACATTTACAGCAATAAGGAAAGCACCAATTAAGCTACTTTTTATAATGTTGAAATGTGCTGGAAAGACACATTTTAATAGGATCAAAATAAATCAAGACAGTACTTGGTGAAGAGCAAATGATGAATAGTCAATGAAACCCAATTTCCACACGTTAGCATTTTTGCACTTTATGGTTTTATCAGTAAAACTGCAAGACACATTTGCTACACTGGTATTTTTGTATCACACATTGATTTTTCAATCTCTATGCGTTCAGTGATATAATATTAATGGCAGCACCCCACTCTAAAAATTGTTCCAACGCCGATGGGCAAGGCAGGAAACTTCAAACACTTCAAAGGTATTTCTCTAGAAACTTCCCCTACTTCAAAGTGGACACCAGGTATACAGATTGGACCCTCAGACCTAACTCTGCAGTACACTCCTGGACCTGCGGATACTACAGAAAGACTGCTTAGCTGCCAGAAGGACAGCCGCTCTGTTGTCCTGCTACCCAGATGCTCTGTTGCCTGCTGCCCTGCTTGCTGAGATGAAGACTGGACCTGCACCCTACATCCCATGCTGAAGTGACTCCAAAGTAGCACCTTGTGAGCTACTGGGATATAACAAGCTGCAGAGGCTACCTGCAACTGCACAACTGTCTTACTGTCTGCACCTGCAACTGGACCTGCCTGAGCTCTGCTGGCCTCTGCTGGAGTGAGTTACTGACTCCCAAAAGGTGATCCTCAGGTTCTGGACCCTTGGTGTGGCTTTGGTTGGGCTCCTCTCCAAACAAAAGAAGAAATGTTTTTGTCTCTTTACAAATGTGAACGGGCCAGTTTGTGCCAAGATCTTTCTGTCTACGCTGCCTCCAATGCAAAGCTCCAGTAAACCTGACTCTTCGTACCACAGCGACGCTCTGCAACATGATAGCTGTACTTCGCATTACAGCATCGACAGCTTGTGGTGACCGCCAGCACGAAGCCCCTGCAACCACCGCCTGTGATGCTAAATTCATTTTTCCTCTACAGAGATGACCAACTGGGATGCCTGGCCTGGTCTTTGAGCTACATTAAAGACCATCTGCGACACTCTCCCACTTCTTGCAACCCCTTCCACCATGAGCAGAATTATTCACGCTGGACTTTGAGGTAACTCTTTAAGGTGGACTAACTTTCGTCCCTGTATCTGGAGTGCACTCCATCTTGGTTGGCCTGCATGATCAACTTTCACCCAGACTCATATGACCAGACACCCACATGTGTTGCTTTATGCTTTTTGGATCTATACGTACCTGAAATATTTAAAATTGCATATCTCCAGTTTTGGATTTTTGTCATGTTGGTTTCAAATAATTTATTACATTTTACTCTATTGTTCTAAATTGGTGTATTATGTTTTCACTTTATTGCTGTTTGATGTGCTGCCTAAATACTTTACACACTGCCCCTAAGTTAAGCCTGACTGCTTTCATACAAAGAAACCAGGGGCCGCATTAAAAAGGTGCGCCCGGAATAATGAAAGAAAATGTGCAACATTATGGGGAATGTGCTGCGCCCAAGGCAGCTGTGAACTCATGCTGCCCTGGGGCAGTGTATTTGCATGAAATACGGAGGGGCTACTTTACAGTCGCCCTGCGTTTCACTGTGCAGGCGGCAACCCGCATGCACTTTTAAAGGGGAATAGAGATCTCCTTACATGCGGGTGCAGTCAGTGACTGCACTCAACTGCAAGGGGATGTCTGGGGGGGTCCATAGGAACCCCTTTACCCCCTGCAGAGGGCTGCAATCAGTGGGCACACTGACAGTGCGCCACTTTATAGGTGGCGTACTGACAGTGTGCCTCCTGAGGGATTCCCTTGTTTGCATGGGGAACACCCGTTTGAAGATAGCGCTGGCGCTTTATGTGCTCCAGCGCTATTGGTATTATAGAAGGGGCCGCACAAGCATCTGCAGCCCCTACTGTAATACCAAAGTACCCCGGGGCACGGGAAGAGGGCACAAATACCTGTTGCGCCCCAGGTGCACTATATGTAATGCGGCCCCAGAGGGTTGAGCACAGGTTAATTTGGGGTTTGCTTGTGTTTCACCCTGACAATGATTATGGTTGCTGCTTGAGTAGGGTTTCACCCCCATCAACCAGTAACCCAATATCCTCCAGATGTGAAGAGCTGGGAGATTTTTTCTTCCACAACAAAATACTTTGATGAGTAAGTGCCTCAAAGATGGTGTCCACACAGCAAAGAATCAGTTTCTTCAGTGGCTCTTCAACAGAGGCAGCTCCATTTAAGGCACAGAGATCCATGCCACGCAGGTATGGATCACTGAATCTGTCAAGGGCATAATTTCTACTGGCCTGGTGTGCCAATGGGCCACTTGCCAGATGCTAAATAAGTGTGTGAGTGTTTTGAATGGTTGTTCTCAGACTTGTGGCATGACAGCAAATATAGAGATGGTGACCTAATATAGTCTAAGGTATTAAAAGAAAGGGATAATCTATTTGTGATTCATGACTTGTCTTCATTTCTCACTTTTCTGAATCCCTCCATATCTACATATATACACTGTTAGCATACTAGTGACTATGATGTTGCAGCTAGCCAAAGAATGGATAGTTTAATTCACAACAATATGGGCATTATTAATACCTAAACAAACACAAATTCATAATGATCCACCAAACAAAACTAATATTTATTCGTCATATAACAAATATAGCAAATTTAATTAGACGTATAGCAAGCTGTCCAAATTTAAGGGTCTATTTAGTTAGAGACAGCATGTGAACACACACCCTGGTTAGAGATGCACATATTTGTTTCAAATGGATCATATTCACAATCAGAACATGCTTGTATCAAGATGCCCACCAGGAGAGCATGGAACAAAGGAAGATGGGGCATTACAACAGACATAGAGAGCTAAACATACATTCGCACCTCCATGGAATGTATGTAACTGGCTAGGAACCATTGCTACAGGACACATTAACTCCAAAACTAAAAAGGTAGGTACTAAGGAGCCACAGTGGAGATGAGGATGATCCTTTGTAAATCAATTTATAGAACAACTGTAAAGAAAGAGTCACTCATTATTGTCAATTATTGTTTAAAAACAATACAAGTGAATACTCATGTGTTTCAGGTATTGTGACTGTTTAGATAGGCTGCCTTCAACAGGAGAGAAGATTTAAAGACTTGTTAAGTCTAGCTACAGACATCGTTAACTGTCTCACAGTGCTTACAGCAGCAATACAAAGAGAGAGGTGCAACATGCCAACCCTTTTAGCCCCTGGTAATAACTGCTATTCACCTGTGATTCAGCCTACATTCATCAAATATTCAGCCATTGGTAATGTAACTGTCAGTCATAATTTTATGGACATACAACATTTTCATTGGTAGAGCAGCTGCATATGGGTTGAGCACTGTCTCCTATGACATTGCAGTGCCTCCATACACCCTGCTTGCCTGGAGCCACTGTGCTACAAAGGACATACTGTGAGTGTTAGACCTGGCACCATTGGCGTGGGTCTCCCTTCCATTTTTTCTGCTATTGCCTCCTGTGTTTTTTCTGGTCTAGATGCTTTGGGCACGTGCTCCCTTTGTAAATTGATGTGATGCATTAGTGATTCCATGATTGGCTGATTTGATGTACTTGTCAGACCCTAGTACAGTACACCATGTGTGCCCAGGGCATATAAATCAAATGCTGCTGGTGGGCTTGCAGCACTGGTTGTGCCACCGACGGAAGCAGCCTGTAAAGGTGTGTCTCCGGTCTGCCATTGCAGAGCCTGTGTGCAGTCTGGGACTGCCATGTTGACTGGGCAAGTGCACCCACTTGCCAGTCCCTAAACCTTCCCTTTTCTGCATATTAGTCCCCCCTACGTTAGGCCCAAGGTACCCCTGTGGGCATGGTGCATTGTATGTGAAAGGTAGGACGTGCCCTGATGTGTGTGCATGTCCTGATAGTGAAATACTGCCATTTTCGTTTTTCACTATTTCAAGGCTATCTGTTCCCATAGGCCAGAATGGGCAGATTGTTGATAACATCTTATAAACATAACTGACTCTAGGAACAAGATAGGAAAATAAAGTTTACTATGCCTGAACCCAGAATGTTAAGATGTATCTTTTAGCACGGGTCATTTTTCATTCTGTGATTGAAAATACCACTTTTAGAAAGTTGGTATTTTCTTTCCTAGCGATCCAGTGTGCCTCTGCTAGGGTTGTTGATTGTATGTCTGACTTTTGAATGACAGGAGCTGAAACAGGGCAGTGGCTCCAGAAGTCTGATGAGTCAGGGCTGTGCTGAGTAGGCTGGGTCTGCATTTGGAGTGGTGGGAGGAGTAGCATCTTCACCTGAATAGGGCTGTGCCTGCCTTCCACAGCTCTGCCCCCAGTGGTGTGTTTGCAGCCAGGGCTCACTCTGACAAAGGAAGTTGTGTGCACTTGTAAAGTGCCCCACAGAATTGGTTTTAGCTGGGTACAGACACTCTCTGCCTTCAGAGAACAATGTATTTTGGAGTATAAAAGGAGAGGTCCAGACCCCAGACTTTTAGATCACTTCTGGGAATCAGGAGAAACCTTAGCCAAGGAGAAGATTGAGGAGTAATACTGCCCTTAGCTGTTTGCTGTCTGGGGTTGGCCTGCAGTGAATACTAGCTGCCAAGGAAAGGAGAAAAGGACTTTGCTGTGTGCTTTGTCATGTTGAGGAAGATCTCCAAGGGCTTGAAACTGAACTCAGGGACACAAAGACTTCACTACCAGCTCTCCTGAATTTCCTTGCTGGGAATTCAAACCTGCAAAGAGGTGCCTGCTGCTGTTTAGGACCTCTGGAGACTGTTTGTCGCTAGGAGCTGGGAAATCAACTGCAACACCGTAGAAGCGTGTTGCATCCACACTGGTTTCCCGACGTATCATCGAAGAAACCGTAGAAATGGCTTCCGCCAGAATGATCCTGACGTACCGTTTAGACGCATCGCTTTGGGTCCGCAGTAAGATACAGACACATCAAGACCCCACACAGTGAAGAACTGCTGCATCACCTCCCCTGCGCCGCAGTAAGGAACATATGCATCCCCTCCACAGAGTCTAAGGAATAGATGCATTGCCTTCCCTGCGGCCATTTTGTTTGTTTGTGCGTAACGCATACAAGGTAATTCGTGAGATGTGTCGCATTTAAAACTTGAATTGAACTGAACTATTTCTACCATTTGAAAACCTTATTTTCAATACTGTATTGTGGATTTTTGTCGTTTGGTTTTGTTTGGGTTTAGATAAAGATGACTTATTTTTCTAAACTGGTGTGGTGTCCATTTGTAGTGTTTTCATTGTGTTACTGTATGTGTTCACAAATGCTTTACACACTGCCTCGGAGATAAGCCTGTCTGCTCGTACCAAGCTACAAAGGTGGTGAGTATGGGTTATTTTAGGAGTGTATCCCCCTTACCCTTACTAGAAGCAAGGGTCCCTATTTGGAAAAAGGTACCTACCTCTGCCAACTAGAGACCCCATTTCTAATAGTGAGGCTGGAGTGTCCACCATCATCCCTCAGTGGAAGGTCAGCAGCATCTCTGCCACCTTTATGATGCCAAATGTGACCAGGCTTGTATTTATGCCAAATGTGTGTGCTCGGATAGCAATGATGACTGAGACGCCAGAGTTATGAGGAGACTATTAGGAACCAGCAGAAGGCAGACATGACCAGAAATCGGTGTTTCAACCAGCTGCACCTGCCTGAGCTACTCCTGTTGCAAACACATCTATTGTTAATCAGTGGTATTTCTAGGTCCATGCGCTCTGAACACTTGCAGCTCCCTCCTGCAACTCCAAAGTGTGAAGGCAATGGTGAACATGAAAGCAAATTCCATATGCAGAACCCACCATCCTGCTTTCAACAGGAGGCACAGTCATAGGTGGCCTGCCGCTGGACTCAGCAGTAGGGGAGCAAGTAATAATTGGTGTCACAATGATCGCAATTCTAGGTGTGAAGTGGGCTTCCATGGTAGTATGGTGCCTCCCTTACCATAATTAAAAAAAATAATCAAACCACTTACCTTGTGCTCACCGCATCGCCAAGTCGGTGATGCGGCGAGCGCAAGGTAAGTGGTTTCAGTTATTATTTAATTTAATTTTAGCTATCCGATTGTTTGATAAAATCAAAAATATAAAGTATTTCTGAAGATTATTTAATTGCTAAACACCAATAAAGAGTGATTTTAAATCATTTTAGTACAGTGTTTACTCATATACATAAGCATCTTCAGTATGGTGAAAATTATAGCAATTGTAGATACTTTCTCTAGCAATGGAAAAGCATATTTACTGCCATGAATAAAGAACAATATGCTTGAGTGCTGTTTTTAAAATGCCAACACAAAGCTTCCACTGCATTCCGGAAAATGTTTACATCTGGTTTGTCCTTCCAGAAAACATAAATTGGCATTAGAGTCTGGTTTATGAATAAACAATTTGAAGCCATTGACCTGGTGCAGCACATATTGTTCCATTCTATTTACCGTGGAGAATAGAATGCGGAAAAATGCTTTCAGAACAAGCGGAACACAGCTCAACCTTCAGCTTATTGTAAGCTGCCTTACATGTAAATGTAAATGTAGTATACTTGTAAAGCGCACAGCTGCCCCAGCAACGGGGCGTCCCGGCGCTGTATAACTCTGGGGAACCCGTCCTGGCTTTCCCTGTGGGATGGTCCCTTGCTGGGAGTCCCCAAGGTGGAGCCAGGCATCCCCGGAATTGGTGGGGCCGTTGTGGAGATTAGGCAAGCTAATGCCCAGAGTTGCCGAGTGGAACCCCTGATTAGAGTAAGCACTGAAGCGAGAATTATCGAGTCTGCTGACCAAGGTCCACGACCCTGCTGCGTCGGGAATTGAACCCTGGTCCCAGGCTGACTTCTGCTCTCAGGCCTGCCGCCTCTAACCAGTGAGCCACACTACTCCACAAGTAAGGTCTATAGAAAGGTAAGTAGGTCTATAGAACATCTAATAAAAATTTAGAGAACATGCAAGATCGCCTAACATGGAAGTATTGGTTTTTACAGTTACATTAAGTGCATCCATTGATGGCACAATTATCTTCTTACTTCACAAGTGAAGCTTGTATTTTGTTTAGATTGTTTGATTAGTGTTTTGTGTAGTGCAGCATTCAGCAGTTACCTGGGCTATTGGTACTGTTATGGTGTTGGCAGCTGTCATCTGCAAGAGGCGGCTTTGTGTCTGTAGCAGACTCTGTGCAATGTTACTTTTGAGATCTTCTGTCTGGCCTGATTTACTGTTCCCAATCCTTTTCTTTGTTGTGGGTATTTCCAGTGATTAAAAGTCAAAAGACCAAGTGCCTAATTTACAAGCCCATTGTGCCACCGATGCATCACTTTTTTAAATGCACTGGTGGCACAATGGGCTTGCCCATATTTACAAGGCTGTGTAAAGTCATCCTTCATGACTTTTCATGGCCTTATAAATGTGGGCCCCTTTCACTAGTTCATTAGTCAGAGTGAAAGGAGATGTCCATTGGTGTTGCTATGGGTGTTCCCACAAAACATCCATGGAACTTGACACATTCCCAGATTTGTGATGTTTTGTAAATAAGGGAATGTATCAGAATCAGAATCCTACTCCTCCCCAAGGAAGGCATAGGAGTGGCATAACCAGGAGAAATACTTTTATTTCTCCTTGGTGTTTCCTCTTTCTATGCGTGCTGCAGCAGGAGGTTAGATCCAGCAGTTTCTCTAGACGTGGAGAGAAATCTACTTCAGACACGTGGGTGTTGAGTGTTCTTTGAGAAGGGTATTGGATAGAATTTTAGCATTTGCCTCATCCATTAGGAGTCCAGCCAACTCCTTAGCCATTAAAGAGGCTTCCTCTGGCTCAGGGCATCCACTCTTCTTCAGAAAGCAGCTATTCCGGAAGTTCATTGGACAGAGTGGGGCAGTGGCTTTTATTCCATCATCTTTCTCATTACGAAGTCCACAGGGGGTTACAGGAGTGTATTGGACTTGAAAGCTCTCAACATATGTGTTCCATCCCTGCCCTTCAAATTAGAAACTCTGCAAAGAGCCCTTCCATTGGTTATCAAGGGGCATTTGATATGCATGAAGGATTTCCAAGATGCATATTATTATTTCCTGATTCATCTTCAGCACCAACAGTCTCTCAGATTTTGCATTCGCAAGAAGCATTTTCATTTCAGGGTGCTGCCGCTCAGCCTCAATTCGGTGAACAGGGTATTCACGAAAATGGTAGCACCCTTGGTGGCATGTATTCATCTAGGAAGTCGCCTGTATCTGTACTTGGACGATTGGCTTATCCATGCTTCTACAGAGTCACAGCTCCTTCACAATCTGGCCTTTGTCTGCTTGCAGTTTCAGGCTCCTAGGTTTCTGCTCGATCGAAGGACTTGCTAGTTGGTTCCTTCCAGAGGTCTAACTTTTATAGTTGCCAGGTTGCATATGGATCTCCCAGGACTGCAATCTTGAATTCTATTGCCATGAGTATGATCTGTTGCCACTCCCATCCTGTTCGTCAATGGTTGAGATTGCTGGGCCACATGGCAGTGGCTGGTTTCATTGTTCCCTGGGGTCTGTTTCATCTTTAACCACTATGATCTTATCTTAATTCATTCTGGGAACACAAAGTCAGGTTGCAGTGACTACAGGGGTCATTGACAACCTGAGGTAGTGGACTCTGCCGGGCTCTGTCTCCAAAGGCATGGCATTACAGCAGGATCCTCCATTGGTTCTAATGACGGATGCCATTCCTTTTGTTGGGGAGCCACACTATGGGACAGGTCACTGCAGGCAAGATGGTCCCTGCAGGAGAGCAGGCACTCCTCCAATTGACGAGAACTAACGGCAGTTTACAAGGACATGATGGGGTACCTGCAACTTCCTATGGGTTGCAATCTGGTGGTGCAATCATACAACTAGGTTATGATAGCCTACCTGAACAATCAAGGGGTGACCTGGTCCAGATCCCTGTTTGCTGATGCCACCCTTCTGTTTCAGTGGTGGGAGGTTTGCTTGCAGTCGGTGGTGGCCGTCCTCTTCAGAGGAGTGGACAATGGTGGCTGGATACTCTCAGCTGGTTCTTTCCTCCTTCCCCAAAAATATCTCTAACCAGGGTGTATTTCTTCAGCTGTATTGTTGGTTTGTTGTGACTTTTTTGGACCTTTTTGCTTCCTGGCTCGTTGCTCATGTTCCCAGGTTCTGTTCTCACAGTCCGCAAGAGGGTATTGAGGTGGATGCATTGACCCTTCCATGGCCGGTATGTGTTTCAACTTGCTCTACTCATTCCCATTCCCAAATTGCTGGCAACATTTTTAGGGGAAGCAAGAGTAATGGTTCTGGCAGTGCTGTTTTGGCTCAGGTGCTCATGGTTCCCCAGGCCCATGTTTTTGGCGATCTAGGGTCCGTGGATACGTTCTTGTTCTCCCTACCCTCTCACGTCATGCCCCATCCTGTCCCTGTAGTGGCTGCATCTCTCTCTTTGAAAGTTGAGAGAAGGGAGTTGCAGAGCAAGGGACTGCTCCGTCATTTAGCTGAGACTATTCAGGAATCCTGTAAACCACCTACCTTGAAATCTTATGGTTGCATTGGGGTTGTTTTCAACGTTGGTGTAGGCCTCACCAGCTGTCTCCACTTGACTGTCACCTGAATGAGGTTCCACAGGTTTTCAGTGAAGGGTTTCAGAAATGTCTGGTGATTTCTACCCTGCGAGCCAGGTGGGCAGCTAGTAAGGCTTTTAGGTCCGCTCTGGGGATCTTAGCTGATGTGGACGATTTGGTGGCACGATTGTTACACAGCTTTTCTCTTTCATGCCTTCAGGTGAAACTGTTGTTTCCTTTGTAGCATATGCCATTGGTTTTAAAAGCCTTAGTTTCTTCTCCCTTTGAGCCTTTTGAGGTGCTGGATACTAACTTTGTAACTTTCAAAGTTGTGTTTCTGGTGGCCATAACTTCTACCCACAGCATTGGTGAATTGGGGGCTTTGATGGCTTGGGAACCATATCTGTCCTTTTCGGATAATAATGTGGTTCTTCATTTGGATTCTTCTTGTGTGCAGAAAGTGGCATCCCAATTTCATAGCAACCAAGAAATAATTTTTCCAGTCTTTGTGCTGAGCCTGGTTCTCCCTCGGAGGACTAGTGGTCATTGTTGGATGTGAAGGGGTCTTTGATGGGCCTCATTGCCAGCTACCCCTCGCCTCGAGCTGTTTCCTGCATTTCACACTGTAATATCGCTATTGCTTACTATTGTCTGTATAGCCATCCACTGCAACACCACCACAGACTAAGCCACGTCAATCATTGACTGTCTCAACTTCCAACTCCACACCAACGACAAAACCCCCATCAGAGGCATGTTCACCTTCAGACTTCCAGGACCTCACCCCAGCTTCTGTGACGCCATTCCAGGTTTCCACTGTTCGCCATCGACTCCCAGGACTGCATCCTATAGCAGGCCTCAATTTCCACCCCGTAAACCCTGACAACACACTGCTAAACTCCACGAAAGAAGGAACACCATCGGCCTTACTCAACTAGTCATCCACCTCATGCACATCGCAGGACACACACTCGACCCCATCTCAACAGCCAGAGACAGAACCAATTGCAGCCACGTCACTGGACACACCTAGACACACCCTGCCATTATCCACTTCACCATCAGAGGTCCCATGGCACCACCACCAAACCACCCAGCACATCTCAACGAAGCTGGAACAACCTCCCAACAGGACAGCGCAACCAACCTTGTCATGGGCACTCATACCCAGGTTTCAGCCAGGATTTCTGATTAGTTTTACTGGTTTGGCTTGCTCAAAAAACAATTGTTACTCTTGTAACAAATACATTGAGGGAAAACACTTATGTTAAAATATACTTGAAAAAACCTGTTAATTAAATTGTCAAATTGTTTGAATTAAGAACTAATATGTGGTGGTTTGAAAATCCTGAACAAAAGCTATTTGAACATTTGCTCTCGAGCAGCATCATTATTTTGAGAGCTAAAGGCACGCTGTCACGTGTAAACAGTCAACACATGAAGTGTTTCTCTACTTGGTTGACAAGAGCGGCTAAGAGTATTTAAGCCGCTCGTGTCGCTGAACACGCGCTTGGTCTCGTCAACTAATTAGAGAAAGCACTCGTACCTCTGCCTCTTCCCTGAGTCCAGACATCTCCTCCAGCTCAATTCCGAGGCCGCTTTGAGTGGTGGTGTTTCAGGCATCTTCATGTTCCCGCTTGGCTCCAAATCTCTCCAGTTCACCCGATGGACTCTCGGAAACGTCATCTGTGGATTTCCTCTCCTGATTCGACTTCCGGTTCACTCGGCTTTCGAGTCAGCTACTCTGAAAAGACAAGAAATTACAAAACAGATAAGTACTTCAAGAAGAAGTCATTTTAAAAGCAGAAATCCAGTGAGTTTCTTTCCGATTATTTTTCTGGTAATAATCCAAAGACCAAGTTATTAAAAATCGAAGATTATTCTTGGACATTGTTGGAAACAGTATCTGATCTAAGAATCGTAGGTGATTCTTGAACATTGTTGGAAACAGTATTTATGCAAGTTGTTCAATCTTGGAGAAAACAATCCAAGAGAAGGTGACAACTTCTATGCAAATATAAGATTGAGAAAAAAAAAAACAAAGACAAAGAAAACTCTGTGCAAATCAAAAGACTTTGGTCTTCTAAATACTGGAACCCTTGCATCTTTGAGGACATTATTTGTTGTCATATGTATATTGATAAGAGGTGATTGGTTTCTGAAGGTTTTAAGCATTTTTTTAGATTTTCCCAAAAAGATAGGTGTTTACAACTTTTGTCTTTTTACAGCACTTTAGCCAAGAATCAAAAGACAGCTCAACATAGTGCAACCATTATAAGAGAGTATACAGAGAGTCCTTACCCTAGGTATATGAGAATTCATGATTGATATTTGTTTAAATCTTAATGCTTGGTTTGTGCGCCACTGATTGTTACTTACCTGTATAACTGTAATCCTCCTCAGATCACGAATTGTTGTTTCCAGTCGTGATCTTCCTTCATCCAGAAAAATAGAGAAGTTCCTGAAATCAAACTACTCAGCACATCGAGAGGACTCTCTCTCTCTCTCTTTTTACACCCATTCACCCTTTCCCTTCGGGAACTTCTCAGGAGGCAGTGTATAGACACTCTGACTCTTTGGGAGTTTTTGAGAGGATTAGGGTTCGCTCGTCGTCATCAAGCGCAAAGGTACAGGTGAGCGTCTTCCTTGACAAACCTAGGACAAGCTGTCAAGAACTGCTCCACCTGGATCACTGATTGCAACAACAGAGTCACCCCTAGCTAGCCCACAAAACCAAAGAGACCCTCCAAATAGATCAGCTGGTACACCATGGAACCACAAAACACATGCAATCAACTTGAAAAAAGGTGGTGCACCAGCAAGGACACCGCAGACCGAGCATCCCACAGAACTAAGCTTAACGAATACTATCAACTCGTGAATAAGACAATATGGAGATCCCTTGTCAACTGCATCGAGGCCAGTACCAACCGCAGTAAAGAACTATTCAACAATTTCAGTGAATTCTCCAACACCTCAGTCTCCTACAACGTAATCTCCTCCTCCTAGGAATCACGCAACACCCTGGCAAACTTCTTCCATGACAAAATCTTTGACAAAAACATTGAGCCTCAACCTACAGTCGCCAACTTTCTCACCCTCAACGCCCTCACAGAAGCAAACCCAGATCCCCTGCTAACCCCCTTGGACCTGCTCACCACCCTAAACAGCACTGTTATCATAAACTCCGCCACTGACGAGCACCAATGACCCCTGTCCCCATCACATCTTCAACCTTGGAGGCAAGTCGATCTGCAATGAACTCACCACCATCCTCAACACATCCATCATCTCGGCCACCTTCTCCAATGAATGGAAACAGGATTAAACATTCTGCCAATCCCAGCCAATCCCAGCCATCTGAAGAACTCCCGTCCAATCTCTATGCTCACTTTCCCAGCCAAGGTCCTTGAAAAAGCCAGTAGATGCCAACTCATAGATCACCTGAAGAGCAACAACCTTTTGAATATCTCCCAAACTCGGTTCCACGCCAACCACAGCACCAAAACCGCCCTCCTCGCTGCCACCAACAAAATCAGAGCCCTCTTTGACTGAAGGGAAATGTCAGCTCTGATCCTCCTTGACTTCTCAGCAGCATTGAACACCATATCCCACCACGCCTTTATCAAGAGACTCCACCACAACTGAAATCTAGGAAACACCCACAGATGGATCACCTCCTTCTGCACCAGAAGAACACAAGAAATTCTGCCTTCCTGTCTTCAACTCCGAACACAAGAGCATCACCTGCGGCCTCCCCAAGACGCATCCCTCAGCCCCTCCCTGTTGAACACATGGCCGATATAGTCAGAATCCATGGACTAAACATAATTTCCTATGCTGATGAGACCCAGCTCATCCTCTCTCTGTCAGAAGAGACGTCCACCGCAGAGCCAACTTTCACATGTGTATGATGAACATCCCCAATTGGATGAAAGACAATTTTCTAAATCTCAACACAGATAAAACAGAAACACTGATCTTCAGGAACCACACCACCCTGTGGAATGACTCCTGATGGCCTTCAGAACTAGGACCTGCACCCAAACAGACTATGTCCACAACCATAGCATCATACTAGACAGCAAGCTCACATTGAATAACCAGATAAATGCAATTTCCTCCTGCTTCCTCAACATTCACATGCTCCGCAAGATCTTCAAATGGCTCCCAGTTAACCCAAGTTGTACCGTCACCCAAGCCCTATTTGCTAGCTGGCTGGACTGCAGCAACGTACTCTAAGCAGGAACTACCTCACACCTCCTGAAGAGACTCCATACCATAAAGCATCCCACGACCAGATTCGTCCTCTACCTCCCCAAGCGAACCCACATCACCCCCAACTCAGGAAACTCCACTAGCTCCCCATTCAGGGATGGCACCTCAAGATGCTTATCCACACATACAAACCCTTGCACAATCAAGGACCTGCAAACATCAACTACTGCCTAAACTTCCATCAACCCTCCAGACATCTGTGCTCCATCTCTCTTCACCTCGCTCACAATACTCGCATATGCCAAAGCCACAGCGGTGGTTAGCTCCTCCTACCTTGGTGCCAGGGCCAGAATTTACCTCCCTCTTCAACTCCGGACCTCACCCTCGCTGCTGGAATTCATGAATGGTATCAAGATCTGGTTGTTTGACTGAGCCACTGCGGAAAAATCCTCAATGCCTGGATACCCTCACAAGTGACTAGCCACTTTCTAGAAGTTTTTAGTGATTGATTGATTGGTCTGCATAAGAATAAGTCCTTTTCGAAAGACAGATTCTTTGATTGTTTCTTTTGGTGTCTCTTCTCAGGGTGATACAACTTTCTCTTTGTCCATCAGTAGATGGAAAAAGCAGTTTATTTCTCTGACTTATTCTTTGCCTGGGACTCCTTCTCCTACAAGGATTCAAGGGAGGTTCACCTGAGGTGTCACTGCTCTCTGGGCATAACAGAAAGGGGTGTCCGTCCCTGAGATGTGTAGGGCTTGGCCCCTAACAACCATCATCAGCCAAGAGGACATCATCCCCCAACCAGTAGTGCACCAGGAAGCCCATGTGCAGAGTGGTTGAGAAAGGGGGCAGGGCCTCCAACAACGTCTCAGCAACCCGGCTGTGGGGGACTTATTTGTTGCAACATAGAGGTCTTGGTCCCAAGTGACCCTCAGCAGCTAAGGGGACTTTATCCCTCGACCAGTAGTGCACCATTAGGCCCCTTTTCAGAGTGGTTGAGAAAGGGGGCGGGCCTCCAACAATATCTCAGCAATCAGGCTGTGAGTGTCGCAACAATAAAGGTTCTTGGCCCTCAACAACCCTGAGCAGCAAAGGGGACTTCATCTCCCAACCAGTAGTGAGCCAGAAGTGTCCTGTACAGAGTGGTTGAGAAAGGGGACGGGCCCTCCTATGAGATCTCAGCCATCAGACTGTTGGAGACTTACTTGTTGCCACAACAGGGGTTGCTCCCTACAACCCTCAGCAGCCAAAGGAACTTAATCACCCAACCAGTAGTGGGTCTGGAGGCTCCTTCACAGAGTGGTTGTGACAGGGGGCGGGGTCTCTCACAACATCTCAGCAATGCAGCTGAGCAGGACTTACTTGTCGCAGCAATTGGGGTTCTTGGCCCCCAACAAATCTCAGCAGCCAGGAGGACTTCCTCCTCCAACCAGTAGTGTGCCAGGAGACCTCTGTGCAGAGTAGTTGAGAGAGGTGGGCGTGGCTGACGACATCGTCTCAGGAATCCGCTGTTGAGGAACTTACTTGTTGCAACAATAGCGGTTCTTGGTCCCCAATGACCCTCAGCAGCCAAGGGGACTTCACTAGGGGTGGCCAAGCAATACTCCGCCTGCTCACAAAACCCAAGCGAATGTGGCTAACTTTTTCGGCTACTTGGCGTAATTCTGAGGAGTATAACTTTGCGGGCTGTACTTCGGCCTAATAAATTGCCCGATTGTCTGTATGAATAAATCACTATGGGTGCTCCAATTTGTGTTGGTGTCCTTGAGTGCTTTGCTTCTTTCCCTATTTATGCCAGGTTGCTTGGCTTGGGTATTCTTACTTGTGATGATGGAAGAGGACAACAGGGACCTGGTGGTAATATCCTATTAATTACTGGTAATCTGCATCACTCCTGACTCCTTGTCCCCTTCATCATGCCCCTCACTCCCTCATGGATGACCGGCCTTCATATGGTAGGGCCTTGGTAGTTTAGGTTGTATGCTTGGTAGTTACTGGTTAATTATCTTCCAATAGGAGGGGGTGGGGCGGTATATACTGGTATTCCTCTGTGGTCTCACTTGTGATGAATGGGATGAGGACAACAGGACCAGAAGTAATGAAGATTACAGGTAAGTAATAGGACTTTAACGTAAACTGCAGCTCATAATTCCTTTTTACAAAAAACATAGTTTTCTAATATGCTTTGTATAATTATTGAGGAGGTAAACATATCTACAATCAGTTCTTATTTCTAAAGCACACCAACACCAAAAATGCATTTTTTGTGCAAAAACTGATAGGTACAAGGGGGAGGAGGAAAAGAATGTACAAGTTAGCCGAATAGGAAGATCTTCAAAGCTCTTCTAAACACCAAACGGTTACTCAGTTTCCTGTTTTCTAGATGGGAGTTGTTATTCCAGAGTTTGGATGCTGGTTGGTGTAAAGAATGATGCCAAGGTGGGTCATAGTCATTTGGTAAACACACTGTAGCAACTGATGCTCAGATTCTAAAGACTAGGCTAATGTATTTGATTGTAGTTCAGAAATAGTTTCCAATTTTTTTAATCCATTAAAAAGCCCTGTGTGTAAAGCATAAGTCTAGAGCTGCACTCTTTCTTTCACTGCCAGTCAGTGAATCTTCCACCAAGCAATTGAAAGTTGTTCAATCTTACGTAAGTTGAAGATGGTGCACACAAGTTCAAATTCAATTTATTTGATTTAGTTCTCTACTGAGAACAACAAATTCCATATAAAACAGTTTCTGTTACTATACACATAAAACAATCAATACAAATGTAAAAAAGATTTTAAAAAGGTAAACAAATTATGACATACAAATTCGTCTGGAGGAGAGTTAAAAAGCGTGATCAAATTTTGCACAGATGTGGTTTTATATCTAAATCGTATTGGTTTTAAATAGCGCCTTCTTGCTTCAACTATTATCGGGTTCCAGGAAACCAGCCATACATGCTTCAGATTTTGCACACCACCATTGCATAGATCACAATTGCTGGAGACCTGTTCTTTATGGGACCATTTAAAAGTCAGTGATTTAAGAGGGAGTAACCCAAGCCGCAGTAATATAATGCACCGCCGAATTCCATGCCACAACGAGAAACGGATATATTGTTGAGCCTGTTTGTAAAAAATGGCTTCTGCATAATGTTCGTAATATTGTAAATTGGAACAGTGCAAGATATCCAGATCATAACTAATCCTTGGCGTCAGATGTTTCAGAAAGAGCTTTAATTGGGCGTAAGTCCATGAATTCAAAAGTTAGATTGTGCAATTAGATCATTTGAAAGCAATCATCAAGTTCTGGCTTAGAGTATATTTCGTAAAATCGGTCTCGAATGTCTCTTTTTTAGTAAGAATCTTAAAGTGCCTTGGTCTGCGTGTAAAAGATTGTATGCCCATCTGAATAGATTTGTAATTGCTCTGGCAAAATAACTGACAAAGGAGAATTCTAAATGCAGAGCTTGTGCAGAGACAGCATTTTGGACCTTAGCCAGTTTACGGAGGATTTTCCCTTCTTTTGTTTAAATTTGATGCCACTGGGCAATTGGAATATATTCCAGAGCATACAATAGAATCGGGGGGATCTTAGAGCTGTAAAACTGAAGTAAGGGATGAAAATGTCATTGTCCAGAAGAGGAATATAATCGTTGGAGGGCACCCACGTGAATATCTGCTTTTTGACTTAGAAGCTTCAGGTGGCTAGAGTTTCCTAGTGATTGATTAAAGATCCGACCCAAATAAGTATATTCTTTTACCACTTCTAGCGTTTCTCCTTCTAGTGTCCAGTTATAAGTTGTATAATGTTTTCTCCCTCTAAAGGGGACTATTTTTGTTTTGGATATGTTTGGAACCAGAACATTTTCCTCTGTATATCTATTTAGTACATCTAGATTCCTTTGTAATCCGAAAGGGGTAAGATCAAAGATTACAACGTCTTCGGTGTACATCATGGTGTGTATGTTATAAGATGCTGCCTTTGGGGGGAAATTTATAACCTGTAGAAAACTGTCTGGAAGATCACTAAGGTATAGTGAAAAAAGTAGGGGAGCCCGAAGGCAGCCCTGCCTGAGACTGTTTGATGTTGCGAGTCGGCTGGTTAGACCCTTTTCTCGTCCCAGTTGTATTTGGCACCACGTTTCTGAGTGCAATGAAATAATAAGGTAGAGAAGAGTATCCGAGATTCCCAGATTTCTAAGTTTCTTCCAGAGTGTTGGTCTGTCCACTCTATCCAATGCGGTTGAAAAGTCGACAGATACCGCGTACACAACCTGCGATTTCAGTGTTACGTATTTGTCGATGATAGTCTGTAGAACCGCTATGTTGTCTGTTACTGAATGTTTCTGCCTGAATCCTGCCTGATTTAGAGGGATCGCTCTGGAAGAAAAAGCCCAATCTATGAGGTGGTCCAGGACGCTTGCTGAAAAGATCTTCCCTATTGCGTCCAACCAGGCTATCTGTCGGTAGTTGCCTGGATACAGCCGGGATCTTTTCTTATAGATGGGGATGACTATACTCCCCTTCCATGATTTGGTAATTTTCCCAGTATCGTAGCAGTGTGAGAATAATGGGACTAGGAATTTGCTCCATTCCACAAAGTTACTTTGTAGTGCCTTCATCAGAATTTGGTCCGGCCCCATTGCCGCAGATGATCTTGCTTTCTTTATATGGTACTCGATTTGACTGGCCACAGGAGAAGAAATATTGCATTCATTTTCCGTCTGCCTACATAGTGCAAAAATCAGATTTTCTTGGTTCCCGTTTGATTTGTATAGATTACGTAGAAATTGTTCCCATTCCTTTGGGGGAACTGGTGTTGCTTGCGGAGATTTCTTTGATCCTGTTTGGTTGGCTATTAAGCTCCAATACAGACGGGTGTTATTTTGATTTGCTGCAGTTTGAATTTCGACCCAGTTTTTGTCCTGCTGAGAATATAGCAATTTTAATTTTTCCTTCCTCCGCTGTCTTTTTAGGTGTTTTATTTCCAATGCTCTAGTCTTAGAAGGGTTTTGAAATTGCATACAAATTAATTTATTTAATGAGGTGACTCTTATGTCAGAGGTCTTTCTTATTTGAATTGCGGCTCTGTTCTACTGGATTTTTAAATTTGCCTGTAAAGCTTGCATTAGGTTATTTAGCCTGGATGTCTGCCAACTGCCTGAAGTTAAATGGCAGCAAGACAGAGGTGCTCGTGGTGGGGGGAGGCCCGTCGGTGTGGTCGTTGGCATGGTTGCCATCCTGTCTGGGGGTGACACCTACATCGTGTCAAGAAGTAAAAAATCTTGGTGTATGGCTTGATGCTGACCTCACATTCGGACCCCAGATTAACCGAGTGGTGGGGGTATGCTTCGGAGTCCTAAAAAGCCTACGGAAGATCCGTGATTTGCTTCCTGTGGAGGCTCGTAGCTGGTGCATGCACTGGTAACGGCGCGACTGGACTACGGTAATCTGCTGTATCTGGGGGCGACGGGAAAGAACATCAGTCGTCTCCAGGTGCTGCAGAATGCCGCGGCCCGTCTGGTCTTGAGATTACCCAGAAGGTCGGCCTCAAGGGGAGCGCTTCAGGCACTCAATTGGCTCCCAGTGAAAAGTAGGATTGAGTACAAGGCACTATGCACATGCCACCGCATCTTACACGGTAAGGCGCCGATACCGTTGCGGGACCTGATTTCTCGCTATGAACCATCTCGTGCCCTGCGCTCCACCGGTGCGGGGCTACTAAAAGTCCCCAAAGTAAGAAAGGCTCGGATGGGGGCAGGTCCTTCCGATATCTGGCAGCCAGAAGCTGGAATGGACTGCCGGCGGAGCTGCGCCTGGAGCCATCTGAATCCAGATTCAGGGGGAAACTTAAAACCTATCTCTTTATCCGCTAGACTTGCACTGCTATTGGCTGCCTGATTCTGTCAGTCCCACTTGTCACAGCGCGGGGACACGCCGGTGCACGTAACCAGACGCTCTATAAATCTTCCTATTATTATATATTATTATTATTAATGAGGACTATTTCAAAATTTTCTATTGGGTCAAAGGAATACGTAAATTGTAATACTTTTGCCTTGTCAATTGCATAGTTGATTTTATTAAAAGCAGTGGATGGCCATAATATTCTCCTTTGGGTGTGGTTCACAAGTACTGAACTTTGTGCATGCATAATAGGTGCCAGAGATGTGCGTTGGAGTATTATTTCGGTTTCAAGTCTTAATATGGCGTGATCACTTCCTTGATAAAATGTTATAATTAATTTTACAATCCTGTCAAGCAGAACTAGACTACAGATTATATAGTCTAATATAGAAGCGGTAAGAGTACCATTTCTTGTGAAGGATGCCGGAATGTCTCCTTCTATACGTCCGTTTAGGTTGAAGCCGTTTATTATGGGGAGGGAAGATAGTAAGATTTTTCCTCGTTTATTTGCTTTGATACCAGATGGAAATAGTGGGGTAGGGATTGATAGAGCTTCTGCTTGTTCTTCGTGTTCCCATTTGTCTATAAGGTCATTGGATATTTTACCATTGAAGTCTCCTATGAGGAAAGCTGCCAGATTCTGTGAATATGTTGCGGTTTCAGAGGAATATAGCTGGGCATTTCTAAGTAGAGGCTGTTACAGCAGTCCGGTCTAGATAGAATGAAGGTAGTCATGAAAACTGACTGTTTTTCTATGGTACAAAAGACACAATATTTATTAGGTTTTGCATGACAAAGAAGCAGGTTGAAGCCCCTACATTAATTTGTTATTTTGAGACATTTTCTGGGCAATTAAAACACTGAGTCACAAAGCCCCCCGCATTTTAATTGGCCAGAAAATGTCCCTAAATTTCACAAAAGTAACTTTGTTTTAATACGTTTACTACTTTTCAGTATTCACAAGCTTCACTTTTTTAGTAACTCACACATTTGTAGTAAGTCCAGCACCATACATGGGCAACTATTTGTACTGCAATGCCCTCCCCTTAGTAAATAATGAAGGTAGGGACTTAAGTAAAAAGTGTCAGTTGCAAAAGTGGATGTGGCAGATTCACTTAGGAAAACTTACCCTTTTGTGTAAGTTTACTATAATTTTGGTATTCACAAACTACAAGTGTGGTTTACAGCTGTGGAGACTCCTCTGTCATGGCAAAGCCTCCACTCATGAAACTATAGCCCTATCCCATCTTTTCATGTGGGGAGTTCTCCGCTCTGAGTTTAATAAAAAAAATATATATACACCCAAATACATACTTACACACAGGGCCTTTCTATCATCCCTCAACATCCATTAGTCTGTTGTAGAATCATCCACATTTCTCATCTGCCCACAGCAGCATACAGCATCGAGCAACGGTTCAGCCCACTTAGGCTGTTTGTTCTCTTCTTCAAAAGTGATGGCATTCCCTCTAGCACAAATCATCACCCACACAGAAAATAGTCCCTTTTATCATCACCCACACAGAAAATAATCCCCATTAGTACCAGAGACTTGTGGGAAAATGTGTATGTTTAGAGAAAATACCTGTAACTTTTGCACCTATTTTAATTTTTAGAGAGTCCAGAAGCCCCATAGCCACTGCTTTAAGGTACACACCACACCTTGCAGTGCACAGCATCTAGTGTAGATGCTGTAAGGAAAGTCTATATTAGTCTGGTATTTGTGGAAAAGGTTTAAGTGGTCTCACCAAGAAGTGTCACATCACCCATCTCAGTGTAAGCATCTTACAACTTTTCCACTTGATTTCTAGGTGCAATGAAGCACTAATTGCATTCATAGCCAGGAAACAAAAAAAGCATAGCAAGGTAGAACTCCTCTTTATTTCATGTTACCAGACAAACAACCTTCATGCATCACATAAACGCAATATGCATATAGATCCTTTACATTTGAAAATCTTACTGGCATTTCTTAAAGCAATTACTAAATTGAAAATATTACAATGTATTATCATAATTTTGCAAATTTTTGATTGAGTCAATCTATATTCGCTCCCTTTCAGTTGTGATTGAATTTGTTATCAGACGGATTGCTCTTCTTGTGGCTCATCCTAGTTATCCCTGGAAGACGAGCTGTGATTCACGGTAGAGACATCCTCTGCCCCATGACTCATAGAGGCATGGGGCAGAGGGTGCTTGATTCTTTGTGCAATCAAGCATTGGAAAAGCCAATTGGTCTCACCAGTTAGACCTGTTGGCTTTGGCAATGATTCTTAGTCATGCTGAATAGCAACGGTCAATTAAGGGTAGGTGGGCAGGGATGGGGAAGCAATTGGAAAACCGAGGGTGGGTGGATAACTATGGAAATACAGGGGTAAGAACATGGGCAATGGCGGGAGGGTGGGGATAGGGAAAGACTTAGACAACAGACTGCAGCCGGGGTGGGAAAGCAACTCAATCATGGAGCAGTGGCCTATGGGTAACTAAACAGACAATGGATTATGGGGAAGCAAATTGACAGTGGAGGGGGATGGGAAGGCACATGGACAATGAAGGGTGGGTGGTGAACAGCAACGGAAGGTGAGCTATCAGGGAAGACACAAGACTGGCTTGTGAGGAAGGGAGGGTGAGGAGAGAAATACACGGGCGACAAAGAGTAACACAAAGTACACAAGGGAGCTTAAGCTGGTAGGAAAATGCAGCACCTGAATATTGAGCCACGGATGGACATACATAGTGGGTCCATGCTCCAGGAAATAGAGCAACGCCAGATGAAGAAAGAAACCCCATGGAAGTGGGTGAATGGTACTAAACTAATAGACGTGAGTGTCAACCAATGGTAAGCAATGGGTAGGCTGTAAACCCCCTTCAAGCTAACATTATGTCATGCAACAGTCATTGCTGTCTTAGATGAGTCATAATAGGTATTTCCAACAGAAAGAGCACTGGGTGAGTGTATGCTTCCTAACCAGGTCTATGTGTAGCTGTAGCAAAATTGTTTTGCTGTTTGTGACATGCAATAGACCATGGGTCTCCAACCTCCTCTGTACTGAGAGCTACTTATGTTCAATGAAAATCACGTTGAGCCACTAACATTAATGGTGTAGTAGTGACCACCCATCCTAGATTGTCAGCAGTGATCACATCAGTGAGTCAGGAAGGTTGCTAGGAGTAAAATATAAATTGTCATCAATTTGAAATACCTCCTCATAGATAATACATAACAGCCATAGGGCAGTTTCCCTGGCACCAAGGTAATATGAGAAATAAGCCTTTCTAATGCTACATAATTTATCACTCAACTACATTTTGGAAATACAGCCATTTTCTCCATACATCTGCTTATGTGTTCTGAAAATACAGCCATTTCGTATTGTGTACACCTTTTTACATTTTTGGTTTACAAATATTAATTAAACCAAGCAAAAAATTCTATATGAATAGCCTGGACTGCAGACAGGAGAGCTACTTACTGGTAGCTGGAGAGCTACCAGTAGCTCACAAGCTACTCATTGGGGATGAAATGCTATCATAATGATGAGATACGTGGCTGCATGTAGGTAGAATTTCTTTCACTAAAAATAAAATGCCCTGCCTCACAAATGTGCAAGCCTTGACATTTATTGGTATCTTTTCAGCACAGCACTCTTCAACAAGTTTTATCAGGTTTGGTGTTTTATTGTTAAAACACCTAATATCATATGTGCAGTATAGCAAGGTTTATTACTTTGCCAATATGTTTAATTTCTTCAATTATTAACAAATGTAAGAATAACCTAAAAATTGACTGAAATGATGTGTAACATAACAATAGTCTCCATGTGTTTGGTTTAAGGTATTCCCCCCCTCCGGTCGTCCTGAATATGACCTGATGTGATATTCTATACTTGATTGCCCCTTTGTTTTCTAAATAGTTCTATTGACCTTGAATATTGTTCTCTCTTCTGTGCATTTTATTGCCACTTCTACTTTTTTTTTTATTTGTTATGGACCGTTTCTGTTATAATTCTGTTGCAATGTATTCGGTAACTTGTACAGAGACTTAATTACAACTCAGCATAAAGTGCTGTGAATATATGATTCCCTGATTACTTACAGGTAATCGTCATTACTGGTTTATCAAGATCCTTTCATAGAAATACTTACTGATCCTTATGTAAAGAAGATCTTCAATAAAAATGAAGGCTCTTGTTTCAAAACAACTGTATCCTCATAGAAAGTAAAAAATGGACGCCCACTTAAAATCACACCAAATTCTCCTGATCTCCTTGCTGAGGTGAAAGCCACCAACTACCTTCATGGTAAGGATCTCAATCTGAATGATTTTTTGATTTAGGACCCCTCCCCATAAATGCAATGGGATCTAAGCTGCCCCTACTATCTTATTACCTTTACATTTTGAGGACACAGAGACCGGTTCCTTATTTCTTGTAATGGCAGCCACAAAATGTTGTTTCATGATGCAGCCCGCTAATCAGAGCGCTTACTCTCGCAGGAATCACAGTCCTGCTGGTGCGAGTTGGCTGATTGGAAAAAAACACCTTGTGATCAATCAGATTACTCTATTTTTTAATTTGCGTCCGGTGAGACCCCCTCAGGTCTTCCAGAGGATCAACTGTCAATGTATCTATACATTTTAAACATTATTTTCTCAAAAACTGTTGAACAGATTTACACCAAATCACAAATAGCACACATTCCAGGTAACAATCTAGGTTTCTGCAAAATTTGGTTTCATTCTGCCTAGCTGTTTTCTCTGTATCCTTCCTTAATTTTTCCATGGAAAATGTAAGGTGAAAAAAGTGTTTTGGGAACTCTCCCTCTCCCCAGTTTCTGGGCCTCCGCTAGATCGTTTTACATGTATATAAACTGAAATAACCAAAGGTTGCAGGGATATTTTAGTTCGGGAATGGAATAGAAAAAAACTTTGAAATTCATTTAAAAAACCAAAGGGTACAGGGACGTTAAAGTTAGGCTCAGGTTTCACTCAGATAAAACCAGTGAAGTTCAGAAGTTATAGTTAGCTGAGGTAACTATACCTTGCGCCCCGGCAGTGCACTGCTTATGATTAACCCTGGGCAAAGCACTACACTACGTTTGCGGAGTTTGCGAAGTTTGCGCTACTTTGCACTACATGACCTGGACGTAGCACAGTTCAAACACGCGTAGCGTAGTGTAGTGCAGCTGTCATTTTTTGCTTGCTCGAGGTCCTTGACGTCAAGTTGGCTACCGCGAGCAAGCAAAACGACAACCCGGCGGGACTTTTTCCTCATTCACGATCAGCAACATCAAGTTGCCGATCGCGAGTGTGGAAAATAAACCTCCCGGTGAGATTCTCAATGCGGGGAGGTCAGGTTTCTCATTGCGAGTGATCGCGTATGCTCGCAACCGCTCGCGTAGAGAAACTACCAGTCTGCGTTGTGAAAGCTGCTACTCGAGTAAAAATCTACTCGAGCAGCAGAAAACTACAGCTCGCACTTTGCAAGATGCCGTTTTCAATGATTGCACAGTGCCGGATGCTTGTCCGCACTGTGCAATCATGGAAAACGGCTTCTTGCACAGTGCGAACAGGCTACTAAGCAGTTTGCGTAGTGCTACGCGTAGCTCGCGTAGTGCGAAGTGCAGTTTGCATAGCTCCGCGTAGCGCTACTTCGCAAACTACGCCCAGGGTTACTTATGATTTCAAATAAAACCCTGGAAAAGTGGCTGTCCCCGACGTTGTAGATGCCATGTGGGCTCCCCGCATTATTACCACTGTTTGCACTGGGGAGGTGGCAGTCCCTGGGGCAGCAGGAAGGCCTTGCAGGCTCCCTGAATTTTTTTACTATTGCCTTCTGCTGGTAGGTGGGGGTAACCAGGGCATGGGGGTGCAGCATGTACACCACCTGCATAATTATAAAGGAATGTATGATGTTACAATGCATACATTTACAACACATGCCTTTACAATGCAGTTTTTACATCTCAACATCCTTGACAACGTACTCCATTACATCGCATGACACTACATCGCATTTTTAGAAACTACCTTTACAACGCATTCCATTAAATCGCATTATACCTTTACAATGCATACCATTACAACGCATACCATTACATTGCATTTAATGTAAGTATTGGATAGTATAGGGGTAAAAAATACTATTCTAACTCCAGGGGGTGCAACAGTAGGGTAAGTGTTTTGGATAGTGTAGGGATAAAAATTTGTATTCTAACTCCAAGGGGGGCAAAAGTAGGGTAGGGTTTGGTTAGTGTAGGGGTACTATGCGTTATATTGATATGCGTTGTAATGGCATGCGTTGTAATGCCTGCGTTGTAGTGACATTTGATGTAGTGTAGTGCGATGTAGTGTCATGCGTTGTAATGCCTGCGTTGTAGTGACATGCGGGGTAAAGGATGTTGAGATTTAATGACTGCGTTGTAAGTGTAGTGCGATGTAATGGTTGCGTTGTGAAGGATGTTTCCCATTAAAAAGCAGTGCTTCCGGGATTTTGCCCACCCAAGGGCTTCCTTGAAAAGAAGCGCAGTAGCCTGAGCTTCTTTTCTTTTTGGTCTGTGCTCGTGCTGCTAGCAGAGAAGATGTCATCGCAATCCTCATAGGCCCTTTGATTATAACTCCCTTGTTCAATGGCCTCTCATTAAAGGTACATTTAGTGTACTGCGTTGAGTGTGTGCTGCAGGTCTGTGTCATCCAGGCTCTGTCAATATGTCCATATAAGTGGTGTACATGTGATTATTATTGTTATATTAAAATGATATCTGCATACATGGTAAAACCTTAGCAGCTGGTGTAGATAAGGATCTTCTGTCAGTGAAGTCAGTTGTCATTGACTACTGTTGTTACAGACACAACATTCAATATTTAAACTAATGCGAGACGGTGATATATGTTTTAATGGCTAACTTCAGCACCTCATGTTTGACATACTCCTAGTTCAATGAATGTTCTTTGTAAACAGCTCCTCTACTCTTTGAAGATAGGCTCATGCATGCTGGGTCAACACCTTGAATGTGTATTGAATGAATCCCAAAGATTGATTCAATAAATCATTATTTCAAATAAAAGTAGAAATATCTCAACACCAGGTTTCTGCGGATGAACGGGTTATGGTTGTGGCTAAGTGACCTTGGTAATTGAAGAAATGGTCTCAGCATGAATTGCATCCTTTGCTGTCTCCATCACAACCAGGGGCCTCGTTACACACAGTGCCTTGGGGCGCAAAAGGTGTGTGCACCTGTGTTCTTACTCTAGAGCACAGTTGTAGTGTAGAAGGGGCAGCACACGCTTGTGCAGCTCCAACTTTACTACTGAAAGCACCTGTGCTTGTTTAGCACAGCAGGATCCTCAGCGTGTGTGTCCCATGCAGATGAAGGAACCACTTCACTTCTGCACTTTGCCTCTGTGCCCCTGCTGTATTATTCATGTAGGCACGAGGTGCATCAGAAAGAGGTGGTGCACTGTGGGCATGCCCCCTGGAGCTGGAAAAGAGTGTCCTGCGGACCCTATAGGGATCCGGCTACAGGTGGGTGATGTCACTGACTGTACCTGATTGAAGGGATCTTTGTCCCCCTTTGAAGTACAGGTGGGTGCCTCCAGGTAAGTGAAAGATGCTGTGACAGCCACAATCAGCCACTCTGCCTTTTACTACTGTACTGCACTCAAAGCTGTCTTGAGTTTGCAGCTGCCCTGGGGAAGTGCATTGATTGTAATAGGGCGCACTTTCCCTGTTTGCGTCTGCTCACCAGTTTAAAGGTGTGCCATTGCGCTATCACAGACAGTATATCTGTTAGATGTTATGGGTTCTGGTGTTTTAACCCAACAACTGGCATTGTATTGTTCTCTGTATCAAATCTTGTGCTAGAAATAATGCTGCTATAATGCTAACCAATAAAATGATACACCACTATTTGTAACTGTGTTTCCACTATTGCTCGATAGACTGAGTAACGTCTGAGGAACGAGGAACACATCCATATTTTAACCTCTTAACAAAACAGAGATCTTTTAAGTTCATTAAAGCATGGACGTTCTGGTTGGCAATTAGGAGAGATAAGGTCTGCATGTTCTCTAGTAAAATAAAATGAGTCACATCACTGGTTACGATCAATCTCTAATGAGGAGTAAAGAGCATTTCAATAAACATTAACGACAGGTCTAATGCTAAAGGTGATTCCTGGATAAAATACTATGTAAGGTAATTAAACATACATGGGTTAACAAGCCCCTGATTTTACATTATAAGGATACTGCCATTCAGAACAGAGGGGCATATTATCAAGGGTGGCGATAGGGAATTTTCGCCGCTTTAGAGGCCGTTTTCGGCCGCTACGCGGTGATAATTCTATCGCCCTATTAGCAAGCTGTCGCTAACAGCAGTTAGCGACAGCTTTTAGGTGATAGCGAGCGGTTTGGGGCCCGCTTTGCATGTTAGCGATATTTATCACTAATGACATACAAAGTGGGCGTACCCAAACTGTTAGCGACTGAAAACAGTCGCTAACATCGCTGTCGCCTTATTAGCAAGGCAGGCGTAGCGATGGAAATATTCGCGCTAAGCGCGAATATCTCCAAATACTAACACCTGCCCAGACCAGTTCTTAGCCATGTTATCCAATGGGAGGTGGATTACATGGCTAAGAGCATTTCGTCGCTAATGCATGAATATCGCTGTATTCTCAGCGATATTCACGCATTTCGCCGGTATCGCCGGAAAATGTATCACTTTGGAGATAAACGTTGCTAATAGCACGTTATCACAGCAATAAATTCCGGCGATGCTCAGCGATAAAAAAATCATCGCTAAGCCTATTTAGCGATAAATATCACTACTTGTTGGTAATATGCCCCGGAGTACTTTAACCAATTCGAGGCCCAATTCTACAAGATGATTTTTCTTGTGTATGATTATCTTACTCAGAAAAGACTTACAATATCACTTCTGACAGAAAGAGTACAGGCTTTCATTGAAGCAGGTGGTTTCAAAACTCACAAAAGGCATCACATTTGTTTGACAACTTCAACCAGTCTTGACAATTCAAAGCATGACACTTTGTATCCTGGGATGTGTAGACCATTAGTGATCATGGAAAATCCAAGCTGCAAGATCCTGAATGTAAATGGGAGCCAGATTAAAATGCGAAATATATTAGTATATAACACACAACATGAAACTCCATTATATGCAGGTATGGGAAAAACGATAACATAATATTTTGAGTAGTTTACTTGTGGATACAACAAATACTACAGCCTTAGAAACAGGTCTTCTCTTTTAGTGTATTTTAGGCCATGTATCCTGGAGCATGGAGCACTGTGAGACTGTACCACAATTCCCATAAACCCCACTCGACCTGCGTTCCCATGCAGAGCACATAGCTGCTTGTCTTGGAAGGTGGGAAAGAGAAGTGTATGCTGTCTTATATGCCTGTTCACAGATGCTCACAGGTCGGGTCACCCTGCATGTCCAGCCCTCAGTCACTATGACATGTAGGCAGGTAGACAAAGTGAGGTCCACTACGGGTTGCAGGAATATTATCCACTAACCACCTGCACTCCATGTTTTGCATTTCCTGTCCTGCCTTCACTACAGTCTCATTTTAGGTCTCATTCACTGGTTAGATGTGCAAGACATCTAACCTGGGCTTCTATTGGAATTCTATAACGCATATTAGCAAGCCCATTATCGCCGTTTTAGCTGCAGTTTCCTGCCGCTAAAACGGCGATATTTTAACGAGGTTCTTGCTAATATGTCCTTATGTTTTTTACTCATCTAAATGCATCTACTTTACCTCTAAGAGGCAAAGAGGCGGTCATCTTTATCACTGTAATTACAACAGGATCTGCTTTCCGTTTACTGGGTGGCACTCAGCACATCCTCCAGTCAGGACAGCAACAGCCTGCAGACAAAGAGCTGCAAGAAAGACCAAAACAGGCAAAAACCATTCTTCATCTACACAAGTATCAGGAAGAACATCACCATACCCATCAGGACCACTGCATTGCAACACGTAAACACTGCACCTTCCCTCTCAGTACACCCAGCTCCACCCTCATTGGTTCATTCGCTGATTGTATCTCTGTCTTCGGACCTTTACAGCCCTACAAACCATTATGGCTATGTGTGTACTATCTGAATACTGTATAAATGCATACATTCAGAAATTCATCACCTAAGGAGATGAAATGTCGGCAATGGGTTAACGGAGGTGAGTTTTTTGATTTGATATTGTTAAAAACACTATCAGAATGGAAAAGGATTTATACCAAAATCTTCAACTCTAAAACACAACACAATACACACACCATATCAAATTTATATAATAAAAGTTACCGTTTTAAAAATATCTTTCACCTACAACTCAGTAGTTTAAAATCCTGTCACTTTCTGCGATATCTACATTGAATTAATCTTATTGATAACTTTATTTCGGCCGTAGGCCATAAAAGTGCAGATAAGATACATACAAAGCACGAAAAATTAAGACAATAAATACCAACAATTAGTAAAAATGAATTAAACTCGGAAGTTATCAAAAGAGCAAGGTATAAAATCCATACTTAATCACAAATGTTATACAAAGGTTTGCCTTCTACGCCACATACCAAATAGGAAGCGAGATACAGCAAATACAATAGGGGGATGGCTATCGAAGGTCAAGACCCGACAGGCCTGTGCACAGTGTCTAAATCCCAGATTCCTGATTAATGGGATTAGCCAATATTTCCAAATTATTGCATACGCAGGACAGAAGAACATAACATGGGGGACATCTTCTCTTTCATAGTTACAAGCAGGACAGGCTTCCCTATCTGATTTTAACCATTTACAAGTAAACATCCTAATAGGGAGACTGCCATGCCTTAGCTGAAGATACAACTTCCTCGCTAGTGGTGGTTGTACTATATCTAGGAATTCCTCAAAACGAGGTTCCATTTTTACTAGGAGGAACTCTGGAGACAGCCTACCCAAGGTTACCGATCTCTGCAGGGCTAGTAAATTCTGCCTCCTCAACTCAATTTGAAATTCCAGTCTCGACATCCCCGAACAGCACAGCTCAGGTATCTCCCAGAGCTGTGGCAGGCCTATCCGCGTGCTAAGTGCCCTAATGTGAATCAGCCATGGAATATTTTTACTTTTTAAATAGGGCCAAACCTCCAGGAACTCTGCTCTATAAGAAGCCAGTTCGGGGACTGACCATAGCCTCTTCCAATAGAGCAGAGGCCTTGCGGCTACAAGCTCCTCTATCGACTCCAACCCCAGATCAAATCGTAGAGGAATGAGTGGTGTACTTGGTGGCAATCCTACCATGTTCCTCATGAAATTTTGCTCCACCCTCAAGATGTTGGATGTATTTTTGTGTCCCCAAAGTTCAGCACCATAGATTGAGGCCGTTCTGGCTTGAAGGCGGTAAATTTCGAGAGCCGGAGCTGTCGGTTTGAGGTCAGAGATTCTGTGGACTTTACTAATACCACCAGTAACTTGTGATAGCTTAAGGGCAGATTTAGAAATTTGAGGGCCATAATCAAAGTTCTCCGTTATGGTGATACCAAGTTAGACAAAGATCTTAACCCTCTCCAGGGGGATACCATCAAGGACGGGGTTTGGGCGTGTCTGCTTCGGGGGATTGAAGATCATAAACTTGGTTTTATCCAAGTTTATCTCCAATCCCCGCGAAGCACAAAACGCCGCAAAGCCGTCCACGATGCGCTGAATGCCCGATGATGTTTTGAATAACAACAGAGTGTCATCCGCAAACATCAGAGCGGGCACTCTCCCAGTCGTTAATCTAGGGGCATCATTGTCTGTTACACCAGATAAATGGTCTACAAGGCCATTGATGTACAGACTGAATAGCGTTGGGGCCAAAACGCAACCCTGGCGTACTCCCTTTCTGACGGCAAAGCATTTTGAGAGGTCCCCATGCCTCCCGCACCTAACCCGGGCATAGTTGCCAGTATGTATTCTAATTAATACAGCCAAAAGGTAGTGTGGAAGACCCCGATCTGCCAGGACCTTCCACATCTTATCCCTGGGCACGAAGTCAAAGGCAGCCCGCTGGTTGACGAAAACAAGGTAGAGGCTGCCACCCTCCACACTTGTAGTTTTCCAAAATAGTACCTGCAGGTGGAATATTTGATCCAGGGTAGAAATGCCTGACCTAAATCCGGCCTGGAGTGTGGTCAATACTTCAATCTCCTCCATCCAGCTCAGGATCCTATCCAAAATGATCCTGCCCATTAGTTTTTGGGTTGTATCTATAAGGCTAATGGGCCTATAGTTGGATGGAGTCAACGGACAACCTTTCTTGTAGATGGGGACGATCTCAGCTCTGAGCCATGTCCCCGGCAAATCAGTCCCCGACAGAATCTCATTAAACAGGGCAACCAAATGTGGGGCCCATATTTTGGGCTGTGAGCGGAATAAGTCTCCTGGGAGTTTATCCAGACCAGGGGCCTTGTTAGGGAGAAGCCTTCCTATTGCTGACTCAACCTCCTTCAAGGTGATAACCTCGTGCCATTCAAGGTGGCACACTTTCCCAGCATCAGAGGGATCCCTCCTCCGGCGGACGCCCATGGCCCCTACCAGTCGGTGCTCGTGGTGGGTGCCCGGGGCAGCCGGCAGTGGAGTCGCCCCAACTTCCCCCAATCGCAGATCAACCACCCCCATCTGTCCTGGCTCCTTAATTGAATTAATCATTTATTTGTTCAAAACATCCATTTGATTTCTAACATGTAAAACCGCAAAAAGATTAAATCTAAAAAGTTTTATCTGGTGGCGATGTGGTCAGTGGCCAGAGCTGCTGACTGTGGAACATGCAACCCAGGTTCGAGTCCAAGCCTTAAACCTTGGCTTTTAACATTACGTGATTCTGGGCCACATTTTAATGTTTGTAGGACTCGGGCCCTGCATGCTGGAACTCTTTGGACGGTGTGGAACTGGAATAAATACATTTTACCAGCGGTTTCTTTAATTTCGTACTTAATCTGCTGCACCCCAACAAATAAACTGTGGTGACCCTAGACGTTTAGTGCACATTTGTACTGTCTGGTTGATTGGAGGGATCCTGTGTTAGAATAATCTGCTGTATATAGTAGTGTGTATTTACCTGAATGATTGTGGAGTAAAATCCAAACTATTCTTTTTGCAAACACACATTGAAGCCCAGCAGCAAACAATTTCATCACGTTCTGTCTTTCATTTCAGCAATGCACAAAGTCCTAAAATATTATTGCTACAATTATGTTGAGAAATATTGACAACCCAGGAAAAAACCTCCTATCCACAGCCCCGGAGAGAGCCTGCTTCCCCTTGATTCATGTTCCTTTCTTGCTGCTCTGTTTTTTTTTCAATCACATTCTTGGAGTCGGTGTAATTGTTGTCTTGCTGGCACCCCACGCTATCTGTCTCCTGTCTGTTTTGCTTTCTGTTTCCCCTTCTTCACACATTCCTTGAGACTCCCAAGCTGATAGCGACACATCTGCCTCGGGGTCTGCGAGGAGAGCCTTTGAGCAGGAGACTGACACGTGTGTCTCCTGTTATCAGCGCCATGTTTAGGTGTCAGCCCATTAATTATTGAAAGGGTGGGTCTGGCGGCAGTGCATGAGCAGTACCAGGAAGCGTGAGCCAAGAACCCAAACAGGATAGGGCTAAGAATCACTAACTACAGTTGAGGTCCATGGAAGGCCAGCGAGTACATGTCAGTGCTTCCTTGTATCTGTTGATCGAGGCCAGATCTGACATTGCCACGAGCTAGTCAAAGTTTCAACACACGTTTCACATGAAAATTATTTGTTTACATATTGCAACAGAACGATCTGCACAATATATAAGTGGCTTTAAAACAACAGTAAAGAGAAAGATTTCCTTTGGTATTATTTTGTGGTTATGAATATTAATTAACAATTCATGCGAGAAACATATGTTTCTCTATTATCAAGCTGATTGTTGTCCTCTGTACCTTATATTTTTAAAGAAAAATGCACCATAGAAAAATGCTCAGGGATTATAACTTCAATGATTTCCTAAGGAGTGAAAAAAATAAACATATTGCCATAAATGTCTCCTTTCTGGTTGTCATTGTACAGCCATTGAAGAAAGAAAAGCACATTTGTGTTTTACTTCTTTAAACAGCTGCTTTAATTATGCTGTGACTGGAACCTGCCTTTCCCTTTGACTGCTGGCTGTGGCAGCAGGCCTTGTGATGTCAGAACTCAACTGTAATAAGTTATTACAGTTGAGTTCTGGCACAATTTCTTTATAATAGACGACTCAATGTGTCACAAATTGACTAACATAAGGAAATCAGAGATAGGCATTTAAACCAGGGATTGCAGAATCCCATGTATTATAGCCCTATTATGAACCTAGAAATACAAGTACAATATTGCCAAGAAATATTATGGGATGGTTAAACTACTCATACATAGATTGGGGATACTGAGTGTTCTTAAACATCTAGTGCTCTTTCATTTACTCCACGCTGCATGCACACTTATTCATGTATCTCTTACTACGTTACAAAGAGCACTTCTTACTACCCTATATAGAAATCTTATGAAAATGCCCATAATTTGAAAAGAAAACATCTGCTTTATATGTTCTCAAATTATCTTGCACATGTTGCTATGTTTTAATGTTTTAAGCATCTTGCCCATCGTCCAATGATGGTACACATGCTTTCTCACAGTGAAGTTTAGACATGTTCACATCTCCACGTAGGGTCTCTGTCTCTATTTATAATAGTCTCTCTTTGTCTAGGGAAGTTGGTGATTTCTCAGCAACTGCTCGGCTTCCCTTGCTAGTCATGTATTCTTGGATGCCGATCCCACACCTTAACTGTGGCTGTCAAAGGAGTTGGCAAAATATTAATTCAAGGCTTAGGAGAGAGATTAATTAATCGTAGAACAGAACTTTTGGGAGGTGAATGAATAACCATGTTTATTATAGGGCAATTTTCTGAATGCTAGATGTAGGATTGGCAGCTTCCGATGAACACAGTGTTGTTGAGCAAAAGTAAAGACTAAGGGGCTCATTATGATAGCGTAACGAGAAATAACCACCACCATATTATGATGGCTGTGGGTATCGCGGCAGGCGCAAAGTCTATCCGCCGCTTTTCCGCCAGTCCGCAATTGTTACGATTGCCGGCTGGGTGGAGCTGGGCCAGTAATATGATGTGGGTGGTTTACAGGCCTATCCATGGTGGAGATGCAGCCCTAAGGTAAGCCTCTCTTTGAGTGGTCAAGGGAACATCAGGGCAGTCTTTCGTCAGTCCTCTCACCAGTAGAGACGTAATCTTAGATCATGATGTCAGGGATGCCACTTTTATGCCCATTATGAGTTTAGAGGGAGTGGAGTATAACTAGTCAATGGGCTACCAGGTCCCTTCCTGCCTGATGATGACTTCCTGCGAAGTGGGACATCTAGCTTGCACTATTTTGCCCACTTCCAACATGACCTGCCTGTCTGCTAAATGAAAAGAGCAGCCCCTCTTGTGTGTGACTACCTATTGCTCTTCAAAGGCGGCTTCCCCTTTGATACATAACTTAAAGGCTTACACCCAATCTGGCCATCCTGCCAGGAGGAGGTCACACCTCTACTCCTGGCAGAATCTTTGTTCCTTTTCCTGAGTCATTCTCACCTCTCCTGAGGAGGGCAGGGGGCTGTCTTGAAGATAACAGCCTGTGTGTGACCATAACGGCTACTGTAAACTTTGGGAATCAACATGGTAACTTCCTAAATTTGACATTTGTATAAAAGTTATGTTAACTCCAAACTGAGCAATACGTTGGGTTTAGTTTAATGTGTATCATGTTTATTAGTCCCATTTAGAAGTTAGCACTGCTGAGTTGCCCTTTCCACAGTAAAAACAGCAGTGCACGCTTTTTACTGTCAGGACATGAAAAGTTAATAAAATACATGTCCATTGAAAGGCCTACCTTAGGGTTGACTTACAAATATTAAAAAGGAAGGCCTTGGGTTTGCCATTGATTTAAATGGCAAAGTGGAATTAGCAGTTTAAAAACTGCTTTGCCAGTCAGAAGTGGTGGGCTGGGAGACAGGGTTTGCTTTGTCACACTCAGGTGGCAGCACAACTAGTGCTGCAGTCCACGAAGGACACTTTAACTTACAGGCCTTGGGTAGCCCAGGTACCATATACTAGGGACTCATAATTAAGTTAATATATGCCAATTGTAGGTGAGCCAATTAGACATATGACTTTTTAGGGTCAGAGAACAGGAATTGAGACCTGTTAGGCAGGACTCTGTGCACCTACAGAGTCAAAAAACGGGCAGCATCAATCCAAAAACATAGGGGGTTATCATTCAAAAAGAGGCATTTCGTTATGGTGTGTCTCTCCTTTACAATGATGGTAATTTCTGTCTTGATTCACATGCCATGATAAGGCCATTGGGTGCGTTGATTTCTCTGAAGACGTTAGCTGTCAGTTTTTAATTCCTCCTAGTTCCTCTGGTATTGTCCAATGTCTGCTTTGTCTCTTTATTTCAGAAAAAATGATCACATCACTATTATTATAGTGATTCTCAAATGATTGGCCTGTGTGTCACAAGACCATGATGTTGTTTTTGACATCAGGATACTGCCTTCACTTCTATAAACTATTAATTTGCATTAGCCTGTTTCTCTTTTGGGGGTAAGTTAATCATAATTACGACAAGACAAAGAAATCAGCCTTAATCTTTCATTTTATTTATATTAAGATATGATCCCTTTTTAGTCATGCATAGTGACTTCTGCCTCTTAGGCAGCAGTCCAACCGTGATGAACCAGAATAAATTGGGTTGTACAGAGCAGCTTCTGAGGGCAGGTAGGAAGAGGGGTTGAATGGTTAGAGCAGTAGATGTGTGTAATCCTTTTGCTCCCAGAATGGCCATGCATTAAATGCTGTTGATTATCTGGGATCTAAATATTGTGCCTATTGTGCACTTTGGGTGCTTCCAAGAATGGCAGAATTCATGTTCCCAGTGTAAGACCCTGAGGAATGAGACATTGATAGATTTAGATTATCGCCAGCCATAGAGGAACCAGTACACAGAGTATATGGAAAGAGATTGACACAGCTTAGCAATGGGATATGCAGTGGCTAATGTGTCTGTTAATCCGATTGAAAGTCCAGATTGGTATGTGGGCATTGTACCAGATAAAAGTATTTTGGCTGGATGATAAATCAAGACTTTGTATGTGTACTTAATTCTCAACAAATGAGTCCCTCATAATATCATGCTCAAAATTAAGTAGTGTGTTGTCAAATAAATGTTTATAATGGCCCACTTCCTCAGCATTACATCTGTCACAATAGTGAAAGTTAACAAAATAAAATCAAAGTTTGAAGAGAATGCCAATGTTTTGATACAAAACACTATGGTTTCTCTCAGCACATTTACTCTGACAATGCCTGGATGCATTCTAACACCCGTCATGCAGGCAGAAAAAGGCAATATAAGGAAAAAGAAGTATACAGTTAACTTTTTCTGCTGTTCACGAAGAGACTCATTGCCAGTGCCCCAAATCTGATAATCATAGCATTTGTCAAACGTTACAATCCAATATACCGGAACGTAGCGTGCAATAATTAACACCTATTCCAAGTTCAACACTGCAATGTTGGGCAGCATTTTCTCTTTGTAAATTTCACCAGGTTTAATGTGCAGAGACTCACCTGGAAATATTGCAGGAGTTGTGGTAACTGCCATTAAACTAGGGATTCTGATCCCTGTGTATATAGTTTTTTGTGCATGAATCGGGGAAAAAAATGACCACTCACAAGGAGGGCCTAAGGGATAGAAGTTACATAGGTGGTGTCCTATCAGTACACTTCAGTGCTGAGAGACAGGGAAATTCTAACAAGAACATTACATCATGGTGAGTGATTAACCTGAAAGCTTTACAGACATATATAGAAGAAACCCACATGCAAAACTTGACTACACCTCCAGTTGGATCCCTAGGAATACCAATCTATAGAGAGAAGTTATTGAGGCAATGAGGAAACTAAAGCCTGTGTAAGTCGTGGGTTATTATGCATTGAGCATTGCCTTAAAAAAGTATTTGAGCAGATATTTACATGCATGCTCCCAAAATTATTCACAACATCTCTGACAACATTATCAATAGCCAATGTAATGTGGGATGCCATGATTTTGTTCTTGTAAAGTCTAGAGAGATCCTTGAATTAAGTAACGAATATTACCTAATTTCCTCGCAGAATCTGGATTTCAGCATCATTAATGCAAAAATAGAGTAGAGTAGATGAAACCGAACCAATGTTCCACTGTGAATCCATCAAGGCCTGGACCTTTGGCTTTTTTAAGGGAAAGCATAGCTAAATTCAGTTCTGTAGAAGATATGCGTTCCTCTAAAGATCCAAAATCAGTTTGCGGGAGATCATTTTTTTGGATAGAGGAGCAATATTGTAAGATACCAGGTGTGATGGAGTGTGCGGGGGTGTGTATAAGTTGATGTAAAAATTATGAAATTGATCTAAAATGTCTGAATCTCTCTAGAATGTGTCTGGTCATTGTCATCCATAATTGTTTCAATAAATAACTTGTTTTGTTTAATTTTGAGGTAATTTGACCCAATTTACCAGAGTTATTTTGACCGCCATAATATTTAGCGCTAGGTTTCAGAAGGTAAGATGAGGCAGAGTCTGTAGACACCTTATTCAAATGTAGTTTAGCATTAATGAGTTGTTGTAAGGAGAGTTGAGTGCATGGGGTGTAATAAGTGTGTTCAAGATGTTTGATGTCTTGAAGTAACTTTGGAAATTGGTCCGGAGAACATTTCCTTTTCTTAGAAGCAAAATTAATGATGTAATCAAGAGTGAAGCTTTAAAAGCATCCCTGATAATATGAAAGACAATGTTATCCGAACGATTGAACTGAAAATAATCATGGAAAAGGAAGTAAAGGAAGAAGTAAAATTATTATCGAGGAACAAATAATTAGTATATCTCCATCTCTTAGGAAAGACACATTTAGGTAATAAGTCCAATTGGTATGAGACCTGACTGTGATAAGAAATTAGAATTGACCCAATGTCTGCAGCATGTAGATACTGAGTTAGGTGGTGTGAAATGAAAATATAACCTGTCCTAGACTGTGTATGATGTACTGGGGAAAAATAGATGTACTCCCTCAGGCAAGAATTACATGAGTACCAAGCAGCAGTCAAATGATGCTGGGGAATAGCATGTATATATGATTTTTACAATTTATTTGGAATATAATGAAAAAGTGAAAGTCTGTTCAGAAAGGAATCTATGAAATGATTACAGTCACATGCTAGTATAAAATTATCATCCGAAAATTGTTGGAAGTTCTGTGCAAAAATTGGACCAGAAAAACAATCAGCACCAGTAGGACCATATAGATTGATCACAGCAAGAGAAACTTTGTTGATCAATAATTTGAGGATTAATTTAAAGACATAACAACATTCTTTTTACCATTGCCAGGTGAAAAAAGACCCCTCCAAACCAACTCTTACACAATTTCAAACATTCATGTTCTTTTAAATGAGATTCTTGGAGACAAGCAATGTGAGCATTGAGTATCGACAAGGGAATTAATACTCTTTGGCTTTTGATAGGAAAGCTTAACCCCCTAACATTCCAGGAAACCACTGTTAAAGATATAAGAGATATAGCAGACATTTGAAGCAATCAGACCAAATAGTAAGAAAAATATAACACAGCATACAAGTAGTTGCAAATGATAAAACAAATGACAATGAAAGAGCAAAGTAACAGAACAATAAGAATTATGTAGTATAGGAAAGAAAAGGGGATGAAAGAAATGAAACAAGAGTAGAAAGGTAAGATAAAGAGAAAAGGGTAGAATGAAATAGTAAGAAAAAAGACAACAATAAAAATAAGCATACCTACGAGTGTCGTTGATGAGGATAAGGGGGGAGGGAGACTACAGAAGAAGACGGATGTCAAACCTCAAAGGGGAAGGAGGAACACCAATGGTAATACGACAAAAGACGGGAGGGAGGGACATGGAACAATATAGGCATTTTCCTGCAAGAAAAGTTGTAATAAGTAGAACATACGCGTCAATAAATATATTGAAAGAACATTGTTCAATAATACTTAAGAGAAATGAACAAAGTAGAAACAGTCATGCCATGTGAGACCAGCAGATTCATGTGAGTCTAGAGAGAAACAAACAGAAGTTAATAGCAAAAAGTCAAGAGCACAATGTAATCATGACGCGTGAACTGATTTAATGAAATCCATATCCTCTGGCTTGTGGATTGCAAAAAAATCTGTCAGACAAGGTGGGTCTTCATATGCTGTCATTTTGTTGTTATACATGACTTTGAAGAGATAAGGGTGAAAGTGTCCAAAATGAGCTACAAGAGAGTGAAGCATTGGTCACATATTGAGGAACTCTCTTTGTCTATCGGCAGTGCTCTTAGCATAATCTTGAGAGAAAAATGAATTATGCCCAGACCATGATATACGTTTGAGTTGTCTGGCAATTGAGATGACAAGCATTAGTTCTCTATATTCCAGAAAGTATAAAATGACTCCTCAAGTTTTCTTAGAAGTGGTTGAACTTCGGGAAGACGTCTATAAGCTTACTATATATCAAGTGGCGTGTTATCAGGCATGTTTAAGACCTGTGGCAGTAAAGTTTTGAAAAAAGAGATAGGATTTGATCCTTCCGTACCTTCCGGTAGGCCATAAAGGTGCAGGTTATTTATTCTGTCGCGTTTTTCCAAGTCTTCAACTTGTTTACGCAAGGTGATTACTTGTTTCTGATGGAGATTCACCATGAAAGGAGTGTCCTTTAAAACAAAAATGTGCTGCTCCACTGTAGAGACTCGTTCTTCCTAATGGTACCACCTATCTAAGAGATTCTGTAGTCTGGCATTAGTCTCCTCCATGCAGGGACGCACCACCCTTATTTGCTCCAATAGTAAGTCCAGGGAAGCATCAGAAGATGTTTTAGGAAGTGACAGTGGATCCTTCTTGAGGCTTTCAGTGGATACACATATATACAGTGATACACCATTGGTGGATGTAGTCAAGGAGGAGAAGCAGTAGTGCTTTTATGCGATACAGTGTCCTTCATTCTGAAGTAATCACAGGTGCCAGAGGGGAATTTAGAAGGATTGCCTGAGTCTAGTTTGAAACTTTTGACTTTTTAATCTGCCCATGCACGAGAGAAAAGAAATGCTGCAAAAAAAAGTCAAATATCCCATCTAACAATAAGTGACCCTTCAAAACATGCGTGTACATAAAACGTGCTTGCAGGAAATAAAAACACAATTCGGCTGGGATGAAGCATAGTAGAAATGGGAGGCAAACACAGCTTGCATGCATTAGTTGAGCATTTTATATTGCCACAAAGCCAGGCAGGAGAAAAGAGTACCACACTAAAGAGAAGCTGCAGCTGGAAGAGAGTCATGGGCATAAAAACTGTTATGAACTTCTCACATTTGAGGAGAAGACTGGCTGGCATAGAAATGCTTTGCTGTTTTCCTTTCTTTGTTCCTTCTTTTCCTTTTTTGCTTTTAAACGGCACTGTCATACTGAAAAGCATCTCTCCTCACAAACAAAACAGAAAATGGCGGCCGCGAGTGAGGAGAGAAACACTCTTTGCCTAAAAACAAGGAATTATGTGCTCCTGATGAAAAAAATGAAAGGTGCGGAATCCTGCTTACTTACGCACAGTAGAGAAAGCTGCTGGCAGATATAGACAATGAGGACGGTGCATTCACTGTGCCCCTCATCCCGCCTGGAGCTCCTCCATGAGGAAAGAGACCTGTTGCATCATTTACCAGGGTTTTCCTAAGTCATTTTCTCCTGTCCCTTTGGGATGAGTCAGAATCCTTGCACGGGGAATGATTGACTTTGAACAAACTCTCTCATCAGTCCAATGAAAGACCTCTACAGGTATTTTATAGAAAGGCATCTGGTACTGATACATGACTTTCAACCTAGCTGGGTAAAATAGCTTGTACTTAATATTGAAGTCATAGAGCTGCTTTTTTGCAGCTAGGATGGACTGACGTTGCTGCTGTATGATGCTGGTGTAATCTGGGAAGATCATGATGCTGCAAGATTGATTCACAATGTTATCTTGGAGCAGGGCATGTTTGAGGATAGCGTCTCTCTCCATATAATTTAAGAGCTTTGCAATAACAGGTCAAGCCAAACCCTGGGAGGAGAGCGCTACACCAAAAGCTCTGTGAGACTGCTCAACAATGAAGAAGGAGGACAGGGTCTCCAAGGGCATCAGGGAAAAAAGCCGTTGGTCCAGGAAGTGCTTCATTGAGGAACCCTCACACCCCTTAGAGAACCACACAAACCTCAAGTTGCTGCGTTTAGCTCTGCCCTCCTAGGACTCAACTCTTGCCACCAGGTCCTAATTCACCACAGTAAGTTTGGTCACCATCTGTTGCAAGTAGTTAACTGAGTCTTCCACCCCAGAGACTCTCGTTTCGGCTTCTGTAATCCTCTCAGCAGCTTTCAAAAGATCTTGGCGGAGCAATGTAAAATTGATGCCTACCACTCCAATTTTAGCATCAAGCATGTCATGCAACTGAGTGATAGCCGGCATGAGTGCAGCATTATCTGGAGTCGAAGCATTCTGTCCGTATGCCCCAGTGAGAGAGAAGAACCCCTGGGTTGCGCGTATTTGTTAAACTTGCTTTTTTTGGTACCGGGGGAGCCTTTTCTTTGGCAATGATGATGAGCGTGGTAGGGGACACAGCTGCTTCATCATCTCATTATGGAGCACCACATTTGACCTGCCTGACCCTCACCGCACCCTAGAGTGGGAGGCGGCATGTGCAGGCAAAAGCAAAGGCGCATTTCATTTGAGGCAACATAGGCCCTCCACGGAGGCACAAAGGAATGGCCAAGTGGGGGGGGGGCGCACCATTGTAGACTGTACCAAGACCTGGCCTGGCCCTCCTTCAGCGCGGCATCTTAATGAGGTCACATGCCAGGAGTGCAGCATTATCTGGAGTCGGAGCATTCTGCTGCACGCCCCAGCAACAGAGGAGGACCCCCAGGGCTAAGAGTATTTGCTGAGTTTGCTTTGTTTGGTACAGGGGGGAACCTTGTCTTTGGCCATAATGATGAGGGTGGCAAGAGACACAGCTGCTTCGACATCTCATTATGGAGCACCACAATTGACTTGCCTGACCGGCACTGCAGCCTAGAGTGGGAGGCGGCATGAGCAGGCAAAATCCATGCCCTCTTCATTTGAGGCAACATAGACCATCCACAAAGGCACAAAGGAATGGCTGTGAGGCCAAGAAGTGGAGTTGGGGGGGCGTAGACTGCACCAAGACCTAGCCTGGCCCTCCTCCAGCGTGGCCTCCTATTTAGGTCACATGTCCACTCATGGAAGGGCGTCATTGCTGCTCTAGGGATCAGGCACAGCAGGAGGAGTAGAGAACAGGCACAGCTCACACCATCAGGCAATAGCAAGGTCCTCAGAGGTGCACCACTCAAATCATCTGTATCTCAGTACACCCCAGGGCCCGCCATCTTCTTTACTGCATTTGTTGCCTGCGTCTCATGAGAGACAATGGCATCAGGACAGAGGCCAAGTCCTGCCTCCCCGGCATATGTGTCTGGGCTGCAGTGGAGCATCCAGCCCTGGACCACGCTGTGGGCCTAGAAGAGACAGCCACTCTCAGCTGAGAAGTCCACAGTCTCTCCCACATGTGGTGTGGTGCCCTGGGAGGAAAATGGTCACATAATCAGGAAATAGTATTGACTTTCGAGGCCCGCCGCCCAAGCCGTCCGTGCTGCAGTTCAACGTAGGGCCCGCCGTCTCCTTACCAGCATCCGTCGCTCCTGTCATGCTAGAGGCAATGGAGTTGACGCAGCCAAGTCTCACCCTCCCATAAAAATTGTTTTCAAGAGAGCAAGGTCTACAACAAAGAGAAAGGGGAAACTAAAAAATCGTTTTTATGGACCTCTTTGAGCTGAAAGTGTAGAGGCAGGCGAGAAGGGCCTCCTTTTTTCTCTTTTATGGGTTGATTCCCCCCTAAAACCTCATCCCCAATCCTTTTTTTCCTCCCCCTATCTTCCAACCCCCTTTGTGCTGCTCGGTGTACTACTTCATGTCTCTTTTTTTTACATCGTAATTACCTCCCCCACTCTATCAACATTACCCCCACCCATGAATCCCATCCCCTTTTCATTTCTAACCTTCACTTCACTATCATCTTCTATTTCCCTTTGTGCTTTTTCAACTACTTGAATGTGGTAGACATAAACAAAATACCTACATGACCATTAATTCCTAACATTTCTACATTATAAAGAGCTATAAGAATTTGTTTTGGGTCCTGAAATTCAATCCCAGGCCAAGAGTATGTTTTCCATGAAAGCATTCTAGTTTTGTGTAAAAGGTATATCATTGTTTCATTTCTCCAAAATCAAGCTTTGTCAGACTGATTTAGTCAAGCTTTCTAAACCTTCGGAATTCTTTACAATGACAGAATTCCATAACACACACCACCAGTGGCCTTACAACAATTCAACCCTGCATGCCACAGATGTCTGGCACAGATTGCAGGCTTTATTTACCTGCATGTCCTTGTCCACAGTTACAGGCTATTGGCGGGAAGGAGGTGCTCGAGGTCCTATTCGAGGTAGCTTAGCTAGACATTTCAACATCAACATTAACTGTATTTCTCGGGAATGTTAGTGGCCTTCCATCCTCCATAGGATGGCTATATGCGATTATGCAGCTTTTGGTGAGTGTATCTGTTTCAAACTGTTAAGATATAGGAAATCACCAAAAAAGGCTTTTCTATAATTCGGATGTTGATACTTCAACAGCTGTAAATCCTAAAAATGTGTTTTCAATATTATTATTCAGCTGCAAGGCAATGTTAAATGTATTCGAAGTAACCCTTTTCATTCTTGCTTCGAGAGAGGTTCGTGCTGCCCTCTGCTGGAAAGAACACAAATGTACCTCATGCGTGGCAAAAATACTGACTGGCGAGTATAAATAAACATGAATTGAAAAAGTTATGGACAAGACGAGCAATGTTCAGAATAAAAGAGCGGAATTCCCTTAGAAATAGTAAATGAAAAATAAAAACAATTCTATTTGGTGCCATTTTCAACTATCGACTTTGTTTTCTAATCCAAGACAAAACAAAAGTGGACGTGACGACAGTCAAGGGAAGCAGAAGTCGATCTTATTGAAGTGCAACGCGCTCCTTCATTTCAAAGTGCTAAGTGTACTCGATTTTTCATCCGCCAATACTTGTTGTGTCCTACTTACCCAGGAAGATTTTAATGAAGTGCCTGTTATCTGTACTAGGTCAGAAAAAAGAAGAAAGAACAAACTGATTGCGTGAACTCTGGTCGACTTGAAAGCTGGTGTGATGATTTTTTTAAAAGCTTTTCATTGATTGCTTTCTGCGTTACAGAACCAGCCCCTTCTGCAAAATGCAGGCCAACAGAGCAAAATACATCTTGCAGGAACAGCAGGCCTTAATCAGCTGTACTACTTTTAAAGTTGGAGTCCTGAGAGCCCCGCCCTTTTCTGTCTGCTCTTTCTCTAGGTTTTTCACTTTTTCCTCCCCATGTATTTACAACTCAATCATTTTTGGTTCTGGGCACCTGAGGCGTTTCTTTTCTTTGCAAAATGCCTCTCAAGGAAGAAAAAACGAAACTTATGGGAAAATAGAGTCACATCACATGACTCGTGGTTTGGGTACAAAGGTGGCAGCTTATTGTCGGTATCATACGTTTGATATAAACCTTTATTAGAAGTGAAAACCTCTAAAAAGAATATAATATTGTGGCGCACTACGAACACTGCCAGCACAGTGTGTGTACATTTATTGATGTCTACGCTAAAGAGGTAAGAAAAGCACTGAAAAACCTTGCCTAACTGGGTAGAGCTTGTGCTTCGTGTGTCATCAGTAGACGGAATATTAAATACCTTCTATAGTCCCAAAGAAATTCCATTGACTGCAGTTCAGAATAAAACACTTTGGGGCAGATTTATGTTAACTGGCGCATCCCCAGGGATGCGCCAGTTAATGTGCGCCACAGTGTGCCACAGCTCCGCCACCCATGGTGCGCCGCATTTACAATGCGGCGCACCATGGGGCAAAAACGGCACAGATGCGTGACGCATCTGTGCCGTAAAGGCGGCGCATTGCTGGAGTTGCATCGCAAGCGCGACGCAGCTCCAGCAAGGCTCGGGGGGTGCCCTATCTGACCAATGCTGCATCAAGACCTACGCCTGCTTCAAGCAGGCGCAGGCTTTTCACGCAGCATTGGCCTGAAAGTGACTGAGTGAAATCTTATAGATTTCACTCAGCCACTTTTGCGAGACGCACCTGCCCCGGAACGCCCACCCTGCGCCGGAACGCCCACAAGCGGCGCAGGGCTTTACAACGTGACGCATCTGCCTAGATGCGTCACGTTGTAAATCGTTCGTAGGGATGCGCCACGTTTACGCCGCCTTGCGTGATGCAACAGTGGCGTAAACGTGGCGCAAGGGCCTCATAAATCTGCCCCTAAGGACCTCATTTTTGGGGTTATTACCGTAGGGCAGCGCAACAGGCCTTGCTGTTGCGCTGTCCTCCTAGTCGGCATAGGTAGGTACTTGTGACGAATAGGGACCATGGCCTCTAGTCAGGGTAAGGAGGATACACTCTTTAGCCCTGCTCACCCCCTTGGTAGCTTGGCATGAGCAGACAGGCTTATCAAAGGCAATGTGTAAAGTATTTGTACCATCACTCACAGTAACACAGTATAAACACCACAAATGGACTCCACACCAGTTAAGAAAATAGAAGTATTTAATCTAAACTAAACAAGACCGAAACAACAAAAATCCAACATACACAGTTCAAGGATATGATTTCAAAAGAGTTCCTAAGGTTGCGTTAAAATAATCCATAGTTGCGTCTCGTTTGAACCAAAAGGACCTTTAGATGCGACAAAAGTTCCACTAGAAATCTGCAGTGTTGAAAAACAAGCGATGTCTCAATCCTGAGACCCAGGGGAGGGATGCGATACCTTGTATGGATTCCGGTGCGCAGGTTTCATAGGAAGCGTCTCGCAAAGGTACGATGCGACGATCTTCGGGATGGTGACGACCTCAGGTGAGGCGGTGAGGAGCTTGTGCAGCGTCAATCTCCTCCTCTCACGGCCCCTCGATGTGATGGCTCTGCGACGACTCTCACAGCGACGTGATGCGGTCCATAAGCAAGCGGTGCGATGATCTCACCCAGTGAGGACAGGGTCTGCTACGATACTCGCAGTGATGGTACTTTATGGTACTTTTCCCGCACCGGAGCGATGCGTTCCGCAAGCGAAGGATGCGTCGGTTCTTGCAGCAGCAACAGGTGCTGCGACTATCTCATTCTTCGCGGCGGCAGGAATTTACTCGCACTGATGGGTATGCGCTCCGCAAGCGAGCAATGCGTAAGACTTTGCAGAAAGACTTAGTTACTTCTTATCCAGCTTCCCAACAACAGGTACAACTCCAGAGGCATCACAACTGGCCCAAGCACTCTAGGAAGAACATAACTCTCTCAGTAGAGTTCAGGGGGGAAGCTGGGGGTGAAGTCCTTTTGTTCCTGGGACTTCTTAACAGGGAGCCAGCTCTACTCAGGCCCTTGAAGATCTCTTCAAGCAAGGGGACACAGCACAAAGCAAAGTCCTTCCCCTCTCCTTGGCAGCAAAGCAACTGCAGGTCAGCCCACCAACACACAGCAGGACAGTCCTTCCTCTTCAGTCTTCCAGCTTTCTCCTTGGCAGAGGTTCCTTCTTGATTCCAGGATGATCTAATTATCTGTAGTCTGGGGTCCTATACTTATACCCCTAGAAAGTCTTTGTTGGCTTTGTTCAGGAGGGCTCTGAGCCCGGTCTGAACCAGTTCTGGGTGTTCCTTGAGCACTTTGATTTCTGGCTTCTCCTTTCCTTTCAGAGAGAGGGGCAGGGTTGTCACTCGCCCAGCAGGAGGTGGAGCCAGCATTGTGGAAGGCAGACACAGCCCTATTCAGGCCCAGGTGCTACCCCCTCCCACCACTCTAGATGCAGATGGAGCTATTCATCCCAGGGATGACCCACTCAGCCTCTGGGAGCCACCCAGCCCCTGCCACTCACAAACCAGACAGTCAATTCACAAACAGGCCAAGGCACACAGAAAGGTCAGACAAGAGAACAGCCACTTTCTAGAAAGTGCTGTTCTCAAACACAGGATTAAAAAACACCTTTCCTAAAAGATGTGTTATTAAATTCTGAGTTCATGGATACCAGACTTGTATGTCCTATCTTGCTCCTATGGGAAGATATTCAGGTAACCACTGTACACATCATTCCCCATGATAGCCTATGGGCAAGATAGCCTTACAATAGTGAAAAACGAAAATGTCTGTAATTCACTACCAGAGCATGTCACCTGCACTAGTACATGCTCTACCTTTCACATACACTGCACCCTGCCCAGGGGGGTACCTTAGGCCTTCCATAGGGGTGTCCAATGTGTACAGAAAGGCACAGGTTAGGCCTGGTCAGTGGGGACACTGGCCAGGTTGACAGGGCAGTCTACAGACTGCACACGGACACTGCGGTGGCAGGCCTGAGACGCCATTTTAGGGCTACTCATGTGGGAGGCACAATCTGTGCTGCAGGCCCACTAGTAGCATTTGAATTACCAGCCCTGGCACACTCAGTGCACTTTACTAGGGACTTCTTGGTAATATAAATATGCCAATCATGGATAACCAATTACACATTTTATATTTAATCAGGGAGCACTTGCACTTTGACACTGATCAGCAATGGCAAAGTGCCCAAAGCATCTAAACCAGCAAATACGAAATCCAGCACAGTGTCAAAAATACAGGGGGTAGAGGCCAAAAGTCACGGGAAACCACGCCAAAAATGCCAGGTCTAACACTTGCGCTATATAAAACTCAATCCAAAAAAGCACTTTCTTGCCTTTTTGAAGCACTCCTGATACTCTTTCCTTGTTTCCATAATTACATGAAATTAGAAGTCAATGTAGAACTCCTTATATATATATAACACAAAAATCTAGGTACCAGGCCAGACTGTGCATTTATTCCATCTAGCATTTTACTAGAGGGTTGGAGCAATTGGAGCCATTTTTTTGAAGGCCTCAGGGTGCTCTTAGCATCTCTTGTGACTTTATCTAGCTCCCCAAAGAGGGAGAGAAAGATAAGCAGACGAAAGATGTATGAGAGGGAGAGAAAATAGATAGATGGAAAGACAGAGACATGGAAAGAGCAGAGGCTGGTATTAATATTAATACCCAATCCAGGCCTGAATGCTATCCGATTGATATAAAAAGAAGCATTGTTTTTTCCTATTTAGAAACATTTCAGTTTCAGTCTGTTTCTGTAGTTCAGAGTGACGTGGGAAGTTTGCAGTTAGCGTCTTAAAACTGTAAAATAAATGTAATTCGATTAGTCTGTATGGGCTTAATTTACATCGGAATTTACACGTACTTGCATGTGAATGGATATTTGTAGGATAGGACATGTATACAAAGGCATTTTGTGGTCATACAGGTTAAAATCTGAAAAATTGGACCTTTTGTGACAGCAAAACAGACTTTTGGTATATACCAAACCCAAATTGCGACTTGATAACACGGTACTGAATTGCAATTTGGGTTTGCAACTACATACTGAATCGCTATTTGTAAGGGGTGTGTTTATGTCGTCCCTTCCAAATAGTGATTAGCTAAGAGTTGTAATGTTTTGCAACCAAAATCTGGACATAAAACATTGATATTTTACTGACTACTCAAAGGTAGTTTTAACCCATTCTCAAACCCTTTGTAAATGTGTAAAAACATTTTATAGATATAGGAATTGATTTATTGTACCACTGCCTACTCATAAAAAATTTTTGTAAAAGTTTTCATTCCTTATAAACGATTCCTGATTTCCATTTAGGAAAATGGGGGTGCATTAAAAAAACAAAATATATTGCTTTCCTGAAAAGCAGTCACTGACACTTCTGTGATTTTAGCCAATCGTAGTGAGTCACAATTTGAGACCTACCTTATGCATATTAAGGAGGTATGTTGTATTGTGATCCACTAAGAATGGGTATTTTGCAAATCAACCTATTGGTACATTCACAAAAGTCAATTCGGTAAACGTTAGTGCATAATTTATGACCCCTTTTACTGAACGATTCTTAGTACATATGACCCTTAATACCATATCCCTATACACAGTTGTATGATTGTTGTTGGAATTTTACTCTTTCAAGTGGCACTTACTCATTTGGAAACTGCAAGAATGGTAGACATTCTACATTTTTAAATGTATGGGCTAGTGCAAGAAAGTTAGCATTCTGGGGTGTACCCTTCATTATGCAGTGTAAACTCACAAACTTCCAGGTTTGTGAGTATTCACAAATCATTTCTGGCAGTAAAACCTCTTGGAAATGCAGTCTTGCATGTTTCTAGAGTAGGAGTGACGAAAAAACATGCTCCCAAAATGTAAAGGGCCGTAACGAAAGGGATTTCTCTTCAGGGAAAATTATTTCACCTGTGAGAAAACCCATACAAATTAGGTGTGCAAATCCATATTATTAGTTATGTAGACTTTTCCAGCAAATTTTGTATACTGGAGAACACCAGTAACTTCTTGAACTCCTAATTTTTTATTACATTTGTAATTTTTGTGACTCCCCAAAAAATCAGAATTGTTCTGCAAATATATGTGTATTTCTACAGCTTTGGATGTACGACTATTACAAGGTAGGCTATCTGAATCAGGTAAAAGTAAAGGTGTTGCCTTCTGAGAATCTGTGGAAGAGGACAGGCTCATTTCAAACACTTTTGGTGTCTCAGGAACAGTGACATTTTACTGTTCCACTTCTATGAAAATAGGGCAATATTTGATGATATTGGTGTGCCTCTTTGTATTGGCAGCTGCCTAGTGCTTCCTTGTTGTAACAACGGTTTAAAGAGAGAAGTGTGGAGTGGAATAAGAATATCTGAGAGTTTGCAAAGACACTCACCTGTCAGTTTAGTCTGGCATAACATTGAAAAAAGGATAGAAGGCTGAAAGTAAATTACGCAGTTCTTCACAAGAAAAGCACCAGGATTATTATTTTCTTTAAATCACAGTCCCCGTGCGGACACCATTTCATTCACAGCTTGGTTTGCAGTCACCGAGCACCTACTGGACCCCATCTTCACCAGCTTCAGCAATAACACAATAGACAGGCCCACATCGATCACCTGTTTCGACCACAACCTCATCAACTTCAGCATACCCATTCCCTAATGCATCACCGACTTTGACACAACAGCCTCCCTGTTCAACTTTAGCGCTTGGATCACTGTCTGTGCAGATACCTTGACTCCTCTCAAAGCCAACAACACCATGAAAACCAAACCGAAAGGCAACCTGGTACACGAGAACTCAGACTCACCAAATGTCACTATGACCAACTGGACTGCAGATGGAGACAAAGTCAGAATGACCCATGCAAAGTTACCCTCAAACACTACCATCATCAAATCAGAGCTACCAAACGGTAAACATCGTTTACAACGCGGTGTTTACACCGCAGTGCCTTTACAACGATGCCATTACAACGCAAGTCGTTACTACGATTTGCGCTGGATGGCGCTGTTGGGCAAGGAATGTTGTAATTTTATATTCCAACACCTTCTCTACTGTTACGTGAACTGGTGTTGGAATATAAAATTATAATATTCCAAAATCCGCGCCCTCCAACGCAAGTCGTTGTAACGACTTGCTTTGTAATACCCGCGTTGTCAAGTACCGCGATCTTTTAGATCGCGTTGTACTGACATACATCCCTACCAGACATTATGCCCTCATCAACCGTATCAAAAGTAGCACTTTCACCTCTCTGACTATAAGCTCCCCCAGCATAACCCCTTCTCAGAATCTCTGCACCCAGCTGTACTTATTCTTCATCAACAAGATCGCAAGTGTCTACAAATGTTTCAACCCCCAACCAGACCTTTCCACCCTCGCAGTTCCCTTGCCCATCTCCAACAACACCAAGAGGAACACTCTGACCACCTCACCCAACACTGCTAAACAGGTTCGCTTGGCACAGGTAACAGCGGTGGGCAAGGGTGGGGCAGGTAGGGGAAGTGGACAGACGACGGGATAAGCAAAATAAAGAAATGAATAAAACCACTTACCTTCCGCTCAGTGTATCGCCGACTCGATGATATGGTGAGCACAAGGTAAGTGGTTTTATTTATTTATTTATTTATTTTAATTTCCCTATCTTGTCATCTGTCCACTTCCCATCCACCGCCTCGCCCCCCCACACCACTGTTACCTGTGCTAGTCACGCCTGCAACTAAAGAAGCTGCAACTACAATGAAGTCCAATCACTCTGGAGCGGCCTCAGACCCAGGATCTCACTACGTCTTCATTAAAGGACTGGACCCCATCAGCGCAGCCCTCACCCCAACTCTGAATGACTCAGCCATCACAGCCACTTACACAGCTACCTGGAAACAAACCACAGTTTTCCCATCTTCAAGGAACCCTCAGCGGACTCGTTGATACTAGCCAACTAATACCATATCTGGAGTGGTCTGGCTCACTGGTTAGAGGCGGCAGACCCGGAAGCAGAGAACGACCCGGGACCAGGGTTCAATTCCCGGCGCGGCAGGGTCGTGGACCAGGGTCAGCGGACTCGATAATTCTCGCCTTGGTGCCTACTCTAACCAGGGATCACACTCAGCAACTCTGGGCATTAGCTTGCCTCATCTCTACAATGGCCCCCCACATTCGCCAGGGATGCCTGGTTTAACCTTGGAGATACCCAGTAGGGACCATCTCACAGGGATAGCCAGGACGGGTTCTCCACCGGTCTACAGCACCACGACGCCTCAGGGCAGCAGTGCACTTTACAAGACACATACATTTACATTTACATATCTCCCTGCTACTCTTCCTGGCAAAAGTCATGGAAAAAATGATGAACAAGCGCCTTGCCTCCTACCTCACTTACAACCACCTCCTCGATGCCACTCAATCCAGATTTAAGAACAGCCACAGTACAGCAACCGCCCTAGATGATCATGGACAGAGGAGACACCACTGCCCTCATCTTTCCACAGCCTTCAACACTGTCTCCCACCCCATCCATATCCAATGACTGCATGAAACCAGCACTTAGGGTCTCACACTTTGCTACTTTGCTCCTTCCTGACAGGCCACACCCAGTCAGTCCTGCTGACCCCCTTCACATTGGGCACCATCATCCTCATCTTTAGAGTTCCACAAGGATCCTCACTCAGGTCTCGTTTGTTCAACACCCACATGAACTCACTCACCAGCATCATCCACACCTACGGAATCAACATCATATCCTATGTTGTGACTCCCAGCTTGTGCTCTCCCTCCCTGACAAGACGCCAAACACCCAGACCAATTTCTCCACATGTTCGACTGGGGTGACCAGATGGATGAAAGTCAACTGTCTTAAGCTTAACAAAGGCAAGACAGAAGTAATAATCTTCAGGAAACTGTGTGACTCCATCTGGGGGCCTGCTGAACTTGTACCCATACCCCTCCCAGCAACGTATGCACTGAACCTCTGAATAGTAATCGACAACCAGATCATCATGATCAGACAAGTGAATTCAGTCTCCATTTCCTGCTTCCACATACTCAAGATGCTTGAGAAGATCTTCAAATGGCACCTAACCAACATTCGCAGAACTGTTACCCAAGCCCTCATCACCAGCAAGCTGGACTACGGCAACATACTCTCTGCTGGAATCAATGCTCAACTGACCACAAGACCCCAGACCATCCAAACCTCTGTGAGCATGCACACCCTCGACCTCCTGCCCCACACTCACTTCACCCCCACCTCAAAGAGCTCCACAGGCTCCCAATCCGTAAAGAAGCACTCCTCAAATCCCTCACCATACATACAAAGCCATACACAACATTGATCCTGCATACCTCAACAACCGCATAAACTTCCACAAACATACCAGACAACTCCGCTCAGCTGGATTCCTACTCACATTACATTTCCCCACATACACCGAACCAGATCTAGCAGTGGTGCCTTCTTGTACCTTGCTCCTCACGCCTGGATCGACCTGCCTCTGCACATCAGAGCGTACTCCTAGGTTGATGGCTTATGCAAGAAACTGAAGGACTGGCTCTTAACCTAGCCCCTCTACCCTAGCTTAGCTCATACAACTCCTGCTTCAGCCACAGGAAAGTTGTGCTAAATATAAATGCACATAACATAACATAAAATAACTTTAGTTTTGATTCTTTCTCGATTCTGAAAAGTGAACCAGTACAATGTTCTTCATTATATCGTAATTGCTTAAATATAACGTAATGGACGTACTATAGATCTAATGTAAGACAGCGTTATTAGCTTATACAGCCTGCCATTTCAAAGCCGTGGGAGGTGGATAATTACAGGCGAGGTTTTTCCTTAACCTTCACGGTTCGTTTTCTACGATAAAAGCACACACTCTTCACAATGCACAGATCTAAAGTAGGAAAGGTTCGGATGCATTATCTTCTGTTGTTAAATGTTTGCTGTTTCCCATCAAGCATTCTCAGAAGCGTGAAGAGCACTGAGGTCTCTACCATTCCAGTTAGGAGCCCCAGAGTCAGCTCCTCGTATAGAAGCTCAATGTTTATTTATAGTAACCACCGACAAGGAAATAAATGCTAGGACAGATTGGGGGCCTACTATAAGGAACGCGAGCCTGTGCACCTCCGTTTGCATACGTGCAGCCACGTTTACTTTGGTTTATCCACCTGATCATCACTGGCTGCAAACAACTGATTAGTCTGGATCGATTGACTTTGGGCAGCGTTAGGAAGCAGAACAAAGCGCCACATCACTGCCATTTTGTATTCCTGAGAGGGTATCTTTGAAGTTTTCAGCATAACGTATCCTTATTGTGCTATAGCTGCAACAAACTAGGGTAAAAGTAGGACATACTATGAGGACCTTTTAGGGAATTTGTGTAAGGGACAGCAAACAATGGTATTCTTGTTAAAACTGTTAAATCCTTTGCCAGACCAATCTACCTTAACAAGAACCAAGAAAGAGGAGAACGATGGCAGCCAGCCATTCTGTGCTGAAAAATAATCGCTGTCAGAGTTCTTCATCCCTCTGACAGACACCTCTGGCCCACAGTTTGTGAGCCCACTAATTGCTCGAAATCAGTCCCTGAGCTGGATTTTAGGGACCTCTGATAGTATTGATAATATGGTAATTTGCCTCTTTAAATGCTTAAAGTTATATGAGATTGTTGGAACTGGCCCTTCTTGCAGGGTCATCCTCAAACTTTTTGCTTCTTCTTCCCTTATTTTTCCTGACCCGTGGCTGTTGGCAATAGGACTCTGCGTACTTTACCACTACTGATCAGTGCTAAAGTGCATATGCTCTCTGTGTAAATTGCTATTCTGATTGGATATACATGTTTGGCATTTTTGTATCACCATGAAGTCCCTAGTAAAGTGCACTGGGTGTGCCAGGGCTGGTGATGACAAATGCTACTGGTGGGCCTGCAGCCCTGATTGTGCCACCCACAGGAGTAGCTCTAAAATGGTGTCTCAGGCCTACCACAGCAGTGCCTATGGGCAGTTTAGAACTGCCATGTCCTCCTGGTCAGTGTCCTCACTGATCAGGCCTAACCCTTCCCTTTTTGTGCACATCAGTCACCCCTAAGGAAGGCCCAAGGTACCCCCCTGGGCAGGGTGCAGTGTATGTAAAAGGTAGAGCATGTACTAGTGCAGGTGACATGCTCTGGTGTGAATGGCAGCCATTTTCGTTTTTCACTACTGTAAGGCTATCTTGCTCCATAGGTTAACATGGGGGATGCTGGCTACAGTGGTTAACAGCATTTCTTCCCATAGGAACAAGATAGGACATCAGTATCTAGTATCCCTGAACTCAGAATTTAATAACACATCTTTTAGGAAAGGTTGTTTTTGAATCCTGTGTTTGAGAACAGCACTTTTAGAAAGTTGCTGTTCTCTTGTCTGACCCTTCTGTGTGCCTGGGCCTGTTTGTGTATTGACTGTCTGGTTTGAGAGTGACAGGGGCTGGGGGATTCCCCAGGAGGCTGGATGAGTCAGCACTAGGCTGAATGACTGCATTTACAACTGGAGTGGTGGGAGGAGTTAGCACCTGGGCTGAATAGGGCTGTGCCTGCTTTCCACAATGCTGGCTCCACCCCCCTGCTGGGCGGCTGAGGACCCTGCCCCTCACTCTGAAAGGAAAGATGCAGCCAGCAAAACAAAGTGCTCAGGATCCACCCAGAACTGGTTCAGACCGGGCTCAGGGCCCACATGCACCAAGAGAACAAAGACTTTAGGGGTATAAGTACAGGACCCCTGACAACAGAAAATTAGATCATCCTGGAAATCAAGAAGGAACCTCTGCCAAGGAGAAAGCTGAAACTGAAGAAGGAAGATTGTCCTGCTGTTGCTCTGCTGGACTGACCTGTTGCTTTGCTGCCAAGGAGAGGGGAAGGGCTTTGCTGCTGAGCTGTGTCCCCTGTCTTGAAGGAATCTCCAAGGGCCTGAGAAGAGCTGGCTCCCTGTTTTGAAGTCCCAGGAACAAAAGGACTTCACCCCCAGCTTCCCTGAACTCTGCTGAGAGAGTGCTGTCCTTCCTAGAGTGCTTGATCCAGTTGTGGGGCCTCTGGAAGTTGTACCTGAGCTGGGAAGCTTGAAACTAAGCTTGAGTGACTTTTGAACTTGAAAAGTGTCGCATCGCTCGCTTGCGGAGCGCATCCCCGACAGTGCGAGAAGTTTCCCGCCGCTACGGAGGTCGAGATCGTCGCTGCCTCTGGTTAGCCTAGACTGCTCGTGCCAAGCTACCTAGAGGGTGAGCAGGGGTTATCTCAGAGGGTTATCTCCTTGCCCTGACTAGAAGCAAGGGTCCCTATTTGGACAGTGGTACCTACCTCTGCCAACTAGAGACCCCCAGATCTAACAGAGATGCATTTGGAGGAAGTTACATGTAAGCATCACACTGCAGCTTCATAACTGGCATGCATGGAAACATTTTATAATTGAAAGAAAGGGAGAAGTTTTTTTCCCCACTGACTCACACTGAAGTGGAGGAAATTTTAGGTGGGGGACAGCTAAAACAAAAGCCTTTTGTGCTTAAAATATCTGAAGTATACCACATGCATGGGGTCTGTTGGTAAGTAAGAACTGCATAGGTTGTCTCGTTACAATAGATACATTTGTGCATAAGACCCATTCCAGACAGATAATTTGATTATTCACTGCTGTGTAATTTAGTTTGCATTGGATATTACAGAGGATGATTTGCTTATGCTAATGTGATAGCACAAGCACAAAAAAGATTTCTTTTGACAAAATACATCAATAAGCGATGAAATCATTTATTGGAATAATTCTCTGGCTGAGATGTGTTAACCAGCCCATGGTGATTGATATTTTTTTTTACTGATGAGACCTACATGGTGCAAGTTGTCTCCATGGAACTGAAAGAGGGATGTGTGGTTTCAGCCACAAAGGGAATCTCTTTGGATTAAAAGATTAAGGGGCATATTTCCAAGGGAGGCGATAGGCAATTATCGCCGATTTAGCGGCCGTTTTCATCCGCTAAGCGGCGATACTTCTATCGCCCTATTAGCAAGCTGTCGCTAACTGATGTTAGCGACAGCTTTTAGGCGATAGCGAGCGGTTTGGGGTCCGCTTTGCATGTCAGCGATGTTTATCGCTAATGACATGCAAAATGGGCGTACCCAACCAGTTAGCGACTGAAAGCAGTCGCTAACGTCGCTATCGCCTATTAGCAAGGCAGGTGTAGCGATGGAAATATTTGCCCTAAGCGCGAATATCTCCAAATACTAACACCTGCCCAGACCAGTTCTTAGCCATGTTATCCAATGGGAGGTGGATAACATGGCTAAGAACATTTTGTCGCTAATGCGTGAATATCGCTGTATTCTCTGCGATATTCGCGCATTTCGCCGCTATCGCTGGATATTTTAGCACAATCGAGAAAAACGTTGCTAATAGCATGTTTTCTCCGCTAACATATCTAGCGATAGGCAGCGATAAAAATAAATGCGCTATGCGCATTTTGCGATAAATATCGCTATTCTTTGGTAATATGCCCCTTTATTTTTTTTAAACATCCCTCTCTCCATATTAGAGTCTTTCAAGATGTCACAAATGGTTATAAAGAACTGAAAGGTCCCACAGGACTTCAGTTACATCATTGAGGAAAGGTAGATGTATTTACGATGGAAATTGCATCAGCTGCTAATTCTAAACGAAATACATAGGAACATTTATCTTTCAAAGGAGAAGTACAGATAAATCTGGGATGATCAAGAGTTGACTGGAAGAAAAGAAACACACTGCTATCCCCTCGACGCCAGAGGAGGTAGTGCTTCAAAGTTGACAACATGCCTAATTGATTTTCCTGCAAAAGACCTGCGCCTAAAAGCCTAGTGAGCTTAGCCCCAGATAAACTCAATCATTGTGAAAAAAGGTTCCACTGTATGTTGGTGTCCTGTGCTGAAACACTCGTTAGCATCTGTGCTGGAATGAAGAAGTGGATTACATTTATCAACAATTATCTAGACCCGTTTGGACTAGGCTCCAGTAAACGATCATCCGAACAGGAAACCTCCTCAAATATGGTGACCCACATCTTCAATTTTGAGTTGTAAGTACTTTTAAATCTATTTCATAGAGTCCTTAGCAAAAATAATCCCACATAAATCAGAAATAATTTTGGTATTTACCTTCCAATCCATACTCGATGTTCTTCCACCGATCTTGTCTGCATTCCTTGGTTCAGGATATTATGTCTGGGCAGCCACCCTTTTACTCACTTAGCGGTCAAATATTGCAACTCCTTACCCATCTCTCTGATAACGACACCAGCCCACTACGTTTCAGGAAGAATCTCAAAACATGGCTCTTCCAGTGGCTCTCCTTTCTGCTTCCTGCTGGTGCTGACTTTCCCCTGCCTGCGGCAGTAATCTTTAGTGCTAGGACGCCTTTCAGGGTATTTGCAGTGCTTTACAAATGATCTAATCCTCATTATACTGTATCAGGGGACAGCTGTTGACCAGCTGGGCAATTCCTGGCGCCTGAAACTAACTCCTATTTTACAGTTTAGCTGAATCCGAACTTTTTCTTCAAGCTTCTCCTAGTTGACTGATATCTTGTACTGATGCTTTGGGGCTCATGAAACCCAAAGATGGCACATCAAGAACTGTAATTCCCATAAACATGTCTAAGTCCAAAGGTGAAATAACTCAGCGGAGCAAACCCACCTTTTATGAGATCATGAGTGATTGAAAATCAGCAACTAGGAGGAGGAGCCTAGCCTGGAAACATGATGGCCGCCTGAACCCTCGGCTCCGCTGCCCCGCTCTCCTCCCCGCCGTACCGTCCCGCATCCTGCCATTTATCCGGTCTTTCTCGGACGGAATCGGACTCGGGGAGTGCTGCTGACTCCGGCGGTGTGCTTCCCGACGTGATCCCTTCGACGAGACGGATTGAGCGTCCCTGTTTACTTTCCGCCATTAATGGCGTCTTTGTTCGCGGAGCAGACGGGCTCCGACCACCTCAACAGCGGCCACAGACTGCAGGGCGAAGTCGACCAACAGAAATCGGCGGCCGCTTGGAGTTTCTGCGGCGGCGCGCTTTCATTTCTTGTTACCCCGGCACTTATTTAGACTTGTAGCGACTGGTGCTACATTTGTATCTCCTGTGCCTTCCCTCTGTGGAGCGGGGAGAGGGGCCATTTTGTGCCGAATGCGAAGCGCTTGTTTCTGTTGAACTAATCGACTCCAGAGGGTGTTTACTATTGCTGAAGACTGCATCCATGTGCCATATTGCTATGGAACTCGCTTCCCCTGTCCCCGTGACCCGGCTGTGCTTTCCGGGGCGCTCCTGGGAGGATAAATTGCGAGACGGGGATGCCGGCGTATTGGCTCGGGGACTGCCCCTGGTCGTCGACCTTTGCTCAAGTGGAGCTGCATTATCCTCCTCGCCGGAGGTTCCCCTTCAGATTGCTGACATCCTGAGCGCCCTGGCTGCCTTGAGTGCTGATTGTGCTGGCCACGCCTGGGACCTGGGGGGCCGCTTGGACTCTGTCTTATCTGCGATATCCTCTGCCCGATATGGAGATCGTGTGCTGAGCGCTTCGCCACACCCTGAGCCCGTGCACGGTGAGCTGTCTATCCTGCTGTGCATGGTGGCGCTGGGGGTACAAGAACTGGCTTCGGCTGTGGCGCTGTCGTCTATAATCCTGGAGTGGTGTGACGATCCTGGACCGGTGCAGCCGCAGGGGAGTCGCCTTTGGGCGCCATGTTCTGTACTTTATTCTGGACTTGCTGGAGATTCTTCTTGTGGTGTTTTGGGCGCGATGCTTCTGTTTCCGCTGTTCATCTGTGGGGACTTGTATTTGCGCACCGCTCTTCTCGGTGCACCGATGGCCCACGTGGCGTTGTGTTGGACTGGCCTTAACGGACGGCGCCCTGTTCTGCTGTGGTACTTGCAGTTGCTTACCTTACTTTGGTGGGCGGTTTCATTTTTGCCTTTCGCTGCCACTTTGGATCGTCAGGGACAAGGTTGACAATGCCTTTCACTGTTGTTTTTTGTTGTCGGCTTGCTGGGACTGTGATGGGTAGACAAAGGAACTGGACGCTGGAACTGTTTTAATGGGGGATCGCTGGGTCGGGCGGCCGCAACTATCCTGGGTTTCCTTTTGGGGCACGTAACTCTGGCCCTCCTCCGGTTTTACATGTGTGTGTTTTTTTTTTTCTTTCTTTCTCCTTTTTCTGTATTTCGGGTATTCTTTATTGGGCGACAGGCACGCCGTTATGGGGGGGGGTAGGCCGTAGCCTCTACGTGTGTGCAGGGTGGGGGGTAAGGGGGGGGGGGGTTTGTTTTGTCTTTCGTTCCTATGGGCCTTCTTTTCCTTTTTATTCGTTAACTCTTTCTCCTCTTCTTTCTCTGGGGTCACTGGTTTGGGTCGGGGTGGGATGGGGGGTGATCGACGCACGGCTTATTATGCGATTTTTCAATCCTTTTCAGTTATCACTGTGCGGCCATTTTGCTCCTGTCTTACTGTTTGTGGACTTCCTTGCTTCACATCGCCCACCTCTGCTGTTGATGTGTATTGCGACTTTTGATCCTTTCTAATGTCTCTTTATTTACTTTGTTTTATGAACATTATAAAATCAAAACCTTGCTTTCTCCTGCTTCTCGGCGGTGTAACAGCTTCTGTGTAATTTGATTGCCCGTACTTATATTTGCATCGCTGCTGAGTTGCCGTATTGCTTGCTATTGTGCACAGATCTCTGTCTAGGCCGGCCGGTTGGTTGTGGGCCCGTAATTGTTTATGATTTTGTGCAATAAAGGTTTTTAAAAAAAAAAAAAAAAAAAAAAAAAAAAAAAAAAAAAAAAAAAAAAAAAAAATCAGCAACTAGGTGTGATCCAGTCCCAATTATCTTAATTTAAGTTTCCTTTTGTTAAAGTTTCACCGTTTTCCCTCTATTAACATGTTTAAATTAGTAATGCAATATATTTGCCATGAACGTTTGTTTTGAGAACATTAATTGTTGTGTTTTCTATTGAGGTAGAAGGTAAAATTTGTCTACTCCTGGAACATATAAAAGATTAATAGTACATGTCCTTTAAAAAAAAAAAAAAACATGCACCTTGCCCTATGGGAATACAGGGCCTACCTTAGGGGTTATATATAAAGAAGGATTCAGCTTGAAAAAAGGTTTACTTTTCATGGTCAAAAATGCAGTATAAAACTGCACACCTAAGCTGCAGTAGCAGTCCTGGGGACCTGCTTTACAGGGTTACTTGAGTGGGTGGTACAATGATGCTGTAGCCCAATGGTAGCATTTAAGTTAGGGGCATATTACCAACAAAGTGGCAAAGAGAGGTGTTAGCCGCCTTGGCTTAATGCCACTCTTCGCCACTTCGGAAACGCTAGGCTGCACCATATTACCAAGGATATGGTGCAGACTAGCGTTCCCCCTGCAATGGCGATAAGTTTTATTACTTAACGCCAGCGCAGGCAGGGAAGGTTTGTTTATGTACAGGAAGGTGTTCCTTCCTGCACATAAACAAAGCTTAAATGCCATTTTGTAACTTACATGTGTGCTGCTTAATGCAGCACACATGTAAGTTACAAATTGGCATTTTTAAAAAGAGGTTTGTTTATGTACAGGAAGAGACACCTTCCTGTACATAAAAAAAACCTTGGCATTTTGCTTTTTCCATGTGTGCTGCACAAGGCAGCACACATGGAAAAAGCAAAAGCGAGGAGAAATGAAGCATTTCTCCTCGTTTCGCCAAATAAAGAACAGGTCTTTCCTGTTCTTAAATTCGGCGCTGCCACCTATTATCGCCTCTTTTGATAGGTGGCAGCGTCGAAGTAAATGGTTGTTGCGGTAGAACGCCCACCGCAACAACCACTGCACGCCCCCTTTCATGATGATTTTATCGTGAAAGGGGCCCTATTACCAAGGCAGTGTTAAGTCAATTAACGTGGCTTTAAGCCACGTTAATTGACTTAACACTGCCTTGGTAATAGGGTTATGCAAATATCGCTGCGTTATCAGCAGAAAAGTGCAGATGATGCAGCGATAAGGGGCTTGATAATATGCCCCATAGAGACCAAGGGTGCATGTGCTTCCATATACTGTGGACTTAGAATATAATTGAGTAAATGCCCATTTTACTATGTTTAGAAGGGGGGTCTCAATCACTTCACCACTGGCTAGCAGGAGTAAAGTGCTCAGAGCCCTAGTGGCAACAAAAAAAAGTTTAGCAAAAGAAGGCAAAAATCTGGGTCAATGCCATTCAAAATATGGTAACTTCTAGCACACCTGTACTCATGAACCTGGAAAATTATCCCTCAACTCTTGTTCTTCATGATCACTGTAAGAAATTGGATAGTTAGTTATGGAGTATGTGAGTCCTGCCAAAGTATTAAACCCAGAATTGTCTAAGTCTAACACACAAGTTCAGTAAATAAACTGTGGCCCAACTCCTGCTAAATATGGCACTGAGCAGACAGCATTAATGTATGCAAAATGTACAAAGTTTTTAGCTGTACCAAAACATTTAAAAAGTGGAAACAAGGCTAAAAAAAATCCCACAACTCATTTATAAAAATAGAGAACATGTCAGCTAGGAAAATGGCACGAAAAAGATGAACATGCAATAGGTGTAATCAAAGATAAGAGTTTGTAAAGTATTAGGGCAAAAAAGTACCAAGATACAGTAAAGTGCCAATCAGAAGTCACTATTCGCCATTGACCGGGACCTATGCGTGACTTTAAGCTGACCACAATGAAGAAGAGGTTAAATGACCTAGCAGGTGGTCCCCGTGAATCAGTTATGTAATGTAAGTCGAAATCCTCCTGCCAGGCAAGTTTGAAAGTTATATTCACTGAAGTACACTCGTAGATGCATAGCCATTTGCCAAGGTTCTGTTGAAGCTGTTTGTTTTGTCAGAGAGGGAAAATTCAAATTTTGCACCTTTCAAAGTCCTCTAGTCAGTCAGATGCTTTTTTGTGCCTTTATCTAGTCATTGTTTCTTCCTTTGGATTTAGTCTCTTTTTTTGGTGCTTAAAAACCTCCATTGGGACAAGCCTGGAAGCTGTATCCGTCAAAGTTCTCCTGAAATTGGACACCATTTCTTCTATATCGCACTGAAGCTCCTGAGAGCTTGTAATTGCAAGCGTTTTCTAAGTCCCAGTTTTTCAGATTTTCTGCAGTTGCTCTCAGGACCTCCCAGTAGCTCTCAGGACCTTATGGACACCCCTTAGGGTCGAGGACTCACTACGCAGAGGCCACAAGCAGGGTCAACCTCCAGGTCAAGTTGCTACCGCTCAGCTGATCACTGCAAGAAATAGGCCTTTTGCAGCTTGTCACATCCCTTTAGCCACACAAGAGATCAGTCAACTTTATAAGTCCATTTTATAGTGCTGGATGTAGTGTCTTGTGAGTTAGAGATGACAGGACCCTTTTGGTTCTTGATGTAATCTGTAAAACAGATGTAGAATGTTCAGTTCATGATTACAATTTGATGAATAACGAAGTGTAATACCAAGCTCCATGTGTGGCATGATCATTTTACATGTACCTGGCTGGGGTAGAACGTTATACTGGGTATATGCGGGAGCAGGTCCAGCCCTTCAAGGATCCACACACATCACATACAGCAGGTTCAGTCCTCTTCTATTCTTCCATAGGTCTAGTGGTGTTCTGAGGAGCAGGGGGTGAAGTGCCACTTTTTTACCGTTCCAAAGCCAGTGGGCAGGGTGACTACTGGCTACTCCTTAACCAAGGAGAAAAAAGTGCACAAGGGCAAACTTGTCACTTTTCTGCAGCACATCCTGTGTACCTTACTACAAACTATCCCACAATGTACTTTTCTGAGTGAAATCCAACATGGGACTAGAACCAGTTTCCCCCTCCCACCGGGGTGGTGTTAGGAGGAAAACTGACAGGCAGCTGGCGGTAGGCTAATGTTGATTTTTAAAAGTTACATTTCCTGCATATTAATAAAAGCAAGCTTCACCACTGAATTCGAATTTTATATAAATATTACAAATTTTAAAACATTGGTTGAATCATTTTTGTAGCTTGTCCCAAACCAAAGTTAGCCAAAATAGTATTTTAAATGCACTTTTATTCTGCTCATTGAATCAGCTCATCTATGAAAATTGCTTTTGGGGCCTAGTCACTGTCGGAACATGCTAACAAAGAAAATCTTACATTTTGCACTTTTAAAGGCTAGGCACCTACCTTGTTGGATAAAAACCCTATTGTATGACATATTTAATAATAGCAGTCGGGTTCCTTCCTGTCAAAAATGTATGCATGATGGTTTTAAAGCAACACCAGTAGGGCTACACATATCGGTCTGAAGCCATGTTTTTGCTTGTAAGCTTAGTGGATGGCACAATAGGTGCTGGAGTCCACAGGTGACATTTTACTTTGTATGCCGCTGGTGTATTTTCTTGCACTGCATGCTGTGACCTTAGTAGGACGTTAAATATGCCAATTGGTGATTACCCAATTTGACCATGTTATAGGTGTCAAAATACATACACTGAGGAGTGGACAGCAATGACCCAATGTCCACAGTTGACAAAAGAAGCAATCTCAATCAGAAACAAGCATTTGCAATGCAATCGGTCTCGCCTTTGGGACCTTATATTTATTTAGCTATGCAGCACATTATCCTGGGTGCTGAGACATCTACTGTTCTTCAACAGGGAGTGAAAGTAAGCACCAAACTGTGTGATATGCCCGGTATGGGAACACATGGAGATAAATATTGCCTTTCAGCTGGAAATGGTATAGTCCAAAGCTCGGTGTTTAATATAAAATCAGGGCCAGGGCTGAATTGGGAACCGAAGCCGGCCTTGGCAAACTGCTTGGCGGGCCCTCCTAGGGGGAGGAGGGGGTATGGTAGAGCTGTTTGCTAGGGCTTGTTTCAGCCGTTTTTGTTACAGGGGGCAATTTGCCAGGCCTCCAACCTGGCGGCCTACCAGAGAAATGCCCGGTGCCCGCTACGGCGAGTTTGGTCCAGGTCACTCTTTGTTGAGTGTTGTTTGTGCTGGTCTCAACAAAGAAAGCACCCTTTCTGCACTGGATAATCATGCACAACTGTACATGTGCAATGCAGCACGCCACTACTTGTAGAGTGTAATTTTTGCTTCCAAAAAAGGATGCACTCTGCACCATTTCTGCAGTGGATAATCATAACACAACTACACACGTGAATTGTAGCACCCCACTCCCTGTAGAGTGTAATTTGTGCTGGTCTCAACAAAGTATGGGTGTAAATAGTAAATAACGAGTGAGGATACAGGCACCGAATTTAAAGGAAAGTGTGGTGTATAGATACAATGGGGTAGAGATGGGAGGATGAAATGCTGTGGAAGAAAATAGTACAATACAGAATAAAAATTAGGAGAAATCAGATAGATATTGTAAAACGTGACTGCTGACTAATTCCAACTATTTCCATTAATCACATTTCAATCCCAGCAACAATGCCATGTGATTGCTGTGACTCTTATGCAGCGTCACAGTTTCTCAACTCGTCTATCTTCTGTGAATTACTTCTGAACTTTGCCATCTAACACTACTAGAACCGCTCCCTTTTAGTTTAAACATTCTAGGAGTAGTCTCAGAAACTGTGGGAAGATCTTACACATCCCTCAGCGTCTCAGTCCATTACTTTCTGTAATTTTGGTACTGTCTTGTGTACTTAGGGGACAAAATCGATAACCATGTAAAAAAAAATAATGAATAGTAAATTCATAGTATACCGCAATCATTATTATTTCTTTTCTTTATAGCATTTTATTGCGTCCTCATTTGCCTCAAACCCCATTGAACGCTCAAGCTACCCGTACCATAACTCTTCCTACTGAGGGAAATAGGCATTACATCAAGTTCTCACTCTGCCTACCGCCTATACGGTACCATAGCAGACATGGTCATTACTTTCCCCAACCAAGGGGAGAGGCCACACGACCCTGATGGACATCTTTCATTGGCAGGATGATGTGGGTGCCCAACGTTGTCCAAAGAGTTTCAAAAAGGCATATTCATAGGACCCGCTGTTCTTAGGTAGATTGTTAAGACAAGAAATAGCTCGAAAATTCAGACAGGGGTGTACCTCCCTATATTCATGTCCTAACCCAATTCAACAACAGATCCCAAAATGCTGTCTTTTTTCTGCTGCAGGCTCTTGACAGATCTATCTTGGAAGTCTCAAACATCGATGCCAACCACTCAGAATGTATAGGAAGGGCAGGATCAATCCAATGTTTACATATGTGTCTCCTAGCTAACAAAACAGCGTAGAAAAACAAAAGAGCTAGCTAGACTAGTGACTTGATTTGTAAGGCCAAAAATTATCAAGGCCAAGTCCATTTAAATTGGGGCTTTTAAAATACTTTCCAATGACTTCTGAACTTCATCCCATTACCAAGCAATAGCAGGGCAGTCTTTGAACATATGAATGTCAGAAGCTTCTGCAAGACCACACTTTTTATTACAATATACTTGAGTCTCCCTTGAGTCTTTTCGGCAGATTTAGAAACAACTTTCCCCGCAGTGATTAGACTGGCACAGGAATTTGGGCAGGTCTCAGGGTATGAGGTGAACGCCGCTAAAACTGACATTATGACGTGGAATCTTGAGACATGTCATCAGCAGGCCAGTTCCAGCATGCAGTACTTGGGAGTAAGAATTATCCATGATATAACTAAGATAGCAGATGTTAACCTAGCACAAGTTTCAAGCGGATGTCAAAAGCAGATGAAATCTTGAGCTCACCTCCCTTTAACCATACTGAATTTAGTTAAGATGGTGATATTACCCAAATTAGCCTTTCTCTTTAAATCAACCCCCCTACACTTTGACAAATTAGGCATTGATAAAATACAGCAGGCGCTAAATTTAAACTCGCCGATGAAGTACGGAGTGAACATCTTCCAAATGTACAGTGCGAGCAACTGTGGCAGAACTCATTTAAGACTCTTTTTGACATCGTGAAACCTGCTTGGTTGAAAAGAAATCTTATATTCACCGTACACCGGGCATATTTTTCCCCTCTGAGGCTATCTAAGTTCTCAAATGGGACCCAAGTAGACCGCAATCATTATTGTATGTATTTATTGATTTGCCAAGCTCTCTGGTGTCTTTGAGTTTGTTCGCAATTTCAGATACTACAAAACAAATAAATAAGGAGCAAGCCACTACAACTGGAATGCAATTAAGCTTGCTACTTTTCTGCAAATTGAACATATGCACATAAAAGCCCAAAGAAACACAACTTGGCATCTGTGTATATTTGCAAGAGGGACAATGCGAATGCACCTGAAACACTGGTGTTAGCTGGTGGCACAATAATTGTATGGTTGGACACGGTTAATGGTACAATAATTGATTGATGGGTTCATGGTACTGGAGCAGTGCCTGCCTGGCAGGGAAGTTTATTATTATAAGTGTGGTAGAATGGGGTGTCTGTACTTTTGTAATAATAAATTGTATAACACGTGGGATTTTGCAATCCCTGCACGTAAACGAAACTAGCACCCAGTGAGACTCAAACACAGTGCTTCCGACGGTACCCAAAAGAGTGAGACGCACTTCCAGTGAAGGAGTGCGATCCAGCTTGAGACTCTTCCAATTAATAAGACTCAGTTCCAGTGGCTGAGACTCGCTTCCAGTGAGTGAGATGCGCTTCCAGTGAGTGAGATGCGCTTCTAGTGAGTGATACTCTGTTCCAGTGAATGAGACTTGAGGCTACGATCAGTAACACGAGCCAGGCACCTGTCAGTGGGCTGCACAAGTCCTAGAAGGGGAGCAGACACCAGGCGAAGCAGTAGAAAACCCCATGTTGTGCAAGGAAAACACTGCAGCCATGAACAGGCTTCACAGGGCGACTCTGACCACCTCCCTTGCACGCAGCTCGGGGGATCAATGCACCCCTTGCAGAGATATCGGTGCAACTACCATGAAAGGTTGCAAACCAATGAAGACAGCTCGGATGCACCCTCTGAGGTTTGTCTGCACATGGAGCCGGGGGTCCAGGTAAGATAGCTCGGTGGGCTATGCTTCAGCTTCCGCGGAGCTAGTGCGCATGAAGCAGGGCGGCGGTTCCAACCCCAGTGAAACAGCTCAATGTTTTAAATACCTCTGTGCGGAGATACGGATGCTAGCTATAGTCAGGGCTCGGGTCCCTCCCTATTCCAGTGAGACAGCTCAAAGGAGTCATGCACCTGCTGCAGAGCGTGCATGTGAACAGGAGTGTAGAGGTTCCAGTCTCAGTAAGGCAGGTCAGCGGGTCCACGCTCCCTCCCCAGATACCTAGCCACTTGGTGCAAAACACGTGGGATAGCTCAGGGTGTAAGTGCAGCTTCTGCAGAGCTTGAGGTTCCCAGGGAGACAGCTCAATGAACAATATGCCCAATACATAGATCCGGAAACCTGCAATACAACACAGCTCTGTGGGTTTGTGCTTCTGCTGCAGAGATCTGCGTATGCAATCCAAGGCCAAGACTTTCACAGCCAAAGATGGCTAAGTGAGCTGAGAGGGTGTCTGAGGGCGAACATGCCAATCAGGTGCCACTCACTGGTGTGCAGACTGAGGTGCTACCTGAAAGTCCTCTGAAACCCACAGTTGCACCGCTGGCTGATGTGCCTGCTGCCTGCTGCTGTTCAGGGTGATCGTTACAGGGCCGCTCCGATTTTTATCCAGGGCGCTTGGTAGGAACAATCCAGCTGCAGACCCTGTGCAGCGCTGGGTGGTCTGCACTAGGCGTTAGAGAGACGGTACAGTAAGGACAGGATGTCTGCGTTGCGGAGGGATCGTGCTCCGAGCTCTGGATTTACACTGGCTACCAGCCGCGCCTACTTCCTAGAGATTACTGCCACAAAGGCGAACACCTTTGAAGGGCAGGGTTGAAAGTTAATGGAAAGCTAATGGCATTGTCAGGTAAAGCAAACAGAAGAAAATGCATTGTTTTTTTTTTATTTCAATAGGATTCTTTTTAATTTGTTTCATAAAAATAATGTTTCAAATATTTACAAAGAAAATGCAATAGGAGCATCACCTATTACTCAAAAAGTTTTTCGAGCGAGTCTAGAATTATTTTCAGCAATCTGTACATTAGGTACAACGGGTGTCGGATTGCTCCGATAACACTGAGATACCGGTTTAGCAAGTCCAAAGCGGCTGCCTGATGGCACCTTCCGGGGCAGGAGGCGTGTCCTTGAGCACCTGAGTCGTATGCTATTGGCCAATAGGATACCAGAAGCAGTGCTGGACCCGCCCTCGATGCTCTCTCCAACGCTAGTTGCAGGGCAGGCAAACAAACAAGCATTTGCAATGCAATAGGACTCGCATTTACGCAAGACCTATTGCATTGCAAACTGAAGTGCCAGGGGTGCGATTAAGGCATCAATAACGGGAGTGGTATTGGGCACGGTAACAAAATAGTGCTCAGGAAACAGGGAGTAAAGGGGCCAGTAGCCGTGGAAGGAGACATGGCCGTCATAAGGAGGGACAAGCAGCCTATAAACCAATCAGAAGGCAGCAATTAAAAAGAACAAAGCCACAAGCCAATAAAAAAGTGGGCACTGCTTCCCTCACCTAGTTAACTACCACAGATTAACCCCAGAGCAGCGCTTGCGCGCTGGCTCAGGGCTCAACCTAAAAAATGGGGTTATCTCTCAAAATAAGGAAATAAGGAAATCATAATTTCTTACAACCAAAAAGAATTAACAGGTGTTTGTTCAGTTTGCCCACACAATTGCATCTGGGGAAGTAATTAGGGGAATGGGCCAGATGTGTCAATGCTTTTTGCAATTGCAAAAATGTGTTTTGCAATGTCACAAACATTTTTAATTCGCAATATGGGTAATCGTAATTATTTGCAATTACCTAAATTGCGAATGCAGTTAGGGAATCCCAATTTGCGATTCCATAAATTCAATTCTTGTAGCTATCGCAAATTGAAAACTGGCATTAAGGAATCGCAACTTACCACCAATTTCTAGTTGGTGGTAATTAGCTAATTCCTAAACAAATTCACTTTTCTGCATTTTTCTAAATGCCATGTGGCTCACATACATGCCCTGAGGGCACGTATGTGCCCCACATGTGCACACTTACCTTTTTGGGGGTTCGTCGGGGTAGTCTTTTGGCCACCATATCACCCTTCAAAATGCATTCGCAATTTGGTATTTGATACTCACAAATTGCGAATATCTTCCCATTCATTCCTACGGGCCTCTAGGCCCATAGGAATGAATGAGAAGGTATTCCTTAATAGTGAATCGCAATTTGCGATTCGCTATTAAGGAATAAGTAGGAAGCGCAAATGTTTCGCAAAAACGTACATACACTGCATTTTGCAAGTCTATAATAGTTAATCGGTAACATTTGCTATTATAGACTCGCAAAATGTAATCTTGATACATCTGGCCCAATATGTTTAATACAATTAAACCTAAGCTTTCCCATACCACTAATAGTATTGTAGGGCAGTGTGTGTTTCCTTCACAAAATATAACATTTTAACATTGATAATATTATTTCTAATGCTTTCTCTTTCTCGCTTACACCACTGCAGAATGTTTTCTTTGCACTAGTTACACCACAGACCCATTTGATGTGCCCATTCTAAGTGTAAATGTCGAGTTACCACATCATGCAAGAGATCCCATCATTAGCTAATGGTGAAGAAGGGTGTTCCATCGAAAACGTAGCTCCCTATACTCAGGTCATTTCACTGTCATGTGGGCTACCTGATGAAACAAATACATTGTTACTATCTGACCAAGTACCTTTGCCCCACAATCTGGATCAACCTTCATTCACAGTGTCCTGTCATTTAGCTTTCCTTCTTTTGAAAGCTACCTCATATCAGAATTCGTGCCAAAAAAGTCCCAATGAGTGTCCTCTTCTGCGAATAGTACAGCCCAGTCACCTTCTTGAATGTAAACATTCGGATCACAGTTCACTTATATAACCCGTTACATATTCTTTTGACTGCATAGCGCTGTGAGGTAGGGTAAATGCAGTGACAGCTGTACCTCACAATAGTACCTTATTAAAATGAAATAAAGGCTTTGCCATGCTGCAGAACAAGAGAGTTGTAGATTCATCAGTTTAAATAATACAGTTTCACAATATTCACACTGTGATTTTTAATGAGTTTAATCGCATGACATACATTCTGCTTCTTTCACTAGAACCTTACCTCAAAGTTTCATAGACTGTTGCAGGCTCATTTAAGTTCTGCGGTGTTTTTGAGGTGTAAAACCTGTTGTGGGAAAATAATATTACCTCTTGGTTTCATTTTGCCCGAAGGTGTTTCTCACATTCCATTTCGAGTTTTAAAGGCCAGAATAAGGAATAAACTGTGGTTTTGCTGCACATATGTAGGTTACATCTGGACGTTTGTCCAGTTACCTAAATGTTTTTCCTTACATATTCCGTACTACCTGGAGCTCTTCGAGCAGGAATCATAGGTAGGAATAAACTTTTCTGGTTTTGCAAACTGGAGTTGCGCAAGTTTAGGGATGAACCTGTACGCAGTTTGTAGCGCCTGTGTGTCTGCCACTGTGTATCCAGCACTGACTGTCAGCTGTTTGTAGAGAAGAGGCTACCAAAGGCAGCTGGTTGTATCAAAATTGCTAACTTGGTGAATATTTCATGAGTATCGCAAAAAACAGGTCAATTTCTATTTATAGGCCAGGTCGAGGCTGCGCGGCTACTGACGCTGCCGAGGCAGAAAGCCTGCTCTCTAACTATCCATTTGTAGTCTGCAGAGCTGTCGAGTAGTAGAGTTTTCACAGGTCTTTGAACTATACTACATTCAACAGCTGTTGTAAGAGAGAAATATTATTCTCAGGAGTTGTAGACATGAATACAACATTAATGCAGAAGCATTGAGCATCTGGCATTTAAGAAACCCAACTATTTAGATCAGAACTTCTAGGACAATAGGATACATTCTCCAAAGACTACTGTTTTTATGCAACATTCCAATATATGGTTCATTTCGTCAAAGGGATAAAACATCTTCCTAAAATGAGCGAGTTTATTGACAGTGGTATGAATAAAATCATTACTACTAGAAGAGAGTAAAAAAAATCTTTACATTGCCGAATGAACCATGCTGAGGGACCTCTCATTGTATCTTCAGCAATTACTTAGATTTAGGAAGGAGTTTTAAGTTCCGGGTCCCTCATTCTGGATGCATACATGCTGGGCATGTGCGTCATCGTAATTCCTGCAGCTAACACCGGGGGTTGATGCTATCCATTCACATTACATCTTCTGTGGGCAAACTTTCTACCATATTTGTATTTTTTTTACTTTTAACTCTTGCTAACGTTTTCCTATCAACAACGAATGGCTGACTGCTCAGTGAGCAGGCCAGTCCCAGGCTGCATGGAGTACTGCGGAGGTGCTTACCAGTAAATGTCGGCGCCTGTCAGTGTGACATGCCCATGGTTGCTGACAGTGTCTGTGTCAGAGGCCCTTCTTGGACTTACAGGTCACATTGTAAGTTGGGATGAAGCTTTTATTCGGGACATTGAAGTCCTAGAACAGTAGAAGAGTAAAATTATGATAACAGATGTGATTAGTGATGAAGATAGTGGCATGCATTCAAATCATCCTATGGCACATCAAAAACTATAGACATACAAGCATGTTCTCAGTAAATACTTTGTACATGTATAAAACATCTCTTGGAGTCCACTGTGACATTAAAATTAATGGTTATGATTAATGAAAATATAGTCGGATAATTCTTTCAAATTCATAAATAGGTTTAGTGTGAAATATATAAATATGGTATTGCACAAGAGCATGGAATTTTAGTTTTATTAAACTCACGTTTTATTAATTTTCTCTTATACAAGTTTATTAAAATATGACAACCATTTAAACAAATTAAAATGAATCCACGCTGTTTATGGCATCTAAACAATTTAAAAAAAATCCAGTAAAGCAGTGATCAATAAAAAGAAACAATATTTATACTCAAACATAAGGTCGGTCATCACCTACAGGAATAGGTGTCTTCCAACCTGTCAACAGCCGACCTGTTTTATATTTAATTTACTGAGTGCTGTGCAATTAATATACTTTACTGTTCCCGTAGATCAAGGTACCGATAGTAGATACATTGAATACAAAATGATAAAAATAAATAAATGCTCTCTTCCTTGTTTGAGTACTATGATAAAGCTGTTTGTGATGGAGAAACTCGGTATACCTAATTGGTCCCTTAAGATAGTAGCTGATGAAGATATTTAACTTTAGCAGCTTTTATGATTCTGCAATCATTTTATGGGCTCTGTAGAGTAATAAAGATACAAAATTCTCGGTGAGTTTGTGCATGTTGAATTTAAATATATTACGTAAGTACAATATTTGGATTAAAGTCTAGTGATGTCTAACCAGTTGCACACTTCTATGTGTACTCCTCCAAGAGTTTAAGGAAATATGTTTTTTTTCATATTTGCTTTTTTCCTAACTATGTGTTTGACAAGTATGCAACAACAACAGTTGATGGACAGAATGCATAACATTGTAATACATTCACCCCAGTACAGAGATCTGGGCCTAAATCCATTGTTGTTTTGCTCACCATGCCATTCCAGTTTGAACCCAGCCAAATGCAAATCAGTCTTGACCCTGTGCCCCATGGGAACAGTCCAGCCCGAACTGCCAAGCCAGGTCCTCTCAGGACTGGAAACAAGCATCCTAGGACCAGTTTCAGGCTTCCAGCCCTCATCAGCCAGGATAGCTTGATTCCAGTGGCATGGAGAGCACAGGACTCACGTCTGAGCATACCCATCCCACTCGGGTGACAAATGCAAAAACAACAGTTGATGGACAGAATGCAGAACAATGTCATACATTCACCCCAGTACAGAGATTTGGGCCTAAATTCATAGTTATTTTGCTCACCATGCCATTTCAGTCTGAACCCAGCCAAATGCAAATCAGTCTTGACCCTCTGCCCCATGGGAACAGTCCAGCCTGTACTGGCAAGTCAGGTCCTCCCTGGACTGGAAACAAGAATCCTAGGACCGGTTTCAGACTTTTAGCCCTCATCAGCCAGGATAGCTTGAATCCAGTGGCATGAAGAGCACAGGACTCACATCTGAGCATACCCGTCCCACTCGGGGTGACAAATGCAAAAACAATAGTTGATGGACAGAATGCAGAACAATGTCATACATTCACTCTGGTACAGAGATCTGGGCCTAAATCCATCGTTTTTTTGCTCACCATGCCCTTCCAGTTTGTGCAACCGCAAATTTTGATCAAATCTTTCCTCTGTGAGGTAAAGATGTTCACATTGAGAAAGCCATTCCCTTTCCCTGCCTAGAAAATGATTTTCGATAGCTTTTACACATGCTCTGCTTCTCTAACAATTGGGATCACAGTCGTGCAACTGGAAAGTGATTTACTCTAACTTTAGAGAGCATTTATTATCTGATTTTGTCCCGGGTGGGAAGCACATTTGGACGTTTGTGATTTGTTGCAAACGAACATATTTATCGACCCTCAAAACGTTGAAGATTTTTCACGCATTTGAGCCGCACTAATGTCTTTATAACTCGCATTTGATTTACTGCCATGGGTTATCAGGAAGCCGGGGTTATCGTTTTCTGTGGTTATGACAGCATTCTCTATGATATGTTGAATAGCAGTCTATATTCTACAGCTGAAGCCAGACGAGTACTTGCGCAGGAGTTGGTTCTTATTGATGTGATCTTGGAGTTGAGCATAGACTGCTTTTTCAATTATCTTGCTGATGAATGGTAGGTGACTGATGTGACATTATTTGTGGAGGTCATCAGCATCTAGCATAGGTTCCTTTATTAGTGGGAGAATCTGGCTTGTCTCGAGAGTTTCCGGGAAGATACCTTGCAGGAGGGAGGGATAACATCTGTTGAGTAGGGTTGAGAGAGCATCCCCAGAGAGATTTGATAAAATACAAGGGTTAGACATCATCTAAGGAATGGTCCAAAATTATCACAGTGTTAAATTACACCCCTACTCTAGTTGATTCTGCGAAATCACTCGGAATCACACTGGATGAGAACCTTGATATGAAAACCCACATTAAAATAATGGCAAAAAACGCCAGTTTTCATCTGAACTACTTGAGAAAAATGAAATCTTTTTTAACGGAGACTGACTTAAAACTAGTGGTGCAATCACTTGTTATTTCAAGGATTGAATATGGGTGTACAACGCTAGCATGACTACCAAAAATGTCCACAGCACCCCTAAAAGCATGCCTCAATGCAGCGGCAAGACTTATTACAAGTTGGAGGAAATTTGACCATATCTCCCCTCACCTGAAAGCTTTAAACTGGCTACCTTACAAAGCTAGAATGCAGCTAAAAATGGCATGTATCACCCAAAAAGCGATTCATTACAACACACCTAGATATCTCACCCACAAAATAGAAATTTCAGGAGGAAACAGACCTGCCCGAAGTGCCAATTATCTGCTCCTGAGACCACCTATATTCAGGAAGAAAAAAACCTATGAGAGGGCGTTCTCAGGCGCGGCCCCCAGAATCTGGAACTCCCTTCCCGCAAACATCAGAAAAATTAAAAAACATTGCAACATTTAAGAGGGAAACTAAGATCTTTCTTAGGAGTAAGTTCCTCCATTGGTACGACAACTCGCCATCTAAGACTTATCATTGAAGTGATTACAAGATAACAACGTAGGAAATAGATAGAAAATCACCTACGGTAAGATGACACCGGCGTGAGGCACGAGACAAACCATGGGACTGGAGATGTTAGAGTTCTAAAGAAAAGTCGTTAAAAACATTCAATTACTACCTCAGAACACTTTTTTATTCGTGTTTAACCATGTACCGGCCTTGTATAGTTTTCTTTATATTATCTACATATAGACTAGGTTTGGAAGTAGTACTAATTAATTGTATGATCTTATTGCTTTTTATATACATTGTTGTTTTAACCCATGCCATGTGATGTTAAGCGCTCTGATACCCAAGGGTCATGTTCGCGCTATATAAAACTGTTAATAAATAAATAAATAAATAAATAAGTGGCTTGAGGGAGTTGGGTATGCCAGTGAGATCTGGAGGAGATATGACTTTGAAGACTGATCATTGCATGATTTTACGGAAAGGGGTGTGTGTAAGAAGGGAAGCTGGTTTGGAGTTGCTGATGTGCTGGCAGATCTGTATTTTTGACAAATATTGATTTGCGCAACATTTACGCAACATTGTTCAAGAAGGTAACCAAAGAATTTTAACTATTTAGAAATAATATCTTAAGAATGGAAGTTGTAAGTGTTACTATCATAAGATATGTAATTATGCTTGTAAAACATATCACACTCTTTTTCATGGGAAAGATGCCATGAGCCTGTGGAGTAGCTTTAATGGTGGGTTATTCAATGTTATAGGGATTGTTGCAGATAGTAATACTATTTTAGTCTGAAATATTAGCAATAATGCTTGGTATACATCGGTGCTTGCAAGCCATGCTGCTGTGTGTTTAAAATTCCACATACAGATTGAGTAAGGCCACACTGCATCATACTGGGCATTTGTTATTTATGCAACTTGTACAGAGTTTGCTTGGTGTTGCCATGGAAGTACCTACAAGATACATATGTTACTTGGTATTTGCCACTTATACATCATAGTTTGGGGGTACCAAACATGTAATGGGAAACTGGTTAGAAGTTTATCATTGTTCTGTGCTCATACAATGCCTCCTATTCTTTAAAAAAGAAGAGTACCAAGTAAAAATATGAACTTTATAACAAATGGTGTTCTGCTAATTGAGCGATATATTGCTTAAATTGCATGAGTGAATATGAGGCATGAGACTTGAGAACATGTTAGCTTGCAAAACAATTACAACATGCACTTGCAATGCAATAGGTCTTGCATTTGGAAGAATTAGAGGTTATTGCATTGTAAATGATAATGTCATTTATCTATGTGTTTGCCTTTGAGTGTTTAGCTATGCAGTAAGGTATGTATAACTTTTGCACACACCCACGGATCGGGAGGAACAGTGTATGAAGTTTTCCTTAAAGAGGCTGCATCGGCACCTTCCACCACTAGATGTTCCTTCTGAAAGCTGCAAGGGACACTGTTTGCTGCTCGCTGTCCCTTATGGATGAACTTAGGGGCAGATTTATGAGGCCCTTGCGCCACGTTTACGCCGCTGTTGCGTCACGCAAGGCGGCGTAAACGTGGCGCATCCCTACGAACGATTTACAACGTGACGCATCTAGGCAGATGCGTCACGTTGTAAAGCCCTGCGCCGCTTGTGGGCGTTCCGGCGCAGTGGGGGCGATCCGGGGCAGGTGCGCCTCGCAAAAGTGGCTGAGTGAAATCTAGAAGATTTCACTCAGTCACTTTCAGGCCAATGCTGCGTCAAAAGCCTGCGCCTGCTTGAAGCAGGCGTAGGTCTTGACGCAGCATTGTTAAGATGGGCACCCCCGAGCCTTGCTGGAGCTGCGTCGCGCTTGCGACGCAACTCCAGCAATGCGCCACCTTTACGGCACAGATGCGTCACGCATCTGTGCCGTTTTTGCCCCATAGTGCGCCGCATCATAAATGCGGCGCACCATGGGTGGCGGAGCAGTGGCGCACTGTGGCGCATGTTAACTGGCGCATCCCTGGGGATGCGCCAGTTAACATAAATGCTTGGTATTGCATAACGGCTGCTGACGCATGCAAAGCTTTTAAACTAAGGCATTTAGAAAAACATTATGGGGCAGATTTATGATAACTGGCGCATCCCCAGGTATGCGCCAGTTATTTTGCGCCGCTGCTCCGCCACCCATGGTGCGCCGCATTTACAATGCGGCGCACCATGGGGCAAAAACGGCACAGATGCGTGACGCATCTGTGCCGTAAACGTGGCGCATTGCTGGAGTTGCGTCGCAAGCGCGATGCAGCTCCAGCAAGGCTCGGGGGTGCCCCATCTATACAATGCTGCGTCAAGACCTACGCCTGCTTCAAGCAGGCGCAGGGTTTCGATGCAGCATTGGCCTGAAAGTGACTGAGTGAAATCTTATAGAATTCACTCAGCCACTTTTGTGAGGCGCACCTGCCCTGGAACGCCCACCCTGCGCCGGAACGCCCACAAGTGGCGCAGGGCTTTACAACGTGACGCATCTGCCTAGATGCGTCACGTTGTAAATGGATCGTAGGGATGCGCCACGTTTACGCCGCAGTTGCGTGACGCAAACATGGCGCATTCCCATCATAAATCTGCCCCTATAGTTGTAAGTTAGCACAACCACAAAGGATAAAGGTAAGAAAGCGAGGAGCAAATACACATAAAAGCAAATGAGCTCAGAATAGAAGCAAGTATCGCTCAAAAGGAGCAAAGCTGGAGCATTGAGTGGGAAGAAAAATGAAAGCAATTCCTACAAAAGTCACAATATCAATGGTTGGGGGAGGGTCAAGCCGACATAAAAACATATAATCCAGGGCGTAGTGGAAATAAACTGTGGCAAAAATTCAACTTCGAGCAGTAAGAACGAACAAAAAGGATTTACTGGTACAGAAGCCACAAAAGCAATGGAGGAGGTAAAGACTGCATAAAGAGGGAATTGAACACAAAAGCAGCGGAACCAAGAGTGCGACATAAGTGTGTTGAGGAAATAAATAAAAAGTGACAGGCTCAGGAAGCAACAGACCAGGACTACAGGCTTAAAAAGAATGCTCAGCGATGGAATAAGAAGCAAGGCGATGAGTGACAATAATATGACATTTAAAAAAAATCCATAGAGAACAGAATCTCATTAAACAAATTCTTTGCCCTAAAGAACGTGGAACACAGTGTGACAGGGAGTACAATGTGCATGCAGTGGGCACCATAGTTCATGTTCTTTCCTTCTTTCCTCGATTGAAGGCCTCGTCCGAGAGGATAGTCTGTAAATGATATTCTTTAAGTTCATGTTCTATTATTTACCGCAGATAGCTTGGATGCAATTTTGTTGTTAGACAAAGATATGCTGGTCCCACAACCTGCAGCAGTCACCACCAATATTAAATGAAATTTAATTTCAGCACGGATAGTGATAGTGAATCGATATCCTCACGTGTGACAAGTAGCGCTCTACAAATCTATTGAATGATTGATAGTAAGGGCAGGGGCATGGAATGAGTAGGTGAAGTGATATGCATATATCCGTAATGTTCCTTACCTCTGTATTGTCGTAGGTACAGATGAATTGGCTGCACCTCTCACAGGAGCTCAGTTATTTACCACAGAGGGTGTTCCAGCAAGTCAGCCATTTATGCTTCAGTGGCAGAAAGGAAACAAGGCACCTCCCTTTATTTACGCAAACCAGGTGTCAGAGTAATTATAAAAGCTGACTCCTTGTAAACAGGTACCGTGCGGGTATGCTCAGAGCAAGGGCCAGACGGTGTCGGGCACAGCCCGAGTCACCTCTTCTTGACACCTCACCGGGGCTAGTCAATATGGGCCCTTTTTAACACTTTCAACTTCATGAGTCACCCGCATACAGAGCACAATCCAGCTTTCCTATGCATACAGCCTGGGTTGACCCACCGCCATGATCCGAGTGTAGTGCTGTGAAGCTCACGTCCAAGTGCAGCACTGCTTGGCTCACATCCAATTCTGACTCTGCGCGGCTCACATCCCAGCCTGGAGGTGAAGGCACTGATGCGGGTCTCACAAGCGAGTCGATGCTGTGCACTCAGGGGCGGCTCCGGCACTGCCTGGCTCAGGGGTGGATCTGTGGCGGGCTTCAGGCATGAGCTGTGCCTGTATTTAAGGCTATAACTGGCTCAGGCCATCCATGCAGCGCAAGTCCTTGGAAAAGACGCCAGTCTCTGGGAAACCCCTCAGCACATTGGTTTTCCCAGCAACCAAGGTGCGCTTGGGTGGATCCGGCTTGTACCCTGAGAGGGGGCTTAGAGTGCATGCTGATACAAGAGCACTCTAGTCAGTCCCTGCTTGTAAAGTGCATGCCTCATTCGAGACAAGGATTGCTGAAGATACGCAACAATCGTCTCACTGGAAATTGAAAGGCAAGGGGGAACAGCTGTGCGTAAGGACTACGTGTGAATCGCTGCTCGTTCCCATGGCAATAATCCAGGGGAGTCAACTTTTAAAAAAGATTGGTCATGCACCGAGAATCACCCATTTGGAGGCTACTATTTTAAAATGACATAAATAGCCAATACAAAGCATTGGAGAGATAGACCCCGTAAGTACATACAACAGATCACCTGACAGTGCAAACGCTGTCTAGGCTATACCTAAAAAGAAGAGGCTACAAAAAGAGTGATCCACATTCATTGAGTATGTAGATAATGTGAAACAGTAAAGCTGTTCAGAAATAAATGAACAAGGGAAAGAGAGAAATCACCTACAGAAAGTGATGGGAGTTAAAAGAGCTAAGGAGCGCTTTTCCTATCAGCAAATTTGCTGGGGTTGCCATACAATATAAACATGCTTGTGCCAGAAACCATTAGCAATAACTAGATATAAAGAAGGGCGTTATTTGAAGCTTAAAATCCAAAAAGGAAGTTTTCTATTAACCCTCCTAAATCTAAGTATGTACATTGGATCTCTCTTTAGGGAACAAATGGGTGATGCTCAGGAAAGGATTTTAACTTGATGTGGCACCCCAACATAGATAAGAACAGAAACTCTTACCAGGGGGTGGGGAATGTAAGCCCTCCTCAAAAAGGAGATTGCTGAATTGGGTTTGGTGGAAGCATGGTGATGTCTTCATCTGGACCTGAAACACAACTCCTAATACTCCTACTACTCATACAGCCACAACTCTTACTCTCATATTGACTATCACTTTGCTACACACTCCCTCCTGGGATCCTTGCCCTCTGTTCTACTCTGATATCTCTACCTCAGATCATGCCCAAGGAGGGGCAGACTTCTACAGCTGTATAGATCTCTCAGCTGGTGGTTAAACCGTGAATTCCTGTAGACCCAGTGAACAGAGCCAGCATCCATGATGCAATCAAAGAAAATGTTGCCCTCATTGCCCTCCAAAACTCTTCACCACATGTATTATGAGATGCTTTTAAGGCATTGATCATGGGCGCCATTATCACAATCGAAATAGCCAGAGCAAGGGTGGCTCGCCTACTTGCGTAGAAGTTAACCTCCAATATTCAAGCTCTTGAGCACATAGGCAATCAAGCACCTTAGAAACATTATTAAAGCCAAATGGTGATGAGGGGACAGAATCAGTCTGCATTGGACTATGTTGGACCCGGGCCTTTGTGGCTGGTTCACCCCTGAACTTTTATGCTTTTGATGGTGACCTGGTGTTCATGATTTCTGGCTTGGCACACTTTTTCCCAGAGTAAAAGGTGGTGCGTGTAGTGTGGCTGGCCTACCCTCCCATAGGAATGCATGGGGAATGTGTGTGTCCATGTTAGTTCCTGATGCGTGGGGAGTGCAGGCTCGAGTTTGGTATGTGCGAACTCGTGAGAGTGAATGCTGCGCAATGGTATGTGCGGCTCGTATGTGTCTAGTGGGGAAGTGCCACTTCTAGACATTGGTGTGTGTGTGCAGTGAGGGTGCTGGAGCCTGATTGGCTGGAGCTGGCTGGCAAGCCTGGCTCCAGGAAGTCTGGATGGGTCTGCCCAGGAGTGAGTGGAGAGATCAGCGTGAGTGATGTGTGGGAGGGCTATACCTGGTTCCTGATGAGGCTGGGCTTTCCCCACACAATGCTGGCTTCGCCCCCTGTGGTGCGTCTAACGACCCTAGCCTCCTCAGTGAATGAAAGGGGTGGTTGGGCCATCAAGGGTGCTCCAAAACCAGCTGCGACTGGTTCTTCCCCCACCCTGCACCCTGAAACAAAGGATTTTCTAGTATAAGAAGGGGCTCTGTCCCCTTAGAAAATGTTCTCTTCCAGGATCCTATCTGAGGGGGGCTGCTGCTGCTGGAGGCCAGGAGGAACCGCCACTTGGGACTGCCTCTCTGCCTGGAGGCCCAGTGAGCTGGCCCCTGGCCCAGCCTTGCCCCCCCTAACTTGCTCTGCTGAGGGACCTTTTGCTGGAGCCTATTTTGCTTTATTTTGCCCACTAAGCACCTGGGAGCGCTTTTATCTCTTCGTTAAAGCACCTGGGAGCACTGTGATAGGCTTTAGCGTTAGGGAGCGCTTTATGTGCATAGAGCCGGTGCCCACCCGGCATTTGTCACCCCGTGTTGTGGCCGAGCGGCGCGGGTGCCATCCCGTTCATTTCCGCCTTTATCGGCCGTTTTTATGCCCCCCTAGCGCTAGGAGCGCTTTCTTTTAAAGGCCCCGTGGGGGCCCGTGCATACTCCTGGAGCGGCCCCGGAAGGCACCGGGCCGCTCCCCCTTTAACCCCAACGCAGCTGGCCTTCTTTCTTTACTGAGCCACGAGGGCTCCGGGGGCAGCTTGAAGAGATCGAGTCCCCCGGGAGGGACTCCAACGATAGTGACGGGCCCAGAGAGGCTCCGGGCAGTTCTTCAGTTGCGAGCCCCAGAGAGGCTCAGGGGCATTGCGTGTTTTGAGCCCAGCGAGGCTCCAACGACGGCCATTCTTGTGTAGAGCCCTGAGAGGGCTCAGGGGGCATTTCTCCATTGTTAGAGCCACGAAAGGCTCTTGTGTCCCACAGTAGTTTTAGAGCCAAGAGAGGCTCAGGGGCAGTGATTTGTGTTGAGAGCCCAGCGAGGCTCCAAGAGGGGACAATCAGTTGTCCAGAGCCTGCGAGGCTCCCCCCATCGCCTTTGGCCCCATCGTTATCTACACAGCTGCTCAGCACTTTGTGGGCAGCTGCCACGTTAGGCCCCCCTGACACTGGGACACAGGGCGTCCTAGCCCCAACAAGGCCAGAGGGCCTAGGGACTGCCACAGGTTGTGGCTCATGTGTGTTTTGCGCAATTGCTTGTGCTTGCACCTCTGAATGTGTTTTGATGCATCATGTGTTTCCTTCCTTACACCTCTGATTGTGTTTTGATGCATCATGTGTTTCCTTCCTTACACCTCTGAATGTGTTTCGATGCATCATGTGTTTTGCTTTTCTACACCGCTGAATGTTAATACTTCATGTGTAATGTTCCTATGCTTATACCCCTAAATGTTGGTGATACTTAGGTGGTTGTTTTTCTCCTAGTACAGGTGTTGCTAGTGAGGCCTTGGTTCCCTGCGCAATATTTTCCTAAGGTTGTTCGGGTTGCGTAGGAGGTAATTACCCTTTACCAGTAATTACTGGTTGTGTGCTAACTCGTTCTAAAAGTGTTCTATCTGCTAATTACTATTCCTAAAAAGTGATGATTCCTGACAGTGGTCCATGTGGCCCTGTCTTGCACATATCCCCTATATATTCTGCCCGTGCCTGTTGGCACATTGTAAAATGTGTGTTCTTATCTAATGTGTTTTGGTATAATACAAAGGCTATTTTTATATAACCTTGTGTGGAGTTTCCTTTGTGGTGGGCCTTGGGAGTTGTTGCTGGGTGCGCGCGCAAACACTTAACCTACATAGCCTCCAAGTTTAGCCTGGCTGCTCGCGTTACATTACCTAGAGGGTGAGCAGGGGTTATCTTGGCGTGTGACTCCCTTGCCCTGACGTGGAAGTGGTTGTCTCTGACTGACTCTGGCGCAAGCCTTGGCCAGCCAGAGATCCCGTTTCTAACAGACCAATTTGAACATTGCACAAATCAAAGCCGGCAAAGACAAATAGACAGGAAGGGAAAAGGGGAAATTGAGAAGTATTCTATATGTTCAGTCAGATCCTATTCACCAGAGGTCCATACAAATGGCTGATAACCATGCATATCTTTGAGACTGGGAGTTGCCACCTATCCCATCGAACCATAGGGATCCACTTGAAACAACTACTGACTCCTTTGAGCCACTGAGGAAACACTGAGACCGGAAAGCTTCCCACTGGGCTTCTATAGCAATATGCAGCCCTTCTTGCAAGAACACTAACCACACTGTTCAACTTCTTTACCTCTGATACGAGCCTCACCTGCTCAACGTGTGATGTTGAATTAATACTTATCTCTTAACTGGGCAAAGAGCCAACAGCTTGTTTATCATACCACCCAATTGCACTTCTAAACACAGACCTATAGCTTTTTTCAAAAGAATCCCCTCCTACCCTGCTAATAGAGCAGTATCAAGTCAGATGTATACGCCACTGTCTTGCCCACCTGATTTAGAAAGTACACAAGCATGAAATGCCAGCCCTGACTGTATCCCTAAATGCAGAGAAAATATTTGACAGTGCCAGCTGGTAGCCTTTGAGAGTGGTGGGGTGTAAAACCCATCTTTGACTCTCACCAAGTGAGCAAAGTGAGTAACCCCAACTAATGCAGAGGGGTTCAGGCTAAAGGACTTTGTCTCCTCATTACCTAGGCAGCAGCTGTATGCAGATGGGCTTTAAGTTAGCATAATCCCAAAACATAACTCTGAAGGAGTGGGAGGAGATACCATAATCAAGATATAAAACAACTTAAGTAAGTAATTGTAAGACAGTTGGTTACTGGTTGACTCGGTGTGAGCCCTTGTCAGGCAGTAATCACAATCCTTGTCACGGTAAGGCACAAGCAACCCCAAATTTGCCTGTGCTCAACCCCCTTGGTAGCTTGGCACAGAGCAGCTAAGCTTAATTTAAAGGCAATTTGTAAAGTATTTGTGCATTTTCTTCTCAAACCACAGGGAGAGAAGGATACCGGGAACTCATTTGCCTTCCCAATCAATCCCTATTAGAACAAACCAGAACCAGTAAGTACAAACCTTTATTCACATGCCGTAGCATACTTGTGGTTATGATTTCTTTTCCTGACGAAAGCCATATTAACCCATAGATGCACTCAGTTAAATGGCTGAAATCTGTTGACCACATTGAGGATAATTGGATCAATTTAAATATCAAAAAGATCCACCTCTGTTTTTAAAGTTTGACCAACACCTCCATTATTGAAATCACTATATGTGGGAGGAGGTCCTAAGGCAATTAAAAAAATCACACACCATCATTACACACACAAAATAACAGCTCCACTGTAATCAAGCATCATAGCACACCCTGGATGCATCTGGCGATCAGGGTGGGAACCCAATGATTGAGTATGTCACTAACTGGGTTGGTGACTGAGGGTTCTTAAAAGTCACCCTGTGGGTTCCCAGGCACACTCGCCACAAGGACTATGAGAATTCTAATCTTCTAGTCTTTAGCTGAGTAGGTAGTAAACTTGTTTGTTACAAAGTATTTGTGCAACACTTCAAACAGTAAAACAGTGAAAGCATCAAACAAAAAGATCCCACTCCTGGTTAGAAAATTAGATCGAAATGTAATAAATAAAACAAGACCAAAATCCAATCAGTACACCCGGAGACCTATGAATTAAAAAAAAATAAAGTGTAGAGTAGCGTCTAAAAGCAAAAAGAGCCAACCACGGCGATCTGTTCTCGCTGAACTGGATGAAAGTCAGAGGTTCAAGCTGACTGTGATGGTGCCCAGGTTGGACATAGTCCCAGATGAGTGCTGCTGAAGTTTTACCTTCTCAAGTTTTGTGCCAAGAGTCCTGTTCATTTTGGGAGGGTCATGAGGAGCAAAGAGAGCATCATGGGGGGCTGTAATTGTTACTCAAAGAGCAGGCCGGGCATCACAGATGGGTGAGCTGGAGCTTTGCGTTGGTGGTCGCCCGTGAGCAGTGGATGCTGCAGTGCAAAGAGATGGACTGGCAATGGCCCTTGCTAGTTTTTGGTGCAATAGCCATGATCTCTTTGAGAACTGGCCCCTTTGCGAAGATCCTAAAAGCTTGATTTTAAGAACCCTGAGCCACACGAAGGATACAAGACCGCAAAATCTTCCGTAAAGGGCCTCGGAATGTTTGAATGCCAAGCCGTCAACCTAACAGCCGCGTGTTTCGGCTTGCTAAGGATGCTTAGGAAGATTCTTCCCCTTCTTCCGGAGATTGCAAAAAGATTGGTTGTCCAGGCCCTTATTTATTCTCAGCTGGACTATGCGATTTGCTTTATCTGGGAGCACCTAAAGTGACCATATAAAAGCTGCAGGTGGCATAGAACGCCGCTGCCCGGTTGCTTCACAACATCCTTAGATATCAACCCAAGGACAATCTCGATGCCTTCTTCATTGGCTTGCTTTCTCTAAGAGGATAACATTCAAGCTCCTTTGTATTGCACATAGGCCACTTCTAATCAGAGGACTTATCTTGGTCATTTATTTTTGCTTACATACCTAGGAGAACATTGCACTCTTTCTACTATGCTAAGATCCCTCGAATACAAAAAGTTAAATACGGAGGACGTGCGTTCTCATATAATGTGACTAGAATGTGAATGACCTTCCTTTTGCCCTTCAAGCAGAAAAGAATGAACTTGCATTCAAGAAACAACTAAAACGTGGTTATTCAAGTAGGGACCAGAGATAACTTATTTTTGTCTCTGGGAGGTGATGGGATGCCTAGGGGGAGCTATGTGTTATATAAATGCTCATAGGTTAGAATAGGACCTGAGGGGTACCACTTGGAGGTCAGGAGCTCACTGCAGTTGGATCAAGGAGCTAGAGGGGAGCCCTTATGTCCCTGAGGTTCAGATCAAGAGGCCAGCAGACTAGCACTTGAGTTACTCTGGGGTCCTGGGTTCTAGGTGAAGTCCAGCTCTTCCACACAGGCAAGAGGGCAGCGGGTGAGCACAGCAGGGCAGCAGTTCTTTTAGAGCAGCATGTGTCTCCCCCTGTTGAAAGTGAGGAGAGCTGCCTAACTCCTTGGGAGTTCTCATCACTAAGGCAGAATATCCTGGATACACTGTCAGCATTTCCATGGTCTGACCCAGGACGGTGTTTCACCATAAAGCCCATTCCCTTTAGGGCAATGAATCACCTCAACAGTTTAGCATTTTCTCCCCTCATCTTCGTGAGCCAACTGAGGGGCCTGTGGTCTGTCTAAACCCGAAAGTAAGTTCTAAAGAAGGATTGGTCTCAATTTCTTCAGTGCACAGATCGCAGCATAAGCCTCCCTTTTAATCGCACTCCACCTCTGTTCCTGTGCTAGTGACCACCTGGTAATGAAGGCTACGAGTTGGTCTAGGCCCTCATCATTTAACATTTAACTGTTATAAGACTTCCTTCATGCCATTCTCTGAAGCGTCTGTCTGCACTATGAACTCCATAGAGAAGTCTGAAGCCTTGAGACAGTGCTGTACACATGGCCTCCTCCAGGGTGTCAAAGGCTTTCTGGTAGGCCTCTTTCTAGATCACCTGTCTGAGCAGCTTCTTTGAAGTCACCTCCGTTAAGAAAGCAACAATAGTGCCATATCGTTAACAAAGCCTCTATAGTATCTTTGGAGGCCCAGGAAACCCTTCCGATAAGTCTGCATGTTAGTAGGTTGCCAGGCAATGATCATCTCAATCTTGGCCTGGAGGGGGTGTACCTTGCCCCTGCCTACCATGTGGCCCTGATAAACCTCAGAACCCTTCCCTATCTGTCATTTACTGGACTTGACGGTCAGGCCACCCTGCTGCAGGGCCTGAAGCCCCTCCTGGGGGTGGTGCAGGTGTTCCTTTCAGCTGGAGCTAGAGACAGCTATGTTGTCAAGCTAGGCAGCACAGAAGGCATCCTTCTCAGCTAGGAACCTATTGACCAACCTCTGAAATGCGTCTGGGGCATTTGTCAAACCAAAGGGCATCAACATAACCAGGAAGTAGCCCTTTGGGGTTGAGGATGCTGACCTCTCCTTTGCCCCTTCAGTCAGAGTGATCTTCCAGTTCCCTGAAGTCAGATCAAAATTACTGAAAAATTTGGCAGTGCCCAGCCTGTCTATGAACTCATCAGCTTGGGTGATGAGGTGTGAGTCAGTCTTCATGACGGAATTGAAACCAATAAAGTCCATACAGAACCTAAGTTCTATAATGGAGAAGCCTTTGGTACCAACACCATGTGGCTGGACCAGGGAGTGTTGGATGGCTCAATCACCCCTAACACCTGCATCTTGGAAACGTCCTCCTTGGTTCTGGGCCTCACTTTGTCTGACAAACTGTAAATCTTATTTTTAACAAGTGGTCTATCTCCAGATCTATGTCATGGATGCACAGGTGTGTGAGTCCAGGGGTGAGGGCGAAAAGAGACGAAGGGCTCAATTAAATTATGACAGTCGCTCTGCTATTCTGGGTTCAGAGTAGGGGAGAAATTGACACCCTTCACTGACCCAAAATGTTGCTGGAGGTCAGGGAAAGGCTCGCTCCCCTCTTCCACTCCCTCATCTGTCACCAGGAGCAGACTCATTTCAGACCCCTCAAAGTGTGATATGAGACAGTTCATGTGGAGCACCCTTAAGGGGTTACTGAGGGTCTTAGGAGCCACCAAGTAGGTGGACCTCCCCCTTCTGCCACTTCATCTCATATGGGCATGTCTAGGATTACCCTGTGCTCCACATGATTCATAATCCACACCTTCTGGCCTGGTTAAAACTCTACCAGAGTGGCCTTCAGATTATCCCAGCGTTTCATAGCCTGTTGACTGGTCTCAAGGTTGCTTTTCGCCTTTTTCTAGAAGCAGTGCATCTGCTTGCAGAGGGCTAGCATGTAGCCCACCACATCTTGCACCCCTCTCTCAAAAGGCTAAGAAGTCCCCTAACAGGGTAGCCATAGAGGAGTACCAAGTGGCTAAATCAAACCCCCTCTCTCGGGCACCTCTCATAAGGCAACGAAAAGGCTTGGCAAGAGTACGTCCCACTTCAACCTCATGAGTTCAGGTAGGCCCATTATCATGCCCTTTGAGGTCTTGTTGAATCGCTCCACAAGTATGTTGGTTTGTGGGTAACAGAGTGTGGAGAACTTATAAGTTACACCACACTCATCCCACATGGAAGGGCCCCTGTCAGACATTACTTCTTTGGGGAACCCCACATGGGTAAAAATCCCCATCATGGCCCTGGTCACCATAGGTGCCGTCACTGACCTCAGAGGGATGGCTTAGGGGTAGCCAGTGGTGTGGTCAACCAAGAAAAGGATGGGAAGCTGTCTTAGAATCCACAGGTCCAACAATGTTGGTGCCTACCCTCTCAAAGGCAATGCCAATGACAGGTAATGGCGTCAAGGAAGCTTTGATCTTTTTCCCTGACTTCCCACTGGGTGGGAACATATCTGAGGCCCTCTTTATCCGGGGCCAACAGAAGTGGGCATAAAGCCTGTTAAAGGTCTTGTCTTGCCCAGTGGCGTAGCAAAATCTGAGGGGGCCCCCCTGCAAAGTACACTGGGGGCCCCACACTCTGGACCCAGTCAGGTACTCTCAAGCCCGAGGCCTGACGTCCATGCACAGTGCTAGAGGGGGCCGCCTCTCGGGGGCCGATGTTATGCCACTGTACAGGGACAGAGGCGTGTATTTCAGATCATTTTCATAAATGCTTTAGATCAAGGATCCTTGTAATGTGGTATTTTTGCCACATATTGTTTTACAAAATCCGTTGGGGCATACCATAAATCTTCCTTGACTTTGTCTTTCAGTCTAATCTAGATTTTACCAATTTTTCTAGTGCGAAGTGCTTCAAAATGCAGTGTTTGATTCTACTTTGTTCCTAACGTTCTTGGGAAAACCTCAAACCTTACTTCAAAACATTGATTAAATCATATTTCTTTTCACAAAATTCGCTGTTTAATTGTGCACCTAAAAAAGTATTTGCAATTGCCACAGATTTACCTAGAAGACAACTGAGGGACAGCAGGACACAAAATCTTATATAACGTTGTTTAGGCTCCATCCAGTTTTGACACACTGGAAAAATGCACCATTATCACAAAACAGGTAAAATAATAACAGGACACTATCCCACAAAATAAAAATGCTTTACACATGTATTATTGTTCTATGTTGTTAACTGTTTTAAGAAATCCAAACTGAGAATCACTCTTTCATCTCCTCCTGACCCCCGTTGAATTTGGTGTTGCTGGTGGCTGTGTTCCCAAAATCCTACAGTCCTGGCTAATGGCATGTACGGAACCTTGAGGCCTCGGTATCTCATGCGTCCTAACCTGGCTTCTTGAACCCTCTGCTAGTGCCGTGCCAAAATTCACACTGAGCTCTATCAATCCACTTCTGTCTAAAGCTTGAAGCCCCCACTGTACTTCTCCAAGCCAGAAACCTCTTACTTGCAATCCAGAGTGCCTTGCATACCCCATGCCTAACTCCAGGCTAGTCTTTGACTCTGTTCTGCACGTCGCTAGATGTGCTTCCCAACATCACGCATGTCCCATCATCATCAACAGAGAACATCTACTTTATTTATACTAACATTATGCACAAAGAACTCATAATTCTTGGGGCTGGAGTTTACATTTGCATTTCTTGTTCGAAATAAAAAACATTTGCTATGGGCAATTAAGATACTGGAACTGTGGCTATGCTGTAATAGGCCTCACACATTGCAAGTGACTTCAAAGCAAATAGAGAGGCGGTGGGCGCTTGTGGAGCACAGTACACACATGTGCATTGTCAGATGCACAAAATTGCATACACGATAACTGACTATTCATTTCCTCAAACCAGAAATTACCAGCCTCCAATGACTGACACCCAAGTCTCATGCAAAATTAACCACTACGTCTCATGCAGATTTAACCACCCGTTTAACATCAGACTGATTAATTAGTTGTATGTATGTATATAATTCTGAATGCTTCTCTATTTACCTTACAGATGGGTTGGAGAAGGATTTCAAACTTTCCTCATATTATTATTAATCTAAGACTACAAACAATTTACGCAGACAGACATAGAGGCCTCTAAAGTTGCTAAACTGCATGCGCCGGGACATGGGGTTGGAAGAAGGGCTGCGTAGACTAGGCTATATGATGTTTGATATTTAGTTTTACAAATGGGGCCACTTAAGCATTGTTGCTCTTTGGGTGGATGGGTTTTAACACCTCCTTTGGCAGTAAAACACCTGAATTTCCACCGAGTAGTTGGTGTGAAACCCGAGCAGTGGTTAATGACTTGTGAATATTGTGGTGCACATTGCCGGTAAGTGGGCACAGGAGCGTAACTAAAACTAACCGGTCCAAAATCCAGTCAGTGAGTGTTCAGTGCTGAGGGGGCACCTGGAGCGAGAGGGCCCCCCCCCCCCGCACTCGGGGCTGTGGGGGCCTTTGTTACACCTGTGGTCTTGCCCTAGATGTTCCCATTGGGGAATGTCATGAACCATACACAGTAGGAAGGTCCTGTAACAATGGTGGACTTCCAGCACATGTACAGCCGGAGATCCAGGAAAGTTAGGCTCGCTACAGAAGAGGTCATTCTCCCAATAGATCAGGTGATCACCAGAGGTGTCATCTGTTGCACGGGCAGCAGCTTGCCGACTCAAGCTCTGTAGAGTGTGGCACTCTTTCTGTGCTTGGCAGAACTCCTCCCTGGTGGGCCCACCCTCAACTTGTCAACCAGCAAGCTCATGCAGGTCACCCAGGGTGGCAAGGCCCTCCCTGGTTGACTCATGGGCATCCCCCTCAGATGCCCTGTTAACCTTGACCGTAGAAGCTTCAGGAGCTGCTTTGTCGCTTCCCTTGCCCTTACTCTTCTTGGCAGCTGACTGGGCCATTGCTCCAGGTGCCCTTGACCCTGTTCCAGGGCAGCCATGGACTGTGTGGTCATACAGACTCAATCTGGCAACGCCAACATCTTCACGTGTGATCTGAGCTCTACCTCCCTACATGTAGTGTGCTCCATATCATTGCCCACCAGACAATCTACAGGCATGACAGGGCTCACAGCTACTTCTAGAGACTCTGAGGACTCCCCAACTCAAAGGGAACCAGAGACACTGATAGATGACTCTCCCAATTGCTGGAGTAACAGCAGCTCCTTTAGAACAGAAGTCCAGCAGAGTGGCAATCCTTGAGGCAGCACAGTAGTCCTTCTTCCTAGGCAGAGTACACACAAGTCCAGAAGTGTACTGAAAGGTTGGTGTCTGAGTCCAGTATTTATACCCAGTTGTGCCTTTGAAGTGGAAGAGAAACTTCTGGAAGTTTCCTTGTGAAGTCCCCAGGCATCCTGCCTTCCCTGTCCTGACTCCAGACTAACTACAGGAGGTATTCAGCCCTTTGCGATGAGGCAGGACATAGCCTATTCAACTGTAAGTGGGGCTGTGCCCTATTACCCCCTCCCTTCCTGCCAGTGAAGGTCCATTTAAGCACATCTAAGCTCCCTATTGTGTGTGGCTGTCTAGGAGGAATACACAAAGTTAAATTGTCAGTTCACCTAGTCATGTGACCCAGTTACAGCCAACAAGCACTAAAGAGATAAGGCAGGAAAATGCCAACTTTCTAAAGTTGGCATTTTCAAAATTGTAATTTAAAATCCAACTTCGCCATAAGTTAGGAATTTAGATTATGATTCCAGAGGCACCAACCATGAACTGGCTACCTAGTGTCTCTTGGAAATTACATTTATAAAATGTAAAAAGGTAATTCCAATGTTATCCTATGGGAGAGGTAGGCCTTGCAGTAGTGATAAATGACGTTAGGAGTACCAGGACATGTAAAACTTAAAAGTACATATCCAACTTTTCAAATACGTTGCATCCTACCCTCTGGTATGTCCCAGGCTTACCTTAAGGTGACATATATGTATTTATAGACCTGGCAAAAAGTTAATTTTGTTAAGTTGGCATTGCAGTTTTTAACTGTGGACACAGACTCTGCATGGCAGGTCTGAAACAAGTATAACCGGTTACTTAATTGGGTGGCACAATCAGTAGCATTTAATTTATAAGCCCTAAGTACATGTAGCACCTCTTTACTAGGGATTTATAAGTCAATTAAATATGCCAATTGGAGATAAGCCAATATTGCCATGTTTTGAGGAGTGAGCACATGCACTTTAGCATTGGTTAGCAGTGGTAGAGGGTGCAATGTTCAAAGGCCAGCATAAACAGTATTAGACAAAATGGAGGAGGAAGGCAAAAAGTTGGGGAAAATACCACCCTAAGGCTGTCAGGTCTACCAGTGATGGATAACATTTAACCCTTTGTCAAAATTTACCCAGTTACTACATGCATACAATAGTGTCCTTTCGCTTACACAGTCATTGCATATTAGCTTGGCACTGTGTGTTAATTTGGTACTGGGGCTGCAGGAGCTTTATTTGTATGCAGGGTAACCTCACAGAAACCTTATAAGAAAGGCAAGCAAAACCTGCACATGTGCTCGGTGAGGAACCGCACACATGCAGCATCATTAATTGGAAAGAAACGTACACTTTCTGTATTTCACAAGGGGTTTTGTGGTTCAACCAGCCATGAGCCCTCTATTTGTGAAATAGCACAGCACATTATAACAGCTCTTCTTGCCATGCACATTTCTAGCAGCAACCCGTTTAAATGTTTCTCTGAATACTTTCCCAGGCATGCACCTTTGATGTGAATTATTTAATTGTGCATTACATTTGTTTTCCTGGCCCACACAATGAATATATGAGATATATGGATACAATTAGGAGATATTAATGAAATGTGAAGTTATCTGAGAATTCCATTAGAACTCTCTCCCATTGTTTTATTATACTATAGAGGGGTAATAGTGTTTAAGTCTGAAATATAGCATCTTATTTTAAAGACAATTGTATTGGATTAAAGGAACATCTGTCAACATGGGTGCAATTGCCAACTTACATAGTGCAAACTCGAATAAAGGGTAATGAACCACTTTACATGCGCACCAGTTACATTACAGAGGGACACATCCATACATTTTTTTGGTATTGGGTGACGCGATTTTCCCAGAATTACATGAAGTTGAGTCAACGCAGAGGCCCCAACTTGGTTCCCCAGGTTCAAAGTCCACAGCTCTGGCCATAATGCCACATCCTCTTATTGCCTTACATCTTTGTTTCTGGAATAACAAAGTAATCAGTGGGGAATGCCCTATTGTACAGTATGAAACCTCTAGTAGGTAATGCACTGCAGAGGTCTGTGTCTGTAAGAAGAGAGCCACAGAAGTGAATCCTGGCTGGGACAGTGTAGAACAGTGACTTGTGTACATTTTAGTGCTATGAGGTCCCAGTCTGTGACAGAAAGCACCATGAATATGTAAGTCATTATTTTAATCTTACCTTACACACAGTATAAGTAAGATAGGCTGATACAAAATGTGCTAAAAGGTTAAAGATAAGAAAGTACTTCCAAAATATAGATTTTAGTAATACCCAGACTGTGCGAGGTGCATTTTCTTTTTATAACTATCTTTTAAATAAACACACTTCACAGCTCAGCTGGTAACTCCCTTGCACTCCCACTCAAGAAGAATACATCCGTTTCAAATAGAAACTTCAAGTGATTCCATTAATTAAAGCCAATACTCGTTTCCAAGCATCCTTTACATTTGCAGATTGACCGAATGTGCACATTTACATTTCTTTCAGGCAAGCAGGTACCCTTGCAAGAAGGATTGTTTAGCTGTCTGCTTCTCCCTTGGCTTCACAGCAAAAACAGCTCCCTGCTTTGCACTTCAGCGGAAGCATTTCAACTGTCAGAATTAATTGTGCCTGGACAGTTGTCTTGCAACAAAAAGTAGGTGAACTGTTTGTCTTAAATTTAAAAAAGTATGGGCATGCCATTCCCCTCAAATCCCACCTACATTTAGCACTGAAAATGACATTATAGTTGGCCATGTTATATGTTCTTTCCGCCCCCTTGCTTTCTAGAGCCACTGTGCAAGAGCTTGGGGTTGCTTTGTGTTAAAGTCAAGAGCCAATCCGGAATCAGCTATTATGAAATGTATTATATTAAATAGCATGAAAGCTGTGCTAGCATTGGTTAGGCAAAGCAACACAGCAGTCCAATGAAGACACGGAGGGCTGCGTTTGCTGTCCCAGCCCATGGCCTCAATGCAGAGTGGACCTGTAATGAGAAGCCTGTTGTATGCATGTCAGACTGGCTGAGTCCAGAAACTGGTCAGTCTATCATGAGCACTTTAACTACACAGCGCCACAGCTCTCCATGGCAACACCAATGCTTCTTCCCTTTGTGATGGCAATAAAAAAAACAAGTAATTGCAGCCCAGCACTGATGCAGTATGATGCCCCACCATACATGAGGGTCATGGTGGATCAAAGCAGGGAGTCAGTGCCCTTCCACTCTTATACAGGAGCTGCCGCTGGTGTTTGACCGTGTTGGTTGAACTTTCCTTGAGGCGATCCTTATAAGGTTCAACTCTGTCCTATAATGACAAATTAGATTATGCAGCATACGTCTCTCAAGAGGTGTAAGACAGGGTGACCCTTATACCCCCCTCCTATTCGCCATAGTAGTTGACCCATTGGTTATAAACTTAAGGTGCTCTCACAAAATAGCTGAGATCTCCTTTGGCGGAACTTCCCAACAGAGCAGTTGATTTGCTGATGACTTGCTTCTCCCAATAACCGGCCTATCAGAATTGCTTCCTGGAGTGGTTGGAGCCCCGGGTGGGTTTGAAGTGGTCACAATCTTTAAAATAAGTGAGAGAAAATATAAAATCCTTAATATAGCCATTCTGTCCCATGAGATATGTGTATAACGTCCCTACCCTCCTTCCAATATGCAAACCTGCCATCTGATATCTTGGCCTTAATATAACTAATTGCCTAGAGGATTCAATCAAAGCCATTTAAGCTGAATATCGGAAAAAGCATACTGGAAGACATTAGAAGGTGACACCGCCTAAATGCATCAATGCTAGGGTGTATAAACATTATTAAATTGAATGTACAACCTAGATTATTCTGTCTCTTTCAAATACTTCCCACCCCATCTTCATAGTAAATATTACACACCTTCAGAATGAACTTTTAGCATTCATTTGGGGGTAAAAGACCTGGCATAGTATATACATTTCTTATGCTTCAGAGAGACAAAGGAGGTCTTGCTTGCCCTAATCTGTTGGAAAACTATTGGGTGACATATCTACACTACTTATCAGAATGGGTAGTTCTAAAAGTGCAAAACTTTGGTTCCATATGAACCGCACAGTAGTGTTGATCAGTATGGTACCTGGCTGGACTTCCTTCCTATAATTGACCCAAAAGTGCATACATAGCCATGCCCACTGGGACAGCGATTGAGATTTGAGATTAGTATGCAATCAGGAGGGGATGTGAATCGGGACTTTGTCCTTGCATCATCCCCTGACTCGTTCCCTGGGTAGGATAAGGAGACTGCAGGACATTGGGCAATCTATTCATGGGAGAGCAAGTCAAATCCTCTGAGCAATGTAAAAGTACCTTTCTTATCTCAGTAAAAACGTGCCCTCAGTACTGCCAGCTTAGAGATTGGACACTGCATCCATCTAGTGCAATGGCAGCAACAAGACCGCTAACACCATTTGAAAATCTAGTTCATCCATTTGAGGGCATAAAAGGCCTTACCTCCAAAAACGACTGCATTATCCAAAATCCAAAGACACTGGCTGAACACCCATATTGGAACTACAGGGAGACTGACTTGAGGGTACAAAATCCAGGCTAACAATGGGAGGGTATCTGATCTAATATACCTAAAGTGCATTATGAATTCTGGAACTTATTCAGAGAACCCTCAGTCACGTGCTGGCGGCTGACCCCAGGATCTTGATCATAGGATTATAGCAATCAGACCTGAAATCCACGACACATGCCGACGAGAAGCTGGGGCCTTATTTATGAAGGCGTTGCGCCGCCGGTGCGCCACTTTTAAAATGGAAAAAGTGACGCACCGGCGGCGCAAGGCCTTCATAAATAAGGCCCCTGGTGTTCTATAGAGTTGGAGTAGTTACACAACTTATTTCCCTTTTTTGGATGAAGAAAGAAGCAGCTGCCATCTCGCTGTGGTTCATAGGCTCTGGCTCACATTGTCAAGGGAGTGAGTTTTACACAGAATGTCATACACTGAAAAGACATTCACTGGCTCCCGGCGACCTCTTATTAATTATATGACCAGACCCGAGTTAATCTGCTTTCCATCTTCCAGACTTAGATGCCTCCAACTCTTTGACTGATCCACAATACGGAATTAGTGGGGAAATGACCCTTGAACTTCCTGCTACAGATTGCCCAGGAGATGGCAATGCATGCTCTCTGCACTGAAGGGCGCATCTGTTGTTTCACACTGGTCCACCCCCTCTAGGTGAGACCCCACTAGAGAAGGAACCACCTGCATCTTTCTGATATCTGTGCTTCCCATGGATGGAATCAGTGCACCTGTTTCCTCCGCTTCCCTTTAGTTTCTTTGGTTTTGTCTAATCAGCTGTTTTTCTTAGTAATGTTGAGGAATTTATTGGGTGGGGTTGAGAGGGATGTTAATCGAGATATCATTGGTTTGCCATTGGAACCGCTCCCCTCACAGAACTGGGACTGAAAGACGCATTAGCACATGAGTGATAACGGAGCGTTCTTTGCGTGGATTTATGATTCATGGTGCAACACTCGTCATTTCACAGCCTCGGCATATTGATGCGATCTATGTACGTTTTACATACAATGAAAACCTGTAATGACAAGATTTACCAAAAAAGGTCTGAAGAGAGAGATAGAGAAGTCAGGGGTGATGGGCGAAAATATTTAGGTGGAAAACAGGGAAAAGAGAGTGAATAATGAGAGAGAGAAAGCAGAAGAGAAAGGAAGAAAGAGAGAGAGGTCAAAGTGAGGGGACAGGTGGAAAGTGTAGGGCGGGTAAGGATATGAAGGACATGAAAGAAGAAAAAGGAGTGAGTCTGGAATCGGAGAAGCACGGACAGAGTGGCAGAGGTGATGTAATTAGCGATCGGAAGAGGACTGAAGGTGACATAAAATGTGATCGTGTGTTCCTAGAACCTCGGAGATTGTTTTCTTTGCAGTAGTCCTCTGAGCCTGAAGGTGATGCTGTATTCAGAGCTCAGTCCCTCGGGGCGCGCGCTGTACCTGCATTGTCTCATTCACAGAATGCGGATGTACCTCAGCAGTGACTCTAATAGTGCTCAGAGACAACAAAAACAGCTGATGCCGGCAGCACAGCATTATAACAACCACATGGAAATATGTCAACCGTGTATGGAAGGCGCTCCAAAGAATGGGCTAGTGAAATGTAAGATCCTGTAGTCTATGGGAAAGCGTTCATTCACAAAATAAATTATCTGAACCCATTCAGAGCATCTTCCGGATATAGGCACGTTCATTGTAATGGAACAAAGGAAATTACGTGATGCTCCAGTATTTTTAATGACTACGAATGTAAGAAAGAGATTCGTAGCAATATTTTTCTTGCTGGTGGTGCTGGTTCTTGTTTCTTAAATTTTTTATTTATGGATCTTTTTGTTTATTTCGTGAATTTCATTGTGCTCTAATCGTTCTTAATTGCTATTATCCTTTCAGTTTCAATAAAATCGAAAATAAAGTCATAAAATATAAGATGTTTATGACGGGACTAAACTGGTAATATGCCATTTTAAAAAGTAAGATTACACATATTTAGTTATATTTCTAAACATCAGGTGTGTGTTGATTTTTTTTATAATTGACCCATATGTTTTTTTGTTTATTGTAAAGAAAATGCAAATATTTACGTTGTATCCATATATTATTCAAATTAATAATTTTAATTTCAAATATATTCTTAATGTGGGGGGGTTGTATGATAGAAGCGTGTATGGTTTTACCACGCGTGCCTTTACCACGCAGCCCAACCACGAATGAGTTTTAACCATGCATTCCTTTACCATGCATGCCTTTACAACAAAATTTTGTGGTATAGGCATGAATGGTAAAGAGGTATGTGTTGCCAAGGTCACCACTACCGCGCCTCCTCCCAACCACCCCTCCACCTCTGCCCCCGCACGGTTCCTTTAACTACTCCAACCACTTCCACTGCTCTAAAACTTACCCCGACCCGCCAACACTAAGAACTACCCCAACTACCCATTCCCCTCCCACTGGCCTAATGCCTGAAGCCCTCCACCCTAAATTACACTACCCGACCAGCCTTTCCCCCCTGCGCTGTCCCTTAAACTACCCCAACCCTTTCCACTGCCCTAAAACCTACCCCAAACCCCTCCAAGCCCTTAAAACAATCCCAGCTATCGATTCCCCTCCCACTGGCCTAAGGCCAAAAACCCAACACTACCTTGCCCTGTGCTGTCCCTTAAACTACCCCAACCCCTTCCACTGCCCTAAAACCTGCCCCGATCCCTGCCCTAAAAACTAACCCAACTACCCATTGCTCTCCCACTGCCCTAAGGCCTAAAACCCTGCACCCTAACCTACTCTACCCCGCCCCCTGCACTGTCTCTTTAACTACCCCAACCCCTTCCACTGCCCTAAAACCTACCCCGACCCCGCCCTAAAACATAACCCAACAAACCATTCACCTCCCACTGCCCTAAGGCCTAAAACCCTGCACCCTAATTTACACTACTAAGCCCCGCCCCCTTGCGCTGTCCCTTAAACTACCCCAACCCCTTCCACTGCCCTAAAACATGGCTCTAGCTCCTCTCAGGCCTTAAAAAAAAAACAGCTCGAAACGTGGCGTCTTCCTGTTTCGGTCATCCTGCAGGTGGTTAAGGAATGCATGGTATAGCTTCGGTTGTCAGAACAATCGTGGTTCAGACCGCAGTGTTCTGACTGTTTCCCAATGTGGGACCGTGTCGGAATCGTGGTGGAATGGCAGTGAACTCGATGTAGAACTGACCTTTTGTCTAAACCTACTCCAATGAGGAGAGACACACACAATGCCGGTAGTAGGTGCAGGTGTAGGATTAGAAGAGGGAAGGGAGAGAAACAAATAGCGGAAACAGACCATTCAGCTGGGCACCAATATGCTAAAGGCTTCTTGTATGAGCTAATTAACTACATAGGCTTCTAGGAAACAATTTGCTAAAAGTAAACAGCACTGAACAATACCAATGCAATACCCTTTTATTCCAGTGACTCATCGCCTTTCCTTGACAGGCGAGTGCTTTATTTGTAATGTAATAACTGCCAGTGCCCAAAGTTGTGTTTAAAAGCACTCAGAGGAAGCTGTCAGCCGAGGTGCCTAATACCAAGTCTAAATCCCCTTGATTCTACCCCTGTGACTCTTGAATCCACTGCCAGGCAATCCACTGCTCTTTATTTCACTTTTTAAGGTTCCTTTTCATCCTTGCTTTCTTCCTTTTATCACTGATTTTCCATCCTTCTCCTCCTCCTTCTTTCCTCTTGTCTGTTTTTCTCTTTCTTGCTCTGGCTGAAAGTCTGACGCGAAGATAAATAAGTGGTGGTCCCCAAAATTAAGTGCCATAGGTTCAACCTACAACTACTGGCTCAAAATAAGAAATGAGCAACACCTGTGCAAAATATACAGAATAGGAGGAACAAACCCCATATCCTGTGGAAACTGGAGGAGGCTAGCACGTTATTGAAGACTTGCAAAGTTAGAAGGAAGAGCACGCAGCCACAGTAGCCTAACAGAGATTTAAAAAAAACCTACATGGAGGAAAAGCCCATGTATGATCTCAGTTGTGCAAAGACAGCCAAAAAATAACACCAAGCAAGGAGCAACTGCTTACGGGAGTCTTAAGTACTGACATCATCACTTGTGACCCGGAAGTAGAAACATGGAAATGAAGGGCAATTAAAACATGTCGGTGCCTATTTACAAGGCCCTTGCGCCACTTTTGAGTCATTTTTAACATGGGAAAAGTGACACAAAAGTGGCGCAAGGGCCTTGTAAATCTGCCCCGTCACTGTTGAATGCCAACTTGACCTTCTACCCAAACGCCACCTGCCTGTTGCGAGAGTCGCTCTGCTCCAAATCACATTCACATACCTCTTTCCTGTGGCCAGTTGTTCAGGTACTAGGGCACCACTTCCCAATGAGTTGCCTGTTAAAATGACGAGAAGCTCAGGCCCTGGAACTCTATGAGCAATAATGTTGGTGGAAACCAATTTATAGCAAGAAATGAGTGTCTACAATGCACAGCATGATCAACTTTTGGATTACCTTTCCTCCACTCTAATTCATAATCATAAGTTGGTTTATTTATAGAGCAAATCGGTGCTTGCCAGCTGTTCCTTTGTTCCATGTTTTGACAGCATTTATCTGTTATGTTCACTTAACTTAATATGAGTTATTGTTTAACTTGTGCAAGAACTAGGCAAGCATGGAGCATGCCTCTAAAATCAATTGTCAGTTCTTTGGTGAACCCCACTAACTTCTTAATAATTAATGCAGAGCACAGTTTTTGGATGCACTCCATGAACTGCTCTTATGAATCGTAATTTTATATTTTTGCAATTAATTTGAGATATTCCTATTTATAATCTTAATTAGAAAGAAAATATCTAACAAAGTAGAAAGATACAAATGGACATTTTTCAGAAAGGGTGAAGAAAAGAACATGTTTCATGTCTAGGATTCAATGAATGATTCATGACAAAAACTGAACTGCCTGCTTCCTTAACAGATGGCCTTAGCTTTCCCTTACCATACATGTGGGCGGCAATCACAGAATGAATAGTAATAAGTCATATGTCAGGTGAGAACGTGATGAAGTCAGGCATCTTCCGAAAGGAATCTGACGGAAAAATGGTGTCTAGATACAAGACAGCATGTGTGCCTGGAAAATATGAGGAAGTGTAGAGTACAGAGTCAAGGACAGTGGTTCTTTCAGGATGGTTTCTAAACTATGTTTACTATTGGGGCCATATGAATTATAGCCCAAATGAAATAATCATTACATAATATCAGTATAGGGTGGCCATGGAGAGCCACAGTGCAGGGGGAGAGATAGTTCTGCATTTATTTTGATGTTCGTTTTTTTATTGTACCGTTGTGTAAATGTGCAGTATACATTGCACAGTGAGAACCACTTAGGAACTTGTTGCCCGTTATGTATTTAATAATATGGTCATGCTTATACATATGTGGAGATTTTGTCTATTAGCTTAAATGGCTAGACTCACAGCTCAGCAACTTTGATTCTGATCCCAACTACCCAATTTGACCAAAACACGTGGCTTGTATACATTAGTGATTGCCTTTTTCTGTCTAACAATAGCACCATTTGATGTAGATATGTGCAAACAACTGTAAAGTATGTATGAAAACTATTATATCCTATAAGTACAAATTGTAAAACCTGACAGTGTTGTATGGCTTATTATTTCCCTAGTAAAACTGCATTTGTTGGACTGTGAAAGACTGATTGCTAGCACACTAATATATTGGCCAAAGTCCTGCTAGCTCACACTGCACCATCTGCACCGTGACAGGGTAACAAAGTGATTGTGCAAACTCAGAACATGACAACACTGACTCCCCAAGGAAATTGTGGCACCAGATCTTGAACCGTTTCGCTTAGTTACTAATGCATACCCAAAGAGATACACAAGAAATACATAGTAAAGCGTTTCAATAGTTATTGTAGCATTGTGATTCTTGAGTAAAATACTTGTGCTGAAATAATCAAAAGAAGGAAACAGATTAATGTGATTAGGATTACGAGAATGGTTTAATCATTTTGCTTATTACAGAAAATATATGCCTTCATACATTTACTGTAATATATTCACTCCTACCTAGCACATTCTAACCTATCATGTCTATGTTGAGTGAATCTACCTAAGGCCTGTAGGGGGATCTAACTCCCAGATACCTGTGGGTAACTGTCATCAAGACGCCTGTCTTGGTGTAGAATTGGGCAGCATCCCTTTTGCATGAGTTAAACTGGAATAAACTAAGCTGGAATTCTGGTTTGAATCAACCTCTCAGTACCAGCAAAATGCTACTCTGTTACTCTTTCTAAACAAAGGCTTGATGAATCGAGATGTCAGTCACCTACTTACCCAAAAGGCTAATGGGAGTGAAGGTCCTACCTAAGTCAAACCACCTTTCTCTGGCTCAAGGATGCATACTGTCCTGCAATGCAGGAGTTGTTGTCTGTCTGCTAGAATCAAAGTAAGAACATTAAAGTGAAACATTGGGAACTGTATTTTCCTGTGAGGATGAAAGGTGAGTTGTGGGAACCATCATACAATTGAGAAATCTTTACTGAATTTCCAAGAGACAGGCCTAACTATTAGATGCTGCTAACAGGACTTAAAAAAGATTAGACTCTGAAAAATACTCTATTGGTGTCTAACTTACCCAAAAAAGATGCAACCTCTGCTTCATCTTAGCAGCTTTTGCATGCTGAATTTTTTGGTAGGAAGTTCAAGGCTACGGCAGGGAGGACGGCTCACTCAATGTATCTGCTCAATTAACACCCTCTAAACTACACTTTTCAGGCTAGACCCTGTACAAATGTATAATCTCCATAATGGTTAGTTTGAAGGTAAGCCCGTTTGGCACTCTGTACACCAGACTATACATCTATTTGGCATTTAATACCACTCCTTGTAGGGGCAGTGACAGCTCACAAAGGAGATTGTTTCACCATCGATAGAGGATTTACCAGTGTGGATGCTGAGTGCCAAGTACAAAGCTGTGCTGGAGCTGCTGCCTCCTGGAGGAGGAACTCCTAAAGGCCTTATCTAAGATACAGTCCAGGAAGGGGAAACATCCTTTACAACGCAACTGTTACCACGCAGTGCTATTAAAACGCAGGTTTTACAACGAAAACCATTACACCGCATTGCGCTGGGGGGCGCTCTAGGATAGAGAATAGATTTAATTTACTATCCAACACCTTCCCCAGTGTCCACGGGGACTGGAGTTGGAATAGTAAATTAAACTATTCACTATCCAGCACCACAAAGCGCTATGCGTTGTAATGGTATGCGGTGTAAAAACCGCGTGGTAACAGCATGCGTGGTAAAAGCATGCGTTGTAACGTCATACATCCTCCAGGAAGACACCAAGACCCAACGGGTTTCCTTTGAAGTTCTTTGAACACTTGCCATCTGCTCTGTCCCTATACCTATGTTTGAGGAGGCCAGACAAGAAAAGACTCTGCAAGAAACTTAGAATTAGCCACAATTTCCTTATTACTGAGGGTAGAAAACACTCTGATCAATGTGAATCATACTGCCTGTTGGAACTGGGGGTCTCTAGATGGCTGAGGTAGGTACCACTGTCCAAATAGGGACCCTTGCTTCTAGTGAGGGTAAGGAGGAAACACTCTTAGATAACCCCTGCTCACCCCATTGGTAGCTTGGCACGAGCAGTCAAGGCGTATCAAAGGCAATGTGTAAAGTATTTGTACCACCACTCACAGGAACACAGTGAAAACACCACAAACTGACTCAACAACAGTTTACAAAAATAAAGGTATTTAATCTAAACTACACAAGACCAAAACGACAAAAATCCAACATAGACAGTTCAAGATTATGGTTGCAAAAGAGATCTTAAGGTTGCGATAAAATAATCCACAGTTGCGTGAAAAGTTCACGATTGCGTCACGTTTAGCCAACAGTACCTTTAAATGTGACAAAGTTCCAAAACAGAAGCTGGTGCGGTGGAAAACAAGCGATGCGTCACTCCTGAGACCCAGGGGAGGCGATGTGACAACCCCACTGGACTTAGCGGGCGAGTTGCGACGAATCCGGTCTGTATGGGGAGGGAGGCGATACCTTGTATGGATTCCGGTGCGGAGGTTCCGTAGGAAGATGCTCGCAAAGGCACGATGCGATGATCTTGAAAGACTGCGACGATCTCCGGGGCGACGATGGGCGGCTCAGCTGCGATCTTTCACTCTCAGTTCCTGGATGCGATGGCTCTGCGACAATTCTCGCAGCAGCGTGATACGGTGATCTCACCCAGCAGCGACAGGCTCTGTGACGATGTTCGCAGCGATGGAAATCTTCCCGCAAACGAAGGATGCGACGTCTTCAGGCAGCGACGATAGGCGCTGCGACGATCTCGGTCTTCGTAGCGGCGGGAATGTTCTTGCTATGCCCGCGATTCGATAAAACTTGCAGAAAAGTTCCTTAAAAGCTTGGTTTCCAGCTTCCCAACACAGGTACAACTTCCAGAGGCACCACAACTGGCCCAAGCACTCTTGGGAGGATAGAACTCTCTCAGCAGAGTTCAGGGAAGCTGGGAAAGAAGTCCTTTTGTTCCTGGGACTTCTTAACAGGGAGCCAGCTCTTCTCAGGCCCTTGGAGATTCCTTCAAGCAAGGGGACACAGCACAAAGCAAAAGTCCTTCCCCTCTCCTTGGCAGCAAAGCAACAGCAGGTCAGTGCAGCAGAGCAACAGCTGGACAGTCTTCCTTCTTCAGTTTTAGCTTTCTCCTTGGCGGAGGTTCCTTCATGATTCCAGGATGATCTAATTTTCTGTAGTCAGGGGTAATGTACCTATACCCCTAAAAGTCTTTGATCCCTTTGTGCAGGAGGGCTCTGAGCCCGGTCTGAACCAGTTCTGGGTGTTCCTTGAGCACTTTGTTTTCCTGGCCTCTCCTTTCCTTTCAGGGAGAGGGGCAGGGTCGTCAGCCGACCAGCAGGAGGTAGAGCCAGCATGGTGGGAGGCAGGCACAGCCCTATTCAGGCCCAGGTGCTATCCCCTCCCACCTCTCAAGATGCAGATGCAGTCATTCAGCCTAGGGCTGACTCAGCCAGCCTCCTGGGGGCTCCCAGGCTCTGTCACTCTCAAACCAGACAGTCTATTCACAAAGAGGCCAAGGCACACAGAAAGGTCACACAAGAGACCAGCAACTTTCTAAAAGTGATGTTCTTAAACACAGGATTTACAAACAACCTTTCCTAAAAGATGTGTTCTTAAATTCTGAGTTCAGGGATACCAGACGTTTATGTCATATCTTGCTCCTATGAGAAGATATACTGGAAGCCACTGTAGCCAGCATTCCCCATGATAGCCTATGGGGCAAGATAGCCTTACAATAGTGAAAAACGAAAATGGCTGTACTTCACTACCAGAGCATGTCACCTGCACTAGTACATGCTCTACCTTTCACATACACTGCACCCTGCCCAAGGGGGTACCTTGGGCCTTCCATAGGGGTGACCAGTGTGTACAGAAAGGGAAGGTTTAGGCCTGGTCAGTGGGGACACTGACCAGGAGGACATGGCAGTTCACAGACTGCACAGAGGCACTGCGGTGGCAGGCCTTAGACACCATTTTAGGGCTACTCATGAGGGTGGCATAATCAGTGCTGCAGGCCCACTGGAAGCATTTGAATCACCAGCCCTGGCACACTTAGTGCACTTTACTGGGGACTTCTTGGTAATACAAATATGCCAAACATAGATAACCAATCACAATAACAATTTACACAGGGAGCATATGCACTTTAGCACTGATCAGCAGTGGTGAAGTGCCCAGAGTCCTATTGCGAACAACCACGGGTCAGGAAAAATAAGGGAGGAAGAAGCTAAAAGTTTGGGGATAACCCTGCAAAAAGGGCCATTTCCAACACTGTCCAATCTCAGTGATCAATGTTGAAATTAAAATCCTTGAGAAGGAGTTGGCAAACCTGTTGCTCAAAGTGACTCACTCGTTTGTGCACCCAGACCAAAATGGATCCAAGGTGGGTGAAACACAAGATATTGCATCAGGCAAGTTGAAATGACCCTAGCCTGAATACATATTGATGCTAGTAAATTTCTAGAAGTCGTTTGACTCATTGGCTGGAACATCCTGTGACAGGAACTTCAAAAAAAGGAAATCGTGCTCTCAATTTCCATCCTATGCTTAACTATTATATAAAACCCACAATTTAAATCTATGTCAATGGCACCCTATTTCCCCTTTCCGATTGGGAGAAGCACTGGTCCAGGATGCCCGCTGTTTCCCTTATTAATTGCACTACCACTGGAACTTTTGGGGTTTGGATCTGCTTTGATGCACAGGTCTAGGGATTTCAATGGAGGAGGGGGAAATGGAAGATTGCATGCGTTCCTTCATGCCTCTGCACGTCTCATCCTGGACATCCCCCGATACGGCCACATCTCCAGACATCTGAGAGACCTGCACTGGCTCCCCGTCAACAAGAGAATCACATTCCGACTCCTCACCCACGCACACAAGGCCCTCCACGACCTGGGCCCCAGGTACCTCAACAACCGCCTGACCTTCTACACCCCCACCCGCCAGCTAAGATCAACCAGCCACGCCCTCACCGCCGTTCCACGCATCCGAAGAACCACCATGGGAGGAAGATCCTTTTCCAACCTGGCAGCCAAGACGTGGAACTCCCTCCCCATCCACCTACGCCTGACCCAAGATCACCTCTCCTTCAGGAAGCAACTCAAGACCTGGCTGTTCGAGCAGTAACAGACCCCCCCTCCTCCCCCGAGCGCCTTGAGACCCTCCGGGTGAGTAGCGCGCTATATAAATGCCTTAATTGATTGATTGAGCTGAGGATATGCTCTTTTTTTTTACATTATCGCCAATGGACAGGAAAGAGATTGATTGAAATCCTAGACCTATACAGTATGACCTGTTGTAAATGTTTTTGAGCTTGTAAAGCGCACTGCTACCCGTCCATAGGTTTCCTGGTGCTGTATAACTCTGGGGAGCCCGTCCTGGCTTTCCCTGTGGGATGGTCCCTTGCTGGGAGTCCCCAAGGTGGAGCCAGGCATCCCCGGAATTGGTGGGGCCGTTGTGGAGATTAGGCAAGCGAATGCCCAGAGTTGCCGAGTGGAACCCCTGATTAGAGTAAGCACCGAAGCGAGAATTATCGAGTCCGCTGACCAAGGTCCACGACCCTGCCGCGTCGGGAATTGAACCCTGGTCCCGGGCCGACTTCTGCTCTCGGGCCTGCCGCCTCTAACCAGTGAGCCACACTACTCCAGACCTCCGGGCTAAGGATAAACAAGAGCAAATTAGCATTCGTCCCTATTCAAGGAAATTGCCAGGTGGATACATGGTAAAAGCAAGGGCCTGATATAGAGTTTGAAGAAATGTTCCATCACAGATGTTATCCACCTTTTACATGTGAATTAGGATAATGCCCTTGTAATAAAGTGGACTGTTACGTTTGTAATGGAGTTTCCATCTGTCCCACTCTAAATCAGGCTCCAAGTTTCCAGTCTAGATGCTTGAATTTAAATACCTCAGTGTTTATAATGCTTTAATGGAGAAACTATGATAGGATCTTAATATGACACTGCTGGTGGGAGGATAAGCATAGTTGTGGTTTAAATAGGCTGCTGATACCTGTACTTGGAATGCTGGCATTACATGAAACAATCCTTTTTCCCAAGATCCTATATGGATTTCTAAACTAGACCAATAAAGTCTATGGTCTAGCGAACAGTCAAGAATCAACTTCAATAAATGTATCCAATTACTCTATGTAGGTGGAATAGGGATGGCAGTTGTGTTGGGCCACCAAGTTGGTGGTCATGAGTAATTGGGTAGTTCGGGCCCATTCAGATTCACCCTGTCACCTCAAGCAAAATCTAGTGGAAATGACAAGAGTTTTGGTGCATTTATACAGGTCATCCATTCAATGTGCACCCTGAATATTGGTTGCAAAACATTAATATTTTACCACCAACTCAAAGGAGGTGGTAACACATTTGTAAACAGGAAAGAGTCTACAGGAGGCCTCTCCCCTTTGTGAATGGCGAAAAAATATTTTTAAGAGTAGACAGAGGTCCTGGTGACCATTGCCTACGTTTGTAAATATTTTCTATTTTTTTATGCATCCTATTTTCCTCTTAGGAATAACAATAAAATTCAACAGGGCAAAATCTGTTTGCCACTTTAGAGATCCTGTGTTATACTTGTAGGTGTGCTTAAGGTTATCAGCAGCCCCTTCCCACTCAGCCACTCTAAACTAGTTTTGGGGCCAGCGCCGTCATCCACTGAAACTAAGGCAAGGGGGCTAAAGTGTGCTTTGTAATCTGAAGACTCCTATCCTCCAGGCTTACCCACCCGAGCCATCTGCTAGGCACAAGCCATTGTCTGTGCTCAGAGCGCAGTATTTCACACCTCATCAAAGCAGCACTGACAGGCTAGCTGCAGGTAGGCTTATACTAATTAGCCAGCAGGGGCATCAGGCAGGAAAAGTGTATATTTTTAAAAGTTACTTTTCCTATACATTTATCAAAAGATTTTGAGGCTGGTCGCTGTAAGAACATTCAAACATTAATTCCTTACATGTTCCTCTTTTAAATACCAGGCATCTTAGCACATATTTCGGGCTAGAAGGCTTACTAATTGGTAACTTTCTTAATATCAAAAAAAGGGTTTGACCTCCTGTCCTGCAAAATGTATATATTTTGGCAGATCTGTCTGTAGGTTTAGAAGATGCAAGAGTTATGCTACACATGTAGGCATGAGGTTGTATTTTCCTAGTTAGCCCAATGAAGTTTCACTGAGTTATGATAGGATAGATCAATAGTTCATTTGGCTAAGTCGCTAGTGGCAGACTTAGTGAGCCTTAATTAAAGGCTTGCATATTCAACAGTTGCTAAAGCAAGAAGGCATTTCAATTAGGCACTGATAAGTCACATGAGAGAGGAATCATGAAAAAATATGTTGTGTTAATACACAAGCAGTAGTGTGCAAAAAAGCAGGATGTGGGGGTAGATGGGCAAAACCCCATAGTCAATAACATAACAGGAGTTCCCTTTCCTGCCAGAAACAAAATGTTGCCCCTCCTACCTAGAGGCAATGAGGAGCAAGTCAATCTACAGCAGGAGTGAAGGATGGTGCTGAAGAAAAACACGCACCAAGGACCGAACGCCTTCACTACTGGACTACTAACAATGAACAAACATTCACAGTGTGAATCAGAACCTTCCATCTCAAGGAGCACGTGAGCTGCCACCTGAAGGAGTAGAATACTCACAGTTTTCGCACTGGCACAGAGGGCTTTTCTTTTAGCATATCGGAAGAAAAACTTTCGTGCATTTAGAAAGGGCAGCTCCCATTGCATCCGCGTTTGTGTATTTCACGAAGATGGGCCCTTTCGTGACCCTTCTGTACAACTGACGGCCCAAAAGGGTGCACTTACGAAGCAATATCACTATTTAATCCATCTTAGTTTATCTTCATTCTCCTAATCAAGCTCCCTGTGTAGTTAGTTCGCTCTCATGTTTTTGTATCATTTTAAGTCGCCTCCTTTTATTTCACCAGTCCAGCATTTTATTTTCAAAACGCTGCAGTCTGCGCTGCTGCTACCTAGGATAATTTAAAAAGCCAGAGCTTACATTTTTAGAGGTCATTTTTAGTAAAATTCACATTTTAATGAAAGATGATGAAGTGTTTTGAAAAAAAAGCAGGTTACTGAAATAATTCCATGAGCAAAATTGTTCTCTCTGTCACCAGGCAAGAAGCTCTTGAGGGCCGTGTTTCTGCTCCACAACAAGAGATTAGAAGCCCGCGCAGCACGTCTCTTCTCATTACCACAATAATCATTTCAACACCATCCACTTGCCTGATGGGAAGAGAGGGCAGAGGCAGCGGAGAAATCGCACGCCCATTATTGGTGCACTGCTGATCTGCTGCAGCGTGTACAAAAATGGCCCAGTCATATTTTTCAATATTAAAATGTGCACATAAATATGCTCGGTTGTATCCCATAAATCTAGGCCTTTGCCAGAAATATATATTTCCGAGATTTCTGCAAAACATGTTATTAAAAATACATACCCAATAGCCATCGCACTAGTGCTGATGTCTGTCTGCTGCAGAGCTGCTTGAAGCCGAGCTAAGCCTCCCTGAGTCCTGGTATCTGGAGGCGACTGACACGGCGTCTTCTCTGATGCGGAGCAACGTCAACCGTGCACTCAGGGCTCCCCGCGGAATCACAGATTAGCACACACGTAGCGTTTGATGCACCACGCACAAGTGTTCTGGAGACTGGGTACAGGATGCAAGCTGATGTGTCACGAGCTATCTCTTAAAACCTGGGGCATCATTTATGAAAAGTGACACATCGCTGCGTGAAAACAGCGATGCGTCACTTTTCACTGCGCTCTCCCTGCGACATGATTGATGCGTCATATTTATAATATGACGCATCATGTCGCAAGGAGTTACAGATACGTCAGTATTTCTGACGTATCTGTAGGCGCAAAAGTGACGCATTGCTGGAGTGTGTCACAAAAGTGAAGCAACTTCAGCAATGCTTTGTTTCACATGGGGAAAGCCCCATGTGAAAGGGCTTGCGTCAGTCTTACGCCTGCTGTGAGGCAGGCGCAAGATTTTGACGCAACAGCGTCCTAAAAGTGACGCAGTGAAATCTCATAGATTTCACTGCGTCACTATTACGAGGCTTTTTGCGGGTGAACGCCCCCTCTGCATACATTATACCTGACGCAGGTATAATGTAGCGCAGGGGTTTACAAAGTGACGCATCTGCTTAGATGCGTCACTTTGTAAATAGTGCGCATCAGGAGGCATGTTTTACGCCGCCGATGCGTCACAAAAAGTGATGCATCGGAAGCGCAAAACTCACGCAAGGCCTCATAAATGAGGCCCCCGGGATTTTATTTGGCAATCAAAATGGATGCGTCGTTTTCTGAGAACTTTTACATAGGTTTCCTGGAAAACTAAACCTTGACTTCATTTTTGTTTGCAACATCTGTGTATGAAAATTCCAATTTTACCATGGATCATTATATGCAGAAAATTTAGTCACCTACTCATAATCATTGGAAGTTTGTAATAGAAGTATTTTACAACTTTGCATACAGCTCATCTGATCCATTAACCGAATAAGACACGTTACAGCGCATGCCATTACAAAGCAGTCATAACAACAACCACATTGTTACGACACATGCCATTACAATGCAAGCCATTATAACGAATTGCTGTAGGGGTTGCTGGAGTTTGGAACAGTATAATTTACTATTCCAGCTCCAGTCTGTGGAACAGTAGGGAAGGTGTTGGATTTCAAACTCCAACTCTTCTACCCCCTACAGCAAGTCAACTTGTGTTGTAATGGTATGTGATGTAACAACACGGTCATTGTAATGACCTCCTTGTAATGGCATGCGTTGCATTGACTTCGTTGTAAATGATGTTTACCCCAGGAACCAGTTGTCCCCTAATCACAGTTCAAATCTTGCCTGAGCACATGGCATAGTCATTGACAGTACAGGACCCAGAGTGTAGGAAGGTCTCCAACCATCCCTGTGGGCCCGGTAAGACTATTCAAACTTTACTAAATTACTGAAAACTAACTAACTTATCTTAAAGTACCTGAGATGGACTACTGTTGTGTGTCTGAAGACTCAAAACATGACTTAAAAAATTGATAGCTCTCCCTATCCAAAATAAACATCTACTGAGAATTTTTTTACAAATTCCGGTCGAACTGCCTGTATAGATTACTGCCAAACAATGAATTTGATGATTCAGCCTCCATATTTTCCACACTGTAGACCAGGGGTCTCCAAACTTCTCTGCAATAACAATAACTCATTTTCAATTAAAATTATAGCAAGCTAATACTATTATTAGAATGCTAATAGTGACCAAATCATGCAGGGTTACTCTAGTGGCCACAACATGCAAAATTGTCAGCAGCGATCACCTCTGTGCATCAGGCAGGGGTGTCAGCAGTATGTGAAAAAGGCTTTATCAATTTAAAATGCCAACTCTACATGGTTAACGCCAGACAGCTGTGGTGTCCCAAGCACAGAAGTTATCATTTTAGTAATACCCTTTCCACCTGTCGTCATGATTTATCACTAAAATATTATGAATATAATATATATAAATAATATATAGTTTAAATAAAATGTTAGAAATCCATCCATTTTTCTTTAAATATCACTTTTTGATTTCTGAAAATACACACATTGTTATCTCGAACACATGTGTTTCAATTTTGGGATACATATGTTCCATTCATGTGAGCAAAATATTCTTATTTTTTAGGCTGGGGTGAACACATGTGAGCAACATACAGGTATCTGGGGAGTTACCAGTAGCTCCCAAGCTACTCATTGGAGAAGCTTGCTGTAGATAAATAATGTCCATACCTTTCCCAAGATTTTGAATCTACAGTAGTTGCAAGGAGGTATGTTAGCAAAATACATAACACTGAGAAAAGAATAACGAAAGCAACGTGAGGGGTAAGAGGGGAGAGGGGTGGCAAGCGAGTAAGACATTCGAGAGGGCAAAGAAGGAGAGAAAAGAAGAAAGGAAGGAGAATGGATTGATGAGGAGAGACAAAGGGGCATATTAGGATGGCGGGCTCGTACAATAAAGGCGGGGGTCCCTTGGCTGCCATTAGTAGGCGCCTGCCACAGTGGCGTGCGCATCCTGCATTCCTAACATTATGGTGGGCGGTGCACTGAGCACCGCCCGCCACAATGCCAGGAAGGCATGTTGTGCACTTCCATGCACAACATGGCAGGCACCGCGCAGTGCCTGCCATGTTGTGCATGGAGGTACCATAGGTACGCCCCATGTGTACCCCCACACCCCCAGAGTCCCTGGGGGCCCGCAACGGGCCCCCAAGCAGACTCCACATGCCTTGCCACCACGGAAAGGCATTTCAAACACCACATCCTAGTATGGCTGGTGGTGTCTTTCAGACACCGCCACCATATAGAACCCTTTTCCGCCCAGTCGACATGTCGACCGAGCGGAAGAGCGGCAGACGGTCCTTCCGTCCGCCGCGGACACCCCAGCCATTGTAATATGGCTGGGGGTCATTTCTGCACAGATGGCGGGCGGATCACCCCCGCCGGCCAGGCCGGGGTGATCCACCTGCCATCCTAATGGGCCCATAGAGTGAGGAGTGGAAGGGGTGGTGCCGATTTGAGCATTCTTGCCAGAACTTCTTTTGTTTCCACAGTTCATTTCCTAGACCTAGATTTTTAGAACTATTCAATTAAGCTTTGTGAATCAGATCTATGATTAGACATTTGTACTCCTCGAAATGTATGAGTAAATGCCACCATAATCTGTAATAACAATTACTACCGGACATTCATTTCTGAAACAGAGCTGGAAAATCAGGAGTAAATCACACCTGATACAGCAGTAAGATACAACTACCATCTAAAAATCTTTTGTGAATTGTGCCATGAGAGTGTTAACACCATCAATGCTGCAGCAATTTTCCCTGAGCGCTGGCACTCATTTATTCCCATTGTTCATGACGAGCTGAGCTCGTCATGCGCACACGAGCAGTGTACTGCATGACGAGCTGAGCTCGTCATGAGCATGGAAGGGGTTAAAGAAAACTCTAGTTGCACTACCATTTCATTGACATCTCTGGACCCCCTGAAGGGATCAGTAGTGATTCATCCACAATTCTTGTTTCATCCACAATTCTGATTCATCCACAATTCTTGAGTCATCCACATTTCTTTCTTTTGCAGATTGAAAATATTAGGCTTGTTGTCCTAGTATTCCCTTTAATAGGAGAAGCACATGCTTATCTACCTTTTATATTTTTTGATCTTGTTCTGAGTCAATGGCTCCAGCATGAATTTCTTAGGAGGACTGACTAATTTGTCATTAGTTGATATCAATGAAGCAACCACTTGCTGTAATTAAAGTCTTCCATCCTAGTTTTCTTTGCGATCGATGTACATCTAAGCCTCTAAAAATTGAGCTATGGTGTGGGGGGCCTTGCTGTTTGCTTCTTGTCCAGCTGTCTTTGTTGAAGGAATCTTAGTTCATCTTCTACCTTTAGCATGGTAATTTCCATGTACACCATCAACACATAGAAAATACTGTGGTATTTACACAAATGTATCAAGTGTAGGTTCACAACTCATTCAAACATCAAATGGAACACTGTGGAATTTCAAACGCCATTACTTATCATTGGTGCAATCTGTATAAAACTATTGTATCAGAAAGGAGGCTTAACTCCCCCTACCTCTACCTGTGGCTCCTGCCTATGTCCCTGTCTATCCCAAAAACGGTGGTGAGATGCCGCAGTACAGCTTCTTCTCCTCTGTGTTTTACGTAAATATGAAAGGAGGACATATAAGCATGGGCGGATTTTGCGGATCCACGATTCGCGGATTTGCGTATTCACGGATTGTGGATCCGCAAAATCCGCGGATTTTGCGGATCGGCGGATTTGGGGCGGGGCTTCCATGCCAGGATCATCGTGCCAGATTGAACCCTGCCCTTCATATTTATTCAAGAAGACGCCACCGTTTTGTGCCATACCTCTACTCAACTGGAGTACTTTCTACTAGATAATCAGTAAGTGCTACCTCGTTGGCCACGCCTTTGATCGAAACCAGCCTTTTCAGTCTATTTGAAAGCTTTGCATGATTTACCCAGGAATACGCCTATGAATCTGTTCATTTGTTCAGATGTTGCTAAAATACATATACTGCCAGGAGATATGGACCCACCCTGAGAGCTTAACATCTGGAAATAGGATGGTAATAAAGACCCAATGCCGGGCATTCATGAGAAGGCGCGACTCAATGAAAGGAGGGTCCAGCTCAGACAGTTCAGATTAATAAAACAATTTCTCTCATAAAAGGCGTCCCTTGAAAAATTAAAAGATACATGTACATAAAATTCAGACTAGGAACTCTCCAAGTTCTTTCATTTATCACAGTTTGGAACAAGCAGGTAAACAGAACTGATAAGTGTGAATTCGGTCTATGCAGATCTGATACAATTATGCACTTTGTTCGATTGCGGTAAAAAATTGCACACGAGGAGACCTATCTTTGGCATATAATTCTAAAATAAAACATCAGGAGCTAAACGGAAGCGCATGAATTTTGCTATCAAACGGATTGTGGCATTCTGCATGTTGTCATCCTGCAGGCTCTCTTGGTCTTTACTTTCTGTGCATGCATGATGCACCTCTATGATGTATAGGTTCCAGTCATATGATTGGTTGTGTGTTCGTTGTACTGTGGAATTTGTGTGCTTGTATTTGAATGTAAAGTCAATTGATGGGTTCCCTTGGGCCCTGATGTATCCTCGAAGATGTACATGCTGAACTTCAATAAATACACCGCTCACACTTAACGCCTAAAGTGCCAGAGAGTTGTCTACAGCGACCAGGTGTGTGTTACTATGCAATGGCGCCAAAGGGCGCAGGGGTCCCTTGAGTGAGCTGTCCATCATAGTGGGTAAATGGCGGGAAGACGGTGCACACCGCGAGTGTGTGGGCGGGGCCAAACGGACGGGGCTTCCATGCGAGTGCACATGCCTCTTGTGTGCATTAAAGGTCAGAGACCGATCAGAGCAACAGATGAAGATACAGAAGCTCCTGGCCACAGGAACAGCACGAGGATTGCGCTCGTGAAAGTCAAGGATGCAAAGGCCTCTGTCCAGCATCACAGCTGATTTTCGATGGTATATTAGGGAAGAAGGCACCTCTACCCAGCCTTGACAACGCTCACGATTGTTTTTGGGCCGATGAATGAGTCACTGAATTTAAGCTTCAACTAGGGCACATGCTTAATTGATATCTGTAAGTGCTTGCGGTTGAGGTTTAATTTTTGTGCCAGGACCGTCGTGCCAGAATGAACCCTGCCCTTCATATTTATTCAAGAAGACGCCACCGTTTTGTGCCTGTTGTAACTAATTTACGATGGCGCCGGCAAGCTGCCAGCGCCATCTTAAAATAGTTACTAAATTAGCTTCAACAGGAAGCTCGAATAGATAAAATAAAGCAGGCGCTCGATGACCTGCTTTATCTTATCTATTAGAGCTTCCTGTTGAAGCTAATTTAGTAACTATCTTAGGATGGCGCTGGCAGCTTGCCGGCGCCATCGTAAATTAGTTACAACAGGCCAGCAAGGCTTGAACTTTTGCCCCCGGAATCCGCCGCTCGCGGATTTGCGAATTCGCTGTAAATTCGCGGGAGTTCGCGGATCGCGAATTTACCGAAAATTCGCAAAATCCGCGAGCGTAACGGATTTTACGCTCATGCTTAGACATTATGTTGTGATGGATTCTTGTCATCAGAATAGTGAGATGGATTCTTGTCATCAGAATAGTGAGAAAAAAAAGAATTATGTTTAGCTGCAATATAATTCCTTTATTTTTCTAGCATGCCAGCTTATTAAAAAGCAAACTAGTTTATATGCTCCTTACTGAAATGATGACAATGGTAGACTGCCAGCTCAGTTTATGTCAGTTTCCAGAAAGACGACATACAGAATTACTCCTGCTAAAGCTAGTAACTGTGGGGTGTTCAGAATGGGAAACAGCCATAACAACGCATGACTTACATTGCATGCCTTTATAATGCGGTTGTTACAACATCCGTGTTGTTGGAGTGCAAACCATTACATCACAAGTCGTTGCAACGACTTGCTGTAGGGGCGCACTGGTGTTGGATTTAGAATTGAACACCTTCCCTGCTGTTGCACAAACTGGAGTAGGAATAGTAAATTGTACTATTCCTAAGTCCAGAGCGCCCCCTACAGCAAGTCGTTGAAATGACTTGCGATATAATAGTTTGTGTTGTAACAATGCAGTTGTTGTAATACCGCGTTGTAAAGGCATGCAATGTAACACATGCGAAGTTAAAGTATATATTTGTTTAAAATATTTAACAGTTGTGCCCATGCTATTGCCCTTATGATTCCGGACGGATTTTGAATCATGTAATGAGGGTAAACGTGACTCTTCTATTAGTTCACTAGATCAGATCTTCAAAGGTTCTAAGAAAACTATATATGCATGGGGAATCTCTTTGTTGATGTGTTCGATCCCGGTTGCACAGGAGGCTGCCATTTTGAGGTGGAACGCAGTTGTGTGGCAGAGCGCGATAATGTGGGTTAACGCTCCAGAATGTTCACTACACATTCCCTGTCGCGTGATCTATCACTTCCTGTCTAAAGCAATATGCTTGAAGTGTTTTTCCGAGAGCAAGGCCTCTTTCTCATCACAATAAAGCCACAATTTAATTCCGAGTGTTTGGTAAAATGTTCTTTGAAGCCAGGAAGGGCAGATGCTTCCCAATAAATCACCTGGGTTATGATTTCCCTTTCCCTTCCAAGTGTATAATTAAGCCTTAGTCACTCTGGCAGGACATATTTAGAAGGTGTGTACCGCTCATCAAATTTTAACAGATGCAGATAAATGAAACCTTTGTAATTGGCTGCATCAGTACTGCTCACATTTCTCGAGAAAATATGTTTTAAGAGAGACTGAACGGTTTGAAAGGTGTCCAGATACATGTGCCAGAAAGAGGCATGTGGGGCATTTCATTCTAATTGGAGAAAAGCACAACCTTCTCTGTTCACAAAGTACAAATATAGCTAGACAGTGATGGAAATTCACCAAAACTTTGTGCTGGTTAATAATATTATTGCCGAAGACAGCCTATTAACCTGATATGATTATAAGTCAGTCATATGAACATGGGCCTTAGTGGGAGATGAGGGAGCACCATTTTGGACTGCTGTCTGGACCATTTGTGGTCCAGTCACCAGTTATAAGAGCACAGCAATGGTCAGAAATTTTTGTGGGTGTGCTTCTGGAAGCAAAACATCTGAACAAACTCCCTGCATAGATGGGATTTCTTACAACATATTTATGATGTAGGTTCATTCATAGCTAGCACTGGTACAGACAGGGATTAAGAGGATTGCGACATCCACATATTAATTGCTGAATTGTAAAGTAGAGGATACCTGCCATTTAAGACAACAGTACACAAAGCCAGTATAGGAAAACACACATTTACATATTGGAGAGTTCTGCATAGTTGCTAGGCAACGAACCAGCTACACACTTCAGTAGTCACTGACAGAAATTTACCCTGGAGGCAACTAGTAATAAATGTGTGAAGAAGAAATCATCCACAAAACGATGCACTTCTTAACTACTATGTCATTTTTTGCTGGTTTGGTTCTAAAATATTAATTGATATTTGAGGTCAAGTGGAGGGATGACATTTCCACACGTTTAATAACGAAATAAATATTGAGGGAGACGTTAACAAACAGAATGTGAAGAAGTTTAAATATCAAGAGATGTGCTATAATCCTCCACAGAAATCACTGGTCAATGAGTCAGAAAACGTAATGGAAATACTTTAAAACAGTTAATCATAATCAGAGTTAGTTATGCAGTATTTTAATCCGTATGAAAAATACTCTGGCAGCTACTGTGGTACTTATGCAGCAGAGTTCTGGTCTGCTTTCTACCTTTTGTCCAAGTGTCGCCAACAAATTTCTTTTTAAATAAGCTGCCAAAAGAAATGTCTACATCTTTACATTGTCCATGTTTAGTAAGTTTCTTTGTAGTTGAATGGATACGTGTACTTTCTCAAAATACATAGAAATCACCAAACATTCAGGGCATTTGAAAAACTCTGCCAACTGTGGTGCTTGCGTTGGCGTGTAGCAAGGTGCCACACGGGGAGGCCTATGCAGGTAAGGGGCAGAACATAAAGTACACTACACACAGTACTGCAGTAAGGGCCAAGACCTCGAGCAGTCATGCGCCCATTTATTTATCCCCGCGGGCGAGCCCGCCTTCTGGGGTGATACAGGCTGCAACATTGTAGTGTTCGGGCGGGGTGGCTCAGACACTACATCCCTCCTTTTCTTTAGATATGAACAGTCTCTTTGCTCTGTGATACTTTTTGCGGCACGCAGCACACAAAGTCTCGGAGCCTTTGGCTTGGGGCAGGGTTTGGTCGGAGACTATACGTCTGGCTCTGGGAGCTGGAACTTGGCCCTGCCCTGGCTGGCCTATCGGAAAGAGATAATCGGCTCTGAGTTATACAAGTTGGACCTTCCTGTGAGATTGGTCTTCCTGTTCTCTCTGTCTGGAATGAGTCACCGTCCATCCTTTAGGGTGTGTGATGGTGACATAGCTTGTTCCTCTACAACATCCTATTCGTATTCTCCTTCTCCGGTTTGTTGGGACCCGCTGACCTTCCTAAACCACGAGATGTGGTTGCGTACACCATAGTCGCTTGGACATCTGTGACCTCCCACACATCAGGCTCGTAGGGCGTATGGAACCTCCAGCAGGGGTGCCAATCCTTGACAATTACACTGTTGTCCATGCAGATGCTGGTCACCTGCGCTTTTCTTGCTCTGCTTGCCTGAAAATTCATGATTGTTCTTCTGGTCTGTGTGGCTTCACAGTCAAACTCACCAGGATGTCAAGCGGGGTCTGCTGGTATGCTGTTTCGAGTAGCTCGCCAGAACAGTAAATGGAATGGTGGGCACCCGGTCGTGCAGTGCGGTGTCTCTTGGTATGCACTCAGGAACCGCTTTAGAAGCTCCTATGCATCTTCACCTCTTTCCACCCCTATTCACAACGCCCTGTTTGGGGTCCTCATAAAACGCTCCACCTCCCTGTTGCCCTGTGGCCACTGTGGCATTATCTTACGGTGTCTGACAGCATATGACGCCAGATAGTCCTGAAAATCTTTTCCTTGGAAGGGCAGCCCATTGTCTGACTGTAGTTCCTCAGGAAAGCCCATAATCGCAAAGGTCCCGTCGAGTGTAGCCTTGACTTGCGGGATTGCCGTGGATGATACAACTGCCACAATTGGGAATTTGGAATGAGGGTCAATTAGGACAATGCTGCTGCATCCGTCAGGGAAAGACCCAAAATCAATGCTGACCTGTGACCACGGGTCCAGGCACAGCTCTTCGGTGAGTATGGGATGAGGTGCTGGACCACTGCTGGTAATGGCACATGAGTGACATGCTTGGATGGTATCGTCAAACATGGTGTCCATCCCACGAAACCACACTTTGCTGCGGAGGCAGGCTTTTGTCTTGGCTATTCCCTGGTGTCCCACATGTGCGAGGTTGACTACTCTCTGCTGAAGGTTCCTTGGGATCACTATGGTGGTGCCTCTTAGTATTATCCCATGGGGGCCTTTACTAAGTTCACTGCAAGCCCTCCATATTTGTTATTGTACCATTCGTTCATCCTCACTCAGTGACCCGGCACCATCCAAGAAGTGCTGCCACTTCCGGTCGGCCAGTGATTCCTTCGCCTTACTTAGACTAACTTCGAGAGTTGCTGCGGCTCCTATCTCTTCCAGGGTTAATGCTTTGGGGCATGCTTCCTGCGATATCATCCGCACAAGTTCTTCGATGTTCTCATTGGTAGATGGTGCCAAGGGTCTTGCTGGGACTGGGTGATGTGACGAGAAATCCGCAGGGTTGTTAATCCCTGGATGGATCACCACTTCAAAATGATATGCTTGTAGCTGCACTGCCCATTTTTCAATTCTCGGCAGGGCCAGTCGTGTCGTTCCTGCAAATAGGGGATCAATGGTTTGTGATCCGTCACTGCTCGCCCGTAGAGGTAGAGGTGGTGGCACGTTCACGTACTGGCAAGGGCCTCTCTCTCTAGGCATATCGTGCTTCTATCTACGTCAAGGCTCTGCTGGCATAAGCCACTGGGACCCACTCTCTGTCGGCTTTTACTTGTAGAAGGACGGCCCTCAGTCCGACAGAGCTGGTGTCAACAACCACTCCTGTGCTGGGGTGGAAATATGCCATTACGGTGTTGTCCATGAGGGCTTCCTTGATGGCTTGGAATGACGCATCAGCTTTGTTTGTCCAGTCCCACAGTACTCTGATCTTTGTGAGGGCTTGTAGGTGTTCTGATAGGGATGCCAAGTTCAGGATGAAAGGGCCGCAGTATATGGCTATCCCTAGGGAACTACGGACTTCAGTTGGTGATGTGGACACTGGTGCTGAGTGGATGGCAACGGCCTTCTTTGGGTTGACCTATAAACCCTTGCGGGAGAAGATATACCCGAAAAGCTCTACTGATTCCTGGTAGAATTAACATTTTTCCTGATGAAGGGTCAGGCGGCTGTTTGCAAGGCATTGGTGCGTGTTAATCAGGTGCATGTGGTGTTCCTCAAGGGTCTTAGAGAATACGAGGATGTCGTTACTAAGGTTGATGACTCCTTGTAGCTCTGAGAGTGCTTCACCGATGGCATTCTGGAACACTTCTGCGGCTGAAAACACCCCGAAGCTCAGTCGCTTGTATCTCCTTAGGCCCACATGCGTGGAAAAGGTTGTTATGTATCTGCTCTCTGGAGCAAGTTCGAGCCGGTGGTATCCAGCATTGAAATCGAGTTTGGAAAATCATTTAGCTCCATTTAGGTCCGCACTATATCGTCCATTGTGGGCGTTAGGTGTTGCTCTCTCTTCATGGCCTGGTTGGGGAGGCACATATCGAAGCACAGGCAGATTGCTCCTGGTTGTTTTGGCTTGGGGGGTGACGACCAAAGGAAACACCCATGGTGTGGGGCCTGAGACCTATTGGATGACCCATAATGGTTCTAGCTTCCGTAGTTCTTACTTGATCTGTGGGCACAAATGGAAGGGCACTCTCCGATGTCACAATGCAACCGGCTTGACAGATGAGGTGATGTGTAACTTGAACTGTTTTCCTTTGAGTTATCCGAGGCCTTTGAACAGCATGGGGAATTCTCGCAGGATGACGTCAGCGTGTAGGTTGTGGACTTGGTTTGCAAAGAAGACCAGGTGCCTCTCTTTCGCTCTGTGACGTGAAACCTGCTGGGATGCAGTGGCCTTCGCTGGCTACATCTACTTCAATTACCTCGCTCAAGGGTAGCGGTTTGCTCCCTCTGTATGTGAAATCTTCGCTCTGAAAGGCGACAGCGGCAGCCATGGTGAGAGGCGTTCATACTGTGCATTGTCCATGACATAAAGAGAGGCCCCCATATCTATGAGAGCTTGTATGGTGAACCCTGCCACGAGTATGGAGCACATGGGAGGTGGTCTGTGGCATGGAAAATCGCGGCTCACAAACGACACTACGAACACGTCATCGTCATCCAATCCTAATCCGTAGTCCGGGCCCGGTGGGGTGGTGTCTTCCTGTTCCAGTGGGTCATCCTGGGATAGCTGTCTGAAGGCCGCCGACACTCTTCATTTTCCCGGGGTGTTCCTTTGTGACCTTCTGCTCCTACACACCTTGGCAAAGTGGTTTACCTTGTCACACCGAGAGCAGGTATTGCCTTTTGCGAAACATGGGCCTGTTGATGGGTATTCCATACCACAATTTCCACAGGTCCCTCTCGTAGGTGTCTTTGGATTTGCATGTGGTGCCATTGGGCATCGTTGAATGGTGTCTACCCACTCTTCCTTAATCGGCAGCGGTCTGAGTAATCCTGGTGAGGCCGGGTGTCGATTGAGAGCCACCTCTATTTCGTCCGCCTGTGCATTCAAAAGTTCATGGGAACTTCCCAGCACCAGCATCTTGTCGAGCGACATCCCTAGTTGTCTAAGTAGCAGGCGGGGTAGCAGCACCGATCTGCACCCTAGTATGATCTGTGCACTTATTTCCTCTTGTTGGTCTCGGAATGTGCATGAGTTGTCCAAGGCCGTTGAACAGCATGGGGAATTCTCGCAGGATGTCATAAGCATGTAGGTTGTAGATTTGGTTTGCAAAGAAGACAAGTTGCAGGTCTTCAGCTGTGTGGCAGCTGAGGAGAGTGCCTCTCTTTCGCTCTGTGATGTGAAACCTTGTGGGGATGCAGTGCCCTTCGCTGGCTAAATCTACTTCAGTTACCTCTCTTAGGGGGAGCAGTCCGGTCCCTCTGTATGTGTAAATCTTCGCTCTGGAAGGCAACAGTGGCAGCCGTGGTGAAAGGCTTTCATACTGTACACTGTCCATGACATTAACAGCATTAACAGAAGCCCCCATATCTATGAGAGCTTGTATGGTGAACCCTGCCACGAGCATGTAGCACATGGGAGGTGGTCTGTGGAGTGGAAAATCGAAACTCACAAACGACACTACCAACACGTCGTTGTCATCCACTCCTAATCCCTAGTCCAGGCCCGGTGGGATGGTGTCTGCCTGTTCCAGTGGGTCATCCTGGGATAGCTGTCTGAAGGCCACCGACACTCCTCGTTGTCTCAGGGTGTTCCTTTGTGACCTTCCGCTCCTGCACACCTTGGCAAAGTGGTTTAGCTTGTCACACCAAGAGCAGGTATTTCCTTTTGCAAAACATGGGCCTGTTCATGGGTATTCCATGGCACAATTTTCACACGTCCCTCTCGTGGGTGTCGTTGGATTTGCACATGGTGCCATTGGGCATCGTTGAAAGGTGTCTACCCTCTCTTCCTTAATCGGCAGCAGTCTGAGTGATCCTGAGGAGGCCGGGTGTCGATTGAGAGCCACCTCCATTTTGTCCGCCAGTGCATAAGTATCAGACAGGGTAGCAGCACCAATCTGCACCCTTTTATGATCTGTGCCCTTATTTCCTCTTGTTGGTCGGGGAATGTGCCTGGGCTGGCCAGCTTTCTTAGTCAGGCATAGAAAATGGCAATGGACTCTGACTCATCTTGCTGGCGGATCTTGAACCGCTCAACATCAGGATTGATTTGAGGGTCAAAATGTCTGTTCAGTGCCGCTACCGCTGCATTGTAATCATCATTGTCTCCCATGCTCTGGAGCATTTCAAACAGGTCGTAAAATTCCCCTCCTCCGTAGCACATAAGCAGTGACTGTTTGACTGTACCATCCGTTTCTCTCATGCCAGTGAAGTAATGGTCTAACTGGCCAATCCATGATTTCCAGCGTGAGGCTGCTTTGGCAGGATCCGCCAGCTCACTGAATAGTGGGAGGGGTGACATTGCTGTGTGGCCACATGGCTGTGGGGGTTGTTGTGGTGGCTGTGGGGCAGCTGCTTGTGGACCTGCACCTCCTGCCTGAGCTGAGGTACTCATGTCTTCAAGTCTGGGTGCACAACTTGCTTCCCTCTTGTGTCCTGTGTTTTCTGGCTTCTGGGGCCTCCAACTGTGCTACCTTCTCTGTGTGTGTGCAGCTGAGAGTGAGGGCCTGGGTTATACACCCCAACCGGTGTCTTGAGGAAGGTCTGTGTGCACAATGTGTCTTTTCTGGTGTTTGTTGCTAGTGCTTGTTTTTTTTTCAACTCGTTCCTGTCCTGTGTGGCAGTCTCTCTTGTGGGCTCCTGTGCAGTGCAGTGACAGGTGCTCTGTAAACATGCACACCCTACGCATGAGTGGAGATGGGGAGAGACATGATGGAGCGGACGATAGATGCGAGCCACATGGCAGGTGACTCCCGTCTCCGCGCTCACTAGGACGCTGCCCTGACCATGGGACACAAAGTGTGTTGCTCCTCTGCTGGGCGGGTGCTTCCAGGACTGTGCTGGGAGAGCACCCGCTTGCGGCCTGAGGTACTGGGTTTTTAAGAACCGGCACAGAACCGGTAACCCAGCGGTGCCAGGGAATCAACACCCAGATACCTCGGGTTCTCCTGATCCAGACCTACAGAAACTCGGAGTCTTCTAGGTGAAGTCAAAGATTAGTTTATTGGCTGCAACCAAGGTAACAGGTGTCCTAGAAGTACAATACGGGTATGTTCTCAGGAGACTGCACACTTTCATGAAGTCAGGCTTCTCTTCTTATACACAGTTTTAGGCCCTAGGCAAAACATTCTTGGTTGTAAAGTAAATAGTTAACATATTCTGGTTCAAAGAACAAAGCAGAGTCATGATGACATGTCCATATTTCACTTCGTGCTGCCTACAACAAATCATTTGGCAAAGCCCAACATTTCATCAGATATCACTGGACCCCTAATAAAAACGGGCACCTCCCCACCATAAAGTAAGTGAAGCAAAGGAGTGGAGAAAGATGTGAGCGAGATATGGCAGGTGTGCCCGCTGAAATGGTTTTATGGCTGGTTGAGCCTAGATGCTATCTTGCTCGGCCACTGGGAGGGAACTGACCTAACGAGTTCGGCCTGGGGCAATGGTTCTAACTTGTACTGAGGTCAGGTAAAAGTCGATTAAGGAGTAGGTGTCCTTGTGGAATCAAATTCAACTGGATTAAGGCCTATGTAAAGGGCAACATATAAAGGGGAGCCAAGGGTTCAGAATGTAAATGACGATTTCGAGGTGAAATCGTCACTCGAATACGCCGAAAATACATGTACATGATGTACTCGTCATTCTCGATCTTTTGGTACCAAATTCGTCATATTTCGACGAAGTTTTATTTCTCGAGTCCAGTATAATTATATGAATCCAGATTTTCTGAACCACAAACCCTCCTTTTGCCCTTACATAGGCAATTAATCTATCCTCATGTTAGTCTGAGTCCAGATCTATATTCCTAAAGTCATTGAGATGTTGCTGTAACATCATTCTAGTACTTAGTTCATCTCTTGACACAGGCTTCCTTACACATGATGTGACGCAGAGGCCACATATTGCAGGAGCACACTGTATGCACAGACAGAACAGGAAAAGAATGGCTAAGACCATCCCAATGACCATCAGAATTTTCCATCCCCAGGCAGATATCAGTTCCCAGAACCATACTGGATCAATTTGCATACTCCACCTCGGTCCGCAAGTATTACAACCAAAGCGACCCGGTTCTGAAGGGTCATAAGTCGATCCGACTGGAGCTCAGCAGTCAGGTTACTAAGGGCACCAGCAGTTTCAATCACGGTGGATTCAACTACCCTTGTTAATTGCCTTATGTTTCTACTGTTAGCCATGGATCCCCAGAACGGCAGAAAACCCTTTGCAAAGTCCCCAAATTCTTGACCTGCAGTGTCTTCTTTACTCAAAACACCTCTAACTACCCTTGTCCGATGGTAATCCGCCGCTGCTGTGTAGGTGGGAGGTAACAGGAATGAAACAAAACATGAGCCCGAGAAGTCAGGGGGTAACCATGTATAGGCTCTATCATGGCAGATGAAATAAGTACCCTTAGCGGCTAAAAACGCAGGGGAAGTCTGAGATCCAAACACATACGTTTCTGTACAGACACTCTTCCCTAGCTGAGCTCTGGGATTCTTGCCAATACCTTGCAGACACAGGTGACGTTGATGGGGTACGATCCAGATAGGGGACGATCTTTTGGCTTGCTGTTTCTCACTTAACGTAGTGCCATATCCGGTCACGTTCCAACCTACATATGCAAGTATCTCATCATCCGGAGTATCTTCATAAGAAGTTACTTCCTTGATCATGTCAACTATACCTTTGACTAGGGCGCTAGTCTTGAGGTTGTCTTTTACAGAACGTAGGGGTTGGATTTCTCGTGCATATATGAACATTGTCCTATATGCCCATACTGAACCATTGTAACTAAATGGCAGGACCAAATAGGGGATACCTTTATCCGTTGTGTGAGGCATGAGACCACACACCCAACAGTTAGTTGTGTTCATTACAAGTTGGTGTTGGTGTAATAACTGAACAAAGGAGTTATTAATGAACTCTAATCTCCTATTTGATTCGTGGTCAGGCAGAGGGTGGAAAGAATGAGAGGAAATAGTAGGAGGAGGTATGGGTGATGTAGTAGGCGCAAATGTTACATGGAAGGAGAATAAAACATAACTTATCAAAAAGATCATTACGCTTGATAGCATAAAAATACACAATATGATAAAACTTTTCTTTGTCATCGTGTTACATAGTCTCTGCTTAAAGTTCATTTGTTTGGCAGGTCTCTCCACATCAGGAAACTCCATCCTCTCTAAGGTGCTGCCCGCGACGAGGAGGTTGTTTCTGCTAAGGAGTGCTTCTGTCAGTCTAGGGCAACTCCCTTGGACCGACCAGAACCACCGACCTAACGTCGTTGGCTGCACTTCCGAAGACTTTAACCAATCGCGGCCCTAGCAGCGGAACCCGGATGGCGGTTCGAAAAACAAAAATAAGCAAGTTTCCTAAATGGGAGATCTGCACTTTCAAAAATAGGATTTGGGGAAAAAGATATGTTTATTAGTCCATAGGTCTTGGTCTCAGATCAAAAAAAAGGAATCACTTTTATTAGTCTGTTTTTCTCGGTCGCAAATTGTAGCGTCTTTTTCCTGGTACTGTCTGGTCCTGAAACAGGAGTTCAGGTTCCAAAGAGTTCAATTGTTCTGGTGGTGGCACAGTTTCTTGAAAAATGTTCTCGCTTTCACAATCAGGGCTAGTTTCTTTTACACGGTCATCAGTTGTGAGCTCTGAGTCAGTGACACCCTTCTGGATCCATTGGTCATAGGGCAGAGGGAAGGGTACTTTTACACAATGGATCCCGTGGACCCAGTTGGCCTTCCCCTCCACCCGGACGGCTGACCTCGTGGACAGAAGGACGAGGTGAGGCCCGGTCCACCTGGGCTGGTCGTTTCTTGTTCTTTGAAAGTTGTGGACGAGAACCCAGGAACCGGGGTCAATGGAGTGACCCGGAGTCTCAGAGACCGGAGGCAAGGTGATGTGGACCTGTTGATGTAAAACATGCAATTTAGCCGTCAATTCATACAAGTAATCAAGCAAAATAGGGTGTTGCAGCTCGCTGAACTTCGTGGGCCTAGGCACTCCCCATATGTTGGCTGGCCGGCCAAAGACGATTTCGTAGGGGCTGAGTTTCACTCGCGAATGCACAGTCATTCTGGTGGATAGGAGTGCTAAGGGTAGAGTGTCAGGCCATTTAAGACCTGTGCTCGCTTGGATTTTGGCCAATTTAAGTTTAAGCGTGCCATTGTAACATTCCACTAATCCAGCTGATTGGGGGTGATTTGCAGCGTGGAACTTCTGCCTAATGCCTAGCCCTTCACACACTCTTTTCATCACACGACCCACAAATTCACTTCCGTTGTCAGACCAGACCATTCTCGGCATTCCGAACCTGGGGAAGTACTCTTTTACAAGGGCTTTTGCTGTGGACAAGGCAGTATTGTCTTTTAGGGGATAGGCTTCTACCCATCTTGAGAAGGCACAAACAACCACGAGCACGTATTTTAAGTTGTTGCACCTCTCCATGTGTATGAAATCTAGCTGCAAAACCTCGAACGGATACGTAGGAGGTGCAAAATGACCAGCTGGAGTTGGGGTTCCCCTACCAGGGTTGTGCTTCAGACATACCATGCAATTCTTGACAACATTCTCTGCACACTTGGGAATCCCTGAATTCTTCCACACTGGGGCCAACAACTCGCAAATCCCTTTCGCGCTGATATGAGCCATTCCATGAGCCATTGTAACCACTGCAAGCACATATGCATCGGGTAACAACCATCTCTGATGCTCTGTCAATTCAACCCAACAACCATTTGCATCCATTCTTCCTGTACTCTCTCTCCACATGCTTAACTCTTTCTCTGTGGCCTCAGCTTGGATGGACTTCACACTTTCTACCGTGTCCTCACATATTCCAACCTCACCAGTCCATCTTTCGGGGCCTGCAACATACATTCGGCTCATCACATTCTTTGCCGTTTCCTTAGCGGTCTCATCAGCAAATGCATTTCTACGACCAACATCATCAGTCACCTTCTTGTGAGCACCACATTTCACAATCGCCATTTGCAGGGGCAAGGTCAGTGATTCAAGAAGCTCATTCACCAACTGACCATGCTGAATCTTAGCTCCATGCGAAGTCAGGAATCCACGTTCTCTCCACAATCGTCCAAAACTGTGAGCCACTCCAAACGCATACTGACTATCAGTGTACACAGTCACTCTCATTCCTTTAGACAACACACATGCTCTCGTAAGTGCGACTAGTTCTGCGGCTTGAGCTGAACCATGTGGTATTTGTGCAGTTTCAACGACTGTGTGCAAATTTGTGACAGCATATGCTGCAGTCACATTCCCATTTGGGAGCTTAAAGCATGAACCATCTACCCATAACGTACCATCACATTTACCAAGAGGAGTGTCAAATAAATCCACTCTCCCTTTTGTCTCTTCCTCTGTTGTGAGGAAACAATCGTGCCGCTCTGAAGCATCTGACTCTTCTGCAATTGGTAACAACGTGGCTAGATTCAGGGTACTGCACCTTTTTATGTGCACATGGCTCGCTAGCAGCGTCAATTCGTAACTGGACAGTCGAGCACTAGTTAAGTGCTGTGTCTTGGTCCTATTTAACAATGTGTCTACTGCATGCGGGACCATCACGATTAGTGTATTATTCATTGCTAGACCAGCAGACTGTCGAATAGAAACAGCTGCTGCTGCTGTGGCCCTTAAACAACTCGGCAATGCTTGTGCTACCGGATCCAAAGTGGCCGAAAAATAGGCGCATGGCCGCTGTCTATCTCCGAATAACTGAGTCAACACAGACAATGCACAGCCCTCCTTCTCGTGGACATACAATGTAAAGGGCTTACTGTAGTTGGGGGTACCTAACACAGGAGCCGAACATAATACTGTGCGTAATTCGAGAAAACTTTTCTGACACTCTTCAGACCAGGGAATGAGATTGGGTGTATTTTTACACGTTAATGCCACCAAGGGTTTGGCCAATAACGAAAAATTTGGAATCCACTGTCTACAGTACGATGTAATGCCCAAGAAAGCACGCACTTCTCTCTGTGTCCTTGGCACACTCAATTTCGCTATTGCCTGAATTCTTTCTGGGGTCAGTTTCCTTCCCTCCTTCGATAAGAGGTGACCTAAGTAGGTCACTTCTTGTCGGCAATATTGAAGCTTGGAAAGTGACACCTTGTGATGCAGATCACACAGATGACGCAACAATGTCAATGTGGACTTTTTACAAATGTTCTCATTATCTGCAGCAATGAGCAAATCGTCCACATACTGTACAAGAGTGGCACCTTTTGGCAAAACAATCGTGTCAAGCTGAGTTTTCAGAGCCTGACTGTATATTGAGGGGCTTTCACAGTAGCCTTGAGGAGCGCGTTTAAAGCGGAAGCTTCGACCTCCTAAACTGAAGGAAAAAATATCCCTGCTCTCCTCAGCAATTGGGATGCTGAAGAAAGCATTCTTTAGGTCAATCACTGAAAACCATGAAGCAGAAGCTGGAATCATAGTCAATAATGTGGTAATGTCGGGCACAACTGGGAATTGTGGCACGACTATCTTATTTACTTCTCGAAGATCAATCACGAATCTGTACACAGGTGGCTGAGAAGGGTCAGTTCGTTTTAAAACAGGCAGAACAGGACTATTGCAAACATTGCCTCGTGTTTCTTCAATCACATCCTTTTCAATCAATTCGTAGACAATCGCTAGCAAAGCTTTTTCACCCTCATTAGATATTCTGTATTGGGGAATTCGTGGCATTTTAACATTCAACTTCAATGTTACAACATATGGTGGAATTTCTAAAAGACCTACATCATTAGGACCAGTAGCCCAAAGAATATCTGGGAGAAGTGCTAATTCTGCTGGAAGTGCATCTCTCGACAAATACATGGGAGAAACCACTTTCTTACCTAAAGTGAGTTGTACTCCTGAAGGAGAACAATACAAAGTCGCATACAATCTTTTTAGCAAATCTAATCCTAGCAAATTTTCACCACAACCTGTTGTCAGAATAAGGGGTGCTTTGAATTCACTAGGACCAACAGAAAGAGATAAAGGGTCAGAAATCGGGTTTCTAACCGAGGCGCCAGAAAAACCTACAGAAACGTTCATTTCGCCAGACAAAGGTGCGCCAGGGAGTTTGGAGTGCATAATAGAACTCTTTGTAGCACCAGTATCCAACAGAAAAGGTTCTGACACACCTGATGTAATCACCTCAACGTAAGGTCCACTCTGATCTACTGGAACTGAAACAACTCCCTCTCTTTGTCTATGGCTGTCCTAGCAGTCATCATTCTCCCACTGCTCATTTTCTGTGTAATAATCTTCAACATAGTATTGAGCTGTCCTGTCAGATACGTTATTTTGCTGATCAAACCTGTTCATAGAGTTTTGTGGTGGAAGGGGACGTGTGTCCTGTGGGGCGTTTCCACGCCCTCTACCTCTAGGCGCTTGCTGACTGCCACGACCTCTAACACCAGAAACTCCATTTGCACGTTGTGATAGGGCAGGACAATTATACTTGTAATGACCCTCTTGTTTGCAATATAAACACTGGTTGGGACCTACACGGGGTTGAGTGTAATCGAATCTTTGCGAGTTTCTCTGATACTGTTGAGGCTGCTGAAAAGTATTCTGGTAGTGACTCTGGCCATTATTATGTTGATTACCACCACCACGTGGCGGATAGGCTTGCTGTAGCAAAACCTTTGTTTTGAGTTCTCTAGTTTTCTTTTCTACTTTATCTTTCTCATCTTTGTCTCTATTCTCGTAGTATTGTGCAGTAGCTAATATCTGCGCTGAAGATGAGACTGCCCAAGAACTTTCTGAATCTTTTAATTTTTTACACAATTCTGGAAGCAGATTGTGCACGAATTTATCGACAAACAATCTCTGACCACCTTCTGTGGTCATATCTTGACCGCTGTGGTCAATGAATGTTTCTTCAAATCTGGTGAAGAAATCTGAAACGGTTTCTTCTTTCTTTTGCTTGCATGCAAACAACTTATCCCAATTTACGCGTATTGCAGGCATTATCGTTTTCATGTAATCTACTATTCTACCAGGGAGTTCTGCTATCAAAGGCTCAGGCTTGGCACCACCAACTTGGCGGGCATCTGCAGCAGTAATATTAGCCCACGTGTCACCTAATTCCTGGTCATGATCTACATGACGAATTTTACCCCATAAAGGCTGTGGAACGACATTCCCAAATAGCATATCGATATCGGCTAAATTCATTATACATGACCCAGCAGTTTGTGACAATTCTTTATAGTACCCTGCAGGATTTTTACGTGGATCTGGTAACGTTTGTTTGAGTGCTAAAACTTCAGCTCGCTTCCATGGGACATGTACCCATACACGGTGGAAGTGTGGCAGAATAGGTGGGACAGCAGTCGTGTCACCCTCTCTCCACTGTGGGGGAACTTCTCTCATAGGGTATTGTCGCGCCTTTTTCCTACTGGATGTATTAGATTCAGATGGTGACCCTGAACTGCCTCCCTTACTCCGATATGATAACAACATTTCAACTGCTTTTTCCACATCTGGACCTACAATCATACCCTCTCCAAACCTAAACCGTACACGACACATCTCTTGTGGGATGCAGTCTTGATCATTGTCTTCTAAATCCTCGCCAAGAAAAACACACATCTGTTCGAAAACATATCTCTGTGTCGCTGCTTCCCATTGATGGAAGACTTCCATGACTGACTGTACATCATATTTTGCAGTGTCCATAACCCATTTCCGAGCTAAACTGTTCAGGGAATCTCTCTCTTGATAATCAGGCAGTTGACTTCGCAACTGTCTTCTTCCTATGTTAGGGGTCGTAGCAGGCGACCCGAAAAGAGGTAAAAGAAGATTAGTAACAGTGCTGGCCATTTTCTGCCGAATGGAAGGTGAAACTGAAGGACAAACAGATGGAAAAACGGGGTGAGATAAGGCGGGGGTAGAGATAGCAGAAGAGGTATCAGGGAAAATAGAGGGGGCACTAGGCAAAATCGTAGAGGAAGCATTAGTAGATGTAAAAAGTACAGTAGGCAAAATCGTAGAAAACACAGGTGAAACAGAAGTGGTCGGTGGGCCTGGAGGAGGCTGCACCGAAGAAGTAGGAGCCAGCTGAAGAACAGCTGGTGGGTGCTGTTGAGGAGCAGGAGGCGCAGCTTGTGCAACTAAAGGTTGCGGGGGTGCTGTGGCATTCTGCGCATAGGGGGGTGGTGAATTTAGAAAATGTGACATTAATGGGTCTTTTCCACGCTCTTTTGCTGCCTCTTGCTGAAGAGACGGAAAAACTGGATAACACTTATCTATTGCCATTTTACGTTGCCTGTGCAACTGCTCATTCATCTGCTCTTCCTCATTATCTTTAAACTGCACAGCAGCTTGCATTACTGAAACTCCCCCTTCTCTCTTATTTTTCTTAGCTAATTTAATTTCTTTTTGTTTGGCTTCTTTACGCCATAAGCGGAAGGAGTCAAACATTGCCGGCCGGGCTTTCTTTTTGAAGAGTTTGACTTCAAGGTTGTCTAAGATTTCAGAATCAAAACTACCATATTGGGGCCATTTTAGAACACCATCTTTCCTGGTGTATTTAATCCATACTTCGTTGTAGGTGATGGGGCCTACCCCATGTTTTACGTATAGCTCGTAAGTCGGAGTTCCAACTGGAGGAACCGGACATGAGTCCTCCAATCGGGAGTCCCTATTATTACCGCCAAGACAAAATAAATTCCCAAGTCTAAGACTAGGCATCCTCGCTCTCTAGTCTAGTTCCAAACTTCAAAGGATTATCGATTACGATATTTCTCGTGAATACACGAGTCCTTCGGTTATGGTGCTTGCAAGTACCAATACAAAACCTTTTGTATCCTAAAGATACCACAAAGTAAGTCCAACTAAGGACTGGGAGACGCTCCACTTATACTTAACTGAAATTATCTCGATGACGTCACCAGAAGACTCGTCTCAGTGTTTCGCTCTACCAAAAACTTCAAGGGTCCAAATCAGGGCGATAGCCAGGGCAGCAGTCCTTGTAGCCGTCGGGAAGCGGGGAACCTCGCAGCAAAGACCTTCGGACCACATCGACATGCAGGGGTCGATGAGGTGGTTGGCCGTCCTCCGGAATTTCCACACGAAGCTCCTCACGATCTTCTGGCTGACTGGTACCACTGGAATCGCCCCAAACGTTGGGCGCCAACTGAGGTACTGGGTTTTTAAGAACCGGCACAGAACCGGTAACCCAGCGGTGCCAGGGAATCAACACCCAGAGACCTCGGGTTCTCCTGATCCAGACCTACAGAAACTCGGAGTCTTCTAGGTGAAGTCAAAGATTAGTTTATTGGCTGCAACCAAGGTAATAGGTGTGCTAGAAGTACAATACGGGTATGTTCTCAGGAGACTGCACACTTTCATGAAGTCAGGCTTCTCTTCTTATACACAGTTTTAGGCCCTAGGCAAAACATTCTTGGTTGTAAAGTAAATAGTTAACATATTCTGGTTCAAAGAAAAAAGCAGAGTCATGATGACATGTCCATATTTCACTTCGTGCTGCCTACAACAAATCATTTGGCAAAGCCCAACATTTCATCAGATATCAATGGACCCCTAATAAAAACGGGCACCTCCCCACCATAAAGTAAGTGAAGCAAAGGAGTGGAGAAAGATGTGAGCGAGATATGGCAGGTGTGCACGCTGAAATGGTTTTATGGCTGGTTGAGCCTAGATGCTATCTTGCTCGGCCACTGGGAGGGAACTGACCTAACGAGTTCGGCCTGGGGCAATGGTTCTAACTTGTACTGAGGTCAGGGAAAAGTCGATTAAGGAGTATGTGTCCTTGTGGAATCAAATTCAACTGGATTAAGGCCTATGTAAAGGGCAACATATAAATGGGAGCCAAGGGTTCAGAATGTAAATGACGATTTCGAGGTGAAATCGTCACTCGAATACGCCGAAAATACATGTACATGATGTACTCGTCATTCTCGGTCTTTTGGTACCAAATTCGTCATATTTCGACGAAGTTTTATTTCTCGAGTCCAGTATAATTATATGAATCCAGCTTTTCCGAACCACAGGCCCGCGATGTCAGCTATCAGCCCTCCTGCCACTCTCTCGTTCCTGCAGCGAGGGGGAGTCATGGGTGGGACCTGCCTCGTCTCCAATGCGGTTCGTGGGCTGGCATGTAGCAAGGTGCCACGCGGGGAGACCTATAGCAGGTAAGGGGGAGAACACAAAATACACTACTCACAGTACTGCAGTAAAGGCCAAGACCTCGAGCAGTCATGCACCCGTTTATTTATCCCCTCGGCGAGCCCGCCCTCTGGGGTGATACAGGCTGAAACATTGTAGTGTTTGGGCCAGGTGACTCTGACACTACACCAACCACAGACGTCAGTTGGATAAGGTGCATATTTATGACATCATTATCTCAATGAGAAGGACAAGCTAATGTCAAAATTTGTCCTGGGTGTAATTCCAATTAAGCTACAGTATTCAGAGTAAATTTTGTAAACAAGCATTACTCTTTGAAGCAGAATTACTGATAATTACACAATTACTCCTGCTTGCATAGTTATAAATAATATTGCAGGGGAAATACTATCGCAGGAGCACATCTAACGGTATTTCTTAGCACAAAATGCATTCTTGCCCATTTTGGACGTGAGAGGGCATTTTGTCCTAAGAAATAGTGCTAAATGCCAGAATTAAGGGGAGTAAATTGGGGGCGAAATCTTACCTCAAAACATATTTAGCTAGTGCAAGCAGCTTCTTGAACCCTCTATTCCTGTTCTGTTGCATTTAGTGCTATTTCTTGGTGCAGAATGCATTCTCGCATCCTTTTTACGAGAGTTACACACAACCCTGGCCATAATGTTAAGCTATCAACTTTTAAATCATGTTTTTCTTCATAGACTTCTTGTTCTGGAAATCTGTCATTTTTCATGGTTACATTTTGCATAGACAATGTGCTTATTAACATGGTTCTGGCTGCTTAAGCTGGTTCAGGGCTCTCATAACTTGTAGACACTGTCAAATTCTTTTTCATTTCTCATTCCAGTTGCATGGCAAGTTGGCACTTCGTTTTCATGGGGCAGTATTTCAGTGAAACCCCTGCTGGCAAGGGAGACAAAATGTTGTGTCACCCTCCACCAGATGACTCTTTCTCTTTGGGTAATGGAGTGGGTAATTCTACTACACAGAATGTAAATTAATGTGTGTTATACATTTTAAAGGGAGCTCTTAGAAAGAAAAGCTCAGTGGATGGGGCAGGAAGGATGGAATTTGAATCCCTAAAGAAGAGGTGATTTCCTTTTTAGGGGCCAATTCCGATCTCGCTCAGAAGGTCCCCGAACGCGTTCCGGCCGTAAAAAGTACAAGCCGTACGCGTGTTCTCCTCCCGACTCGTAAAGCTGTATGAGCAAGCAAATACAATGCGAGAAATGAAAAATTGCCGACCGTATCGTTTCTGGGTCTGGACCGCTCTGTACGCCTCGTCCGTAAGCAAACCGTGCCGTGCAATGGAGGCGAATTCGGACCGAGCCAATACGAGGCACGCGTTGGACAGCCGGATCGAGCCAAAGTTTCAGGCTCGCAAAATATCCGGGAAGCTGCCTTTCAGGGTCCGCATTGGACCCCCCCGTCAGTCGCAGCCTCATGACTCGGACACAGGTGGAGACCCAAGGATCTCCCCAACACAGGCATGTATGACGTGTACCCACTGTAGGGGGCGCCCTTGTGTGAGACATACCAATTCAGTCAATGGGAGCCCATGTATGCATCGTACGATTGGCTCACATTGACTTCTATGTGAGTCCGACTGAACCGAGTCCGGCAGCATGTGGCCGCATCGTACTCGCTCGGTCGGACTGCAGGAGTACCGCTTGGTCAGAAAACACTCCAGATCTGGCTCGGTCGGAGAACTTTCCGACCCAGATCGGAATCGGCCCCTAAGAAGGAATTAAATATTTCACTATCCTTTATTTAGTTTCCTCTTGTCATTGGATAGTATTAGAGACAGACTCGCACAAAGTAATGAAGTGATAGCATTCATAAAACCTTTCATAGCTTTGAGTACTATTGAGTTCGGTACCAATAAACATCTGTTATTCAGCACCAAGATACCCTTTGGCGTGAACGTGTGCTTTACAAATATACATGTTATGCAAGCATTCAAAGTTCACATGAATGCCACGTGGTTTATTTTCAGGAGCCTCTGTTTTTCAGACAGCCATGAAGGGTGTTCTGGGAGTTAAATGGTATCAGGATGATTTGTTCATTTTTGGAAAAAAACTTGAATGGACATAACAAAAGAGTTTGTGTTGTACTAGGGAGGCTACAAAAGGCAGGTGTGATTTTGAAAGCAGAGAACTGTAAGTTTGGCGTCAAAGTGGAGAACTATCTAGGATATGTATTTACTGAAGAAAGAGAGTAAGCCCTAAGAAAGAAATGGTAAAGGCTACCATTTTATTAAATGAACCACCTAGTAACGAAGAGTAATTATATTTTCTTGGTGTGGCGGAATATTTCAGAAAGTTTATCAAAGACTTTTCAGGAAAATCTGCACTTATGAGGAAATTATTGAACAAAAGACCAATTTTCTACAGGGATCAAGAATGAAGAAAAGTCTGTGTGGATGTATGGATAATAAGCTTGCAGGAAATTTACTTTGATATAAAATACATACCTGGGGTAAACAATTACTCTGCAGATAGATTGTCTCCTTTTGAACAAGTGGACAATAATATATTTTCCAGTGAATGTGTTGAACAAGGATGGGAAGCTGAAGAAATAAGTGTGTCTGATCATTTAGTGTGTGGAGTCTGTAGATGAATGGAGACAAGGGATTGACGAAGATGATATTTTGAAAAGAGTAATTCAAACCATTTCTAAAGGAGAAGATGATAAGTTACAGGTTGCAGGTATTGTCAAACTCATGATGGCTGCTAAGGAATGATTTACATGTTGATAACAGGCTTTTACTAATGGGAACCAGACTGCTACCTAGAGAAAATGTATGATTTTTTTTTAACTTTTTGACCATGAAGGGCACTTAGGAGTGGAAAAAACAAACAAAGGTAGGTTGCTGAGTGATGTTTTGTTGCGAGCATTAGGCAGAGATGTTGACATCTTAGAGATGATATGGAAAGTTTCAAAAGACAGAAAGGACTGAAAACAAGATAAATACTTTTGGTGTACATAAAATTACACAAATGTCCCCCAGAAGAGGTAGCGTATCTGATCTCACTTTTTAAAATCGGAAATTGACACAAATACCGACTTACTAGTTGACCTGGACATAGAATCTGTATATACAAATATACTTCAGCAGGGAGGCTTAAATATAATTCTAAAATTACTAAACTCAATATTAAATCTCATGTGAATAATTCCTCTCTTTCTTAACAAACATTTGGAAATAGCTCTTACCAGAAAATACTTTTTGTTGTAGGAATCAAAACAAGGGGTGTCTCAATGGGGGCATGCTTTGCCCCCAATATTGTCATTCTATATGTAGACAACCTTGAGTCTAGCCAAATATTGATGCCAAAAATTCCTTATTTCCCAAACATTTGTCCTAGAAATTGATATATTGATGATGCTTTGTCTTATCTGGAGAGACAGTGCCAATTCCTTGACTAGCTTGGTTGGTTAAAAGCCACATATCAACTCTTGACTTTCACATGTGATTTAAAACACATAACTTACCATTTTTGGATCTCATTAACAAAGTATTGAAAGGTAAACTAGGAACCATTTTGTATCATAAACCTAAAGAGCGTAACCCCCTTTTACTTTACACAAGTGATCAACCTAGAAGCCTGAGAGATGTGTTACCTTTTGGCCCATATCTATGTACATGTAGGTATTATGAATTGCATAATGAAGCCCGAAAAATCTTGTATGAAGATACTTGAAACGGGCATGGTACTGCCCCTGTGAAACTCTGCTTACTCTACATGAAAGACCTAAAAACACTTGTATTCATTGTGTTACTATGTTCAGTTCAGTGCACAGACAGAATATCATGTTCGAAATGTCGACATACACAAATATTCAGTTGGAAATAGCATGATGCAATAATATCGACAGCAAGAATATTGCGGTCAAGAATATCGACTTGGAGGTAAGAAATATTGTTTTTGAAAATATCGAAGTCATTAATGTCATTTACAAAAGTATAGTTGTTTAAAATATTGATATTTTAATTAGTGGTATGTATTTTAGTATGTATTTTAAAAGTATGTGAACTATTATTTTGTAAAAGTATTGCTTTTGTTTTTTAATATATGTGTTAAATTCTTAGTAGTTATTAATTTTATTTTAATTTAATTTTGCATTCTTTAGTTCTGTAGCGGGTTGTGGGTTTATAGGGGAATAGGGTGGGACGTGATTTAATTATAATAAATTATTTATTAATTTTTAGTTAGTATTTATTTAATTTAGATTTTATAATGTTAATTGTGGGAATGTATTTATTATTAATTAATTATTAATTGTTGTTAGTTATTATTTATGAATTAATTTGTAATTATGTTTAATGTGTCATTTTTTTAGAAGCGGTTATGTGATTATAGGGGAATAGGGAGGGAAGTAATTTAATTATAATACATGTATTAATATTTTTTTGATTAATATTTCTTTATTTCCATTTTATAGTGTCGATTGTGGGAATTATTGTGTTAATAATTAATTATTAATTGGTTGTTAGTTACTATTAATTAATTAATTGGTAATTATGTTAATTGTGCCATTTTTTAGGAGTGGGTTGCGAGTTTATAGGGCAATAGGGCGGGAAGTGATTTAATTATAATACATTTCTTAACATTTTCTATTTATTATTATTTATTTAATTTATATTTTATAGTGTTAACAGTGGGAATTAATTTATTATTAATAATTTGTTAAATGCTAATTAATTATGTTATTTGTGTTATTTTTTGTGAGTGTCTGGTGGTGTTCATAGGGGAATAGGGTGGGAAGTAATTTATTTATAATGAATTAATAATTATTTTTTAATTAACGCTAATCAATTAATTAAAATTTAAATATGGCAATTGTGTGGTTAATTTTAGATGTGAGTTGTGGGGTTTATCGTGGTAAAGGGTAAGAAGTAACTTATTTTAAAATTAATTAGTTTTTGTACATTGATATTCATATATTAATGTAAAAATTTTTGGGGAAATTGTGTAATGATTTGTAGGTGTGGGTTGTGGTGTTTATTGGGGTAAAGGATTGAACGTAATTTATGTTTTATTACAAATTAATTGATAATTAATATTAATTAATCTATTCATAATTATTTATGGTAATTGTTTATTTCTATTTTGTGTGTGGGTTTTGGATTTATAGGGCTAACGTTTGGGGAGTAAATTAATTTTTATATGTTTTAATTTGTTTTTTAATTAGTAATATATATTTAATTAATAATTAATTATGTTAATTATGGAAGTCCTTTGTTATTTAGTGAATTGTGTGGTGTTATAAGGTAGGAAATAAAAAAGATATTATTTATGTAATAATTAATGTTTTTGATTAAAAGTAATTTCTATTAAAAATAGATATTTGTTTGTAAAACTTTTTTCACAAAAAAAATCTTTCTAGGTATTTGTAGATGTTTTAACATTATATTATATTTCTTTCTCTTGTAAATGTTTTACTATTTGTATATATGTTTCCTTTTTAAAAAAAATCTTTTGTGTTGTAGTTGATATTTTGTTTGTTTTTAATTTTGAACTGGCTCCAATGGGAATATTAATTCTTACCCCTCTGCTATCCAACACTTTACCTACTTCTGCACTCACTGGAGTAGGAAAAGTAATTTCAACTCCTCCGCTATCCAAAACGTTCCCTACTGTTGCACTCACTGGAGCGGGAATAGCAATTTGTACCCCTCCGCTATCCAACACTTTAACTACTGTTGCACTCACTGGAGTGGGAATAGTATATTTTACCTCTCAGCTATCAAACACTTTCTTTACTGTTGCAATCACTGGAGTGGGAATAGTAATTTTTACATGTCCCCCTATCCAACATTTTCCCTACTGTTGCACTCACTGTAGTGGGAATATTAAGTTGTACCCCTCCGCTATCCATCACTTACCCTACTGTTGCACTCACTGGTGAGGGAATATCATTTTTCCCCTCCACTATCCAACACTTTCTCTACTGCGGCACTCACTGGAGTGGGAATAGTAATTTTTACCCCTATGCTATCCAACACTTTCCCTACTGTTGCACTCACTGGAGTGGGAATAGTAATTTTACCTCTCTGCTATCCAACACTTTCCCTACTGTTGCACTCACTGGAGTGGGAATAGTTATTTTTACCCCTTTGCTATCCAACACTTTCCCTACGTTTGCACTCAATGGAGCGTACAATTTAAGTTTAAAGACTAGTACATATTTTTATGGTTTAATTTATAATATAATGTTAGTTTTTTCATTAGATTTATGTTATAGGTGTATTCCTATATATATACATATATTTATTTGCTAATTTTGATATATTTACACATTTTTGAAATAAATTATAATTAGTAATTTATTGATTGTTTTATAGTAAATATAAATATATATATTACATTTTATATATGTATGCTTCACATTTTTTTCCCATTTATTTCTTATATTTGTTACAATGTATATTAAATACAATACTTTTTAAAGTTAATTGTATTATTTAATATATGTAACATTATTTTTTATATATATAAAAAATTATACTTTGTACGTCTATATTTTTTACATCTATATTTTTGGGGGATATTTTTATACTTACCATTATAAATATAGGATGTCGATATTTTTGACATCGATATTTATGACTTGATATTTGTTTTATTGGGATATTTTGGGCGTCTATATTCTATCAGTGAACCGTTCAGTCCACGCACTAACAGGGTCTAAAAAATAATCAGAAACCATTGGTCCATGTTAAGAACCAGTGGCCTTTTTACTGACCCACTGTTCTTTGCCTATAAAATAGGTAAAGACCTTAGGGCTATGTGCTGGGGCCCTGCTTGCAAAGTAGCTACAAACACTCTAACAAGTAGTTAGGGTTTTCTCGCTATATTGGAACACTACAGAAGTCACAATAGTTAGGTATTTGTCCATACTGTGAACAAAATTAAAATGTTACTTTTCTAATATAGTCATCATTAACCTGTAGTCTCCTCTCCTGTCCTGCGTGCTACATGTGATGATTGAAATCTACCCCAAAGCTCTTTCGAAGACACTATTGGGCCTATTCCGATGTCGGATAGACCTGAGTATGTCCGACATCGGCCAGGAGCTGTAACCGACCGACCTGCTGTCGTCGGTTACAGCCCTGCTAGTATGATGCGACCGAACAGGGTTTGGTCGTATTTGTATACTTTAAAATGCAAGCATGCATTCTGAGCGGAATTCATGCCTGCAATGTAGAAAGCAGGGGTGCAGTTCATCCCTGCACCCTGTGGCCGGCACCCCAAGGTACCTGCCACCGGGTGCAGGGATCAACGGTGGGGCACCATTAATGCCCCCAGGCTGCCATCTGGCGGCCTCACACCCATGGGGTCCTGCTGGGGGCCCCCAGAGACAGCACTGCCTTTTTGTGCCGGACAGACCGGCATGAAAAGGCAGTGAAAAGCTGCATCGTACCCCCTCGGTCGTAAAGAGGCGACTGGGGGAGTACTGAGGTGTTTCCGGACTGCAGACAGGCTCTCCAAGCCGAGTCGGATTCCTTTCCAACCAAGCCCATCGGAATGGCTCGGTTGGAAAGGAATCCGTCCGGCAGTGACCTTTTCAGTCGGAAGAACTCCGAACCTGGTTCGGAGCCCTTCAGGCCAAAATTGGAATCGGCCCCTTAATGTTCTACAGTTTATCAATTACAGCCTTCTGAGTCAGTGGGATGATAATACAACAAGACTATAAAAACACATAATAAATTAGGATAAAGTAAACACAATGAAATCATTTCAAACTGACATAACGTTGGCTTCACACTGGCCCTAATGTAAGAAATACTTCTCTTTGGTGGGTCAGCATGCTGACTAATAGAAGTCCAAATATACTGTTGCAGCATAAGTAATAAACTGGGTCCTCGCCTAGCATTCGGCCAATATGAGTAAATATTTACTCTCAGATTCTATATTTCACCCACAGAGGTGATGGTCCTCCAATGGACCTTTTTAAAAACAAGGATGTCCAGCTGTCGACCACCCAATGAGAGCCAATAATTGGCTGTCAATTCACAACTTTCACATCACTTATATTAATCTCAGAACCATGCTATAAAAATAGAGGAATTCAATGGAAAGAGCCAAACTCCTAAAGAAGTTCACAATGACAAGAAGCATGCAAAATAGCTCTGGCTACTAAAACTAGAGCAGATAAACCTGATGTTCTGAAAATGGGCTTCTCTATCATCATGCATTTAGAAATCAGATAACTGTAGGCACACTTTCTGTAAAAAGAACATTAAGACACAACAAAAGACTAAAAACAAATTTAGATAATTTGGTTAAAGATCCAAAATCAATGAATATATTATAAGTAACATTTTAAGAAGCTCTATCATAAATATAACAGCTAAAAATAAAATAACACATCTAGTATATAAAGTAATCCATAAAGAGAATGGTTTAGAATTAATAATTCCTACCACCAACAAAGGCAGAATGATGGTTCACAAGAGTTCTCTTAATATGGGCATAGGGAAGTTAAAATCCAATAGGGAATAGTTCATGGGCATGGGCTAAGGGAATGCAGCAGAAATCAGGAAAGTTCAAGTCTGGTCTCTCACCATACACCACCAAATTGTACAGCAGGCAAGTTAATCAGCAAGCAGAAAAGGCAAGGGAAATGAAAAGATATCTGCAGGCAGTTGGCAACTGGAGAGAAGGAGAATAAAGAAAGGGCTACCTCCTCTTAGGAAAGTCACTTTTTATACTATATATTCTTCGTTCGTGACATCAGCAGTCACCATAAAATGGTCTGACCCTCATGTGATTGTTCTTCTGTTCTCCAGGTACAAATTGAAACTCTAACATACTTTCCCATGCTCATCATAACAAACAACTGTCCATTCCGTCCTTACAGGTTAATTGACAAAGTGCTCATTTACTTTGCTGCTCTTCATCGATATAGTGCACAGGTCAGATTCCCATCAATTCCCACACAAAGAAATTCTGAAAAAGTATCTTGTCACTTATGGAATGTTGCATGAACAGAACAAATAAAAGCAACATTTAAGGAAACTTATCGAAAGCCCATTGCATCAGGTTATGAAATAATGCAGCCTAAGGAGGAAGGTCAATTCAAATACATTTTAAAGTTAGTATTTGCTGTTTAGTGAAATAAACTCCTAATTAAATTCAAGAATAATAAAATAATTAAATATGTATGAAAATTCTTATGAAGTTGTCAGTGATTATTAATTAAAAATGTTCAACTTCAATTAAGACCTACTTCCACAATTTCAAAAAGTAGCTACATGTAAATTATTTCTAAAAATCATTAAATAAAATTGTTTCTATGGTTATACAATCTTTAATGTCTATGGTTATAAAATCTATAATGTTAAGCACTTATACTGACATTTGCAGTCATATAACACAGTACGTACATGAATTGCACCATTGTTGAGTGTGTTATGGTGCTTTACAATGATGGTAATAAAAATGCTAAGTTTCATCATTAATTTTTAATTACGACTTTTTTAAGATATAAGGTAATCGTTTAATTAAACATGTTAAATTTATTATTTTACTAATCTTAAAGTTTTTACCTAGTCAAGTACACTTTTGTAGTGCAGTTGTCTCAACTTTTCTCAGTTTCAATATCATTTTTCTAGACGTGTGCAAAGTGCACATTTGTGTTTTCGTTCTCAAGATTGGTTTATGTGTTGTGTAAAGCATAATCAGCTTTTATTGCTGCATCAATACTGTCAGCCACACTCTTCAAGAAGTATTGATGAACTGAATATGTCTAGGTACAATGTGCTAAAGGATAGAAATACAGGCATGACGACATGTTTGTGCATGTCTTTGCAGCCATTATTACTTTAAAACCAGACCAATTGCCTTTGGCGATGTTTGCTCTTAATACTTATTCTCTGTGAATGCATATTTGAAAGTACAGCCTTAGGTCTGGGGTGGGTATTTTAGGTGGTATGTGTTCGACAATGTAATGTAACTTTATTATTGTAGGTGCAGTACTGCACTGGCACAACGGATTGAAATGATTTTGCAGTTGCAGTCACCAGATACCGATGGAATGATTTTGCACTTGCAGTTCACCCAAAACCATTGGCATGATGGCGCGAAAAGCCTATCTTCTTTCCAATGTGACCAAAATTGGTAATTGAGATAGTGTTAGTTCCAAGGTCGAGAAATTGAAGTGGTGCCTGGACAGTAAGCAATATATTCAAAAAAGTTATTTTTTATTTAGATTTCTGTTAAAATTTGGCTTCACATTGCACATTGCCAGCTGCTACTTTGCTTTTGTGAAGCATGGAGACGTGAACTGGATGTAATGATGTGTGACAGGACACTTTTTTCTGGACTTTATTTTTGAAGAAAGATTGTGCCAATCATGTCTACAAATGTTATTTGCTTTCATCTGTCATGTAAGCTGCCTATCTGACAAGAAACAAGAGATAGGCTATTTTTTCTGCTTTTTGCCCTGCAGCAGGTTTCCACAACAAGCACATTCTCAACCCTGGGCAGCATTTATACTTTCGAGATTTTACTGCCTGCAACTGTTTTCGTGATGTAAATGCATATTGTTAAAACAAAATAAATTACAAGCACAGTCTTCATGTTGCAGCCATGCAATTGCTGTTTGAAGGGGTTTCCCGATTGGATGAGTGGCCCGTGAGTGGAAAGTCGGTGACACATAATCTGTATAAACACCCTTTCAACAAACTTCATAGTTTCCTCTTTAGCTGTGTTGTAATTAATTTTATGGCATAACAATTATTATAAAGATGTTACACCCAGTAGTCCCCATTAACATTATTCTTTTTTATTGAAAAAAATCTTGCATTCAACTAACAAACTGATTCAAATTCCGTAAGATACCAAAATTATTCTTTTCTTTATGCCTGATCCCAATATGATAAATTTAATCAATTGCAAGACTCCAACGAAGGGGCTGATTTCGATGCGGTCAGAAACAGCTCCGACTGTCAGTTGGAGGCATTCCAACCACATTGAAAAGTCCCGTTCAGATTCCTTTCCAACCAACCCATTATAATGTGGTCGGTTGGAAAGGAATCCGAACGGGCTTTCCGAATGGATTCCGATGGGCTCAGAGAGCCCGTCTGCCATTTGGAAAGGGGCCAGTAATCCCAAGGTCGGCTCTTTTCACCCAAGGGATTACGATGGGGGATCCTTACAGCCTTTCTGTCCTGTCCTTTCTGACACAGAAAGGCTGTCGTAAACTGACTTTGGTGTCCCCCAGCAGGGTCTCCATGGGTACAAGTTCTCCGGATAGTGGCTGAGGGGGCACCTTCGGTGATCCCTGCACCCAGTGGCTGGCATGTTGAGGTGCCTGTCACCGGGTGCAGGGATGAACTGCACCTTAGCTCTTTACAGTAAGAGCATGCATTCCAGCCAAAATGCATGCTCCCATTGTAAAGAATAGGAGTGCGACCAAACAGTGTTCGGTCGCAGCCTAATTTCTGGTTTGGGATCGCCGACAGGAGTACGGTTGGTCCAAGTTCCATATCGATGTTGGACAGACTTAGGTCCACCCCACAACAAAATCAGCCCCTAGATTGTTATTGCTTCAGTCCCATATTAGTCAATGCATATATATATCAAACTCTAAACCACCTGTACCTATATATTCAGGTATTTTCAAATTGTTGAAACAATGGTTGAGTAATAACCAAATATATTTGAATCATCGATTACTCAACCCCCTTGTAGTTTTCCTAATGCCTTTTTAAAGCTCATATGTTTTAAGAAATTAGACCAGCATTGTTCTAACTACAGTAATCTACTTTATGACATAATTTGGCAATGCATATGAATGCTGCATTAATAGTAATAAGACAAACAACCTGCATGTCTCTGGAAATTGTATTATTAAGTCCTATCATAAATGTTTAAGAAGCAAGATCGACATCTTTGCTCAATAAATTGCATCAATGTATTGATTACAGTGTCCGAAAATAATCCCAACTCTTGACATTTTCCAAATATGTGTTTGTCATTGGTTTCATCCATGTCAGAACTCGGACATTTCAAAGAATTCTTTAAATCTCAATAATATAGTCTCAATGGATTACAATATAGTCTGTATATTGCTGCAATAAAGACGTGGAAGGGTAAATTCTGTGAACAATCATATCAGATATTGCTGCACATTAAGATTTGAATGGTGCTCAAAGGATACTAAGCAGCCACTCTAAATTCGAAATTATCCTAAGCCCCAATGTTCAAATTACAAGTGTCCACAAAAGTTGATGTAGTTGTAAACTCTACTTTAGTTTCAATATTCATATGTGTCCAACAAATCCAACACAAAACCTTATTTATTTAGATTGTTGTTCTAACCCGATTTTGATTATCACCACAGTGATTGAGACCATAAGTGGTTATAAGTGAAACTGTCAAATCACGACTGTAAAGAGCCAATGGACAAAACTGATAGTTGAATTGAGAAAATAAAGATTATAAGGATGGAGATGCAAACTTGTCTTCGTGCTGAGGGCATGCCATTCTTCGCACCATGATATTCTGATCAAAACATAAAGCCTTCAAGTGAAAAGCTACACTAACCCCATTAAATTAAATCTTATTAACTCAAAGACAACCTTGAGTACAATGTCCAGTATTAATTGCTAGTGTCTGCTTTTATCCTACACTAAAATACATTATATTGTATAATTCAAACCTAACAAATGGTCCTAAACTAATGTATATAAATGTGAATATCGCCTTCTTACCAGATCTTTCCCTGTGGCTACCACCCGTCTAGCAGGTCATTTTTCCAATAAAAAATATGTACATCATTTGACCCTGTCCTACCACATAATTCCAGTGACCCTGACAATGATATCCACCTCTAAAATGCACAACTTCATTTTTCATTGTCTCTCTCACATGACAAGGGAAATTTGCATGTATTATGAATGTGTACCCACAATGTCTAGCTGACCCTAATAGTAGTATGGTTCCTCAGTACAAGGAATAGATCGCTATAAACAAGACACCTCAAACTCAAAGAATTGCACCACCAGGCATTATGTTTCTGTAGCATATCACCTGTCTCGTGCCTAGCTCAAAACCTATGTTTATATTAAATAGAGAGAGATTGTTGAGTTACCTTTAGTCAATGGAAACTAAAGGAAGATTTTTTGACACCATGGGGTCGATTCCGATTCGGGAAAAACCGCTCCCAATAGCCATTTGGAGCGTTTTTACCGTACGAATCGTACCCTGCAACATCCCCCGTACGCACGACGAAGTACGATTAGTACCAGGAGCCGTACTCCGTACGAGTCGTACAAGACACCGTACGACTCTAATCTCCGTACGATTCTCCCTCGGAACCTGCTGTACGCGACATCTGTACGGTTCACGGCTGGTTTTTACGACCCAGCAAGTACGATACGTGTCGGGTACGCACCGTACGACCCTTTTTCTACGGGAGCTGAAAACAGCCGTAAAAGCAGAGTTCGCGCCGAAACAGGTACGGAACGGCCCCCCCGGGTACGGTGCGTACCCCCCATGATTGCAGGGGTACGCACCGTACCCTTGCGATCAAGGGGTGTATGAGCCGTACCCCCATTGTACGACCAGTGTACGCGCCGTACCCCCATTGTTCGATCGGTGTACGAGCTGTACCCCCATTGTACGATTGGTGTATGAGCCGTACCCCCATTGTATGATGGGTGTGCGAGCCGTACCCCATGTACGATGGGTGTACGAGCCATACCCCCATTGTACGATCGGTGTACGAGCCGTAACCCCATTGTACGATCGGTGTACGAGCCGTATCCCCATTGTACGATGGGGGTACGGCTCGTACACCCATCGTACATGGGGTACGGCTCGTACACCGATCGTACAATGGGGGCATGGCTCGTACACCGATCGTACAATGGGGGTACGGCTCGTACACCCCATGATCGCAGGGGTACGGTGCATACCCCTGCATGGTGCGTACCCCTGCGATCATGGGGGGTACGGACCGTACGGTGTGTATGTGTTTGTGTGCTTTTCCGTACGACTCGCCCTTACCTGACGTGGACCGTACTCGTCGGGTCCTCATACCCCGGTCCGGATCGTACTCGTCTGGTCGTACGGCGTGTGTACGAGTCGTACGGTATGTGTACGAGTCGTACGGTTCACGGTTTCAGGCTTGCAATACGTACGGATCGCGACGATTCGGACAGATTCACGGAATATGGATCGTACTTCGCGACTCGGACGGACGGCTACGATTCGTACGGAGAGGGCTCCGGATACAAATCGTACGGACGTTTTTTTTCCCGAATCAGAATCGACCCCCATGTCTCATACAGTGTTTCCAAACCAATGCCTGTGTGTATGGAAACAAAGGCAAGATTAGGAAATACACACACAGTCCACAGAAGTAGAAAAGGAAGTAAACTAACTCGTATCAGAAAAGTAAAGGAAGAAGAGTACACAAACATTTCACAACACTGCGAACATGGAAAGGTGACAATGTTTCACAACTCTAGTTATTTAGAATTCATGTTCCATGGTTTGTATGGAAAATGTTCAAATGCATATATTTTATGTCCCCTCTCTTAAATTAAACCTCATTCCAAAGTAGATGAGTTAAAAAACAAAATTGTCTTTATTGAATTCTAGATATTTATGCTCACGGCTTAGGAGAGGATCGGGCAATGTCTGAACTGACAGTGTGGGTGTTGGTCTTCTCTGGCAGCCACATTAAGATCAGAAGATGTTAATGGATGCTGTGCAAGAGTGTAAGGTACTTGTAGAGATGGTGGTGGCAGCCTGCAGGAACAAAAGTGTTAGCTTGTGTGGAGAAGATGTGCAGATGATGCTAACAATGCAGAAAAAAGCATGCATGTCTGAAAGGTAGCAAAGATGCTGGGGAGGTAATCTGCTGTGTCCACTTACACCACAATCTCTTTGTGACATCCTTAAAGATTTTTCCACATTGGGGGTATGGACCTTTGTTGGTTGATGCAAAGCATAGAAAGGGAGAAGAAATCAATTAATACATTTCTTTTTTTACTTTGTTTATTGATTTAAATCATAGTCATACAGTACATGATTGGACGACATAGTACATATTCTCAGCCATATGATCCTGCCAAACTTTAATCATGGGTGCCCCTTACACATCCTCCACAAGTCTCTCCTGTCTATGCATCTCCATTTCAACAGTAGGCGACACACAAAGATCTCCCCTGTATTTATTCCACTTTGACCACTTCATGTCCCATTTCTTGGGGTATCCCCGAGCCTTGTATACCTCTGTCTCTGCCAGCATACATCTATCCATTTCTGTGACCCAAAGGCTGATACAAGGCGTGTTTACACTCCGCCATCCCTTAGTCAATTCTCTCTTTGCTAGCGTGTATCCCAGCTTAGTGAATTGTTGCTTCACTTCAGTCAGGTCCGAAGCCTCCCAGATATTTAATATTCCCAACTGTGGGGTCAGTAGCTTTTCCCAGGGCTGTGCAAATACGAGTCGTGGCTCCCTCCCACAAGGGACGTACCATGGGGCAGGACCACAACGTGTGATAGAATGTGGCTTTCTGGTCACAACCTCTTAGACAGCGATCATCGGGCCTAGACCCTATCCTAGCTAGAACAGTCCCTGCCATGTATGGTCGGTGGAGTATTCTAAGCTGAATCAGTCTAAATCTCTGGGAGATTGCCACAGCGCGTGGGGACATTAGCGCCGACTGCCAGTCTTTGTCCTCTATAGGCCCTATGTCGCTTTGTCACCACTCCCTAAGCTTCGGGAAATTGTCTGGCAGGTTATTACTCAGCTTCTTGTATGTCAACGATATTGCCTTTGGGTTGAGCGGCCCATCAAGCAAGCGATCCTCTAGAGGTGACGACTCCGGTATGTCTTTGGGAGATGGGAACGCTGTCTGTAGCGCATGCTTGATTTTCATGTATCTGTACAATTCTCCCTGTGTCAGCTGATACTGCTTTTGGAGCTCACTAAAGGTCAGTATTGCCCACTTTTGAACCAAATCCCTCACTGTAGACACTCCGATCAGATCCCATTTATCAAATCCAGGCTGGTAGCCCAGCATTCCCAGTTTTGGAATAAACCACAGTGATGTGGCTAGCGAGAGAGGGCCTGTCCAACCCAACCGAGAGGTAACTATACGCCAGATTTCTAGTGTGTGTTTGGTCGGTCCGAAGAACTTCCCCTTATGTTTCCTACCTGCGGCATACAAGGCCCCCAGGTATCCAGAACGGTCAGTTTGGTATCTATCGAAAGAGTACGCTGGGTCATCTCGGGGGTGGAATATCTAGTGATTGACGGTCACCATTGGGGCCCCCCAGTAGTATCGCTGTATATCAGGGAGGGCGATGCCCCCATCGTACCAGCTTTTTGTCAGTTTCTGCCTTGCAATCCTTGGGGCCCTACCATTTCATAGCAGCGTGCAGAACTCTCCATTAACAACTGTGAAGAACGAGTCCGGGACTCTGTGAGGACAGTTTTGTAGCACATAGAGAAAGCGATGAAGAGCCAACATCGTGAAGAGTGCCGCCCTCCTCACCAGTATCAAGGGCAAGGTCCGCCAGTGCTTCACGTCCGCTCGCAATCTAGCCAAAGGTGGGGCCAGGTTAGAACTATAAAAACAGGCTGGGTCCGAAGTGATGAAAATCCCCAAGTAGTGAAAACCTTCCTTGGTGACCGTTATTGCAGAGTCTGTCAGGAGATGAGGCACATCGCCTGTCAGCATAAACAACACTGACTTGTGCTACCTCGAATATTTACCAAAATTCGTAAAAATATCCAGTACCACCCTGATCGATCTGTATGGGGATGCTAGATAGAGCAGAATGTCGTCTGCATATATTGATACGCGGTCTTCAACTCCGGTTGCCCAGCGCATTCCACGCACCATCACGTCTCTACGCACCCAGGCCGCCAGTGGCTCCAGTACGAGGGCGTAGATTAGCGGGGATAGCGCGCATCCCTGACTCGTTCCTCTGCCCAACCCAAATGTTCTTGACTTAAACCCATTTACTCTCACCTGTCCCAGCACTCCAGTATGTAGAAGCCTCACCCAGGCTATATATTTAGGCCCTAGCTCCGCCCTCCGTAGCACTTCAAATAGGTATGGCCATTCTATGGAGTCAAACGCCATAGAGGCGTCAAGGGATAGCACAGCCGCATCTTCTTCAATGTATTGTCTAAGGGCCATCACTTTGTGTAGATGGCGCAGGTTGAGGGCCGTATTGCGCCCCAGCATGAAGCCAGATTGATCTGGGAGGACCAATGAGGAGATAACTGTAGCCAATCTATTAGCCAGGACTTTTGCCAATACTTTAGTCTCTACTATGACCAGCAAGATTGGTCTATAGGAGCTACAGCTCTCCGGTGACTTACCCTTTTTGTGAATGACTACAATGGCCACCTATTGATCCAGCGGTAGCATGCCCCCCTCTAGCCCCTCTTCATACATGGCTTTTAAATATGGTATGGTCAGAGAGGCAGTTGCCTTCAAAAATTCCACTGATATGCCATTTGGCCCGATCACCTTTCCTAATTTAAGCTGACCCAGGGCCCTACCTATTTCTTCATTATATAGGTCTTGCTCCAAAGTGGCCCTATCTGCCTCCGAGAGGCTTTGCACATTGCTGTCCATAAGGAGCTGGCGAGAGTCCTCCGCTGTATAGTGTGTAGAGGAGGAGTACACCGTTATAGTAATCAGCAAATGTTTCCGCTATATCCCTCAGGTGTATCACTGTTTCACCTTCCAGTGTTGTCAACTTATGCACCCATCTGGCACCCTGTTCCCGCCTCTCCAGCCACGCCAGCATCTTGCCCGCTCTGTCCCTAAGCTCATAGATTCTATTTTGAGTTGCACGCTGCTTAGCCACCATCTGTTCCCTGGTTTTTATCTGATACTCATCTTGTTTTAGGAGAAGTCTATGACTTATGTCAAGCGAGGGATCCTGTGAGTGTTCGCACTCTAGCTCAAGAAGATCAGATTCTATTTTGGTAAGGAGTTCTTGTTTTTTCATGATATAGTCCGTCTTTAATGACAGAGCTTGACCTTTGAACACCATATTGAATGCTTCCCAAAGTGTTTGTGTGGAATCGACAGAGCCCACGTTTTCAGTACAATAATTTTCTATGTGAGTACGGAGTTCGACCCTTATTTCTGGGATGTGTATGAGCCATGGGTTGATGACCATAGTGGAGCGAGGTTTGCGCTCCCAGAGCGTATATTCTATCCAGATTGGGGAGATCCCGCTTGGCAGGACCCTATATTGGGCAAGGTTGCCTATGTCGGACATATGTGTAAGGAAATAGTCAATGCGTGAGAGGCTCCGGTGGGCGCCGGAAAAGAAAGTGAACAATTTATCGCTGGGATGGAGTATGTGACCCATGTCTGCCAGACCGAACGCTTGTACAAAGTCAGCCAAGAGGTCATTAGATGTTTCTTTTGACTTTGGGGGGGGGTGATGAAATACGGTATTGTCCAGGGTCATATTATAGTCCCCCCCATGATCAGTGTACCTTCCTGAAGTCCCGTCAACTTGGTACCCAGGTCTTTCAGTGCTGCTTTGCCCATAGCGGGCGGTAGATAAACAGATATTACATTAATACCCTTCCCGTCCCATTGGGCCTCAACTCCCATGAACCGCCCCCATGTCAGCCCATACTTTTTGAACAATTAGGGGCATTGTTTTTTCACTAATACAGCTGTACCTCTTGAGCCCGTGGTGTAGTCTGCGTGTACCAGGAGTTTGTATCCCCACCTAGTAAGGGCCTTGGACTTTTGAGCTACTAAATGTGTTTCCTGCAACAGGACCACATCAGGCGAGTGCCTCTTCAGGTATTGCTGGACTATCCCCCTCTTTATCTTGTCTCCCATCCCATTCACGTTCTAGGACATTATAGCCAGGGAAGGTTTACTATCCTACCCCATATTTGTGTACCACTTGCCATTGCCATAGTCAGATCATAGCTGCGTAAGAGAGAACATACATCTGCTTTCCCCACAATTGCCATCCATCATTCAGCATAACTACATTACATCGTTGATATATTCCAACACGTCGCATTTTGATGAGCTTTCTCATGTTTAAGTCGCTAACAAGGATCATTGACCCAATCACCGTATCAATAAACAAATTAACCTTGAAACATCTCCCATCCCCTCCCCCTCCACCTCCTCCCCGCTCCCTGCCCCCCTGCATGTATATTCAAAACTACTTACCCCCAAACTTGGCAGCGTGCTTCTCCCCCCCCTAAGATGCTGAAAGTACTCGGGTGGAGTGATCCCCCCTCCCGTCTATTCACATCACAATAACTGGAAATGTTGCCATCCACATTGAATCATTGGAGTCCCTCCCCATCATGAAACTGAAAGATCAACATATTATGTCATAACCTTAGAAACTATCTGCCGGCCAGTTTCATAACAATGGGTATAACCCCTCCTCCCACGGTCCAACTACTTGCACTTTTTGCAGCATGTGGACTTGCCAGACTTAACGTCCAAGTCCATCAGTCCTGTTCCTCGAGTCGACTGTTCTTTTCTGCTGAGCCATCACGATCCTCCTCCACTCAGACTTCTCGATGCTGGCCTGGTTTGCCCAGTCGCTCTCTCCTCCTACCCCCCACCATGCTCCAGCCGTCCATCCACTCCCAGACCACCTCTGGGGAGTCAAAAAACCAGGACTTGCTATCGGATTCGACTCTCAACCTCGTGGGAAAGAGCATCGCCTACTTGACCTCCCTGTCTCTCAATTCCTTTTTCACAGCCTGTTAGCTGCAACGCTGAGCCTGAACCTTGGCTGTGAAGTCAGGAAAAAAGGCCACTTTGTAGTTGTCTATCTTCAGGGGGGGATTGAAGTGCACCGTCTGTAAAATAATGTCTCTAGCCCTGTAGTTGAAAACCTGTTCAATAATGGGCCTTGGGGTGCCCCAGGTTTCGGCCTACCCCCCGGCACCCTGTGAGCTCTCTCGATAGAAAAATAGCTGCATAGAGTCTTGGGTTTGAGGTGCTTTGTGATAAGGTCTTCAACATATAGGTCCGCAGCTTGCCCCTCCATTTTTTCTGGTACCCCAAAATATGAATGTTATTGCGGCGGGCCCAGCCTTCATAGTCATCGAGTTGCTGCAAAATCCTCTCCTGCTTCTTCTGCATCTCAAGCATTTGGGATTGCAACTCAGATGTGTCCGTCTGCGGGGCGCTAGTGACTATTTTGAGTTCCTTGAACTTCTTGTCCATCTTCTGGAAATCGGCTCTAATAAGTGAGACCTCTATGTTAACTGAATCCACTGATGTACGCACCCCATTAATGGCCACCATTACGTCGTGCAGGGTGGGCTCCTGGTCCTGCGCGGTTGCCGCCGCGCCACCATCCTTATCTGATTTCGAGTAATCACCTTTCTCTCGTGACTTGGGCCATGCAAATTTCGCTAGTTGTTTCTGGGGATTGCCCCTGAGGCCCTTCCCTCCTGTCACCATGCCTGAGTGCAACCAGTCGCTGCCTGGGGCGAGAGCAGTCGCGGGGGTCAAAACAGAATATATTCCTCCCAAAGCCGTCTCCTCGGTTCTCCCTCGCCTAGAGCCCTCTGCGGTGGGGGCTGCCGCAACTGCTGCACTGCCCAGCAACGCAATCAGGGTAGGCGGTCACGTATCCTGGTTCTAGTCCCCTCTTCTCAGTCCTATCGGTAGTCCCAGACCTAGAGCACAGACCCACTGCTTCTGCACATTCAATATCCCGGAGGGTGTCATGCGTTTCCTCTGAAGTTGTTAGACGTCTCCACTTTGCCCGGGGACCACACCATGTGCTGCGAGAGCCACCTAGGGGACCCCCCAGCAGCACACACGCACCTACTTCTAAATTGTAGGGCTAGTGATTCCAGTCACAGGCTCCAGGGGTCCAATCTCTTGTGTCTCAGTGGGCACAGGGAGCAGGCCAGCAAACTTTCTCCCCCAATGTCACAGTCCCTCACCTACTCCTCACTGTGCACCTTGGGCGAGGAAAGGGGAGACAATAAATTAAGGGGGGGGACCCGAGCAAAGCCCCCCCCCACCGTTACCAGCAAGCTTCACTCCGCCTTGGTGCTCCGTCGGCCACACCAGGGACTGCGCAGCGATGATCAGCGCCCCCCATCGAATCCTCCAAGTTGGATCAGCACCTTCAGTTAGTCTCCAGGCCAGGGCCACCACCGCAATGCCACAGGCCAAGAGTCTGTAACTGTACCCCCCACAGTGACGCCGCGGGCGCCCCGGGCAGGTCGCAGCAGTCACTAGAGGCCCGCTAATGCCCCACTTGCTGTCAGTGCTTCCTGGTGTGATCGCGACCCGTCTTCCAGCACAGGCCGCTGAGGCCTTGGCCACGCATCCCTCCGAGCAGGCCCAGAAGCCGGGGACTCACGTAGTCTCTTGGGCACCAGAGCCTCGGCCCAGACGTGTCCTACCATGTCCCCTCCACACTCCACCTCACTGCAGCCATCCGCGGCAGGGGACCCTCTCACTACAGCTCCGCCGCACGGTGGAAGCGGCTTCCGTTGTTGCGCATGGACTGCCGACACGGTCCAAATCACCGAGAGGCCTCCATTTGCATTCCACCCGGCAAGTCAATTAGGGCGAAAACTCCCTCCACTCGCCCCAAATGGAGACCGAGAAACACCTGGGGGGGTCCAGAGACGGGACCTCACCGCTTCAGGTAAGAACATGCAGTGTATAGCTCAGGATAGGGCAAAGTATGTTCGGGGAAGGTGGGAGCTTGTTCAGGCAGCGGCCATTTCAGTCGGCTGCTAGCCACGCCCCCAAACAAATCAATAATACATTTCTAATTTGTGAAGCCTATGTGACTCCACAGTGAGGACCATGAATCACAAAATATGGATAAAGGATGTTAATTTGGATTACCCATCAATCCAGTACATATGTAAACCAAAACTAAGTTCAATAATTGCAACAATACAGCAGGTAAGATGAAATATCTCAGTAGGTTGAGCCATAATTAAATGAGATAAAGAATTGTAATAGCCACAATAAAGAAACAGATAAAAGCAAACAGGTGCTCAATAAAGAAACTTTCCTTCCCTCTCCTAAACATAAGTCAAATGTAGCATCATCTACCAAGGGTCTCTATTGAGTGAGCATAGAAGTTGTCAGCATGATCAGGCTTCAGTTGTAATCTTGGAAAAAGGTAATAAGTATTTTGCATAAAGCTTCACACTTTCAAGAATAAGGCAACCAGAGAGGTCTGTAGTTCCCAAAGTCTATTGGGAATCTCAGCCTTCTCTCTCTGCGATCACCAATTAAAAAGTAACAAAAGATTCAGAAACTTCATTATCTCCTTTCGCACCACCAGGAACCAAACAAATCATTACTCAAGTGTATCTGCAACATCCCTTAAGTCTCCCATTGCATCAAGACTTGGACTGTAATTCTCAAACTTGAACATCTCTTTGTCCTGGAACATGATGAACAGAAGGCCTCTTTGACCATTAATTCTCTGCGTTCACTGCCAAGTTCTTCCCTCCAGGCCTCAATATCAGCAGTCTAATACAAGCAATACGTATTTTGCTAACTAAAGAGAATCATGATAAAGAACCTGCAAAGAAAGAGAATATGCTAGCAAGGCATTTCAATTGAGGCTTGCAGTCAGGCTAACTTAGGAGAGCAATTAACATGAATTTGAATATATGATTATACATCCGGAGGTGTAACTTCAAGAAAAAATTTAAAATGTGAGTAAAAGTACATGTTTACTTGTTTAACTAAATATCAGTGTGTATGTGTATCAACCTTGATGTTAGGTAACATGGCTATTGCCAGACCTTTAAAGAACTGGCCGGCCTACATGGGAAACCCACCTGACCCTAAGCCGGTTGGAAAAAGCTTAGGCATATCGCTAGACAGTACCCCTACAATGAACCAACAGGCTAACAAACTGTCTGGTATCTGTTTCGGGTTTCTAAGAATGCTCAGAAAAGTACTAGAGCTTATCACAGGGCAGCTGAGGAAAACCGTTCTGCAGTCTCTTATAGTTTCACGCCTGGACTATGGTAATGCACTTTTTCTAGGATCACCAAAGTATGTGATCAAGAGATTCCAGACGGGGCAGAATGCAGCAGCAAGATTCCTGCTTAAACTGCCTAGACACAGTAAGGGAATCCCTAAAAGAGATCCATTGGCTGTCAATTGCAGCAAGAGTCACATTTAAATCCCTATGCATTGCTCACAGGGTAGTAAATTATATAGGCCCAGAAAAACTTCAAATTCTGATAGCCGCTCACGTTCCCCTCAGACCACTAAGGTCCTCCCATCTACACCTCATCCGCACCACCAGAATCAAAAAATTCAGATGGGGAGGAAGGTCCTTTGCACACCTGATACCCAAAGTGTGGAACGAGCTCTCTTTTGGCCTAAGAGCAACGCAAAATGAACTGTCCTTTTGGAGAAAACTTCAAACCGGGCTGTTTCCCTTAGAGCCTTAAACTGCTTCGTACCGATCCTTGCACTCATCACCAGCGCTGGGAAGCCTTAGGGCAGCCATGCGCTTTGCAAATCCCTAAATCAAATCAAATCAAACCTCTAGTGTCTACAATGATTCCAATTCATTAAAACATTTAAATGCTTCACAACATTAATAACATTACGGCATACAGGGAAAATAATGTCAAATATGAGTATATAATTGTACAATTGTGAGGTATAAGGGTGGAGCCTAAATTGAGCAGCTGCTGTCAACAAGCTGAACCACTATGAGAGACAACAGTAACACTGGCTAGCGAAATCTCCAACTGCAAGGAAGCAAACATGTTTCAAAGATAATAATGTGAGTAGCAGATTCAGTAAATAAGGCAATTTTGTGAAAGCACTTGGGGGAAGCCTCGTTTGCCAATATGGCTTCAGCCCTCGCTAAATCGTCCCAGCCACATGCTAAACCTGATGCATTTGTGAATTGTTTTGGGAGCATTCAGCTAGAGGTGGGAGAATGCATGCAAACAAATAAAAGAATTAGAGGAGCAAGCAATACTCCTTTGGGCTGGGTCAAGATGTTATTGAGAAAGTCTCAAGTGATTGGCTGACAGAGACTGATTAGAAAAAAGTTGAAAGGGTAGACTAAAATCCTACACTAATTATAATAGAACTAAAAAGTAAAAAGCTGCTGCTTGAGATGTGTAGAATATAACTGTTGATTTAGAGGTCTATTAGGATGGCGAGTGGACTACAGTCCGCCTGCCACCCTAGCGCCGCTGGACCGGCCACCAGTGGTGGGCCGGTCCCGCATTGGCAATTAGGATGCCACCGCCATGGTGGTGGTGGCATCCCGCATATATTACATTGTGGCGAGTGGTGCTGTAAGCAGCACCCACCACAATGCAATATATGCATGTTGTGCATTGGAATGCACAAACGTGACAGGCACCGCGCGATGCCTGCCACCTTGTGCATGCCAATGTTGGGGGTACCATGGGTACCTCCCAAGTGCAGCCCTCCACCCTCCTACCCCCATGGGGGCCTGCAACAGGTGGAGTCTCCGCCATGGAAAGGCATTACACCGCCACCATCGTAATATTGATAGCAGTGCCTGCAAGGCACCGCCACCATGTCGCAGACCTTTTCCGCCTGGTAGGCAATCGGAACGATTGCCTACCGTCGGAAAAGCTGCGGACGGTCTTTCCATCCGCTGCGGTACCCCCCGGCATGCTAATGTGGCAGGGGTAAAAGGCCATCCGGCGGGTGTTTTTGAGGGCACATCGCCATCATAATAGACCCCTAAGTTTGTGAAGCTTATCGGCTTACCTTTGTGATCTCTGCACAACCTTTTCTCTACGTAGCAGTACATTTTTCATTCTAATCAAACTCAAACAAGATGCAAAATATATGCAGAAATTATCAGTAAGTTTGGTTTTGGCAAACCCACGGTTTTCCTGCCTTATTTACAATTTGTGTCCGGCACGTCTTCTAGCTCTGGTATTAGAAGCCCTCAGCTGGTTACACACATGCCACAGGGCTGCCTGCTATACTGACTACGGTATATTGGGGGGGGGGTCTGCTGATTTAGAGTGGCTCTTTCATCTTCTTGAGCATCATGCAAAGCATTGTGGTCTTCGGTATAAAAAACACAGATATGTAGCACATGCACTAGAAGAGATCTTCTTTTTTAGAAACAAAAGCCAACTTCAGGTGGTTCTTTCCAAAAAAGAAAAAACATGTAGAATGGATCGCTATGACATGGCAGCCCGTCTTGAATTAAATATTTTCTGAAAGTGCCTTTACAGTGTCAGTAAGAGGACTTGGGGTCAAAATGACCTGCGAGATTAGTGGTAAGATTGTAATATGGTAGAGGTCTTGCCATAGAGTGGATGGAGTTTGGGCACTGCGCTTTGGCATTTTGCCCACTAAACTTGGAATTACCTCAGATCTGTTTTCAAGCAGAACTGATTTGCTAATGTTAAAGAGAGATAGTTGACAGTCATTTGTTGCAAAGAGCACACCTCTGGTGTGTCAAAGAGAAAACCAAACCTATATCTTGAAATTTGTAAGTTATCCATAAGCATTCACCGGAGATGTAAAACATAAATTGCAACTTCTTCCTCCTCTAACATCCAATAATTGATGTGCACATACCCCAGTGTACAATGTATGCAGTGAAAGGGCGAGATTTTGATCGATACCTTATATCTATTGATCCAAACCTCGATCTGGTCGACTGAACCTTTATTGCCTGTCTTGGAAGGAAACAGTACACCTATCTGCAAATTAGTTCACCCAAGAAAGGACTCTACTCTCAAAGATCACGGACAACTTCTAGGTTTCAAAAGTTTATTGTAAAGATATAATGAGCTGCAAATACAAGCATCTCAGAATGAGATTCACGAGATACACAGGTCCAATTACATACATGTGCTCTCGAAAAGCCCTCAGACGAGCAACAGAAATCACTAACACAAGTTCTAAAAATAGCAAAGCTATCAGCATAGACGCATATCTCTCCTTCATTTAGGTTGGAGGAAAACAAACACAGGTTAGGCGTCCCTACCCTGTTCTAGATGGTATCCCTACTTAACCAAATCCCAACCTAACAAAGGTGTCAGCAATGAATGACCCCCAAGGGAAGTCACCCACTCTAAGTCTCTTGGTGAAAACCTAAAGTTCTCCAGTCATGACCCCTCACTGCCTACCCATCCGCTCTCTAAAGGGTCCTCAGGTCTCTGCTCTAACTCCACCCAGGGGTGCTGTCCCTAATACAAAACAGTCAACAACATTTGAGACGCCCCTTGCGAAACGCCTCTCACGTGGTGCAACTTCAGGCTTTTTCCATGATGCTTTGTATTGGGCCTCAGACGTTAGAGTTGACCTTGCTTCTCAGTCTCTTCTCCGGCCCGCTGATACCCCTTAAACATTCCAGAACCCTCCTCCATGTCTGGGCCGTCTACTGAACAGACCTCTATTCATTCACTTATAATTGGATCCCCCCTTTCCTGTTGCAGACAGATATCTGCCGCCAAGAACCCAACTCTCATAGACTTCTAAAAAGGCTTGCAACATTTCTCAGCCCAGACATGTACGTGTAAATCACTGCTAAAACATTTCAGGCCTACAATATTTCACATTATGATTATAGCATTCAATTTCTTCATTTAATTAAAGCATGTTAAACTCTTATTCTATTATTTAGAAAACATTACTCTAAATCATAGCCCATTAATGCAATGACCAAAAACGTTAAACAATCTGTGTCGTGAAAAGAAACACCTTCCCTTTTAGCTCCAGCTCTGGCCCTGAGGCCTACCACGTTCTGCGTTTTACCACAGACCATCTTATATGTTAACAGCTACACGACATAGATTCAAAATAATCACGTCTAATAAAATCATATAATGTCACACATTTCTGTATTAGTTCCACTTCTACTTAAATCTCTATATTAGCTATACATTTAGAATATAATTTCAGATACTATTAGCACTCATGGCATTTCTCATCATGACTTGTGCTTACTATAGGTAAGTGTGATGTACTCATACATTTATATCAGTTTGCGCTCTCTCAGTTCCCCCCTTTGATGACCTCTCGGGGTCATCACTAACATTTAAACTGCAGTTATTGCTGGCATTCTCTGTGCTTCCAGAGCTCTCAGGCTCCTGTACTGATTATCTTGTATGGCAGCCAATCTCTGCAACTGTTCTCTTTGGGCCCTTTCTGACCTTCTTGCTCTGTACCATTTGAATACCCTCACCAATCCCCACAATATTATCCCACAGATCAATATTATGATGATAGGCTTTAGGATATACCAAATAAAGCTTTTGCCTAAGGTGGAAAACCACCCTCCAACTGTACTCATTCCGTGGCCCACCTTTTCCCAGACATTTTCTCTACTCAAGTCTTCGATCTCTTTGTGTATATTAGTTATGTTCTTAATAACTTTCTCAAGGGGTTTTGAAAGGTCTGGAATGTAAGTGCAACATTCCTGAACCTTCAAAGCCTTACAGACTCCGCCCTCTTTCGCTAATAAGACATCTAATGCAAGCCGATTTTGAAGAACCATAGCCCTTATCGATTGCATCTCTCCTTCTACCAGCATTAAGGACTGAGCAGTGCTGGCAGACAACCTGTCGACAACTGTTGCCAGTCGTCTAATTTTAACATCATTAAGGATTATTCCCAAAAGAGGGAACATAGCTCCAAAGACATCTCCAACCATTTCTGCATCGCCTAAATCTCTCCTTCCCCTCGATGATGTCTGGCCCTCAATGATCAATAAGTCTTGTGCATGATATATTTTGGGGAAGACAATTGCCAAGTAACATGATCCATACCAGTTGTCAGGTAGTCTCACGTAAGCATTTCTTCCACATACAAAATACACATTTGGAATCACTTGCATTCCCTTCAGGAAATCCTTAGTGTAGTACTCTAAATTAAAAGCATGTTCACAGTCAACTTCACCCACGTATACATTTTCATAATACGTTTTGGCTCGGTGAAGACATAACTTTCCTCTCTGCGCTTTATCTAAAGCTATTGGACCACTACTACCCTTTCTCTTGTGTGACTTCTCTTCCTCGGTCCAATCTAATTTCCCTTGTCCTGATTTTTTCAAAATCTTTTGTCTCCTGTAACGATCATCCACCTGCCCTATGAACTTTTTCTCGACTTCTGACACCTTGCATGTCAGATTATTTCTACGGGCATGTGAAGTATCTAAGGTAATCCAAGGAATGAAGAACTTGGCCAATCTGTCTTCACTCTTCCAGTAATCCCATTTATTCATCTGCTTATAATTCGGGACTTCTGGCAACACAGAATCATAATTGGAGAAATAGTATTCAAAACTATCTCTCTCATAAAATATACTAAGCAATAAGCTACATGTAATGCCATATGTCAGAGGGAGGTGATGATATCGAATTCCTTCATCTACAGACGCAGGCAACTGCATGCAGACGTAGCAATCCTTAACCTCCATGGCATCCACGTATTCATACAAAAGTTTAGCATAAGCATTTGACCTAAAGTCTCCTTGGGACTCGTCTACATGTAACCTGCGGGCTTCTGCAGCTAATAACGCTTTCTCTTGAGTGTTTTCCCTTTTCTCACCTGCAACAGTGGGTGTAAGTGTTACTACAGAATTCGCATCAGTTACCTTTACCTCTTCCTCATGTCCCTTTACATAAGAAATTGTTACCACTAAAGCTATTAATATTATCACTCCTACTATTAGTGTACCTATTATACATTTAGCTCTGCGGTTCGGGGTGCCGGCCTCCATTTCGTCAGACAATCTAGCTTTTCCCTTTCTCTTTGCAAAAAAGTTCTTTTCCTCTCGTTCCTTTACAGTCTCTTTCAATCCTTTTTTGTCTTTAGAATCCACACAGCTGGAGGCTGACAGCCTTTTTCGCAAAAAAAGTCCTTTCACAGTTCAAAAAGACAACCCTAGCCCTTCTCCATCCACTCAAGGGGTTCCCTAAAATTCTCTGCTTCCTGGGCGCTAGGTAATCTTCTTTTCTTCTGCTTGCTTTATTTACAAAGTCCTTTAACAATCGACTATTAGATTTGTGGTTGCAGCTTCAATAGCATAGTTCAATATTTCCATGCGAAGAGTATGCTCTTCATGTGCTGTTATCGTGGTACCAAAGTCGGGGAATTTCAATTCTGTAAGAAACATGTGTTTTAACTTGCTGAGGCGGGGAGGTCTGGGGAGCACGAATGTTAGTGACCCTTCTTGTTCGACCCCGGGTACCAACAGTTGTATTTCCACGGTGATAATGGGCTCAGAACTGGACACCACCACCGCTCGGATCCTCCCTGTCTCCGGTTTCACAGACATTTGTCGCCAGATATGTCCACTCAGGTGTGGAGTATCTTCTGTTAGGCACACGCACTCTTCTTGACCTTCTTCGGTCTGGTGCTTCAGCGCCCTGAGCACCTTCTTCTGGGTCTGAGTCTTCTGATATCGGAGGAAGGGTTGCTTCTGGAGTTGACCTCAGGCTAGAACTTCTTCTTTGCGGCCAATTTGCTTCTCCACGTGCCCTTCTACTCCTTCTCCTTCTGGTCTGTTCTCGCTCTCTTTCAGACCTGTCAGGGTCAGACTCGTACTCCCAGCTGTCTTCTCCTTCTGTAGCGTCTTCTGTTTCGCTGTTGTACTGACCGTCCTCAGCTTGGTCAGACTCGTTCCCTGCTTCCACTGGCACCTCTATAGCTTGGCTAGCCCCCTCTATGGCTTCTTGGTCCTCTGCTGGACGTCCATCCGAGAGAGGAGCTGTTTCCAGAGGTGCTGGAACCCTTTTCGTATGCGACGCGTGTATCCAGTTGGGCAGGCCTCCCACCTTTACAGCTGTACTTGTGATCAGGATGACCTGGTAGGGCCCACGCCAACGAATATCCAAGCAGCTTCTTCTCACATGTTTCTTCACCAGGACCCAGTCCCCAGGATACAGGTCATGGCAAGGGCCCTGGCACGCTGGAACCTCTGCAGCCTGCACCTGAAGGGACACAGAACGCATGGCGTCAGACAGCCCCTTACAATAGTCCAGGATCATATCATCTGTGATATTTAACAGTGCAGTAGCTGGAATAGATGGCAGTCTCATTGCTCTCCCCATTAACACCTCATGTGGTGACAACCCTGTTCTTCTGTCTGGGGTACTACGAAGGCTCATGAGTACCAATGGCAGGGCGTCAGGCCAATTCAGGGTCGTTGAGGAGCAAACTTTCGCTATTCTGGACTTGATCGTGCCATTAATTTGTTCCACAATTCCTGAGGCTTCTGGTCGGTAACTGCAATGGAGCTTTTGGTCGATATTCAGTGCAACACAAATCATCTTCACAAGCTCGCTGTTAAAATGTGTTCCCCTATCTGATTCCAAAAAGGCCGGCACCCCGAACCGAGGGATAAGTTCTCTAAGCAGTAACTTAGCCACTGTGAGGGTGTCGCACCTACGTGTAGGGTATGCCTCAACCCACCTGGAGAACACACAAACAACCACCAGGACATAGCGGAGGCGGTTGCATCTTGGCATTTCAATGAAATCTATCTGCATTCTGTTGAATGGACCTCCAGACCTTCCTATGTGACTTAGCGCAACTGGTGTTCTTTTCCCTACATTCAGCTGCTGGCAGGTCACACAACGCTGGCACACTGCTTCTGCTGCTATTCTAAACTTAGGATTGTACCAAGTCTGTCTAAACACTCTCAGCATAGCATCTCTCCCTAAGTGTACGGGACCATGTATGAGTCTAGCCATTGGACTCACCATCTCGTTGGGCAACACTGCTCTGCCGTCTGCTGAGACCCAAAAATGAGTCTCACCCACTACACATCCTGCCTTTACCCATGTTTCCTTTTCTGAATCAGGAGCATTTTCTTGCATGGTTGACAATTCATCCCAAGTATCAACAGTTTCCAGTATCATGGCTAATTCAGTTCTCACATTTATTCCACCCACATCCACCTCTGTGAAAGAGTAACCTTGTTCTGCGCAATACCGCGCAACTTCATCAGCATATCTATTGCCTTTCGAAACAAAGTCCTCATTTTTGGTATGTGCGATGCACTTTACAACTGCGATACTTGCTGGACATTGCAATGCTTCTAACAACAAGCGCACAAACTCTCCATTGCGAATGGGAGAGCCTGAAGAAGTCATGAACCCTCTTTGAGACCATAACTGCCCGTAATCATGAACTACCCCAAACCCGTATTGGCTGTCGGTGTAGATGGTGACTCGAATTTGATTGCCTGCTAAGCAAGCACGTGTTAGGGCAATAATCTCGGCTACCTGAGCGGAGTGTACTCCTTCCAGGCACCCAGCTTCCACAACTCCTTCAATTGTACAAACAGCATAAGCTGCTCTCAACTGCCCAACTTCGTCTCTTACACATGAGCCATCGACAAAGAAAACTTCATCTGGGTCCGTCAGTGGCTCATCCACAATGTCGGGTCTGGGTTTGGTGCATAGTTCAGTCACATCGAGACAGTCATGGTCTGTATATTCATCATCATCATCAATATCATTTGGAAGTGGCATTAAGGTAGCAGGGTTCAAAACAGAGCATCTCTTGAGGGTCACGTTCTCTGCAGCAAGAATAACTTGCTCATAGCGCGTGAGCCTGCTATTGGTCAGATGCTGTGTTTTGGTCCTGGTCATCAACAGTTCAACAGAATGTGGCACGCACACCTCTAACGGGTGCCCCATAACAATATTTTCACATCTCTCAATGCTGACACCCGTTGCAGCAACGGATTTGAGACATCCGGGCAACGCTGCGGCTACTGGGTCTAAAGTAGCCGAGAAATAAGCAACTGGTCTACGGGCATTCCCATGGATTTGGACCAACACAGACAACGCACAACCTTCTCTCTCACAACAGTAAAGAAAGAATTGTTTATTGTAATCAGGCATTCCCAATGCCGGAGCACGACACAGGTCCTCTCGCAACTGTAGGAACGCCATCAAACAGTCTTTGTCCCATGGTACCGGATCACTCACCTCTTTGTGCGTCAGTTTTTGCAAGGGCTTTGCTTTCAGTGAAAAGTTCACGATCCACTGTCGGCAATAACCCACCATCCCTAGGAACATCCTGACCTCTCTCTGTGTCTGAGGCGCGTTCATTTTCATGATCGCCTCTATCCTGTCTGGTGACACCTTTCGTTTGCCTTTCTCAATTCTGTGTCCCAAGTACTGCACTTCTGTCAGGCAGTACTGCAATTTTCCCGGGGACACCTTGTGCCCATTGGCAGCTAGGTGATTTAACAAAGCAATGGAATCTTCCCTGCAAGCTTCTTCTGTTTCTGACGCCACAAGGAGGTCGTCTATGTACTGGACCAGAACTGACTTCTGGGGCAGCACTAGACTTTCAAGATTTTTCTTCAGAAGCTGGTTAAAGATCGATGGACTCTCTGTATACCCCTGAGGGATACGACACCATGTTAGGACGCGATTTTCCAGCTTAAATGCGAAAAGAAAATGGCTATCTTCGTCCAAAGGGATCGAAAAGAAAGCCTGACAAAGATCTATCACAGTGAACCACTCTGCTTGGAATGGAATCTGAAACAGTATCACTGATGGATTCGGTACCACTGGACAACATGAAACGACTATGTTATTAATCTTTCGAAGGTCCTGCACTATCCGAAATTTCCCATTTGGTTTCTGCAGACCCATAATCGGGGAGTTACATGGACTACCCACGATTTCTTTCAGTATTCCCTGTTTAATCATGGACTCGATCACGGGTTTTATGCCTGCAATCGTTTCTGGAGTCAATTTATACTGGGGTGTTCTTGGGAACTCAGCATGCGGTTTCACTACAATTTTCACTGGGTCCACCCCTTTGACCAATCCAATCTCTTCCCCAGTGAAATCCCATACCTCTGATGCCACTGTCTCTCTCAAATCCCAGGGAAGCTCGTCTACTGTCAAAGTAGGGTACAGCTCCACACATATTCTTGAGTTTGCAACTTTGAAATCTGCATCATCATCATTAGTCAATACCTCCACTCCCTGGGGTGTACAATATATAGTACAATTCAATTTGCACAACAGGTCTCTTCCTAGCAGACACACAGGGCTTGAATCGCAAACTACAAATTGGTGCTCATCGCTGTACTTCCCTATTTTCACCTGTACCGGTTCTGTCAATTGGCTGGTTATTCTCCTGTTTGCGACCCCTACCACCTGTATGGTCTCTCCAGACATGGGCAGGTCTGGAACTGCAGCTGATCTGATCGTGGATCTAGTGGCTCCTGTGTCCACCAGAAATGTCGTAGGGCACCCTGCTACTTCTGCTTCCACATAGGGTCCCCTCTGATCTACCTCTAAGGCTGCCCCAAGGGTGCAGTCTTCTCTTTCCACTCTCTGTCCGGTTAATGGGTCCACATAATAGCATTCTTCACCTTCCACAAACAGGGGCATTTGTCTATAGGTCTTACCCATACTCCCTACTCGAGGAGGTTGCGGGAACTGGGCTCGGGGAGGAGCCCCCCCCCCTTTGAGCACCTTTCCTTGGTATGGCGTCGCCCCTCTCATAGGTGCGCTCTGGACCTCTTCCTCCTCTATCTCTTGCTCTCCGATCTCTACATTGTAAGGGCACTCGCGTTTCCAATGCCCCAACTCGTTGCACTGGTGGCACCTAGTCGTTTTCTTCAAGGTAGCTATGTCTACTCTGGGTCTGAAGGTAGTACTCTCCTCATTACCCTTGTTCTGACTGTACTGCTTCTTACCTCCTGTACCTGTCCCTTGCTGCTGTTGTTGCGGTCCCCCCTTTCCTGCTGCCTGCAATTGTACCACCATCAGCTTCTCTTTTAGTTTCTTAGCCTTGGAGTCTACCTCATCGCAGCAGTACCTGGCATATCTCAGTATTTCATCTAGGGGTCTACTTTGCCAACAAATCGAGTGTTGCTGAATCATTAAACTAATATCCGGTCTCAGTCCCAGGACGAACTTGGACACGAATTGCCCTATGTCCTTTGGATCCATTACATCCAAGCCGCTATACTGTTTAAACGCCTTCAGCAATCTCTCGTAATATTCATGGACTGTCTCTTTGGGTTCTTGTCTCGTTCTGTCTATTCTGACCCAATCTATGTCTTGCATTGGCACCTTCTCTTTCAGCCAAGTCATCACTCTCTCGAATTTTGCCATCACGATCTCGGACGGCCCATTAGTCCTAGCATCTCTCTCTGGTTCCGTTGTGGGCCACTCAGCGCTAACCTTGCATGCTGTCCACAGATCTCCTGGTACTACAATGTCAAACAGCGTGTTCAGATCTATCCATAGGACTTTTGAGATCTTCACAAACCTCTCGACTTGCTTGTACCACTCCACGGGGCTCTCTCGTAACTTGGGGAAAGATGTGGTAAAAGCAGCTAAATCTCCCCTACTCCAAGGGACATGTACATAGCTCCCATTGGCAACTTCACGCAAAGGGTAAGCTTCTATTCCCTGCTGTCCTGGTGTTATACCAATCATGCTTCTTCTGCCGGTCCCTTTCTTGGACCACCTCTCTTCCCATTTATCTAGTGCCCTCCATGTCCTTATTCCAGTAATCAGTTCCCTTATGTGTGTTTTCAGCCCAATCGTTCTCCTCTCATCTAGATCTCGATCTGAGTAATGTAGCCTGTGGTTACCCTGTAATGCTTTGGTTCTTGACAAGTCCACCATATATTTGCCTGCTAGTTCGACTAACTTCTCATGGACTGCTCTCGCCTTTCGTGTGATGTCCTTTGCCATATACAGTATTTCATCCTGTTCATACATTTCCATTCTTTCTAAAGGCAGGGTACCATCTACCATGTCATCCAGATCTGACCTTAAGCTGGAGACATCAAGTCTCTTGGCTTTTATCTCAGCTCGCAATATGTCTTTTGAAGGGGGCTCACTGGTCTCCCTACCATCCCAACTTCGAGCTCTGCGTTTGGGCTCAGGAGAATTAATGGGTGGCCTCCCTTGCTCCCATCTCTCCAGGTCCCATGCTCGGCCATCCAATCTTGGAAGGTGATGGAACACGGGCCTTTTATCCCTACTCTCTCTCTGCCTACTCTCGTCTTCTTCTCTCCTCTCACCGCACATCTCTCTGTTATTTTCCCTCTGGTCGCTACACTCCCTTTGCCTCGTATCGCTCAGTATCCGATACGATCCTTCCTGGTTCCCCATATTCCCTGGGCTGCGCTCATTTCTGTCATCACAGGGACTATGGTGCGACCTCTCACAACTCCCATTCTGTTCTCTGGTGCCAGGCACACAGTGTGGACACTTAAAGCTGTTCCTGTACTCTTGCGCTCTCCTCTCCCCTTCACTGAGTATTGGGCACGCCACCCCTTCACTCCCGGGGCCCCCGTTTTCCAGGTCTGTTCTACCTCCATTCCGGGCCCAATGGGTGACTCCCCTACTCCCTCTACAGTCCCACTCCGGGCTACTCTCCCCAGCCCCGCAGTGAGTTCGTGCTCTGCTGTCCTGACTTTCCCTTTCTGCTTCTGCAGCATTGATGCACTTTTGAGCCTTCACTGCCTCATCCCACTGCTTCATGTACTCATTTAGCTCTTGAAAGGATTTTCGTCCAGATCCCCTCAGATCCTTTGGCCATCTAGGGCCCCCAGGATCTCCTCCTGGGTCCCCTGCTGTGTGCATCGGGGTACTCCACTCTCTGGGTATTGGCATCTGACTTGGGGAATTAGTGGTATCGTTCCTCCTTGCCTGCTCTGCTCTTTCTCTGTCTTTCCGTTTCCGTTCTTCCCCTCTTGCTCTCTCTTGGTCATATATCGATATTATAGGACCTATGGTAACAGGTACCTGTAGTGCATCTGGTAATGGGTAGGATGTGGCGCTTTCCGTTTCCGGCGCTCTTTGTACCACAAACCTACCGACTACCTGTTGCACCTGACTAGGCTGGAGCAACTCTTTCTTTGGCTCAGGATCCCACTCTGAACTGGGAAGCGGTCTATGCTCTCCTGCATTGCCCCCCTTTCCTGCTTCAGTATTCTCGACCTCTCCCCCTGCTCTATTATACGGGGGTGGCCTGTCTGTCAGTAATCTGTTTATCAGGCTGTCCTCTGTTTCGCTCTCATCATCTTCTTCTAGGGGGCTTTTATTTACTGGCGCCTCTAACACTGGGTACAGTTTATTTATTTCCAAATTATGCACTCTCCATCTTTTAGCATCCGCATCCCACCTGGCATCCTGTACTGCCCTTACCGAGCGTTTCACCCTTTCTTGTCGTCTGTTCATATTCCTTTCATGCGCTGCCCTAAGCCATGCCTCAAGGGCTTCAAACTGGGTTGGTCTAGGCAAGGGTCTCTTTGAGGTCATGACTGATTTCAATCGATGTAACACCTCTAATCTGAACGTCCCGTACTTCGGGAACGTCAGTTCCTCGTTTCCTTCAGTAATCTTACTCCACTCTGATATCCAAAGGATCGTATGCAACCCAACATTTACTGCCATATAACGAGCTGGCGTACCCTCCGGCGGGGCTTCTTCCCCTTCATACGATCCTCGCCTCTCTTTCTTAAACAGCGCTTTCAACCATTTAAAACACTTCATAATTATGCGCACAAAATCCAGCCTCGCTACTCTGTTTACTTCCTGATGACAATCCACCAATCCTGTCGCGGCTTTGCTAGCTTGGCCTATCACAGCGCGGTCTTTCTCCTGTTGGCCAATCACGTCGCGACCCTGTATGACGTGTTCGCTAGCTGGCCTATCACAGCGCGGTCTTTCTCCTGTCAGCCAATCGCTGCGCGACACCACCTGACGTCTCTTTTCTCCGCTTCGCAGCAGCACCCCTCCTTTCTCAACTCGTCTCCCGGTTATGCATGCGTCCCATTCATACACTGAAAAATGACTACTTCCGACCAAGCGGTCACTTCTCTCGACTGTACGTCCACAGTCTATCTGTAATTGTCAACACAACTGACGAGATGTCTATCGTCTCTCTGATAGGTTACTTACACACACAGTAACTTCCGACCAGCGTCCGTTACTCACGCACTCACTCTTACGTTCCCCCTATCTCGGTCTCTCGGGTGATCAATGGTACCTCATGACCCCCTTCACACTAGTTGACAATTACTCTGGGTGTCCGATACACCCGAACCACTTAAGCTCTCCTTGAACTTAAGATTTCCACCGGTTGCGCGCGCTCACAACCTGTTCCACAGTCACTCTACAAACATTCAACTCCGCCAGACATTACAACATAGATACAATACAAAAACACCGCAATCTAACACGCATAACCCTTTATACTCACTCTCTCTGATACTGCTGCTTTTTCTGTCTCACGTCATCCGGATCTTCATCTGCGGGCTGTTCTTCCGATCATCGATTTCTAGGGGCCTTGGGGTAAGCTAACCTGGCCTAGGTCACCGTCCTCAAGAAGGCAACCATCCTCTATAGCTACCAACTGAAAGGGCGAGATTTTGATCGATACCTTATATCTATTGATCCAAACCTCGATCTGGTCGACTGAACCTTTATTGCCTGTCTTGGAAGGAAACAGTACACCTATCTGCAAATTAGTTCACCCAAGAAAGGACTCTACTCTCAAAGATCACGGACAACTTCTAGGTTTCAAAAGTTTATTGTAAAGATATAATGAGCTGCAAATACAAGCATCTCAGAATGAGATTCACGAGATACACAGGTCCAATTACATACATGTGCTCTCGAAAAGCCCTCAGACGAGCAACAGAAATCACTAACACAAGTTCTAAAAATAGCAAAGCTATCAGCATAGACGCATATCTCTCCTTCATTTAGGTTGGAGGAAAACAAACACAGGTTAGGCGTCCCTACCCTGTTCTAGATGGTATCCCTACTTAACCAAATCCCAACCTAACAAAGGTGTCAGCAATGAATGACCCCCAAGGGAAGTCACCCACTCTAAGTCTCTTGGTGAAAACCTAAAGTTCTCCAGTCATGACCCCTCACTGCCTACCCATCCGCTCTCTAAAGGGTCCTCAGGTCTCTGCTCTAACTCCACCCAGGGGTGCTGTCCCTAATACAAAACAGTCAACAACATTTGAGACGCCCCTTGCGAAACGCCTCTCACGTGGTGCAACTTCAGGCTTTTTCCATGATGCTTTGTATTGGGCCTCAGACGTTAGAGTTGACCTTGCTTCTCAGTCTCTTCTCCGGCCCGCTGATACCCCTTAAACATTCCAGAACCCTCCTCCATGTCTGGGCCGTCTACTGAACAGACCTCTATTCATTCACTTATAATTGGATCCCCCCTTTCCTGTTGCAGACAGATATCTGCCGCCAAGAACCCAACTCTCATAGACTTCTAAAAAGGCTTGCAACATTTCTCAGCCCAGACATGTACGTGTAAATCACTGCTAAAACATTTCAGGCCTACAATATTTCACATTATGATTATAGCATTCAATTTCTTCATTTAATTAAAGCATGTTAAACTCTTATTCTATTATTTAGAAAACATTACTCTAAATCATAGCCCATTAATGCAATGACCAAAAACGTTAAACAATCTGTGTCGTGAAAAGAAACACCTTCCCTTTTAGCTCCAGCTCTGGCCCTGAGGCCTACCACGTTCTGCGTTTTACCACAGACCATCTTATATGTTAACAGCTACACGACATAGATTCAAAATAATCACGTCTAATAAAATCATATAATGTCACACATTTCTGTATTAGTTCCACTTCTACTTAAATCTCTATATTAGCTATACATTTAGAATATAATTTCAGATACTATTAGCACTCATGGCATTTCTCATCATGACTTGTGCTTACTATAGGTAAGTGTGATGTACTCATACATTTATATCAGTTTGCGCTCTCTCAGCAGCATAATGGCTCTTATTCATGCAGAAGCACAGCTTTGCACGGAGAAGAGTTCCAAGCAAAGAGGGGAACTAAAAAATCCTGTTAAAGTGATGCTACTGTGCCCTGTTTAGTTTTTGATCAGCATTGGGAAAGTAAATGGGGGAAGGAACGAACTGCCAAGCATACCAGCAATAACATGCCCAGATGTATTGTGGTAAATGCGGTGCATGATGACCGTCACCATTACTAGTGCAGCCAGTGTTGTGTATCTCTAGGAAAGTGTTTCAGGATGTTTGCCCTTCTTCCGAAGAGAGTAACAACGTAAATTTTGAAATGCTGACAATTCTGCTCACAGTCTTCCATTAGATTGGTAAATCTGGACAGAAACTGCTATTTCTCGTGGAAATTTGTTTAAAAAAGTATCTAAATTATGAGCATGTGAAATTTCCGCCAGGAAAATGTTTGTTTTACTTATAGATTCCTGATTACTTTGCATTTTGCCCATATGCTGCTCATTTGTTGAAACACCACTTTCGCCCACCGACGTCATTACCGCTGTGAATGTTCAAATAAGGGATCCTGTAATCCGGCTGTTTACAGTTCCTCTGTAATACGAACCACATGCAGCCCTCTTTGTAACAGAAAATGCTAATTCCAGTCTGCGAACATAGCACGACTCAACAGCAGGTCGTTAGCAAACTGTGCCTTCCGATGCAAACATTTATTGATTTTACTTGGCGTGTAACCGGCTCACGCGACATCTAATCTGTATAAAGCCTCCACGCGGGTTAATTTTCTGTTCACAGTGTGTGTGTTTTCTATGGTATGTTTTGTGGTTGCCTTCGCGTGTCTGTTTTTCATGCATTTGTTGTTGTTTTTAAGGAAAAGGTAGATATTTGTACAAAGGACAAAAGCTAAATAGAAGGTGCCCCGAAGTTCAGCACTTCACAGGAAATATAATTAAGTTCAAAGTACAATAAATTTAACAGCAATAGAAATGGTTTATAGGTTACCCTAACGAAATAAATGGTATATTATAATAAAAAAAAGTTAGTATTCACTTGTGTGAAGTGTTCATATTCAGAATACTGTATTGGTCGACACCGTTTTAGGTTCCAAAAAGATGTAGTGGCTAGCACCCAAATATTAATATTCAACAAGAACGAAAACAAGTCTATATGTATTCTTTAAGTGCCAGATAAAATCAAACCCATTAGGAGACCCAAAGCGCATTTATAGTAAGCATCACCATGACAGACGTAACGCTGCCATCAATTGCTCATCATTCTATGTGTGCATTCATGCTTAATCCCGAAACATAGCGGTACAAAAGGGGGTGGTGATGGACGGAGCATCTGAACCAATCAAACACTCACACCCAGTCAAAAGATCTGGGTTTGATCCATCACCGTTCTTTAGCCCACTCTGCCACCCCAGTTCAGACATGGCTATAGGCAAATCAGTCTGACCCTGTGCCTCATGGGAACAGTCCAGCCCGAACTGCCAAGCCATGCCTTCCCTGGACCGGAAACAAGCTTCCGAGGACCGGTTTCTGACATTCCAGCCGTCTTCAGCCCGACTTGCTTGAATCCAGTGGCAAAGTGAGCAAGGGACTCACGTCTGAGCATACCCTGCCACACTTATGGCGGCCAAAAGCGGTACAAAAGGGGGTGGTGATGGACGGAGCATCTGAACCAATCAAACACTCACACCCAGTCAAAAGATCTGGGTTTGATCCATCACCGTTCTTTAGCCCACTCTGCCACCCCAGTTCAGACATGGCTATAGGCAAATCAGTCTGACCCTGTGCCTCATGGGAACAGTCCAGCCCGAACTGCCAAGCCATGCCTTCCCTGGACCGGAAACAAGCTTCCGAGGACCGGTTTCTGGCATTCCAGCCGTTTTCAGCCCGGCTTGCTTGAATCCAGTGGCAAAGTGAGCAAGGGACTCACGTCTGAGCATACCCTGCCACACTTATGGCAGCCAAAAGCGGGTAATCCCGAAACATAAACATTAATCAATTACCAGCCTGCTATCACAAGGTTGCAGTGTGATGGCAGGCACATGTGTGCGCAAACAGTAGCAGTGTGCCTCAACTGTCAGCATGCGCCACCGTGAGAGCAGATGCAGATTGTACTGTGCGAGTACACAACGGTACAGGGGAGCACGTGACAGGTGTGCTGACAGCCACACCAGTTATTGAGGGGAGCCTGAAGGTCCCCCTAAAAAAGTGAGAGTGCAGTTTGTATGCTTGCAAATTCATTCACCACAGTCCTGCAAATGAGCGCGATATTCACCAGACGTGTTCCTGCCCACATCAAAAGCCACGTTCTGTGGGTGATCTGTGTGCCCACCACCTCACCGACTGCCCCCCGGAGCTCTTTTTGTGCTTTCATAATGGGAGTTTTGACGACAGGAAAACGATTATCCTGGCTTGCACGAGGAGTGCACATGATAAGTGTTACAAACACGTCCTTAGAGACCTTTTCCAGTGAGAAGCCACCACCCACAAAAACAAAAAGCTTACACTTTTGTAGAGGATGCAGCATGTGTGATGCATACTCTAGTCCTTAGATTACAGATGAAAATGTTTACTAAATAAACTCTTGTGTAGAATATGAAGTTTCTCTAGTGAAGAGTCTTGCATGGAGCACTGCTTTAGATCAACAGCCCGCCAATCCACTGGTACCCGAACTCTATCACACCAGTGGATCATCTGTTGGTTCTGTCTTTTTTTTATTTTTATTTTTTTATTGATAAAAATGGTACATAAATGGACACATTTCAACAATTATTACATACATGATAAGAATCTGATAAATATTTGATATATTTACATACATTTTTAATTACATCTTGTTAGCGGGAACGAGAAAAAATAAATAAATTAATTAATAAATAGATAAATAGGGTTAGAAATCAGTTTCAATTAATTGGAGATGAACATTTTTTTTTTTTACCCATTTCTATCTATTCTCCAATTAGTTACAGGAGCCCATAGGCGTATACCCTCCTTACGCTGCCTCATGCCTTTATATTCGTAGAGGCAGGATTCTATGTTATGAATTCCTAGAAATCTCGAGAGCCACATCTGAAAGGATGGGGGGTTCGTATCTTTCCACGCCGCAGAAATTAAAATTCTAAGTACCGCTACAGATAAAAATATTAGATCTCTTTCAGCCTCGTCTAAACCCAACTTAGAGTCTGTACCCAGTAAAATTAAGGTAGGGGATAGGTCGATGGACTGACCTAGCAGCCCCTCCATAAATTTCATTATTTCTTTTTTAACATTTTCCAACTGTTTACAGGAAGAAAACATATGTATAATATCTGCCTGGCTTTCATTACATCTGGGACAATTATCATTTTCGCTTAAACCCCAGGCAAATATCTTCGCGGGTGTATGGTAAAGATTGAAAATAGTCTTGTAGTGTTGTGCGCGAAGGTTTGATGCCCGGAATATTTTTTTATTCAATACGAGAGCAAGATCCATCTGTTGGTTCTGTCAGTGTAATCCTCTGATCTAATGCAGCGTGGGAGATATTCACAGAATTTAACTCTGCGGAATTCCGTGGTTAAATGAAAAAAATGGACAAAAATATGCACATTGTGCTGCTCGCTCTGCAATTTAGCGCCAGTAGTCCAAACAGCATGGCAAATCTGCGCGAATGGCACCACGAGCATGCAGCCATGTGAGTTCAGTTTGCTGCCAGTCAAGTATAAAATCTACTCGGACTGCAGCAAATCTACTCTAGAAGCAGCTCTCTGACCGCGATCGCTCGTAACCTCCCGTGTTTGAAAATCACACTAGGGGACATTAAATCTCACTTGCGTTCGGCAAATTGCATTTCTGGAGCCTCACAGACAATAAATTCTGCAACACATCAAATGGCGGATTTTGGGTGGAACTCCACATTGCAAGAGTAACATGGAGTCTCCTAATTCAACCAATTCCGTTGGCTGAAGTAAACATTCCGCTCACCCCATATCTGATGCCAAGGGGCTGCTAAGTCACATAGATGGGCATCCCACCCTAATGTTGGCAGGGCGGCTGACACTCATTTCCTCTGTTTATGTCCACCATGTGATACATAGTATACAGATTGTCCCCTAGGTGCAGGAAGGAAACTTCCTGTGTGATGGGGCGATCTCATTTTGTTTAGAGGGAACAAACTCCCAGTTTGGTAGTTTATTTTCTCTAGACAAAAAAGTTTGCCAAGCAGAAACTTTAAGAAACAATTGATACTTCTTGCTTTTAGTTATGACTTGAACATCAGTATTTAATAAAGACAATATATCCCATTTTACATCCTCCTCAGTAGCATTCCGCTCTCATCATGCAGGCGGTGCACAGGCTGACAGAGATTCCTGGATACTTTCGCAGTGTAGTTCCCAAGGTGTGTAATAATCAATTGTGTTCATGTCGGTACATAGAGTCCTCAATGTCGTTGGACACGTGAGCCACTGTGGTCTGTTGGAAAATAGAGCAAAAGCAACAACCACAACTTTGAGAATAGTGGGGCACATTACCAACAAGTAGCGATATTTATCGCTAAATTGGCTTAGCGACGATTTTTTTATCGCTGAGCATCGCCGGAATTTATCGCTGAGATAATGTGCTATTAGGAACGTTTATCTCCAAAGCGATACATTTTCCGGCGATAGCGGCGAAATGCGTGAATATCGCTGAGAATACAGCGATATTCACGCATTAGCGACGAAATGATCTTAGCCATGTTATCCACCTCCCATTGGATAACATGGCTAAGAACTGGTCTGGGCAGGTGTTAGTATTTGGAGATATTCGCGCTTAGCGCGAATATTTCCATCGCAACGCCTGCCTTGCTAATAGGCGATAGCGATGTTAGCGACTGTTTTCAGTCACTAACAGATTGGGTACGCCCACTTTGCATGTCATTAGCGATAAATATCGCTAACATGCAAAGCAGGCCCCACACCGCTCGCTATCACGTAAAAGCTGTCGCTAACTGCTGTTAGCGACAGCTTGCTAATAGGGCGATAGAATTATCACCGCTTAGCGGCCAAAAACGGCAGCTAAAGCGCCGAAAATGCCCTATCGCCACCCTTGATAATATGCCCCAGTGTCCGAAGCCCTGAATGTCCTATACGGCCTACTCCATTCCCAAGATATCCCGGAGAATCTATGGTGCCAATCATGTACATGTGGAAAGAGTGTTGTCCCCCATGGTGGACAAGAGCATTATGTCAATCAGTTCACGAGACCTCTTCTGAATCCCCTCTTATTCCACAACATTCATCCCCAGCATCATTCATCGCAGCACAGAGATAATCGCCAGGCAAGTGGTATCTCTAAACAGGACAGGCAATCCTACAGCAGAGAAGCAGAGGCCATGGCCTCAGCCTTCCTTGTGAACCCAGGGTCTAAATGACCCCTAAAATCTATTTTTGAGGAACAGAATTATACACTATTAAATTATACACTGTTTGTGTTAATGAGTTTTGCACCAATGTGACATGTAAATAATAGCCACATGTGTCAACATAGGGGCAACAGAGAGTGTGTTTGATGTGCAAATGTTCCACAGACCGTCCACCACTGAAATCACTGTTTAAGACATTTTGCATTATTTCAAGGTTTCAGTGTTAACAAGGTATTCAAAAGAAATCAGCGGCTACAATGAGAGGCTTGAAATGGAGTTGTTGTATTTGTCAAGCAAACAGTGTGGATGGAGGGAAGGAGAACCCAATTGATTTTAAAGAGGTTAGGCCTCTGGAACACTTACTTGTCATTGCCCTTCGGTATGAAATCTCAAGTTGCACCTCTTAGTGTTTAATAGGTAGCCCTTGTGATTGCTAAGTGCTCCTTAAATAGAGCACTCTGGTCCTTATCTCACTCTAGATTGGCTCAAGCTCTGTTCATATCTCTTGATTGATGTGCTAGTGCCAGGGCGGCCGATCAAGCTGCCTGTGACATGCCACCCCACACCTATGTTGCTGCAAACTTATATGACTCCAAAATACCCCCTCGCTCTCGCCCCCACCCCCCGACTTTCTTTTGTTCAGTGTGTTCAGCAAAGTCTACCAACTCTGCACTAATGTTGCTTCCATATGGAAATGGGATGTGTGACTCTAACAGGAAAGATGAACAAGATCAGTTCCCTGGCAACATAGCTAAAAAGAAAACACAAGCAGGATTGAGCGGTGTTAAAATTAGGCTGTTGCTCGATACAGAATTAATAACAGAGCATTTGCAGTACTTCGTGGTATTCCTCAATGATAAAGTCTCAACCTCACAATATTTGGGATTTTTGCTAATTAGTATATGCATCACGATCACCAGAAATCGGCAGTGTGAGTCACTTGTCAGAGCACTTAGATGTCATTGCGCTTTGATTGGCATGTCGATACCTACTGGGAGCTCTAATGTACGACAGGTGTCTGACACACTTTTAGCCCGACAGATGTCTTATACATTACAAGAGCTGGAGCAACAGTATGTTGCATCCTTAGATAATGTTAAATGTTTATTTGTGACTGGAACTTTAAATGAGTGTGCTGGTTTTGGCTGGAAATGCATGAGCATATGTTGACATCTCACGAGCAAACAACAGAACGTAACAGAACACAAATGAATATATCAACATAACTAAAAGATAACAGGGCGACACACAGCAAAACAGCCAAAACAGAATGCAACACAGCAACTACAGTAAAATAAAACAACACAATACAATAAGTAAGCACAAGTATATAACAGCAAAGAGGCAACATAACAGACCACCACAACAAAATGCAGCACAAGAAATATGTGCAAACATTCTTGTCACACTTTACCACCTCCAGAAATCTACTTTCATAATAATAATAATAATGTGGCAATGGATGTTTGTACCAAGCAATGCCTACTTACCATCAATGACATGAATTAGCACCAGTCCAAAGTATTGGGGCAGATATACAAGCCCCTTTCACCGCTGGTGCGTCACATTGCGTGACTCACCAGCAGCGCAACCTGCTGAGTGATATTTACATACAAACATAAAGTCCCCCTGCGGGACTTTGCATGTGCTTGTAAATATCACCCCTTTTCATGCAACACTTTGCGAGTTAGGTACGTGACATGGGTGTTGCTGTGGGTATTCCCACATAACAACCATGTCCACTGATGCATTTCCAGATTTACGAGGAATCGTAAATCTTGAAATGCATCAGTAGCGAGGTTTAATAAAGAGAAATGTTTGCAGTTCTCCTAGTTTTTTGCCTCTTTCAATGTGTGCTGCATTCTACAGCACACATTGGAAGAGGAAATCACCTCAATTGATTATTGGAAGGTAGCCCTGGACAAAAACAATCTCCCAATGACGCTGGCATCTTTGCACCATGGTGCAAGGGTGTCTGTGCTGGCGCATGGTAGCAGTTTTTGCGCTAGAGCAGGGGGAAGCACAGATATGCAACATATTGTTGTAAATATGTCGCATCCCTGTGCTTCAAAACTAATGCAGCGCTGCGCTGCAAAATGACTTGGGGCACCACCCTGCATTAGTTTCCTGTAAACTGCCCTATTGTCTTTAGTCTGAAACTGTCAATATTTAACTTGATAGCTGGTTTGAAACTAATTTAACCCTTTCAGCACTAGGGCATTTTTGCCTCAATGCTGAAACCCTTTTTGATATTTTGGGTAAATTCCTGCTTAGGATTCACATTTTTTCACCTATGTAAATGACTCTTACAATATGCAAGGTTTTTTAATTTCCTAAGGGCAGCAAGAAATTATCCAAAAATGAAACAAAATTGTATTTTTATGGAAAAATTAGGAAAAGGTTCTGGGAAAGAAAATATTGTTTCTTACACTAATGAAAATTGCATAAGTTGAATGATGGTTGTGCTAAGATTGCCATCTTCCTAGCTCAAGGAAAAACAAGAGTTTTAAAATGTAATTTACTCACCACAGTTTGTGCAATTTTCTAAGAGCAAATCAATAGTTCCTATGTTTGCCCTTTCTATCTACTTGTAGTTTATGATATGTGAAGCCTATGGGTGAATCTGAAAAGCTACACATTATCGAAAAATAGACATAATTTTGAATTCAGCAGAGGACCATTTACATTGATCACTCTTGGTTTCCCCAAATAAACAAATTGCTTAAATAAAAAACTAATGAAAGTTAGCTGGAGAAAATAGAAATTTATATTTTCATGCATATTTTTTGCCCTGATGGGCAGTTTATAATATTATACCATTATGTCCATCAGACTCTTCCAGTCACAGAGATATATTGTGTTAGTTGGCAGTCCACCAACATGCCATACCTAAAGCTATCCACTGAGTTGCAGCTCAGAATTATTTTTCATTGTGTACCGACCATGCAACAAATCATAAGGAAATGAGTCAGAAGAAAAGCTGTGCATTTTTGGAATGTGATCAAGAATCTGATTTTATGTATAGTAGTTATTAGTGTGAGCCTGAATTTGGGATTACACATAATATCATGCGATTTTAGGGGGATTTTGCAAAATGTGTTTTTTGTAGTACATTAACTTACATTTGGAAGGCAAAAATGTAGAGAAAGCCAATTGATGTTATAATATTCTGTGTTCTCACAATTTTCCTGATAAAGTGGTCTCCCACAAGTGTGAGTGGTCATATGATATGGGAAAAGATATGGTAAATGTCCAAAAATAAACCATGACAATGTCAGGAATTTTTATTTGAATTCCATTCACTGACGTAACTGTTGTAACTGCCGGAGGTTGGCGAGCATCCCAAGTAAACGCCAAACCAGGTGCATCCAGGATGGTGCAGCTTCCATAAATCCAACATTTTTATTTCAATCCAGAATGACCTGCAAACATCAAGCTTTAGCAAAAAACACAGATTTCCCTCATATTTCTGTGAGAGAAAGTTCTGAAATCTGCAAGGGTCAGCATAAGTCCTATCACCTAGTATTCCTATTCTCCTCATATATTTGTGTAGGGGGGCCTATCATTGCCAACAGTAATGGCCCTAAAATGCAACATGGAGACATGAGCATTGTTACTTTGCATTTCAATCTTTCTGTGCATGTGAGTAGCTGTGGGATTTGGGCCCTGGGTCAGCTAGCTTGTAATGAAACGTACAAATCTCAGATATTTTTGGAAACTAGACACCAGCGTGAGTCCACGTTGGTGTAACCTACATGCTTATCACCACTTTTTCCCTGATTTATTTTAGTAGGCTTTCTGCCTACTGGGGCAGGGTAGATTAAATCCTCTTCAGATAAAATAGGCTGGGCCACTTTTTTACGGCGCCAGAGCAAATTAAGAAAAAAGACATGCCCTGGATTAAAAGCAGTTCCTCACTAGAGCAAAAAGCGAAAGGGAGGAAAACAAAATTAAAAATGCCTATGGTAAGGGCTTACATACCACTGACAACCGACTTGGCTATGGACCCGTACATGAGTGCGGTGCCTTCATCTCATCACCATTTTCTTTTAACTCATTTTAGATTAAATCCTGTACATTGGCTTTTAGCATAACCTCAAGGATATCATAACGTGGTAAATCAGAGACCATGGGGCATATTAACAAGGGCATTATCTCAGCGTTTTTGGCTTTAAAAGCCAAAAAAGCGGAGAATATCTTTTCGCCCTTTTTACAAGTGGATGGTAACATGCATTAGCGTATGTTAGCACCCTTTTACCCGATGCCTCTCTTTGCATCTCTAATGAGATGCAATGTGGGTGTCACTGGGCAGTACAAACTTGCAAATATCGCTGTATTGCACATCGCGATATTTACAAGGCTGCCCCAGCATTTAAGCAGACATTAGTTTGTTGAGAAAACCGCTGTTTTTGCCAAAAACAACTGTCTGTTAAAATGCAGACTTACCTATCTCTGACATTGGGGGTGGATTATGCTGATACGACCACAGGGTCGTATCAGCAAGGTTATCGTCGTTTTGTAGGGAACATCGCTGGAAAACCAGCGATGTTCCCTGCAAAACGGCGATTTCCCCGCTATCGCTGGAATTTGTATCACCCTGGAGAAACGCGTTGTTAATAACGCGCTACCAGGGCAAGAAATTCCAGAGATAGACGGCGATAAATAAAAAAGCGCTAAGCGCGCTTTGCATTATTTATCGCCATCCCTTTTTTATATGCCCCCATGTTCTTGTGATAATTTCTCAACCCAACATCTTATGCATGTTATCTTTTTTTTTTACAATTACAGCACCTTGTGGCAGCGCTACATTTTAACATTACTTAGAGGCAGGCAGCTGAAGCCATCCTTGAGTTACCTGCAAATGTTGCAAACCCCTGCAGAGTGTTTTAATGCGGCTTATTTTTTGTCAGGTGTGTTAAGAATAAGGAACAAAAGCTGTGCTGCTGAAGGGGGGGAGGGGGTTAATACTTATATTGCTCTATTTATGGCACAATGTATTTATGTTACGTTTTAGACATTTTGTGTCCCCCATCTAGGTTGTATTTATGGTTTCAATGATCCTTAAACTTAAAAAGCTGTTTTTAAATTTCATGTAATTGGAAATGCTGATAAATTAGCAGGCCTTGAAACAGAGTAAAATCCCTGGTGTTTGTTATGTAGGCACTCGTTTTTATTTACAAAAAAAAACATTTTTGATGGATTTTAGGGAGGATTTTTAAGTGTGTGTAAATCATCTAAACTTGAGATTTATTATTTGCACTGAAATTAATATAACGTTTTGAAAATACTATATGAATTGTAAATTTGCACTTTATTTCTCCATTTTGCACTTTCCGGAAATCAGTTTCTTTTAATATATTGATAAATGCTGTTTTATGTTTTTTGCTTTTAGGGATTCTGAATAATCCAAATAAAGATACTAAACTTAGCCTGGAGGGTGACTTAATTGCAGAAAATAGTCTGAAACTTGTCAGTCAGATCGATGGCTGATTTTAAAATTTCCTGGCACTATGAATTTTGTGAGAATCTTGTGAGAATCCTAGGGTGGACATTTTTCTATGTTCTTTCCTGTTGGCTTCTGGAACAGGACATGTTGGTAAACTTCACAGGGCAGAAGCAAGGCAGGCTTGAAGTGGTTTTCCAGCCTTGCTACTGCCCTGTGTGTGATCCTTACAGCAATGTTGGAATTGGAAAAACGTTTCTCCAGGAACACATACATTTGGAATTTGTGGCAACAATTGGGGGTGGAGTCATGAGGGGCTGAGTCATGGAAAGCCGTCTGACAGTCAACTCATACATTTATTTGAAATTTCAAAATATCTTGTGAGGGGCCCCTTTTTCTCTCAGTCAGGTTTGACATAGAGGAGGAACCTCCATGTCATCACCAATGGAGAGGAAACTCGTAATATGCTTGGCAGGACTGCGTGGTCCCGCCAAGCAAATTGCAGTCTCTGTAGGTTCCCTGGTAGTGTTGGTGGTCCTAGGGCAGTCCGACGGCCCAACTCAGAATGGCTGGACCACCATCGCCGCATCACCATGAGTGAACCGCCTGACTCGTAATCAGGGCCTTAGGGGCTTATTTACAAGCCCCTTGCGCCACCGGTGCATCACAAAAAGTGACACAACCTGTTGCCCCATATTTACAAGGACACAGAAAGCCACCCAGCATGGCTTTTCGTGTCCTTGTAAATATGGCTCCTTTACACGCATCATTTTGTGTGTAAGATGGGTGTTGCTGTGGGTGTTCCCATGCAACACCAATGGCTTCTGCCACGTTTCCAGATTTATAAGAAATCGTAAACCTGGAAATGCATCAGAATGTTATGCCTCCCCGCGAGGAGAACTGTTTTAATTTCTCCTCGTGTTTTTCCTCTTTCTATGCTTGCTGTATTCTGCAGCACACATAGGTCGAGGAAATCACCAATGTACTATTCACATTCCAAACAGTGCAACAGTAGAGAAAGTGTTAAACCTCAAAGAGGTTAATTTTACTCTTCCTACTGCAGTCTAAGCAAGTGTAGGGAAAATACTTCTCTTCAAACACATTACATATATATGTAACCTCATACAGGTAGAAAAATCATTAAGCTCTTAATAAAAGTAAAAGAATTAACATAAAATATATATGTGTACTAAAAACTAAAAACAACTAATCAATTTAAATAATTACTATTCACTAAAAAATTATTTCATTATTCATTAATTATTTCTCACCCTGTACCTCTACAAACTTAGCAGCCTGCACCTAAAATGTAACTAAAAGAATAGCTATTCCATCACTTCCATATTTAAAAGAAATTAAATAATTAATTAACAATTATTTGTTAATTAACTTCCCACCCTACAACTCTCCAAATCTAGCAGCCCACAACTAAAATATAAATAGGTATTCCATAAATTACATATTTAAATCAATCAAAGAATTAATTAATAATTGATTATTAATGATGTATTACTTAAATAACTTCCCACCCAGTGCCCCTACAAACCTAACAGCCTGGTTATAACATATAAGAAACATAAATCAGTATTTCAAACACTACGTAATAAATATCAATATTATAATTGAACAGTTTTTGTTAAATCATTTTTAATGATTTATTAATACCTCTTAACTTCTCACCAAACCCCCCTACAAACCCACAACCCCCTACAACACTATAAATTACTATTAGAAATTAATATAAATGTCGATATCCCTTAAAACTACAGCTATATTTTAAAAACAAATAATAACATTTATATAAACAATAGTAACACATAAATGTAATATATCAACTAAAACACAATCGAATCATTAAAAATCGATATTTGAACCACTGTATTTGTGAACAAAATACTAAAAACATTAGTGTCACAATATTTTTTTTACGATATTTCTGTCTTCCACTATTTTTAAAAGAATATTTTTTCCCAACTCCTAGTAAAACACACAACAAACATTCCTGAGATGAAAACAATGACATATACCCTTAGAGCCATACTTACAACTTCTGTGTGAGTTACACCACCTCTAAGTGGATCATCCCTACATTCTACATTATTCATCAATCTTCTGTGCCTCAAAACCTTCAGAGAAGTTCTAGAAATGAATATCCATTCTTAGCTGTGGCACCAGGGGGACTATGCACCCCAGGACTCTGTGGGACCAGAGAAGGCTGCTCATAGCACCACCTATCTGTTGTTTCTTTGATGGTATATAGCGGATTAATTGATTGGACCAGCTGTGCTGGATTCCTAATTAAGGCACCAGGGAGACTACACGTCACAGAACTCTGTGGGCCAGAGGAGGCGGCCCATCTCACCACCTGCAGCTGTTGATGCTATAAAACGCATTGATTGGACCAGGGCTAAGGGCGGGCCCATTCTGCACCCATCAGCGCCCCGTGAAGCCAAGGCACGGCCACCCCGTTTGGCTCTTCAATCGGGCTCTTCCATCTTGGTAACCCTGTGTCCTATTTTCAAGTGGAGTGGCCACGTTCTTAGGCCAAGTCTGGCTAATCAGTAATAGAGCCATACAAGGTGAGACCCTAATGTAGATACACAATTTATTATATATGTTTAAACTAGATACTATATTGGTCTGCAATGTAACTCTCAAAATATTAATTATGATATAGATAGCACTAGCACCATACACATTGCTATACTCTGCACACTACAACTGACTTGTCCCCTATATGAACATAGTGCCCCAGAATAAATTTTAACTAACCCTCTGTATTACATGATCTTTTTCTCCTTTTATTGTACAGATTCTATTTGATTGTATATGCTATTCGATGCTTTTATGACACATGCTGTCGAATAAAGCTATTTTGAACTGAACTGGTAAGCTTATACTTGAGTCACAGAGGCTTATTCTGTGTTAGGCCTGCATCTCTCTTCAGTCTCTTTCACGGGTATATTCAGGGTCTATAGTGTGTCTACAGGAGGTGACGCGGGGTGTGTTCACCCTCCCTGATTTCTTGCTGCTCCATATTTAACTTTTGCTGCCTTATCTCCATTTTAATCACTGCCTTCGGTGTTGGTGGGGCCCTGCCATCCAGTTTACACGAGAACCTGGAAAGGAGGGGATGCACTGCACATGCACAGTTACTAAAACCATACTGTTGGACTTACCAGTCTAGGACATCCACTAGGACTAGGCCGCTGTTTGTGGGGCTACTATTCTGTCTTGTTCATCAGGGTGGCCTGTATCAAATTCAAAGACTTTATTCGGTTATAATTCATGAATAACCATAAAAGTACATCAAAAAAACAGTACATCATCGTAACTAATAATATTAATAAAAACAATTTACACGATATCAACATAGGCCAGGAATTTAGTATAACCAAGATTCATATAATCATTTTCTTACGTAAATAAAAAATACTTTTTAAAAATGCCGCAACAGAGGCCACTGAGAAAATGTCCTCCAAGAGTTGTATAGCAAGAAAAGCAGGGCGACACTGTCTCATATTCATATATTTTAAGATAGACATGATCCATCTTTTCCTGGATGTAACATAGAATTTACAGAAAAAGAGAATATGTATATCCGATTGTGTAGAAATATTATCACACGTGGCCTGTATCATCCCCTAAGCACATTTGCTGGGGTGGGAATACGTCCCCCAGCATCCCCTGGAGCTAAAAGTGCCCTAAGAGACATATTTGATTAGTCGTTCAGTGCCAGTGAATGGGGGCTGATAAGAGGCCCTTCACTATAGCCTGAAGGGCAACTCTCTAGATCTGCAGCGCACGGGGCCTGCCATTTGATACAAGCACGCTGCTGGGCTTCCCAACCTCCAATTGGACTTCTGCAAGTATTAAATGGTATTAATTGTTTGAGTGAGCCCTAACTTGGGTGGAATATTGTCAGGGTACTAAGATTACTCATAGTTTTATTTTTATGAGTCCCATACGAGTCTCCTCATGATATCACGGGTGCCCTACGTTGTTATACCACTCATATTGTTCATTGTACAATTTTCATCATTTCTTTTTTTCAATAAAAAAGATTTATTGGTTGATAAATTATTGCTGTCTACATTTAACCTTTTTTATTATTTTATTTCTAATTGTTTCCTGTACTTTGCACTGATCCACTGCTGTTTATCAAGAGTTGTTGTGGGTCACTCGATTGAACTATCTTCTAGTCTAAGACAGTATAGGCTAATAAATTCCATCCTTTTTAGCTTGTAGTTCATAGTGCATGCACTGCTGTTGTGCCATTACCAGAAAGGTATTTTAAGGATTAGCTTATATTTTTGTGTATCGTATATTTTTACCTTATCTTAATTCATATAAGGTACAACCGTTCATAATTGCACTTCAAAAATAGGAGTGGTTTTAATCAAAATAAGAAATAGCAATGGTGAAAAGAAAGAGTATTAAAAAACATTCAGGTGAACCTATCAACAAGAATTGCACCTTGTGAGATATCATTGATCTCATTGAAGAAGTGGAGCAAATCTTACACCCCGATGTCTCCAAAATATTTGATGCAAAATTAGAAAAACCCATTGTAGCCCCTCTATTTAATAAAAAGGGAGCGAAGAACAAACCTTCAAGCTTTAGTTAACCCCATGCTTCCTGTACTCAGACACACCCTCCCCAAGGGCAGGATTAGCTATCCAGGTTTAGTCCTGAACTGAACTTCAAATGCCGCTAGAACCTGTGATACACTGTTTAAACCTTTTTTTACCGTTTTGATTTATTTAAAGAACCCAGTACTGAGCCTAGTTTGAGACCTGCTAAAAATGTACAGCCAGTAGTGGTAGATGAGACTAGAGAACAAATAAGAGATCTTTGGGACATTATTACCATCATGAGGGCAGAAATTACGGACCTAAGAACCAAGGTATGTCTGTTGACAGAGTACTTTTCACCAAGGCCCACGAGACATGATGTGAGACAGGACAAGATCTTTTACAATGCGTGAGGGAGGACCTGATCCTTTTCCAAATAGGTTACTTCCTTGTACCCAAAGAGAAGTATCCCTGAGTGCCCTACATCCTGTTAGGAGTAATAGCTGGGAATTTCCATCCCATCCTGCTACACACGGTCAACAGAAATCCTTCGCCTGCCCATCAGGAATCCATTCAGGGGAAGATGTCAAGAGCTACAAATCTACCACCTGTCATGGAACTTCTATGCCCCTGGTCAGGACCCCCTCCAGCTATGAATTATAACTCCACTACTCCCAAATTACTCATACCTCCTCTACGAATTGGAGGGGGTCCTAGTACCGACGCTCCCCATCGATATGACTGGTGTTCCTAAGCTTCAGGCACATTCTAAGGAAAATGAGGCTTCCCTAACCAATAACGTTTTCACTTGGATTAAAGACTTCCAGAAGTGTCACAGTGTAATCCATTCAGATATCTTTAGGATCATAAGACAAATACCAGAGGGTGATAACTCAGACTATGGCAAGTTGATATTTCAACACCCTTCTATTGTAAGTAGCCTACTGTCATTACATGGCCGAACCATACCACCAGTTAACTCCAAGATTCAGTTTAAAACCAATAAACCTTCCTTGCATTGGGCCGGTCGACCGCAAAATCATTCTCCCATGTCCCTTGTACAATGACTATACCCTGCAAGGAAGTCTGCCCTAAAAAGATGCACAAGAGCTAAAGCACAACCCACAACCTACACAGGGGGCCTCTCAAGGTTTTGGCATTATTGCCGCAACCCAGACACTCACTTTCCTTGCCCAGGCTCAAATAACTCATCCTGGTGCAGAATTATGGCCCGTGCAAAGTCCGCTGTACTTATCACACAATAGTTTGTAGTGCTGCTGCAGAGTACACAGGCTTTGGCTCTGGCTAAAACTAGTACCTTATCTTTAGTCGCTTGGAACATAGCGGGACTAAGGAGCAAAAAGGCAAAAGAAGATTAGGGGGCTTTTATTGATACTGGTGATATTATCATGTTCCAAGAAACTTGGCAAATAGAACCATCCCACAAGCAATGCTTCTGAACATTTATTGTACTAGCTCATATGTATAGGCTGTCAAGCAATTGGGGGAACTCGCTATATGGTTTAATATTGGCCTGCGATGCCGTGTGAAGCAATTAATCATTGTTTTCCATGACCTACTGGGGCAAGAAGTCTCACCTTTTAACAGGAATAAATTGGTCTTGTACAATGTTTACAATAGAAGTCCACCAAAGTCATCTGAGCCGCAGTCCAAATATTATTGCTATATTTGAGCCCTCAGCTCTTTTAGGGACATTGCTGGTGAGGAAGGCCAAATATGGGGCATTCTGCAACCCGCAGGTCCATATATATTGTCACTGACTAAGGTGGCTCTACAAATGAGAGATCTTAGTTCATGTTGCCACCTTAGAGCCTGTAACGGCAGAACTGCCTCTGATTCAGCTAGGCATCCAAACTTTGGAAGGAACACCTATCAGAGTAACATTGATTATATATTTTTGGATTTACAATATACTGGACCAAACCTATTGGCATGGAATTCATACAACAGTAAGAAAGTGACTCCTTTCCCTTGCTTCTTACCCTTTGGGGAAAGCCAGAACATTTAGGTTGCTACTCACGATTGCTGTGTGGAGATTGTGTGGCTAATAATAAGGGCATTTATGCCCGATTGTACCATCACTTGGGTTCTACCTTGACTATATTTGCTGACCCTAATTCCCCTTTATACATTGTTATGAATTTGCATGACAAGTGTTTTGAGGAACCGAAAAATGCTTTCTTAAATAAATATCACCCTAAGTGGAGTATGCTCCCACCCATTAATCTCACATGGTATGATAAGTCCTGTAGGGTTGACAAATCCCTTTTATTTAAAGCTAGTAAAAGTGGTTCTCTACTTAAAATCCAGATAGCTACAGCCAACTACAAAGCAGGACAAAAATAGGCCAAAGCTTGGGATACTTCAGTTTGGAGTGACATCTTGGATGCTGTCTGGTTTGGTAATCAGGCAGCATTTTGGGATATGATTAGTCTTGGTGCAAAATGCATATAATGAGAGAAGCACAATTCAGTGCTTGCGCTGCCTGACATACTTTGGTCAAAAAAATCAAAGTTGTTTATCTGTTTCTTCCCTTTTGCTACATACTGGGCATTGTTTATTGCCTTCAGTTGGACCTTCCCATGTAGGTGGTAACAGTTGCAAGTGGAAGAGCTTCCAGGCTAAATTTTATGTAAAGAGATCGTGTGTCCGACGGGCTGATCTCATCCATAAAGTACTAGAATCTGGGAGTTGGCTTTATCTCTAGGAATCTGTTTGTCTATGTACCAGAATTTGAAGGTTGGATAAGTTTGCTTCTCTTCTTCTCCCGAAAAGAAGTTTTCACCATTTTCACAGAGTAAGAGTTGATGGAGGCTGGATTAATCCAGAGATCAGTCAGACCCAGGGAAACTAAAACCTGCTTCACATACATAAAACAATGGTAAAATCACTGATCCCTTCTGCCTATCCAAGGGGCATATTATCAAGGGATTTATCTCCGCTTTTTGGGCATTAAAAGCCAAGAAAGTGGAGATAAAATTATCTCCCTATTACCTAGCTGTCCCTAACACCAGTTAGCGACAGCTAGTAGGAGATAGCGACCATCTTGGGCCCCGCTTTGCATGTCAGAGATATTTATCACTAATGACATGCAAAGTGGGCATGCCAAGATGTTAGCGACTGGAAACAGTCGCTAACATCGCTATCTCCTATTACCAACATTCGGAGATATTCACGCTAAGCGCGAATATCTCCAAAAGCTAACACCTGCCCTGAGCAGTTCTTAGCCATGTTATCCATTGGGAGGTGGATAACATGGCTAAGAGCATTAGCTCGGTAATGCATGAATATCGCTGACTTTACAGCGATATTCATGCATTTCGGCCGATTTTTATCGCTTAGGAGATAAACCTTGATAATAGCAAGGCTCCTAAGAGATAAAAATCGCCGCAACACGGCGATAAAATTATTGCCGCTAAGCCAACATAGCGATAATTATCGCTAGTTGTTGGTAATATGCCCCCAGAATATCTCTAAGGCCAACCCTGTAAAGTTCCATCTCAGTAGTTGACCAAATACTCAACTAGTACATAATTGGTTTGAGTATTACTTTGGAGATAACAGATTGCATGTTCAGATCTACTTTAAAGACTAATGGGGTACTTTATGGGGTATGCCATTTCAATCCTGCATTAGCCCTGGTGAACACTAAGAGGGTGGACCAACTTACCATGTTCTTAGTAAATTGCCGTTCTCTTAAAAAACATAGATTTGACATCTACGATGTCCTCACCGGCCACCGATCTGTTGTTTTTAACGGAGACATGGCTGGATGAAGCATCTGCGCCTGAGATTCTGGAGGCTTTCCCACCAGCCGATGGCCTGATGAGAATTGACAGGGGGGGGTTCAAAGAGGGGGGGGGGCATTGCAATGGTGTATAATATTGAGTTTGAGTGCTCTCTGGAGCAAGTGAAAATCAGTAATAGTGAAGCTGGCCTATTTTCTATTAAAGTCTCCCCTGAGTGTACTATCAAGGGCTATCTCATATATCGCCCCCCAGGGGGGTCTACACAATTTGTTGAGAGCCTATTGGAAACTGTGACTCAACCGGCCTTACGCTACAGCAAACTCCTCATAGTAGGTGATCTTAACCTACATTTTCAGGATGCTAACTGTACAGAGGCACAATCAGTAATTGTCTCTCTGAAGTCCCTGATGTTTAAACTTTCTGGTGGGATGCCAACGCATCAAGCGGGTCATCTCCTCGATCCCATTTTTTCTAACTGGGATGGTATCAAGGTGGTCCCCCCCATCAGGATCCCGTGGTCTGATCATTCTCTTATTCCGTTTATAATAACAGGCATGCCCAGAGGGGAAACACTCAAGAGACCTGTCCTACCTAAATGCAGGAATTGGAAAAAATTCAACCATAAGGCATTCGAATCTGCGCTAATGCAGGAAACTCCTCCGCTCAGTAAAACCCTTAAGGAAGCGCGGAAGGATTACTAGGAATGGGTATCTAAGGCATTAGATAAGGTGGCCCCATGGACCCTAAAAGCCCCAGTAAGTGGGACTAGGTCAGCCCCTTGGTATAACGAGGAATTGCGTGCAGCTAAAGCCAGATGCAAAAGCCTGGAACGCCTGTGGCGTAAAGACTATGATACTGCCCGGAAAGAGTCATATAGGAACAGCTTGAAGGAGTACCATGGACTGATTAAAAAGGCTAAAAGGAAATTTTTCAAAGAGAGGATTGAATTATCTGAAAATTCCTCCAAAGAGCTCTTCTTAATTTATAAGGAGCTAACGGCACTCATGAGGACAGTGACCAAAGACCTTTTTTCCACTGAGATATGCGAATCTATCGCCGACCACTTTGTGAGCAAAGTGGAGCAGATATGCGTGTCTTTTCAGCAGGGTCCAGCGGAAGAAGTCCCGGCTCGGGACACCTTCCAAAGGCTCACTAAGAAATAATGTCTCAAGGAGTTCATGGTGCCTCCGAGGGAGGAATTGATAACATTAATTATGGGTATTCATTTGGGATCCCCCACGGACGTCGCTCCTCCGAAAATTCGCAGGAGTCATGTACACCTCCCGTGGAACCACATAGGTAATTTGGCCACCCTATCTTTTCAAGAAAGTCAGGTGCCTGAGGAATGGAAACTTGCCCAGGTTGTTCCTATTAAAAAGAAGGCGAACGTGAGTATCTCCCAACTGGATAACCTCCGCCCCATTTCCCTCTTGCCTTTCTGTGCCAAAGTGGTGGAGAAATTGGTCAATAACCAGTTGGTTAAATTTGTGGAGGATAATCATCTTCTACACTCTTCCCAATCTGGTTCTAGGGCGAAACATTCTACAGAAACTGCCCTTCTCTTCTCCACAGAACTGCTTCGTCAGAAAGTGGATGAAGGACAGACCGCCGCTTTGATATTGCTGGACCTGAGTGCGGCGTTCGATACTGTATCGCACTCCAGACTTCTTGCCCGTCTGAGCGAGATGGGCGTTGCCGGGCCAGTCTATGAATGGATGGTCTCTTTTTTGGCAGATAGGAAATTCCAAATACACTGTCCCCCCTTCAAGTCCACGCTTCGATCTCTTAGACAAGGGGTCCCGCAGGGCTCCATACTGAGTCCTACGTTGTTTAATCCGTATATGGAACCCCTGGCTAGGATGGTGGAATCCTATGGGGTGGATATTGTGTCATATGCGGATGACACTCAACTGGTGGTCACTCTATCTCACAACCCAGTTGAGACGGCAGATAATTTTTCTGCTTGTCTTGTGGCACTTGCAGCTTGGATGAAGAGCAATTGCCTCCGCCTTAACGGTAACAAGACCGAACTTCTTGGGATCGGTTCCTCTCCATCAATTTGGACATCGGCCTGGTGGCCCGGTGACCTGGGTCCTACACCCACCCTCTCTGATACGGTGAAGAACTTGGGTGTTCTCCTGGATACCAATCTTTCATCTTCCCAACACATTGGCAATATGGCGGGTAAATGCTATCGCATACTGAAGGTCCTGCGTAAAATCCTGGATCTCCTACCCATCACAGTTAGGAAAACATTAGTGCACGCCTTGGTCCCTTCCCATCTTGACTATGGGAATTCCCTGCTCTGTGGCCTCAGTAAAAAAGGCCTGAACCAACCTCAATGTGTCCAAAATGCCGCTGCCAGGCTTGTCTTAAACTTGCCGAGGAAGTCGTCTGGGAAACGTGCGCTACAGACCTTGCACTGGCTCCCCATGCGGGAACATATCCTGTTCAAGGCCATGTGCATTATCCACCACATTGCGCAGGGCCATGGCCCGGCTTACCTCCAAAGGATGCTGACCATATACCGTCCCAAACGCCTTCTGAGATCTATGGGCAGCATGCAGTTTTTGGTACCCCGCATCTATAAAGCGCGGATGGGTGGGCGTTCTTTTAGGTTTCTAGCCAGCAAACAATGGAATGAACTGCCCATTGAACTTCCGATGGAACCTTCAGAAACGTGGTTCCGGCTGAAACTTAAGACTTACTTGTTCCCAAAAGATTAGTATTGAGACAGTGCCTTACCGCTCCTGTCCTTTCCCCTCATCATGGACCGGTCTTTGTTAGGAGTCTTGTTGGAATGCATCCTTAGCGCGGAGATGCACTGTTCTTAGTGTAATCAGGCGCTTAATAAATGTTATTATTATTATTATTATTAAAATGTAAGTACCGCCCCCAAAACTTAATTTTCAGCGATCTCTAGCACGTTGCTGATCCCTAAAGGTTTGCCCCATAGACTGGGGCTTCTACTGCTTATGCTCTCCAGATTTCTAAAAGAGGAGACTCAGAATGGAGTGAGGTGTTTTTTGTGAATCTCAATGTAGCAGCCGATCTGTCATTTAGCAAAAGTGTACTCTTTGTGACCTGGCTGACCCAGGAATTAAGGCTGGCTAACCCTGGAATAATCACTAGATAGGTGGATTCCTAGCTAGCCAAAGCCTCGACCTCTCTCAAGTTCCACAATCTCCAAGCTTTTAACTCCTCTAAAATGCCTGTGTGGATAGATTTCCATGAACGTGGTTTTACTTGTGTTAATGTCCTGGCCATAATTAGTGAAAAACAGTTTAAACATAGTTAACATTAAAGGTAACATTGTATTGTCAATTGGTAAATGCCTTGAATCTATCTGGGCTTCTCAGCCCAAGGGTTTATCCCTTTTGGCTCCTTAGGAGCCCATAATGATCTAACAATCTCTATCCATAATGATCTAAGAATCTTTATCATCTGATTCCGGTTAGCTAGGTCTTACTCGGACAAATATAAGGATGATTCAGGTGGAATGATTATCCATAGAAGCGGGAAATGTTCTATTTGTACTTTTTTAGTTATGACGTTGTATCCTTTCGTTATGGCCCAGCTGTGATCAAGCTACTTAAAAGCAGCTTTTATTGTAAAATTACATTATTGTTTTATCTTCTTGAAGTCTCCATTACAAGAAACAAATACAACAGCTTTATGGCATTTAAATTTACTGTATCCTGCCTTCTACCATGCCATCAATAAATCCGCTAGGCTGCACTCTCCTATGGATGATGAGCATAAATGTACTGCTCGGTCCCACGCCTGGGTGACAATACAATCGTATAACATTTTGAAACCAGCTGCACTGCTTAGCATGGCATCTCGAACACATCTAAAGAGGAAATTGTTGGCTATTAGGTTTGGAGTATTGGCTTATCAATCAGCATGGAAATACAAATGTACTAAGTCATGCAGATTATGTGGTCCGCCGAAGGTATATATTGTAGATCTGGTTTTACATATGCCTAGCTTTAGAGAAGCCACAGAATTTACTGCTTGAATCAATTTTCAATAATCAGGGGATGCAAACTTGTTGGTTGGTTATCATAACGAGTCTTGATCCTTTGGACCTCCAGATCAATTGTAAACTGTTGAAATTCGTGGTACTACATGGAAAACAAATCTCTGAACAGTATAAATTATGGAGGCTCTGAATGATTGCACTAGCACAATGGTAATTTCGTGATCAAGTAATCAAGACGATTAAGATATCCTGGAACTTTACATTTACAAGTAGTGCAAGAGCTGATATTTAATGCTTGGTGTCTTCCATACAACTAGAACGCAGGAAAATAGTATTTATTTTATGCATTTTATCCTCTTAAGATTGCCCAGTTTTGGAATATATTGGCAGATATTGTATTAACATGCAGTTTATGAACGTTAACAATTCAACCTAACCCGAGCTTCGGTGTAAAAGAGTGTAGGTCTATTTGCAGGTATAATAATAGCAGCATGGCAGGCACCTTACTGCATGACTATTGCAAGCACGATAAGCACCTTACTAACAGGTATAAAGACATATATTCCTCAGGAGATACATCGCAAAGGAACTAATAAAGCTGGCTCCCGTGGATTTTTTATGTTTATTTTGATTAATTTTCCTGCTGAGACATCCTGGCTGATACTGAAATTGTATTGTTTTAATAGCTAGTCAGGTCCTGTTCAAATTGAAATTGAAACTGAACATATGTTATTCGGTACTGTTTTTTAATGTGTTTTTTTTAATAGGACATGTAATAGTTTTAATTAACTATGCATGATAAATAAATAAATACTTATCTGTAGTTGAGGCAGCTTTTATTGTAAAATGTAATTATTGTTTTACCTTCTTGAAACAAATAAAATAGCACTTATTATACTTGAAAAGCAAGTGGAGTATTGGTAGGGAAATGTTATCAACGTATCTGTATAAATATTTTTATTAATACACTTTACTACCTTTGTATCCTTGATGTTGTACTTTGCTGCTTTGGATTACATGGGTTTGAACCTTTCTTCCCTAGGTACAGCTAACATTGTTTTTTTACTTAATCCATTTAACTGGTCTGCTAGTCCAAACTCATACAAAAGAAGCACCACAATGCATTTGAACAACAAATAACTTGCAGTGGTATTCTCCCAAATGCTCTTGTACACATGCACTTACAAAGCACCTTACCATCTTTGCTTTACATGCAAGTTCTTTTATGAAAATTGTAATGATGTATTTTTGACATCTGCTTGTTTTGATTTGTAAATACATGTTGTGTAGTTTTTATGTGAAGGTTTGAAATTGCTATTTGATTAAATTGCTTTTAAGGTCTTTGAATTAAAACAAATTGCTTGAAACTTGAACATCCTCACTTTATAGATTTATAAAATGTCCTTGTTACATAGACTTTGCCCATAGCACTGTATTGCAACTATTTAACATGAGCGCATGTCCAGACATTCACTTGTGTATAATCTATTGTCAACAGAAGCTTTGGCCTTTCTCACAGATTTTTTGCAACAGGCTTTGGCTTTAAGCTGCAACCTACTTTGGAATATGCTTCTGCAATGCACAGCAGGTTTGTGCATTCATTAGCTTATATAACATAAAGTAGGGTGTTCTTTTCTGTGAGGAATTGATGCCTCCCAATTTAGCATATCTTAGATATGGACAATTGGGGCGGGTCAAAAGGTGAGGGAAAACACCCTGATCCCTCTGACTGGATCCGTGACCTGGTCCACAATTGAATAGTAACACTGGCCTATGCACACGCTATTCTCATCATTACTTTTAATTTAGTATTCAATAGGTGACACAATTATAAGTGAAATTATGCAGTGTGACAAGCTCTTTATCTCAATGACAGTAGTCAAATGATGTTTTTTGTTCTATAATTTGATGGATTGCCCAGCCAACACGTGTTTCGCCGTGGGTGGTTGCCCAATCGACTTCTTCAGGGCTAAAAAATATATAATTATGTGTTATGGATCAGCAGATTCAAAACTTTGTCTGCAGAAACCCATGTATATCCCACAAAGTGAACACCCTGTTACTAACAAGGTTGTACAAATCACATAGCAATGTGAACATTTCAGTGAGATGCGTTGTGTTCAGCAAATGTGCTACCCATTAAAAATGACATCCTGGTGGGTTTGTAGCCACATATACATATTGTGCCCCTATTCATGGAAGGTGGATATTTTACATGGTATTACATGATGGAGAATCAAAATTTAAACAAGGAATTTCATGTCTTCATATTAAAAAGGGGGGATATCGGGACAAACAATCAATTTCATGAGGGTTTCTTAATAATAATAGGGATGATGTGGACCAACCGTCCAAATCTCCAATTTAAACTAATATCGGTGTGACATTCATGTCTATAACGTCACAACTATTCAAAATCATGTGTGACTCTACATCTGGACCCCAACTCCTACCTGTATAGCAAGTGATGGAGTTCTTATTGTTCTATAGAGAAAGGTAAAAGGGGATGCTATTATTAGTATGGAGCTCTTCTGTGTATATCAGTATATGACTGTAAATTTGAAAAGTCGGTGAATGACACACTCACCTCTCGACTGGTTCTACTTCCGTCCCGGCTGCCTGTCCGTCAAATACCGGTCTCTATCTTCCTATTTCTTTTCAAAATGGGAGATGTCTCTACGTTAATTAGGCAATCCCTGGTTAGTGATCTGTCTACTCTTCCCCGACTGTGTATAATACGGTTGTATAGGAGTCCCTCTAGTGTGAAGGGTATAAGTCTTACCTCCTATTCACCCATCATATCTCCCGTATATTCATGAACTCGTTTTTCCATCCTATCCTCTCTTCTTCTTATCGGCCACAGGTCCTGCTGTATATACTAGTGGGACCCTACAAGGGACAAAAGCTGGCGTCAACGGTCGTCTCCCATGTAATGGCCCTTATGCAGAATCATGTAAGTTAGATAATCCTGTTTAGCCCCTTCTCATAAAGTAAAATAAATCTCCCTTCATTGTTTGACTTCCTAAGCCTAAATTTAAGGCTTTCTTACCTTGGCAGGTATGCCTGGGATCTTTGTTGCTCTGTGCGTTTGTTTCTTCAATGACCTGGAAGTCATAACCCGACCGCCCTGGCATATAAAAAGTCTGAGCACTACAGAAACAACTAGAGGTGTGCCCAAAGCGTCATTCGTCCGCGCTTCCCGAAAGTGGACAAAACTCGTTCATCTCACTCATTTCAACGAACTTTATTGTTCCTCGTATCTCCTGCTTGTCAGTCTCCAAAGTAGTACGTAACTCCCATACAGTATCTTTTCTTTACAAAACGTACTCTACTATTACCATCTCCTGCCATTCTGCTAAGTTTTGAATATTATAATCATGAATGTCTCCCTGATAAAGGTGTGAGAGTATGGCATTTGTGCCAGATTAAAAACAATATCTTCATTAGTAAAGTCCACGGACAGGTGCATAATCCATTACAGTATCAGTATACAAAGTCGATATCAGCGACGACAGGTGCAGCATACCATACCATGTTTAACCCCTCCACTGCGCCGAATGTTCCGTGCTGGTGCGGAACATTCTATTGCGCAGGCGGGGCCGGAACGTTCAGCGGACGTGCGCAGCACTACCGAAGTAGTGCACGCGACGTCCGCTGAACGTGCGCTGCACGGAAGGGGTTAAAAACAAAAACGTTGCATATATGTTGTGATGTTATTATTGATTCATCACCATTCCTACAATTTCATGTCATTTAAAGTGGTATCAAAATTATGGCAAGTTTATACTGTACTGAACAACAAATGGAGGAACCAGGAGGGCTATTTTCAACGGGGTCCAGTATATAAGCCCTGAGACTATGAAGACAAGAAGGATACACTGTTACCCAAAAGAAAGTGAGAATAAGAGAACCAAGCAGAAGGTAAGAAAGGAGGGAGAATCCCCCTTTCGGAACTAAAACCCTCACACACCCAGCAAGCTAGGTGTCATGCTTCATCATCTGGGTTTTGCTACTCGTCAGACTGGCGGTGCAATGTCTGACGGGCACCCGTGAAGGGGCTCTTTGTCGGAGATCTTTTGTTCCTGCCAGTTGGTGCATGTGGGTGTGAGGGCTTAGGGGAAGTGTAGACATAAAAGGTAGGTGATAGTTAAAAAAGGTTAGGTAATCCACAAAGTATTTTTAATGGTGTGGTTAACTACCTTAATAAAAACAGAAAGGAGAAAATACACACTGGTGCAAGGATCCAGTGATGTGTGTTCTACCTAGTGGTCGACATGTTTCATCAGGACCTAGAAAAGAAAAACTGTACTACACGAAGTGGTAGGGGCGAATACTACCTTCCACAGGAAAAATAAGGGCAGGCCAGGAGGTCCTGCTGTATCCTAGTGGGACCCTACTAGGGACAAAAGCTGGCGTCAACGGTCTTCTCCCGTGTAATGGCACCCAGAATGTAGGTACCCTGTCCGCAGGACGGACGTAGACCGTGGACCTACCCACACGTTGTCGGGATGCTCCGGCTTCTCCTAGCCTGCCCTTATTTTTCCTGTGGAAGGTAGTATTCGCCTCTACCACTTTGTGTACTACAGTTTTTCTTTTCTAGGTCCTGATGAATTGCTATAAGAGCATGAAACATGTCGACCACTAGGTAGAACACACATCACTGGATCCTGGCACCAGTCTGTATTTTCTCCTTTCTGTTTTTATTAAGGTAGTTAACCCCACCATTAAAAATACTTTGTGGATTACCTAACCTTTTTTAACTATTACCTACCTTTTACGTCTACACTTCCCCTAAGCCCTCACACCCACATGCACCAACTGGCAGGAACAAAAGATCTCCGACAAAGAGCCCCTTCACGGATGGCCGTCAGACATTGCACTGCCAGTCTGACGAGTAGCAAAACCCAGATGATGAAGCATGACACCTAGCTTGCTGGGTGTGTGAGGGTTTTAGTTCCGAAAGGGGGATTCCCCCTCCTTTCTTACCTTCTGCTTAGTTCTCTTATTCTCACTTTCTTTTGGGGAACAGTGTAAGTTTATACTGTACTTCACAAAATATTAATACCATATCTCCAGGCTGAACATACATGTCGCAGGTTTCACATATTTATGTTAATGTATCTCTGTGTCTTCCTCAACTAGTATTCAGTACCCCAAGAAATATTGCATCTCATGATCAGTGTTTAGGCCCCTCTCTACCGTTTTAAGGCGCATGATCCAAGTCGCCTCAGTACATTGCAGTCTTAGTTCCCTATTGCCTTCCCTTTTATTCTGATCTGCCTCAAGCCTCCAGCCGACGCCTGCAGCCTCAAACCGGAAGGCCCCCCCAACCATGACCAGGAGCTGGTAAGAAGATCCAACCCTGAAAGGCACCCCTACACCCGATGCCACATGTCCTTGGGTTATGTTATGTTATATTAATAAAAGCTTGTAAAGCGCACTGTCACCGATGTTTTCATGGCGCTAGTCGTATGTGGTGTAGTTGCAGAAGACCAGTTAGCAGGATTGCCCGAATAGCCAAGTTTTTAGGGCTTTTCTAAAGCCCAGTAGGTTGTCACAGGACCTAATTGCAAGGGGAATGGAATTCCAGAATCTGGCTGCAAGGTAGGAAAACCTGCGGCCTCCTTGCCTTTTCAGTTTGATGGACGGAATGGTGAGTAAGTGAAGATGAGCTGATCGAAGGTTGCGGGTAGGCACATGTTTCGTAATCAAGCACCTGAGAAATTCTGGGCTGTTACAATGCAGTGCTTTGAAGACTAGGCAGCCTGTCTTGAAGGTAGCTCGTTGAGCTACCGGCAGCCAATGGAGCTTTTGCAATGAGGGCCTGGCCGATTGCCATCTTGGCTGTTTGTGAATTAATCTTGCGGCCTGATTCTGAACCATTTGTAAACGGTTAAGCAGGACGTGAGGTAGTCCGATATCAAGGGAATTAGAAAAATCTAGGCGTGAGAGCACCAGCGCGATCAGTACCTGGACGAGGGCTGCATGAGATAGCAGGTGAGCAATCTTCCTAATTTTACGCAGTTGGAAAAGGCTAGTAGAGACCACCGCCCCCACATGACCTCTAAGTGAGAGATCAGCGTCGATGACCACCCCTAAGCTTTTCACTGACGAGGAGGGGGTGGGAGGTGATCCTAGTTCGCCCGGCCAAAAATGTGGTCCCCAGTAAGCTGCACTGTTCCCGGGCAGCACCAGTTCCGTCTTACCCGGGTTAAGTTTTAGCTGATTAAGATCCATTCAATGCTGGATATGAAGCATCGTAGATTAGAACTCAGCGGCAGCGTTTGGGGAATCCAGCAGGAAGATGATCTGAAGGTCATCGGCATAATTAAGGACCGTTAATCTTCTGACTTTGAATGAGTGGATCAGAGGCCGGATATAAAGGTTGAACAACAGTGGGGAGAGGAATGAGCCCTGCGGGACCCCACACAAGGTGGACAATTTTGGGGCAGTAAAGGCACCAAGACGTACTGCTTGGGATTTGCCTGTGAGAAAGGACTTTATCCACTTAGAGGCCGGACCAAATATGCCTGCTTGTTCGACACGGTGCATCAAGATGTTGTGATCAACCTTGTCGAACGCTGCCGACAAGTCCAGAAGCACGTGGGCCTGGGGGACTCCCCTGTCCGCATTTGCTCTCAATGTATCCAGTACCGGCAGAATAACTGACTCCGTCGAGTGAGCCGGCTGAAAACCGGCTTGGTTAGTCTCTAAAAATCCTGAATTTTCGATGAAGTTGGAGAGACACCTCGCCACGTGGGCCTCCAGGATTTTAGCCAGATAGGGGAGGAGGGAGATAGGGCGGTAGTTAGAAGGGTTCGAGGGATCTGCCCCAGGTTTCTTTAGGAGAGGGACTAACGTAGCATTTTTGGGTGGCCCAACCAACAGTGCCTAACTAACCCCCAGCATCCCAACTTACCTCTTCAAGTGGTTGTCGCACCCAGAAGACCTTCATCCCTGAGCCTGCAGTGTGTTTGCAAACCGGAGACTCCCCATTGAAAGCCACAGGGCTCCCAACGCCAAAACAGCACGCTGCACCCGGCCGCCCCAGTGCCGCCAAGGGTGCACCTTTTGTGCTGGCTCAAACACCCATTTGCCCTGAACTTAAGTCCAGAAGCTTTGCTCCCACAACCCAGTGGCATGCTCGTCAGCAGCCACAAATCTGAGGACCCCTTTCCCCCATTGGATAACATTGGGCCTCAGCACTCTGCACCCGGGTGCTCTAGTGCCGCTGAGGGTGTAGCAAGAGTGCATCCTTGACCCTGGGGGACCCCTGAGTCTAACCCCAGAATACCAACTCCCACAACAAAGTACTTAACTGTAAACCAGTAACACTATTTTCCTCCATAGGATAACATTGACTATTTTTCTGTGACAAGTTTCCAAGTGTAGAGTTGGAAAATCTATGAAAACCTTTAAAACTATAACTAAATAACAAAAACACTTTTACTTACTTGCTTACAGGAAATGTCCCAGTGCAGTATCCAGGTATACTGCACTGTGTAAGAAAAGTAATCTGCAAAGTAGTCTAGATATTCTACTATAATTCCTATACAAAGTATATGTACTGTATTCTGAAAAGCATTGTATTATCAGCAACTCTACTGTAATCAAATCAAAGTGCACATACAGTTGCAAATCGAACTGCATTACTACTGTAAAGTATTTATTGCTTACCTGTGCCAGGCTTGCTTGGTTCCAAAAAATAAAATAACTAAAAGAGTATTTTTAAACAAAACCAATTGGTCTGAAGTTCAGTCTTTGAGTGTGTAATATCATTTGCTGACTGAGTGTGTACACAAATGCTTAACACTGTCCTCTGATAAAGCCTTACTGCTCGACCACACTACCCCAAATAGAGAGTAAGGAGCTATCTACTTTTACCTCTGCCTACCCTTGGGGATTCACTGGACTCAGTGCACACTATACCTTACTTTGGTATAGCATGTACAGAACCAGCTTCCTACACCGCCCTTTTACTTTCAAGTTAGTGAGTCACAGTAGACTATCACCTCACAGTCCCATACCATGTGCATAAAGTCAGGTTGCACAAGCTCACATCTCGGGCAGCTGTATACATTGTATACATTGTCAGAGTACATTCGGAAGAGCCTTTTTGTCACGTGGAGGTAACTGAAGTGCACATACTTGAGTCTCTGTTTGTCTGTGAGTTTTTTCTGCATGTGAGTTTCCTTTTTAGGTCTAAGGCTGAGCAATGGTGGGGTGAACAAGTGAAGTAGTATTTTGTAGAACCATGAAAATAATCGCTCCCTCCCCCATAGTAAGCAATAGTTGTAAGGCTTTGTGTGTGTCAGGCTAGGCTTGTCCTGACCCTCACATCTCCTGCACTGCACTCAGTATCTTTCCACATAGAAGAACATGTATGTTAGGGATGCCAAGGACTTCAGCCATATCCTCACCAGTGAAAAATTATTTCCCATTATTGTAACACTTTCCTATTGTGAGATTGTCCATGTCCTCTCACCCTCTTGGTATAGCTGCTGGGTACTCAGGCCATGTCAGCAATAGGTCTTTGAGTGGGACTGTGGGGTAGAGAGTTCACCCGTTCATTTTATATCAACATCTGCTCCAACATTTCACAGCAGTGACCGCTAGCTATGGAAAGTTGTCCTTGCTCTGTTTACATCTGAACAGCAGGAGTAACTGGTCTCTGGGTAGTGTATTACTCATCAAAGCCACTAGATCAGACAGGTTCTGGTCCTCCATCCTTCTGGCCACTTCCCCAATGGTCCCCATAATAGCACAGTTTTAACCATATCTTTTTGGCCATCTCTAAAGTAGATTATCATATTGTCTGTGGAGAGGGAGATGGAGTGTATCCCATCTGCCAACTCCACACCTTTCGAGGCATGCTCCACCTCGACTATGGCGGCAAAGAGTTGCACTGCCAACATGAAAAGGATCAGTGACAGTTGCCAGCCATGCCTTGACAAACTTCACAGAACTCAGATATTATTCGGTCAGTATGCACCTGGTCAATTGGCTTAGTATATAACAGGATTATCGATTTGGACTAGCTTTTGCCCATGTTTAGTTTGTGTAGATTGCCTGTAGGAACTGCCAATTTAGCCTATCAAACTCCTTTTCTAGGTATCTGGACAGGGCTTTTATTGTATTGTGCACAGTTATTGATCTGGGTGAATTACTAGGGGTATATTAGGCAGAAGGCGGTTGGCCCATATTTTACTAAGTATTTTGCATCAATATTAGACATAGACAAAGGGTGGTATGAGGCCACATCAGTTAGATATCTGTGCGCCTTCTGGAGTGATGCCACCAGGACCTGTCTCAGGATCGTTGGCAACAGGCCTTCCGCTTTTTCCACTAAATAGACTCTGATGAGGTGCAGGGTGAGAAAGTGTGCATGTGTTTTTACAGAATTCTGCTGGCAGCCCATCCAAACTCTGGGTTTTGCCATTCACCAGATTGTCTATGGCGTTTTACCCTTCATTTCCATGATAGGCCTGCCTAAACTGCCTCCCTGGTCTGCCATGAGATGTAAGAACTGGCATTGGGACAAAAAGTCCAGAATAACTGTGTCAGAGGCTGGTTACCCTTATAGTACTTGAGGAACACTTTATTGATACCATGTTGAGAGTGCCTGATATGGACGTGTGTCTTTAACTTGTGTGGTGAGGCCTCCTTTTGTGTATGAATTCACAAGCTGCGCTATGAGTTGCTCTGATTATTCACATTCTCCATGTTGCCATGTAAAATATTCTCTATAATCCAAACTCCTAAGCTGTTCCACCTGAATGGCAAATTTCTCCCTTTCAGTGTTATAGTGTTAGGATGCGCTCCAGGTTGGTGACTACCTCCCTCTCCGGCTGTCTCAGAGTCTTCTCCAGGGCTGTCAATTCCCTTTCTAGTGGTTTTCGTACCTCCCAACTATTGTTCCGATGCAGTGGCTCAGCATCACTACCTTAAATGTCTCCCATTCAACCCCCAAGGAGGAGGCTGTGCCCCAATTTGCCTCAAAATAGTTACTTTTTACTCACCTCAGTTCCTCCCAGAAACTCCGTAGTCTCCACATTATTGGTTGATATTGTCAGTCACAGGTATTCAGTATGTGTGATCATAGGGTATATGAGTCTAGGTGTTTAGAACTGATCCACTTGGACATGCAGATCATGTGGCGCAGAATAAAAGAAACATTTCCATTTTTGAGCATGGCACATCCTCCAGCGGTCATCTAGGTTCAAATCCCCAAGCCATTTTGGAAATATTTGTTCTATTTTGGTTACCTTGGCTAGTGGCAAAGATGGGCAGGAGTATTCAATTGCGCTAAGAAAGACTGCTGGTCCACATTAGGAGCATGTACACAGCCAAGTGTAAGGCCCTGTTCCTCTAGTTGCCCCAAGACAAGCACATACCTGCTCTCTGGGTCATTATCAATAGCAATGCCCTGGAATGAGGCCCCTGGCCTGATCCTTATTAGCAACCCACTGGCATAGGAGGATTAATTGATGGCACACAATTGACCTCTCCAGTGTCTTTGTAACATTTTCACTTCCTGCATTGCAAAATGGGTTTCTTGGAGGAGCTCGATATGGGATTCCCTCCTCTTTAGGTAGGTGTGAACCTTGTACTTTTTCATTACTGAACCCAGGCCCTTAACATTTCTTTTCTATTAAGAGTGTATAATTTGGGATGGAACATCAAGGTGTATGTACCTCATCCACTGTTACTGTGGTGAGGCTGATATTCCCAGCCCTCCGTCATGTGTGTAATGTGTGTGTCCCCGTCCACCAGCAAAAGTCTCCCATTTGATCCTGTCCAGTGAGTGATAATTTAACAACTTGAAAAAATTCCCAGCAACTCCCAATCCCCAGGACTGGCAACAATAGCTACCTATCCATAACCAATGCTTGTTGAAGGTTAAGTACGTTCAGTTTCTCCCCAGTGTAATGGTGAAGAAGGGATCGAGATGTAGTAACCATACAAACAAGAGGTGTTGACCCTATTTCAGGCCTCGTCTCACCACTTAGGCCCCCCTTTCAGTCCCTTGTTATTATAAAGGCAGTTCTCATAGTACTTCAGCTTACTGTTCTCATGCATAATGCCACAGGTCATCCACTGATCTAGGTGTATAAGCTGGCAGGGTGGATTCCTCCATTTTCTCTTTATTCATGTGCTGAGTCATCTCCAGAAGACTCAAGTGCTATGGAGTCTCCTCTAGACCTTCTGTCACTGAGGGTCAGCACTGCAGCCAAGGCAGGCTCCCACCTCTCTATGTTCCTTTGTGGGAGGTTTAGCATTCTTCCGCCTTTGTCTTGGGGCCTGTTGTCTTTTTGGGGCATGATGTGCGTCGTCCCTATTTAGTTTTATAAGCCTCTAGCCAGTCCCATGCAACTGTGGTATCTGTGAAGAAGTTCATTTTGACCATCCCACACGGTCTTTAGTGTGGCCGGGTGCAGTAAGGCCTATTGAATACCATGTTCTTAAAGAGCACTTTCACAGCAACAAAGAAAACTTTGTTTTTAGCACTGACCAGGTGTAATCTGGAAATATGAATACTTTGTTATTCTCTGTCATGAGCGCGTCAGCCAATCTCACATGTCTCAGGATAACATCCCCATCCCTATATTGAAGTAGGTGGGCCACCACCAGCATTGGTACAGTGCCTGGTGGGGGGCGGAGAATGAGGACCTGTTAGGCCCTGTCCAGAATTTTGTGAGCACCTGGGTTGGTCATTTTCTCTGTTATCCAAGCTTCCAGATACATTACAATTTCCTGCCCCTCTACCCCTTTGGGAATCCCCAAAATCCATGTTATTCCAGTGGTTCCACCCTTCTGCATCATCCAGTCTTTATTCCAAGGTGCGTAGCTGCTGTAAAAGGTTCACCGCCCCAGTGTCTTTATGGGCCATGTGTAGTTTGGTCTGTTCCATGCCCGTGATCCTTTTTTACAAGGCACCTCTAGTCCTAGGACAAAATCCACAACAGTGTCTATTTTCACTATTAGGGTTGCTCTGAAACTCTCAATTAGAGCCAGCATTTTATCCAGCTTGTTTACTTTGTAATGAGGCTTATCTTCCTTTAGTTTATGGGGCTGGGGTGTGTCCAGATTCCCATCCTGCTATAGGCATCTGGGCCTTGTCCTGGCTTGGCTGGTATGACCCTAGGCAGGTTTCCCTGCTGTCTTGCACTCATCTTGGCTTTGAACCTAGCGCAGACCGGGTAGCAAGTGATCTGTCTACAGCTTGAGGGGCAGATGCCTCTTCCAGGTCAGTGTGGAAGGTGGCAGCTGATCCTCCAAGGTGGGGTATAGGTGTGCCTGGTCCTTTTCTGAGGGCTCGCAGTCGCTTAATATTTCGATCTCAGCTCCCCAGTTACTGTGCTGCCACTTCAGGGAGGGCAGCCCCTCTCTGCAGAGTCTCACACATGGTTTGTCCTCCTCAGCACCTTTGAGATGGTAATGTGATGTGCTTAAATGGGTCTTCGCGCTGCAGTCATGGGGGGGTGGTAACTAGGTCCTCCCCAGTGCTCCGCTATGGTCCCCAACCTCAACCACTTCGATGTGGTCCTGCCTACTATGGGGGCCGATATCACCCCTTGTCTCCTCACCTCCTGCTATGAATTGTGGGAACTTGGGCTTCTTCCTGTCTGCACATCCTGCTGGCTACTTGCTACTTGGGCAGAGGCCCTATCGTGGACACCCGCTGGCTTGTCTCTCCCAAGGCAGAAGGCCATGGGAATCCAGCCAGTGAGCAATTCCTGTCTAAGGCAGGTCCACAACTCGACCAATCAAGGTCCTAGGCTGCTTCTAGGTCACTGACAGCAAGTGGTTGCCATTTTGCATTCGCCATCTTCACGGGCTATACCTCACTGGTTCTCACCACCAACAGGCACTGACCAGACCCCCCCCCAGCCACTTGGGGGGTCAGCTTTCTGGTGTCCATGAGCACCGGGTGCCAGATTAAGCAGTGTTTTCCATTGGCTGGACAGGAGCTCGCAAGTGCTGTGTCCACTCTACATAGGTTCCAAGGGGCGGCCCCCATAGCAGTATCATTGTAATTTGAGACAACATCAGTGATGTCATCAATGATGTCACCAGTGATGCCATCAATCATGTAATTTAACATGCCCTGAGTGATGTAATATGTTATGTCATAAGGGGTGCATGATAGGGATGTCAGTCTTTTAAACACTAGTTCTTATCATTTTAACACTTAACAATAACGTCACTTTAACTCTTGTTTTTTTTCAGTGAATTTCTGTGAGGATATAATATCTTATTACCATACCTAACTATAATGCCATTTTAACCTTTGTTTTTCTTCAATGGATTTCTGTGTTTTTGGTTGCACCGCCATGTGTGAAAAACTAAAGACTAACAGAATTCAGTGTTATTATGTACTGTATTTACCATAATGCTTTAGAGTGAACTGAGTGCTGGGATGTGTGGCAACGTACTCCCAACCTCCTTTGGTTTACCATTCAATAACTGTCCCTCTAAAGAATGAACAAATACTAAAGGGTCGCTTGTCATCGGTTTCTATCTTGACGATGCTTCAAAACAGCAGAAAAGTAAAACAAAATGCAGTTTTGTAAATGAAACCTTGATTTACAATGTATAATTATTTTATTGTGTACCAGGCATAAGAACAGTGGTTACCAGACTATTCTCTGAGTTTACTCTTTTGTGGCATTGGGCGTATAATAGTATTGCTGCAGGGGTGCATTTCATTCATACGAAGATCGGGGCATATTATCAAGAATAGGCGATAAAATTATCGCCGCTTTATCGGCAGGAAACTGCCGCTAAAGCGGTGATAATGGGCTTGATAATATGTCCTTGTGAATTCCCATAGCAGCCCAGGTTCTGGTGTTAACCTGGGCTGCTATGGGAATTCACAAGAGCATATTATCAAGCCCATGATCGCTGCTTTAGCGGCAGTTTCCTGCCGATAAAGCGGCGATAATTTAAACGCCTGTTCTTGATAATATGCCCCATGGTCCTTCATTCGAATGAGTGCGAGCCTCATCCAAATGAGAGAAGGTAGAAAGCCCACAGCAATTTGTAATTACATACATATCAGTAGCATACAGTTTACCTAGGAAAGGGCTAATGGAAGGCCTTTTGCAGGACACCCTTTGTGTTGCTTGGACCTTCCTAGCTCATCGTGACCCAAAAAAGAGTTCAGTAAGGTGTCAGTTTAAAATCTGAACCTCATTACCATTGAACCATTAGAATTCCTTTTGGTTACTCATCTCTCAAAGTTAGTAAGGACAAGAAATCAAGGTGCAATCTAAGATAAACAAAGCAAACTATAAGACACTGACATTGGGAGATAACAGTTTTCACAAAGTATACTGCGCAATAACCACAGAGTGCACAACTACAGGACCCACATTAGGCCCATAGCATGGTAAATATACAGCCACGTTTTAATGTACACCCCATCGTCTTTTGCAAAGTAAGTTTGTGAAATACATTTTTGTGGTAAACAGTTTTTTTTCCTAGCATCTGATCATCTATTGATACATAATATTGATTAAAATAATGTTAGAATAAGATAGCTTTGGTGGGTGTATTCCCTTGTCACAGGTATCTGCTATTTGAGACTAATTGAAGAGAAATGTGGGTTTGAGTAATGCACAAGAGAGGTGAAGGAGGCTTGATGTTTGCGCATTTTAGCAGATTAAAGGCACGGCTTCACAGATACATACGTTAGGAACGAATTAGCATATTGCAATCACATTACTCTACAGTAGAAATAGCAATAACTAAAAAAGAATACAATAACTTTTCGTGACACACACATTTAATTTTGTAATCTGTGTTTCGTTTATAAGGCGTAATAAATAACTAGTCATTAGGGAGGTGGAGTCACGTATACCGTGCACTATCGGGTTTTGTAAGAGACAGAACTGTTTGTTTTGTCAAGGTTATTCAGCATTGAAGGTGCCCTATATTCCATGTTCATTTCGTGGCTGGCAGACAGGTGAATGAATCTTCCAGTGTCATTCCCAGACATTGGGCACAGGAACATTCTTTAATCGCTGGCAAAACAGAGCCTACAACCGTCTGACAAGATGAGTAATTACCAGTGTAGTAGGTCCAGCTCAGCTTGCATCACCCGCTTTTGTGTGCGTCATATACAGCCTCTTAATAAATGAGTAAGATGTTTGAAAGTGATGGAATTGTTCGGAGGTTCTACTGCCCTCTTTAAAAAAATGTGAATATAGGAAGTGTGAGCACGTGTGACCAAGCCCCAAAAATGTTACACACCTATGGCCTAGATTTAGTCTTTCCACGAGCGCTAGCAAGATGCAAAGCAATGCATACAATTCTTTAACCAGCACAAATGTTTTGCGCTGGAAACGTGCGATTTTATCAGCGTGAAAAACTATTTGTGAAGGTTGTTTCCCTTGGATGTTTCTGGGGCTAATCAATGCAAGCACCAATAGGTTTTGGCGCAAGTCCTGATCTACTAAGGTAGGCAAACGAGACTTTGCAAAAACTAACACGTACTTCAAACAAGTGAAAATAATGGTATATGTTTACATTTTTTTTTTTAAAAATCATTGCATGTGTGCTGACTAGTGAACAGCACACATTTGATGTGTGACATTCTCCTCAGTGTAAAGAAATTTGTACTGCTAGGGTATGCCTCGAGTACAAATGCTATGCTCGACAGTGCACACTGACTTCCGCAGCGAGGGTGTGCATCATGCATGTAGTGCAGCGAGGTTATACATCATGCAAGTCAGTCAAGTCTGTCAAGTTTGAGCACCATTCCTGAGATGACACAGACAAACAGAACAGGTGATGGACGGAATGTTTTCTTTACATTTTTAATTTTTTTTAATTTTCAGGGACATACAGTAATACCATATATAAATGCATATTTCAAAATATTGAGGAGAGAAAAAATTAGTTTAAGTACAAAATATTACAGCATGATAGATATGCATTTCCAAATACTCAACAGTGCAATATTCCTATAGTACGGAGAGATCCTAGTCAGTTAAAGTGCAAAGTGCAAAATTAAAACATATACATACATGTGTACCCTATCGTTTTATACCAAATATGACAACAGAGCAGAAAGAGATGCCATTAAAGTAAAGTGCAGAGTGCTATATCCGAACATGTACCTACGTACATGTTCTATCCTTTATGTCAACTGCAAGATGTTTTCCTATATTTCAAACACACTCCAATATTGCTCATACTTTCTTATTGCTTCTTATCTTAATGCATATTTCTTTTCTAATTCTTGTATTCTGGACAATTTTACCCTCCACACATTAAAAGTAGGCACTTTCTCTGTTCTCCAGAGTTGTAGGATTAGAGATCTTGCTATTAAAGCTACAATAAACAACGCTTCCTCGTGAACGGAGTTAGCAGAAGAGCAGCCCAAAACTGCAATGGATTTATCAAGGAGGATGAGGGGATCGATTGTAAGTTTGAGATATTTCTCGATCACCTCCCAGAGACTCTGGATTTTTGGGCACTCCCAAACGATATGTGTCCAGGTTCCTTTCTCTGCACAGCGAAAACATTTGTCTTCTATTTGCGGATATATTTTATGAAGAAAAGAGGGTGTTCTAGGTATCAACCATTTCGAGTAGTATTGCATGTGTTTAAAGTTTGCCCCTCTGAATATAGTTGCGTTGAATTTATTAAGCTTATTCCAGGTTGGTTTAAGGATCTGTATACCTTCCCTTTTCTTCCATCTATCCCTAACTTTTTCGTATAGAGAAGAAAATTTATTATCATCGAACATGTTAATCCAATTGCTAATCTTCCGCTGTGTATGGTAATTAAGGGCTTCACTGAGAATAGTTTTATAACACAGGCTCTCCATATCTAGCTTTTCCAATATGAGTTTCAATTTATTAAATGACCACTTTAAATTTGTACTTGAATATTGAAGCTCCATTTCAATCTCCGCCTAAGTTTTCCAACAATTCCCCTTGGCGAAATCCTGGATCTGAACATATCCATTTTCTTCCCACAATCTTAGAATGTTGTTCTCTACCAAACCTATTTCCCCCGTACATAAATTCGAAAGCCTGGTTGAAACATTGATTCTTAGAATGTCGTAGTGTGTTTAGAGCAGAGATTTTTGTTTAAACAGTCTTTGTAAGGTCTGGTAACGCACTTTTTTAGGGTACTTGGTAACTCTTGTGGGATCTATTATGTTATGTTCCCTTAGGATTTTTTTCATAATAAAATTATCTGCCGCTTGAGGATCTAAAAAGAAAAATCTAACAAATGTCGCCTAATAGTAATCTCTGACATTTGGTAAAGATAATCCTCCCTCTACGGCCGGGTTATTTAAAGTGCTGAGTGCCAATCTTGGTACCCTATTTGTCCATAGGAAAGAAGAGAACATACTGTCTATTTCTATATAAAAAAGAGGTCTGTATTGCACAGGGAGTTGCACAAAAAAGAAAATTAAACAACGGAAGAGTAGACATCTGAATTAACTCAACTAGACCTATTATTGATAGTGGGAGCTGGTTCCATCGTGCTAACTGAGAGTGCACCTTTTTCGACAATGGAATATAATTTAGGGAAAAAAGGACTTCTACTTTCTCAGTTACATAGATCCCTAGATACCTCTTTGGGCTGGTGTTGTATGTCTGTCTAAATTCCGATAAGAGAGAACTCACCCCACAATTGCATAATATAATTTCTGTTTTGGTCTTATTTATCTTATAACCCCCTATTCTTTCGAAGTCTGAAAAGACTCTCATTACTTCTGTCTGGGTGTCCATCTTTGGGTCCCAAAAAAGAATGATGTCATCAGCATATAATTTTATGTTCGTCATTCCTTCGACCGGAACTATATGAGCTCTTTTTTCCCTAATTGTAATTCCTAATGGCTCTATAAATAGGGCAAATAAAATCGGGGAAAGGGGTCAGCCTTGTCTGGTACCTCTACTTATTTGGCATGTCCCTATATTAACAGAATTAATTATAATTTGTGCTTCAGAGTTCATATAGAGTCGTTCTAATAAAATTATAAACTCATTTGGGAAGCCAAATTTTCCTAAAATTGTAAAAAGTCAGTTCCAAGAGACAAGATCAAAAGCTTTTTCAGCATCTAAAAAACAGATCTGTGCCTCAATCTTATTAATATTAAAAAAATCAAGTGCCTCTAATAAAAATTTATATTGGTGTAAAGCTGTCTCCCCGCTACAAAACTGCACTGATCTATACCAATAAGTGAACCCACCATCTTATTTAGCCTATTGACAAGACGTTTAGTAAAAATGTTATAATCAGTATTTAAAAGGCTTATTGGCCTATAGAGTTCAAATTTTCACTGTCTTTATCTTTTTTTAAAACACTGACCATCACAGCCGTGCGAAAAGATACAGGTGGGTCACCTCCTTGTAATAAATAATTTGCTAGTCTTAATGATTCGAGTCAAAGTACTGTAGAAAATGCTTTAAAAATTATGCAGGAATGCCGTCCTCTCCAGTAGCTTTACAGTTGGGCAAAGAGCTGATAACCGTATCTAGTTCTTCCTTTGTAAATTTGGCTAGCAGCAGCTCTTTAAAAACTTTCCCAAAGTTGGAATTGGCAAACCCTGTAAAAATGTGTTAATTATTTCTGAGGAGACCTGGTGAGATGCTTGATAGATATCTTTATAATGTCTGAGGAAAACCTCGCCTATTTGTGACGTGGTCTTTACTCGAGTTTTAGTTTCTTTATCTTCAATGAGTTTGATTCTATTTCGGAATTGCTTTTCCTTTGCTTGCCAGGCTAGCATTCATCCGTTATATTCGCTATCTTCATGGCTTGTCTGAAGATATAATCTACTTGCCATGTCCCCAACTCATAATAGATTTCCCTCATTTTTGTTTTTGCATTTAGTACTTCTTGTCTGTTATCCGAGGTTCTATTTCTAAAATATTCTTGATTTGCATGGGCTAGACTGTTTTCTATAGCCATTCCCTCCTCCTTCCTAGCCTTTTGCTTCGGTATCTCTTTTGAGGTGATTATGCCTCTCAGTGTAGCCTTAAAGGCATCCCGTATTATGTTAATTGGGGCAGAATCCTTATTTATCAGAAAAAAGAAACTGATCTCCTTCTCCAGTTCTGCACACCATTGATTGTCTGCTAGATTGATAACCACTGCGAAAACATATGTATTTCTAGAAAGCAAATGTACACCTCTCAAAGGCAGGGAAGTGTGACTTTCAAATGTAGGAATATAGTAGAATAGGTTTCACTGCAAGCAAAGTCATTTTCCATTTGGGAATTAAAAAAGGTGTTAGATGTGAAAATCAAAATTGCTCTTGAGTTACTCATGATGATTTTCCATCTTAGATGACTACATTTCACGAGCTTTAAATACTCATGGAAATCTAAGACAATCAAAATAATTTACAGGACTACTTATGTGTTAAATACAGAAACCAGGTTTACCCCGGTTGGATGTTTTAGCTACAGACTTAAACTATGATATGGAAGTCAAAAATCCTCAACGGGGCAAGGGAACATGGTGCGGCTGAGAAGGGCTCCACGAGGCCAGGTACACTCTCCACAACATCCCTCTGTACTTGATTTACTGTTGATGGAAGTCCCATGTTTTTCAGGAAGTTAGGAGAACACTTTGACACAGCCAAGGGTTCCAGGCCCTCAGGACCAGTAACAGGGGATCAAGACTTGCTGAAGCAAAAGCCACTAACAAAGTCCATGACAGGTTCAGTTAAAACTGATCAGCAGGACTCTTCTAGAAAAGGGTTTCTGGCAACTTGCTCTGTCCCTGTAACTTAACAGGGGGTCAGCCAACTTACCACTAGAGTCCAGATCTTTTTTCTACGTACAAGTCGGGGCAGGTCTACCCTTTCTGGTTCCCTCACAGGTCTCATCAGAAGATGCAGTTCTTCTTCTGTCTTTCACATGTCTAGTACTGTTCTGAAGAGAGTGCCCAGTACATTTATGCATGGCAGTAGCCTGTGGATAGGCTGACTCCTGCCCCCAACCCTAACCAAAAGGGAAAACATAGCGATAGCCTGAAAGTTCAAACAAATATAGGAAGCATGTGCTCTCTGCAACTCAGTGTCAGCAACACACTGCAAAAAGCACATTGTGAAATGCTTTTTTTCCGTTCTTGTTTTGCAGCAAATGACTATTCTCTTTGCTGGCAATGAGGGTAAACTGCCTTTTTTTATACCTCTGTGCATTATTTCCTTTCCATTCAATACCTTCCTCCATTAAAAAAAGAATGATAATAACGCATTTCTTGTGTTTGCTCTTTTCCAGTTGCAGCACAACAGTAACAATGTATGCCTCCAATAAATCCTACAATATGACGGAAATATTTCATTATGGCTATAGGCCACTAAAAATGCCAAATACACCATCTGTCGGTGGAAGATACATTATTTAGTTACTCTTTTCAGCATATGGCTGGTTACTACTGCAATATCGGGTGTAGCAAGTCAATTAATTGTACCAAAGGGAGGTGGCCAAATTGAGGAAAACATTGCCAAATCCTTTTTTTTCTGAATATGCTGAAAATATTAGGCCAACTGCTTTTCACGCAAGTGCATTGGCATTGAGGGTGCAATATGTTTCATTAAATATTCAAAAAGCCCTAAGACAAGTAATGCAACCAGGTTGTAATTTTGAAATCCAAACGTCTAAATAGGTCAAAGTATGTGCAAAAAAAGTTTGAGAGCAGTGCTCATTCTAAACCCCTCCATGCATTTATGCTTTTATGGGACTGACTGGAAATAAAAATGGTATACAGCTTAAGCTTTTGAGCTCCTAGAGACTCTTTCTTTAGAAGACATTTAAAAATAACTGTTCAAGGACTAAAATAGCTGAATAAGAACATATTTTCACACACAGTAGGTGTAAATATATATATTTATATATTTATATATATATATATATATATATATATATATATATATATATATATATATATATATATATATATAAAGTTTCCACTATATTAATTAACTAACTGATGTATACGTGCAATCACCAGGCAGGATCCTCTATCTGAACTTATTACATTCTAACAGCTTTATGGGTTTTGACAAAGACCAGTTGCATAGGATATAAATATCCCTCAATATGTTGGCATTGCAGTTAGACTGAGGCTAAAGGTGTACAGTTACTGCCAGCAGGGAGTGCTTAGCTCGTCACTGTATGTTGCTGGAATGCCATTGCCTCCTTAAGAAGAGATTTACTGGACAGCAAAAGATCATTTCTTGGCATTCAAAATTGCATTTCTTTTCATCTAGTCCAATGAAATGTATAAACACTTTGGGGACTATTCACAAAGGTAAATATAGACGTGCATATTTACTCACATGCACATTTATTACTACACTAGGTGTACGTCGACACGTTTTTACTAAAACACCGATTCTGGTTTTAGATTTACATCTAACTATGGATTTATATTTCTCAAGCACCACAACAGGATTACTACTAGTAAGTTTGCTCACATAGGTGAGGATCTCTGTCATTGTGACAGTGATCTCACTGTTAGAATGTATAAAGAACATTATTAACCTTTATTATTTATTATAACAATTGTTTAAAATATTTTAATGTACCATATAGACGTTAAATAATTTTTTCTCCTAATTCTTACCTGGAACTAATAAAATAAAATGTTACAGCACATTAACTAATCCAGTTAAACGTGTATTAAATAAATAATACATCTAAATATATGAGGTTAATTAAAAAATATATTATACATTATTTTCAAATATTCCTTTCATCCATTTTTTATTTTTATAAAATGTTAATATATAGTACATTTTTCTTAAAATTCGGGTTGAACTAAGTTCATTTTTTTTTAAGTTTTAAAGAAAGTTTAATTTATTCTTTAAATTGAGCTCTCATTATAACCTGCTGCCGTGGGCTACACCGGTTGTTAAAGGCCATGAACTCTAGTACTTGGCCCAAGCTGCTGGCAGGGGTCTATAACGAGGGTGAGGTACCAATCGGTATAGACCAAGGCAGAAGGGCTATAGGGCTATTGAAACATTTCACTCACTTAGGGTAAAATGTTCTTCATTAAAAAGGGAGAAATATGAAGACAAACTTTGGAATGTTGGAGCCCCAGGCTTACACTAGCTATTATAAACTATTTTAAAGCTACTCAATTGTCTTAAATGGAACTCTCAACATTCCAATGTTCAAATAACTTTTTAAATATTAAAACAAATATGGCATTTACCACTGGGTAGTTTTAGCTATTTCTGCGTTTTCATAGGAGAAGCATTTTTTGGTTTGCTTATAACTTTGACGCTATTTAACGAATCTTCGCAAAACGTTCCAAAAAAGCCTCATACATAGACTTTTAGTGTACCCCAGCCTTAGCCTCTAGCATTGGGAGTTTAACTATATCATTGATACCAAGGTTAATTAATTCAGCATGCATATACCTCTCACTATGCTGTACTGCACCAGTTGAAAAGGAGGCAAAGCATATATCAAACAGCCTGCATTCAGTTTCTTCCTATATTCAAAATATTTGGTTCAGATTAAAGTCATTCTAGCACAAAAATTACGAAAAGGCATTTTCATGTTAAAAGTGAAAATTAAAAGCAATTACTGCTTCCAGAAAGTATCAACATCTTCAACACTTCACTGCCAAATATGCTGGAGGTGCTGGACCCAGAGACTCAGGTCATTTGACCACTTTTAGGAATTTTGTTTTCACCTAGCAAACGTCAGCATACACATCTGCGGTTATCTTTGAGCATCTAACAGGAAATCAGTAAATGAAGTTCACGGTCATCCTCTCCACTTGCACAGCGCATTAGGTAGTATCTGCGTACATCTGTTAATCCAGGTACCTGTATAAAACTATGAGTTCCTGGGTTCTGCCTCCATGTTTCTGCAGAGGTTTAGAACTTGCCCTTTGATCAATATACCTTGTTCAGGAAATACATTTTGGAGGCATTAGAAAAATAAAATAAGAGGCAGATATGACAAGCCATGGGAGTGGGGGGGCTGGTCATTGTGAACAACTATTGCGAACGCTGCAGCTCCACAGATAGATATTGTTAGATTTGGGGGTCTCTAGTTGGCACAGGTAGGTACTTGTGACAAATAGGGACCCTCTCCTCTAATCAGGGTAAGGGGATACACTCCTAAAATAACCCCTGCTCACCCCCTTGGTGGCTTGGCACGAGCAGACAGGCTTGTCTCAGAGGCAGTATGTAAAGCACTTGTGAACACATACAGTGATCCAGTGACAACACTACAAATGGACGCCACACAGGTGGTGTATTTATAAAAATAAGTATCTTTTATATAGATTTACCACAAGACCATAAACGAAAAAAATAATCCACAATACTATTAGAAATCAAGAGTTCTTGTTAAAAATGCTTAACTCAAAGTTCTGTGTGAGTCGGTAGCCCTGTCCGGCTACAGCTTTGCTGAAATAACGCAGAGCCTAACAAATCCAGCGGACCGCATTGGTACGGGCCCGCTCAAGCGTTGACAGACTCAGTCACAGTACCTTTACTTGAGGTATTTGTCGCGGTGCAGAAAAGAAAGCATTGCAGGACACGTTGTCCCTCGATGTGGTGCAGGCAACGGCCCATTGACAGACTCGGTGGGTCCGAGGCGTACGTTGCAGGGCAGGACAGTGCTTTGATGTGGTGCTTGCAGCTTGCAGTGCGGTGACAGAGCCGGATTGCAGGTGCTGGCGTTGATCAGTCCGGACAGCAGTACGAGTCGGGCGGTGCGTCGCGAAGTGTGCGAGGGGTGCCCAACTCCGAAGCGTTTACAGGACTCGAAGTCAGCAACAGTGAATAGTTTCGGTCAGATCAGTTCGATTTGGTTTAGCAATGTGTTGCACGTCGTGGTGTCCAGAAGTCGCGGTGCAGGCAACGGCTCGGTGACGGCATCAGGATGGTGTCAGTGAGCTCAGAGCTAGCGTTATTCGATGCGGACGTTGTTCGATGCGGTGCCTACCGGACACCTGGCTAGTCGTGAGAGTCGGTAACAGCTCCCTGCCTCTGTAGCCACTAGAACAGCGTACCCAGCAGCAATCCACATAGGCTGGTGAAGTCTACTGGTGCTGAGACTTATGTCAGGGGGCAAGCTCTTTTCCAAGCCCTCGGAGATCCTTCACAAGTTGAAATAAAGCACACAAAGTTCCTTTCTTCTTCCTTTGGTAGTCAGGCAACCACTGCAGGCCTATCCCCCAAGCAGCACTTCAGCTTAGGGATAATCTCTCCTCAGTTCCTTCAGGTTCCTCTCCTCAGGACTACAAGAAGGTTTCTTCTTGTAGTTCAAAAGTGATCTAATTTCTTGGGATCAGGATCCCAATATTTATACCCCAAAATCCTTTGTCCTTTGAGTGCAGAGGGGCCTTTGCCTAATCCAAACCAGTGCTGGAGCACTCTGTTGGCATGATTCCTTCTCTCCTTCCACAGTGCAGGGCAGAGACATCAGACGTACCACAGGAGGTGGAGCCAGCATTGTGGAGGGAAGGCACAGCCCTGTTCAGGTCCCACGTACAACTCTTCCCTCCCATCTAGATGCAGATCTCTCTATTCACCACTGGGCTCCAGACAAGGAATACACAACCTAGCAGAGGCAGGCCTGGATAGTTAAACAAGAAAATATCTACTTTCTAAAAGTGGTATTTTCAAACACAGAATGTTAAAACCAACTTCACTAAAAGATGTATTTTATCATTCTGGGTTTAGGCACACTAAACTCAAATTTCTACCATGTTCCCCGAGCCAGTTAGGATTATTAGATGTAATAATCTAACTGCCCATTCTGGCCTATGGAGAACAGGTAGCCTTGCAATAGTGAAAAACGAAAATGTCTGTAATTCACTATTTGGACATGCCACACACACCAGGGCATATCCTACCTTATACTTGCAATGCAAGTCCTCTTGGGCCTACCATAGGGGTGTCTGATATAAAGAAAAGAGAAGGTTTAGGGAGTGACAAGTGGGTGCACTTGCCCAGTCAGCATGGCAGTACCAGACTGCACACAGGCTCTGCAATGGCAGACCTTAGACACACTTTTACTGGCTGCTTCTGTAGGTGGCACAACCAGTGCTGCAAGACCACCAGCAGCATTTGGTTTACAAGCCCTGGGCACTCCTGGTGCACTGTACTAGGGTCAGACAGGTAAACCAAACCAGCCAATCATAGAATCACAAATTCACACATTATTGTACAATAGGGAGAGCATAAGCACTTTAGCACTGATCAGCAGTGGTAAAGTGCCCAGAGTCATAAAACAGCCAACAACAGGTCATACAAAATAGAGGAGGAAGGCAAAAAAATCAGTGATGACCCTGCAAAAGTCCAACAGATATGTAGCACTTGCAATAAAAAGAGCAATACAAATCTATGAAAAGCACGACCTAGAAGCACAAGTCTACCTAGCAGACTACTGAGATAAAGATGCAACACAAAGTGATTTAAAAAATGAGAATCTGGAGACACTCAGCTAGATTCATCAATGTCAAAATTTGTGATTTCTAAATTGCGAGAAAAAGTGAATCGCAATTTAGAAATCGCAGATTGGCATTCATGAAAAAGTGCGAGAAAAAAAAGCGATTCGCAATCGGCCGCAATCACCGATTGCGAGTCCCCGAAAATCGCAAAACAATTCGCAGAATCCGCCAATACCCCTGTTGAAATAGCGATTTCGCAATTACCAAAATCGCAAATTGAGATCTCGCTAATTGCGAGATCGCAAAAACGGGAAGTCGCATTTTGAGCAAAGTGATGACATCACAACCAGGAAGTAGGCAGGTTCCACCCTCATTCAGCATTGTGAGCCAGAAGTGGAAGCAGCATTTCCAGAGCTCCCCTCCTGAGTACCTACAGGTGAAATCCAGGTGACACCCCAGTGTACAACATGTCACAGGAAGCTGCTGGTGAAACTTCCACCGGGAGGAAAAGGAAAATCAAGTTTTCTGAACAGGAGTTAGAACACCTGATAGAGGGAGTGTGTAAGGACCACAACCCGGCTGTTCGGGAAGGGCTCGAGAAGGGTTCCTGAGGCTGATAAAAGGCGGATATGGGTGCGCATCCGTCCTAAAGTGAATTCTGTGGGGGTCACCCAGCACACAGTGGATGAAATTAAAAAACGATGGTACGACCTCAGAGGGCAGGCCAAGGAGAAGATAGCAGAGAGGCTGGGGGAGCGTGTGGCGACAAAAGGAGGGGAGCCCACTGTCCCATCCAACACCCCACTTGAGGACCGGATAGAGGACACCCTGAACCTGCAGGCATGCGTGGGGGTAATCCAGATGGACTCCTCCCGATCCACCACAGATACACAAGGTAAGTGACATGCGACTGCAACCCTGTCCCCTGACAATGGCCATGACCCCAGTTCATCCCATTATAAACCCCAGTCATGCTGCCAAAGCACACCACAAAAGCCCCATTGCATTGTGGGACATGTAGTCTGACCACAATTACCATCTAGCCCCATACAGCCAGACCTGTACAGTGAGAGGCAATCCTGCAGCAAGTCAGGGAATGGCAGCCCGCATGCATGTAGGGAGCTCCAATGTGTAAGTGACATGTCACTAATCAACATCCACTTTACATCACAGGTGACGCTGAAGTACCCACTACAGACAGCGATGCCCTGCAGATTGAATATATTACAGAGGACACTGAGGGAGATGTACATCCATCCCCACAGCCAGGACCATCAGGGGAAGCTGCCGCACCAGTGGTCATCACAACACCTGCCCCTGTGGCCAGTGCCACCTCTGCGCAAACAGGCGCATCAGTACCACGGGGAGAGAGTCAAATACCAGTAGGGCTGACAACACCAGCAGCAGCACGCAGACAAACCCGCCGCCCAGCGGCTGTGAGGAGCCAGTCAAGCTGACTGGTGAGGGAGCCCCCGCAATACCACATCACGCGCTGGCAGGGGGGTGAACGTGCGGGCACCTGGGCTCTCTATTGAGCGCCGCATGCTCCACGTCCACCAAACACATGCCCGTCACCTCGCTGCTATACACCTCCAGGTCAACAAGACGGCTAGGAATGTAGGTCAGATGAGTGACCGTATGGAGAGGATGACCGCTGCTGTGGAGGCCAACACCCAGGCCATGTTAAGGCAGCGGGACATCAACCGGCGCAGACACCGGCAGCTGCTGACCCGCCTATCTGCATACACGCGGTCAAACTATATCATTGGCAACGCAACCTCCCAGCTGGCACGATGCTCCTTGGCCATGCAGGCCCAAATGGTCCAGTGCTGTCAGGACGTTGCGAGAGCTCTGGAGCAAGTGACAACTGCAGTTCAGGGTGTGCAGGCAACTGGCCATGGCCAGCCGGGGGGGGACGACACTAGTGAGGCTAATTCCAGCCATAGTGGCCAATCCGTGCCACTGGTGGTAGCACCCCGCCGCAGCACAAGGCCCCCTGCTGGCTCACGGCAAAATGGTAAAATCAGGAGGAGGAGCTGGAGAGAAGGTTGGGAGCATCTGCCCGGAGGCGGCATTAAACATTTGATTGGTATCATGAAGGGCCATGCTGCTGCTACAAGCATGCCCTCCTAAAGAACATGGGACATATGACGCAATATGGCAATCATGTTACAGTTTGGGGTATTCCCAATTTATTGTGCAAAATAACAATAAGAAATATTCTGTTAAACTTAATCTGACTCATGTCATTATTACTATTGTCATGCATGAGTGAAGTCTTGGGTGTGGGGAGTGGGTGCACTAGAAACAGTTCATGCATATTTGGTTACGGCGCCTGTGTTCTTCTGCAGGATTCTCCCCGCTTGCATGACGCACATGTGCAGGTGGTCGGTAATCCCCTTCCGACTCACTGCCAGAGATCTCAACTGGTATCCTGCGCTTGGTAGCTATGTTGTGGAGGATAGCACACACGGCCACGATGCGGCAGCAGACCTCAGGCTCCTATTTGATGGCCCCACCAGTCTTGTGAAGTATGCGGAACCTGCTCTTCAAAAGGCCATATGTCCTCTCAATACAATTTCTTGTGCGTATGTGTGCAGCATTAAAACGCCGTTGCTGTGGTGTTGCAGGGTTGAGGTATGGGGTGAGGAGGTACTCACGGAGACCGTAGCCTCTGTCACCTGAATGAAAGGAGCAGAGGGTGAGTGCCTGTTCTGCGCAGCTACATGATCACAGTGTACTATTTTGGGGCATGTGTACTTACCTAGTAGGTGTCCTTCCCCAAAGTCTCCCCTGGCCATTCGTGTGTGGATGCCGCTGTGCCTGAATATGAAGGAGTCATGTGTGCTCCCCGGGTACTGTGCCACTATGTCCGTGATGAATGTTTTAGCATTGCACACCATCTGGATATTGAGGGAGTGGTAGTTTTTGCGGTTGCGGTACATGTACTCCGTTTCAGCAGGTGGGCAGATGCGGATGTGGGTACAGTCAATGCATCCTATATATGTGGAAATTGTGCAACGTTGTAAAATTGAAGCTTGGTCTCATTCAGGTCCTCTTGGCTGGTGGGGAATGAGATGTAGTGGTACAGCCGGGTCAGCATAGCCTCCAGGAAACTCCTTAGGCAGCGGGACATGGTGGGCTGGGGTATCCCCCCTGCCACACCGACCATCCCCTGGAAGTTTCCGGAGGCCAGGAGGTGCAGGCAGCACAATACCTGGACATGTGTGGGCACGGCATTGGTCCTCCTTGTTGGGTGCTGCATCAGGGGGTCTAGGTCCCGGATCAGCTTGATGATCATTGCCCCAGTCAGGCGGTACTTTGCGTAAATTTGCTCCCTGGTTTGGCCCAGGAGGGTGACCCGCTGGCGGAATATCCGCTCCTGTTCCGTGCTGCTCGCTGTAGCCTTCGCTGCCTCACCACCATGTAGAGTCCTGGCATTGTGAGAGTCCTCAGTCTCCAGCTGCATGTCCTTAAATGTGTTTGGTCAGGCCTGCACCTGTTTGTAGTTTATTGACCGTTTTTTGAAAAAAAAAATTCTTCCACTTACTGGTTACCACCTGGTTTGTGTTCTTCTTAATTTGCGCGTCGCAAATAGTGATTTACGTTTTTTTTCGCATTTAGCGAATTTTCATGAATGGCGATTGCGAATGTTTTGCGATTTCTCAAATAAATTTGCAGATTTCATGGTTTCTCGCTATTTCAGAATCGCTAATGGCCTTCTTCCAGGATTCTGCGATTTTATTTGCGAACGCGCAATTTTTATTTTGCGAAATCGCTTTTTTTGAGATTTCAGTGTCATGAATTCCTTTCCTTCAAATTGCGATCGCAATTGCTAATTCGCAGCTATTGCGATCACAATTTGGCTTCATGAATCTAGCTGATAGACTATTTAACCACAAGACAAAATAAAGACATCAATTACACAGAAAAGGGGTCCATGGTAAGGGCCAAGGTCACTGATACGTTAGATGACCATTAAGATACATTGATCCATGCCAGTGATTTTAATAAGCATGTCAGAAAATCGCCAACAAGTGTCAGACTCAACTGTGCATGTCAAATATGAATCAACATTAGATTAGGTATCCGAGTTCCCAACTCTAGGAATATAATATCATGGTTCTTGAGGTTCGATAAATTGCTTATTTTCAGACAGGCATCCTATAACAAGCATTTACAATGCAATGGTCTCGGCATTATTAAAGGTAGAGCTATTGGCATTGCTCATGACATTTTTTTTCATTTAAAAAAAAAAAAAAAAACCATAAATAAATGGTATTGTCATTTACAATGGCAATAGGTGAGCATTAGAGAGTAGTAGAGAGTATTCGTGGACACAGAGCCACACACACAGACAGAGCACGCACACACACACAGACAGAGCCACGCACACACACACAGACAGAGCCACGCACACACACACAGACAGAGCTGCGAACACACACAGACAGAGCCGCGCACACACACACAGAGCCACGCACACACACACACAGACAGTAATGGGTCACCATGCACAGGACGAGGGTACAAAATCAAGTTTAGGGAAAATATACCTTGAGGGGAAAGAAAGACTGCAAGCAAAAAAAGAAGCAATGAACGAGTTACATAGGCTAGTGTGTGCATCTATACTGAGTGCTAGGCAAACCATCGCCTAAAGCTTAAGTTACGCTCATATGCCTAACAAACCTAGATATTCCATAGGCTAAAAATGTGCTGTGTTACTGAGGAGATTCATTTTTCACATGTAAACATGGGGGTGTTACGAGCTTTTACACATTCGATTGACACTCAACCATTTTGAAGCATTTGCATGAATGGGGGGTGGGGGCGGTGATTATTTTTTTGTATGCGTACCAAGTTATGACTTTACATTTATTCCAGTGATCGCCCTCTCCTCACTCGTACTGGCACCAATAACCCGACACCTACGACAACGGAAACGCTGCATAAATCCTCAAAAATTCCACCATGAAATGCCAAACACCATAAGAATAATTATTTTGGCACCTTAAGAGCCCAAAATTATATTTTATCCAATAGCCGCCCAAAAAGCCAAATGTGCAAAGGTAATCAAATATTTAGTTTATCTTGGTCATTACCGCAATTTTCTTATTGCACATAGGGTAGGTAGATCATTTCTCTTTAACGTGACGGCAAGTGACCTGAGCTGTTTTTTACGTGGAAAAAAATGGGGATGGGACAAATTTGGGTCCACTCTGATCACACGAAAAAAATGGACAATCCCGTTGCTACAAATCTATTCGACCACTTCAAATGTCACCGCTACCATAGATCCAGTTGAAGAGTGCATTGAATAAACTATGAATACTGTGTTGAAGAGGGAAGGACGCAGGCAATACCGCAGTTAGGTATTTGCCGTAGCTGAGTTATGATTCTCAAGCACAATTTATAATAGTTCTACCATGATTTACGTTAAAACCATAAAACAGCAATATACGTGTGACGTCACTGCCCACCGGAAAATACCGTAGGCTTAACTCCTCTTCTGGCAATATTTACATCGTGTCTGTGGGCTCAGTTAACCAGCAGTACTTTAAAGGGTTTCCTTAATTTGGGGGATTAAATTAGCTGTAGATACTTCCACTTGCCAGTGAACTCTAATGGAGGGTATTACCGCTTTACAAGTTGAACCCACCTTCCGCTCTTCATTAAAACAATTAAATATTTGCATCACTTGATTGCAAAATTAATCAGAGGGACCTGGGTCATAGGCCAAGGTTCAGAAGCCAAGCTGCAGAGGTCAATCTGTCGGTTTTTAAATGGTACGTCATAACGATTAAGGACGGGAATGAGGGAAGGTGTTTGGTGCCAAACTGGTTTAAATGTATTAATTTAAACCATTACACGTTAGAAAAATGCCACTTCAATGTAACTCACAGCACTAATCTATTTGAATGCATCTTGTACGGTACCTTTAAAGTACATCTCCCACTCTTGAGTTCTGCTGTGTGTTATGGCGTTCTCTAGTGAGTGGCCTCGAGCTCTTTCACTAGTGAAGTGTTTACTTGAATAATCTTCAAATGCATGTCCTAGTTATGATTTTCACATGAACGTTCTTTATGTTTTGAAACCTACGTGCTTGTAATATGTGGGGAAGCGTCGTCAGTTGAGACAGTGAATGGCTACACGTCGTCGCGCTAGCACCAAGCCCAATTGAGTATTCCTCCGTTTATCAGATTTAAGGGCTGCATTCAACGGACCTTTTTAATACCCTTAAGGAGGAAGGGAGTCCCGCAGCCCCGGCGCAGCTCGTCTTGTCCCAGCCGCTCACACAGCTCTGCTGAATGGAGAAAGGCAGCAGTGAAGTTCGTTCCTCCTCTGAAAACAAGAAAAAAAATGGCTGCCACAAAGCTCCGAAATTTTCACGATTCGGGGCGTGTTTTTTGCTGAGTGACGGATGACGTCACAGATAGAAAGAACGCAAAAAACACGCCCTCGAATCCGAAAAAGACGGGGCTTAAAGGGAGTGACGCCCCTCTCCTCCAATGGCTGGCCAGCATTTACTAGGCCAGCCAATGGAGAAGAGGGGCGGGTTCCAAGCCCCCTCTAAGAAACATTAAATCTTCGGGCTCCGCCCACACTGCTTACAGAAGTGCAACGGAGTCCTCGACCTAAAAATGACAAAAGTACCCTCCACCAGAAAATTTTCTTAGAATAAAGTGTTAACATATGATGCATGGTGCCTGTTTAGAAGAGTGAGGAAGGTGGGGACTTAAATAGACTACATCAACAAAAAATGGGATACATTGTTGGACAAATTATCATGGTTTTTTACTAAAAATTAAAAATAGGACAAAGCTGTATTATGTAGCTGTCAAAGTCTCCTTGCACCTTGGATGAATTCATGACCTCATCCTGGCTCCAAATCCTTTCTAGACTTATCCTCTTTTTGACCCCTTTATTTTCTTCACTAGGGCAAAGCAAGAGACTGTAGCCAACCAGAGTTCTATATGACTGGATACTTCTTTTTAGCATTCTTGCTGTATTTTTGAAGACCAGCTGAGCACTGTCAATGTGTAACTGGCTAGGTTACTCCTGTTATGTTATGTGAAAAATATTTCTAAAGTGCTTGATTACCCAAGGGTGTCTTGGTGCTGGCTATGATATAGGGGAAGAGCCAAGCAGGAAGATCTAGAGTATTATCAGGCATTAAAGAGCCAGGTTTTCATGAGTCTCCTCAAGAAGATAAGATTGGGTGCACTCTTAATGTGGGGTAGTAGGGTGTTCCAAGTAGCTATTGTTTCCAAGAAAAAGCTTCTGCCTCCCCAGGTGAAGCGTTTGAATTTGAGAGTAACAATGTGTTTGGCCATGGAGGAGCGCAAGGTACGTTCTTGTGTATACTATTTTAAATTCTGTTGGAAAAAGTCTGTCGCTGAGCCATGAAGTGCCTTGTAAGCAATGCATAGTGCCTTGAAAGTGATGCGTTCTCTGATAGGAAGCCAATGAAGGTGCCTAATTCCAGAGGTTACCAAGTGATGTCTTGGAAATTTTAGCAAATGTCTTGCCACTGTGTTTTGTAGAATTTGCAATTTGTTGAGGATGGATTGATGTGCAGCAGTAATAGGCCATTGCAGTAGTCCAATTTGGACATTATCAGTGTAGTGATAAGAGTTTTTTGAAGATGGGCTGGAATGAACATAAGAATCTTTATTAGCATTTCCAAAGTGAAAAAGATAGAAGATGATAAGGCGCTGATGTGATTGGAAAAGCACACTTTGTTGCCTATCAACATTCCTAGGTTCCAGATCTTGTTTACTGGAGTTGTGAGTGGGTCCATCTCTGCTGGCTAACAATGTTTGGGACCAGAAGGACAGTTGTTCTCTGAATAACATCACTTCTGTTTTTCCAGCATTGAGTTTAAACAATGACCGCTCATCTGTGCACTGACTACCAACATGCAGTCACATAATATGGAAGATATTCCTGAATGCTCCTTGCTCAGTGAGATGATACTCGAGGTGTAATCTTCTTACGAGGTCAGGGAGAAGCCAAAACCTTTGATTACCTCACCTAATGGTGTGCTGTATGAATCTATGACAAAATATCGAATACAAAAATATCTACATACAAAAATATCGCAACAAAAATTTCGATTACAACAATTTTGACATCCTATCTCTAACAAGGTAAGTACAAAAATATCGAAACAAAAATATAGATGTCAAAAATATCGTTTTAAAAAAAATATCGTTTTTTTTATTAAAAAAATGTAATATTAATAAAATAACACTTATAAATGTAATAAACATAGTTAAAAATATATTATAATATTTAAAATTAATAAATTATGTAATAATAACAAATAATAATAAAGATATAATACATAGTATATACTTCGTTAATAATAACTCTAAAAAATGTATTTTAATGACATAATTAAATGAATATATAATAAATTACAAATACATTTATATACATAAAATAATAATATAAATAACAATTAATAAAAATGTTAAACAAATTAAAAAAGTAAGTAAATGTTGGATAGCGTAGGGGTAAAAATTACTATTCCCACTCAAAAGAGAGCAACAGTAGGGAAAGTGTTGGATAGCGTAGGGGTAAAAATTACTATTCCAACTCCAGAGAGTGCAACAGTAGGGAAAGTGTTAGTTAGCGTAGGGGTAACAATTACTATTCCCACTCCAGAGAGTGCAACAGTAGGGAAAGTGTTGGATAGCGTAGGGGTAACAATTACTATTCCCACTCCAGAGAGTGCAACAGTAGGGAAAGTGTTGGATAGCGTAGGGGTAACAATTACTATTCCAACTCCAGAGAGTGCAACAGTAGGGAAATTGTTGGATAGCGTAGGGGTAACAATTATTATTCCCACTCCAGAGAGTGCAACAGTAGGGAAAGTGTTGGATAGCATATGGGTAAAAATTACTATTCCCACTCCAGAGAGTGCAACAGTAGGGAAAGTGTTGGATAGCGTAGGGGTAAAAATTACTATTCCCACTCCAGAGAGTGCAACAGTAGGGAAAGTATTGGATAGTGTAGGGGTTACAATTACTATTCCAACTCCAGAGAGAGCAACAGAAGGGAAAGTTTTGGATAGCGTAGGGGTGACAATTACTATTCCAACTCCAGAGAGTGCAACAGTAGGGAAAGTGTTGGATAACGTAGGGGTAAAAATTACTATTCCCACTCCAGAGAGTGCAACAGTAGGGAAAGTGTTGGATAGTGTAGGGGTAACTATTACTATTCCAACTCCAGAGAGTGCAACAGTAGGGAAAGTGTTAGATAGCGTAGGGATAACAATTACTATTACAACTCCAGAGAGTGCAACAGTAGGGAAAGTGTTGGATAGCGTAGGGGTAAAAATTACTATTCCAACTCCAGAGAGTGCAACAGTAGGGAAAGTGTTAGATAGCGTAGAGGTAAAAATAACATACTTATAAATACAAATTTTAAATAATAAAAAATTTAACTATTAAATAAATATAAACCATTTACAAATACCAATACATAATTATTAAAAACATGATTAGCAATAAATATTGAATTTAAAAATTTAATAAAAATTACCATTTAATAATATTTAATTTCCAATTAATAATTAATTAACAATTATATAATTAACAAAATAATTAATTAAAAACATTATTACTTAATTACATTTAAATTACTTCCCACACTATTCTCCTATAAACCCACAACCCGCTACAGAACATATTTATCAATTCATCAATTAATAAAAATTAATTACCAATTATTTAAAATTAATTATCAATCAATTAAAATTGATTACCAATTAATTAAAATTAATGTATATTTCCTAATAATTAATAATTAATTTAATATAATTAAATTACTTCCCACCCTATTCCCCTATAAACCCACAACCCGCTACAGAACATAATTATCAATTATTCAATTAATGAAAATTAATTACCAATTACTTAAAATTCATTACCAATCAATTAAAATTAATTACCAATTAATTAAAATTAATGTATATTTCCTAATAATTAATAATTAATTTGGTATAATTAAATTACTTCCCACCCTATTCCCCTATAAACCCACAACCCGCTACAGAACATAATTATCATTTATTCAATTAATTAAAATTAATCACCAATTAATTAAAATTAATTACCAATTAATTAAAATCAATTTATAATTCCTACTAATTAATAATTAATTTAGTATAAATAAATTACTTTCCACCCTATTCCCCTATAAACCCACAACCCGCTACAGAATATAATGATCAATTAATCAATTAATTATTATTAATTACTAATTAATTAAAATTAATTAACAATTAATTAAAATCAATGTATAATTCCTACTAAATAATAATTAATTTAGTATAATTAAATTACTTCCCACCCTATTCCCCTATTAACCCACAACCCGCTACAGAACATAATTATCAATTAATCAATATATTAAAAATAATGACCAATTAATTAAAATTAATTACCTTTAATTAAAAACAATTTATAATTCGTAATAATTAATAATTGATTTAGTATAATTAAATTACTTCTAACCCTTTTCCCCTATTAACCCACAACTCGCTACAGTACTAAAATACAAAAATTAATTAAATTGCATAAAAATAAATTTAAAACATAATAAACACATAATAATATACAAAAAATAATATAAAAATCGATATTAGTAACATCGAAATTATTAACATCGATATTACTAACATCGATATTTAAAACATCGATATTACTAATATCGATATTAAAATCTATCGATATTACTTACCTTCTATATTATGTCCCTTCGATATTTAAACATCGATATTATTGTATATCGATATTTAAATTTCGATATTTTGTCTGCATACCGTGCTGTATATATTGAATAAGGCTGGACTATGCGAGGACCCCTGAGGTACCCCGCATGGAAAGGAGAAAGGATGAGAGGTGATATCATCCAGCCTGATCGACTGTTCTCTGTTTGACAGGAATCATTTCAATTGGTCCCAAGAATGGCCTGTGAAATTAACTTCACATAGGTATTTTAACAGCAGACTGTGATCGACTGTGTCAAAAGCTGTCGAAAGATCAAGCAGGAGGAGGGCCACACCTCTTGCTTGGTCCAGAGTCCTATCACTGAGAGCTTCGGTTCCTTTTCCAAGGCCTTCAGAACTCAGAAAAATAACTAAGTCCCAGTACTTCTCGATGCTAAGAACGTTCCTGCCTGTAGAAGAGCTGCAGCTCCAGATACTTAGAGTGGGTTCCTAAGGTCCATGTTTCTTCAGCCAGGGCCCCATCAGTGTCCAGTGCAGTAAACCCCAAACTTGGCAGCAAATATTTCCGCACAGGATTCAGAATTTGGTGACAAATATTAGCCGAAATCCCACCAGAACTCAACTCCTTTTTCCATACTTTCTGTTTCGTCAAAATTCAAAGTATATATTCAAATTCGCCAAAGATAGATTCACACCTCAAGTGCTCTCAGTTCTGTCCCAAACGTGGAACCATGCCCTCTTACTGATCTGCTTTCCCTCCTGCTGTAGGCAGAGGCAATTGCTTGTAGATACTTGGGCCATATTTTGTCTTCAGAAATCCTCCAGTGTGTCAGATGCCTTTGTCTTTTGTTTTACAAAAAACAAACTCCCGCTTTAAGAGTCGGTATTTGTGAAATAAAATACTTTGATTCCACTGCCATGGTGGGACAGGCTTCAGCCCGTCATGGTTTTAATAAGGTGATTATTTCAGTTCGTAGAACTGAGATGGATTGTAAATGCAAATACCAGAATGATTTTGCTTGTTAAATGAAAATGTGGACTAGAAACATGGTGCCTTTGTTCACATCATATCTATCATCTGGATTTAAGTAGAAGAGCCTTTTTATGTACATTTGTACATTTCGTCTTTCAAGTCATAGACAATTGCTTCCTACTGATTGTCATTTAAACTAATTACTTCTTTACAAGCAGCCTCATGCATGCTGGCAAGGTTGCTCAGTGTGTTAAACGCTTGTTTGTTATATCTGCTGCAGTGCCAACTACAAGACACATGATTTAATTCGGACAAGATCAAGTCTTTCTGCATTTGATTAATTGATTACCATCATTAGTTGCACTAGAGCTTGCAAATCAACCTACCATATATTGAAGTTTCTAACAAATGTGTGTTATGGTATGGATTGTATTCTGAGTTTCCAATTTTATGTTATATATTTACTAGCTATTAATTATTGTTACACGTTTTTTAACATGGGGGTTTAATAATTTTCCGGAGACTACATTTCCTAAACCTTTGTTGATTTTTATTTCATTCACTTTACATCTTATCACTATAAATGCCACATTAGCAGCCATGGGGTAAAAATTCAATAAATCTCTTAGAATTGCTAATTTTAACACTTTTAGTAGGGAACATGGGCACAGATTACAGACACATGTGATAGAGGTAACAACTAGGGGGCCGATTCTCAGAACTAATCTGAGACAAAATCCTAAACGTACAACTTTTGGTATTCACTGAAGGCATTTAGTAGTAGTAAAGTTAAGATTTTGTCTTAAATTAGGATTTTGTCTTAATTAGGATTTTGTCTTGAGACCAAATCTTAAGTTTTACGTAAATTTAACTTAAGACAAAATCCCAACTTAAGACAGAATCCCAACAGTGTAGGATTTTGTCTGTGAATCGGCCCTGTAGCTCGTAAAAGGCATAGTTGTGTTTTACAGAGAACAGTAGTGATAACCAATATAAAAAACCATTTATCTTTCTCTTTTTTCATTTACTCTGACACAAAATTGGAGTATGACTATAAGAAAGATGACCCTACCTCGTCGATGGAAAAGTAGTGAAGAGTACAAATATCAGTAAGGAGTGTGTCTGGAGATCGCATGTGGGGTGCAAAACAACCTTATTAATGATATGGATACAGCAAGTCACAGTGGTTACCTAGAACTATCATGGATAATGGGCCAGTAGCCGGACTCATTAGGAGCCCGTAGCTATATTGACCTATAGCCTCTGCAGTCTGACACTATACACAGGTGTTTGGTGGAAGGTTTAAGCAAGAGACAAGTGGTCTATGTAGATGTACACTAAGTAAAATAGCATGAAATGGTGTGGTGATTTTTCATATCTCTGTACAGATCGCCACCAAGGATTTAGCCGGTACAAACATAAGCAGAAAGTCTATGCATGGTATGAATGGCCAGTAGGGGTAATTCCTCACTTGTTTGACCTAGAAAGGATTAGGCAATCCATAGGGATCCTTGAAATACTAGTCCTGACTAAAGCCTCAGTATCTTCTAGGAAGGCTGAAACATGTAGACTGTGAGGAATGATACTTGTGTAATTAGACATTACATATTGTCCGCATGTGTTTTTAACACTGCCAAGGCAAAATTCTGATAATAAAGTTTGTTGCAGATATGCCTCAGACAGCCTTTTAACTATTTACTGCTAGGATCCCTTGAAATATCGGTACTTGCGCCCTGAAAGAGCCCAGGTTGAAGCCTGCTGTGGAAGTATTAGACTCTATTGTGGAAACTCTATGATGAAGCATGCCTTCAGGATTTCCTGAAGGGTGAGAGTTTTATAGTAAAAATCACTCATGTACCGGTACCACCCAGACGGACAGGACTCATAGGGGACCCTTTGTTTTGATTTAAATACGGCCATTTAAGGGAAGTCGGGGGATCTAAACTGATCTTCTCTCACCCAACTTTTGATCATTTATAAGCCTTTTTTTCCTGCCAGGTTTTTCATGTTCAAGTGTTTTAGAGCCAGAAATGTAGTCTTGAAAAGTTTGCTTATCAATGGGAAGTTGTTTCAAGATCATAATCTTTGTACAATATCTATTCTTATTATACATATATGAGCTCTAGTCAGTGGCTTCAAAATCTCATTTTGTAAACCAGTGTATACCCACAGTGTGATTTTCCCCCACCAATATTTTTTAGCAGTAAAATTAGAGAGATACATTCTTTTTTATCAGTCTGTTAAAGAAACTCCAGAAGCCTGTACATGCATGTTTATGGTGATGGTTTTATGAGTTCCTACCAGGATTGTAGCCAATAAAGTAGGAGTGTGAATAAAGAATGGGTCCAGGTGTATGTTTTTATGTATGGGTTGTTTGCATAGCACAAATCTAGCATAAGGACTTCTAAGTGCTGAAGAGGATCAAATACAAGGTTACAGTCAATGGCTGATTAGAGAGATAGCTGGTTCCTTAGAGCAGAAGTATACTGTTACTACAGATGATGCAGGTGTGTTTAAATAGGAGATATGAATTGATACAGGGTTGTTGTTCCAGATCCTCGGAGCATAGACGAAAAAGGCCTACTGCCATTTTCATTCTTTCATTGCACTTCTTTTCTCCAGTCTAATGGTGTCCTTCCTGCTGGTCCATCAACATCCATCAAATATGCCGAGCTTGTAAGCCAGAAAGTCAGGGGTATTTCTTTTGCTGACTTTAGAAATGATTCAGCTAGTTTTGTAGGTGTTGTGAGCTGGCAAGAAGAGTTAGTGGAGTTGCATCAGGATGGGGAAGATGTGGTAAGTTTTCTTCAGACTCTTGATAAGAAGTGCTGCGGTATAAAGGATGCCCTTAAAGAGGGCCAGTGTGAAGTCTGAGAAGCGATGGACAAGAGTGTTTCCCATTTAGTTCTTATAGTACGAAGACTTGAACAGCAGTTCTGAATTTGGTGCCTGCGATGAGGGGTTACACTGGCTGTATTTGTTTTCTTGGAAATTGTTTCCTTGAAGTTGAGGTTGGCGTTCAGGATGAATTAAAGTGGATTAATATGGGGGAAAGTTGAGGTTGGAAGCAATGAAGTCCAGGCCATGGACCCAGATTTATTTCTTATTGTTGTTTATGGAATGTAAAAAGAATTCTGTCTTGCTGGCATTCATCTTCAGGCAGGTGCTAAAAAATTCAAGTCTGATGTAGTGAGTGTTTGAAGTGTTGAAAATCTGAAGCAGAGTTGACTTATAAATTTGAGTATTGTTGGACTATTTATGAAGGGTGATTGCTTGTACTGGTAAATGTAGTGTCCTATCTCATGGGGGGCACTGTACGGAGGTCAGCGAGGGGAAAGTTTGAATAGCATCCTTGTCCTCCCTGGATGTATCCACTGCATCACTGACATAATATTGTGGTAAACAATGTTGTTGACAAAAAGTATTGTATCAAAAATATCATTTACCACGTAGGGGCTGATTATGATGTTGGGCAAATGCAAACCACTGACCGCCGGTTGCTGTCCACTCAACATCCGCTCCTGCGGGAATACAAGAGGGACTGACTGCTGCTATTCTGATGGGCTCCCTGAGCCTGTTGGAGATTGGAAATTCTCTTGACCCCTAAAAGACAGTGGAGCCAACCTCAGCTCCGCTGTGGGATTTTGATGTCATTTTCTGACAGACTTTCCATGTTGGCCTTTCCGACATGGAAAAGCTATCAGAAAATTACTTTGAGGGCCCCTACCAGGACCCCCTTCCCTACTGGCCCTCCTCTATAAGGCCTGGGGGGCACATATGGTGCCCAACTAAACATCCCAGTACCGTGTGGCAGGCACTGTGCCTGTCAAACGGTGCATAGATGTTTCCTACATCCATGGTGCTATGCCAGCTTGTGCTGTGGGCCTTTTCTGCCTGCTACACAAGCTGCCATAGTAAAATGGATGTTTCCAATCGCCCTATCGGCGGTCGTATCCTATTACTGAAGTCAGAAACGCTGACCGAAGGTCGGGCGATTCCATACTGCTACGGTGTAGCGACATCATAATGAGCTCGAATATTGTGCTCCTATACTTACAATGATAAGTACAAAAATATCAGAACAAAATATCTTTGACACAAATATTGTCAAAAGATAGAAAACAAATATTGATTTTTTTTAAATATATATATAGTGCTTGAAGTAGATAATGTTAAATCTTTTGATATATATATATATATAAATGTAATATAATGAAAATTAAATATATTCCACTAATATATAAAACTATATATAAATATATACTTCTATAAACATACCGACAATTGATTGTATGTCTTTGCATTATATATATATATATATATATATATATATATATATATATATATATATATATATATATATATATATATATATATATATATATATATATATATATATATATATATATATATATATATATATATATAATCCTAGTTTGAATTTAGGCCTTACTAAACACACCTTCTGCAATGCCAATATGTTGCCGTTTCTGTCCTCTCTGGATTTGTTGTCAAAATGTTGGAGAGTCAGATAAGGTCATAAAAAAACTGCCTATTGCACAACAACAAGGGGAATGTTTACAATCCATTGCCTGGTGTTTGCACTCACTCGTGTATTTGCCTTACTGACAATTCTCTCAAATTTCTACCATTGTAACTTGCTCATATCAGTAGATACATGTGCAAACCACAATATTAAAACATAATGATTTACAGCTTCTAATATATGTCCATCTATTGTACGCATTGTGTGCTTTTTATCATTTGAAATATGACTTGTCTACACACCCCCATGTAAAATGGATACATTGAAGCATTTTTCACATGTCCAGAAATACTCACATGTAGAACTGTCAGGCTTAAGTTTTGTGTGCTGTAAAGTGTGCAAAATATTTTTACATTTCTACAAGGCTTTCTTTGACTGAGTACTCATTGCCTTTTCATGGGATTTCCTTCACCACAATGTAGACAAACCGATTGCAGTACGGGGCAGAGTAAACACAAGGAGATGATGGACGGAGCGCAGAAACTTTTCAGACACTCACCCCCAGTCACCGATCTGGGTTGAATCCATCATCTTTCTTTAGCTCACTTCGCCACCTCAGTTCAGACCCAGCTATATGCAAGTCTTGACCCTGTGCCTCAGGGGAACAGTCCAGCCCGAACATCAGCCTGGGCAGAGTACCATAGACATAAAGCCATGTGAGTTGAATTTATGCTTCAGACACTTAGGTCCTGATTACAATGAAGGGCGGAAAGCCTCCAACACCTTGTCAGAGGCTTTCCTTCCTACATGGTTGGTTTATATTCCGACCGCCGAGTTATAATGTTTGTGGTCGGAGTATAAACCAGCCAGGGAAATTGAGTGGGTTCCAATGGGTTCAAGGAGCCCGCCAGCCAGTCAGAAAGGCCACATAATACCTTTAGGAAGGCGTTTTCCCCTTCGTGATTATGATGGAAACTTTCCGACAGAAGTTCCATGTCGGTCTTTTCCACATCGAACTGCTGTCAAAAGTGTCTTTAGGGGCCCCCTTCTCCCATGGCTCTCCCATTGAGCTGCCCCCTTCACATCCCTGCACCATGTTGGATGTGTAAAAACTCCCATTTCTCAATGGGAGCTAGTACTTTGGTAATTGGAAAATATGTAGAATATGAGTGGGAAAACTGATGGGCTTATAAACAAGCCCCATTTGCCACCACAACATCACTTTTACTGACGTTGTGGTGACGATAGGGGCTGTGCCTTATGTACAAGGCAGCGTTATGCCACTTAACGTGGCTTAACGCTGCCTTGTACATATGGCCCCCTTACATGCTATGGTTAGCGTGAACGGGGTGGGCAGTGGGTGTTGAAGTGGGCATTCCACCGCAACAGCCATTCATTTGACGCTATCCCCTTTGTACAAGGGTGGCATACATAGGAGGCAGCGCCAAAATTAAGTGGCGGAGAGAGGCGATAAGTCAGGAAGACGAATGCCTCTCTCTGCCACTTCATTGTACATATGGCACTGAATTCACTCATTATTTCCCACAGATTTACCCTAAGGTGAAATTGACGTATAGTAAATTCCCCTGTTCTCATGCTGGGGGGCCTATGTTTTTTGTTTTCAAGAACATATAAATAAAATACATATATGTTACATGACATGTTTAAAGTGGAAAATCTGGTTAGTTTTACATCACATCTGATTGGTATGGTCTTTCAAATTCTATATGTACTAGGCCTGGGCTGAGTTAGTGGAGTTCAAGTCCAACTCGTTCCACAGAGTTCTGCAAGCAGCGGAGCGTGTTAAATTGCACTGCTCGTTTTGATTTTTAGCGCCAGGAGATTGTTCTGTGCTGTAAAAATCAGTGCGACCAACACCGTGGGCAGCACAAGAGGGCAGTGCTTCTTTCTGCCACTCGAGTCGATGTTCAACTCGAGTGGCAGCTTCCTCAACACGAGCAGCAGGTTTCTCAATGCAAGCGGTAGTGACCTGCTGTGACCGCCCACATTGAGAAATCTTGCCAGGAGGTGGTCTAGCATATGATTTTCCTCTCTTGCGCTTGACAGCTTAATGCTGGCAAGCCGGGCAAGAGGGAAAACTGTGCTCCGGAGCATGGTTTGGCAAAACTCCACAAACTCCACGTGCAGAGGGGAATTTTACGCCCAGGCCTAGCAAGTACTAGTTCTGCCATTGAAGTGGCAGAGTATGTAATACAATATAAATATTTTACATGTAGTAATAGGTAGAATTCAATGAACAGAGCACTATCTCCCATGATTCTCTTTCAACCTTCCGAATGTAGAGTAGCTCAACTCAGCACATGCTTGCATATTTCATACACTGGTGTCTGAGGAAAGAATATCTATTCTTAATAAATGATTACTGCATATCATTTCTCTAACCATAAATTCATATTTAGTAGTCCTACATCTCATAGAGAGACAAGAATAACAATGCAATAGTAGGTGTAATATTATTTTCAGTGTTGTTTTGGAGATTTAGTAAAACCATATATAGCTAGCATCAGCAAATGTACGAAAATGCAAAGCTATGATGTGACTGTGTTCAGTTTATATGATCACCAGTAATAAATAATATGAATAAGAAAATACATCATAAATTGCTGAGAGCTCCATCCAAACGCAGCTGTTGACCTGCTTACCAGTCCCAAGTGAACAAATTATGCCTGTCCCTGAATGACTCGGGTACATTTTTCCAACAAGCATTGTGCACTCTTTTGCTATAAAAATGCCTATTTTGCTTCTGCTTATTCTAAATGAGTGCCCCAATTAGTAGTGAAACATCCACTCTGCTGTCTCATCTGATGTGGGTTTTGCCAGCCTTTATTGAAAATACCTTTGCTATTGAAGCTTCAAAAATGCACGTTAATCATCTTATCGTGCCATTTCCAGCAACACTCTCTATCCACTACAGTTAGGTAAGTATTTGATTGCGTTTTCTTCACCACTGCTACTCCAGGATCTGACAATTTACTGTTCAGCACTGAGTCGTGTGCTTTAGAAACGAATCTAGGCACATAGCTATATTCTGAGTATCCATTCAACCTTGACATTACAATTATAGTACTTAGAGCATAATATTGAATGGCTGACTCTGTTTTATCCCATTGGGAGTGTTTCTTATTTTTTTTTCAAAATAGCTTGTAAAGCAATTCTTCTTATCATGGTCCTTCCTTCAAAGATCCGGTCACATATCTGAGATTCACACTATGCCACACTGCCACCATAAACCCAATAAATGGCTATAGTCTGTTGCAAGTGCTCGAGACAGGGAGTACAGAGCTGTGCTTATCCACCCTGGTTAGACAACTAGTGGGTGCATGATTGTTACTTAGACATTGGCTCGTGTAGGAATCAGAGACATTTTAAGGATTTTTGGGGGTCCTTGGCCAAACGTAGTTTTGGGGACCCCAGTTCGGATCCACTTTGAGTTTATGCTCTAGTTTCAGCTCTTTCATTCCCTCTTTGGTCAGATCACTAACAGTGCACAGACACACTTATCCAAATTCTAAATGTGTTTATATCTAATATTCAGGGAGAGTGATGTATGTTTTCAATATTGTAGCACAGAAGCAGCTTACTAATATTACCGCAAATAATCTCTGTGACACCCTCCCATTTCTCATATGTGAGATCCTGATTGCATCTAAAATAAACTTTTTTATGGATGATGCATGAAACATAAACACAACATTTGTCTGCAAAATGTCTGTACCAGACTCTCACACATTACCTAGTTTAAAAATAAATTAAAGGAAAACGCTAGTTGCAACAATCTGTTTAATAAGTATTCAAGGTCTTCAGGGCAAGACTCTGCAGAACCGAGCTGGCTATATCAGGGAGCCCCTTGAAAGGCTGGGGCTCTGGACCAGAGCAAATCTATGCCCATGCCTTAAAACGTCTCTGGTGGGAATCATACGTGTGGTATGGCTGGAGTCCTGCTAAAGAATCCATGTGTGTGCAGAGCTGGGACCTGATCAAGGGTCCATGCATGAGGGGAGCTGGGATTTGCTAAAGCATCCACGTGTGTGCAGTACTGGGGACATTTGAGGAGACCATGTGTGGAAGGGCTGGGGGCCATGTGTGTGGAGGAATGGGGGGTCTGCTGACATGAACATACCTCAATCTCTCCACCCATGTGGTTGATAAAAGAACGTTTTGTAGGATGCACTTTAAAATCATACCTTCCAAGATCCACAATTTACCTGTTTTTATTGAAGAAATAATATTTCCTTTGTTGACACAATTAAGAATTCTTTCCGCACCTGTTTTGTTGGCGTATTCTGTTTTATTTGTTTTCTTCATAGGTTTTTGGATACACTTTACTATATAGTGCACTTAAGTAAATGGATGCTTCCTGATTCAAACGCCCCCAGAAATGAATCAATTACACCAGTTTGATGAAAGAAAATGTCAGCTTGACCATAGAAGCAAAGCAACCGATTTGAAAAGGTCATGAAATAAAAAGCTCCCAGTTTGTGGCCGAAGTGAATGCCCATTAAATATAATTGTACACATCTTACTAAAGTGTTTTCTTTTGTTCTCATACTTGGTATGGTATTTTGAGGAGAGAAGCTATCTTTACTACCAGCTGTTCAATACCAGAAAAATAAATAGCATAGGTACATCATTTTAACATTTAAAAATATATTTGTGCGAAAACTATTTATTGTGAAGTGACTAATACTACTGAAGTCATTCACCAGTGCCAGTCTTTTGTGCTTTCCAGACTACCAGATGTATAAATCTGACATTTGTTTCCCGCAGTGAATACAATTACTGGTTAAAAATAGTTATCTACTAGTGAACACTCTTGGTATATTTCTTGAGACTTACAAATTTAGAAGTGTGGTTCAATAGTTATCTCTCCAGATAATTTCAATAAGGATCTTCTAGAACAGGATTCCATGCACTGCTATTATTGTACATATTCTAACAGTCAAATGTATTGGGCAATTAATTTTGATTGCAATAATTAAAAAATGTCTGTGTAAAATTAAGCAGCTTATTTACAAGCCTCTTGTGACCCCAGTGCATCACTTTTTAGGATGCTCTGGTGGCACAGAGTGCAGACCCATATGTGAAAGGTCTTGCAAAATCCACTTTACGTGGCTTTTCATGGCCTCGTAAATATGGTGTAAGGCAACGTAGCATAATTAACTCAGTTGCCTTACACTGAGTCAGGGGGTGTTCCATAGGCATTTCGATGAGTTTTTCCATGCAACACCCATGGGTTTTGACACATTCCCAGATTTACAAGGATCGGTACACCGTGGAATGCGTCCAAACTGTACACCTCACCAGGAGAGGCGCAAAGAGGAAAAATATATGCATTTTCATTGTTTTTTTCCTTTTTCAATGTGTGCTGCATTATGTAGCACACATTTACGGAGGTAAAAACCTCAATGAATAATTTTTGTGCAGGAAGGTGCCCCATCCTGCACAATCCTGTAACAACCTGCACACCCTTGCACAATGGTGCAAGGGTGCCTGATTTAGTGCTAACCACCAAATTGTGCATCAACGCAGGCAGAATGGACAGGAATTCACAGTATCTTATAAATAAGGTGCATTTCTGCCCTTTTGAATCGGTGTTGGGCAGCGCTGCAAAAACACTTGTGGTGCTGCTCTACACCAATTCATTGTAATCGAGGGGCCTCATTTATGAAAAGTGACGCATCGCTGCGTGAAAACAGCGAAGCGTCACTTTTCACTGCGCCCTCCTTGCGACACCAATGATGCGTCATATTTACAGTATGACGCATCATTGTGCAAGGAGTTACAGATACGTCAGTATTTCTGACGTATCTGTAGGCGCAAAAGTGACACATTGCTGGAGTGTGTCACAAAAGTGACGCAACTCCAGCAATGTATCCTTTCACATGGGGCAAGCCCCATGTGAAAGGGCCTGCGCCAGTCTTATGGCTGCTGTGAGGCAGGTATAAGAAATTGACGTATTTATGTCCTAGAAGTGGCGCAGTGAAATCTCATAGATTTCACTGCGTCACTTCTACGACCTTTCTTGCGTCAAAACGCCCCCCTTGCATACATTATACCTGGCACAGGTATAATGTGGCGCAGGGGTTTACAAAGTGACGCATCTACCTAGATGCGTCACTTTGTAAATATGGCGCAACAAGGCGCATTTTTTACGCCACTGGTGCGTCACAAAAAGTGACGCACCAGCGGCGTAAAAGTGATGCACAGCCTCATAAATGAGGCCCCAGGTCCTTAGTTTCACAATTGTCCTTGTACATTTTACAAGGTTTTTCCCATTCTAGTGCCTGTCTCCTCTTCCTTAAAGTGGCACATATGTGACATAGGGGTCGCATAAAGATTTATGAGGTCCACGCAAAGCCACCCTGCATGATTTTGAGTGGTCTCATAAATTATGAGTAAGGCAACGCAGCACAAATCACTGCATCGCCTTAATCTGTGCCCGGGAGGTGTTCCATGAGTGTTGGCTTGAGTTTTCCTATGCAATACCCATAGACTTTGACGCTGCACCAGATTTACAAAGAGATGTAAACCTGAGAAAGCGTCAAAACTGTACACCTCTCAAGGTAGCAAATCCAAGAACGTGTCAGTTAAAGTGCTGGATGCTGCAGCATTAAAATATAGTACCTGAATATAATTCCAAAATCAATTTTTTAAAAGGGGTAACACTTCTTTTAATATAGCTTTTGGATTCTTCCAAAAGTCCCCATCCCCAATTTAGCCAGCCACAGCTTGACCTCCCTAAACCACACCACTTGCCTGACACGTTTGTCAAGGTTTTGTAGTTCAGCGACTCCTTCCTTGACTCGGATCTGTGTGTTGCTAGTCCATACTCTTACCCTAAACACTAAAGCCTCTAATACAGAAGTATATGTAATGCTCTTTAGCCTAAGGTCTAACCAGACTGGGAGCAGGGGCGTATTTAATGGAAGATTTAAAAGTGATCTTATGAATTTATTTTCCACCACGTCAAGGCTCTTCGTGTGTTCCAAACCCCACAATTCCTCACCATGAAGAGCAGCTCCCAACCTTCTAGTGCAATGAATTTCTATTGCAAGAGAAATTGGGTGAAAGACATATCATTTTAGTTTCTTAACTATTGCGGTATCGACATGCTGGAGCTTAAAGCTACTCTTTTGAATCCTGCCAGGCCATGTAAGATAACTAGTTAATCTGACCCCACGATAGTTAAATATATTGACCTGATCAAGAATAGTTGAGCCCAGCCTCAGCTTCCCTTTAAAAGATTTATGAAGATTAAAAGCCATAAACTTATTTTAGTGCAGTTAATCTCAAGATCAAAATCATTACAGACTGTTGCAAACCAATTTAAAACGTTCTGCATGCCCATTGGGGTTTATGAAATCAGCAACACATTGTCTGCAAACAGAAGAGAAGGGATTAGGCTGCCTGCTAATTTAGGGGGATCCCCCCACAATCAAACAATGCATTCATTAGTCCACTCATGTAAAAAGTAAAGAAAGTCGGGAACAAAACACAACCTTGATGAACCCCATTTGAGACACATATATTTGCTGAGATCTTCACCAGTGTTCCAACTGACTTGGGCATAGTGGTTTTGTTGCAGTCTGTCAGAAATGGGGTAGTCAATTCTACGGAGGTAGCATGGTGCAGAGCGGGCAGGCCAAACTCCTGTGGACATGTGTGAAGCATCCACGCAGTACACACAGGTGACACACAAGGCACACCACAGAAAGAGACACAACACCAGTTTTGGTGAAAAAGAATAACTTTTGTATTGTCTCCAATCAGCAACAGAATTCACAGTAATCACAATGCTGCGCCAACTGGCGCCAGGGCAATATGTACAAGGGGGATTATGTACAGGGCAAAGGAAAAGGAAGAAAAAGTTAAGTCCATTAGCTTTAGTGTTACCACAAAAACATAAGCATTAACAGTTGGCATAGAACATCACTAGGCATCAGAACTCATCAGGCCTATAACATTAGGTGAAAAAACCATGAGTAGGGGCCACATTCACCAGGCGTAAAAGCACAGCATGCATGTCCCTAGCATGCATGAAACAGGAGACAGGCATAATCAGAATAGCCTCAAGCCCCCTATGCCCAAAATCAACAGCAGTGAGGCAACAGGCGGTACACCAAAATATATCAGGCATGAATCATATGAGCATGGGGCCTAATCGCTAGGCAGGGCACCCCATTCAGCATAAATCCCTTGTGCATCACAATGTCATCAGACCACATTAGACTGGAGCAGTAACCCTTGGCACCTGAAGTGTCAACCATATTCAGGGAGGCAGGTGTCACGGGTTCGGCCCTGAGTCTCCTCAACTCCTTTCTCCTTGATAGGGAACAGAGAGTGATGCTCGGCAACCACCTCTCCCCAGCTAAGTCCTTGCAATGTGGGGTGCCACAGGGGTCGGCATTAAGCCCGACCCTGTTCAACATCTATGTGGCCCCCCTTGCTAGGCTTGTAAGATCTCAGGGGATGGAGGTGGTATCATGCGCCGATGACACCCAGATTATGGTTTCACTTACTCAGTCCTCTGTCGTATCATCTGCCTCTAGCTTCAGGTCCTGTTGCAGGGTTTCTGTACTCACACAGAACTGTGCACAGAGGAGTGGAACCTCGGCAAATTAGGGTGTCCCAAAACTTACCTTAGCAACCAACTCACCCCTTACCGAGCTAGCTACAGTGTCTCATTGGACATATCAAACTCCCAATGTTTAGACAAACCAGAACATGAACTTACAGTACCTCAGGGTACGTGGGACTCATGAACACTCTTTCGTTATATTATCATTACAAACCAGAACATGGAGTAAAGAAGACACATGTGCATTTGAAATGTTTATTTACTAATGCCGTCTTCTCAGGCGCAGTATCTTAGATAATACAAGTATACTTATTATCAGTATCAAAATTATCAGCATAGTTACTAAGACATAAAAAGCGAATGGTGACAGCATGTTAACATGCTGTAATGAATAAGAGTTAACAACACTTATATCTCACCCTCCCTAACACATATATTATATTATTAGCTAAGAAGGTCTCTTTGGGTTGTTTTAGGGCGGGCCCATACCTTAGTGTCCTAGCATGAAGGAATCACATCAGCATACACCAGCTCTCTCTGCATGTGCACCGCATCAAGTGTGTTAACAATTCACGTGCAAAGCAATATCAATCCCGCCTCAAGCCCAAGTTGGCAAAGGCTGCACTTGTGTTATGACTATGAAGGCGTTGAGATCAGACCTCATAACAATTCCATATCGTGTTGCTCCTGAAACTTCAGCACTCTCCGTGCAGACATGGTTTATTAAACAAAACTGATATCAGAGCAATAACATATTATTCTCACATACACCACGGCAAACCACTAGGTTGAAAGCTAAGTCAACAATTAAGGGTCGTGTGCAGAAGTTGCAAGAAAGGAAAAATGGCGTTTAAATCTCAAATGTACCTATGCTAACTTAACACGATATAAGGATATATAGGAGCTATACAACACCCCCCCATGATCCGAGAACGGACTAAATAAGATAACAGAAGTGCCATCACATGAGAGCAGAATCCAATTATAAACGAGCATGAATAAAAATTCAATTATAAAAACTAATGCTAAAAAATAGCCCACAAGTATAATGTGGCTCAAGCCAATAGGCAAGCAAAAAATAAAATGTCTTGACCAAAAGTCAATAAAATCAAGGAAATGCTATCAATCAGCATGTCAATTTGAGGCAGTGTCTATGATAAGACTGTATATGAAAAGTAAGCTGCAACAGCCTCCAGGAGGAAGTCACTGTCCTCATCCGAAAACAGTTCAGCCATCCAATTTAAAAGATGAAAGGAACATACGTGATCTTCCAGCACCGGATCCTCTATAACCATCAGAGGACAGCTCGGTGGGTTTTCAAGAAAACTTTGTTCCAAGAAATTTTGCGCTGCCGACAACACATCCCAGGGACCCATTAGTCCATGTGCCACTGCCAAGGCCATAATCCTTTCGTCAGAACAAACCAACTCGTGAGCAATGATAGGACTCATCAGTTGATCAAAATCGACGTCAGAAGATATTGGTCCGCAGAGACACAAATCAATGGCCCAAAGGAAATCACAGGTCAGGCAGCGAAATACAGGCTGGACACAGGTGAAATAGGAGAACCGAAAAGATAATCCAAACGCCGTGCTTAGAGTCGCCAACGGCAGTGTGCCATAATAATCAAGCATGCGGTTGCGAAACCGCGTCAGTAGCAGCCGAGCGTGGTCTTGCACAGGAAGGGCATCCATATTTAAAAAGGCAGAAAACCACCAATGCGCCAGCCGCTAATGCAAGTAAAAACGGGAACCCTCCAAATAAGGATGAAAAAATAGAATGGAAGAAGGCAGGGATGACTCCAAAAATCTTCTCAAAGGAAGTCACGAGACCACCGCTAACAACTTTAAAAAAATGTGCTAGGCCCGTTGTGGAGGATGCGTTAAAGATAGAACGGACCATGGCTCCGAAATGCAAAGGCAAATCAGTATTTAAAAGAGCCTGGACCTCCGTACGGGTGTTAGCAATGTGAAGCACGAAAGTTTCACGGGCCGAGCTCAAGGCCACCTCTTTCTGGGACAATAGAGCTCTTATTCTAGCCATGCCGCTGAATTCTGCTCCCAAGGTCGGTATCTGTGGCCAAATGGAAGACTCCCTATGTTCACGTGTGTGAGGATAAAGAACATTTCTGCAGCAAATAACTCGCTCACTAACCGTTACTATGAAAGCTATACCTTTAATTAAACCACAACAGTTTTCATTATTGAGCATTAAATAACTACCATTCTCTAACAATTTAAACGTGGGGATGATAGCAGGAACTGGCGTGCCCTGTAAAACGCAAGCCATATTCGGTCTGTCCTTGTTACATGAACCGTGTAACTGTATGTGTCTGCACATTAAAGAATGATCTGGCGTCTCAGTACACTCATCCCCTGTTAGATAAACTTCTTGTTCATCCTTGAAACATCTGTATGTGTATGGGAGTGACCAGACCTCATGAAGAAAACCGCTACCTAAGGGTTCAAAACGACCTATTGGCACATATTTCATACAATTTGAAAACTTATATAAAGCAAAAGGCAGTGTTATTAAACCGTGGATAAGCCACGTAGCAGCAGTGGCTTCTGCCACAGAAAAAGGTAAAGATTCCAATCTTTCAATATGGAGCATAGAAAAGGAAGCATCACGCATTGAAAGCAAGCGTTGTTTGTCTGTCAAATTAAACGGGGAAAATAAAGAGGAAACGTTCATGTATCCCCAGGGAACTTTACCCATTTTCAGAGTCTGAAGTGTCCATGCAAACTGCATGATTGACCGTAATTGATTTTGACCATGGTATAATACTGACACTTCATCATGCACAATATCAACAACAGACGACACAATATTATCCAATGTGTAAATTCTAGAGGAAAGCACGTTAATGCTATTGTCAACAACTGCAAGCACTTTCTCAAGATTCGCCTGATCAATAGCCCTAAGGCGTGAAGCGGCCTTAATCTGTGAGAGTTTCCAAATTTCATTGTAAACCCCATATAACCACCTTTTCGACCTGCCACTAGCTGGGCCTTTAATGAAATCATTCAAATCCACGTCTGCATTCAGTTTGGAAAGGTGATACTTAACCGCAGGTAAAGTTGAATGTTTCAGCCAAGCTTGACACAGCTTGCCCACAGAGTAAGAGGTGACAGTATGACTCAAATCAAACCGGGGATCAGATCTAACAGTCTTAAAACCGTCAGATATATTCAAAAACCTTTTTTGGCAAGAATCAGCACTACGGTGCCAAAGCAGCCAACCTCTGGGATTCATACTGGAAATGTTAAAGGAGGAATTAAGAAGCAGAGCCTGTATATCTTTAATGGACAATTGAGTAAAATTACTCCAATTCTCATATTCCTCCAACTCTGGGAAAGACGGGGTGTTCAACCTTTTAGATGTAGCCAATCCAAAGCATGTGGTCTGGGAAATGTTTTCATTTAAAAACAACATATGATTCGGGATGAGACATGCACGGTGCAAAGCCTCAGTGCCTCGTACCTGCCAGGCCCTTGAACCCCAAACCGATTTAAGGTCTATTGTTTCCTTCCATAACTCATAGCCCCCAGTAACTAATTGATCCAGGAAGGCCTTCGAATACAACAATTTGGTATCGGTAAGTCTAACCTTGGACAGTGGCTGTTTTTGAAATTTAAAATAAAAGGACTCGGGATTGGACTGATTAAAGTCAGTGAAATAAGTATACTTTTTAAGAAATGTTTCTGAACTCCCTTGTGTAGGTGCCGGGCAATGTTCCCACTGAGTAAAATTAACAGCATCCCTTCGGGAAGATGTTTTGTGTAAGAAGTGATTGCCATAATGTTGGTAACAGAACAATTCACCATAATTAGCAGATTCCAAATATAAATCCTCAGCATCAAAAGCAGCATAGTATTTCAAATCAGAAAATAAACTTTCCACAGCATTAACATCCCAATCATCAGAACGAATGTTTTGTTTCACCACATCCCCCATATTCACTCTAAGTACATTAGGAACATTAACGACTTCCGTTGGGCCATGAATTTGAAACCGAACTGCATCCCACGCGATTCCATCCAGAACAGGCCATGCTGTGATGTTAACCAAAGTCAAGTCTCTCTTTAATCTGTGTGTAGAATGTGAAGAGGAAAGTTGGGCCAAAGTTCCATTTAAATGAGTTATGCAAGTTCTCTCCTCGACATAGTGTCCATTCATAATTCGAAAAAAATAAAACACAAAACCAATTGACATAAAAAGGTAAACCGAAAAAAGGACCAGCCAAATGTATATCCAAGGAGGTATCAAAAAATGTTTTTTAAACAGGCTAGCATAAACTGCAATTTGAGAGGGTTTTTTCGAGGCAAGGGAAGCAGAGTCAAATGAAAATCTGGATTCCGTGGCTAAACGAGCTTGCAGGTCAGGCATGGACAAATCAGTGGGGTATGTATAGTCTGTCTCATCAAGGTTAGTTCCTGGTAAATTATTCAATAATGGACTGGAAACAGCAGGTAATTCGATGGCCACCTCAGGTTCATTATTAGAAGCAGTGGGCATAATTGAATTTCTCACAATGGAAGGACAGGAAACAGCTGGTGTCATGCTAAGAAGAATCGGCCACTCTGTGTATCTTGACATTGTCAATAGAAATAAACCTGTTTTCCTTACGACCCGGAAGTGGTGGTAAAATGACTGTTCTTGTGCCCTTCACTCCAAGCACTGGGACTGGAGCTCGATAGGAGGGACCAAACTCTTTCTTGTTGTCGATCTTCTCCCGAACCAGTTCTCCAACTTGGGGTAGCCAGCCAACTACCGGGATCTGCAACGCATCATCCGATGTGGAGGGCAAATGTTCCTTTGCAAGACTGTCTCTGGTCTTTTGTAGATTCTGTAAAACATTGCAATGTTCATCTGCGTCAAAGGAAGTGGCGCGAACCACAGAGTCTAGACCGTCAAGGTCAGGGACGTACATCTTGATGCCAAAGAGCATTTCGTATGGGGTCCGCCCACCCAGAGACCTTCTAGGGAGATTATTAAGAGCACGCTGCACGCCATAGAGGTGAGCCAGCCAGTTTCTGCCAGTGCCTATAACTCGGGCTGTCAAAGATTGCTTTAAATCACGGTTCATTCGTTCAACTACACTATTACCCTCAGGTCTGTAGGGTGACGAAAACTTGACTTGGACCCCCATCGAAGTCATGGCATCCTTATACGCCTTAGAGGCGAAAGCCGGACCCTGATCCGAATGGAAGGTACCACAGGCAAAAATCCCTATAAAGATACGCAAATCTCTAATGACAGTCCGTGAATCAGCGCTGCGATGTGGCCATACCCACACAAAGCGTGTGCATGAGTCAACTGCTACTAAGATGTACTTATACGCAGTATCAGATGAAAAAGGACCGCAGTGATCTAAATAAACACAGCCTAGCGGTTTATTAGAAATGTACAACTGAGTCTGTGGCGGACGCGTAGCAGTTGAAGGTTTAATCTGCTGGCATATGTCACAAAGAAGGACATAATCACGCGTCTGTTTGTAAAGTCCCCGCCACCAGAAACGTTGTTGTAGTTGCGTTACAGTGGCTGAGACGCCCGCATGCGCAGACGCCACACCTTCATGAGCCGCTGTAATCAAGTCTGTTCTGCGATCCGAGTTGGGAATCAGCCGTTCCCCAACATCAGGAATTGTCACAAAAGGAACCTTTTCGGGACTTAAGTGGTATTTATACTTCGAAGGGAATCCAGCAGGATGTTTACTTCCCTTCTCAGAGGCAGCAATCGCTGCCAAGATGTCGCTATCAATCTTGGTTTTAGACCTAGTAACTGCTGCAACTAAGTATGTAGATACTGCTGATTTCGCTGCTTCATCAGCAAGCGAGTTGCCAACAGCGTGAACTCCTACGCGCTGATGACCGAGAGTATGAATCACATAAACGAGTGGTAACACAGCCTTAAGCTCTGCCACTCGAACCCAGATCATTTTATGTTTTATTGTGCTACCCTTGGAATCATGAAAATCATTTTGAATCCAAAAGAACAAGTTTTCATTGTAAGACTGGACACAGTAGTAAGAATCACTTACAATTAGAGTAGTAACACTTGGATCTGCGTACTCCAGAGCTAGTAAGAGAGCACGAAGCTCTGCCAATTGTGCGGTGCAATCGCCCAGGGGCAACGTGTGTACCTCCCTGGAAACGAACTCATCATTCAACATAGCACCGACCACAATGGCGCATGCGGAAACGTAGGCATGTTTAGAGCCATGCGCAACCTGCGCCGACCCATCAGTGTAAATGATGCAATGGAAGTCCTCCAAAGGTCGCATCGCCAGAGGAGCAGGATGAACGAATTCATACTGCAAGTACTCTTGCGACCGTAAGGAAGCGTCAAAAATAAACATGACATCCGCGGATGACAATGACGCAGCCCACTGAATCCACCGAGGGTGCAAAGCCTTTGAATTTGGTACACTGGCTTTCGTGACTGCCTCCAAATGAGGACAGGGTGTTACCACTAGCATGCGTTTCCCCTGTGACAGTGCTCGTTCTTTTAGAATTGCCATCTGTACAGCAGTTAAAACTTTTTCCACTGTGGGAAACCGCATCTCAGCCGAAGTGTACAAGTGTGACTTGTAAGCGATAGGTACTGTGTCACCTTCATTAAAAGTGAGGTATGTGAAACCCACCGTCCCGGGAATTATTCTTATTACCAGGTTGGTGTGGTTATCACGAGTCAGTAAATATTTAGAAGCGAGCAGATCAGCCTGCAAGGATAGCAAAATGGCTGAATGCTCAGGCAGCCAGCATGATTTTGAGAAAGTTGGTTGTATCAAAGCATACAAAGGCTTGATACGCTGGGCATATTCCGGAATGTAAGTTCTGCCGAAATTCAAAAAGCCCAGTAAAGACTGTAATTTTTTCAGTGTTGTTGGAGCGCGCAATTGTGCGCACTTCTCTAAGAAGTGAGGAGCCAAACCTCTACCTTCATTGTTGAGCTCATAGCCCAAAAACAACACTGTGTGTTCAGCAATGTGCGATTTTGCAAAGTTAAATTTGTAACCCATGTCTGCGAAGTTGCAAACAACAGAATTTACACGACACAGATGCTCCCAAATATCGTCGTCTGTGAGATATATGTCATCCACATACGAAAAAGCATCAGGGTCGAGTGCCTCCAGAATAGAGACAATTCGAGCGGTAAATATACCAGGACTATTCTTGTAGCCCATTGGAAGACGCCGGAATTGCTTTTGGACTCCAGCGCTCGTAAAACTGGTCCATTGGGAGCTAAAGCTGTCCAATCTGTGGGCATAAAAACCATTGGATATGTCAAGCGTTGTCTTGAAACGCTTACGCACGAGACTATCCACTAGGGCAGAGCCGTGGGTATTCTGTACAGCACAGTTACGGCAATGCGAGTTTAAATGCCGGTAATCCAAAACCAAACGATATGATCCGTCAGGTTTGTTCACAGTAAAAAGGGGATTATTCATCGGTGACACACACGTTTCAATAACTCCCTGATATTCCAATTGTTCAAGGATTTTCGCGACGGAAGATTTTGCTTCACGCCGTATGGGATATTGAGGTTGAGGCTGCGGCTGAGACCGCAACGGAATTTCGTGGCAAGGCGACAATCTATCCCAACCACATTGGTTACGGTACAAAGCCGGCGCGAGAGCCCGAGCCCACTCTTCTGCAAAATGCTGCGCATGCTCTTTCGAGACCGTGTTCGCGAAACTGGGTAGGATCACCTCCTCCCCTCGCGGCGCCGCGAGCACAAAAGGTGGGGGCCAGTCAGCCTCCGAAAGTAAAATATCATATGTAGAAGACAGATTCTCCCAAAATACACCTTTAACGGTACGCTGTATGTCACCTTCAATTAACAGGACAATTTCATATAGTCTTTCAGGGGGAGCAAGTCTCCTATCCGCTGTTTCTATCACAACGTAGACATCAGTCGCTGTCACCCTCAGTAGTGGACGCAGCGCCTCTCTGACTATGGTTATCTCCGCCGCGCTGTCCAGCAAGGTCAGAGCCCACGTCAGATTCCGAAGCCGCGTTCTCACTATCTGTGGCATATCGATGCGCTGTTAAGGCTGCGACTTTCTTTTTCGCAAACTGCGGACGCCTAGGCGTAGAATCCTCCTGCTTCACTGCGCCGTCCGTTTGGCGGGACTGACCACGTCCTTGTTGGCCACCACGTCCACGTCCACCCCCTCCTCCTCCACCGGTCTTCGGGGCCGATGTGTCCTGAAAGGAACGAGGAGAGCGTTGATCAGAACCCTGAAAACGATCAGGCGATTTAATCATCGCGCGGTCGCGCAAATCATAAACTTTTTCGGGAGGCGCAGGAGCTTGTATTGCAGGAAAAGTACCCTGAGTCTGCGTTGTCTGCTTCCCCTGTGTCTGTTTTTTAGGCCAATTCTGTTTTTTGGACTTGGGCTGGACATCTGTCACTGCAGATTGTCCCTGAGGTTGTTTTTTATCCTTCACTGGAAAATATTTCAGACCTCTACTTGTGCGGCCAATTGTCTTATAAGCGGCCACCACAATCTTTGCTAACTGGCGGGGTTTGTCGGCATCGGGCAGAGCAGCCAAAGCATTTGACACCTGAAAGTTAACTGCATCTCCTTTAACATTGGAGAGAATGAGATCACTTACAATCTCAAAAGAACCACACAGGCGCATACCCAATTCAACCGCTGCCTCTGGACCGTGATCATTCTGAACACGTCTAATGATTTCAGGCAGAGCATTCATAGACGGGGTGCCGAAGCATCTCGTATAAACTGCCGCAAACGTTTTTCCCCAGCTTTCACAGTCAGCAAGTTCAGGAGTTATATCCTTCGGTAGAGTAATCGTTAACATTCTATGCTTATCAGCAGGAGTAGAATTCGGAAAAACCGCCTCCAGCTGATCAAACTTCTCTGCTAGCCAGAATGGGAAGTCATCGTTGTCAACTGGACGCGCACCAAAAACCGAATTAACCATCACTGGATTGAGACGCATTCCGCCTCGTTCCATGGGAGCGGCCGCACCTCCCTGGGGACCACCAGGAAGATGTCGACCGATGTATTGCACTAAGGCACGAATCACGGAAATGGAAACTACATGTAGCCTGCGAATTTCTGCCAGGGTACAAGCCCCGTGATTCGGGTGAGGGGTAAAGCCACCCAACGCAGGCCAATTTGTACCTGGAATTGAGAGTGGACCTAACCTCGCAGGTGACAAAGAGTGGGGGAGGGCGCCATCAAACCAAACTCGATGCTGCCAATGATCAATAGGTATTTCCAATGCCCTGTACGGCGTATATTCAGCTGGGACATCCGAGGCAGTGTAGGAGTGGAACAAACCAGAATTAGCGTCCACAGCCGGAAACGTAACCCAAGAGTAAAACAACTCGTAAGGAAACGCCGGATCTGCACATACCACGAAAATCACAGCCATCCCATCTACTGGGACCTGGTACGTCTGAAGATGGTTGCGTACCGCTACGCGACTATGCTGTGCAATAGCCACCGCCGCCGCCATTACAGAATTGGAAACAAGAAAAAACAAAGAATACTTTGTAGCACAACTGGGTAGTAATTCAAAGAAACCGTTTGAGAAAGAATCAAGCTTGAATAAAGACCTATTTCAAAAAATAGGTAGGTTTCACCGACACCCCGTTTTCCGGAAACGGATGTGAAGGGGTTAAGGCATGAACGATAAACTACTCGAGTGTCATGATATAAGACCACCGAAAACCGTTGGGCGCCATGTTGCAGGGTTTCTGTACTCACACAGAACTGTGCACAGAGGAGTGGAACCTCGGCAAATTAGGGTGTCCCAAAACTTACCTTAGCAACCAACTCACCCCTTACCGAGCTAGCTACAGTGTCTCATTGGACATATCAAACTCCCAATGTTTAGACAAACCAGAACATGAACTTACAGTACCTCAGGGTACGTGGGACTCATGAACACTCTTTCGTTATATTATCATTACAAACCAGAACATGGAGTAAAGAAGACACATGTGCATTTGAAATGTTTATTTACTAATGCCGTCTTCTCAGGCGCAGTATCTTAGATAATACAAGTATACTTATTATCAGTATCAAAATTATCAGCATAGTTACTAAGACATAAAAAGCGAATGGTGACAGCATGTTAACATGCTGTAATGAATAAGAGTTAACAACACTTATATCTCACCCTCCCTAACACATATATTATATTATTAGCTAAGAAGGTCTCTTTGGGTTGTTTTAGGGCGGGCCCATACCTTAGTGTCCTAGCATGAAGGAATCACATCAGCATACACCAGCTCTCTCTGCATGTGCACCGCATCAAGTGTGTTAACAATTCTCGTGCAAAGCAATATCAATCCCGCCTCAAGCCCAAGTTGGCAAAGGCTGCACTTGTGTTATGACTATGAAGGCGTTGAGATCAGACCTCATAACAATTCCATATCGTGTTGCTCCTGAAACTTCAGCACTCTCCGTGCAGACATGGTTTATTAAACAAAACTGATATCAGAGCAATAACATATTATTCTCACATACACCACGGCAAACCACTAGGTTGAAAGCTAAGTCAACAATTAAGGGTCGTGTGCAGAAGTTGCAAGAAAGGAAAAATGGCGTTTAAATCTCAAATGTACCTATGCTAACTTAACACGATATAAGGATATATAGGAGCTATACAACAGTCCTGTATGCAATACGTTGCAGATTGGATGGTTGCCAACTTCCTGAAGCTAAATGGCGACAAGACTGAGGTCTTGGTCTTTGGAAAGGACCAAGATATCTGGTCGAGTGAGTGGTGGCCTACTTCTCTTGGCATCTGCCCCACTCCCTCGCAATCTGCCAGAAATCTGGGTGTGGTGTTCGACACTTCACTCTCGATGTCCCTACAGGTGAATCGGACCGTCTCGACCTGCTGGGGCGTGATCAAGACGCTCAACAGAATCCGCAGCTATCTGTCTCTCCAAGCACGCAAGCAGATTGCAGTTGCCCTTGTTGGTTCCAGGTTAGACTACTGTAACTCTCTCTACATGGAATCCAACAAGGGCCTTATACATCGTCTGCAAATTGTGCAGAATGCTGCTGCACGCTTTGTCCTGGATCTTCCCAGGGCCTCTTCTGCTACTGCTGCGAGGAGAGACCTTCACTGGCTGCCTATTCAGCACAGAATTGATTTTAAAATTCTGTGTCTAACTTACAGAGCTCTCGAGGACGGATCTAAGAACGCTATTAGTCACCTGCTTACTCGCTATCACCCTACAAGGTGTCTGCGCTCATCGGGACTACTTCAACTTGTTGTCCCTCGTTTTAAGCTCACCAGATGGGGAGCTAGGGCCTTCTCCGTCGTCGCGGCACAGCTTTGGAACATCTTGCCGATGGAGTTGAAGGTCCTACCCTCTCTAGCGCTCTTTAAAAAGGCTTTAAAAACGTGGTGCTTTTCGAGAGCTTACACAGGTTGAGCTGCCAGGCTTTTGTCGTGAGCTGGATTTGGAATTAGGCGCCTTGATGCCCATTGGGCTAAGTCCGCGCATGATAAGATCCCCTTTATTATTATTATTATTATTATTCCTGGGGGGCATTAACCACGCACCCAAATCACCAGGGGCCTACCCGCACTAGCATTTCAATAGACATCCTATGCATACCAAAAGGCCTATGGGTGAAGCATCATGACATTAGTCTTTGGTCAAGTTACCAGGGGCATAACCATAGGCCTCAGAGCACATTATGCACTAAAACAGGCATATAATGGAACCCTCAGGGCGTAAACATACAGGCATGAAGGATGAGACATACAGGGCATCACGTGCGCCCCTAAGCACCCCAATGTCATAGGTCAGCAATGATGCGCCCAGAACGGTACAGCCGCCGCTATCTACGGTGCAGCTGTGCAGTCACGAATGGTCCCAGGCTCCTCTAGCGCCTCTGGAGCCCCCCCCCCTCTGGGGCGATCACAGTCAAAACTGCCTCCACCGTTGGAGCGGCTCGCTGTCCAGCGGGCCCGCTCAAGTCCCACTGGATAGACAGATCGGATGCCTTGCGGGCACCACCCCAGACTCACCGGGGCTTCCTGCGTTGCTCTGGGCTCTGTCTTGGTAGGCGGGGCACTCCTCCGCAGCCGCTCGGGTCGTGGCGGTGCTCCTTCCCTTCACCCGGTCCCTCTCCTGGGGGGCCGGGACTTCGGTATGGAGCCGGCGGGCTCCGGGCTCTTCCTTTCTGCACCGTGGGGCTCTACCAGCTCACAGGGGCCCCGCAGGGTCACGCCTCTGCTTCCTTCCTAGGCCCCGCCCACGCCAGGCAGTCGACACCTCTTCTGGGTCACCGCAGGCAGAGCGGCCGCCCTCGTCAATCCCCGGGCCACGGCGGTGATGTCGCCGACTTCAGATCTCGCCGGTGCAACACAGGGTAGGCTCCTGCTGGGGTGCAGATGTGGCACTTCTTTTCCTCTGGCTCCCGGGCGGTGGCAGTGACTCTGGGCAGACTCCAAACGCGGTGTAGGCACCCGCTTTTATTTAAATTGGCAAACAGCAGCGCGTCCTCACGCGGAGTAGGCACCTGCGGCGCTTTTAAGCCAACAGCTTTTCCTGCAGCCACCAAGCGCTTCCAGCACACAGCACTTTGTAGGCACAGCACTTCGAGGGCAACAACGGTTTTCAGGGCCACAGCGTGCACTGGGGCAACAGCGCTCTTCACAGCCCCACGGGGCAGAAGGCACAAGGCAGGCTCTGGTCACTGCACAGCACTCGAGAATGAGAACGCTTTTAGCCACACACAGCACTTTGGGATTATAGCACTTCGGGGGGCAGACAGTCCCAACAGCAAGACTCAGGGGCCCCAGGGTAATGCTCCTCACCTCCTGGGGGGTCCAGTCCAGCCCCAATATAGCACTGTAGGCCTCAGTTCCTCACCTCTGGTGCTTGACATATAGCGCCGCACTCCCCAAGCGCTAGACAGCCAGCAAGCTTGGGATAGGAGATAGCGCTCTTCTCTCCAGGCGCTTTTAGGTGTAGCGCTCGCGTGGCGCAAGCTCCCACCAGCCTCAGCGACCTATAATGATGCTCCTTCCTCAGGGGCCAAGTAGCAGAGCAGCAGGCACTATTGGGCAAGGTCAGCAGTCAGTGGGTACTCATCAAGACAGGGCGGTAGGCCTTAACCATCCTCCACTGTAGCGTGGCACTCCTCCTATACCGCAGCCTGTACTCCTGCAGTGGGGATTCCACTAGCCCTATGGACAGCAGAGGGGTTTAAGTTGGGTGCAAGGTCCAGCACACAGGCCCAAGTGGCAGTACCCCCTGGCTGTAGGTCCCCTCACGTTATTGTCCAGGCTCTGTCTGAGCACATGGTAGCACAGCCTCCTTACTTATGTGCCCTTCACCGCACCTACCAGTTAGTGCCAGAAGTTTCTAGAATCTTCTGGGGAACGGGTTCAAACTGGTTCGGGGAGGAGTAGAGCACCCTGGGTGCCAGGCTTTCCCACAAAATGCTGGGATAGCTGGGTACCAAACAACTAGACCGCTAACCCACTGCAGTCAGGTGGCACAACACACAGCCATGGCATCCATTTTAAATGCGGCATGTTACCAGTGTACATTTCTACTATGGGGGTTAATAAGTGCACACACCATTGCCTTACATTACACTTGACATCTCACTCCACACATGGCCTACACATTTCTTCACCATGGGGGAGACGTCCTAAAACAGGGGGGTTGATTCTCAGCAATGCTTGCATCCTCATATTGCCAAAATCTACAAATGTGCTTCTTACCAATTGTTCCTCATATGGGATACCAAACCACCGAGTCCCAAGCACGATAGAATGATATATTCTCTTAATTTATTGCACATTAAAGGGATAATACTATTTTAGTCGACCACTGGCATCCACTAAACCACTGTCATGCTATTTATGTCTGTCCACTATGCAGATGTGTGTCTTGACCAAAGAAGCACTCTACACTAGTCTTTTTCTGAAGGATCCTCTTTGCCTTCTGCTTGGTTTTCATGTAAGGTAGATTGCATCATAGTTAAATCTCCTTACTTTAAGAAACCAAGCTATATTTACAACAAACTCATGTCCAGGTCCCATTGTATAAGGATCAAAATGATATTGAAAACTATCAAACTTGAAATAGCACACATTTGTATCAAGCTTTCTCTTTCTTCATCATAGGACCTAGAGTTCTCTCACCATGGATAACAGAAAAGAGCCTACCCTCTCCTTTCTGAAGGTTTTGAAAGCATGTTGGCTTGACCCTACTGGAGGAGCCGCATCTGCCTTGAGGGAAGAGACCAGCTCGTTATGAAAGTGGTTTTGGAAGTATGCCCCCCTTTAAGTGGAAGCTTTTCTAGTTAAGACCACTGCTGTGCAAAAAGAAAGAAATAACATTGATCGTCTGGAGTGACTGCTATGAGAGAGGCTGCTCTGCTGGGTGTAGTGCTAAAAACTGCATGGAACGTAATTGACGGCCTGATGCACTTAAGGAGAACAAATATGAATCACGAACCTAAATTGTGAATGCTCTAGGCATTTTAGTTCCTGATGAGCTGCTGATATGACTGTATAATCGTATTCACTGGTCAAACATGTGTATGTGACTGTAGTGCCTGGATCTAATTTCAGGAAAACTAAAGCTTTTGCACAGATTATTTAGCAATGGCATAGTAGTGTGAGAAAGTAGCTTGTTCGCCAATAATTCACAGGCCAATCCACAGAGCTAAACAGGTTTGTTAGTATAACCTTTGTTAGAGGGCAAACTATCAAGAAATTGTTTTCAATGTTATATGTAACCAAAAAATTCAGAATCACAAGTTTAAAAGCTATTGATGATTTTGAATTTGAAAAGTTATAGAAGGAATTGAAGGAGAAGCATCCACTCAAAGGGACCTATACCCTATACCAGAAGGGGCAGGATGCAGTGAGTTGCCTTAAGTTGACGCACATTGCTTCTCTTCTCAGGTGCTTTCGACAAAGAATTTCTAAACTTTTAACAGTACTCAAGTGTTTCAGCATGTGTTCTATAGAACTTAGGGGCATATTACCAACAAAGTGGCGAAGAGAGGTGTTAGCCGCCTTGGCTTAACGCATCTCTTCGCCACTTCGGAAACGCTGGACTGCACCATATTACCAAGGATATGATGCAGCCTAGTGTTTCTCCCTGCGATGGCGATAAGTTTTACACCTTAACGCCAGCGCAGGCAGGGAAGGTTTGTTTATGTACAGGAAGGTGTTCCTTCCCTGCACATAAACAAAGCTTAAATGCTAATTTGTAACTTACATGTGTGCTGCATGAAGCAGCACACATGTAAGTTATAAATTGGCATTTTGAAAAAGAGGTTCGTTTATGTACAGGAAGGGACACCTTCCGGTATATAAACAAACCTAGGCATTTTGCTTTTTCCATGTGTGCTGCCCTAGGCAGCACACATGGAAAAAGCAAAAACGAAGAGAAATAAAGCATTACCTCCTCGTTAGTCTTCCTCGCCACATGATTTACATAGTAAGAGGCGGGCCGGCCCAACCAACAGCCTGGCTTGCCTGCACTTTGCTCCTTCTCTCCAGGGTCACCACGTCTTGGTCAGGACGGACAACCAGGTTGTGAGGCGTTATATCAACCATCAGGGGGTTGCCGGGTTCGCTCCCTGTGGTTGCTGACTCGGGAACTGTTGTCTTGGGCGGAATCGGCGGTCCTGTCTCTCCGGGCTGTTTATCTCCCGGGACCCGACAATGTGGAGGCGGACAGTTTGAGTCGGATTTTTCCCTCGTTGTCTGGTCTCTCCCTCTCTCTGGTGGTTTTTCACCACCTGGTGTCGTGCTTCGGTCTGCCTCTGGTGGATCCGTTCGCGGACAGGGAGTCTGCCCTCCTGCCCCGTTTATGTTCTCTCCTCCCGGTTCCGGGGGTGTGGCGCGTGGATGCACTGTCGTTCCCTTGGCCCTCCGGTCTCCTGTACGCTTTCCCCCCATCCCTTTGATCCCTCGGGTTCTCTGCAAGATTCGCATGGACAAGGCCCTGGTACTCCTGGTGGTTCCCGGCTGGGTCCGCCGCCCCTGGTTCCCTCTCCTGTGTGAGCTGGCGGTTCAGGCCTGCTGGCCAATCCCGGATCTTCCGTTTCCATTGCGGGGCCCTCCGCTCCCCGATTCGGTCTTGCGCCGGCTCCATCTTCAGGCCTGGCTCTTGAGCGGGTGATCTTGCTGTATCAGGGTTGTTCTTCGGGGGTGGTGGACTTGCTACAAGGCTCTCGCCGGTCTTTCACTTTGTCTTCTTATTCCCGTCACTGGTCTTCGTTCTCACGTTGGTGCGGGCTGCAGGATGCTGAGCCTTCCTCGGTGGATCCCTTGCGGGTCTTGGACTTCCTTGCTGAGGGGTTTTCCTTGGGTTTGGCCCCCTCAACCCTGCGGGCCCAATGGGCGGCCTTACGGGCCTTCTGCAGTCCAGGTTTTGACGGGCTCAATTCCCTGGTGGCTCGTTTGCTCCGGAGTTGTTTTCTCCGTCGCCCTTGGGCGCTTTGCTTGTCGCCTCCTTGGCTATGTAACTCATGTGGCGAGGAAGACTATACTCGGAGTAATGAAGATTACCGGTAAGTAACCGGGGCATTTCTCCTCGTTACGCCACCTTAAGAACAGGTCTTTCCTGTTCTTAAATTTGGCGCTGCCACCTATTATCGCCTCTCTTGATAATAGGTGGCAGCGTCGAAGTGAATGGGTGTTGCGGTGGAATGCCCACCGCAACACCCACTGCACGCCCCCTTTCACGATGAGTTTATTGTGAAAGGGGTCCTATTACCAAGGAAGCGTTAAGTCAATTAACATGGCTTTAAGCCACATTAATTGACTCAACGCTGCCATGATAATAGGGCGATGCAAATATCGCCACGTTATCAGCAGGAAAGTGCAGATGATGAGGCGATAAGGGGCTTGATAACATGCCCCTTAGCCTTCTTGGTAAAATGGTTGGTCTCACTCTACAACCATGCAAGTGCCATACAATCAGCACTTTTATCTTAGCCCAACACTTTTGCTACTGAACAGCACAGCTCCTTAAAACACACACCTTTGGGCAAGCCTTAGTGCTCTCAGCACTGGTAGATTCAAATATTCATGTTGAACTATTCAGAAAACAGACTTTACCATTTCTGAAACAGGTTTTTGACACAGATATTTAAGGCAAGGGGATATGCTTGCTGTGTTCCCATAGCAAGCACCAACTTCTGTAGACAGAAAAGCAGCCACGGTCAGTGCAGGTAACAGCGGTAGGGTGGTGGTGCCACGTGGGGGGATTTCAAGGGATGATGCCGAGGGGAAATTAATTATGTATTTCTTTTTCCCACTGCATCATCTCTCGAAATCCCCTGCACATGCGAGTAATGACGCTGAGAAAATGTATTATTTATTTAATTTTTCTTCTGCATTGTCCCTCGAAATCCCCCCCTCGCCGCCCCACCGTTCTTACCTGCATTGACCCTGGCGGCAAAAAAGCATCCACTTCTCTGTTCTAAGCCAGTCTGAAGATTGAAGATTCTTAAAAAGGGAGGTAGTAAACAATTGTGTGTGGCTCTAAGCCCATATTTAACACATGAGCATCCACACCCACTTTTACTATGAAGTAATGCGGTGCTTGCACCTGCTTCAGGGCTGCACAGGTCATAAAAGACACTTAGAAGTCATTCCACCAAAATGACAGGGTTAGCAGAAGTGACATCATACAATGTGAGAAATTAGGTTGTTGGTTGACTGGGGTGTGAACCCTGGTCAAGCAACAGCCATAATCTCTTGCAGGATGAATCACAAAAATTTAAATTCAGGTGTGCTTACCCCTGGGTAGCTTGGCACAAAAAGCAATCACGCTCATCTTAAAGGCAATGTGTAAAGCGTTTATACAGCACACTAACAGTAATAAAGTGAAAAAACGCAAAACAAGAAAAATAAAGTACATTTTAATAGAGTACTGTACCAAAACAACAAAAATTCAATCAAAGAACCAATATTATGAAACATTTAATGAGAACTAGCACCTAAAAGATCAATGCACCAACTGCGGACATCTAGTCGTGCGAGACCGGGACAAAGTAGAAAGTTAAGGTTGAATCGTTAGAGCACAGTTCAAGTGCAAGAAGTGGATTGGGCCTGGTGAGCGCTCACCCTCGGACTTAAAAACATTACTGAAGAACAAGTTCTGAGAAGGTAAAATTCAGAGAGGCAAGGCTGTAGGAGGTGCCAGAGCAGGGAGCGTGCCTTGGGTTGAAGCCGCGGTGAAGATGTCTACTTTCACACTTAGTCCCCGAAATGGAATTCGAAAAACTTCAGCCGGACGAAGAAGAGGGCTGCAGCTGAAGACAGTTCCACATGATCAGATACGTCTTAGGTGAAGGACCACTGAAAAGAATTTGCTGCGGCAGAGAAGAACGTAGTGGGAGAAGTTGCAAAGTAAATCTGACTGTTGATGTACCTCATGTGGATAGGCGAACAGGTTGGTCCCTGTCTCCTTCTGGTTCTCAGAGCAGATTTTTGTTCAAGTTTTTTCTAAGTCCTCAGTTTGGGTTTTTGGCCATCTGGGCACCTTTAGCACCAAAATTAAGGTTCCTCTTGGGGGTTTAGGACTCACACAGGCTGGGTCCAGGTATGGGTTAAAGATGATGGAAGCCTTATAAGTCCCTGTGACTCTGAACAGGAGGCCACCAAGCCAGCTCTTCGAGTCACCGCTGGGGGGTTCAAGGCAGACTCCATGCAGCAAAGCAGTCCTTCTAGGTACAGCTGCAGCCTGGCAGAGTGCACAACAGGTCACAGCAGCAGGCAGTCCACTGAGAGTCCTGACACAGGTCAAGCCGTGACCGAAAGAGTGGACCTTAAAGTCCTATTTGTATACCCTGGTGCCATTCTTCTGGAAGGTGGGAGAAACTTCTGGAAAGGTTTTTTGAAGTGTATAGAATTTCCTGACTCCACTACCTGGGCTCCAAGCTGGATACAGTAATATTGTGGAGTCATTAGGCCCTTTGTGTGAAGGCAGAGCACAGGCTATTCAGTTGCAAGTATACGCTTAATAGCTTCATAAAAGCTATGTAAATCCACAAAATGTGCTACCGGTTGACTCATATTCTTCGTGCATATGTGATTGCAGCCTTGCAGAAGTCACCTGTGTGATGAAACATGTGTTGACTGTTTTCTGGATTCAATACAAGCTGCATTGAAAAATTTGACTCCTGACTTTTGATTATGATCGCTATGCAACAATATGTAGGGTGGAAACACTATATGCTGATAGGTGATTGAGTTCTTTTGTACATCAATTTGTCATAGAAACACAGAGGTGATTAACCAATGCGTAATGTGCATGTAGGGTAGTTTGATCCATTAGTACCGTATAGCAGCACACAAAAAATATTTATCGAGATTCTCCCTACAAAGATATTAGCACGTGCCAAAGGTGTGGTCAATAAACCATCACTACCCTCTCCAGTTTTGTATTCAGTTGCAAGTGGGGCTCTGCTCACCTCCAACACCCCACATATTGTGCCACCAGATGGCTCATTGAGGCACACCTAATCTTTCCATTGGGTCACTGTATGGGAGGAATTCACAAAGTCTGTCAGTTACACACAGTCCTGTGACCCAGGCCAGGCTGCAGGCACAAAAGGACTAAGGGCAGGAAAATGCTAACTTTCCAAAGAGGTATTCTTAATTTTTTTTTTTTTAAACAGCTTTAGCATTAAATAGGGCTTTTCGCCACAAGTCCAAGGACACCAAATATGGCATACCTTCAAGCTCCCAATTAGAAATGACAGATTATTAAATATAACAGGTAATATCCAATGTTATTCTACGCGAGGGGTAGGCCTCTTTGTGGTGAAAAACAAATTTGGGAGTTTTCCACAACCAGGATATGTAAAACTTAAATGAACATGTCCAACCTTTTTTTAGACAGCACCCTCCTCTATGGGCTACCTAGGGCCTACCACAAGGGTGACTTATCTGCAAGGGGGTTTAAATGCCAAGTCAACATGGCAGTTTAAAACTGCATTTTGGCTGCAATGGCAGTTCTGAGACATGCTTTACGGTGCTACTTAAGTGGGTGGCACAATAAGTTCTGCAGCCCCACTGGTAGCATTTAATTTATGGCCCTATAGATCTGTTAAGTGTGCCAGTTGGTTGTAAGCTGCTGTAGCCATGTTTTAGGTGAGTAAGCACAATCACTATAGCACTGGTTAGCAGTGGTAAAGTCAGAGAGTCTAAGGCCAACAAAAACAAATTCAGTAAACGTGGAGAGGAAAAGGCAAAAAGTCAAGAAGAGAGGGCCAACTCCAACCCACACCATTTGACCTTACACTCACACGCTTGTACATTGACACACATTCACTCTTACACACATTCTATCTTATAAAAACACTCTCGCCCACTAGCATGCATACAACATACATCTAAAAGCATTTTTTACTTTCCTCAGTTGTTAGATACGGTCAAATTCCAGCTAACTCTACTATATTTGTATTACACTAATAGTGAATAATAGAATATTATTCATTATTAGAGAAGTAAAAAAAAGTGACTGAAAAAAAGGAAATTTGAGCCCCAACCGCCGTCCACAGTGAGCTGACCCAGTGTTTCTGGCACTGATTTTGCCACCTCTGAGGCCTGGTGTCGCAATGGGGAAACATCCTTTACAACGCAACTTTTACCACGCAATGCCTTTACAACGCGGTATTTACAACGAATACCTTTACAACGCATTGCGCTGGGGGGCGCTCTTGGATAGGGAATAGATTTAATTTACTATCCAACACCTTCCCTACTATCCACGGGGACTGGAGTTCGAATAGTAAATTAAACTATTCACTTTCCAGCGCCCCAAAGCACTATGCGTTGTAAAGGTATTCGTTTTAAATACCGCGTTGTAAAGGCATGCGTGGTAAAAGCATGCGTTGTAATGTCATACATCCGTCGCAATGGCAGTGCCAGTGGTTTTAGTGGTCAAACCATGGGTCACAGCTGCAACCCCTATTAACCCCTAAATCAAGGCTATGAAAAGAGGCAGGGATAACGTCCAGGAGGCTGCTGGACAGTGGGATGCTGACCATGCTGAAAATGGTCAAGATGGAAACAATTCATTGTCTTTAGGCTCATATATGATTGCGGCTGCAGAGAAAATCATTTCTGGTGGTGTGCCAGACATAGCAATATTGAAATATTGCATGAATTACTCTTCAGACTGGCTGCAAAATGACATCATAAGTACATATATTAGGTCAGTTGTGCTTCAAAAATAATCATTTGGCTATGTAAAAATAAAAATGTGGGAGGAGAAAACCCACAGTATTGAAGAGGAAAATGCAAAAAAAAAGAAAATCGCTTAAACTAGAGCAATATGGAGTTTATCTCCCAGTCCTAACCTGTGTGTTATTGTACCATGATTTGGTGTTTGAAATTCTTTGGTTCTAAGTCAGCAAAACCATAACTTAAATGACACATGTTTGAAAATGTAATCACATTTTAATATTTCAAATCTATTATTTAATTCCTAGATTTTCCACATGACGTACGATCTAGCCAGCGCAGTGGTGAGAATTTTTAATCTGATTGGAATGATGCTTCTTCTTTGCCATTGGGATGGCTGTCTTCAATTTCTAGTACCATTGCTTCAAGACTTCCCACCAGATTGCTGGGTGTCCCTAAATGGTATGGTTGTAAGTATTGTTCATTTTTCATTGTGTTTTCAAAGATTATGTTTACATTGTATTGATGTGATAAAGGCACTTAACTGACTGTGAGCAAAGAGGTACATAAATAGTCAACGTTTAAATAAGTGTTGGATTGCAAATGTAAAGCTTATTTCTCTGTCTGTCTCTCATTCTGTTTACATCTGTAATAATGTACGTGTTGAACGGGCAGTGAAATACGTTCTGTAAACAATTATAAGGAAAGTAGTCTGCAAAAGTAGAATTATTTAGAAGAAATGCAGCTATGATAAAATCATATGTTTCCCACTCATTTCAGAAAGAATTAGAAAGAGGATGACCAATCTCTTTCAATTTCTAGTAATACTGAAAAGGATGGTGCTGACATAAACTGGAATTATGCATGTTTTTATGTTTGAGTTAAGGAACACAGGTGTAGTTGCGCAGTATATGGAAGTACAAAAAAAACACTAGGGATGGCTGCTCATTGTACCCGTGAGGGTTCAACACTGGAATAGAGCCTGTGGCGACAAATTTAGGATTGTCAAGATTATCAAGGAGCTACGTATTTTAAAAAGCATATTAACATATTATTATATGCAGGTGATATCCCTCTATCCCACCCAGACAATTCAGTGCCAGAGATTTTAGAGGTGGTTCACAAGTTTAGCAACATATAAGGATACATATTACATTAAAGTAAGAATTCAGTAATTTCTGTTTCATAAATTAGGTAGAGAATGAACAAAACAAAATTGGTAATTATGGTACAGGAAAACAGAGTATAACTTTTCTTGGAATAACAATAAAGAGAGACATAAAGAAAATCGCTAGTGACATGAACATTATAAAGATGATACGTCTCCCTAAAATAACATAGCTGTAACAACACGTTTCAATTTGAAATTTGAAAGAACTATGTTTGATCTGTTATGAGCTGGGAAGAAAGAGCAGATATCAATTTCACATCTACAGACTCAAGTAAAGAAGGGATAATTTTTGTTCAGGAAATTAACTTAAGTGGCAATCCCAAACTCGATATCAACTAGAAAGGGGTTTTAGAGTTTAAATCTACATAGAAGAGACTTAATTAGAAAAATCAAATATACACTCATATTGAATAACCTGGAATTGAAAAAGTTCTTCTTAGTTTGATCTGACAAAGGGCTGACTAGGATAGGGGATGTAATCATTAAGTTCAATTTACACCGTCCCTGAGTGCTCAGTGATGAGTTTACTGTCATTGTGTGGGTGGACTGGTGACACAACCAAATTACTTTAAACTAAGGTGGAATATTTAAGAATGACGCAAAGCTGTTGGGATTCGTTTATATATAACTATATAGGATCAACTGCATTGGATGTATTTTTGAAGTTTCAAAGATTCTGGGCTAATGAATTGGACTCATTAGATTTTGGAGAAGGAAATGTAGGGGATATTAACTTGAATATGAAAGTTTCAGGTGGACATATTCGTGAGAATTACCCAGAAGAATCATTCTTATAGGTTGTATTGGACAGGCGTACAATTTCTTGAATCAGACATTTGTTGAAAGTGGGGCAAGAGTATTGGGACTTATAACCTTATAGTATTGCAACTTCTTGAACCTCTGCTTTTTGGAACTTTGGAACTTTGTGATGGAAGTGATAAGCTTCATTATAGGAGACAAACTGTTCTTTTTCGATTATATTTTTAATATTATAAAAATAAGCTACTTAACATTTAGTGGGACTAAAAGGCTGTTTTGATAGATGAAAAAATGAATCTTTTGGATTTGGAAAGGGTATGCTTATGCTACGATAAATGCCTCGACAATGAACTCATCAAATTGACCACCTTATAAAAAGTGATGTACCCTTTTGGTTTATTTATTTATTTTATTTTTAGAGTTTTCTATAGCGCGAACTTGAACCGATTAGGTTATCAGAGCGCTTTACATAGCACCAGTTCCGTTACATGTTATCACAGCAGTTTACATAGAATCAATTACGTTGCACATTTCAGGATCTTGAACAGGTTAGGTTATCAGAGCGCTTTACATAAGACAGCATTCGATGTCCAGTGCCCTCCTCCGCCGTGTAGCGGGGGACCACTTCCAGCCCTCCGAAGTCGTCGAGCTGTCGGGACTAGGCTCCTGGAATTTCAGCTGCCCCTTTACAAGGCGCTTTACATAAAATCAGTTACGTTACACATTTCAGGAACACCTTTCTTTTTGCTCTAGTGGGTAGGGTTATCTCTTCACACGGGGGAAGGGGTACACCTGGCTATATTCCACCAGTTCCACAGGCGATTAGTCGTAAAAGCTATAATTCTAACCCAGGGAGGGGATACACATGGATACAATCTAAAAATCAAATAGTAAACTAGTCATTAGAGTTATCATCTATCTTGACAGGAGGGATGTGACTGGAAACACTCTAGGGGTAATATAGGGGTGGTAGAGAGTACAGAGGACCGCTGCAAACACTACACGAGTACCAGCATAGAGGAGGGGTGGGTGGGATGCAAAGGTCTGGAGGGAAGGAGGGCTAGAGTCCAGCGAGAACTGTCCAAGAAAAAAAACAGCAGCATTCACAGCATAGAGGAAGGGTGGGTAGGATGCAGGGTATGTAGGGAGGGACTAGTCCAACGAAAAGGTCCTCCAGAGTCCACCAGGGCACTATCCTCTGCGTTCGTGTTCCCGTAGCCTGCGTCTGCCGGTCATAGAAAGTGTGTCCCCGAGGGCGCCATCTTGAAGTCAGGCACCGCCGGCGCCAAACAGCGCGGCCGGGAAGGGGGGGGGGCGCATCTCTGCCCTCAGGCCCAGGCTCGTCTGTGGCGGAGAGAGGGGTGTATGTCCCCCGGAGCAGGTCGGTGGGAAGGCCTCAGGGCGGCGCCGTCATCAGCAGGGGCGCCGCCGTCAATCACCGGCCCTTTACTGGTGTGCCCCTGGAATGCCCTCAGAGTCTCGGCGGGTGACAGCGGGTGGCAGCGGGGTACGCAGAGGGAGCTCTACATACCGCTCAGGTGATCAGCGCCTGTCCGACTCGCCCCCGGTCTCCGCTCCTCTTCCCTGATGCCCTTCAGTCCGGGCCGGCAGCGGGCGTCCGCCATGTTGGGTCCCCGGCAGGGATCGACAACAGCCAGCCAGCGCCGCTCCACAGACACCAGCGACGAGGTGGCAGCGGGGGACGCGGCAGGAGCCCTACATCGGCTCGGGTGAACAGCGCCCGCCCGTCCGACTCGCCCCCGGTCTCCGCTCCTCCTCCTTGTTGCTCCATAGCCCGAGCTGGTAACGGGCGGCCGCCATGTTGGGTCCTTAGCGGGGATCGGGAGCACTCAGCAATCGCCGCTCCACAGGCACCAGCAGCGATCGGGGTAGCCCTGCAGATGCCCCACACCCTCCGCTACAATCAGGGAGTGTGTGCGTCGCGGGGGGCCTCCCAAGGACGCTGGGCTCCAGGCCGGAGCAGCGCGCGGGCCGGGAGCCGAGACGGTCCACGTCCGTCCCGTCTCGGCTCCTCCTTGACCTGGTTAATGATTATAATTGTTTAATGTCATTTGCATAGCAGTACTAGTAGCAACTCTATCTCTGGATTCACCAAAGCGTGTGGGTAAGTAATTAAAATTGAATCATTTTAGAATATAGGAATAATTTTACGGATTACAAGTGATACATGTTAACGGATTGCATCAGGTGTAAAATGTAAAAATCTCTAATCTACATATGTTAGCGTTATTACTTTAATGCATTATATTTTTACTGTATCATAATGTAGGGCATAATGTCGCCTACATTAGTCCACCAAGCCACCAGACCCAGCATAATTCTTTGTTCACATCATTTTAGAAATTCAGGACAGTGAACAGAAATATGCTACTCATTATCATGCCCTTACGTAAGAACATACACACATTGGGTTCTGGGGATGATTGAAATGTAATGGTACAGTGAATTTTATTTAATTGTAGACAATTTGTCACACACAATACACTGGTGCTGATGATTATTGGTGTGGAAAGGTACGTAGAATTTTATTTGATAATACATATTGTTGATATGCAAAATAATTTACAGATTTGTGTGGTGTGATAAGGCCTGTGATATGTCATCTCTAAGGAGACCCCAGAAATAGAAAGAGGTAGACTGAGTGTGGATTTATGCAAGATGATTCATCCCAAATATCCCTAGGAAGGAAGGGGCAGGGACATGGGCAGGGTGGTTTGCAGACAGAACGGTTGATGAGGTTGCATAGAATGCTGCTTATGCTGATAGGAAGCAAGAGAGGTTCTAGAAGAGACTGTATTAAGTCATCTATTGTCATATTCCTTAAACATAAGAATTAGGAGTTTGAAGAGTGTTCTTTGTTTGACTGATGACAATCAAAGCACTGCAAAAATAGGCAAGAGTATATATATATATGTTAGGAGTGATTAAAAGTGTGTTGGCTGAGAACTGGGTAATTTTGTTAAAAAAGAGAAGGGAATACAAGGAGAGTATAAACGATAAAATGATGCCGTATTCATGCTTGATAACATAGGTGCTGATTAGGGACCTGACAAGATGGGGGTATAACTTTTTTTATGAAGAATTAATGCCATCAAGTACGTTGGTATAGAGAGGAAAATGAGGATTCCCAATTGGAAGTCCAAGCATGGAGCACCAAGTGACGAAAAAGGAACACGAAGAGAAAGAGTGACTGAGGATGATCAGTTTTTTTTATTTCAAGTGGTGCCTAAGAATGTGACAGTGGAGTAGCTAGCAGTGTGGGCAGCTGACTATATGAAATGCTTCTGAGGGGAGAAGCTAGAGTAAGGTTATTATGGTGGACAGGTGAATGAAATAATTAAACTGCTGCTCACTTTGCTGAAGATGGTTGAATCAATACTGCAATGAGTTTAATGCAATAATAGGTGTACGTATAGTGTGGACTAGTTGGACAACAGGTATTCAAGAACATAAAAGAGAAAAAAATGGGAGTTAAACACAGGACAATTCTTGGAAGGAGAGAAGCGCTCAGAAATTGTTTTGTTAAGTAGTGGAATCTCAATAAAGACTGCACTAGAGATACATACCACAGGAAAGAGGGTAAATAAAGAGTGAAAGAAGGTGCATCAATTGAGCAGGTGTGAGAAGGAGGAAAAGTGAGGAGAGTGCTGAGGGAGAGAGTGAGAGGATGTGAGTAGAAAACCAGACGAAGGATTGTGAGGGAGGTACTGAGAGTATTCTTGATGCCAGAAGTTATAGAAGACAATTAGGATGCAAGGTTGACAGGCTTTATTGAGTTTTTAGAGTTAATGTAGTGTTGGTTTAAGGTGAAATTAGGTCTAATTATCGTGGAGGGATTCCAATGTACTTCATCCCATTCTTACAAGTCCTAAGATAATTCTAAACCGGACTCATCCTCTACTTGATGAAATGAGTTGAGTTTTGAGTGATTTTCCTTTTAATTTTGTCATGGGGCAAATGTTTCAAAGGCATGGTGAGAATGCAGAGGATCAAAAATTAATTGAATTGCATCAGTGATTGTGTCATCATCATAGGAAAGATAGTAAAAGTTGAAGGTCAACATCTATTTAATCTGTTGGAATTTTCATTTGAGCAAGAGGCCCCTCCTGTTTGTGGTGGAGAGGTTAGTGCAACGTCTCATGCAGATCAGAGAATGCCAAGAGGAAGAGGGGATGACTAATAGATGAGAGCAAATCAAATATGTAAAGGTGGTTTTGCTGTGAAAGAGGATAAGGATGGAGTCCAATTTATGACATGAGTCATTGGAAGTAGTTGATTGATTATGATTTCTTTCTGGTTAAACTTCACATTTTGACTAGGTCCCTACAGGTAGGCTGTGGTTTGAATGGCTATAAAATGTTAATTAAAGGGGTTTCCAAGAAGGGGGTAAGTGCAGGCAAAATCTCTATTTCCTAGTAACGTTCTTGTATATAACAGGGGCTACTTTATAACTGCTCTGTATAAATTTTTTCTCAGGTTGACAATATTTGTACTACTGACAACGCATAACTGTCAAGCAGTATTTATTTTAACCAAATCTGTGATCAGTCCTACGTTTGTTAATGGTAGTTATGTGTAGTTGTGGAGTGAGTGGCAAAGTGACTGGTAATAACTCTGCATGCTCATCCAGTATTGCACTATGAGCATAAACCACCTTAGGTTAGGCATTCTTAGCACACAACCACATTATGCAATAATCATATGAATCAATAGGCCTCGCAAGCATAAACACCTTGGGCAATAATCAGCATAAACACTGTGTGCCCCAATCAGGGGCAAAACACACTGGAACGGGCCCCAGGCCAACTGGCCTCTCTCAGGGGCTCACCTGCCCTATGTCCCGCAAGGTCAGGGCTGTCTGCAAAAGCAGCAAAAGCAAAAGTGTGCAAAGCGCTGGGGCAGGGCAGGAGTGTCTCTCACTCCTGTCTCGTCTCCTTAGGAATGAAAAGGCCCCCACGAGGTTGCAGCTACCTGCGCTCTCGTAGGGCAGCTCGGGAGGACAAAACGGCACTGGCACTACACGTGCCTTATCAACCTGGGGCCCCTGCGGGGACTCCTCCAGGAATGTGGGGAATAAAACACAAATGCCTCCAAGATGCAGTTGCCCACAACGGCGGCCCAACTGTGAGGAGCTGATAACACTACACATTGCAGCTGCCCACTATCAGATGGGGCAGCTGGAAAGAATCAACCACACAATGGCCCTGGGGGGCGGGCACCGACAATGTGCCCTGACACTCCCCCCAACCATCATTCAGCTGAGCCCCACTCACCGGGCTCTCTGTGGGTGACTCCTGCAGGCTTTGGGCACTGAAAATGTGCTTTGAAAGTGGGACACACTCACCGCACTCTGGCCTTGTTCCTCTGGTCTCCGTGGATGCTGGGCTTCAACTGCGGTGGGGGCAGGCTCTGACAATGTGCCTCAGGCCCCTACACCTCAATCACTCGAATGCTGCAGGACACAGGGTTCTCCCTTTACATGGGGGCTCCGCCAACGACTCTGTTCACCGGACTTCTTCTCTCTTCACCCAGGAACTCTGTGTCGAGCCTGCGTTTGTCATCTCGTGGCCCCTCCCACAACCATGCAAGGCCGCCTGGCTTCCGGGTTGCCCTCGCAGCGGCCCGGCAACTTCTCTTCGACTTCTGGGCTGCGGCGGTAACTCCACTGCAGAGATGTGGGATGGGCACCGGCTTGTAGGAAGCAATTCAGAAGGTGGCCATAACGCGGGGTGGACACCCGCTGGTAGAAAAATGAGCAGCAAAGGTTGCCGAAACGCGGGGTGGGCTGGCGCAAAATAAAAGGCAGTGTGGGGGAATCCCACACGTTGCAGCTTCGCGCTGCAGGCCACCAGTGCTCTTTTAAATAAAAGTAAAGAGCACTCAGGAATGAAAAGATATAGCGCTGTCTATGCGTTTAGTCCAAAGTCCAGGCAAAGGCTGGGCCCAGGCAGGCCAACACACAGGGCCCTCCAGCAGGGAAGCAATCCCTCATGGCTGTTCCTCCTGGAGCCCAGCAGCAGCCCCCCAATAAGTCAGGAGCAGCACAAAGACAGGAACCACTTTCATGGGGTCACAGCCCCTTCATTTATAGGACATGTTCCCTTGTCTGAAAGCACAGGGCTGGGGAAACCAGATACAACTGGTTTTGGAGCACTCTGTTTACCAGGCTCCTCTTTCCTATTGTTAGGTGGGGGCTCATATATACCAGATTTGACCATGCTGCGCCTCTCAAATCAGTATTTACTACTGACCCACATTCATCAGGGAATCCCCCATGCATTCCTATGGGAGGGCAGGCCAATCTCACGAAATGTAACCCAGGACGCACGCACTTTACACTGGACAGCAGTGCTAAAGTGCCTAGAGGCCTAAAACCACCAACACTACACAGGAAAAAGGCTAGGAGACAGGCAAAAAGTTTAGGGTGAACCTGTCAAAAAGGGCCACGTCCAACAAGTAGCATGATCAAGTTTGGTATGTTTGGAATAGTGGTAATAAATACTGCTTAATGGTGTTTGCAGATTTAGTATCACTATTTTAGAAATGCCACTTTTAGAAGTGGGCATTTCTGGGTGCTATGTGTCTTTGTGTCTGCCTGTTATGTATTGCATGCCTGGCTCTGGATGACAGGGGCTGGGGAGGTGCAGAGGCTGCAGAGGGGCTGGGTGAGTCAGGGCTACGCTGAATAGGCCAATCTGCATTTGGAGTACTGGGAGAAGTAGCACCTGGACCTGAATAGGACTGTGCCTGCCTTCCACAATGCTGCTCCGCCCCTGTGATGTGTCTGGGGCCAGAACCTATACTGGCAAAGGAAGATGTTGTGCACTGTAAAGAAAGGTGTTAGTACCCCCCAGAACTGGTTTAGACCAGGCATAAAGCCCTGTGCCAGGGGGAAAATAAAAACATTGGCAGTATAAATATTGGGTCTGTGACCCCATGATATGGGTTACATGCTTGAAGCTGAAGTACTGCTAGCCATTAGGAGGAACCACAGTGGGACCCAGCTGCTGTCTCCTGGGGGTCACTACGTGCTGGCCTGCCTATGCCCAGCTCTACTCTAGGGAACTTTGGACTTAGCGCCGGGCTGAGCGCTTTATCTCTATTGCCCTTGGATCCCAAGAAGGGGGCTCTTGCTTTCAAGCCTGGGTTTTTCTTGTGGTGCAAAAATTGGTTAAGAAATATGTATATGGCCCCCAAGGATGCCTAGAACTGTCCCTTGTGTAATAGTTTTCTGGTAAAGTTTTCGTATACCAGGCTGGGATCTATAGCGTTTTCTCAGCTGATGATCAAAGATTTTGTTTTACTTTAAAATATACTCACTCTGGCAAAAAGGCACTGGACTTTATTTTGCTCCTCTGGCAAAGACCAACCTATTTGGGTGGTCATAATCTCCAGAGCCTGAAGACTAGGGAAGAAGGGGAACCTCACAAACATCAGCCAGTTCTGCTAGACTGAGGTCACTCAAGACTACATCTCGAGCCATCCTTCCTCCCAGTTCTAAACCGCCTTCAGTCCTAAGATGGATTATAATGTAACAATGCTATTAACGTGTTAGGGGTATCTTACCATGACAAGCGCAGGCATTCGAATGAAGAATCTGCTGAGTTGATGTAATTTCATCAATATAAAGTTCCTTTAATAACGTAATGGTACTTTGTAAATGAGGGTGTCCTTGAGTAAGGCGTTTCTGATGAACCATCATTTCTTCTAGGTGCAAAAAAGCTATGTCCTATATATGGAAAACCATTATTAGCCCACATCAGAGTAGTTGGCATGATTATTTTTTGCACTGCTGATTTCTACTTCATGTTTATAAAGGAAATACTATCCTTTGTGATTAGATGAGAGTTGGTGCTATGCTCTTTAGTTTAAGAAAAGGTGAGACCTCTCAATCACATGCTCCCAAATGCAGTGCAGCTTGTTTTGAAATGGTGTTCTTTGGCTTGATTGAGATCTAGGCGGGCTGCGTTCTCTGGATCATCTATGGGAGCTATTCCAGGGCTTCAAGGCTATCCCCAGGCAGGTCGGTGTTAGGTTTTAGAGGTACACCTGCGTACATATAAAAACTAGAAACAGATTTTGCAGATTTCCCTATGGCCATCCCTCCCCGGCCTCTCCCTGCATTCAGCGGAAAGGTGCAGAGTGTGCCTTCATTTGCAGATAATTCATGTCCCACATGGAGCAGGAAATGGTGGATTGGGGGGATGGGATGAATATGTCCCGCTTGCCTGTCCAACATTTGGGACAACCACCACCAAAGCCACATTTAATCGTCTTGATGCACTCCACTCCACTCCACTCTTGGGAGCACTCTGACGCATATTTACAAGGGCATTATTGCCGCTTTATCGGCACTTACTTTTTGCCGCTAAAGCGGCGATAATTTCATTGCCCTATTAACAAGGTGGCGCCAACATGCATTAGGGCATGTTAGCAGCGGTTTTGGTATCGCCTCGCTTGGCATCGCTAATGAGATGCAAAGTAGGCATACCTTTCGGGGAACAACATGAAAATATTTGGTAACCGCACATCGCGGTATTTACAAGCCGGGCCAGTACTCGCGTAGGGAAGAAAAAAGCTGCGCTAACCGCGGATATCGGGGAAAACTAACGTCTACAAATATTTTGACTTAGCCATGTGCATAATTGGAGGTGGATTGTAAAGTTACATCCATCTCTCCCTATTAACAACATGTCCATCAGCGCAGTTGTAATATAGTTGGTTTTCAGGCGATATTGATGAAAATCGCTGTATATCGCCAGATTTCACATCCCCTGTTTGGAAATCGTTGCAAATGAGCCGCTAACACGATGATGTGAACCGGCGATATATGGCAATATTCAAAATCGCGCTAAGCACGGTTGGCGATGTTCAACGCGAATCGTTCATAATATGCCCCTCTGTGTCTACACTGTGAAATTTGGGTGCAAATGTCTTCCACGAAGACCATAGTTACATGTAAGGTGAAACTGTACTGTCTGGGCAGTGAAGTGATGCAGGTGTGTCACAAAATTTAAATAGTCTAAAACTGACTATGTGATTGAGCGTTGAGTTCTATTGCATTGAAGTTATTGCAAGTAGTGTTTTAAATTTATGTATGCAAACCCTACACAATATTTGCAGTCAACTATAGACAAATACTTTTTTTTTTACTTTCCTGGTTGATAAATAAGGGGTTGAATTCCAAAATGTATTCTGGGTCTACCTCGGGACTTTCTGGTTACGTGATCAGTCAGCACTACTATTTGCGATAGGGGCACATGAATTCATTGCAGTGTATCCAGTTTCTCGGGGCCTTGCAGTTTGTGAATTCTCATATTCCTCTCTGAATGTCAGCGCACACAATTTATTCTAACAAATGCCACCGGCGTTTTCATTTCTGATGAAGCCCAGCTGTTTCGTGTTTTTCATAGTTTAGGGAAATCGCCTCCCCCCTCCAGTTTCTTTCAGCTCTGGCGTCAACTAAAAACGCATTTGCGAATTCTCATCAGAAATACGGGCACGTATAAAAATGCCACATGTTGCCACCTCTCGTCATAAAAACATCAATCAGAAATTGCAAGCGGTAGCTTCTCCCGTGCTGGCGGGCTGTTCGTCTCCTCCTACATTGTTGACTGAAAGCAATTTTATCTAGCCCCATGGTCTCGTCCTCTCTCTCTCGCTCACAAAAAGATAGGCACCTTTAGAAAATTGGTAAATGCGGTGAGTTTGTTCATCTTATGCATGACATTGAGTGATATACGTGTGGCTTTATTTTCTTCTACATTCATTTTCCTGTTTAATTAATATTTTCAGTTTTAGTAGAGTATTCTTTACAATGGATTTTTCACCCGATGTCTTATGCTGCTGTGTTCACTGCCTCTCATTTAGCCCAGCTTCACACACCAAATGCACCATCTGCTGAGAATTATAAAATTGTTTTTTACAACGTAGTCATTATTTTTGTTTGCAGTCGTTCTGAAAAAACACACCGATGGCTAGATTTACAAAAACCTTTTGAGCCAAAAGCTTTAGTTTACTCAACAACATGATGTACAGTCGCAGATCGTCTACAATTGTGTTTCTAATTATTTTAGTTTATTTAGTTATTTTTGTATGTATTTATTTATTTGCAGTTTTATATAGCGCTGGCTAGACCCGGAGGTATCAGAGCGCTTTATATGAGGATCAGCGGATTACAGGTTACAAAATGACATCAGTTACAGGAGCCAAGTATAAACATAGGAGAATAACAATGATTACACAAAACTCAAAACTGCGACTCCATATTATAATTGACGCACAGGCGGCTCAACAGGCTTGTAAATAAACCCAATGATTCATGAACATATACAAATTTGCGAGCTGGTGAGCACTTACAAACGTGGGCTAATTTACGAGATTTTTGGGTAGGCCAGTGCAACAAGGCACCCTGCTGCACAGCCCTATGCCAAAGTGAAAACGGCAGGAATGCACCGTACTTAAGCGATACAGTGCATTTGTGTAAGGGCTGGACTGGCCGTAGCGGGTATCAGGTGGTAGGTTAGAATGGTGGGGGCTGGTTTTACAGTGCTAGGGGCTGGTTTTGTTACTGCTGCAATATCAGCCTATAGTAACAAAAGCAGCAGTGCTTCATTTTTGTCTCCCCTCCAACCTCCTCCCCATTCTCAGGAGCAGATCTGAAAAAATTGCCAAGGCTGCTTTGGGTTCCCATTCCGGCCCTGATTCCTGTCCTTTCTCCCTGCGCTCGAGCCTTTTCAGCATTCTAGGGCCAACATAGGCACCCTTGAACCATGGTGCAAAAGTGCCTCCGTTGCATGCAGGCTTTTGTTTGTGCAGGAAGGGGCACCTTCCCACCCAAAACCAATCCTAAGAGGTGTTTTCCTCTTTCTATGTGTGCTGCAGAATACGCTACAAATGTAAAGTGGAAAAACAAAGAGAAATACGCTTATTTTTCTTTGTTAGACCTCAGATCGGGAAGCATACAGATTTGGCACTTCCCCAGGTTTACATCACTATGTAATTCTGGAGCAGCGTTGAATGGGTGTTGTATGGGAAAATCCACCTTCTCCATGGGACACCTCCTGGGTGCATAGTAATGCAACGCAGCAATTTGCGCTGCATCACCTTACTCATGATTTATGAGGCAACTCAAAGCTGAGTCGTTTTACTCATGATGCCACTCAAAGCCATGGAGGGTGGCTTTGTGTGGCCTCAAAAACTGAACCGAGAGCCTTATGTGAGAAATGTACCACTTTCACTGTGCAAAAGTGACGCTAGGCTCTCACAAATAAGCACCTTCGTCTCTTTCCCACCTTAGAAATGCTAGAGCTTTGCTCCTGCAAAGGTCTGGAACAAATCCATTTCTGGGGGAGGAGGGGTGTAGTGAAAGAGGTAAGAGGTTTCTCCAAGTGAAAAAAGGATAAAGAAAAAATGTGTGTTGAACATAGCCTTTTGATTCCCCCAATGTATTATAGAAATATCAGTTTCAGAAAAAGTCACAAGACATTCCCGGAAAGTATTCCTGAAAGGCCCAGTGGCATTTGACATCTTTCAGCATATTTTGTATTTTGAAGGTGAATCAGGTCCTGATTCTTTAGTGTCTCTTTTAGCAAATCAGACTGCTGCAAAAATAAATATAACATTGTGAAACACCTTATAATATGCAATGCATAGCTATCTAAAATGCGTTGGTGCAAATTAGAATAATCTAAGGATGTAATTCACCCTGGATAAATCATTCAGGTATTTATTCATTTTACTCAATCGTTATAGATAGGCTGGACTAGACAGCAGTTCACACAATATAAGGTTGCTTGCTTAAAGTTCCAACAGAGTAGACAAATACAATATCAATGTTAAAAGGGATACATTGATATGCTAATGTGTACTAAGGCAAAGGTAATAACTTTCAGGCATAGGAAAAGTAATAGGTGGGATACAAGTAGTTGTAAGTTAGATAACAGCACACCATCATCGAGCCACGGAGGCTGTAGAACCGCTGGTGTCAAGTAGCCTCTGCATCGGTATTGAAGGATGATGCATCAGTTCCGATCTGCACAAGGGTAACAATCAATCAGGATTTGTATGCTTCACCCGTGAGGGTCTCTAGGTGCTCTGGGGTCCTGCTAATGGGTCACGCTGCCTGTTCCTGTATGTTGAACGTCCATGTCTTGAAGTCCTTCCTGAACTGTTGAAGCACGGTGCTGCTCTGAGGTGCAGGGGGAGGGTTTTCTAGGTCGTAGCCATCAGGGGGAAGAAGGAGAGGCCTTCCCTGTTCGCCAAGCGGATGTGCTGGGTAACTACTAGGGAGATGGATCTGGAACAGAGTTTCCTGGTAGGTAGGTGAAAATGTACTCGTTTGTTGAGGTACACTAGTTCTTCATTGAGTAGTACCCTGTAAGCGTGGGTGATCCGCTTGAACTGGCATCTCTTCGTGATTGGTAGCCAATGGAGTTTCCTGAGGTGAGGGGTGCTGTGAGTCTGTCTGAGGAGGTCGAGGATGAGTCTGGCTGCTGTGTTCTGGACGGTCTGGAGTTTCATCAAGAGTTGGGTGGTGATTCCTATGTAGGGGGAGTTGCAATAGTCGAGTCTGCTAGTGACAAGAGCTTGCGTGACAGTTCACCTGGTGTTAAGCAGGAGTCATCTGAAGACCTTCCTGAGCATTCGGAGGGTGAGAAAGCAAGTGGAGGAGATGAAAATCACCTGCTTCTTAATGGATAGCTGGCGGTAGAGGAGGATGACACGGTTGCGGGCATGTTATGTAGGTTTGGGTAGAGCCCAGCTTAGGTGGCTACCATTTTCTTGTTCCATAGGGTGGCCTCACCTTTCCCGATGATGAGAAAGTGTTTTCTTATCTGTGATCAGCTTGAGATGCATCTGTTTTGTAGCAAAACTGCTACAGAACCTACTTCTGAGGCTCAGGTCTGAAGGGGGTACCTAAGATGGCCAGGAGCACTAGCAGAATTGGAAGAAGTCTTTTGTGTCCCTGACTTTAGCAAACAGGAAGCAAGCCAGCAAGCCATTGGAGACATGCTGGGCTCAAATGAGATGGGTCCAGTCCTTGTCCTCAGCAGGGCAGACATCAGTAGAGAGCAGGGCAGCTCTGCAAAGCAGAGAAGTAGATCCTCAGAACAGTCAGTCAATGAAAAGTGGCTTTCCTTACAGGACTGTTTCAAAAGACAAGAGAAACCCAATAAGCAATTGGTCAGGGACCTTGGGTGCGTATATAGTTTCTAAAGACAGGGGTCGCCAGGACCACACCGAATGGACACAACCCGTGATACCCTCGGTCTCCACAGTGAAGTGAAGTCAGCCGCTGCTTGCCATTGCTGTACTGCAACTCGCCTGTCCGGATTCCCATCGAGGAAGTCCAACTCAGTAATGCCAAAATTTTTTCCTTCGGATACTTTGTCAGGTCCTGAGGCACGCTACTAATTTAATTGAGCCAAGCAATCTCGCCTTGTCGTTGCCCATAACACTGCGCTAACTCGCAATAATTGCTGAATGTACTCTAACATGAATAATGTATGGTCCTGAGCTAATTGTACACAGGCATGAATAACATAATGTCCTGAAGATGATCCCCCTGTCTTGCCCCAGGGATCGAAACACCCTCGACAATTTTACACCATATACATTTAATACAGTGTGTAGCCTATTCTGCAATGGTTATTCCACGTTATTCAAGTCTGCCATCGTGTATGCTTTGCAGACTCGTTTTCCTTGCCTGAACGTTTTTCTTAATTGTTGTTTGTCTAATTGTGGTAGTAGGACATTGGCTGTGTCCCATTTGAATTTTTTATGATTTTGTTTCTATGTACCTATTGAATATTAAAATCTGTCTGGCTGGACAAAGAATATAGAACCTATTTAGTCTTTCCTAACAGCACAGCAGTCCTTACTCCAGCAGAGTTCTTCCCATGTCCAGAAGTGTACTGATTTGGTAGGGTCAGAGCCCCAGTAGGTATACCCAAATGTGCCCTTGAAGTGGGGGTAGACTTTAAAGCAGCTCCTTGAAGTATACAGGTCCGCTTTCATCCTAGCCCTGTCTGCCAGGCTATCTGTGGAGGGCAGGGGTAATCAGCCCTTTGTGTGGGACACAGTGCACTGCCTTATTCAGACATAATTGTTAGCTCCCACTCCCCCTTCCTTCTCAGGAAGGCCAACAGAATGCAAATGAATGGAGATAAGTCCTCTGTTACGCCCACATGTGTTTGTGGATGTCTAGAGGGAATGAAAAAAGTGTAGCTGTCACCCAGACGCGTATTGAAGACAGGCAGCAGGCACACAGAGCTAAGTTAAGAGCAGAGAAATGTCCACTTTCTAAAAGTGCCATTTTTAAAATAGTTGTGTCAAATCCAACTTTACCACTAAAGAGGATTTATCATTACCATTCCAAAGATATGAAACATGGGCTTAAATATTCCTTCCTAATCAGGAATTGCATCTTTAAAGTACTTTAAGGAATTCCCAATGTTAGCCTATGAGAGTAGTAGTGCTCAAAGTAGTGAAAAATGAATTTGGCTCATTGTCACTACCAGGACATGTAAAACGTAAAAGTGCATGTCCTACCTTTTAGTTACACAACACCCTACCCATAGGGCTACCTAGGCCCTGCTTTAGGGGTGACCTATGTGTAATAAAAGGAGTGTTTAAGGCTTGGCAAGTAGTTTTAAATGCCAAGTCAAAGTTGCAATAAACTGCACACACAGGCCCTGCAATGGAAGACCCAAGGCAGGTTGGCGCAACCAGTGCTGCAGGTCCGCTACTAGCATTTAGATTACAGGCCCTGGTTATATGGTAGACAGCCTTAATAGGGACTTATAAGTAAACTAAATATGCCAATCAGGTATATACCAATGTCACCATGTTTAGGGGAGAAGCACATGCACTCCAGCACTGTTTAGCAGTGGTAAAGTGCTCAGAGTCATAAGGCCAACAAAAAGATACTGCAAAAAGTAGGCAAAAAGCTGAGGAAAGACCACCATAAGGATGACAGGTCTAACAATTACAATTTCAAGTAGAAATCTTACAGTCTGAATGGTATACATTCCAGGCTTTGAGAGCACATGTTTTTCACTGAGATGTTAGTCTTAAGGGTCGAGGTATCATTGGATGAGGTATCATTGGAACCACTGTCCCTACGATAGCTGCCTATACTTATTTTTGTTACATGAGGAATTACCTTGGAAATCCGTACTATCATAACGATTCTCTCAGGCCTCCCTACAATACTGGTCTGCTTTTCACATGCAGTTTTGTAGGTTTATTCCTACAGAAAAGTACCTCCAAAAAAAACCCGACAGCCTGATATAAATGCACTTGTCATTCAAATGCTGGAGGAAGGCATCTGTTTCCACTTTCATCGGAAATGCAAAGCAACTTGTAATCAAATCTCCTATTTTGTTCTGGATTCTGAATTATAGCTTGGATCAAAGTTTGGTTGGTGTTTTATATAATGTTAATATGCTTATGATAGTTACCTTTCCCAGTAATATAGTCTGGTGAGAACCACTGCCTAGATGCACGTGAAATAATACTGCCACTCAAAGCACATTGCACTTTGCACTTTGTATGCTCATGCTAGGAAACTAGCTTTGTGCCTTATTTTCACTCCTTTAATACGAACTCCCATAAGGAGGATTTTGAGTGATTACAAAGGCTGGAGAATTAAAAAATGTGCATGGCAGGGGGAAATTTTATCAGTGGGGATTAGAAACAAATATGGCTCAATATAACTACCACGCCCTTATCATATTGGTATGTTAGGAACTGATCTAATTTTTTTAACTCTTTTAAGCTTTTTAGTTTTTAGTCTGAGACCCACCAGCCCTTTTATATAAGTTTTATGTATCTTATCATTGGCATGCACCCTGTGTCTTGAAAATAACCGCATTACTCCCGGATGTGTCCAGAACCTTGTAATGCTGCTCTATTTATTAATTACATGTTTTATCCCCTGTAATTTATTGGGCACATTTGGCCGAATGAAGTTTTTGTAACTGACTGACTGAATATGCTTATGCTTATTACTTGTGACTCATGAACCACACGAATAAAACAAAAAAAACATTGGTTGATCTTCAAAAAGTTTTCTGCTGTGAGATTGGTAGCGCATACAAAGGGAAAGTGGGTACGATGCATCATTCATACTATGTATTGTAGGCTACTGCATAGCACTTTGTTGTAAGGTTCTTCTAGAAGGGTACACTAATTACTGACTGTGAGTAGGTGAGGTTTTTATTCTGAACATATCACATCAGAGATAAGACGTCTAAAGCAGTGGGCTGTTTGAAATCCACATATTCCCTACATTGTTAGTGAAGCAATATACAGTTGTAATCCCTGAAAGCTTTCCCATTAGTATTGCGTTCATAATTCACTTGTGCATTTGGTTGAAGATCTGGGGTGCAGTCAATGCTGGGCTTTTATCTTCTGAGCTAATAGATTTGCTCTCAGATTCCTACTTGCTCTTTAGTAAGTCAGTGAGAAGGCCAATTAAAAGTACATTTGCATTGCCTTCAGTGAATCGATAGATTGGGTCAGAGAAAAATAAGATATGCCTCACTCTCCCAGGCCTGCTTGAGTATTGATGTATAAGTAAAATACATTGCTTTTAATGTGACACATTTTGTGGAAACACTGGACAATACTAACTGATGTGTGTCATAACACATGTATTGTGTACGGCTTGGGAGGGGCAAACCTGCCTCACCGAGTGCTCCCAAAAGCATGGGAGACTCAAATTCTCAACTTTAGCTTATTTTGTAGTTATGCCTGGGAAACATATCATTTTGACACAGTCACAAATTTACAACTCTTTTTAAATCTGGGAATGTGTCCAAATACATGGGTGTTGCATGAGAACACCCATACTCAGCTCATTACATTCCTCGTTTCCGCAAGGTATTGCAAGGCAGTAATATGCACTGCCTTGCATTACTTTGGATTGACTAAATCACGAGTCATGCAAGTTGGCTTTGCGTGGCTTAGTAAATCCCGCTAAAGGACTTACATTGTCTTGCGTCATGGAAGGGCAACATGAGCCCTTAGTAAATCTGGTCCTGACTTTTTAAAAACATGCTTAGACTTGTTAGCCCCAAACTTTTTAAATTAGGTATGCTTCCTAACTCCCCTCAGGATATCATTCTAGGACTCCTCTGAAAAGCAGAAAAGACGCCTCTCATCTGTAAATCCTACAGTCTACTTTCCAGGATCACTCTCCACCTCCCACCCCACACTCACATTACCCCGAACCTCAAAGAGCTCCACTGCTCGCAATCCACATACAAGAACTCTTCAAACTCCTCATGCACACATACAAAACTTTACACAGCATTGACCCCACTTACTTCAACAACCGCATAAAGTCCCAAAAACCTAACCCAAAAACCTAACAGGCACCTCTGCTCACCCCGCATATGCAGAACTAGATCCTGCAGTTGTGCATTCTCCTACCTCACTCCTAAAGTATGGGTGACCTGCCCTTGCACATCAGAGTCTCCTCCTCAGTTCTTGAAATCCACAAGAAACTGAAGGCCTGGCTTTTCAGCTAGTGCCGACCCTTGCTATTGAAGTACTTGCTTCTGGGCCAATATACCATCCTGGGTGAGTTTTGCGCTATTCAAACCCACATAATATATATATATATATATATATATATATATATATATTTTGTTCTGTCTGCAATATTGAAGTTGTAATAAAATACCTAACATCTTTAATATGTCATCGTATCCAGAAACTGGAATTATACAGCACTGGCACACCACTTTTTGCACAGGGTTCAGTAAATTATGTGGCAATGCAAAACTAATTAATGTGGCACGAACTGAAAACTGTGCAGCATTTCTTTTTGTTTTTTTGTATCTATTTAGTTGTACTGCATGAACAAAGTCAAAAAGATAAGAAACAGGACTGCAATTCATGCAGTCATACATCCCCTATGTTCTTTGATAAATTTGATATCTTGTTGATAGGTAAATGGTCCAAATCTAGTACTCCATCCCAGAAAACAGCTTCTATCCAATCATGAACTTTATTCAACTCTTAGGAGGTTGGACCACAAAAGGTATTCCAGCAGGTAATAGACTACTATATGACAGTTGATCAAGAAACATCACATTATGCCCAGTTCCCATTCATCGTTTATTATCTTTCGTGAGGGACGGGTAGGATCCTAGTCTATGTCTCAACTGACTAGGACATCTTGATGTGGGCTCTACATACCTATTTATCTAGCCATGTGTGGACAAAAATGTACGTTCTATTCTATGATCTTGTTGTAATACATGAGATATTTCAGCTGTTTTGGGGGCAAAAGAGCCTAGCCCTCAAGCCCAATATATTGTCTCACATGGACTCTATGAAAGTAGCTAAATGTATATGCATTTGCTCATTTCTTATGGAATATTAGAAATTGGGTCTCTAGTTGGCAGAGGTATGCACCCTGTCCAAGTAGGGACTACAATCCTAGTTAGGGTAAGTCAGATACACATCCTAAATTAACCTATGCTCACCCTCTGGTAGCTTAGGACAGAGCAGGCTTAACTTAAAAGTCAATGTGTAAAGTGTGTAAAGTATTTGTGCAACACTTAAGACAGTAAAACAGTGAGAGCACCACACAAAAATAATCCACACCAGGTTATAAAACTAGAGGCTAATTTGAAGAACAAAACAAGACAAAAATGACAAAATGCAATAAGTAGAACTGGAGTTGTGAATTAAAACAAATGAAATTCAAATATAGTGCTTAAAAGCATAAAGCTCCAACCAGATACATCTGTTTACGCTTTACTGGGGTAAATCCAAAACTTCACGCCAACCGAGATGGAGCACGGGTCTGATACAAGGACCAACCTTTCCTGCTGAAAAACTATTTTTGGATGGAGGATGTGTTGTCATTGAAGATCCGATGCAAGGAGCAGAGGAGGCAATGAATGCATCTTCATCAATCCGGCTGGATGTAGGCGCTGCGTTGGTTCTGATCCGTGCAGCCAGAGATGCGTCGTCATCGAGCACCTCTCAATGAAGGCACTGCATCATTGTCTAGCCAGGCAGCCGGCAATGCAATGTCTTTATTCTCTATGGTGATGTGTCAGTGTCAATGGGAAATGCAGCAGTTCTGACCGGCGTAGCAATGGCGACGCTTGCAGTTTGAAGGAAAAGAACCAGAAAACTCACCTTCAATGGCCCAGGACTGGATTAGTACCACTTAGCAGTGCAGGATTCACAGTTGGCCAAAAGCTGTAGCAGTGTTGTTGGAAGTCTTTGATGTTGCTGAGACTTCAGAACAGGAGGCCGGCAAGCTAACCCTTGAAGTCACTTTGGTTCTCGGGATGTGGAGATGCAGGACCAGTCCTTCTTCCAGGCAAGGAGGGCAGCAGGGTAGGCACAACAAAGCAGGAGTGCTGCAAAGTCCAGCAGAGTGACAGGCCTTTCAGCAGCTCATCAGACCTTCTTCCTGATAGAATGTCCTCAGGTCCAGAAGTGTACCGAGTTGGTGGAGTCATGGGTTGAGTACTTGTACCCAGTTGTGACTTTGGAGTGGTCGAGACTTCAAAGTGAGGCCTTTTAAGTTCACAAAGTCCATGCCCTTCCTGCCCTGGCTCCAGACTCACTACACAGGAGTATGCATCTCTTTGTGTGGGGATAGGCATAGCCCTATTAAGGTGCAAGTGTCAGCTCCTCCCTCCCATTCTGTCCAGAATGGCCCATCAGCCAGGTGATGGGCCACCAGGATGTAAATGGCCAATCAGGCACACTTTGTGTATGGTTATCTAGAGGGAATGCACAAAGCTCAGTTGTCACCACCCCAGACATGTATTCAGAGACAGGCAGAGGTACAGAATGGTTAAACGAAGAAAATGCCAACTTTCTAAAAGTGGTATTTTCAGACATGCAAACCTGCAATCCAAACTTACCATAAGTTGTGATTTTAATTTGTGAGTCCAGAGACACCAAACTCGAAACAACTACCTTTTCCTTATTGGAAATTACACTTATAAAATGTAATAACTTAATCCCAGTGTTAACCTGTGGGAGTGATAGACCTTGCAGCAGTGAAAAACTAATTTAGGAGTTTCTCACTACCTGGGCATGTAAAAGTACATTTCCAACTTTATAAATACAGTGCACCATGCCCTCGGGGCTGTCCAGGGCCTACCTTAGGTGCAAATTATGTGTGTTAAAAAGGATTGGTTGGGCCTAGCGAGAGGGTTAACTTTAAAGGTCAAGATGGTAGTTTAAAACTGCACACACAGGGTCTGCAATGGCAGGTGTGAGACATGTTTATAGAACTACTTGAGTGGGTAGAACAATCAGTGCTGCATGCCCACTAGTAGCAGTTCATTTACAGGCCCTGGGCACATGTATTGCCTTTATTAGGGACTTATAAGTACATTGAATATGCTAATTGTAGATAAGCCAATGTTACCATGTTTATGGGAAAGAGCACATGCACTTTAGCACTGGTTAGAAGTGGTAAAGTGCCCTCAATTCTAAGGCCAATACAATTGAAGTCGGCAAAAAGAGGACATCAGAAGGCAAATAGTTAGGGAAAACCATGCCAAAGATGCCAGTTCTAACAATGGATATCACTACTCAGTCCTAGAATGGCTAGTAAAATCGTTTGGTACATTGTCAGTTCATCATAAGGGATAAATCACTAAATATCACATCACATTAGGCTGCAAAAGTCAGGCATAGCCAGTCCATGTTTAAAAAAAATAGCTGAGGCATGGAACCATTTGTATGTTGTGTAGTAGTGTGGCTCACTGGTTAGAGGTGGCAGACCCGGGAGCAGAAGTCGGCCCGGGACCAGGGTTTAATTCCCGACGCGGCAGGGTTGTGGACTTGGGTCAGCGGACTCGATAATTCTCGCTTCGGTGTTTACTCTAATCCGGGGTTCCACTCGGCAACTCTGGGCATTAGCTTGCCTAATCTCCACAACGCCCCATCAACTCCGGGGATGCCTGGCTCCACCTTGGGGACTCCCAGCAGGGACCATCCCACAGGGAAAGCCAGGACGGGTTCCCCAGAGTTATACAGCGCCAGGAAACCTAAGGACGGGTAGCAGTGCGCTTTACAAGCTCAAATACATACAAATACATACATTGTGTCCTCCGCGACTTCACATTCTCACAGATCGTTAGGGGTGTAGTAGGTGCTATGTAAAAAATGATAGTCTGTTAATCTGTTCTGAAGATTCTATGACATTTCACCAGACTGAGCACAGCAGTATTCCCACAGATCATTCGTAAGTGACAATTTTAGCACTGTATCCCATTTTTTCTCCTTGCTGATAATCCACTCTATAATCTCTCCTCTTGCATGGAAATGTACATACTCAAGGCCAGGAGCCGAGAATCAGAATTAGTTGTCTGTCTTGTTAATGTATAAGGTTGTTTAGTGTTTGTGGGAAATATTGACTACGCTACTCAAGAGGTAGCCACAATCAATAGTTTGTGTGTGATAGCGCAGGGACATTTAAATAAATCTAATGATAGAACCGAATGTTTAGCAAGATATTAACGTGAAACCACTTTGCAGAGTAACACGTAAGTAAACGTGCCTTAAAAAAAGACATGCTAAATTAACGCATCATTTGTTTACTTGCACTAAGCATTCATTTGCATTGTACTTTCATAAGCAAAGGGCCAGACTGGGCCTCATCTTTGTCTATTTTTTCTCTTTTTTCCTTTTAATAAATAAATGTATTTTTGAAATGCTGAACCATGCACAAATATCTTTGTTGGATTACCTGAACTTGGCTTGCTTAAACATGTCATTGCTGTAGAATGTGTTGAATTTTTATAATGTATTTCTTCTTTATAAAATACATGCTCCCATTTCATTTAGCTTTAGATTCAGTTTCCACATATTCATACAACAATGAATGGTGAAAAGTATATTAAAACCATAATGCTTACATGAAGACGTGCATCCCATGATTTAACCAGGACGTTGCAACTGAAATGGTTCTATCTTTAGAGGAGTTCATTGCTAAGCAGTGGAAGAATTAGTGGTTCATTGTTTATAGACTGCTGACATTTAGATTGAGCCTTATTGTTAGCTGCTGACAATTCGACAATTGATTTTCATTGTTTTGAGATGACCTAATTCCGAAATGGATATATATATGTGCCAATGTTCTATATTAGTGTGTGTTTCCTAGTTAGAGCAATGCATTCCCATATCACTCTCCTGGCATACTTTCCTTTGGACTCTCCTACTGAGAATTTTCAGACACTTGCTGTAAGCTACTGCTGAAAGGCTTTTATTTCTGCCACTTTGGCAATTTCTTTTGACTGATTTAATATTATTTATGACTATAGGGTGTGGATCCTGCAGCACCTGTTCTCATAGGAAGACTCTGCTGAGTCTTCCTGAACTGCTCTTTAGGGGGAATTCGACTTCTTAAACGCTCCACCTATCGCACTCTTTTCAAGAACTCATTATGGGTTTTATCAAAATTCTGAATCTTGGGGCATATGTATGAAAATCCCTCCTTGCGATTCTCAAATAGCGATTTATTTAGAAATCGCTATTTGAGAATTGCAAATAGGGATGTGTGTAAAAAATCGAAATTTTTTACCGATTTCTTAATATTCCTTAATTGCTATTAGCAAATTGTGAATCACAATTAAGAAATACTTTCCCATTCATTTCTAAGGGCCAGGAGGCCCATAGGAATGAATGGGAAGTTATTCTCAATTTGCGATTCGCAATTTGAGAATCGCAATTGAGAATAATTTCAAGGGTGCAAGGGTGTCATAAGGACACCCTGATGCACCCCCGAAATGTACATGTGTGCGCATTTGGCGCACATACATGCCCTAAGCGCATGTATGTGCGCCACAAGGCACCTTCACAAATGCAAAAGAGTGCATTTGTGAAAGAAATCGTAAATTACCACCGACTACAAGTTGGGTGCTTCATACATAGCATTTAAGGAATCGCAATTTGTGATTCCCTAAATGCTGACGCAAAATTAAGGATTTGCAAATTTTGCGATTCCTTAATTTTGCGATGCGATTTTAATCATACATCGCATTTTCCATTTTTTAGTCGCAAACGCTGCTTTTTTGCGAATAGCAGCGTTTGCGACTAAAAAAAAGGATTATACATATGCCCCTTAGTGACTTTAAATAAATGTAAATGTAAATGTACAGGAATTTATATAGCGCAAATCACCAAGCGGTTTCTAAGCGCTTGCTTAGGGAACCCGTCCTGGTATTTCCCTGTGAGATAACCCCGGCAGGGTATCCGCAAGGTGAAAGCCAGGCATCCCGCCGCGAGGGGCCGTTGTGGAGATTAAGCAAGCTATTGCCCAGAGTCGCAGAGTGTGAACCCGTGAATCGAGTAGGCACCGGAGCGAGAATTGTCGAGTCCATGGACATTTTTTAGGACTCAAGACCCCGCCGAGCCGGGAATTGAACCCTGGTCCCGGGCTGACCTCTGCTTCCAGGTCTGCCTCCTCTAACCAGTGAGCCACACTTCTCCACTAAGGACTATAAGGACTAGACAATATCTTTTATGGAACCCACTGGATGTTTTTTCATTATTTTTTTACTCTAACCATGCCTTTACTGACATTTCTGTAAACGGATTTATCTGACTTACTAATTTGAATTTAAAAAAAAGAGAAAATGAACAATCTACTATTCTCTTAATGAGAAGTTAAGGTTTTAAAATGGATCCAAAACTCTCATCATTGACTGAACTAAAATGCCTAAATGATGATATAGATTAAGATGATTTTTACACAGGCCACACCAGGCCCACCTAGTAGAGGCTTCAAAGATGCCATTATACAGAGGGCACAGGAATGTTGATAGAGCTGGAGAGCAACATCCATGTCTTACATGTCTGCTCGCGGCGGTCTCCCTTACATGTGTGGCACCGCTTCACAGGGCAGCAATAGAAGATTCAGGCGTCTGAACCATCTGGCCCAGAGATGCTGTCTTCTCCGAGGTCCTAGACGCCCTCAGAAGGTGAAATAAGCTAATTTTAAGGGTGAGAAGAGGACGAGGGAAGGAAGATGGTGACAGCGAAACCGAAACTCTGTGATCACCGGCAGGCGGCCATCTTACCACTACAGAGAGGTAACAGAGAACAGAGGGAGCAGCCGACACTGAAGAGGGACTAATCTGCGAGCACCGTCAGGCGACCATCTCACCACTTCAGAGGCGAGGGAGCACCCGACAGGAATGAGGGTCAAATAACATTTATGCTCGGGAAGAAATTACATTGACAATGAGAAATTTCCTAGTTAGCACGAAGGAAAGTTTCAATTCTGTTAAGGACGCAGAGGTGAGGATTTTGCATATCCTTTCTTCAGTTAATAATCAGCAGGCCCAGAACCTGGATGCATGACCGTAAGATGGCGGCCTTTGCCACCCAGGCAGTGCATAGAACAGAAAGAGGAATGCTCCTTCAAATCTTTGATGGCCATCTTGGATTGGTGCTTACTCTTCCTCTTTTAGAAACTGAAGAGGTATACACTTATGATTCAATGCTGCTTCTCCCCTGTACCTTTCTACCTGTTTCTAGCCTTGTCGGGTATCTACCTTTGGTCCTGTTTTGACCTCACTCCTTTTGGTTTTATTCTCTCTGACTCCCGGAATTTGTGCACCCCCTCTTATTCTACCTCTTTGCGCCTTCACTACCATAGTGGCCCCCTTTTTCTGTCCACCACACCACGTCTTCACCCCATCTCCTTATAATGGCTTCCAGCCGAATGAAATCTGGAATCAACTGCTTCAAAGTAATCTATCCCCCTCATATGTCCAAAGCAGTAGCTAAACGGTTCAAACATAACATCATTGAACAATTTCCAGATTCCCTATTTGTTGACCAATTCCATAATGGGGGCCTAGGGAAGATTAAAAATGACTTCCTTTTCTTCACTAATGACATCCCTTCCTGGTCCTCCAGCTTTTCCAATTCCCTCAACGTATCCTCCTCCTCTTCTTTCCCGCATGGGAAGCGGTTAAAAATGTCTCCCTCCGCTCGCTTTAATGGCTTTCTCACCATTACACTTTATAACAATGGCACTGTCATGATCCAAGCTTCTGACTCCTGTCTCTCTCTTTTTGACCACATCTTCCACTCCCTTCGTCCCACCCCTGCGACTACTATCTCTCCGGATTCTCCCTCTTCGTCTTCCTCTAACTTGTCTTCTTTCTCCCTTTCTCCCCCTTTGACTCCCACACATTCCTTCAGACCGCTCTCCCGAGAGTCACAGGTCGACCCTTTTTCCCCCCCTTGTCTCGTTCCCTCCCCTCCCATTCTGCCACCTTCCCAACTGGACCTCCCCCTTACCTCCTCTGCTTTACACCCCACTTCACCCCTACATCCTGCATCTCCCCACTATTCCACTGCCTTCTCTCACCCCCTAACTCCCCTATTCCGTCCCATCTCCCGAGAGTCTCAGGTCGACCCTTTTCCCCCTCCGTTTCTCATTTCCTCCCCTCCCTTTATGCCACCTTCCCAACTGGACCTCCCCCTTACCTCATCTCCTTCTCATCTCCCCCCTTTTTAATCCACCTCTCTTACAATCTGAACTACCCATCATTTCGCCTTACCCTCCCCCCTCCCTCCCCTCTGCTCCTCACCCCTCTCCTCTCCTCCCCTTTCCTCGTACCCTCAATTCTGCTCTCACATCCCCCATCTTTCTACAACCGTCTCTCCCCCCTCCCATGCCTCACATCCCTGCCTCCCCTATTGGTAATCCCATCATCTTCCCTCCCACTGATCTCACCACCCCTTCTCTCCTCATCTTACATTCCCCCCTATGCTTCACAACCCTGTTTCATCTCTTGGTAATTCCTCCCTCTTCCCTACGTTTCACTGCTCAGCCCTTCACTCCTCCCACAACTTTCATTTTGATCAACCCCCCCCCCCACTCTGCCTGGTGCCTTTACCCCTACATTCACCTTTCATTACCCACGGTACCTGGCCTGCACCCTCTCTCTTCTCCCCACTCGTGTGGCCTCCCTTTGACCTCCCTCCATCCTCCCCCTGTTCAATCCCTTCTCCTCTCACTGAACCGTAGCCACGGACTTCCTATTACCCCACTCCCTCCCCCCTCCTCCTCCAGCCATCCATTTCTGCTCCTCAACTTTCTCCTCCCAGGTATGATCTCTATTCTTCACCTCTGCTCAACACCAGTAAAAATATCTCAGTAACTCTATTCACTCCTTTCTACCACCTTCTTTCCCCCCTCAGACCCTTACATCACATATCTCCCCCCAGCCCCCCACAGCCCACTGCCCTTCTTTGCATACTTCACTTCCTCCCCCACATTCGACCCTCGCACCCCAACACTCTCCCCGATCCCCCACTTCCTCCTGTCCTCCTTCGCCTAGTCCACTCTCTCCCTTAACCATTGAGCCACCCTTCACTCCGTGCTTGGCACACCTCTCTCTGGAAACTAAACTTGATTCCCTCATCTCGTCTATTTCCCTGCTCGAAGTGACCATTTCACTCCTATGTGCTAAGATATCCCCCTCCCCGAATAACCTCCTGAGGAGTTCCTTGCTCCCGTGCCCCAACAGAGCCAACCACAATCTATCCTCCACAGACATTACCAACCTATTGGCTACCTACAAGACCATCAATGTTATTTCCCCTACACTCGCCTCTCATAACAACTCTACTCAATTTGCCATTCAGACCATCTCTTCCGTCAGAACTTACCAGCCTCCCCCTCAAGGGGCACCCTCATTCAATAATCTAATCCCTATCCCCCTTATCAGTCCAGACACTCACATCACCAAAACAGTTGCGTCAGAGCTACACTGTATGCTCCATAACAGCAGATCTGCAACCAAACACAAACTGGAAATCTCCGACACCGTCACTCACCACAATCTCGACATGCTCTTTCTCACTGAGACCTGGTTTAATGACTCCTCTCACACTTCATTTGATCTTTTGTTACCTACTGACTACTCTGTTCTCAGAAACGACAGACCAGGCAAGATCGGGGGAGGTGTTGCGATTATCTTCAGAAACACCCTCCAAATCAAAGCCTCTCCCACTACCCTCTTTCGCACCTTTGAATACCTCTCCCTAGAATTCCAAGTTCATCATGGCACACCCTTCAGGTTCCATACCATCTACCACCCGCCTGGAAACTGCTCTCCCTTCATGGAGGAATTCATTGACTTCATTAGTGACCAATATTCACAGAGCGACAAGCAGATCTTCCTAGGTGATTTCAATCTCCACTGGGGCTCTTTGGAAGACTCGGCTGCCAACAAGCTTGCAACCTTTCTTTCCACTAATGATCTTGCACAACACTGCTCGGAAATTACACATGACAAGGGCTCAATTGTGGACCTTGTGATTTCCAAATCAGACCAGATTACCACTGCTTCACCCATCCATTTGGACTGGTCTGACCATTTCCTCATTCCCTTTTGTTTTCACCTTTCTCACATTTTAACTCTCGGCCAACCCAAAAGAGCCTCTACGTGGTTCCGCAATGCAAAAATCATTGATCTTGAGACTCTATGTGATTCTGCTATGCAATCTCTTCCTAGTCTAGACCCCAATACGGATGTCAATGATCTCACTCCCCTTTGCCTCTCAATTCTCGCAGTCGAAATCGACAAGGTTGCTCCACTCCAAAGCAAAAGGAAAAGACACACCCCATCAGCTCTTTGGTTCAACAAAGCTCTCTATGACAAAAGGAAAAAACCTTAGAATCTTAGAGAAGCACTGGAGACAATCTCCATCCACCCCCAACCTCTCTCTTTTACGTTCAGCAAGATCCATATACCACAAACACATCTTCCAGGAAAAAACATCACACTTCAGATCCCTCCTCGATTCAGCTAAAAACAGACCCAAAAAACTTTTCGACCTCATCAAAAACCCAATTGTTCTCCCCAAACCATCAAACCTGAGGATGCATCAAAGAAAGCAACTGAGTTCGCTATATTCTTCGATCAAAAGGTAAAATCTCTGGTGGAACAGGTCACCCACCCCACCCCCATGGAGGAGCGAAAATCCTTAGTCACTTGGCAGAACTTTGCCGCCATCTCAGAGGTTGATCTCCTCAAATGCATCCGCGAAACCAAACCTTCCAACCATTCCTCTGACCTCATTCCCAGTGGCATCGCCATTGATTTCTATACTAACACTCTCTCCTACTGAACCAAGCTCGTCAATCTCTTCCTCAGTCAAGGATCCCTCCCAAGTGTCCTCAAAACAGGACAGGTTACCCCCCTTCTAAAAAAAACCTCTGCAGATGCAAATGACCTCAATACCTTCCGCCCCATCACCAATCTCCCTTTTCTTTCAAAGATCACAGAAAAATGTGTTGCAAAACAACTGTCCCAACACATAATGGACAATAATCTCCTCGACATGTTCCAGTCGGGCTTTATTCAAAACTGCAGCACTGAAACAACCCTGCTGCAAGTGATCGATGATGCGCTGCATATTCTAGATTCAGGGGAATGGTGCCTTCTGATTCTTCTTGTCCTCTCTGCAGCTTTTGACACTGTTAATCACAACACCCTCCTTAACATTCTTCAACAGAGAATGGGCGTGGAAGGCACTGTACTCAAGTGGTTTGCCTCTTTCCTCACAGACAGATCCCAAATGATCAAGATTGCAAATAGTCTCTCGTCTCCACTGGTGATTGGTCAAGGCGTCCCTCAAGGTTCTATCCTTGCTCCCACTCTGTTCAATCTCTATCTGGAACCATTAGGGAACCTTCTAAGCAAATCTGGAATCCTCTATCATCTCTATGCGGATGACACCCAAATCTACCTCGAGGTGTCTTCCCCTCATGATCTCTCACTACCAGCTCTACTCTCAACACTATTCACAACTGGATGCTAGTTCACCAACTCATTCTGAATCCCTCGATAACGGAATTCCTCCTCATATTTAGCTCTCTCTCTCCGCCTCCTGTTCACGCCTGGATGGATCAATCAAATCTACGCAACAGTAAACCCATCATTGTGGATTGCGCTAAATCCTTAGGTGTCATACTTGACAAAAGACTCAACCTCATCTCACACATCAACTCCATGGCCAAGAGCGCACGTTATCAACTGCGACTTTTATGGAGGATTTGTAGGTTCTTCCCGGAGAATGACCTAAAAACCTTGGTCCAATCGCTAGTTCTTTCTAGACTTGACTATTGTAATTCTCTTCTGACTGGCCTTCCCAAATCTCACCTTTCCCCCCTCAAATCCGTACTCCATTCAGCAGCTCACTTCATTTCAGGGTCCAAACGAAGTGACCACATCACTCCTATCCTGTCTTCTCTCCGATGGCTTCCCATTGAGGCTAGAGCTATCTACAAAACAGCGTGCATCACCCAAAAAGCTTTGCACTCATCCTCCCCTCGCTATCTGGCGAATAAACTCAAACTGTCTGGAGGCTCAAGACCTTCTCGGAATGCGGAAAAGTTCCTTCTTTAACGCCCCTCCTTTAAAAGAGAAAAACTGTTGGCACAATCGTTCTCAGGTAATGCGGTGAGAACCTGGAACTCGCTTCCTCCTTCGCTCCGTGCCATCACCTCCATCCAGATCTTCAAAGCGGACCTCAAATCTCTTTTATTCCAAAGACACTTTCAGAACTAATTCCCTCCTTCTCAGACCCTGCCAGGAAGTTCTTTAGTCATTGTAAATTTGTCACATATGTTTATATTTTTGCTTATACAACCTGTGCTTGCTGTGTTTGACTCCAGTATTTTTGACACTGTGACGGATTTTGTTTTTGCTGGTTTAGATGCTTTGGGCACTTTGCCACTGCTGATCAGTGTCCAAGTGCAAGTGCTCCCTGGTTAAATTATTACCGTGATTGGTTATCCACGATTGGCATATTTGTTTTACCAATAGGTCCCAAGTAAAATGCACTGAGTGTGCCAGGGCGCGTGATTCAAATGCTACTAGTGGGCCTGCAGCACTGATTGCGCCACCCACATGAGTAGTCCTAAAATGGTACCTCAGGCCTGCCACCCAGTGCCTGTGCGCAGTCTGTAATCTGCCACGTTGTCCTGGCCAGTGTACACACTGGCCAGGCCTGACCCTTCCCTTTTCTTACACATTGGATACCCCTATGGAAGGCCCAAGGTACCCCTCTGGGCAGGGTGCAGCGTACGTGAAAGGTAGGACATGTTCAAGTGTGGGTAAAATGTCCTGATAGTGAAATACTGCCAATTTCATTTTTCACTACTGAAAGGCTATCTTGCCCATAGGCTAACATGGGGAATGCTGTGTTTCATATTTACCTGCATATCTTCCCATAGTGGCAAGATAGACATATGGAGTATGGTATCTCTGAACTCAGAATTTGATAACGCATCTTTTAGGAAAGATGGTTTTTAAATTCCCTGTTTGAAAATAGCACTTTTACAAAGTGGCTATTTTCCTGTTCAACCTTTCTGTGGGCCTCTGCCTGTTTGTGTATTGACTGTCTGGTTTGTGAGTGACAGGGGCTGGGGGTGGCTGCAGAAGGCTGGGTGAGTCACCACTAGGCTGAATAGACCTATTTACACTTAGAGTGGTGGGAGGAGTGGCACCTGGACCTGAATAGGACTGTGCCTGCCTTCCACAAGGCTGGCCCCACCTTGTGTGGTGTGTCTGATGTCCCTGGCCTCCCCTCACAAAGGAATAAGACATGCCCTGGCAGAGGGCACCCAGAACTGGTTTGGACTGGATCATGGACCCCTCACACATGGAGATCAATGACTTTTGGGGTATAAAAGTAAGACCTGAAACCTCTGTAGATTAGACTACTTCTGCAATCAAGAGGAATCTCTGCCCAAGAAGATCAGTTGAAGAGACTGAGGAAGACTGTCCTTGTTGTGTGTTCTGGGGTTGACCTGCAGTTTGCTGTTTCCACTGAAGGAGAGAAAAGGGGACTTTGCTGTGTGCTGTGCTCCCCCCACCTGCTTGAGGAAAAGACTTTGTGTGTGCTGTGTCTTGAACAGTCTCCAAGGGCCTGAGAAGAGCTGGCCTCCTGTTGGGAACGCAGGTATAGCAAGGTTCCCAAGGAAACATTCTGCAAGTAGCTATGTGCATGTCTCTGTGCACAGCCAGTGCTTTTAGTGAAGACTGCCTGCCCGTCTGATTCTGGGGCTCGGTGTGCAATCGGCACACAGCGGGGCTGGGTGAGGTCTGCCATCCCTTTATCTTGCTAATCCAGCGCTCGAGAGTGCGTGCCTGTGCACTACCCGAGGCCATCAGCAAAGGGGCCGCTGGCCCGGTACAACTAGCAGGAGAAGTGCTGTGCCCAGAAAAAATCACCGCTGCACCTCGAGCTGAGCGTACGAGGCCGGGTTTGCTGAGGAGAAAGGAGCCACAAGAAACTTTCACCACTGCTGGCCCTGAGTTTGCTGATGTCATTGCTGTGCCGTGCTGAGATTGGTCTCAGTCTTCAGGGATTCCCGCCTCGTCATTTCCGCGCTGCGCTGGGATTGGTCCAAGCCTCGGTGGTTCCCCACGCTTGTTCTGAGAAGCAAAGCTGCGTCTGAGGCCAGGGAGCGTCCCGACGAAGAAATCGCCCGGACTGTTGAGTTCCCGCCTCATTGCCGAGGGAATCAGAAGCTGAATAGTACAGCGCGCACTCGCGATTGTCTTTAAAGAAACCGTCAGTGCTACCGCCTTGCTAGCAAGGTGGTGAGCTCACATGCACTGGGGGGCCGCAGGGGTGATTTCCTAATTCCCGCATTCCTCAGCCAGCAGTACAGACGCGCACGCCCCGGTTTACAGCGGAAGCCCCACATTTCATTACCACAAAAGGTGAACTGTGTTACAAAGGGGAACTGCGTGAGTACAACGAGCCTTCCTGAACTAAACTTTGAACACTACAAATATATTTTGGCTAAAGAAATCTATTAAAAACTTCTAAGGAGAGAGTAATGTATGTATGTGCATTTTTTAGGTTTTTGATCTGACCTAAACCATATAAGGATATTATATTTTTACATTAACTGGTGTAGTGTCCACTTGTGGTGTTTCACAGTGTTACTGTGGGTGTTGGTGCAAATACTTTACACATTGCCTTGGGGATAAGCCTGTCTGCTCGTGCCAAGCAACCAAGGGGGTGAGCAGGGGTTATCAACAGTGTGTACCCTCTTACCCTGACTAGAAGTAAGGGTCCCTATTTGGACAAAGGTACTTCCCTCTGCCAACTAGAGACACCCAGATATAACAAGATTGAATAACAGCTGGCAAAAGATTGGTATTTAGGCACATGATCTAGAAATTGTATTACATGCAGTTTATAGTTTCGAATTCCACAATTCACAAGTTTGAGCATCTGCTGCAATAATCTGTGTGTAACAACTTTAAAGTCAGTTTCCAAGATGGTGAGACAGATGTACATTGGTGCATGCATGTGTGTGCAATCTCAAGGTTGTGCTAAATTTTAACTTGGTATTTGATATGTAGAATCAATTTAACAGCAAGGACATGTGCAGTGTCACACAGAGAACATTATTATATCAGCAGGAGCATCTCAAGGCTCAAGAGGTTTTGGTAAAAACAGTATATTCCTTGCTAGAGTTCATAAAACAGAATGATGTAATGAGGTCGACAACAGTTAAACTGCAGGAATCAGTGGATAATTACCATGGCACTGGTTCCACTGCTCGGTTCTCCAACAATAGAAAATAGCCTTACAACATCTGCAGAATGCATTTATTTGAAGAAAAAGGTTAGTGTGAATATGAGCCTTAGATGTTACAAGCCTGGAACACATGATTGCCTTTGTACAAAAAAGGCTCCTAGATAAATAGAAGCAAATATAGAAGGGGTCCAACTCTAATTACATTACATGCTGCCCTCTATAAAGCATGAACGTTCAAGGAAGAATAAAGCGAAGTTGTGTCCTGTTTAAGCATTTCACTTTCCTTCCTACCCATAAAAACCGTTACTGAACATTAGTATGTAGCCGGCTCATTCCCATTTGATCATGACAAAGATGGGGCTCACTTACAAACCCTGTGTGCCTCTAGAACGTCACTCTTTGGCGCACAGGCCTCAGCCACTTCTATAAGGCCACGTAAAGCAACCCTGCATGGCTTTTCATGGCTTTGGAGATATCGAGTGAGGCAATGCCGTGCAAGTCGCTGCGTTGCTCATACTGCAATAGGAAGGTGTGCCATGGCAGATACGGTGGGTGTTCGTTCCCACATCACACCAATGGCATTTGACACATTTCCAGATTTTACAACAAGTTGTAAACCTGGGAATGCATCAAAGGTATATCGGGGATGCGCAATGAGGAGAAATCACATGATTTCCTTTCGTTTTTTTCATCTTTCTATGTGTGCTGCATTCCACAGCACACAAAGAAATAGGAAAGCGCCTCTATTGTTTGATTTTGCGCAGGAGAGTTTCATTTTCTACACAAAAACAATCACCCCTATAATGCAGCCACCCTTGCACCAAGGTGCAAGACTGCCTGCATTGGCGCATAGCAACAAATTGAATGCCAGTGCAGGGTAAGAAGACAGGAATGCATTGTATCTGATAGATTTGGTGCATTTCTGTCCTTTATTTGTTGTAAGGCAGCAGAGCAGGAAGGCTTGCGGTGATGCCCTATGGTAAAATATTGCCTAAAAGACCCATAGTATCCTGTTCAAAAATATGCAGACAAAAAATAAAAAAAATGTAGGCCAAAAGATTGAAAAGGTTGCCGGATTGGTATATTCAAAAACTGATAAAGGAGTGGCAGTAATATAACCATTTCCAATATATTTTCTATACTTCTTGCCCAGCTCTGAATTTGTCGCAAAATAAATGCGACGGACCTCGTCAGGATGCCACAACATCCATTGCCCCTGTCAGCTCTGCCAATAACAGTAACGCCATGCCCGACGTGAGAGCTCTGTTAATCTTTCACCCCCCTCTGTTATTTCTGACCATCCATAATTCCCTTTCAGGCTATTACGCCCTTTGAGCACATGCCCGTGGCTCCTTCCCAGAGACTCTATCGATGTGCAATTCACGTAGGTGAGTAACCATCACCTGCGCCATATTTGGGGTCTCAAGCACTCCCCTTCACGCATTTATCCTCACATTTTCTTCTAGGCTACAGCGTTTAGAACATGCATCTGGCCACCACGCCATTCCCACTGAGGATTTCTATGCTTTTGACCTACCGATTGTGGCGATAAACACCTCTATGTTACTTGTGGGCTTCCACGGTATTTCCATTGAGGATATTTTAGATTTTGACCGACCAACTTTAACTTTTGCGACATCTGCTGGTAAGCACCCTTGCCTATGAACTTCCCCCTTCCACAGTGCCGCGAATTGCACCTACCCCATACACCCCTATTCACAAATGATAACTACTTTTCACCCGGCATGCATATGACTGGCATCGGGCTTTCTTATCAACACGCACGGTGATCGATACATTATAGTTACATGTCCGTGATCAGCACTCTGCCACCTCTGTTCAATTCCTTGTCACCTTGCACGGTTACCCCACCATTTTTTGCTACAACTGTAGACCATGTATGTGTTCGTATCTCGGCTAAACCCTGTGCAACTCTGTTGCTACCCTGTCCGGTTATCCCAACAGGCAATTGCAGACCAACTGTTACCACCAAGTCACTGCGGTGTTTTTTTAAATTGCAGAGCAAGAACATTTTTCACAAAGTCACTGCGCTGTCCCTTAATTACCCTCTTCACCTAGTCACTCCGTCGCAGATCTATGTTGAACACCTTGTCACTGCACATTTTTATTTCGGTTGTACCATTTTGTCACTAAGATAAGGTTTATAAACTTTATTTTTTTTCCCATCCTTTCATCAGTTTCTGAAGCACAATCCTCGGGGCTTTGCCATCCCAGAGCAGTGTTCAAAACTCCCCTTCCACCGCTACAAAATATGTATCTGGAATCCGGTGCAGGCAGTTCTGGAGAATGTACAGAAATCGTGGGAGAGCCAACATTTTAAAAAGTGCAGCGCGGCCCACTAGCGACAGAGGCCGCGGCCTCCAAGGCTTGACATCTGTGCACAGTCTGGCCAACGGGGGTGCCAAATCGCGGCTGTAAAAGAGAGCCGGATCTGGTGTGATAAAGACTCCCAGGTACTTAAAGCTATCTGCTGAGACCAACAGCGTACAGTCTTTAGGGAGACGGGGGTCTGCCCATGCAGCACATACAGCACGGACTTACTCCAATTAATTGCATACCCCGAATACTTCCCGAAGTTCGTGAAGATGTTAAGTACTGTGTGGATTGATTTATATGGAGAGGCAAGATATAGCAATATGTCGTCGACATAAAGAGATATTCTATCTTCACACTCCGGTGACCATCTAAAACCCCGTACCATCACATCACGACGAATCCAGGCCGCCAAGGGCTCCAGCATGAGGGAAAACAGCAACGGGGAAAGCGGGCACCCCTGTCTGGTGCCTCTCCTTAGAGTGAACTTTCGGGACGTGTAGTTGTTGACTCTAACCTGCCCCTAGATTTCAGTATACAGCAACCTCACCCACGTATAAATTTAGGGCCCAACCCAGCTCTCACCAGAACCTCAAAAAGATACGGCCATTCGATCGAATCGAATGCTATGGATGCATCGAGCGACAATATAACTGCATCCTCCTCCAGATACTCCAGACGCGCCATCACATTATCGAGCTGGCGGATGTCAAGGGCGGTGTTTCTCCCAGGCATGAAGCCAGACTGGTACGGGTGCACCAAAGAGGAAATCACCGTTCCCAGCCGTGTGGCGAGGACTTTGCCAAGATCTTTGCCCCAACGTTTATCAGTGAGGTCGGCCTGTAGGAGTGACAGTTGTCCACCGGCTTTCCAGCCTTATGGATAACAACTATACTGGCTAGATGCTGGTCAGGCAGCCGAACTCCCTTCTCCCAATTTTCCTGATACATTGCCCGCAAGTGCGAGACCATCTGAGAGGCCACAGCCTTAAGGAACTCCACAGAGGTACCCGTTTATAAACTTTCTTGTGGTGCAAATGTATTCTGATTAGCTTGCCAACTATATGAAGTTACGTGGATTTTACATATATCCTCCTAATTCTTTCCTCTTGTGTTTTCTCCCCTCATTGTTTATCCCAAACAATTGTGTTTTATTAATACAGTAATTTAAGACGCTTATAAATCAGGCATGCTTATTTATTGTCCTGAAGATGATCCACGCATAACTCACTTGGATCGAAACTCCGTCGACAACCTAAAACGCCTCATTCATAAACTGTGATGTTACAATTTACCATGTAGAGGTGTTCCTTGCGATTTGTTTGCCTAAATTGTGGAATTTTCTTCTTGAGAACAAACCGTGAGCGTTGCCTGAGCCTCCCTTAAATGTTTCCCAAACTGTATGTTTGTATTGTTCTATGTTTCTGTAGTAGAATGCAGGATTGTGTCCCACTTTCAGTATCTTTGTTTGTGCATATCTCAAAGAATTGTTGATAAATTAAACATTGAACCTCTGTCCGGCTGGACATGTTTAACCAATACAGCACTGATTGGGTCTGTATTTATTGATGGTTTGTTGATCCCTACTCTCTTCTAGGGACCACTGTTGTGTAAAATAATAACAGTACCAGCACAACTACTAACCATCACACTGCTACAGACAATTCAAATTACTCCAGGTGCCCAAAGCTATAAAAATGGCTGACGCGGCAGGTATTAGTAATTTTTTATGCATATTTGTTGACGTGACGTTCTTGCCATGGTTTTACCTTTTCCCTTCATCTTCTACTGTTTGCTGACTTCATCTTTTCTCGCTTTAGTCTCTGCACTGTTTACAACTGTTAACCAGTGCTAAGGTGCTTGTGTTCTCTCCTTTAAAGATGGCAACATTGGCTTACACCAAATTGGCGTATTTCATTTACTTGGAAGTCCCTAGTAAAGGGGTACTACACATGCCCTGTAAATTAAATACTACTAGTAGCCCCATAGCACTTATAGTGCCTCTCACTTAACTAGCCTTTTAAACATGTCTCAGGCCTGCCATTGCAGCATCTGTTTGCAGTTTTAAACTGCAATTTCGACCTGGCACAGCAGACCTAAATTTGTCTAATGCTAAGTTGGTCTGGGTAGAGACAACTTTATGTATATTTCACAGATCTTGTAAACACAAAACATAAGCATAAAAATACCACAGAAAATGCATTTCCGGATTGAAGGTATCAGTCACAGTTTGGTACATCCAATTGGAAAATCAATAAATGGTGGAGGTCAGCCTGTGATGTAAGCAGATTTATTTGGTTACAGCAGCTGAGAGTGTCCATCAGATTTATGGGTTTGGCTGGATAGGATCACATGGCAAATTCCTTTATTTAAACTGTGTTTCTGTTGTCTCCATGGGGGTATACTTGCCCACTACTGCCTTCTTTCACGTAATGGTGAAAGACGCTCAAGAAACACCATACAAAAAATGAAAGTGACAATTCAGAGTCAGCAAAATGTTGGGGTGGTTACAATAGAGAGCTTGTCTAGTTGGATCCTAAGCAAGCCGCAGAAAAAACACAGACTAATAACTGAACCATCCGAGTTGGTGACATTCATTGGATTTTGAAGGAAATATCACTCCTAAAAAGGCTCGAATATGAACATGCTGCCGCAGTAATTTTTTAAGAGTAGGGAATTTCCCTTATTTGCCAGGTGGGCCACTTAATTTCTTTTTCTATACCGCTCTGATTTTAGAAACAATTATCTGAAAATCAGAGGTCACGAAAAAGTTAGCCTTCTTAGAATGCTTTACATGGATCCCATGAGGACATCTGCCACACATTTAAAAACGACCATAGTATTGTCAGAAAGTTGTGCTCAGGCAGCACTCGGTAACAGAGTGACTTAGAAGCTTTCCTCAGCTCACCAAGCTCAAAAGACACCTCACAGTCTGGAACTCTGCCTCGTGGAGTCTTTGCTTCTGCCAGGGGCATCCAGTGCATGTAGCACTCTACTCCATTCCACACAGCCTCCTACTTCTGCAGCCCGCCCAAGTACTAATTTCCATGCCTATCGTTTGCAGGAGATACCCTTACTGAGGAAACAGGACCTGCTGGAACTAGGAATATTCAACAGAGCCATGGAAGATGCTGGCACTCTGGAGGATGGCTGTCAAGGAGCACGTGCAAAATAGAAGTTTGTCCTGAGCTGCTCTGAACCTGGTCGGACCACAAGCAGCAACCAGACTTTAGCATCTAGTCATCAAATATCTGCAGAAACTAATTTAATGTAATTTTTTCAGCAGGACATTTGTTCACTCCTATCTTTACATCAAACACGTCTGCTGTTTGGGCACATACTTTGGGTACCGTTGAGGTCTGTTTTCAGTATGAATGCAATACAACTGTGGGGATTTATTGCATTTCATTTGAAGTAGTCATTTGGTCTTTCATTTGCTTCCATTACAGGAAAGACTGCAGTTCATTCAATTTGACCTTCAAATGGGGCTTCTTGTCGTCTGCAGTTCAGATTGCTTCACAAAGACTCTCAGGCGTTTATGGCTTGTGAAGATGTGACGTTTATTCTGACAAACTTTGTGATATTTTCCTCAACACTTACTAAATAAACACCCAAAATAGGACTTGGAGACAAAATATCAGCAAAAGAACATATTTTAACAGTAAAATTGTTTATTGCTATAAAAGCATTTATATCAATCAATCAATCAAGCATTTGTATAGCGCGCTACTCACCCGGAGGGTCTCAAGGCGCTTGGGGGAGGGGGGTCCGCTACTGCTACTGCTATCAAAATTCTTCCAAGATGTTTGCTACTGTTAAGATGTAAAAAGTTTGTAAACTGTATGATCCATAATAAGTGAATTTTACTTTTTACCTACTTCTACTTTTATTTTAGCATTTGAAATGACGCCCATGATCAGCCGTCCAGACCCCACTCGTGCCTTTGCCTTGTATAAAGGTTTTGTCTAGGTCACTCCAGATATATGGCACTTCATTCTTGTATTTCTTTCGCTTTTCCTAGGTCGGAAGACGAATTCATCATTTAATTCATGGCTAAAATCTCTACTCTTTTCATTTGCTCATTGCCCGCCTTCCACGTTGTTAATTAGGATTTACCGGGTTCTCAAAATTACTAACTGATCGACATACCAGGCTTTCTTCCCTTTATTTTCTTGTAGTGCTCTGAAAAGGTTGAGAAGTGGTGTAGATGCAAGCCAAAACCCTGAAACAAAAAAACCTAAACTAAATAAAAATTTGAATTTTTCAGTTGATAGGTGCATTTTTCAATACATGTATAAACATTGTACGTCCCACTAATTACTTAAAGGAGAACATTTAAAATTAACTGCAATGTATACTGTGCGCTCCTTGCTATGGAGATCTTAAGCGAATACATGTCGAAATTCATACATTATAAGGATAACTGAACGTTATAGAAATCCAGTAGAGCGTTTAGTTAAATACCCTGCCCGCTCTAAGTTTTCTGAATCAATTTACATCTGAATGCAGAGGTAAGGCTGACTCGAGGTAACATTTGCCTAAAGGGAGAGAGGTGCCGTGCAGCGCAGAAGAATTGATTAGTCCGATCTCGAGATTCCCTCGTCGGAACAGTTGTCTGTACACCAGCAAAGCTCAAATCCTTCTAAATCCATCGACTCGAACAGTATAGATGGTTTTGTCGCTTAAGCTTCCTACGCACTCTTAACATTTCTATAAGGTCGTGTTTAAGACCCTCGCCCTTTAATTCCTGACTTGTTTTTCAGGATTCTGATACTTAATAGAAAAGAATGCCTCGAGGCCCCTAATGATCTTAATTATCGTGATAAACATGTCGTGCCTGATGTCCCTGGCAGTACATTATAAGCTATTAAACAGAGATTAGCGGATTAGATGCTGCTGGAAAGTGAAGGAAAGGGGTCTGTCCGGGCATTTGTTTGATACAAAAAGCATCTAGCAAGGCATGTTGCTTATTGAAAACAAAAAAAAACCTCAATGGAGAGCCAAGGCTCCAAAAACCTCTATCTATTCAAACCTTCATAAACATTTGTTTGAAATGGCCCTTTTTGCAGGGTTATCCCCAAACTTTTTGCTTCTTCCTCCTTTGTTTTTCCTGACCTGTGGTTGTTGGCAATAGGACTCTGGGCACTTTACCACTGCTGATCAGTGCTAAAGTGCATATGCTCTCTGTATAAATTGTTATTATGATTGGTCATCCATGATTGGCATATTTGTTTTACTCAGTGCTCTGAGTGTGCCAGGGCTGGTGATTCAAATGCTACTAGTGGGCTTGCAGCAATGATTGTGCCACCCACATGAGTAGCCGTGAAATGGTGTCTCAGGCCTGCCACCACAGTGCCTGTGTGCAGTTGCTAACTGCCATGTTGATCTGACCAGTGTCCCCACTGGCCAGGTCTAACCCTTCTCTTTCTGTGCACATTAGACACCCCTATGGAAGGCCTAGGGGAACCCCCTTGGCCGGGTGCGGAGTATGTGAAAGCTAGAGCATGTACTAATGTAGATGACATGCTCTGACAGTGAAATACTGCCAATTCTGTTTTTCACTATTGAAAGGCTATCTTACCCATAGGCTATAATGGGAAATGCTGTATATAATGTTTACCTGCATATCTTCCCATAGGAGCAAGATAGAAAATTAAAGTCTGGTATCTATGAACTCAGAATTTATTAACCCATCTTTAAGGAAGGATGTTTTTTAAATCCTGAGTTTGAAAACAGCACTTTTAGAAAGTGGCTGTTTTCTTGTCTGACCTTTCTGTGTGCCTTGGCCTGTTTGTGAATTGACTGTCTGGTTTGTGAGTGACAGGGGCTGGGGTGGCTCCCAGAGGCTGATAGAGTCATCCCTAGGCTGAATAGCTACATCTGCATCTTGAGTGGTGGGAGTTGGTAGCACCTGGGCCTGAATAGGGCAGTGCCTGCCTTCCACAATGCTGGCTCCACCTCCTGCTGGGCGGCTGAGGAGGAGTCCGGTAAACAAAGTGCTCCAGGTCTGACCAGAACTGGTTTGGACTAGGCCAAGGCCTCTCTGCCCTCGGAGAACAAAGAGAATATTGGTATAAAAAGGGCTGCCCAGACTTCAGAAAATTAGATCATCCTGGAATCAAGAAGGAACCTCTGCCAAGGAGAAAAGCTGGATGACTGAAGAGGAAGGACTGCCCTGCTGTGTGTTTGTGGGCTGACCTGCAGTTGATATTCTGCCAAGGAGAGGGAAAGGACTTTGCTATTGCTGTGTTCCCTGCTTGAAGAGATCACCAAGGGCCTGAGGAGAGCTGGCCTCCTGTTAAGAAGTCCCAGGAACAAAAGGACTTCACCCCCAGCTTCCCCCCTGAACTCTGCTGTGTGAGTTCTGACCTGCATAGAGTGCTTGATTCATTTGTGGGGCCTCTGAAGGTTGTTTTAGTGCTGTTTGGTGAGCTGGACAAGAAAAAAAGAAGATTTACAATTTGCAGGCATCGCTCGCTTGCAGTGCGCATCATCGACAGTGCGATAGATCGTCGCTGCACCTGTTGCCGCAGCAAGACCCGATACGTCGCTCGCTTGCGGAGCACATCGCCCCGGAATCCATACAATTCCTGTCGCTGCAAATAGCACCGCATAGCCTGTCGTCGCTGTGAGAACCATGCTTACCTGCGAGAAGAATCCGGTTGCTGCGAGCATCATCGCAGAGTCCAACGCCATCGCATCGAGGGGCCGCAACAAAAGAAGATCAACGCTGTGCCGTAGATCGCCGATGCACCGAAGATCGTCGGCCTCCCGAAGATCGTCGCATCTTGCCCATGCACCCCGGAATCCATACAGGGTATTGCATCCCTCCCCATACAAACCGGATTCATCGCAACATGTCCGCTGCATGCAACGGAGTTGTCACATCGCCCAGGGTCTCAGGAGTGACACATCGCTTGTTTTTTGACGCTAGGAACTTTTATCACATCTACAGGTACTTTGGGCTAAAACTGACGCAACTGTGGATTATTTTGACGCAAACCCTAGAACTCTTTGAAAATCATATTCTTGAACTGTGTATGTCGGATTTTTGTCATTTTGGTCTTGTGTAGTTTAGATAAAGATACTTTATTTTTCTAAACTGGTGTGGAGTCCATTTGTGGTGTTTTCACTGTGTTACTGTGAGTGTTGGTACAAATACTTTAAACATTGCCTTTGATCAGCCTGTCTGCTCGTGCCAAGCTACCAAGGGGGTGAGCAGGGGTTATCTAAAGAGTTTATCCCCCTTACCCTGACTAGAAGCATGGGTCCCTATTTGGACATTGTTACCCAGCTCTGCAAACTAGTGACTCCCAGATCTAACAACATTGAATTGTTGTGCAGACTTGACATTCTCAATTTATCATATGTGTATTTATCTTCCTATTCGTTAAACGAAACATTTTGTCTATAGGTATGTAATGTATATGTTATGTTTGGCTTCATCTTTTATTTTCTAAAGCGAAGCCTCTGTATGGAATTCAGGTCTTGGTTGAGACTGGCCAGAACACGTTCAAGTCAGAATCAAAGCTGCTTCATCATGTCAATGGAGGAGGATAATCCTAATGTATTGAAATTATTTAATGACTTGCATTGGTTAAAGGCTTTATATTTAAACGATTCCTGTTGTCATACCTTGTCATAACTGCAATAGGCCTCGCATTTGATTGCGTTAGAGCTATTGGTGTTGTAAATGACAATATCTTTTACCTATGTGTTATGGAGTGTATATGTATGTGGTGTGTAGTGGAATTATGTGGGTTGGATCGGAATTATTAGTTTTGGAATTGTGTAATGTGGAGCGGCTTTGTGTAGTGAAATTATGTTGCAAGGTATTCAGTAGAATTATGAGGATAGAAATTATGTGGTATTGAGTGTAATGTAATTGTGTGGAGTTGGATTATGTGTTGTGGAGTGTAATTATGTGGAATAGAATTTTGGGTGTGGTATGTTGTGGAATTTAATTATGTGGTGTGCTGTTGAATTATTTTATGTGGATTGGATGTATGTTGTTGTGTCATTGAGTTGAATTATGTGGTTTGGTGTTGAATTATTTGGTGTGGATTGGAAATGTGTGGAGATTAACTGAATGGGGTGGGACTGTGTGGATAATTAACACCAACTTGTCAAAAGCAGCACATCACAGAATTCACCATGTTCAGCAGTCGCAAAAATGACCTACTCATAAGAGCAAATATTGAAGAACACAAACACACAAAAGCACACATGTAATGGATGCAACTCCACTACTATAACCCTTGCACACTGATCCTCACTTAATTTTAGTGTGAGTAGGAGAACTATGCAGAAACCCTCAGTTCAGGCAGCACAGAGTAGTGCTGCAAAACATATTGAAGACAGCTGAAAGCAATGCCGCACACAGGTTAAAAACGAAAAACATAAAAGGAGTAGTAACATAAACTAATACAATGCATTTCATTTTGAAGAAGAAACCTCTTGTTGTTCTCAGTACTTGAATTGGATATATAGATATAGTAGTGCAGGAACTCCCTTCCCCCTCACACAGGAACCAACAGCTGTGGGGTTTGTATTAAATGGTGGCTCAATACGGAGCCACAGTGGCAGAAGAGGTGGGCACAGCGGTGAAAGAGGGGGGCACAGTGGTGCAAGAGGGAGGCACAGTGCCACACGAGGCAGCACAGTGACTCTAAGGAAGATGGTGAATTGCATGTATGCCTGCCTATCAGTCGGCACATGTGTACGGTTTATATGATAGTGCCCGTGGACTAGTGCTCTGCTATTAATCAATGGATGTCCACCCTAGAAAAAATACACCATATAGCTTTGTCATATACGATGTGCAAATTTATAGTCCCACCCTTAAAAGTTTAGGTAAAATGATGTCCCAATGTAAAATGATCTATGTGCTTACAGTCCCAGATGCTAGAGCAGTAATATGATGTAGTCAAAGTTCAATGTTATTTATTTAAAAAGAAGAGTATTTAAAGCGCTACCTTTTTGAATTGCTTCTCCACCTAAATTTGTTCCTGCAAAGCTGATTGGTCAATGGGAGTGGTGTAAAGGAAAGTTATAAAGGGAGAACAAAAGGGCATGCTTGTCCATAGGGAAATTTTTAGGAAACAAGAGAGCAAAAACTGCAGCCAGCACATGGTGCATGTCTTTTGTTTGATTTAGTGTACATTTTCCCAGCAGTTTTGGTAGAATTTAAAATACAAGGAAAATATTATATAGAATCTGTTGTACATTAACTCATTTTTTTAATCTGGTAAAGTCATTGCCCGAGGTTTTCCTAAAAGCAGATATAGCTGCCCTTGATTAAAGAAGGGTTTGGCAAATACAATTTGAAAAATACAACGAAAGGGTCTGTTTAAATATTATTTGTTGCTATTTCAGCTAAGAACAAAGCTGTATTTTATTTTCCTGCTTCCCTTTGTCCTGCAACCTACGTGGGTTTATTGTTGAGTGCACTAAGATCCAATTTACATACAGATAGAAGGACTTTATTTACTAATATGGACTCCGGCAGTGCCATGAAATAAATAGATAAATGAAACTGATCTTGTGTAAAGTAATCCGGTACCTATACAAATTGGTGCAATGCCGTGGAACAGATTTGCACTATTTAAAAAAAATTGTGAATGGGATGTAGGGTTTGGGGGATGGCCGGAAGGGTGTAACTCGTGTGAGATAATTCATTCACAACTACAGTTTCATTGATCTGCCATGCTTGTATCGTACGATTTTGAAGTTTGTTGTTCTCTCTTTTTTAGGTTAACACCCAAGCCCACTGTTCATGTTCTTAGTCTCTGTAAAAAGGGTAGTTCACTGTTCTTTTCAGTAGAGCCATTTCAACCTCGTATGCCCACTCGTGATCACAGCTGAGATACATTAATGCACCTTCCTCGCAAGGGCTTTACCAATGTCACAAGGAAGTGAACTGTGGGACTTCTGACAAGAATTGACCTTTCATCCATAAAACTAAACTTTCTTCCCTGTCACAAACCTTGCCATCTTCCATTGTGACTCTGCCACATTGTTTATTTTTTTAATATTGTTTATTGCCTCCTGGTTCGAGCATCCGCGATCAGTTTGCCCGGTTAGTCAGAGACAGGCACCGTGCAGCTCGGGTTACAGACCAGTTATGGGGAAGTTGTCCACAGTTATAGCTTTGTTTTGCCTTGATTAAAAAGAAGTGACTAAGGCTGATTGTGACAGTTTTAGAGAGTGACAAACCAGTTTTAGCCTCTTCAGGAGCGGCTGAAGCAACAACTGCCTGTGCGGGTATGTCTCTGCTATTTGTGATATATTGCGGCTGGCTTTCTCAACTGTGAGAACCAGCGACAACGCTCGGCCACCATTTAGTTTTAAATGAGTAAAATACCTAATTAAGAGAGCATTTGAAAGGGGGGGGCCCTCGGCCCCCCCGCACGCATGGCAGCGCGGCGACCGTCGCCCCCACTGTCTCCTTTGTTGCCATTCGGCGGTGGGGGCGTGCCCTGGGGGGCGCGGCCCACCGCCGATTGGCTGGCGGCCACCTTGACCCGGATCCTGGGAAGTGGGTCCGGGTCAAGGGGGGCGGGCTAGAGGAGGGGCCACCTGGCCCCTCGGGAATAAGGAGATAGGGAGCGCCCAGGAGACCCCCTTGTCCCTGGACGCTCCCTCGCCGAAACGGTGTGCCCCGCGCTAATTCTAGATGAGGATGTTTAGTATAAGTTAGGAAAACAACATGTATTAGAGTTTTGTTAAAGTCAGGCTCTCAAACTTATTGCTAAACCTAAATGTCCTGCTGAATTTTTGTATAAATTGTTGATTATGCAATTAAAAACCTTTTTTAATTTCATACTTTAATAAATACGGCCGGGCGACTAGCGCCCGCCTTCCAAAAAGTAAAGACGTCTCGTGTCCACGTTCCTGGGTATTGGGTGCCGGATTGGGGGGGAGGCGGCAGCTAGTCGCTGACCATGCTGAGTATGCCACTAACCAGAACCCTGCATGGCTATAGACTGCTACAGACCTCAGTACGCAACCCCAACAGACATGCCAAAATTACAATTTGGTTGTAAAAGCACTCTACGAACGTGCGATACGGGCTACCTTTCGCATAAAACACGATTGGTAGACTTTACAGAAACCTAGGTAAGAATGCTGAAGTCATTTGCATCGCAAAGAGCCCGTCATTTCCGCTCGGTAATTTGGAAAGCTGCCTCCACTTTATGGGGGTAAGCGGGGGGGAGGATCAAGACCTGCAGATTACAGAAAATGAAAGCGCCGAGCGTTAGGTCACAGACAGAATCATAGCGATGGTTCTTTAAATTAAAGTTTAATGGACAAATGATGGAACTCTACTCTCTCTGTTTGTGTACTGCACTGTCTCCATGTCAGGTTCCCCTAGGCAATGGCTCTTGTACTTGTATGAAGGGAAGCGAGACAGCCAGGGTTTCAGACCACTGGGTAGTGAGTCCTCACAATGGGTGTCAACGAGCACAACCTAAGTAAATTCCTACCGGCTGGACCAGTGGCCGACTGTTCCACTTGGGGATTGCCACAGGGAGATTAGGTAACCCTGCAGGAATGCTGGGAAGGAGGGTGCAGGAACCACACCAGCACGAAGAATCATCGCCAATCACTGTATCCCTGATTTAAAGACACAGGCAAACACAAGCGGGTGGGAAGAGGAAGAGATTGACAGCATCCCCGATTTAAAGGTGCATGCAAACATAAGTGGGTCGGGGAGAGGAAGAGATTGACATGACAGATAAAGAATGTAAGCGGTAGGAAATTGAACTTGGCTGGTGCTCCTCAGCCTTTAACGGAAGTGATCTATGAGCTGAGTGAACGAATAAGGAGCCAGCAAAGAAGAGCAATACAGGAGTGAGTCTATGGTAAGCAGCGTGCAGGAATAAAGTGGTTCTGCTGATTACAGCAGGTCTTGCATGCAGGGCATGCATGCTGCAGGCTCGACCTAAAAACAAAATGGCTGATGTTTTTCATAGTTTGAGGCCCGAGTAAACTTTGAGCAGCTGTACGATAAAGACTGCACTTTAGTACTAGACCAACTAATAATAACCAATGTGCAGGTACTGTGAAAGTACAATGCATTTAAATGTGATGTAGATGCTGCTGGAGCAATGAAATATCCAAGAAGGGTCCCTTGGACATCCCATTAGTTTTCGTGTGGCAGGCCTACTTCCTCAGGAAGCTCTGCAAATGGTATTATTTATAAATAAATGTAAAATGGCATATGTTCGACTTGGCCCTCTCTGCAGGTTAACCCCCAAACATGTTGTCTTCATCCCTCCTGTTTTGCTTTTTTGTTGGCTTTAGGACTCTGTGCAGTTTACCACTGCTAACCATCGCTAAAGTGCTTGTGCTCCCTCCTTTAAACATACTGCAATTAGCCTACACCCATTTGGTATATTAAATGTATTTGTAAGTCCTTGGTAAAGTGGTTCTACACGTACCCAGGGCCTGTAAATTAAATGCTTCTGTTTATTTATTTATTTTTTAAACTTATAAAGCGCGCAAATCCTCAGGGGCGTTGGGATGCGCTGCGGACGTGGCAGAAAGAAACAAAATTATTGATTAAACAGCCATGTCTTTATTTTTCTTCTGAAGGCCAACAAGGTTTGGCATGAACTGATCTCCAACGGGAGAGAATTCCACAATTTTGCAACCGAGACAACAAAGCGTTGATCGCCCCAAGAGGCAGTTTTGGTCAGCGGCACTGACAGGAAGTATGCATTGGAAGATCGGAGTGGCCTCTTGGGGATATGGATGGCTAGAGAGTTTAGTAAGAACTGAGGACCTACATTTCGAGATGCTTTGTAGGCAATACACAGTGCCTTAAATTTTATTCGGTTCCTCACAAAGAGCCAATGGTAACTTTTGATTACATGAGCAATGGGTTTGAATTTGGGAGTTCCTGACAGCATTCTGGCTGCTGCATTCTGCACAGATTGCAATTTTTGAATAACCCTTTTTTGTGCGTTAGAAAAGAGTCTGTTACAGTAGTCCAAGGAGGACATCACCAAAGCACCCGTCAAAGTCCTTCCTGAATTGGGAGGAAGGTATGGAAGGATCTTTCTGATTATTCTAAGTTTGTGAAAGGAGGCTGAGATGATTGTATTTGCGTGAGATGCGAAGGTCAGTTAAAAGATTACGCCCAAATTCTTGACTTTGGAGACGGGATTTGGTGGAGGGCCGAGATCTGACGGCCACCAGGAACTAGACCAGATAAGAGAAAGCTTACCAAAAATCATAACCTCTGTTTTATCGGAGTTAAGTTTGAGACAATTGCTGGCCATCCAACTACTGATGGCCAACATGCCTTTTTGGAAGCTGGCTGCCATCCTTTCTCCATTGTTCTTTATAGCGAGCACCAGCTGTGTATCATCAGCATACAATGATAGGCCCATCCCATGTGCCTTGATGACTCTGGCTAAGTCCGATACATAGATATTAAAAAGCGTCAGATTTAGGGATGAGCCCTGTGGAACACCGCACGGTAATGTCATCTGGGCAGAATGGAAATTGCCCAGTGTTACAGTCTGGGTCCGGGTGGTGAAAAAGGAGGACAGCAGGTCTCTTGCTTTGTCCTGGATGCCCATTGCAGTGACAGGGTCGATCAAGATGTTATGATCGACCGTGTCGAATGCAGTGGAGAGGTCCAGCAGGATGAGAATTGCCGTCCCTCCCTGGTCAAGGATAGATCCTATTTCCTCTGATGCCTTGATCAGTGCAGTCTCGGTACTGTGACTTTTACGAAAGCCAAATTGGATATCGTCTAGTCGGTGATGATCTTCTATGAACTTAGAGATTTGATTGTTCATTCGTTTTTCAACCACTTTGGCCGGGAAAGGCAGACTTGCAATGGGCCTATAGTTTTTGGTGTACTCAGGATCCAGATAGGATTTTTTCAGAAGAGGTTTAAGTATGGTATTTTTCTAAATGGTTGTATATGTGCCAGAGAGAAACATTGCGTTACATATCTCTGTCAGTACAGGGGTTATAATTTCGGTAACTGGGGCAAGAACAGCTGGTGGACATGGATCATTAGCTGAGCTGGATTTAACGGAGGTCATAGTATTAATAACTTGAGCTATGCTAACTTTTTGAAATTGCACTAAAAGAGGCTCAAGAATGTTGGGAAATGAGAATTGAGCAGACACATTTCTTTGAACAGAGAAATTGGAGTAGATGTTATTTACTTTGTTATAGAAATAGTCTGCTAGGGTATTGCACAATGCTTTTGAGGGTGCCGGGGTGGTTTGTGACACTTGATGTGAAATCTTAGTTACTACTTGAAAAAGTTGTATATTTGAATTTTTAGCAAGTTCGATCTGCGCGGTGAAATATATACTTTTTTCTTGAATGATCATTACTTTATATTTCGCTAGTTCGTTCTTATAGAGAAGTTTTTCTTCATTTGTGTACGATTTTCTCCAGTGTCTTTCCTGATTTCTGCATTTTTGCTATTGTTCTCTAAGTGCATTAGTGAACCAGGGGGCAGATGGGGAGCTTCAGTTTTTAGACATCAGTTTAGTTGGCACTAGCTTATTCATGGCATTAAAGAGCCAGTTAGTAAAGGCTGTTGAGGCTATATTTGGGTCATCCGAGACCTCAGGATGTGTGGAGGACAGATGTTCCGATAGCTGTTGATTATCTAAATTTTTCCAAGCCTTAAATGAAACTGTTCCATTCACAGAAGTATTAGTAGACAGAGTATTAACAAGTAGTTTATCGAATATTACTGCACGGTGATCGGACCATGCTAAGGGTAAGATTTCTTTTATAGAGATGTTTTTGGAATTGGAAAATAGACCGTCCAGAGTATGACCGGCCTCATGAGTGCTGTCAGAGACCAGCTGTGAAAGACCCAGCGACTCTAGATCTGATATTAAAGTTTTAGTATCCTTATCATATAAATATTCTAGGGGAAAGTTGATGTCACCTAAAATTATAAAGGTGTGATCGACTGCTATTGACTCTTGTACATCACTAAATGTGGTCAGAAATTCCATCCTACTTTCCGGGGGTTGATAGAGTAAGATACCCTTAAAGATTTGGGAGGGGGTCAGTAAGATGGAAAAGTAGATTGCTTCACAGGTTGTAAGTGGGACATGGAGTATAGTAGTCGTGAAGTTGCTGCGAGAAATTATTGCTAACCCGCCCCTTTTTTATCTACTCTGTCCTGTCTTTCAATGTTGTAGCCCTCTGGGGTGGCCACTATCAAGTCTGGTTCAGATGCCAGATCGGTCCATGTTTCAGTGATAAACAGAAGATCTATTTTATGGTCAGTGATTAAATCTGCAATCTCCTCTTTATGTTCGCCCAACGAACGGGCATTTATGAGAGCAGCTACTATGTTAATTCTCTTTTTTTTTGTTAATATTGAGTATGGTGTTGGTTTTCGGCCTTTGGTCAGTGCCTGCTTTAAAGTGACAGTGGGTGCAGGTTTTTGTTCGTAGTTTAGGCGGGCCATCTAATATCAACAGGGTGCAAAATCGGCTAGTGGGCCTGCAGTAATTATTGTGCCAACCACTGAAGTAAGTGACACTTTAAATCATGTATCAGGCCTACGATGGCAGCCTGTGTGCAATTTTCAACTAACATTTTGACCTGGCAAAATAAACTTTTTTCCAGGTCAGAACTTTCTTTCCTGATACAAATGAGCCACCCCTAGACTAGGCTCTAAAAAGCAGAGTGCAATGGATTTAAAACGTTGGATATATATTTTAGGTTTTACATGTCCTGGTAGTGATAACGTCTTAAATTCATTTTTCACTACTGCAAGACCTACCTCTCCCATAGGATAACATTGGGTCATCATTTTACTTTTAATAAGTGATACGTTTGATTGGAAGCAGGTAGGAATATCAAGTCTGATCTCAAATGAATCATAATTTAAATCCCTCCATTTTAAGTCACAATTCTGAAAATGGTACTATTAGAAAGTTGGCCTTTTCTTGTCTTAACCATTTGGTGCCTGAGGCCTGGTTCCTGGTTCACATGTCTAGGTATGACCTTGTGCATTCCTCCCCAGACAATATCAGAATGGGGGACCGGGTGTCTGTAAGACGGGACCATCCTGACCTGATGGAAGGGGTGGAGCTGTCATTGTGCTTGCACTTCGCAGGGGCTGCCTCAGCACACTCACAAAGGACTACACACTAGTCTATTGTCACACCCCTCAGACACAGGGGAAGGGAAAGAAAGAAATTTCAGAACCAGATATGGGGAATGTCTGGAGGTTTCTCCCGCTTCTAAGCTGGCATGAAATATAAATATTAAGCCTTCAGGCCAATTTTTCAGTCCACTCCTGGATTTGTGGTTACTACAGCGGAAGGACTGCCCTGAGGACAACACTGCTGCCTGAGGCCTGCCCTGACAAGGAAGACTGGACCTGCTCCTTTCACCTCAGGCTACCTGACGAGACTCTGAGTGTCAGCTGTCTGACCTGTTCAGAGCTACAGGGACATAACAAGCTCCAGAGGCCTCCTTGCTACTTCCCAGCTGACCTGCTTCACTGGAGTGGCCTAGACCAGCAACAGGATCTGCCTGAGATCTGCTGGTCCTTTATTTTTATGTATTTATTTGAAAAGGTATCAGAGCGCTTTACATGACTTAACACATTACATCAGAACATTGTTACATAGTTACAGTTACAGTTGCAGTTATCAGTATATGCTTGGGAGAAAAACGTGAGCTTACACAATAATATAAGATATTAGCGTGTAGCATATCCAAGACACATGTCATATGGGGAATGGAAGGTAGTGGGGGAAAGGTAAACAGGGGAGAGGAAAGCAGACAGAGTCAGATAGATCTGAAGGGGGAGAGTACTCCAGGGGGAATAAAGCAGTCAAGGTGGTCGAAGAGAGAGACAAATAAAACCATGAAGAACTGTGAAAGACAATGTCTTTCACAGTGGCTGGGTAGGTGACGGCTGATGGGGTGACCCAGAGCCAGACTCCGCTATAACTGCAAAGGGCTGATGGGGTGACCCAGAGCCAGACTCCGCTATAACTGCAAAGGGCAGCTCCACCGGCATCGGCCATAATTGCTTGGTCTTCGTGGTCAGTAAAATGATCGCGATTACTCTGAAAGATTTGAGCCAGAGAACCGAAGAAGACTGCAGATAGTACGGAGTCAGGGCACAGGCACCATCTTAAAGTCAGGCGTTGTCCTGGCCCATCCTTACAGTGGAATCCCCCGCAGCAGTAGCCAAGACTGGCCCCAGCCGCCATCTTGGGGTCAGGCACTGCAGCTACTCCACCTCCATCCGAGTTGCAAGCAATGTGGAAGGTAAAGGGGAGGGGGGCAAGAAGTCATGGTAGCCTTTCCTGCAGGAGACGTAGGCTAAGGTCAAGCAGGTCGTAGGGCCAGGAATCCAAAGGTGGAGCAAGGCCGAGCCACACCACAGGAACAGTAATGGCTGTGTGGCGCGAGGACAAGATACATTGTGTTGAGTCCTACGAGCACCTGAAGCGCTATTGAGGGAAGTGGGTGTCGCTGTGGGTACTCACCGCGAAGGTTGAAGGTTCAGGTAAGAGTCAGGCGCACCTCACAGCAGCGTCGGTACAGCAGCCAGGCCCAGGATTCCACGGCACCGGGCATCAACCAGCTCCCCAGCCGCAGCAGCACCAGGGTCCAAGGAGGTGAGCTGCAGGCAAGGCGAGCTCAGCAGCGGTCCCCTCCCCAAAGCCAGGGAGACACGCACTACGCACAAGGGATCGGATGTAGGCGGCAGCTCTCGGTCGGTGTGGTGCTGTAGGGTGGTCCCACAATCCCAAGCCCCAAGTCCTCTGCTAGCATGACTTCCCTGGTCCCGAAGAGGTGTCTCCCAGGTCCTGTACGCTTTGTGTGGCATCATTTGAGCTCCTCCTGGAAGAAGAAAACAATTCCTGATGCTTTTGGCTCTTCGCAACCACGAGCAGGATTGTTTGTGCCAAGATCTTGCCACCCATGCTGGCCACTAACGTGAATCAGTGGTGAACCTGACTCTTTGTCCTACAGTAACCGTCAGCAAGGATCAGCAACATGAGATCTGCACTTCTCCCTACTGCATCGACATCTCGTGGTGAACACTAACTTGAAGCTCCAGCAATGACCTTCAGCAACACCCGACAGGAACTTTTTGCTACAGCAATGACCATCCATGATTCCAGGCCCGCTCATCACTCTAGAGAGATGTCTCTTCAAGATGCTCTTCCTGCTCCTCGCAGCCTCCTCTACCGTGAACTGAGCTCTTTGCGACGGACTTTGAGAAGTTGACTTTTTCAGCCTTGCAAGCCTGGTCCCTGTATATGGCCCATGCTCCATCATGAGTAATCAATAAGGGAAACCCACTGCCTGAAGATAATTGAAGGAGAAGCTATACATCAAGGATAAGAGAAAAGAACAGCAAATTTACTTCCCTCTAGAGCAACATTACAGTGTGCTAACAGCACAAAGGCAGCAAATGTTCAAATTTTAATACTCTGAGACCATAGCTATTATAACAAATTCATCAAATGTATTGTAACAATTCTCAATTTATAAAAATAATCAATTAATACACCTTCAATAATTCTTCCTCAAGATACAATATATCGTCCAACACATAGTTACATGTAAAATGGAAACACAGGCACTACACAAATACTCATAACCAACTCATGCTCTCAACAGAATCATACTCAATCATTCAACAATCACGATATTCACAACGGGGCCAATGCATCAAAACCAATAATCAACAATCTCCCCAGGAAGGTCTTTGAGGATTTCAACATATATTTCCATTTGGGGAAGATAGTGATTTATTTCAAGACTTCATGTGAACCTTAAAGAAGTACACAAAATTATGGTATTATAGGAGACATAGATATCAGGGGACACCAGCGCCGGCCCGTGTTTCGGTGGATGACCCAGCATGGCACAGACGGACAAGAGGCAGAACAAACTACAGGTGCCTGGGATTCCTAGAAGGGAAACAATATATTTTTTAAAGCTGTGGCCTCGCCATCATGAGAATGCAACAATTCCATGAGGATATGCAAGGAAGGAGAGAGAGAAACCTTATATCCCCCAATGCAAAATAAGGTGTTTGCTAACTGACGGGAAACCAATTTACAGTCTGAGTGAGAAATATATTGAAAAATATTTATGAGACCCTGCACCAGACTCACGCACCCATACACTGATCAGTGCCAATGAGGCTATATATAATACATGAACAGGAATCAGTTCAGCCTGAACTTACTGGATGACCTAAGGTTTCAGGTGGAGTATAGGATCAGGGGGGCCCCCTTACAAGGAAGCATAAGGGAAGAGGATGATAAGATAAAGATTCTGAAGCGGGTGAGATACCCCAAGTCTTAAACAACTGTACAGAGATTCCTATGGGGTCTGCTAAAAACACTTACCAAGGGATGAAATATGGTTGGCTGAGGTGCCTGCAGGGCATCAACTAGGTCAGGGATCAGATAATCAAAGCGCCTGAGACAAAACAAAGTCATAATAGTGGGTGGCGAGTACCCAAAGGTGCTGTACTTTCCCTAAATCCTTTGAAAATACATATCTCTGGTTTCTACTGATTCGAAGTTTGTTGTTCTGGTGTTAACATTTTAAATATTTTTATGCTATTCTTCTAAATTGGTGTAGGATTTTCTTGTGTTCTTTTTTCGCTTTATTACTGTTTGTGTGCTGAATAAATACTTCACACATTGCCTCTAAGTTAAGCCTGACTGCTTTTGTGCTAAGCCACCAGAGGGTTAAGCGCAGGTTAATTGATTGACTTTTTGAGGTTCACCCTGACAAGGATTGTGGTTGTTGCTTCAGTAGGGTTTCACCCCGCTCACCTGAGAATCTGCAGCAAAAGATAAAGGAATATTTGGATTTTATTTTTTGCAATTCCTGGTTGGTTTAGTTAGGGCCTGGAAATGATACGGCTTAAACAACACAAAATGGCGGCTGTCATGTGAACAAAACAGAGCGTAGCTCCAAAATCAATGAAAACAATCCGAACATGGCAAGTGATGAGCTCAAATACTCACCTTGGCTTAACGTCTCTCTTCGCCACTTTGAAAACGCTAGGCTTACCAAGGATATGGTGCAGCCTAGCATTTCCCCCTGCGATGGCGATTAGTTTTACATCTTAACGCCAGCGCAGGCAGGGAAGGTTTGTTTATGTACAGGAAGGTGTTCCTTCCTGCACATAAACAAAGCTTAAATGCCATTTTGTAACTCACATGTGTGCTGCTTCATGCAACACACATGTAAGTTACAAATTGGCATTTTTAAAAAGAGGTTTGTTTATGTACAGGAAGGGACACCTTCCTGTACATAAACAAACCTTGGCAGTTTGCTTTTTCCATGTGTGCTGCACAAGGCAGCACACATGGAAAGCGCAAAAATGAGGAGAAATGAAGCATTTCTCCTCTTTTCGCCACCTTAAGAACAGGTCTTTCCTGTTCTTAAATTCGGCACTGCCACCTATTATCGCCTCTCTTGATAATAGGTGGCAGCGTCAAAGTGAATGGGTGTTGCGGTGGAACGCCCACTGCACGCCCCCTTTCACGATGAGTTTATCGTGAAAGGGGCCATATTACCCAGGCAGCATTAAGTCAATTAACATGGCTTTAAGCCACGTTAATTGACTTAAAGCTGCCTTGATAATAGGGCGATGCAAATGTAGCTGCGTTATCGGCAGAAAAGTGCCGATGAGGTGGCGATAAGGGGCTTGATAATATGCCCCCCAGTTCCTGTGTCACCAGTGAGAAAATCTGGCCCTCTCCATTGAAAACGTAATCTTGTTGAGACGGTTGGCACGGAGCTTAACACCTGTGCGGCCATATTGTTAGTCATCCAAGCCACGCCCCTATATGCATTCTTGTTCAGTTGACAACCCCTGCTAAATTCTTCTTGTTGAGCTGAATACAATTACTCAACAAATAGGTTCAGCAAGTTGTTCGGAAATAATTGGAATCACTATTCAGCAATGAAATAGTCCTGTTTTATGAACAGAAAAAAAAGGGTTCAACATTTTTTTCAAAAAGGAATATTAAGAATGTGCGATAAATGGTAGAGGAGGTAATGAAAATCAGTTTGAGTAGGGAAAAGGATGTGGCTGAATACTACATCTAATCCCTGAAAAATTTGGTCCTTTGCATCATGGTACATGCAGTCCATGATTTGTGCTCCACTCAGTGTTTGGACTACATGTACAATGATGCAAAGGAGCAAACTTTTCTGGAATATGATGTAGTGTCCGGCCACACCCTTTGTCTATGCCCGAACTGATTTTCATGACCTCCTCTACCATTTATCGCACATTCCTAGTGTTCCTTTTTGAAAAGAATTGTGTTCTGGCCGATTGATTACACTTCATCCAGCCCGAGCCAGAGAGTACGACCTGAGCCGGAGATTATACCCTGTGTGCGGAGAGTATGGTCAGGGTGTGGAGATTCTGGCCCGACTGCAGATGTAAAGATATGACTCGTAAATGACCTCTTTGAATACCAAAAGTCGCAACGTTAGACTTTTGTCTCAGATTGCCTTTGTGAATCAGGCCCTCAAAGTTCTGGTGATAAAGAGTACAACCCGCCATTTTCAGTAACAGGCTTGTGTTTTGGAAGACTTTGTGAACTGTTGCTGTTTCTGAACCATGTCATACGTTTTTCAAACTGCTTGCATTAGTTCTGTGTTCTACCCAGTAAGAACTGAGTTAGGCTTATAATATGGCTTCATGATGATTGTAACTGTGACCATTATGTAGTGGTTAGTCTGTGGTTCTGGTTATAAAATTTATAGTAATGTGCTTTACATCTGCTCTGATTGTGCCTATGGACCATATTACGGCTTGCCTTTACTGTAGCAAGATCACTGGCTCATTGTACCATTCTGAATGGCATTTGGTATTGCAATAAGCATTTTTCAGTATTGTGATAGGTTTGCTTTCCATCTGATTTAACATTGTTTAAATTGTAAATATATTTATTATGAATGAGTTATCATTAAAAATGTTGTGTACACAAAACCCTTGGCTGGATATTTACATTATACTGTTATCTTGATTACTTTGTTGTAGTGCACTTAGACTCACCTCAGACACGCTCCCTTGAGTTAAGCTTTGGACTGCTCCCCCCCCCCCGTGCACCCAGAGAGTGAAGGGCACCGAAGTGACCCCTGCTTTTGTTGCAGACTGAATACCTTTAGATTATTAGGGGCCATGACCTACCTCTAATTAAGAGTGTCCTGTGTCTTTGGTGTTTACCTACGTCAGGGCACATACTCTGACAACTTCTATCCCTTTCCCTCTCTTCATTGTGCAATTTGAGAATGGCATAGTGATTGTTGGGAATTCTCAGCCTCACCCTTATCTCTCTTACTAAGATACGACTTGAACTAGGGGATAAAATATGTGAAAAAGAAACCACCCCTTGTTGCAGGGAGCAGTCTCAGTCACAGCTGCTAAAGCATGCACAGAGATCCTAGCACAAAGACTGCACAAAAAAGGGGTATTGACAGTAAATATAAAACCAATACTGTCAAGTAGTACTTTGGGCAAAATCGAAAGGCTTCCTAATAATAAGTGTAAGTAGTTTTGATTATTATTTCAAGCAATAATCACAACTCTTGTAAAAGTAAATCCTCAAAGTCAATAAATTAACCAGAGCTCAACCCAGGATAGGTATGGAACAGGGCAGACAGGCTTAAGGTAGGGAAATGTGTAAAATATTTATGCAGTATCAAAACAGAAATAAAGTTTAAACACCAAGCAATAAAAACCCTAAACCAAATAGATACAAATGTAATAACCAAAATGACACCAAAATGACAAAAACCCAAAAGAAGAAATTGTAGATATGAATTTGCAAAGTTTTAAGTAGAAATAGCATCAAAAAAGTGGAAAGTGGTGGTGGTTGACCTGTAAAAAGGCATGATTTGAAATCAACTGCAATGGACCACTGGTCAGTTACAAAAAGCATATTGATCCCTCTGAAGCCTGGAAGTTGAAAAGATGACCAAAAGTTCTAAATCCCAATTCAAAAAGGGCCTTTGTCAATTTAAACAGTTGAAAATCCTATCTGCGTGGGTCACGGCTGAAACTGTAGTCACTTATACCGCACTGCAGTTCAGATGCTTGAAGCAGGCTAATTTCACAGAGGACCTGGAGCATTTCAAGATTGTAGTTAAATAATCTTCTAAATCCCTATGCAGAAAGAGACTTTGTTGTTTTTTTCATTGATGTGAAGATATCAGTGCGAGTCAAAGCTGAAATTCAATCCTACACTGTGCAATTGTAGTTCATATACTTTAAGCAACAGGTCCCGCTAAAGCTCTAGTGCAAACGTTTATCAGCGTTTTTAAATTGTCCTCTGGTCCAAAATAACAATAGGTGTTAAAATCTACGGAGCCCAGTACCTTAGAGGAGAGCACATGAAGATTCTTAGGGCCTCAGACAGAAGTCAGCAGCAAAGTCCAGGGGCCACTGGTCATCTGGACAAGTCAGGAAAAAGGCCTATTGAAGATAATTGTCTCCCTGTAGACACACAGTAGGCCAGACAACTGACCCTTAAAGTCCATGTCTTTTTCCTGGATACAAGGGGGAGCTGGACCAGTCCTTCAAAGCTCCTCACAGGTCACATACAGTAGGTACATACATGTTCTGTTCTTTTACAGGCACTAAAAGTGTTCTGAGAAGAATGCCTTGAGGTTCTATCTCTCACTAGTGGGTGGGGGTGACTCCTAGACACCCCCTAACCAATGGGGTATAAGTTCCAAGAGGCAGCCCTACTCCTTTTTCAGTATTTCCTGATTGCCTTACAGCAAAAAAGCCCCCAAACTAATAGTATGTTGAAAGTCTTTGGCCACACTAATTTTGGGCTCTGACGGCTGGGGTGTGTAGGGGAGTGGACAATTGAAATCTCCTGTATGCACTCACAAATAACACTAAAATCAAGTTTGAATTGGGCCCTGTACCCAAACCAAACCAGGAGATAGAAGTCTGATAGTACAAGAGCAGAGTCTTTCTGCAACCAGACAGGGCATACACAGAAATTGTGTTGGCATCCTGTTTGCTCCCTTTCAGGTGCACTAAAGTGTTCCATGTTCTTCTGACAGACGTGTCAGGCAGGAATTAAGACTGGTGTGCCAAAGGATGGCCACCACCCTGTCCCTGAAAATTCTACTGAGCTCACATGAGTCATCCATTTCCATTCTGGTCATCCACGCTAATATACTTGCAATGCAGAGAAACCCTCCTGCCTCCTTTGGTAGACATCATGAACAGAGCCATGAGAGATGGGGTTTTTCCCATTCAATGGAAAAGCGCAGTTGTAAAACCTCTCCTGAAAAAGCCCTCTCTGGATCCGTCGGTCTTAAAAAATTTCCGGCCCATTTCCCTACTCCCTGCCCCAGCTAAAATGCTAGAGGCTCACCTTAACTCGCACCTTGCTGCTTTCATCGAGAGCTCGGAATGCCTCGACTTCTCCCAACACGGTTTCAGGAGGGATCACAGCACTGAGTCAGCCCTCACCATAGTGTTGGATAACATACGCACACGGGTTGATGAGGGCCAGACCACCCTCCTGATCCTTCTAGATCTGACTGCGGCTTTCGATACCCTCTCTCCCTCAGTTTTAACAACTCGGCTGAGGGAGATTGGGGTGCGTGGAGCAGCCCTGGATCTTCTCACGTCTTTTCTCACCCATCGAGTACAAAGAGTGAAGTTGGGGGAGTTCCTATCTCCATCCCTCCCTGTGCAATGTGGGGTCCCTCAGGGGTCGGCTCTTAGTCCGACCCTATTTAACATCTACGTGACCCCACTTGCCAGGCTTATTAGATCTTATGGGATGGTGATAGTTTCCTATGCAGATGACACCCAGATCCTAGTCTCTCTCTCCCACGCCAGCGCCCCGACTGCCTCCAATTTTAGATCTTGCATGGAGGCTGTCGGTAAATGGATGATCACAAACTCGTTCAAATTAAATGGAGAGAAGACGGAGGTGATGGTGTTCGGAGGGAAAGAGGAAATATGGTCTTCCAGCTGGTGGCCACACTCACTCACAGCCTGTCCCTCCTCCACCTCCTCCGCAAAAAATCTGGGAGTTATGATAGACCCTGCCCTTGACATGAGCAAGCAGGTCAGTCGAACCATCTCCACCTGCTGGGGCATTATGCATATCCGGAGAAGGATCAGGAACTACCTCTCCCTTCAGGCAAGGAAACAGCTAGCTGTTGCCCTTATAGGCTCCAGAATGGACTACTTCAACGCGCTGTATGCGGGCTTGAAAAAGAGCCTACTGCAGCGCTTGCAAGTAGTCCAGAATGCTGCTGCCAGGTTCGTCCTGGATCTTCCCAGGAGTACCTCAGCCACAGCGGCTAGAAAGCTGCTACATTGGCTTCCTGTTGAGGCGCGGATCCACTTTAAGACCATATGCTTGACATACAGGGCTCTGGCCAGGAATAGCCCCACTGGTCTAGGATCTATCCTGTCCCGCTATTCCCCCACCAGGAATCTACGGTCCTCCGGCAGACTCCTGTTATCGACCCCCCGCTTCACAAGAGCGAAATGGGGTGGCAGGGCTTTCTCCACCCTGGCCCCTAAGTGGTGGAATGCTCTTCCTCTGGAAATAAGATCACTGCCCACTTTTCAGGCATTCAAAAGGGCTTTGAAGACTCACCTTTTTGTACAAGCGTATCTGTAGCACTGTAGTGAATCTTATTTTTGACCTGTTCTGTTAGGCGCCTTGATACCTTCGGGTTATTTTCTGCGCGGTATAAATTTCATTCATTCATTCATACTTTGTAGCTCCTTGGTTGAATTTTGCACCGCTTTTTTCCCTCATTCAGCCGAAGGAGCGGTGGGAGTTGGTGAAGAGTTAATGCAAATTAACTCCAGGAAGGCTAAAGGTAACATTATAAAAGTTAGTATTCTTTAGTATTTATTAAAAATCAGACTTCACCATTACATTAGTTTTTAATAGCTATTAAATGTAGTGGTTTCATTAGTTTTCTAGCTGTTACCATTCCCGGCATACAGCATTAATATTTTAATCTGTACTGTGGTTTTTGACATAAGGCAGCTAGGCTTGCCATGGTAAAAACAGCTGTTGAGATCTTGTCAATGTAGGGACAAGGTAATATTAAGTATCTGCATGTCCCATTTTAAATGCCATGCACACTGCCTTACTCTTTACCTGTTTGAAAAAGACATTTTGAAAGGTCTCACTGCAGTTTTTAATTATTTACACTATTTAACTTCCATGCCCTGGGTGTGCTTTCTACACCCTATGCTAGAGACTTAAAGGCAGGTTACGTGTGCCAGTCAGGGAAAAGCCCATTGAATCATATTTACATGGGGTCGGGAGGCACAGGCACTTTACACCTGTTAGCAAGGGTATGTGCTGGAAGCTCTAAAACCAGCAACAAAAAGGACACGATCCAAATTAGGCTTACATGTTTTAGCAAATAAATTATAAATAATAGGAAAGAATGTAATGAGCGACGAGGGCATCATGGAAGATTAGAATAAAGTGCATCATAGGATCATTTTGTGGACACACTCATCATGAGCTTCATTAAAGTTCTAATAGCATGCAAACAGGACTTTCATTTGGGATCAGAATTCGAAGATGTGTGAATTTGCCCCAGCCTCTTTATATTCCTTGACTGATGTTAGCAAGTCAAAGCTGGAGAAAAGGCCCCAAAAAAGACAAAGCTTGTAATTTGGAGTGTACACTCCAATTCCAAGCGTGTTGAAAAAGTTGGAAATGGGTCTAATACCTCACACTTTTGTGATCTTATTTACCAGGTGCAGTAAGTAATTCAATATTCAGGGCCAAAACAGTTATTGTGTGCTTCCTGCACGGTCCAATGGTGTTTTCCCTATGTTAGCCTAGTTGTACAGGTTGTAGGCTGCATTTCGTTTACAAACATCACTACATAAGCGCGCTCTCTTTTTGCGGCATATTTTTTTTTCAACACAGAACCTGTATATTTTATGTGTTCTGCTCTTTTCCTGGGATTCAGTCTGTACACCATAGCTGTTTGTGAGAAAACATGTGTTGTCATATAACTGAGTACAGGAGTTCTGAACGACACACATTGAGCGAAGTTCATGAGGCAAGATTACTGCATCAACTGAGACGTCGAACCTCAATCTAGGTATGCTAAGGAACGGGGTCCACCACTGAGCCCAAGAAATGTTTGATAAATAATCATTTAGTTTCAGTAGGAAAGGGGGGCAAGGGGTAGGCTAATCTGTCTTATAACATGACAGAGTTTTTTTATGGTATATGGCTTGTTAAGCATGCTAGTGATATTTTTGCTAACCAATGGGTTTCTAATTGTGGCACAATTATTACATCTTACGACACAATAGTTTAAATAACTATTCTAAACTTCCTTTGTGCCTCTTGTTTATCTTAATGTGGACAAGTATGAGTGAGAGAGCGAAAGGGTGTGTCCTGATACTGCTATCCATGGGAGGATCAAGAGTGTTTTTTTCTGGGTTGCCAACTCACTTGTTCACTTGTTGTTCTGGAAAGGTTAGGAGGGCAAGTGAGGCACTGTAGCTAGTCGAACTCAGACTCATAGATTCTGAGGTAGTATGGTGACTCAGACCGTACATGCTGATGTTCTATGGTCTCAAGCATAGTTCTGTTCCTGAGCAGAATCCCTGCAACAGAGTAATCACTGTAAAAGATGTATTGAAAGATTATTTGCGCCACCTGATTTTAATCATAAGACAAAACATTGACTACATGAAATAAATACCAGTGAGGTCAAAATTTTAAAATCAGAAGAATTCTTGAGCTGACATGTGCAACTGCGCCAGATAGCCATAAAACATACATCTTAATGAGTCATTACGCTGCAGGAAATGATAACATTATCATGCAGCGCAGATCATGGTTAGACAAGAAGATGTGGAACTGTTCGTAAACAGAATTCCGTTTCAATATTTACTTACTTTTAGAAGAAAACAAATGGGTTTTCTTTGATATTTTCCCCTACATGTAGTTGTAAGGTTGACTGGTTTATTCAATTTTGTGTGTACTGGAACAGGTCCACGCGCAAGATCCCCCTGTAACACTCTCCTGTCCAACTTGCCCTCAGCCTGCTATCCCCTCTGCTGCCTGTCTACCTGCTGCCCTCTGTGTTTGCCTCCTCTACTTGTTGATCTGTCCTCTGTTTTGCCATTTTTCTGCTAGTTTTTCTGCCCTTTGTTTTGCCTTTTCTGCAAGTTTTTCTGCCCTCTGTTTTGCCTTTTCTGCTCATTCCTCGACCTTCTGTTGTGCCTATTCTGCTTGTTATTCTGCCCTCTGATTTACCTTAATTTTTCTGCTCTCTGTATTCTCTTTCTGCTAATTTTCCTGCCCTCTGTTTTGCATTTTCTGCTCATTGTTCTACTCTCTGTTTTGCCTTTTCTGCTTGTTTTCTGTACCTTACCTTGCCTTTTCTGCCCATTACTTTGCTGGTTCTGCTAATTTGTTCCCTAATATCACTGTTTCCCTTCTGCTGCCATGTCCCTCTTCTGCTCACCCAGCGCCTTGCCCTTCCCCCAGGACCTTCTTAATGAAGGGTGCAGTGCAACCCCATTGAGCAGGTTCTTGTGCCAGTTCTCCCTGAGACAGTCTCCTGTCCAGCTTGCCCGCAGCTGTTACCCTCTGCTGCAGGTGCGGCCAGTACAGATAAGAGTGGTGGGACAGGGTGGGGGAAGTCAACTTATGATGGAATTGGGAAAATGAAATTAAAAAAATAAAACTACTTACCTACAGCTTGCACATCATTGAGTCGGCCATCATCAAACTCGGCAGGGATATCACCATCATCTTCAAGGAAACCACCAACTTCCAACTACAGACCAATGCTAAGACCATGATAAGAGTTAACCTGGTATACAGACCACCAGTACCTCAACTGACTTTATGTGATGCCATCTCCAATCGCATCGCTCCTCTGGCCATCCACTTCTACATCTACCTCCTCCGTGGCGACCTAAGTTTCCATGTCGATGACCATAATGACGTCAACTCCACTGCCCTCCTGGAGAACCTGAACAACATTGGCCTTACTCAGGTTGGGTACTGAACCCATGCACAAAGCCAGACAAACACTGTTTGAAATGGCCCTTTTTGCAGGGTTATCCCCAAACGTTCTGCTTCTTCCTTCTTTGTTTTTCCTGACCTGTGGTTGTTGGCTATAGGACACTTTGCCACTGCTGATAAGTGCTAAAGTTCATATGCTCTCTGTGTAAATTGTTATGGTGATTGGTTATCAATGATTGGCATATTTGTCTTACCAGTAGGTCCCTAGTAAAGTGCACTAAGTGTGCCAGGGCTGTTAATTCAAATGCTAATAGTGGGCTTGCAGCATTGATTGTGCCATCCACATAAGTAGCCCTGAAAGGAAGGTCTCAGGCCTGCCACTGCAGTGTCTGTGCGCAATTTGATAACTGCCATGTTGACCTGGCCAGTGTACCCACTTGCAAGGCCTGACCCTTCTATTTTCTTACACATAGGCCACCCATGTGCAGTATATGTAAAAGGTAGGACATGTACTAGTGTGGGTAACATGTCCTGATAGTGAAATACTACCAATTTGGTTTTTCACTATTGAAAGGCTATCTTGCCCAAAACCCAGAATGGGGAATGGTGTGTAACATGTTTACCTGCATATCTTCCCATAGGATTGAGATAGAAAATTGGAGTCTGTATACCTGAACTCAGAATGTAATAACACATCTTTTAGGAAGGATGGTTTTTAAATTCTGTGTTTGAAAATAGCACTTTTAGAAGGTGGCTATTTTCTTGTTCAACCTTTCTGTGCGCCTCTGCCTGTATGTGGATTAACTGTCTGGTTTGAGAGTGACAGGGCCTGGGGTGGCTCTAGGAGTCTGGTGAGTCAGCACTAGGCTGAATAGACCTATCTGCATTTGGAATGGTGGGAGGAGTAGCACCTGGGCCTGAATAGGGTTGTGCCTGCCTTCCACAACGCTGGCTCCACCCCCTGTGGTGCGTCTGAGGATCCTTGCCCACACTGACAAAGGAAGAAGTTGTGCACTGGCAGAGTGCACACAGAACTGGTTTGGACTGGGTCCAGGACCCCTCACACATAGAGAACAAAGCAGTTTGGTGTATAACATTGAGAGCTGCAACCCCTGAAAGTTAGACTACTTTGGAACCAAGGAGGTACATTTGCTGAGGAGAAAAGCTGAAGAGCTGAAGGTAAAGTACTGCCCTTGCAGTGTGTCTGGGGTTGGCCTGCAGTTGCTATTTCCGCCAAAGGAAGGAGAAGGGACTTTGCTGTGTGCTGTGTCCCCCTGCTTTACAAGGACTTTGCTGTTTGCTGTGTCCTTAAAAGAAAGTCTCCAAGGGCCTGAGGACAGCTGGCCTCTTGTTGTGGAAACACAGGGATATAAAAGTTTCCAAGACTACTTCGTGAGCAAGAGGAACCTGTGGCCAAAGAGGACAGCTGTAGAGACTGAGGAGAAATACTGCCCTAGCTGTGTGTGTCTAGGGCTGGCTTGAAGTGTGCTGTTTCTGCTGAGGAGAGGATCAAGGGACTTTGCTGTGTACTGTGTCCCCTGCTTGAAGAAAGTTGTTTGCGTTGTGCTGTGTCCATCTGAAGAAAAGTCTCCAAGGGCATGAGAAGTGCTGGCCTCCTGTTTCTGAAGTCCCAGGCACAAAAGGACTTCACCCCCAGCTTCACTGACTTCCTTGCTGGAAGTTCTGACCTGCACTGAGGTGCCTGTAACTGTGTGTGAGGCCCTTACTGCTGAGAGCAGGAAGTGCTACCCAACGAGGTACAAGCGTAACTTCGCTGCAGCAGCTGCCCTTGCATCACCAAGGAAGGGTGTAGCCGCTGTTGACTGGAGAAGCGCGTCGACGGATTGTCGCATCGCTAAGGAAGCAAGTCGCCCCTGCCGCTGATCGCCATCGCATCACCGGTGAAGCGTATCGCAGCGCCTGTCGCAGCTCAAGAAACACAGATTTCACAGCAGGGGCGTCAGGCAAGCACGCATTGCATTCACGTAGACGCATCGCACCAAAGACACCATTTTATAACATCGCACCGTATCGTTGCAACGCATCAAAGCTCCACCTTCTCGCATAGCAACCGGAGTGCAGGAAGAGTTGACTCATCGCCTCCTCTGCGACCCTTTTGTTTGTTCTCCGTTATGCATATAAGGTACTTTGAGCAAAAAGTGGCTCATTTACCATCTACAAGTTCGTTTTTGCAACAACCCTTTTTAAAGACAGTCTTCTGAGCATCAGTATGTTGGATTTTTGTTGTTTTGGTCTTGTTTAGTTTAGATATTTGGACAAAGGTACCTACCTCTGCCAACTAGAGACCCCCAGTCCTAACACACACTCAACTCCATTTTCACCTCCAGTGACAGAATCAAATTCAACCATGTCACAGAACTCACCTGGACGGACCATGCCATCATTGATTCCATTATCTCCGATGCTCAGCACCCCATCTCCGATCATTTCAGCTCCTCCCACCGAAGCTGGGGCAAGGTGACTGTGACACAGTGGATACAGGCCCTCAGGATCCAATCCGAAGCTTCATCAAACCTTGAACAGGCTATCCAGAGCTTCTCTTCATGGATCACCAAATGCATTGACAGAGTTGCTACGATGAAGCCTGCAAAAACCAACAAGCCAGCTGGTATACCCCAGAGCTCAGAACCACTAAGCACAACTGTTACCCACTCGAGAAACAGTGGAACAACAAAAGGAATCGCACTGTGAGAGCTGCTTACATAGGAGCCCTTAGCAACTACCATCAGTGCATCAAGGAAGCCAAGAGAACAGCCATCACAGTCCACATCGATACAGAGGCCAACCACATGAAATAACTCTTCAAAATAGTCAAGGAATTCTCCAAGCCAGCATCCGCAGAGAACACAATCCACCGTACTCATGGACTCTGCGACACACACTTGGACTCCTTCTACAGCAAGATTGCCACTATCTATAACAAAGTCTACCCCCAACCAATTGCTCTCAATCTCAACAGCCTCGACCATTCAGCACACATCAGCCAAATGATCACCACTTGGTCTCCACTCACCACTCAGACTACCATGTCCATCATGTCATCCATTCACTCCGGGGCACCCACCTACCCAAGCCCCAATCTCAGAACCAACACTAACAGCACAGAACTAACCAGCATCATCAACACAGCAGCCTTCCTGGACAGACGGAAGAACACAGAGGTCAGACCCCTCCTAAAGAAACCCTCTGTCAACCCCAGCAAAGTTCAAAATTACCAACTGGTTTCCCAGATCAGGATTCTGTGCCACCCACAGCACTGAGGCTGCCCTGATGGCTGTCACAGATGACATCAGATCCCTTCTTAACCGCAGAGAGACTGTGGCCCTGACCCTCTTTGACCTCTCTGTTGCTTTCAACACCGTTTCCGACCACATCATCAAGAACAGACTCTACAACATTGACATTCTTCAAAACACCCTCAACTGGATTACCTCTTTGCTCACAGGATGTACACAGAGCATCCATCTGCCTCCCTTCACCTTCAAACCCTAGGACATCTTAATTGCCGTACCTCAAGAATCATACCTCAGCCCACCTTGTTCAACACCTACATGACCTATCTTGGCCTCAACACAGTTTCCTACACAGACAACACTAAACTCATCCTCTTGCTCACCAAAGACCCCTCCACCGCCAGAATCCTCACCCACATCTACAAAGTTGTGCATGATCAAGGACCGGCGGTGAACATCAACCAACGACTGAACTTCCATCTACCCGCAAGACACCTGCGCTCCCCAGATACCCCTGGCGGTGACAGTGTTGGGCCATGGAAATGCTGATTAATTGACTGACTGGTATTCCTCTGCATGGTGCAGTTTGGGCATACCAATATCATTGACTCAGCATGTGTGTAAAATACCTTTTGTGCATGACTAAATGGGCAATTTGAGATTTGCCTGTAAACACTGGTGTCCACTTCGGGATATTTTTACCAAGCTTGACTTCCTTTTAGGTTTCGCTAGAGTGTGTCTGTAATAACACAGGAGATGCTTCTAAGCTGGGATGCTGTGCATTGTCATTGCTCTATCTCGGTGCCAATCCAGAGATCACAGAAGCTGTTTACTTGGGAGCTATGTCGGGTTTGGCGGATGTCTGATGTGTGCCAAAAATCTCCACTCTAAATAGGAATGATGTCCTTGCAGCGGTCGGTGGTGGGAGTGCTGCCGGGTGGTGACCTGGGGCGGGGGAGAGGCAGGGTGGGGCATAGTAATCTACAGAATACGGCCAAATACAGGAGTAAACATATAAATAAATGTAAAAAAAAATTTGCGTGCACTGCATCACCAAATTAGAAGCAGTGCGCGCAACAAAATTCGTTTTATCTATTTATATGCTTACTTGCCTGCATTTGGCCATATTTCGTAGTTTACTACCCCCCCGTGCCCCTCCCCCACCCCACATCACCGCCCGGCAGCACTCCCACCACTGACTGCTACTGTGTCCCGCCTCTTTCAGACTCTAAATAAACAGCCTTTGTGTTTATATTTTGATGCCGCTAGATGCCAATTCAATCACCAAATGCTTAATTGAGCACATCATCTTTACCTGCGTATGCACAGGAGTTATAGGTCCAAATAGATGTGACTTCCAGGAGGGATGGGTGAAATTGTAATTCTTTTTCCCAATTAATATGCAGAAATCTTGCTAAAATTCCACATTTTACTCGTCACCTACACACAAATTGCATGTAGGATATGCACTCACATACAAATTCATGCAAGATACCAACTACATGTATCACCCATAGCATTTATACAGTTAAAATGTTGCTAGAGCAGCAAATGTGGCAACACAGATTTTGTTCCACTGATCCCACAAAACATTCTTCTCTTGAACCAACGCCCTATGAGCGCAACATTATTTTAACAGTAGAGATACCCAGAAATACCGTAAAGTGTGGGTAACTCAGTATTCAGAAATTATGCAACATTTCACTCATAAAATGAAAAAGTTTCCACAGTCACCTCTAAGCAGAGATAAGACCCCTGAGGTATTAATGTGTATTTTTTAGTCTTGCTGATTTATACAGCTCAGGTTATGCGCCTACTTGATTGTTCCATTAATTCTAATTGTTGTTTGATAGGAACATGTTGCCCTACAATAAACTGTGTCTTGTCTATTACATGGCAACATTCTAGATCCAAGGCAGTATAATAATCGCTTCTTGATTGCCATCAGTATCTTCCTTGAAGGAAGAAATTGCTGCCTGAATAAACGACTGTTTAATAGAAAGCAGACAAAGAAATGCAATAAAATATGTTGTTCAGTGTGTGCTTGATTAAAATAGGCATCATACAATATCCTTAGTCTGCTTGTAGCTTATTTTTTTATATATTTCCCTTTCAGCATTTTTAAAACCAGCAGACACACAACAATGATGACAAACAGAGGCATGTGAAATTCAAAAACAAATTATTGACCTTACATTCTGCATGCAACTATAGTTTTAGTTTACGTGTGGAGATATTTGCTTTGTGTCCATGTGGTAAGAACAATAGGTAGTAGTATTTTATTGGAACTATTGTAGTGTCTATATTAAAAAAAACACTTACATTTACTTGCAGAGGTTCTCACTCATTTTCATTTCAGTCCTCATGTTAATCTTTTCACGATGATCACTTTTTTATATTTAACTCCGGCTTTGGCGACATTTTGATTACGATGGAGTAATTTGCATACATTTGGTGATTTCGTGTAATGCAATTTGCACAAAATTACCGAAGATATGACACATTGTATAATTTGTGAGAGAAATTTTGATGCAAGGTGAACAATTTGGATAATTCTTTTAACACAAGCTGCATTTAGGGTAGATTTTGTACCCTTACGGTTAATTTCTTAGCACAAAACTATAAATGCATATGCAAATACCAGTGTTTTGAAAGCGAGCATCAGTTCCTTTAATGTAGGCAGTAAACACGTATTTCGTGTAGACATTTTATCAGCAGGAGCATTTGGGTAATTTTTGAGGTGCAAAGCTACAAATCCAAATATGACCAGCAGTGCTTTGAAGGTGAGCAACTGGAAATCAACTTGAAATTCCATTTTTGATTTGAATTTTAACCTGATTGCAGCGTTCTTGTAGTTTCTCGTAAAATGCTTAATTGCGCTACATAACCCTATGCAAGTTACACTCACCCCTATTAAAAACCTTGGGGCAGATTTATGAGGCCCTTGCGCCTTTTTGCGCCGCAATTGCGTCACTTAATTTGACGCAACGGCGGCGCAGACAATGCGCCCTATTTACAACGTGACGCATCTAGGAGATGCGTCACGTTGGAAAGCCCTGCGCCATAAGGAGGCGTTCCTGCGCAGGGGGGGCGTTCCTGCGCAGGAACGCCTCCTAAAAGTGGCTGAGTGAAATCTATGAGATTTCACTCAGTCACTTTCTACGTCAATTCCTTACGCCTGCTTGACGCAGGCGTAAGGGTGACGCACCATGCATTGTAGGGGTGGCCCCTGTGCATTGCAGGTGTCATGTCGGACTTGCAACATGACTCCAGCAATGCGCCGCCCGTACGCCGAAAGATGCGTCACGCATCTTCCATGCCTTGCACCATGGTGCGCCGCATTGTAAATGCGGCGCACCATGGGTGGCGGAGCTGTGGCGCACTGTGGCGCACATTAACTGGCGCATCCCTGGGGATGCGCCAGTTAACATAAATCTGCCCCTTCATGTATACAGCTGGACCATCAACAAACTAAGCTCTATCAAATTGATGTCACCAACTTTAGATTCCAGAAACTACCAGAGAAACCATTCATATGTTTTGGAAACATATCATAATGAATTAGCCTGAAAGAGGAATATCATGAATTATTTTTTGTGTAATACGCAAATAAAACAAATTTTCTCGATCAAGGCTTTCAGAAGGTTTAAACAGCAAATTAGTTCCCAGGTCTCACATACGTTCTCTGAGTCCAAGTCCATGGGTGAGCTGCAGCGCAGCTTCATGTTGGTGGCAACGCGGGGAGCCTGTGTCGGCCTGAGGAGGAGGTCTGAGTTTCAGATGGTCATTGTTTGGCGCAAAACATTTGTTGATGCTGGAGCTTTGCATTGATGGTGGATGCAGACTGTCACTCTTGGCTCTGCATCTCAGAGCTGAAAAGAAGAACAGGTTGTCTTTGGAGATTTGTGTCGATGGGCATGGCAGATGGTAGTTGACTGATGCTAGAAGTCCACTTGTGGTTGTGAAAAGCCCAAAAACGTCTAGGTCTTCCCCCAGAGCTCAGGACCCGTGATTTTGGGGCAAGAGAAGTATACTCTGATGCCAGCCAAGGATCCAGGACATAATAATATGAAACTTATAACGCGCTCAGCTTACCCGGGGGCATCCCGGCGCGACAGACCAAAAAAGGAGAGGCTCGATTAATCACTACTGTGGAAACAAATAGGTTTTAAGAAGTTTCCTGAATAGTAGGATCTTGGGCTCAGAGCGAATCTTGAAGGGCAGAGAGTTCCACAAAGTCGCCACCTGCACCGAGAAGCGCCTGCCCCCAGTACGAGCTCTCCTAACTCTCGCTGACTGCAGAAGGTGTTTTTGGTCCGAGCGCAAAAGGCGTGGGGGTTTATAAGGACGGGCCATATTAAAAAGAATGGGGGGGCCTTTGCCATGTAAAATTTTATGGGCCGTACACAACGCCTTAAATTTCACCCGCTCCTTCACGGGGAGCCAGTGAAGCGCTTTGAGGGCCGGGGCGGCAGACTGCCTTCTAGGAATCTCCATCAAGACTCTGGCAGCTGCATTTTGCACCTGTTGGAGGGTTTTAAAGGTCGCTTCGGGGGCGCCAAGAAACAGGGCATTCCCATAGTCGAGCCTCGATAGGATTAAACCACGTATCAAAAGCTTCTTAGCTGGATCCGGAAGCAGTGGTAACACCTTTCGGGCTGACTTCAGTAGACCGAAGCAGACCCCCGCGGTCTTCCTGGCGTGGGTCCTGAAGGACAGATCTTCCTCCAACCATACTCCCAAGGACTTGATCTCCTTCTTGGGGGATGGTGGATCACCAAGAGACCGGGGCCAACAGCTAGCAATAATGGAGGGACTGGAGTTACCCAGGAGCATCAGCTCAGTTTTTCCTCCATTAAGCTTTAAAGCAGAGTTGGACATCCAACGGTAAACATTGGCCAGGCAGTCATGTAGCACCTTGGGTTGGTCCGCCAGCTGAGTGCGGCCCACCACCAGCTGAGTATCATCAGCATAGCTGATGATCTTCACTCCTGAAGGGGCTACCACTCTTTCAAGTGGAGTCATATATGTATTAAATAAGGTAGGGCTCAGCGATGAGCCCTGCGGGACTCCACATTGAAGAGGGAATAGGGAAGACTGCTCTGCTCCTTCCCAGACTTGGTAGAAACGGTTGGAGAGAAAAGATCCCAGCCATTTCAGGGCCGTCCCTGAGACACCTACCTCTGACAGGCGTTGGAGGAGCACCTGATGACTCACGGTGTCAAAGGCAGCACTCAAGTCCAGGAGGATCACTGCCACTGATCCTCCTGTATCAAGAGTGCTCCTTGCCTCCTCCACTACTGCCAGCAGGGCTGTGTCCGTTCCCTGGCCGGGGCGGAAACCAGTCTGGGAGTCTCCCAACAGGCGGTTGGACTCTAGATGGTAGGAGAGCTGACGGTTAACCAGCTTCTCGGCGATTTTTGAGAACCCAGGCAGAAGCGAAATTGGCCTAAAGTTGGTCAAGTTGGAGGGATCCAAACCTGGTTTTTTTAATAGGGCTTTTACCACTGCCCTTTTCCATCTCTGTGGCACTATGCCATGAGAGAGAGAAAGATTGATAAGGTCGGTCAGCGGAGTTGACAAAGTATTAGCCACAAGCTTAAGATATTTAATAGGCACTGGATCACTCGGAGATCCACTCTTCATCTCCAACAGGACTTTTGTGACCTCCTCTTCCGAGAAGGGGCCAAAGGAAGCAAGTTCGGTCGGACAACTTATTGGACTAACAGCCGGCTCAGAGATTTGAGGAGTAGCGGGCAGGGAGGATAGTATTTTCTCTATTTTTGAATGGAAGAAACTAGCAAGTTCTTCACATTTGTCTTTAGGATTAGCATGCACAACTGGCGGGACCGGGGCTTTCAAAAGTTCTTTAAAAATTTTAAACGATTCTCTAGGAGAATTACTTGCCCTCTCAATCCTGTCACTAAAGAAGTTCTTTTTTGCATCCTTCAGTGCACTTTTGTATTTCCTCATCTCTCTTTTATAGTTGGCCCGGCTTTCTTCCGTCTGCTCTCTCCTCCAGGCACGTTCAAGCCTTTTGCAAGAGGTTCTGCAACTCCTAAGTTCCGGGGTGTACCAGGGGGCAGACCCGATTCTTCTCTCCCTGATAAGCCTCCTTTTATTAGGAATCAGTAAGTCAAGAGAGTTAGTAAGCCATTCGCCCAAATGCTGATCAGCAATGTTGGGTCATCTACAGGATAAGGGCAGGTTATAGCTAGCTCTTCCACCCAACTGTCCACCGGCAGCTTCGACCAGAGTCGTTCCACAGTATGCTGTCTAGGTGCGGGATCTCTCCGGTTCCCCAACAACCAACTGAACGGAATAAGATGGTGATCCGTCCAGGGGAGAGCCAACATCTGGAGGGCTTGCAGGTTGACAGTATTGGCAAGAACAGCATCAAGCTGATGACCTCTGTTATGAGTAGCTCCCAAGTGAGCGAGATGAAGATCAAGTACACCAAGCGAGCTCAATAAATCTCTTGCTACTACATCCTTGGGGTCATCAAAATGAAGATTAAAGTCCCCAAGAAGTACAAAGTTGCACGAGGCAGCCGCTAAGGGAATAATGGCCTCAATGAGAGAGTCTACAAAATTCCCCAGCGTAGCAGGAGGCCGATACACAAGGAGGCCGGAGATGGAAACGGAAGAAGATATGCCGAGTGAGAAATGACAACTTTCAGTATTAATAATGCCGCAATCTACTGCCTTGCACACGAATGTGTCTCTGTACACAATGGCCACTCCACCCCCTCTCCCATCCGGCCGATCAAGATGGAAAATGAGGTATCCCGGCGGGAGAGCGTTGACAATATCGGGACCAGAGCACGCGGTCAACCACGTTTCCGTCAGGAACAAAGCATCCAGACTATGGTCCAAAAGGAGGGAGTGTATTTCCATAGCGTGACAAGGCAGTGATCTGCAGTTAAGCAGAGCCATAGTGAGTGAATTTGAGTTCACACAACTATTAGACGGACGACACCCAGGACAGTGTTTAAAAGCAGTACCCTCTACCCAATAGTAACGGCAACTAGGATGTTTAGGCGCGCGAAGCGAGAGCAGAGAATCCCGTGAATACCTGTAGGAGGGGGCCAGAGGTCTAGATGGATTGAGCAGAGTGGCGTGCCCTGAGCCCGTCTGGGCCCGGACGGGCACAGACGGACTTGACTCTGGCGAAACTCCGGCGATATTCCGGCATCCCCGCTGCGCGTCTCCGCTGCGCGTGGACATGGCAGAATTTAAGCCCTAATCGCCTCCTAGAGAGAGGACTAGCGCGTGCACCCTCTTCCCCAACCAAAGATGGCCGCCAGCAAAAAACGAGGGCGAGGGACCCGCAAAGAGCGATGGTTCCAACAATTAGAGTGCGTGTAGGAGGACACAAATACAGGTATGCGTGGCCAGCTAGATTAAGAACAGGGGAAACAGTTTTAAAAGCAAATTAACACAAATACAAAAAACGGGATTTTAAAAGCTCAAAAGAGCAGCAATCAAGTTCGCGCTGCGAGTAAAAGCGCTGCGTGTAGTGCGCTAGTGGTCAAGAGCGAACTGACCTGCTTTGCCTGAATTTAAGCCCTAGTCGCCTCCTAGAGAGAGGACTAGCGCGTGCACCCTCTTCCCCAACCAAAGATGGCCGCCAGCAAAAAACGAGGGCGAGGGACCCGCAAAGAGCGGTGGTTCCAACAATTAGAGTGCGTGTAGGAGGACACAAATACAGGTATGCGTGGCCAGCTAGATTAAGAACAGGGGAAACAGTTTTAAAAGCAAATTAACACAAATACAAAAAACGGGATTTTAAAAGCTCAAAAGAGCAGCAATCAAGTTCGCGCTGCGAGTAAAAGCGCTGCGTGTAGTGCGCTAGTGGTCAAGAGCGAACTGACCTGCTTTGCCTGAATTTAAGCCCTAGTCGCCTCCTAGAGAGAGGACTAGCGCGTGCACCCTCTTCCCCAACCAAAGATGGCTGCCAGCAAAAAACGAGGGCGAGGGACCCGCAAAGAGCGGTGGTTCCAACAATTAGAGTGCGTGTAGGAGGACACAAATACAGGTATGCGTGGCCAGCTAGATTAAGAACAGGGGAAACAGTTTTAAAAGCAAATTAACACAAATACAAAAAACGGGATTTTAAAAGCTCAAAAGAGCAGCAATCAAGTTCGCGCTGCGAGTAAAAGCGCTGCGTGTAGTGCGCTAGTGGTCAAGAGCGAACTGACCTGCTTTGCCTGAATTTAAGCCCTAGTCGCCTCCTAGAGAGAGGACTAGCGCGTGCACCCTCTTCCCCAACCAAGATGGCCGCCAGCAAAAAACGAGGGCGAGGGACCCGCAAAGAGCGGTGGTTCCAACAATTAGAGTGCGTGTAGGAGGACACAAATACAGGTATGCGTGGCCAGCTAGATTAAGAACAGGGGAAACAGTTTTAAAAGCAAATTAACACAAATACAAAAAACGGGATTTTAAAAGCTCAAAAGAGCAGCAATCAAGTTCGCGCTGCGAGTAAAAGCGCTGCGTGTAGTGCGCTAGTGGTCAAGGAAGGACACCTCTTTGGGATCAGAGCTCACTGCAGCAGAGGCCATCGGCAAGGCCCCGGCAGGTACAGGCAAGCCCAATTGGTGCTGGTCAGCTGGAAAGTTGCAGGGTTGCCCCTGGAAGCTTGCTGTGTCCCTCAAACAGGATGTGAGCCGACTGACCCTTGTAGACACTTCTGGGGAGCCTGGGTTTCTAGGCACCCAGGTCCAACCTTCCTTCTTTAGACAGCAATCCTTCTTTCGAAACTTCTACAGTAAAGGTTATCGGATAAAACAAACAAAAAATATGACAAAGCTCTCATTAAAGAGAATCTTATGATATTAAATAGAAAGAGATCCTGTTCCAGTGGCAGTTGATGAACTTTTAAACTTGTGTTCTACATATCCATGACAGATTGCACTAAGCAAGCAAGGGAAGCAAGCAAGCTTCACTTCCACCATCATTTGTGGCTTTTATTCCAACATAGTTTTATAAAAATATAAAGGCAAATGTTGCATTTTACATCGTGATACAAGGGGGAGGAGGTGCCGCCAGAACACGAAGCACAAAACTACTGCTTAGTTATGCATACAAGGCCTTGCTGTAAATGGGGTTGAATCATATTTGTCTGTGAGACAGTTTTATTCCAACCACAGATCCCAATGATGGCCCTGGGACTCTGAGCTTTGAAACAGCAGCTGCACATCTGCAAGGGGAACCTTTCCCAGTGTATGTTTGGGGTATAGCTTTGTGAATCACGAATACCTTGAACCAAATTATGTTTTTTAAGAACAGAATAACGAAGATCGATGATTTAGACTCCTGCAAAAAATCCTGATCTTTATTCAGCAGGCCACAGGCAAATAATTCATGGAGCTGAAAAAATGTTAGTAGACCTTTGTGAAGTCTTTCCAGTCGTATTACGTGGCTAACCCTCAATGTATGCACGTATACTTCTTCCATATGATATATTACCACAATTCTGTGACCCTTGCTTGTGGAGAATGTACATTTCTCCTCCTCTCCCTCACCTGAATAAGGTAAAGTTAGCACGTTCAGAAGCTTTCAAATCTAATATTGAGGTAAACATGGTAAACAGGTAGGGCATCTTGTTTTCAGTCTGTTCAATGTTTTTTTCTAGACTCTGTTTCAGTTTCTCATGAGATTCTCTGGAGCAATAGGTGTCCCTGGTCTTGGTGTACAAAGATGCATTCTGTCAAATCATATTTTATGAACACCGAAATCCTGTCTGTAGCACAGATCAGAGTGTACTGCAGCTGGCCCTCCCGGCTGGTAAACAACCTTTACAACGCAACTTTTACATCGCAGAGCCTTTACAACGCAACCATTACAACGCAAACTATTACAACGCATTGCTCTGGGGGGTGCTCTAGGATAGGGAATAGGTTAATTTACTATCCAATAACCTTCCCTAGTGTCCACGGGGACTGGAGTTGGAATAGTAAATTAAACTATTCACTATCCAGCACCCCAAAGCACTATGCGTTGTAATGGACTGCGTTGTAATACTTGCGTTGTAAAGGCATGCGATGTAAAAGCATGCGTTGTAATGTCATACATCCCTCACGGCTGCTGCAGACTCCCATACGTTAAGGTCGTATTGAGAGAAATGGCCCTCATGTCATATCGTAAATCACATGCAGCACTAGGGTTCAAAGCTTCCAGTGTCATGCTGTTCACCTGATCACCAGTGTTTTAGGCTGCCTTGGGTCAGCGGCGTTCAGGATACAGAGCATTTCAAAGAGGAGCCATTGCATTTTGGTGGTTGAAAAGCAAAGGTGTCCCAAAACTGTTCATCATGAAACGGCTGGAGAAAATGTGAGGGAGCAATCTTGACAAATGTGAAATGACTGGCATGTATCGGAGCTGTAATCCCGTAATCCAACAGAGATTATAGTGGCTGCATACACTAAAAAGGTCAAGAGTGGCAGGAGATGACATTTTTCGGATTGCACTGCGATGCCTAGCTAAGCCATCTTCGAGGTAGGAAAAGCTGGCTTTTATTTCGCTAAACAGCATGAACAGTACTTGCAAAGAATAGTCTTTTAATGCTAATAATGTATTTTAGAAATTATGTTGATATATCTAATACTGTCAAATAAAGTATCTTTGTGCATGCATCTGGCAGAAACAGGAGTTATTTAGAAGCGTAAAATGGCTGGTTACGTGCAACATTTTAATCAATCAATCTGTTTGTTATAAAGCGCAACTACTCAGAAGGCACTGAGGGGAGGGGTGATGGGTTTCTTTTTTTCAGTCGAAGAGTCAGGTCTTGAGGTCCTTCCTGAATTGCACTAGCAATGGTGACTGCTTGGGGTGCAGAGGCAGGCAGTTCCAGGTCTTCACAGCGCGGTAGAAGAAGGATCTTCTTCTGTCTGGGGCCTTGCAGTCCGTGGGACAGGGGCCAAGGCCAGTTGGGTGGAGCAGAGATGTCTGGTGGGAGTGTAGAAGGAGAGGAGATGCTTGAGGTATGCAGGTCCGGCATTGTGGAGGGCTTTGTAAGATATTTTGTGCAGCCTAATCTTCAGTGACTCAATGTTTTCACAATAGCAGGTTACGTTCCACATTTAACTTGTTTTTCATTTCAACTTCCAAATTTGTTACTTGTCCTAACATTATTTAATGAGCTATGTCTCTGCAGTTCATTCAGCGGCTCATCATTTACTCAAGGGGAAAGCATGCCTCTGCCCCTCCCTTCTCATTGAATTGAGTCAGTGGGACAAGATGCCCTTACTTGGACAATTTGCTCAAGATGCCCTTTGTTAGGCAATTTGGTCTCACGTTCCGGTTGCTTGGATGTACTAGGCAGTTCCCTCTTACTTTATGACTGGGTTGCCCACACAAAGTGCATGATTTAAGCCAGTGGTAGCACTTCAGGTGCATTGACACTAATTTTTGCTGATCAGTACTTTTTTTCCTTAACACACTTTGACCCAGAGCAAGAGAGAGAAAAACACAAAATGGGTTAAAAAGGAGAAAGCAAGTTGGAAAAAGAACCTTCAATTGTAGATAAGGAGGTGGTGTATTAAGGAAGCATGAGGTGGAGCCAAGACTAAGCGGCCTTGGCATTTATGCCCCCACTCTTCAGTAGCGCTGGCCACAGGCTTCTGAGCAATCTTTGTGCCCCAGCACTCATTATGTTACACATTAAGCACTGCCCACATCAATGCTGCTATAAAATTCAGCGAGGGGGAAATGTGTTGACTTTCTATTGAGATACATTGACTGTGTTAAACATTCTGCCTCCATAAGGCTTGTTTTTACACACCACATAATTTTTAATGCTACTATTACATATCCTGTAGTCTTTTCATTGGCTGCAATAGCAGGCACCAAAGAAAAACGCTTTCATTACAGGCCAGTGTATGCACTAGGGGGCATATTAACTCGAAATGTGGCACAGCACAGTGCGGCAAGTTACTTTTCTGCACTGCCCGGCGATACCGGGAAAGGGCACGAATGCACCATATTCATCCAATAGAGTGTATTCTCGTCCTTTCCCCCTGCGCTGGTGCCATTTTGGCAGTCTAGCGCCAATGCAGGCACCTTTATATCCTTGTCCAAGGGTGTGTGTGTTACAGGCAGGATTTTTGCTGTGCTTTAAGGGGCACCTTCCAGCACATAAACAATCCATAGATTTTCCATGTGTGCTGCAGAACACACCTGGGGAGGAGTAGGATTGCTTTGCATTACCAGGTTTACAAGGTCTTGTAAATGTGGGAATGCTTAAAACACAATGGGAGTTGCATAGGAATACCCATAGAACTTCTCCCTTGCTCAGAGTAAGGCAAGACAGCCGTATGCAGTACATTGCATTACTCCATATTTGGGAAGCTGTTCAAAGCCACGCATAAATATGACTGAGAGGTTTGCGTTGTGTATGTACCACATTGCATGGTTCAAGCATGAAGCAAAGCTGGGGGGCGTGGCCAACAGCATGGCAGAGTAAGACGTGCTTCTGCTCGGCTCCCGGTGTCCTGCACAAATCCGACATTATAACGCTGCCAAAACTTCCAAAAACCTAAACACCGGCGACCGGACCAGTTCTGACACCTTTGCTGCCGAGGTCTCCGGAAAATCCGGTCAGTTGCGGGCAGTGATCGGCTCCGGAAAATTTCTCTGGCGCGAACTCCCTTCCTCAAGATGGCGGCTGGGTGCGCTCCTTCCGCCCGAGTGTGACTCCACCCCGGCCTTGGAGCCTGCTGCCTTTGGTGTTCCTTCGCCCCCGGGACCTGGGGGAGAGCCCAGCCGGCAGCAGAGTGGCCCCCGCGCCCCCCCCGTTAGCTGCTGTCCGAGGGGCCGGGGCGGCCGGTGACCGCGGCGGCCGAGCGAGACGTCCGGCGGAGGCCTGCCGCCTGGTTGGGGCCTAGCGGCGGACCGTGCGGAGTCTGCGGGGGAGCCGCCACCGAGGAGGGCTGCGGGACCTGCGGTCCGGGAGAAGCCGGGAGACGGAGACACCCTGAGGATCTAGCGGTGGGCCTCTCGTGACCAGTGCCTTGACCACCCGCACCTTTGAGACCAGCCCCGGAGGGGCTTACTGCTGATCGGAAGGGGCCCGCCTGTGACGAAGACTACCCATTGCGGAGGGCCCTGGCAACAGACGGCTGCCGGACCTCGCAACTCCTACACCGGCCGGTGAGTGAACGATTGCCCTCCCCTCCCCGCCATCACGGATGAGGAGCTGGTTAGAGCCCCCGCCTGAGACGACCAGGGCCCACATCCTGAGACACTGCTGGCTGTTCACGAGTGCCTGGGGGGGACGCGCTGAAGAGGAGGAGGCCCCCGCCACATAGAGAGACCCTGGCCTTCACCATCTAGGGGTCTGGCCTGCGACGGTGCTTATTGCCCCGGAGTCACGACCCTGAATGCCTGCACCCCTCCAGGAGAAGCCTGCGCTGAGAGACGCATCTGAGAGCGCCTGAGGTACCCCGCTGGGCCTACGAACTGCCTTAGCTGCCTGGGAATCGATCCTACCGGACTCCCACGAGCTGGATTTCTTGAGGGCCCTCCAACGCCACTGACGACGGGGGAGGGAGCCCACTACCTACGGCGGGTCCGGGCTGGTGGAGAGGCCCCACTGTCGGTGCAACAGAGACACGCGGATACCGTCCTGGGCCTCCCCCTGCCCTCGCCGCCCGGCCTGCGTTCCGCCTGCGGAGGCCCACTGGCCTGGAAGTGAGTGGGGCGAGTTCTCCCCCTCTCATCTGGCCGCCCCAGGCAGCTCTTGCCCATGACAGAGAGACGGAATGGGGAAAAGAGATCCGTCGGCGAGACCAGCGAGACAGGAAACCATCCAGAGCTATGCCACGATGCAGGCACAGAAGGAGGCGACCCCGGTGGCGCCGGGCGCACGCACTGACACGGCCATGCTTCTGGAGGCGATCCAAGCCTCTAGGACGGATATACAGCACTCTAGAGCGGCGTTGGAGACTAAAATAGGTGAGGTGGGCTCTGAAGTCCTCTTGTTGCGCCAAGACTTCCGAAATTTGACTGAGAGGGTGAACACAGCGGAGACCAGAATCGGCGAACCAGAAGATTCCCTTACCACCCTCCGAAAAGATATGGCGGAGCTACAAGCATCACACAGACAGCTGCTGTGGTGGGTGGACGATGCCGAAAACAGGGCGAGGCGCAACAACTTACGCTTTGTGGGCTTTAGAGAGGGCATCGAGAAGACTGATTTAGCGGCCTTCCTACGTACCTGGCTAACGTCGACGCTTCCGCAGGTCCAATTTTCGAACTGTTTTGTCATTGAGAGAGTGCATCGGACCCTGCTGATGAAACCGCCGGAAGGGGCGCGACCGCGACCGATCATTGCACGCTTCCTTAATTTTGCGGATAGGGACCTCATCCTGCGAGAAGCCAGAAAAAAAGGGGAACTTAGATTGGAAAACACGAATATCATGATTTTCCCGGACTATAGCCAGGATGTCCAGAAACAACGACGCTCTTATGACCCAGTAAAAGCAAAGCTGCGAGATCTGCACATATCATACATGCTGCTCTTCCCGGCGAAATTGAAGGTACTCTTCAAAGGCAGGTCCCACTTCTTCAATCGACCTGAGGAGGCCTGGCAGTGGTTGGAGGAGCGCCCCCTGCTCCGCGAGGCCGAGGAGGAGGGTCGCAGAATCCGATCAGAAATGGCGGCAGCCAACTTCCGGAGGTGCCCGCCCAAGGCGCAAAGGTCCCAAATTCCGAGAATGAGAAGATACTTGCACTCGTCGCCCTATCCGGATCACCCCGCGACGGGCCGGGAGGAACGGGGCCGGGATGCGTCTGCAGATGAAAACCCGGTGCAAGGGTCCAGGTTCAGCTGTCTGGCACACCACGCTGGCGAAGAGGTGGAAAACATGGGAACTGAACATATGTCAGACGTGGAAGAATCGACAGACCACTCGCTGCATCCTCTAGTCGCAGCAATCCGAGAGATGGAACAAGGAGCGACTGGCACAGCGGACGATGATGACATTGAAACGCAAGATTCACACTCCTGAGGAAGTACGGAAATGATATCCGAAACAGCAGTACACCGCTGCTGGGGGCACGCAATTTACAAGCACTTTTCTTCTTGTGTTGACTTATACCATTGTTAGTTGGTTTTATTGGCGCTCGCATCGCCCCGCACGGCACAGGGGGACCCGGCCTCCAGGTTGCGGGGCGGTTGACGCACGAACAACCCTGCGGGAGCTCTAGATAGAGCCCTAGAGATAGCTTAGTTGGGGTTACCACTGGGAGGGCGACAGACCTTCCCCACCTGAAAGTCCTATTGGTCAATGGTTGCACGGATGGGATGGACGGGAGGGAAAGGTGGGGAGGGGGAGGGCGGAGATAGGGGTTTTCGAACAGTTTTGTTGGGGGGACTCTGGTTGGGGGGGAGGGGGAAACAATTGGTTGAGTACAGTCATGTACCTTGGTGCTCCATGTTACACTCCTACACCGGAGACCGTCTACACAGCCCTAGTTATACCCTAGAATGGCGAATGCAGTAGCAGCTACATCCACCGAATGCAGAAAAGTTAGTGTCCTGACCTGGAATGTAAACGGGCTTGGTAACAAAATAAAGAGGGGGTTGGTCAACTCATACCTAAAAAGGTTGGAACCAGATATCACTTTCCTACAGGAAACTCATCTTAAGGGACATAATTGCCCCTTTATAGCCAGGGGGCGCCATAAATTTCGGGGACACGCGGGCTACACAACTGATTCGAGAGGGGTAGCAGTCCTTATAAAGAACACCACCCCGTTCTGTACTACACGCACCTGGGTCGACCCGCTGGGGACTTGTGTTGGGGTTCAGGGGACATGGCGCAGACGCACCTACACGCTCATATCAGTCTACGCACCGCCCAAGTTACAGGCGAACACACTTAGGATACTGGCCAACATACTCCTCGACACGGCTGACACCATTCAAATAGTAGGTGGTGACTTTAACGATGTAATGGAAATGGGGATGGACCGGTCAGGGACGCCAGCTGCGGGGGGGAACCGGACCCCCCTTGCCCGGCAGATGGCGACCATAGGCCTCACAGATGTTTGGAGGTGGTTGCACCCAGGCCAAACCGCCTATTCCTTTTACTCGGCCGCCCACAAGGTATTTTCGAGATTGGATTACATATTCATGTCCAGACAGCACTTGACGGTAGACGCAACTGCGGAATATCAGGCAAGGGAAATCTCCGACCATTCACCACTGTTAGTGAGAATGGGACAGAATCAGGGTGCTGGAGTGGCCTCCTGGCGCCTTTACGCCTGGGATCTCCAAAAGGCACCGGTACGGAGAGGTGCGAGAGCGGATGTAAGGGTCCCAGTTGACTCTGGGGTGACCCTCTGGGAAGCCTTGAAGCCTGTGATGCGGGACAGGATACAAAATAGACTGGGAGAGGAACGGAGAAAACTTCAGGGAGAAGTAGCAGCAGTAGAGCGGACTATTTTGGACCTGGAGAGAGAACATCTGAGTTCGAGGAATGCCGGGACTCTTCCGAGACTGGTTGACAAACAGAAGCAGTATAGAGAATTAGTGACGGAGGAGGCCAAGACTCAACACCTGGCCACCCTCCACCGCCTCTATGATTTAGGTGATAAATCAGGCAAACTCCTGGCGTGGCTTAGTAAAAGGGAACGGGCAGATAGATGGGTAGACCGGGTTAGGGATTCAGAATGTGCTCTTGTTAGCACAGATGCGCACATTGCCGAGACTTTTGCTATGCATTATGAAAACTTCTACACCGACAGGGACCTAGGGACTTGCGAAGAGGTCCTCCAATATATGGAACAAATTGACCTTCCATCGCTGGATCCTGATGCCCTTAAGACACTAGAGGCTGATATTACTGTAGAGGACATTTCTGAGGTCATTACTCGACTGAGACTGGGTAAAACACCGGGACCAAATGGTTTCCCGGCAGAATTTTTCAAGTGTACGGCTGACCTTTTGGCTCCCCACTTGAGGAACCTCTTCACGGGGGCGTATCAGGAGGGGAGGCTCCCGCCAGACCTCTCCATGGCGACGATCATTCCAATACACAAGGAGGGCAAACCCCGAGAGGACTGTGCGTCCTACCTCCCAATTTCCCCCATGAACACAGAGGTGAAACTCCTTGCAACTATCTTGGCGCTACGACTGAGGTTGGTGATCCCAGACCTCATACACTTGGATCAAACCGGTTTTCTGCTAGACAGGGCCACCAAGCTGAACCTTAGACGCACCCACAATTGGCTGCAGGAGGTGCGGGACACAGAGTTACCGCACTGCTTTCTCTCCCTGGACGGGGAGAAAGCCTTCGACGCGGTCCACTGGCCGTTCCTGGAGGGTGTCTTGCATAAATTTAGCTTCGGTCCAAAATTTCGGACTTGGGTCCGGCTCCTCTATACCGCACCACGAGCTAGGGTGAGGGTAAATGGTAGACTGTCCCGTGAATTTCAGATTCAGAGGGGGACCCGACAGGGATGCCCTCTGTCCCCCCTCCTCTTCACACTTACCATCGAGATACTAGCAGCTAGGGTCCGACAAAACCCATGGATTACTGGATTCAGAAGAGCAGATACTGACCCTGCACAAGAAAAGCTATCCCTCTATGCGGATGATGTCCTCTTGTACATTACCGACCCGGAGACCACTGTCCCGGAGCTCTTCCTGGAATTGGAATACTATGGTAGACACTCCGGGTACAAAATAAACTGGCATAAATTGGTCTTGTACGACCCACGGGGCAGGGAAAACTGGACGACATTGCCAGGACAACTAATTACGACGACGGAGGGCTTTCAGTATCTCGGGATTTACATCACCCTTGACAGGAAACTCTCCCTTCAGAAAAACTTAGAGAGGATCATGCTGAACTCCACTGCAGATATGGACCGCTGGAGACAGCTGCCGCTTACGCTCTTAGGCCGAGCGGCTATGTATAAAATGATCATCCTCCCCAAATATTTATATGCTCTACAAAATGAATATTACCCGCTACCGGAAACAATGCTGCCTAAAATTCATTCAGATCTCAGGGCTTTTCTCTAGCTAGGTAAACAACCTAGAATAGCACTGACTACCCTCCAGAGACACCAATACAGTGGAGGAATCTCGCTACCTAATTTGGAAGCCTACTATTGGGCGGATCACATGACCCCGATAAACGAGTGGCTACATACCCAGGCAGACCATCCCACATATGCCCTGGAAGGACACAAACTGTCCCCGCACAACATACTGCACTATCTGTATGGGGGGTCTGGACGGGGGCAGCTCCTCACAGCGACTGTTCTTACATTACTTGCGTGGCACAAGGCCACGAAACTTACTGGCTGGGAGAAGAAACCCACCCGGCAAACGCCACTATGGCACTGCAAATGGCTAACCGAACTTCATAAACTTAAGGGATTTAAACGATGGGATGACATCGGGATCTCCACCATTGGAGATGTGGTCGCCGGGGGGTATTAAAATCCTTTCTGACCCTAAAATCGGAGTTTGGGCTTCAACACTCACAGCTCTACAAATACATACAGCTGCGTCATGCTTGGCGGATGCAGAACATACACTTACCTGGGCTTCCAGAATATGCACCACTAGAGGGTCGGCTCCTACAGGAACAGATCCAGGGGAAGGCGGTCTCACTTACCTATAAAACCTTAACCAACAATATGCTTGGATATCTGGTGAAACTTAGACACACATGGGAGGAGGAGGTGGGAGAGTTTGATGACTTAGATTGGGACATAGTGTTGATGCATCCCAGGGAGGTGGCGATCAAGTCCAGGCTGCGTCTCATTCAATACAATGTACTACACAGGACTTATTATGACAGGGTGAGACTCCAAAGAATGGGGAAAATAGACAACACTACATGCCTCCGATGCCACAGGGACGAAGGAGATTTTTATCACATATTGTGGGCATGTGACGTGATTCAAAACTATTGGAACCACATATTTATGGAGCTGAGAGAGGTATTAGAGGTCCCACTTATCCAGGAGCCCAAGCTGGCCCTCCTGGGAATGACTAACGACGTGGACCTACCGCGCCCTCTCCTAACCTTCTTGGTTTTGGCCTTGGTGGTAGCCAAAACGGATATAGCAAAGTACTGGGGGTCACCGACTCCCCCGGAATTAGAGGAGTGGAGAAGAGGGTTAGATCTCTACATGGCTGCCGAGAGAGTGACCTATAAAGCTAGAGGGTGTCCAAGGAAGTTTCGTAAAGTCTGGGCCAGGTGGCGCCATTATCATGGTTTGGATGGGGGGCTGGGAGGGAGATGAGCTCAGCATTAAGATGCAAAACTGCTTAGACGCCTCACGGGAGGTCTGGGAGGGGACGCTGAGAGATCTCTGCATATCGAATCTACGGACATTGAACAAGTGTGATATGAAACGTAACAGCAAAGATGGATTGTGGAAGGGCGGGCAAGAGAGTAGGGGGTTGAGCATGGATAATTGCATGACTGTACTGTTGAGTTATAACCAAAATGCAAATAAAAAAGTAAAAAAAAAAAAAAAAAGGATGACGCAAAGCCCTCATAAATATGCCTCTAGGTCTTCAGTTTGCTATTTAGATGGTGATGGTAAAGGGGTTGTTTGCTCATTAGACCAATCAGTGTCCTTGTTCCTGTTTCCTCCTTTATCACTCCTACAGCTCACTCACTCTGGATTTCCACGAATCCTGGGCCTTCTGTTGAATGATTACATGGTCAGCACAATTACACATGCCAATGCCTCAACTCTTTATTAAATTCTATGTTATACGGCTGACAGTGCTCAAGACCATGTGTTATTATTATAGACATTAATACTGTTCTCACACCTGATCATTCTGTTATTACTTACTACTCTTTAACACTGTATCCCTCTTGAACCTATCAGAAACTCCTAATGTCTTATCAGACTCCGTCCATACTTCATTGGAATCCTGCAACACCTCACTTTCCAAATGTATAAGTACTGCAGGCACATTTCCCTACAATGGATTGGATGACAATGTCTTCTGTAAATTTGATTTGTGTAGATATCATCCAGTATTCTGATGGAAAACATGTTTTTTATTGTTTTCCCTCTCCTGACACCATTGTTAGTTACTTACTGTTGTGGGATTGCCGCAGGTTTACCTGTGGTGCCTAATGTCTCTTCTCTGTAATGTACCCTTCTGTTAATGCAAACGTATGCTAATTATGGGCCTACGTTCCCCGACTTTTTCTACTGTGCCTTATAAAGTGCATGCTCTCCACGGATGCACTGTATAATTTGTGTAAGCATGTCTAATGTACACCTACTTATTTGAAAAATGAGTTGATTATGGTTACTCTAAAAAAAGAAAGGTCTTACACTTTTAAATTTAAATGTAATTAATAATCTGAAATTTATGGGCATTAAGACCCGCACTTGCACCTATTTTATATCTCTAAAGCAAGCTATTTTTCAAGGACATATCAGAGCTCTAGAAAGTGATGATCAGGATAACATCAATAGAGATACAGCCATGTTTTACGGCTTCTTGAAATTTCAGAGGGTCACAAATTGTTTGTAAGTGGGTTGTTACTTAGGGGCATATTTACTGCAAAGCCACTATGCATGGGGTTGAATTACCTCATAGATATATAGTAAGGCAAACTGCTGCATTGCCTTACTCTACGCTTGGGAGGCCTTCCATGGCTGTTGCAGTGAGTTTTCCCACGAAACACCCATAGATTTTTATACTTCCCCAGATTTCTGAGAGCAGGTAAACATGGGGAAGGGCTAAATCACTACGTCTCCAGAGGTGAGGTTTAATAAGGAGAAATAACTTTATTTCTCCTTGTTTTTTCCTCATTCTATGTGCACTGCATTGCAGCACACACAGAAAGAGGAAACACCTCTTAGGATTGCTTCCGTACAAAAACATAGTCACCCTTGCACCATTGTGCAAGGGGCCTGCATTGGGGCTAGGCTGCCGATATGACGCCAGTGTAGGGGAAAGGAAAGGAAGGCACTGTATTGCTCAAATACGGTGCATTCCTGCCCTTTCACTTTGGCATAGGGCACTTGCTGGCTGCCCTACGACAAATCCCCGTAAATGAGGGCTGTAGGCTCTGGTCAAGGCCTTGTGGATTTAGAGCAAGCTTCCACTATGTCAGACTTCCTTGAAAGATGGAAATTACAAATGTAAAGGTCAAGTGGAACATGGGAATGATCCTGAAATGTTGATGCTAAAGAGAAGGTTCCAAACTGTAGGTTGTCTTGTTCCTTAAAGAAAAAGTTGTAGTTGATCACTTGGAATGCGAAGACATTGAAGGGAGGCCAGGAAAATGCATATATGCTCAGACTTAAAGAAGGCGAGCATCAGAATTCCTGAGCCGCAGGAGCTTTATAATATAAGTCTTAAGAAGACCAATATATGATACATTGCAGTAGTCTAGTAGGTTGATATATATGCATTAAATTGGCAAATCTGTGGGATACGTGTGACAACAAGCTAGAGAAAGATCACTTTATGACATGGTTGTGCATTGGTAGAGGCCTTTTGGAATAAAGCTAAAGATGAGCTAATGTATTCTAGAGAGCGTAGTAAACTAAACATTTTAACTTCATATTAAAATAAGGCAGTGAATCCATGAAGTAGGTCATGTACTGGCTACACCTTTCACTCATTTCTGTGTAGGCCTTTAATTTGCATATTTTCATGTGAGTTCCTTGCATATTTCTCGCTACACCATTGTATTTACTTACTTTCTCCGTCTTTTTCACGTTCTGTCTCTTTACATTTCTTTCTTCCTTCCTCCCAGCCTCTGTTTCTTTCCATCCTTTAGCCCCTGTCTCCCATATTTGTCCTTCTCTCACACTCTCACTTGCATAATTGGTCAGGCCTTAGAGGTTAAACCTTTAAATACCAAAATGCTCCCTATTGCAATTTCCTCCAACTTTTTTGGATTGCACCAGTTGGATATGGGATAGTAAGCTAATGCACAATATGTAGCAAAATCTGATTCTAATGATATATTTTGTGTAGAAATGAAGGACATCTCTGTTTAAGGTATCACTGATGTTTGTGGTAATTTTGGGAGAAAATAAGAATGTTCAGGCGGTCATAGTGGCATGAACTACATGTGGATCCCTGGGCGACCATTAAGTTGAAACTACATTGTTCTTTGATTGTAACAAATGATTCCTACAAGTATATGAGGATATAACTATCCATCTTGTTGATGACCCACACTAACATTAGAGAAAACCCACCCACTCAGGCCGTTATTGGAGTTGTGAAATCAAAGCGATGAAGGAAATTTAAATGTGCCCATTTGTTTCCGATTTTGTAAAGATATGGTGACAGATTTTCAACTATAAGCTATCTTTACTTACTCCTAGCTAATTAAAAATAGACGAAAGTTGGAGTAGCATAATTGAGACGCCATCCTTTATATGTCGCAATCATACAATTATGTATTCATATACAACATTATATTCACTGTGCAACTTGATTTCGTTAATATGTGTGATGCATTTAGGTCTGTTAATAGAATGTATTCTATGTAGAGACTAGGGATTTGTATACAATTGCACAAATGTTCAACCAAATCATGTAATCGTGTTTCTTTTATTCGCATTTGCATTTATTTCTCAATGTTAAAGTGTGTATGCATAATCATGCATTTGAAGTATAGGTTGACTACTGAGTTAAATTAGCCTAACCAAAGCCCTCAATTGAAATATGTTTATCCTTGTCAGTATGTTATTTATTTTCTTTTGTAGGTACATTATCATGCTTTTCATTAGCTAGGGAAAGGCCTATTGGTTGTATTAGACTGTCAATAGTGAGGCCTGCTGGTAGAGGTTTGGCAATGAACTTAGAGAAATAATTGTCAAAGGATGCCTTCTGTTTATCACTTGCCAGGATGATGGGCTGCTCAAGGTTGTGTCCTACAGTCTCAGTTTGGATGAGTTGTGTCACTTAAGGGAGAGTGCAGATGCTCCTCTCAGTTAACAATTTGGCTGCCTCCTGTTGGTGTAAGAAGAGATAAGGATATGTTTGAAGCTTCTGTTATTTAAATTGGAGTTTCCACAGTTAGCTAGTCAGATTCCTTCTAGACTGTGAGAGGAAAAGTAATCTTGCCGATCCTTCCCAAGAGTGTAAAGCTTTATGCTAAACACTCATTTTTCTTTTTCCATGACTGCTACAAGATTGTATGTTATGCTGACACTTCTAGGATCCCAAAATAGAACTTATGGTTGGAAGATCTTTTAGTCGACCTCTGCTTAGAAGTGAGAAGTGAAGTTTCTTTATGAAACACTTATTTACAACAATTTGTTTTATCATTGTGACTGTTACTATTTTGTATCTCATTTTATTACGGCTTAATCTATCGCGATATTTCAAGTTACCAGCTGTATTGTTGTATCTGGTGAACAAATTCAAATTTAGCTTATGTACTGGGTTGACTAATATCCTAATATAAAATTCCCTAAATCATAATTGGCGAGTCCTGATTCTTATTGTGGAGCCACATTGGTTTCAAATGTCAGAAATATATTGCTGATGTCTTCTCATTTACAGCGCTTAAATTCAACCAGCAAAGGTCCATATGACCAACTGGGAAAAATCTTTGATGATTTTACTAAAAGAATAATGTTTATGTACCAACACGCCATCAAAGTAAGGGGTCTAGAGTTCCTCCAGAGTAATGGTTGAAAGTCATTAGATAATGTAAGAGTTATTTGCGCCACTATGGGCCTGATTCTTATGCGGTTAGGAAAGCATTTCCACCTAGGGCCTGATTCTGATGCGGTTAGGAAAGCCTCCTAATGGCATTTGCTCCTTCCAAATCAGATTGGGAATATGTCTTCCCGACCTAGGGCCCAATTATGATGCGGTTAGGAACATATGCTCCCATTGAAGTCAATGGAAGTCCAACCAAATCCTATCTGGAAGCATCTGGATGCATCGTACTCTGTCGGTCAGACTCTCCGGATCCAAGTGGATCGGAAACCTTTTCCAAACCGATTTGGTCGGGAAGCTTTCCAACCTGCATCAGAATCAGGCATTATGTGTTGATCTATTGCAGATATATGCATGTGCTATAAACAGCTAAACCCTGTCATGAGAAAGAGTGAGCTGGAAGCGTTCATCATCTCTGCTATAAAGAAAAGGAATTTTAGATGTGTTGTTGAACTGTTAACATCTGACGCATTTAGGAAAAAGAATGTGTTCCCTTTGAAGTGGATGAAAGGGTTGACGTCATTAAAGATGCAAAGTATTTGCTGATGAAGCCAACAACACTTTTAACAAGTTCCTGTTTCCGCAAAAACAAAATCCTAAAGCTGGATTTTATTTTTGAAATAATAAACCTCACAGCATAGGAGTTTTCCCCCATCGTCTGGGGGCCATTTAAAAAAAATTGCTGTCACGCTGTCTACTTAAAATCGGGCAGGTAGTCAAATTGTCGAACCTCTAATGGCCCTTACTCCGTTGGGCTGTCAGATGAGGAATGTTAGCAACAGAGATGGTATAGTCTCCATTGCAAACATACTTAAGGTCTGCCAGACAGTAAATCAGGTTGGTGCATCTTCATGTTGGTGGAGAGAGTACTCAGAGTGACAGAGTGAGAGAGAGAATGAGCAAAAAGAAAATTCACAATGATCCATGGTTTTCTAAATGCTAGAATGCAGATGAAGGAAAGATATGAAGCATCCAATTTACAGACCTTTAAAACCTTCAAGAAATAATATAATTCAGCTATTAAATTAGCCAAAAAAGAATATTTCCATAATAAAATAACTTTGGCAAAGCATAATCAAAAAGAAATCTTTAAAATTGTGAAATCCTTGACAGATCCTAAAGGCTTACATGTAGAATTATGTCCTCCCATAAGTTATGCAACAAAATTGTATTATATTTTGAAGATAAGATTAAGGCTATTCAAAGGAACTTTGAGACCCATAGCCTCCCGGAGCACACTGAGGGACAGGTGCCAGAATATAGAGAGGGCAGTCTGGGCCTCTAAGCCTTTCAAACTGCCACGCTATCCCAGACCAAGGAGGCAATATTGGCCTGTAAATCAAGCTCCCCATTGGATGCATGCCCCCCTATCCTATTACATCATATCATCGATATTGTGAATCCAGTGATTAACAATATTGTGAATTCCTCTCTGTCCACCAATAGTGTACCGGATGAATGGAAATTTGCCATTGTGAAGCCATTTAAGAAAAAACTGAATGTAGATTCATCTAGCCTCTCTAATTATAGGCCCATATCCCTGTTACCAATCCTAGGTAAGATCACAGAGAGAACAGTGTATAAAAAACTCTCTAGTTTCTTGGAGTCAACTTAGATTTTCCATCCCCACCAATCTGGTTTCCGACCAAAACATTTGACTGAATCGCGTTACTCAAGATATCTAACACCCTGAAATTCATAACGGACAATGGCAGGAAAGCAGTCTTGATCCTTTTGGATCTGTCTGCCGCTTTTGATTCCATCTCGCACCATATCCTGCTAGCCAGAATGAGATCTTGTGGCATTTCTGATTCTGCATTGGCATGGATTACATCCTTCCTGTCAAATAGGAAGCAGGTTGTCTCATTGGGATTATTTCTCTCATCGCCAAGCACTGTTACTATGGGGGTCCCACAGGGGGCTTCTTTTAGTACATTTCTATTTAATATATATATGGCCCCACTTATCTCGTTGATCTCGACTTATGGGATCGAAATTACATCTTATGCTGATGACACCCAGCTGATCCTGTCATTGGAAAAGAATTCCACGGAAGCAAAAGAAAATTTTAAAGCTTGTTTTACAGCAGTCATCAAATGGATGAAAAATAATCATCTCTGCTGTAATACTGACAAGATGGAAATCCTACCTATTGGAAAAAACAACCCCTTCCAACCAAAGGATTGGTGGCCAGATAACACTGCAGCCCCCCCATCAATGGTGGAGGTTGCAAAAATGTGGGCGTTTGGTTTGACGCTTCCCTCTCCTTCAAACCACATGTCCTGATGATAACAGGGACTTGTTTTGGCCTTATCAAAACCCTGAGAAAATTCTTCAATCTGATCCCGCTGGCCGCCTGGAAAACAGTGGCAGTGGCTCTCATATTTTCACGACTGGACTACTGCAATAGTCTTTCCGCAGGGATCAATACAACCACCTTGAGGAGACTTCAGGTAGTTCAGCATGCAGCAGCCAGATTGGTCCTAGGGCTTCCTCCTAGAGCGTTGGCCTCTGCTCCCCTGAAGACCCTTCACTGGCTCCCAGGGCATAAACGAATCTTGTTTAAACTACTGTTGATGACCTTCAGAGCATACCTCCATCTGGGTACGGAATATCTTTCAGCAAGACTCAAAACATACACTACAGCAAGAACACTAAGATCTAGTACTGCAAACTTTCTTAATGTGTCTGGCTCTAAACTAACAACCAGAGGAGGGAAATCAGCCATGGTACTGGGAGCAAAGGCCTGGAATTGCATGCCAAAAGAACTCAGAGTAATTGAACAGGAGGAGCAGTTTAGAAAGGCTTTAAAGACAGAGATCTTTGGAACATCTGATGCCTGCTGCCTGGCCCTAATTTAGGTCTCAATCTACACAACTGATCTTTGTCATTTACAGCGCCAGGAGACTCTGTTAGGAGTGACAGATGCGCTATACAAGCAACACCTTTCATTTCATTTTATTTCATTTCACCAGCCAAATTTTAAATTAGCAGCTATGTTTCTGAGGTAAATATTATGCATAACATGTTTCTTTATTGTTTTGTCATGTTTTTTAATAAACGAAAATGATTTAAAAAATAAAAATGTCATATTGATTCACTGATGCTTGCAATGAAAAAGAATACAGAAACGAAACATAATCCAATGCACAAGTAGCTATCCAAACCTGCTTCTGGTAAGGAGTGTTAGCTGCTCCTTTCCCAATCTCTTCCCTAACTCTTAAGTCCCACTTTTCCATCCTGTTTGGCTTACTGTACTGGGCAGGGAGTTTTTTGTCCTTTGGAGTCCATAGACAGAAGAATCATAGGTCTCACATATGTCTATCATGTTTATATTTCTTTCTAAACATTGCCATTTTGCTAAGATTTACTTTTTAGAAAAAGTATTTTTAGCTTGTACCTTATTTAATTTATAAATGTAAATTATTGTACAGGATTTCATTTGTGAGATATTTAACTACTGCATCATTCACATGTGTTTATAATTGTGCAACAACAGAGAGTGCCACTGGAAATTCTAGCAATACAATAGCCCATATAGCAACCATAAATTTCTGGTTTCTTTCAAATGGTTTGAACCTCTACTTAACTTCAGGTCTTTTGGTTGGAGGTGACAGACATTGTAACTGTACTTGTAGGTAAACATGTTTTGTGAAGCCCCAAGATCTGCAAATTTTGACAGCCCCAAAGCTGGGAGATCCAGCTATAGATTTTTTCACTTGGCCTTGTTAGGAACCAAAAGACTGATAGCACTACCTATAAGTTACTAGCACGACCACATGGACATTCACACTCCACAAGTGGGTATCATCGGCAAACAAAATATATATATATATGTCACTTTACTGGAGATGGGGTGGAAACTTGAAGGTTATGCACTTCTTTTACAACTGACCCCCAAATCTAATGAAAGTCCACCATGACTAAGTGGATGCCACTAATACCACTTATATTCTTAATAATGTATGAGTAATTGAGAGTGCCGTAGCCAGGATTTTCACTTTGTCCCCACAAGAAGAATATTTAAATGTTTAATGTTGTTTTGTGTCAGAGAGCAAATGCTGTGCTAAGATGACGTTTTGTACTTCGAAATGAAGGTGTGCATACCTTGCAAAGAGGTTAGGGGACAGCTCCTACAGCTGAAGTGACCCCGCCATCCCACCCTGATGCATAAGCGCGGCCCGAGCAATCTTTTGTCTCCTGATTGCAGAGATGGGCGCACCTATTGTGCTGTGTGTTTTTCTGTGCCTGGCTCGTGTTGGTTTTCTGAAGGTAAACTCCTGTTACTCATACGGCAATGGCTCTTCTGGAGAGCCTTGGAGACCCGAGCATGTCATTACTCAACCTCCTCTTAATATCACAGGCCGAGAGAGCCTGTCTGCATCACACCAGCTAGCTCAGGCCTGCTTCCGAGGCCTAAAGTGTCTAGGAAGGGCTGCACATCCTCTAGCATTGAGAAGTGGGTGTACGCTATTCAGTGTATTTGCAATTTCTCTGCAGCCACAGGCGTTGGTTGCATCTGGCTTGGCTTTCAAGTGGGGTGAGCTTTAAAGGTTTGTGGCAACAGAATAGTATACTGCTCTCTCCATAGGAATGGATGCCATCTCCTGTAGCTTTCAGTAGGTGTTGGTCGCTGCCATTGGCTTAGCTGGGGGGGAGGCCTGGGGGGGTTGGGGCGGTCTGCCCCAGGCGGCACTATTTGGTGGCCCATGGTGGCGGCCTATATAATTTATTTGGGGACACACACTGACACTACTGTCAGGCACTACAGTAGTGTCAGTGCCACTTGGCCGCCCGTGCGGGCCCCGTTTGAAAAGCCAAGTGCACCTGCTTTTAAATGCTGCCTGCAGTGCAGCATGCGCGACGTACCCCGTTTGTGGTTCGTGTTGTGGGTCCCATTCCAGGGCCTTCAATCTTGTAGCGCGCGAAAGCGCTACCAATGACGGCCCTGGGCATTATTTTTGGACAGCCCTTGTGCTGAAAAGTAGCGCAGCAGTAACGCGTCACACGCTCGACTCTTTTCCGGCATATGCAGCACATGGATTGATGCACCCTCAAATCTCTGGGCGTTCTTGGTATGTGGTTGTGCCGGGGATGTTTACTTTGCTTGTTTTGTAACCGGATGGCCTTCGGTGGCGCAGCGGGGGCCTGCAGTTCGTTGAAGACAATGTTGTCTTAAGTTGCTCTTCCGATACACACTCAAAACCCCTGGGCGTGTTTTTATATGGTTGTGCCAGGGATTTATACTTTGCTGGTTTACAGGCTACTTATGCACAGTATGTAACCGGATGTCTTTCAGCGGCGCTGCTGGTGCCTGCTGTTCGTCGGAGATGTTTGTCTTGAGCTGTTCTCCCGATACACTCTCAAATTTCTGGGCGTTTTTGTATATGGTTGGACTCGGGGATATACTTCGCTGGTTTCTGGCTTCACGTGCACAGAATGTAACCGGATGGCTGATGGGGCCTTCAGCAGCGCAGCAGGGGCTTTGGTTTATCACAAGTTAATGCAAGCAGAGTGGCCAGCTGCCTAAGCGCCGACCGGGTCAACAAGGTCGATTACTGCGCTTTGGTAGTAATCAGGTAGTAATGCTTGTTCTCAAATGCTGCTGGATAGGGAACAGATGTAATTTTCTTTTTCACTGCGATGTGTGGACATTTTGGGGCGCAGTCACATACAGTGTTGTACTACGATCAGCATGGTTCAAAGGGTTGATGCCCATACAGGCCCGGTATGTTATCGTGAATAGTTAATATAGTCGGTATCACCCTGGCAACGCTGTCCGGCCCTGGCTCGACCCAAAAGGGCCAGGCAGCGAAAATGGAGGCCGCCTCCCACGTGATGTTCGTGTTTGGGTGGTTGGATGCAGCACTTGGTTTTAATCGTTGAAACAAACAAAATGATTATTATGGCTTGGGGGCAGTTATTTATCACAAGCGTTTATGTATTGTCCAATAGGTTTGGTATTTAATGATGCAAAACCAGTGTCTCAGGTGGCCCACATTTTCACTTATTCCATGGTGCAGGCAAGTCAACGCGATGTGCTCGTTCTCACTTATTTACTTATTGCATTTACAAAATGTATATGGCTTTGTGGCTGTTTTAATTAAAGCGAAATTTCTATTTTATTATCGGAGCAATGTGCACTTATTTACTTGCAGCACCCACACGCGCCGGGTGTTCCCAAGGCCTCACCGTGCAGGGGGCGAAGGGGATAGCTGAGTGGCACCGATTGGCAGACCGCAGGCTCGACCAGCGCAGACCAGCAGCGGTGCTTCTTGCTTCTCATTGAGGTCGAGGATATTTCACCTTCTGTAATTGTGTGAGGGAAGCTTATTTTGTTACAGGGTGTCTAGAGAAAGCACAAGGAAGGGTAATCCGGCGCTAATTCACATCCTTTCCGGAGGTATCTTGGCCACCAGATGACACATCAGGCATTTAGGTTTGGCGAAGACCAGCACTTGAGTGGAATGGGCAACTGTAAGTCAATGGTTATATGGTTTCGTGGTAGTGAATTGCTAAAGAGGGAAGTTTGTCTTATGGTACACAGAGGATTTCAGGCCCCCAGATGACACTGCCCCACTGTTGCTCGATACATTAGGACAGCACAATGAATATTTGCACATCGTTTTCAGTTTTGCGGCCTAAACATGAGGGCAGTGCAGTTATTTTAGGATTACAGTATCTTATTTACACCTAATTTTGCCATCTGCTAATGTACTATTCAGTGTCAGGGCAATGCTGTGTATTTTTGGGATTGCTGTTTAATTTATTTATGCTCCAGATTATAACAGGATGTGAGAGGCGCTAACACAAATCTCAATTGCCTCAGGCCTATACCATAAAGTCATTAGAGTCAGCTGACCCACAGATTCAGGTCCCGCCACGGAGAGCATGTGCGTGATAGCATGATTGCTGGACAAGCCTTCGGAGAGCCTGTGAGACACACATACCGATCACAGTCAGGCAGGCTGACTAATATGTTTAAAAGTGTTTTTAAAAAATCACACCAGTGTAATTAAGGGAGTGGCCCGGGGTGCTGTGCCCAGCCCTCTACAACTGCCAGTTCAGATAGTTAACACTTACTTGCACTAGTAGATGACCAATGTAAAACTAGAATTTCAATGATACATGTGAGAAATATTTGTGCCCGAAAATTGCCAGTGAGGTGAGATTCAAACAATCGCAGGGCCTTGGATGCCATGGGCGGCAATCTGAGCGATAGCCCCGGGCGCCACAAGCTCTAGCTACGCCTCTGGTCGCTGCCGGCTCTCTGGCCTCTAGGGATCGTCTGGGAACAGCTCCCCTTCCTGCCACAGCCTCTCGAGGAGCAGAGAGAAGACAGAAGTCATGTGAGGCGGCAGAGAGACCTTACCCAGTAAAATAAAGCTATTTTAGGCTCTTTTCTTATAATGGAGCAGGCACATTTATTTACTGACTCCCCCGTGTTATGCGTTGCACGCAAATTTGAGCAATATAGGTTCGCAGGAAACCTGTTGCTTTCACCGCTAACAGCCAATCTTCACTGAGGTTGGAGTGCTATAGACATTTGTTTTAAAATGTTGTATTTCTCTTGTAATGGTTTTCATTTTGTCCGACCCCCTCCCCCCCCGTTGTATTGTTTAAGGTGGTGATGTATACACATGAGCCCTTTCCCATTTTCGCTCTGCAGGGAAAGCAGTTGACTTTAGAATGAATGTCTTATTTGTACATGATTCTATGGTCTAAATAACTCACAGTGTGTTCAGTTACAGCCTGCAGTCCTTTTCGCTCAAAGGTTGTTTGTATTGTAATTAATGACTGTAAACCTCCACACATCTCTGCTTTTTGCGCCTTACATATGTAACAGTTTTTATTTGTGATTGTGGCGTTCTCATTCTACTTTGTCACATTTGACCAAAGTAGGTTTATTTCCCCAGATGGCACTTTCTGGTTTGATTTTCATTCCATGACTGATAGAGGCATTTGATTTAAAGTATTAAAGCTTTTTTTAACCTTATTGGTACTGCTGTTTGATGCCTGAGCCTGTCAGATTTGTAGCAGATATGTTCTGTTGTCTGAGCTTATAAGAACTGTGGGGCATATTACCAACAACTAGCGATAATTTTTGTCTCTAACTTGTTTAGAGACAAAAATTATCGCCGCAAATCGGCGATTTTTATCGCAGATAAACCTTGCTATTAGCAAGGTTTATCGCAAATGCGATAAAAAACGGCCGCAATGCATGAATAACGCTGAAAAGTCAGCGATATTCATGCATTATCGAGCAAATGCTCTTAGCCTTGTTATCCACCTCCCATTGGATAACATGGCTAAGAACTGCTCAGGGCAGGTGTTAGCTTTTGGAGATATTCGCGCTTAGCGCGAATATCTCCAAAAGTTGGTAATAGGAGATAGCGATGTTAGCGACTGTTTCCAGTCGCTAACATCTTGGCACGCCCACTTTGCATGTCATTAGTGATAAATATCACTGACATGCAAAGTGGGGCCCATGATGGTCGCTATCTCCTATTAGCTGTCACTAACTGGTGTTAGCGACAGCTTGGTAATAGGGAGATAATTTTATCTCCGCTTTCTTGGCTTTTAAAGCCAAAAAAGCGAAGATAAAACCCCTTGATAATATGCCCCTGTATACCTGTGATGACAGGCTGTTAATTCTCTGTTACTCTTATTTTTTACACCATGGCCCTTCCAACTCAGATGTCGGCCATAAATTGCAGTTTCTGACAATCTACTTTAAGGAGCATGATGGTAAATGGGCATAAGAGGAATGTAGAACTGAAACTATTCTATATACGTCAAATACTAATAGGCAAGGAAAATTGCATAGACAGACA